>NW_027667820.1:5114708-6440444 GCF_963924665.1 Micromys minutus
CCGTTATTTGGGGCAAAAAGACAGTAATGCCCCTAATTTTGTGTCTAAAGACAGAAATTCCCCTAATTTTGGAGCAAAATTGCAGATATTTCCCTTATTTTGGGGCAAAATTGCAGTAATTCCCCTAATTTTGTTTCAAAAATCCAGAAATTCCCTTTATTTTGTGTCAAAATTGCAGAAATTCCTTTTATTTTGGGGCAAAATTGCAGAAATTCCCCTTATTTGGGGGCAAAAATGCTGAAATTTCTCTTATTTAGGAGCAAAAATTCACAAATTTGTCTTATTTTAGGGCAAAAAGACAGAAATTCTCCATAATTCAGGGCAAAAATACAGAAATTCCCCTTATTTAGGGGCAAAAATGCAGAAATTCCCTTTATTTTAAGCCAAAAACACAGAAATTCCTTTTATTTTAGGGCAAAAAGACTAAATTCCCCCTATTTTGGGGCAAAAAGGTAAAATCCCCTTATTTTAGGGCAAAAAGGCAGAAATTCCTTTTATTTTTAAGCAAAAATGCAGAAATTTCTTTTAATTTGGGGCAAAAATGTAGAAATTCCCCTTATTTTGGGCCAAATAGTCAGAAATTTCCCTTATTTTTGGGCTAAAGGATAGAAATTTAACTTATGTTAGGATAAAATTGCAGAAATTTCCCTTATTTTGTGGCAAAAATGCAGAAATTCCCATTATTTTGGTGTAAAAAGGTAAAATTTTCCCTTATTTTGGAACAAAATTGCAGAAATTTCCCATATTTTGGGGCAAAATTGAAGTAATGCTTCTAAATTGGGGGCAAAATTCAGAACTTTCTATAATTTTGGGTCAAAATACAGAAATTTTTCTTATTTTGGGGCAAAAATGCAGAAATTTCCTTTTTTGGGACAACATTGCAGAAATTTCCTTTATTTTGAGGCAAATTTCCGAAATTTCCTTTATTTTGTAGCAAACATTCTGTAATGCTTCTAATTTGGGGGCAAAAATCAGAAATTCCATTAGTTTTGGGGCAAAAAGGCAGAAATTCCCCTTTTTGTGGGGCAACATTGCAGAAATTTCCCTTTTTTGGAACAAAATTTCAGAAATTTCCCTTATCTTGTGGCAAAAATGCAGAAATTCCCCTTATTTCAGGTCAAAAAGGCAGAAATTCCGCTTATTTGGTGATAAATTTCTGAAATTAACATTATTTTAGAGAAAAATACTGCAATTCCCATTATTTTGTGCCAAAAAGGCAGAAATTCTTCTTATTTTAGAAGCAAAAAGGCAGAAATTCCACAAAATTTTGGGCAAAAATGCAGAAATTTCCCTTATTTTGGATCAAAAACACAGTAATGTTCCTAATTTTGGGGCAAAAAAGGCAAAAATTCCCCTAATTTTGAGACAAAAAGGCAGAAATTCCCCTTATTTTAAAGCAAAAAGCAGAAATTCCCTTAATTTTGGGGCAAAAAGGCAGAAATTCTTCTTATTTTGGGGGAAAATGCTGGAATTTCCCTTATTTTGGAGCAAAAATGCAGAAATTTTCCTTATTTTGGGGCAAAAAGACAGAAAAACTCCTTATTTCAGGGCAAAAATATAGAAATTCTTCTAATTTTAGGGCAAAAATGCAGAAATTCCTTTTATTTTAAGCCAAAAATACAGAAATTACCCTTATTTTAGGGCAAAAAGACTAATTTCCCGTTATTTTGGGGCAAAAAGCTAAATTTCCCCTTTTTAGGGCAAAAAGGCAGAAATTCCTATTATTTTTGGGCAAAAATGCAGAAATTTCCCTTTATTTGGGGCAAAAATGCAGAAATTCCTCTTATTTTGGGCCAAATAGGCAGAAATTTCCCTTATTTTTGAGCAAAAGTATAAAAATTTATCTAATTTTAGGATAAAATTGCAGAAATTAACCTTATTTTGTGGCAAAAATGCAGAAATTCCACTTATTTTGGGGTAAAAAGGCAGAAATTTCCTTTATTTTGGAACAAAATAGCAGAAATTTCCTATATTAATGGGCAAAAATGCAGTAATGCTTCAAATTTTGGGGCAAAATTCAGAAATTTCACAAATTTTGGGTCAAAAAGGCAGAAATTCCTCTTATTTTGGGACAAAAATGTAGAAATTCCCCTAATTTTGTGTCAAAATTGCAGAAATTCCCTCTTTTTTTGGCAAAATGGCAGAAATTCCCCATTATTTTGGAGCAAAATTGCAGAAATTCCGTTAAGTTTGGAGCAGAAAGGCAGAAATTCTCCTTTTTTTGGGGCGAAAAAGTAAAAATTCCACATATTTTGGAGCAAAATTGCATAATTTTCCCTTATTATTGGGCAAAAAGGCAGTAATGCCCCTAATTTTGAGGCAAAAATGCAGAAATTACCCTAATTTTGGGGCAAAATCCAGAAATTCCCTTTATTTGTGGCAAAAATGCAGAAATTTCCATTTTTGGGGACAAAATTGCATAAACTTTCCTTACTTTGTTGCAAAATTGTAGAAATTTCCCTTATCTTGGGACAAAAATGCAGAAATTCTTGTTATTTCAGGTCAAAAAGGCAGAAATTTCGCTAATTTGGGGGCAAAAATGCAGAAATTACCCTTATTTTAGGGCAAAAAGACTGAAATTCCCCTTTCTTTGTGCCAAAAAAACAGAAATTCTTATTTTAGGGCAAAAAGGCAGAAATTCCACTTAATTTTGGGCAAAAATGCAAAAATTTTTCTTATTTGGGGCAAAAAGACAGTAATGCCCCTAATTTTGTGTAAAAAGGACATTAATTCCTTTAATTTTAAAGCAAAATTGAGGAAATTTCCCTAATTTTGGGGCAAAATATCAGAAATTTCCCTAATTTTGTGGCAAAATTGCAGAAATTCCTTCTATTTTGGGGCAAAATTGCAGAAATTCCCCATTATTTTGGAGCAAAATTGCAGAAATTCCCCTTATTTTGGAGCAAAAACGCAGAAATTCCCCTAATTTTGGGGAAAAATTGCAGAAATTTCCCTTATTTTGGGGCAAAATTGCAGTAATTTCCCTAATTTTGTGTCAAAATTGCAAAATTCCATTTATTTTGGCGCAAAAATGCAGAAATTCCACAGTATTTTGGAGCAAAATTACAGACATTCCCTTTATTTTGGGGCAAAAAGGCAGAAATTCTCCTTATTTTAGGGCAAAAAGGCAGAAATTTTCCTTATTTTGGGGCAAAAATGCTTAAATTCCTCTTAATTTGGAGCAAAAATTCAGTAATTTCCCTTATTTTAGGGCAAAAAGACAGAAATTCTCCTTATTTCAGGCCAAAAATACAGAAATTACCCTTATTTTAGGCCAAAAAGACTAAATTCCCCTTATTTTGAGGCAAAAAGGCAGAAATTCCCCTTATTTTAGGGGAAAATGACAGAAATTCCCTTTAATTTTGGAAAAAAATGCAGAAGTTTCCCTCAATTTGGGGCAAAAATGCAGAAATTCCCCTTATTTTGAGCCAAATAGGCCGAAATTTCCCTTATTTTGAGTGAAAAGGATAGAAATTTATCTTATTTTAGGATAAAATTGCAGAAATTTCCCTTATTTTGTGGCAAAAATGCAGAAATTCCCATTATTTTGTGGTAAAAAGGCAGAAATTTCTTTTACTTTGGAACAAAATTGCAGGAATTTCCCATATTTTGGGGCAAAAATGCAGTAATGCTTCTAATTTTGTGGCAAAATTCAGAAATTTCACTAATATTGGGGCAAAAAGGCAGAAATTCCTCTTATTTTGTGGCAAAAATGCAGAAATTTCCCTCTTTATGGGACAAAATTGCAGAAATTTTCTCTATTTTGGGGCAAACTGCAGAAATTTTTCTTATTTTGGGGTAAAAATTCAGTAATGCTTCTAATTTTAGGGCAATAATTCAGAAATTCCCCTAATTTTGGGGCAAAAATACAGAAATTCCCTTTATTGTGGGGCAAAATTGCTGAAATTTCCCTATTTATGGACATAATTGCAGAAATTTCCATTATCTTGGGGCAAAAAGGCAGAAATTCCCCTTCTTTTAGGGCAAAATGGGAGAAATTCCACTTATTTTGGAGCAAAATTGCATAATTTTTTGTTATTATTGGGCAAGAGGCAGTAATGCCCCTAATTTTTGGGCTAAAGGCAGAAATTCCCCTAATTTTGGAGCAAAATTGCACAAATTTTCCTAATTTTGGGGCAAAATTGCAGAAATTCATCATTATTTTGGAGCAAAATTGCTAAAATCCCCTTATTTTGGGGCAAAAAAGCAGAAATTCCCCTAATTTTTGAACAAAATTGCAGAAATTCCCTTAATTTTGTGTCACATTTGCAGAAATTCCCTTTATTTTGAGGCAAAAATGCAGAAATACCACATTAGTTTGGAGCAAAATTGCAGAAATTCCCTTTATTTTGCGTAAAAAGGCAGAAATTCTCTTTATTATGGGGCAAAAAGGCAGAAATTTCCCTTATTTTGGGGCAAAATTGCAGAAATTTCTCTTATCATGGGACAGAAATCCAGAAATTTCCCTTCTTTCGAGGTTAAAAGGCAGTAATTCCGCTAATTTGGGGGCAAATTGCAGAAATTAAACTTATTTTAGAAAAAAAGACTGAAATTCCCCTTATTTTTTGCCAAAAAGACAGAAATACTTCTTAATTTAGGGCTAAAAGGCAGAAATTCCAATTAATTTTGGGGCCATAATGCAGAATTTTCATTTATTTTGGGGCAAAAACACAGTAATGACCCTAATTTTGGAGCAAAAAGCAGAAATTCCCCTAATTTTGGGGCAAAATGCAAAAATTCCCCTTATTTGGGGGTAAAAATGCAGAAATTTCCATTTTTGGGGACAAAATAGCAGAAATTTCCCTTATTTCGGGTCAAAAAGGCAGAAATTCTGCTTATTTGTGGGCAAATTGCAGAAATTACCCTTATTTTAGGGCAAAAAGACTAAATTCCCCTTACTTTGTGCCAAAAAGGCAGAAATTCTTCTTATTTTAGGTCAAAAAGGCAGAAATTCCACTTAATTTTTGACTAAAATGCAGAAATTTGCATTATTTTGGGGCAAAAACAGAGTAATGCCCATAATTTTAGGGCAAAAATGCAGAAATTCCCCTAATTTTAAGGCAAAATTCAGAAATTCACCTCATTTTGTGGCAAAATTGCAGAAAATTTCTTTATTTTGAATCAAAAATGCAGAAATTCCCCGGATTTTAGGGCAAAATTGCAGATATTTCCCTTATTTTGGAGCAAAATTGCAGAAATTCCCCTTATTTTGGAACAAAATTGCAGAAATGCATCTTATTTTGTTTCAAAAAGAAAGAAATTCCCTTTATTTTGGTGCAAAATTTCAGAAATTTTCCTTATTTTGGTGCAAAATTGCATAAATTTCTCTTATAATGGGGCAAATGAAGAAATTCCCCTTATTTTTGGGCAAAACTGCAGAAATTTTTCTTAATTTGGGGCAAAAATGCAAAAATTCCCCTTTATTTTGGGCCAAATAGGCAGAAATTTCCCTTATTTTGGGGCAAAAGGATAGAAATTTAACTTATTTTTGGATAAAATTGCAGAAATGTCCCTTATTTTTTGGCAAAAATGCAGAAATTCCCATTATTTTGGGGTAAAAAGGGAGAAATTGCACTTATTTTAGAACAAAATTTCAGAAATTTTCCATATTTTGGGGCAAAAATGCAGTAATGCTTCTAATTTTGGGGCAAAATTCAGAAATTTCACTAATTTTGGGTCACAAGGCAGAAATTCCTCTTATTTTGGGGCAAAAATGCAGAAATTTCTCTTTTTTTGGGACAAAATTGCAGAAATTTCCTTTTTTTTGAAGCAAATTGCAGAAATTTCTCTTATTTTGGGGCAAAAATTCTGTAATGCTTCTCATTTTGGGGCAAAAATCAGAAATTCCATTACTTTTGGGGCAAAAAGGCAGAAATTCTGCTTTTTGTGGGGCAAAATTGCAGAAATTTCCCTTTTTTGGAACAAAATTGCAGAAATTTCCCTTATTTTTGGGAAAAATTGCAGAAATTTCCCTTATCTTGTGGCAAAACTGCAGAAATTCCCCTTATTTCAGGTCAAAAAGGCAGAAATTCAGCTTATTTGAGGGAAAATTCAAGATATTACCCTTATTTTAGGGAACAAGCCTGAAATTCCCATTATTTTGTGCCAAAAAGGCAGAAATTCTTCTTATTTTAGAGCAATAAGGCAGAAATTCCACAAAATTTTGGGCAAAAATGCAGAAATTTCCCTTATTTTGAAGCAAAAATGCTGAAATTCCCCTTATTATAGAGCAAAAATGTAGAAATTTTCTTGATTTAGGGCAAAAAGACAGAAATTCTCCTTCTTTTAGGCCAAAAATACAGAAATTCCTCTTATTTTAGGCCAAAGAGACTAAATTCCCCTTAATTTGGAGCAAAAAGGCAGAAATTCCCCTTATTTTAGAGCAAAAATGCAGAAATTCCCCTAATTTGGGGCAAAATTGCAGAAATTCCCCTTATTTGGGGGCAAAAATGCTGAAATTCCCCTTATTTTGGAGTAAAAATGCAGAAATTTTTCTTATTTTAGGGCAAAAGACAGAAATTCTCCTTATTTCAGGGCAAAAATACAGAAATTCCGTTTATTTTGGGGCAAAAATGAAGAAATTCCCCTTATTTTAAGCCAAAAATACAGAAATTACCCTTATTTAAGGGCAAAAAGACTAAATTCCCCCTTTTTTGGGCCAAAAAGGTAAATTCCCCTTATTTTAGGGCAAAAAGGCAGAAATTCCTCTTATTTTTGGGCAAAAATGCAGAAATTTCTCTTTATTTGGGGCAAAAATGCAGAAATTCCTCTTATTTTGGGCCAAATAGGCAGAAATTTCCCTTATTTTGGAGAAAAGAATAGAAATTTATCTTATTTTAGGATAAAATTGTAGAAATTTCCCTTATTTTTTGGCAAAAATGCAGAAATTCCACTTTTTTGGGGGTAAAAAGGCAGAAATTTACTTTATTTTGGAACAAACTTGCAGAAATTTTCCATATTTATGGGCAAAAATGCAGTAATGCTTCAAATTTTGGGGCAAAATTCAGAAATTTCACAAATTTTGGGTCAAAAAGGCAGAAATTCCTTATATTTTGGGACAAAAATGCAGAAATTCCCCTAATTTTGTGTCAAAATTGCAAAAATTCCGTTTATTTTTGGGCAAAATTGCAGAAATTCCTCATTATTTTGGAGCAAAATTGCAGAAATTCCTTTAAGTTTAGAGCAGAAAGGGAGAAATTCCCCTTCTTTTGGGGCGAAAAAGTAAAAATTCCACTTATTTTGGAGCAAAATTTCATAATTTTTCCTTATTATTGGGCAAAAAGGCAGTAATGCCCCTAATTTTGAGGCAAAAAGGCAGAAATTACCCTAATTTTGGGGCAAAATCCGGAAATTCCCCTTATTTGCGGCAAAAAAAGCCGAAATTTCCATTTTTTGGGACAAAATTGCAGAAATTTCCCTTATCTTGGGACAATAATGCAGAAATTCCCCTTATTTCAGGTCAAAAAGGCAGAAATTTTGCTAATTTGGGGGCAAATTGCAGAAATTAAACTTAATTTAGGGAAAAAGACTAAAATTCTCCTTATTTTGTGCCAAAAAGGCAGAAATTTTTATTTTAGGGCAAAAAGGAAGATATTCCACTTAATTTTGGGGAAAAATGCAGAAATTTCCCTTATTTGGGGCAAAAAGACAATAATGCCCTTTATTTTGGGTCAAAAAGGCAAAAATTCCCCTAATTTTGGAGCAAAATTGCAGAAATTTCCTTTATTTTAGGGCAAAATTGCAGTAATTCCCATAATTTTGTGTCAAAATTGCAGAAATTCCCTTTATTTTGGGGCAAAATTGCAGAAATTTCCCATTATTTTGGAGCAAAATTGCAGAAATTCCCCTTATTTTAGGGCAAAAATGCAGAAATTCCGCTAATTATGGGCAAATTGCAGAAATTAAACTTAATTTAGGGAAAAAGACTGAAATTCCCCTTACTTTGTGCCAAAAAGGCAGAAATTCTTATTTTAGAACAAAAAGGCAAAAATTCCAATTAATTTTGGGCAACAATGCAGATATTTCCCTTATTTGGGGCAAAAACAAAGTAATGCCCAAAATTTTGGGTCAAAAAGGCAGAAATTCCCCTAATTTTGGAGCAAAATTGCAGAAATTTTACTTATTTTGGGGCAAAATTGCAGTAATTCCCCTAATTTTAAGGCAAAATTCAGAAATTCCTCTTATTTCGTGGCAAAATTGCAGAAAATTTCTTTATTTTCGAACAAAAATGCAGAAATTCCCCGGATTTTAGGGCAAAATTGCAGATATTTCCTTTATTTTGGAGCAAAATTGCAGAAATTCCCCTTATTTTGGAACAAAATTGCAGAAATGCATCTTATTTTGTTTCAAAAAGAAAGAAATTCCCTTTATTTTGGTGCAAAATTTCAGAAATTTCCCTTATTTTGGTGCAAAATTGCATAAATTTCCCTTATAATAGGGCAAATGAAGAAATTCCTCTTATTTTTGGGCAAAAATGCAGAAATTTCGCTTAATTTGGGGCAAAAATGCAAAAATTACCCCTTATTTTGGGCCAAATAGGCAGAAATTTCCCTTATTTTGGGGCTAAAGGATAGAAATTTAACTTATTTTTGGATAAAATTGCAGAAATATCCCTTATTTTTTGGCAAAAATGCAGAAAGCCCCATTATTTTGGCGTAAAAAAGCAAAAATTGCCATTATTTTGGAAAAAAATTGCAGAAGATTCCCATATTTTGGGGCAAAAATGCACTAATGCTTCTAATTTTGGGGCAAAATTCAGAAATTTCACTAATTTTGGGTCAAAAGGGCAGAAATTCCTTTTATTTTGGGGCATAAATGCAGAAATTTCCCTTTTTTGGGACAAAATTGCAGAAATTTCCTTTATTTTGAGGCAAATTGCAGAAATTTCCCTTTTTTTTGGGCAAAAATTCTGTAATGCTTCTAATTTTGGGGAAAAATCAGAAATTCCATTACTTTTGGGGCAAAAAGGCAGAAAATCTCCTTTTTGTGGGGCAAAATTGCAGAAATTTCCCTTTTTTGGAACAAAATTGCAGAAATTTCCCTTATTTTTGAGAAAAATTGCAGAAATTTCCATTATCTTGTGGCAAAATGCAGAAATTCCCCTTATTTCAGGTCAAAAATACAGAAATTCCATTTATTTGCGGGAAAATTCAAGAAATTACTCTTATTTTAGGGAAAAAGCCTGAAATTCCCAATTTTTTGTGCCAAAAAGGCAGAAATTCTTCATATTTTGGAGTAAAAAGGCAGAAATTCCACAAAATTTTGGGCAAAAATGCAGAAATTTTCCTTATTTTGGAGCAAAAATGCTGAAATTCCCCTTATTATAGAGCAAAAATGTAGAAATTTTCTTGATTTTAGGGCAAAAAGAGAGAAATTCTCTTTATTTTAGGCCAAAAATAGAGAAATTACTCTTATTTTAAGCCAAAATAACTAAATTCCCCTTAATTTGGATCAAAAAGGCAGAAATTCCCCTTATTTTAGAGCAAAAAGGCAGAAATTCCCCTAATTTAGTGCAAAATTGCAGAAATTCCCCTTATTTGGGGCCAAAAATGCTTAAATTCCCCTTATTTTGGAGCAAAAATGCAGAAATTCTACTTATTTCAGGGCAAAAATACAGAAATTCCCCTTATTTTGGGGCAAAAATGAAGAAATTCCCCTTATTTTAAGCCAAAATACAGAAATTACACTTATTTTAGGGCGAAAAGACTAAATTCCCTATATTTTGGGCCAAAAAGATAAATTCCCCTTATTTTAGGGCAAAAAGGCAGAAATTCCCCTTATTTTGGGCAAAAATGCAGAGATTTCTCTTTATTTGGGGCAAAAATGCAGAAATTCCTCTTATTTTGGGCCAAATATTCAGAAATTTCCCTTATTTTGTAGAAAAGGATAGAGATTTATCTTATTTAAGATTAAAATTGCAAAAATTTCCCTTATTTTTTGGCAAAAATGAAGAAATTCCACTTATTTTGGGGTAAAAAGGCAGAAATTTCCTTTATTTTGGAACAAAATTGCAGAAATTTCCCATATTTATTGGCAAAAATGCAGTAATGCTTCAAATTTTGGGGCAAAATTCAGAAATTTCACAAATTTTGGGTCAAAAAGGCAGAAATTCCTCTTATTTTGGGACAAAAATGCAGAAATTTCCCTAATTTTGTGTCAAAATTGCAAAATTTCCCTTTATTTTTGGGCAGAATTGCAGAAATTCCCCATTATTTTGGAGCAAAATTGCAGAAATTCTTTTAAGTTTGGATCAGAAAGGCAGAAATTCCCCTTCTTCTGGGGCAAAAAAGTAAAAATTCCACTTATTTTGGAGCAAAATTGCATAATTTTCCCTTATTATTGGGCAAAAAAGCAGTAATGCCCCTAATTTTGAGGCAAAAAGGCAGAAATTACCCTAAATTTGGGGCAAAATCCGGAAATTCCCCTTATTTGCGGCAAAAATTCCGAAATTTCGCTTATCTTGGGACAAAAATGCAGAAATTCTCCTTATTTCAGGTCAAAAAGGCAGAAATTTCGCTAATTTGGGGGCAAATTGCAGAAATTAAAATTAATTTAGGGAAAAAGACTAAAATTCCCCTTATTTTGTGCCAAAAAGGCAGAAATTTTTATTTTAGGGCAAAAAGGAAGATATTCCACTTATTTTAGGGCAAAAATGCAGAAATTCCGCTAATTATGGGCAAATTGCAAAAATTAAACTTAATTTAGGGAAAAAGACTGAAATTCCCTTTACTTTGTGCCAAAAGGGCAGAAATTCTTATTTTAGAAAAAAAAGGCAAAAATTCCACTTAATTTTGGGCAACAATGCAGATATTTCCCTTATTTGGGGTCAAAAGAAAGTAATGCCCCAAATTTTGGGTCAAAAAGGCAGAAATTCCCCTAATTTTGGAGCAAAATTGCAGAAATTTCCCTTATCTTGGGGCAAAATTGCAGTAATTTCCCTAATTTTGTGTCAAAATTGCAAAAATTCTTTTTATTTTGGGGAAAAATTGATAAAATGCCCCATTATTTTTGAGCAAAATTGCAAAAATTTTTTTTAGTTTGGGGAAAAAGGCAGAAATTCCCCTTCTTTTAAGGCAAAAATGTAGAAATTCCACTTATTTAGGAGCAAAATTGCATAATTTTTCCTTATTATTGGGCAAAAGGCAGTAATGCCTCTAATTTTTAGGCAAAAAGGCAGAAATTACCCTAATCTTAAGGCAAAATACAGAAATTCCCCTTGTTTGGGGGCAAAAATGCAGAAATTTCCATTTTTTGGGACAAAGTTGCAGAAATTTCCCTTATTTTGTGGCAAAATTGCAGAAATTTCCCTTATCTTGGGACAAAAATGCAGAAATTCCGCTTATTTCAGGTCAAAAAGGCAGAAATTCTGCTAATTTGGGGGCAAGTTGCAGAAATTAAACTTAATTTATAGAAAAATACTTAAATTCCCCTTATTTTGTGCCATAAAGGCAGAAATTCCTCTTATTTTGGAGCAAAAATGCAGAAATTTCCCTTTTTTTGAAACAAAATTGAAGAAATTTTCTTTATTTTGGGGCAAATTGCAGTAATTTCCTTTGTTTTTGGGTAAAAATGCTGTAATGCTTCTAATTTTGGGGCAAAAATTCAGAAATTCCCCTAATTTTTGGGCAAAAGCAGAAATTCCCCTTATTGTGGGACAAAATTGCTAAAATTTTCCTTTTTTGGAACAAAATTGCAGAAATTTCTCTTTTTTTGGGGCAAAATTGCAGAAATTTCCCTTATCTTGGGGCAAAAATGTTAGAAATGCCCCTTCTTTCAAGACATAAAGGCAGAAATTCCACTTATTAGAAAGCAAAAATGCAGAAAATACCCTTATTTTAGGGCAAAAAGACTGAAATTCCCCTTATTTTGTGCCTTAAAGGCAGAAATTCTTTTTGTTTTAGGGCGAAAATCAGAAATTCTACTTAATTTTCGGCAAAAATGCAGAAATTTCCCTTATTTGGTGCAAAAAAAGAGTAATGCCCCTAATTTTGGGTAAAAAAGGCAGAAATTCCCCCAATTTTGGAGCAAAATTGCAGAAATTTCCCTAATTTAAGGGAAAAATTGCAGAAATTCCCCTTATTTTGGGGAAAAATTGCAGAAATTCCCCTAATTTTGTGGCAAAATTCCAGAAAATTTTTTTATTTTGGGGCAAAATTGCAGAAATTTTTCATTATTTTGGAGCAAAATTGCAGAAATTCCCCTTATTTAGGGGCAAACATGCAGAAATTCCCATAATTTTGGGGCAAAATTGCAAAAAATTTACCTTATTTTTTGGCAAAATTGTAGAAATTCCCCTAATTTTGTGTTAAAATTGCAGAAATTCCCTTTATTTTTGGGCAAAAATGCAGAAAATCAACATTATTTTGAAGCAAAATTGCAGAAATTCCCTTTATTTTGGGGAAAAAAGACAAAAATTCTCTTTATTTTGGGGAAAACGGGCAGAATTTTCCCTTATTTTTGGGCAAAATTGCAGAAATTTTCCTTATCATGGGACAAAAATCCAGAAATTTTCCTTATTTCAGGTCAAAAAGGCAGAAATTCTGCTAATTTGGGGGCAAATTGCAGAAATTAAACTTATTTAAGGGAAAAAGACTGAAATTCCCCTTATTTTGTGCCAAAAAGGCAGAAATTCTTCTTATTTTAGGGCAAAAAGTCACAAAGTCCAATTAATTTTGGGCAAAAATGTAGAAATTTCCTTTATTTTGGGGCCAAAACACAGTAAAGCCCCTAATTTGGGGGCAAATAGGTAGAAATTTCCCTAATGTTGGGGCAAAAGGCAGAAATTCCTCTTATTGTGGGGCAAAATTGCTGAAATTTCTTTTTTTGGGGACAAAAAGGCAGAAATACCATATACTTGGTGTGAAAAATTCAGAAATTACCCTAATTTTAGAGAAAAAAGACTGAAATTTCCCTTATTTTGTGCCAAAAGGCAGAAATTCCCCTTATTTTAAGGCAAAAATGCAGATATTTTCCTTATTTTGTTGCAAAATTGCAGAAAATTCCCTTATTTTGGGATAAAAATGAAGAAATTCCCCGTATTTTAGGACAAAATTGCAGATATTTCCCTTATTATGGAGCAAAATTGCAGAAATTTTTTTTATTTTGTTTCAAAAAGGCAGAAATTCTCTTTATTTTGGAGCAAAAATGCAGAAAATTCCCTTATTTTGGTGCAAAATTGCATAAATTTCCCTTATTATAGGGCAAAAGGCAGAAATTCCCCTAATTTTAGGGCAAAATTGCAGAAATTTCCCTTATTTTGGGGCAATATTGCAGAAATTCTTCTAATTTTAGAGAAAAATTTCAGAAATTTCCCTTATTTTGGGGCAAAATTGCAGAAATTCCCCTAATTTTGGAGAAAAATTTCAGAAATTCCCCCTATTTTGGAGCAAAAATGCAGAAATTTTCCTTAATTCAGGGCAAAAATACAGAAATTCCCCTTATTTGGGGGCAAAAATGCAGAAATTCCCCTTATTTTAGGCCAAAAATACAGAAATTCCTTTCATTTCAGGTCAAATGGGCAGAAATTACACTTATTTGGGGGCAAATTCGAGAAATTACCCTTATATTAGGGAAAAAGCCTGAAATTCCTCTTATTTTGTGCCAAAGAGTCAGAAATTCATCTTGTTTTTGAGCAAAAAGGCAGAAATTCCACATAATTTTGGGCAAAAATGCAGAAATTTCCTTTATTTTGGGGCAAAAACACAGTAATGCCCTTCATTTGGGGGCAAAAATGATAAAATTCCCCTTATTATTGAGCAAAAATGCAGAAATTTTCCTTATTTTAGGGCAAAATAAAAGACATTCTCATTATTTTATGCCAAAAAATACAGAAATTACCCTTATTTTAGGCCAAAAAGACTAAATTCCCCTTATTTTAGGGCAAAAAGGCAGAAATTCAACTTATTTTAGAGCAAAAAGGAAGATATTCCCCTAATTTTAGGGCAAAAAGGCAGAAATTCCCCTTATTTTGGGGCAAAATTGCTGAAATTCCTCTTATTTTGGAGTAAAAATGCAGAATTTTTTTTTTATTATAGGGCAAAAAGACAGAAATTCTTTCTATTCCAAGGCAAAAATACAGAAATTCCTTTTATTTGGGAAGAAAAATGCAGAAATCCCCTTATTTTAAGCCAAAAATACAGAAATTACCCTTATTTTATGGTAAAAGACTTAATTCCTCCTATTTTGGGGCAAAAAGCTAAATTCCCCTTATTTTAGGGCAAAAAGGCAGAAATTCCCCTTATTTTTGGGCAAAAATGCAGAAATTTCCCTTAATTTGGGGAAAAATGCAGATTCCCCATATTTTGGGCCAAATAGGCAGAAATTTCCCTTATTTTGGAGCAAAATGATAGAAATTTAACTTATTTTAGAATAAAATTGCAGAAATTTCCCTTATTTTGTGGCAAAAATGCAGAAATTCCCAATATTTTGGGGTAAAAAGGCAGAAATTTCCCTTATTTGGAACAAAATTGCAGAAATTTCCCATATTTTGGGGCAAAAATGCAGTAATGCTTCCAATTATGGATCAAAATTTAGAAATTTCACAAATTTTGGGTCAAAAAGGAAGAAATTCCTCTTATTTTAAGGCAAAACTGCAGAAATTTCCCTTTGTTGGGACAAAATTGCAGAAATTTTCTTTATTTTGAGGCAAATTGCAGAAATTTCCCTAATTTTTTAGCAAATATTCTGTAATGCTTTTAATTTAGGAGAAAAATCAGAAATTCCATTAGTTTTGGTGCAATAAGGGAGAAATTTTTTTTATTGTGGAGCAAAATTGCAGAAATTACCCTTTTTTGGAACAAAATTGCAGAAATTTCCCTTATTTTTGCACAAAATAGCAGAAATTTCCCTTATCTTGTGGCAAAAATGCAGAAATTCTCCTTATTTCAGGACAAAAAGGCAGAAATTCCCCTTATTATGGGGAGAATTGCAGGAATTTCCCTTATTTTAGGGCAAAATTGCAGAAATTTCACTTATTTCAGAGAAAGAAAGCAAAAATTTTTCTCATTTTGAGGCAAAAATGCAGAAATTCGCCTTATTTTGGGGCAAAAAGGCAGAAATTTACATTATTTTGGAGCAAAATTGCAGAAATTCCCCTAATATTGGAACAAAAATGCAGAAATTTCCTTTATGTTGGCCAAAAAAGCAGAAGTTCCCCTTATTTTAGTTCAAAAAGACAGAAATTCCCCGTATTTTGAAGCAAAATTTTAGAAACTCCCCTAATTTTGTGGCAAAAAGACAGAAAATCTCCTCTTTTCGGGGGCAAAAAGTCATAAATTCCCCTTATTTTGGGGCAAAATTGCAGAAATTTCCCTTATTTTGGGGCAAAATTGCAGAAATTTCCCTTATTTTGGGGAAAAATTGCAGAAATTTCACTTATTTTACAGAAAAAAGGCAGAAATTTCTCTTATTTTGCGGCAAAAAAGCAGAAATTTCTTTTATTTTGGTACAAAATTGCAGAAATTTTTCTTATTTTGGGGCAAAAAGGCCGAAATTTCCCTTATTTTGAGAGAAAAAGGCTGAAATTCCTTTTATTTTGGGGCAAAATTGCAGAAATTTCACTTATTTCAGGGAAAAAAGGCAGAAATTTCTCTTATTTTTGGGCAAAAAAGCAGAAATTTTTTTTATTTTGGTACAAAATTGCAGAAATTTTTTTTTATTTTGGGGCAAAAAGGCAGAAATTCCCCTTATTTTGAGGGAAAAAGGCTGAAATTCCCCTTATTTTGGGGCAAAAATGCAGAAAATCCACTTATTTTGGGGCAAAAAGAAGACATTTCCCTTCTTTGGGGAAAAATTTCAGAAATTTCACTTATTTCAGGGCAAAAAGTCAGAAATTCCCCTTATTTTGGGGCAAACAGACAGAAATTTTGTTTATTTTTGGGGAAAAGGCAGAAATTGCAGTTATTTTGAGTAAAAAAGGCGGAAAATCCCCTTATTTTGGGGAAAAAATGAAGAAATTTTTCTTTTTTATGGCAAAAAGGTATACATTCCATTTATTTTCGGGCAAAAAGTCAGAAATTCCCCGTATTTTGAAGCAAAATTGCAGAAATTCCCCTAATTTTGGGCAAAAAAGCAGAAATTCCATTTATTTGGGGTAAAACTGCAGAAATTTCACTTATTTCGTGGCAAAATAACAGAAATCCCCCTTATTATCGGCGAAAATGGCAGAAAATCCCCATATTTTGGAGCAAAATTGCAGTAATTCACCTAATTTTGGGGTAAAAAAATGCAGTAATTTTCTTTATTTTGGGGCAAAACGGCAGAAATTTCCTTTAATTCGGGGCAAAAAGCAGAAATTCCCCTTATTTTAGGGCAAAATTGCAGAAATTTTCCTTATTTGTGGGCAAAAAAACAGAAATTCCCCTTATTTTGGGGCAAAATTGCAGAAATTTCCCTTATTAGGAGAAAAATTGCAGAAATTTCCCATATTTTAGGGCAAAATTTCAGAAATTTCACTTATTTCAGCGAAAAAAACAAAAATTTTTCTTATTTCGTGGCAAAAAGGCAGAATTTTGCCTTATTTTGGGGCAAAAAGGCAGAAATTCACCTTATTTTGGAGCAACATTGCAGAAATTCCCCTAATATTGGGGCAAAAATGCAGAAATTTCTTTTATTTGGGCCAAAAAAGCAGAAGTTCCCCTTATTTTCGGGCAAAAAGGCAGAAATTCTTCGTATTTCGAAGCAAAATTTTAGAAACTCCTCTAATTTTGGGGTAAAAAGGCAGAAATTCCCTTTATTTTGGGGCAAAAATAAAGAAATTCACCTTATTATGGGGCAATAAGTCAGAAATTCCCCTTATTTTGGGGCAAAATTGAAGAAATTTCCCTTATCTTGGAGCAAAATTGCAGAAATTTCCCTTATTTTGTGGCAAAATTGTAGAAATTTCTTTTATTTTGGTAGAGAACTGCACAAATTTTTCTTATTTTCGGGCAAAATTGCAGAAATTTCATTTATTTCAGAGCAAAAAGCAGAAATTTCTTTTATTATGGTACAAAATTGAAGAAATTTTCCTTATTTTGGAACAAAAAGGCAGAAATTCCCCATGTTTTGGGGCAAAAGGCAGAAATTCCTCTTATTTTGAGGTAAAATAAAAAAAATTCCGCTTATTTAGAGGTAAAATGCAGAAATTCCCCTAATATTGGAAAAAATGCAGATAATCCTTTTATTTTGGGGCTAAAAGGCAGAAATTCCCCATATTTTGAAGCAAAATTACAGAAATTCTCATAATTTTTGGGAAAAAAGGCAGAAATTCTCCTTATTTTGGGGCTAAAAGACAGAAAATCACCTTTTTTGGGGGGAAAAAGTCAGAAATTCCCCTTATTTTGGGGCAAAATTGCAGAAATTTCCCTTATTTTGGGGCAAAATTGCAGAAATTTCCCTTATTTGGGGGCAAAATTGCAGAAATTTCACTTATTTCAGGGAAAAAAGGCAGAAATTTCTCTTATTTTGGGGCAAAAAAGCAGAAATTTCTTTTATTTTGGTATAAAATTTCAGAAATTTTTCTTATTTTGGGGCAAAAAAACAGAAATTTCCCTTAATTTGAGTTAAAAAGGCTGAAATTCCTTTTATTTTGGAGCTAAAAGAAAGAAATTCTCCTTATTTTGGGGCAAAAAGAAGACATTTCCATCATTTTGGAAAAAAAATTAGAAATTTCACTTATTTCAGGGCAAAAAGTCAGAAATTCCCATTATTTTGGGGCAAAAAGAGAGAAATTCCGTTTATTTTTGGGGAAAAGGCAGAAATTGCACTTATTTTGAGGCAAAAAGTCGGAAAATCCCCTTATTTTGGGGAAAAAATGAAGAAATTTCACTTTTTTATGGCAAAAAGGTATACATTCCCTTTATTTTTGGCAAAAAGGCAGAAATTCCCGGTATATTGGAGCAAAATTGCAGAAATTCCCCTAATTTTGGGCAAAAGGGCAGAAATTCCATTTATTTGGGGTAAAACTGGAGAAATTTCACTTATTTCTCGGCAAAATCGCAGAAATTTCCCTTATTTTCGGCGAAAAAAGCAGAAAATCCCCGTATTTTGAAGCAAAATTGCAGTAATTCACCTAATTTTGGGGTAAAAAATGCAGTAATTCTCTTTATTTTGGGGAAAAACAGCAGAAATTTCCCTTAATTCTGGGCAAAAGGCAGAAATTTCTTTTATTTAAGGGCAAAATTGCAGAAATTCCTTTATTTGGGGGCAAAAAAACAGAAATTCCCCTTATTTTGGGGCAAAATTGCAGAAATTTCCCTTATTTTAGGGCAAAATTGCAGAAATTTCACTTATTTCAGAGAAAAAAAGCAAAAATTTTTCTAATTTTGGGGCAAAAAGGCAGAAATTCGCCTTATTTTGGGGCAAAAAGGCAGAAATTCACCTTATTTTGGAGCAAAATTGCAGAAATTCCCCTAATATTGGGGCAAAAATGCAGAAATTTCTTTTATTTGGGCCAAAAAAGCAGAAGTTCTCCTTATTTTCGGGCAAAAAGGAAGAAATTCCCCATATTTTGAAGCAAAATTTTTGAAACTCCCCTAATTTTGGGGCAAAAAGGCAGAAATTCCCTTTATTTTGGGGCAAAAATACAGAAATTCACCTTATTATGGGGCAAAAATCAGAAATTCCTTTTATTTTGGGGCGAAATTGAAGAAATTTCCCTTATTTTGAAGCAAAATTGCAGAAATTACCCTTATTTTGTGGCAAAATTGTAGAAATTTCTTTTATTTTGGTACAGAATTGCAGAAATTTTTCTTATTTTGTGGCAAGAAGGGAGAAATTTTCCATATTTTGGGCAAAAAGGCACAATTTTTTTTTATTTTCGGGCAAAATTGCAGAAATTTCATTTATTTCAGGGCAAAAAGCAGAAATTTCTTGTATTATGGTACAAAATTAAAGAAATTTTCCTTATTTTGGAACAAAAAGGCAGAAATTCCGCATATTTTGGGGCAAAAGGCAGAAATTCCCTTTATTTTTAGGTAAAAAGACTGAAATTCCCCTTATTTTGGGGCAAAAAGGCAGAAATTCCCCTTATTTTGGGGCAAAAAGCAGACATTTCCCTTATTTTGGGGAAGAAATTTTAGAAATTTCACTTATTTCAGGGCAAAAAGTCAGAAATTCCCTTTATTTTGGGGCAAAAAGACAGAAATTCCGTTTATTTTGGGGGAAAAGGCAGAAATTGCACTTATTTTGAGTCAAAAAGGCGGAAAATCCCCTTATTTTGGGGGAAAAAATGAAGAAATTTTTCTGTTTTATGGCAAAAAAGTATACATTCTTTTATTTCGGGCAAAAAGGCAGAAATTCCTCGTATTTTGGGGCAAAATTGCGAAAATTCTTCTAATTTTGGGCAAAAAGAGAGAAATTTCATTTATTTGGGGTAAAACTGCAGAAATTGTACTTATTTCACGGCAAAATAGCAGAAATTCCCCTTATTTTCGGCGAAAAAGGCAGAAAATCCCCATATTTTGGAGCAAAATTGCAGTAATTCACCTAATTTTGGGGTAAAAAATGCAGTAATTTTCTTTATTTTGGGGCAAAACGGCAGAAATTTCACTTAATTCGGGGCAAAAGGCAGAAATTCCCCTTATTTTAGGGCAAAATTGCAGAAATTTCCCTTATTTGTGGGCAAAAAAAACAGAAATTCCCCTTATTTTGAGGCAAAATTGCAGAGATTTCCTTTATTATGGGGAAAAATTGCAGAAATTTCCCATATTTTAGGGCAAAATTGCAGAAATTTCACTTATTTCAGGAAAAAAGGCAGAAATTTCTCTTATTTTGGGGCAAAAAAGCAGAAATTTCTTTTATTTTGGTATAAAATTTCAGAAATTTTTCTTATTTTGGGGCAAAAAGCAGACATTTCCATTATTTTGGGGAAAAAATTTAGAAATTTCACTTATTTCAGGGCAAAAAGTCAGAAATTCCCATTATTTTGGGGCAAAAAGAGAGAAATTCCGTTTATTTTTGGGGAAAAGGCAGAAATTGCACTTATTTTGAGGCAAAAAGTCGGAAAATCCCCTTATTTTGGGGAAAAAATGAAGAAATTTCACTTTTTTATGGCAAAAAGGTATACATTCCCTTTATTTTTGGCAAAAAGGCAGAAATTCCTGGTATATTGGAGCAAAATTGCAGAAATTCCCCTAATTTTGGGCAAAAGGGCAGAAATTCCATTTATTTGGGGTAAAACTGGAGAAATTTCACTTATTTCTCGGCAAAATCGCAGAAATTTCCCTTATTTTCGGCGAAAAAAGCAGAAAATCCCCGTATTTTGAAGCAAAATTGCAGTAATTCACCTAATTTTGGGGTAAAAAATGCAGTAATTCTCTTTATTTTGGGGAAAAACAGCAGAAATTTCCCTTAATTCTGGGCAAAAGGCAGAAATTTCTTTTATTTAAGGGCAAAATTGCAGAAATTTCCTTTATTTGGGGGCAAAAAACCAGAAATTCCCCTTATTTTGGGGCAAAATTGCAGAAATTTCTCTTATTTTAGGGCAAAATTGCAGAAATTTCACTTATTTCAGAGAAAAAAAGCAAAAATTTTTCAAATTTTGAGGCAAAAAGGCAGAAATTCGCCTTATTTTGGGGCAAAAAGGCAGAAATTCACCTTATTTTGGAGCAAAATTGCAGAAATTCCCCTAATATTGGGGCAAAAATGCAGAAATTTCTTTTATTTGGGCCAAAAAAGCAGAAGTTCTCCTTATTTTCGGGCAAAAAGGAAGAAATTCCCCATATTTTGAAGCAAAATTTTTGAAACTCCCCTAATTTTGGGGCAAAAAGGCAGAAATTCCCTTTATTTTGGGGCAAAAATACAGAAATTCACCTTATTATGGGGCAAAAATCAGAAATTCCTTTTATTTTGGGGCGAAATTGAAGAAATTTCCCTTATTTTGAAGCAAAATTGCAGAAATTACCCTTATTTTGTGGCAAAATTGTAGAAATTTCTTTTATTTTGGTACAGAATTGCAGAAATTTTTCTTATTTTGTGGCAAGAAGGGAGAAATTTTCCATATTTTGGGTAAAAAGGCACAATTTTTTTTTTATTTTCGGGCAAAATTGCAGAAATTTCATTTATTTCAGGGCAAAAAGCAGACATTTCTTGTATTATGGTACAAAATTAAAGAAATTTTCCTTATTTTGGAACAAAAAGGCAGAAATTCCGCATATTTTGGGGCAAAAGAAAGAAATTCCCTTTATTTTTAGGTAAAAAGACTGAAATTCCCCTTATTTTGTGGCAAAAAGGCAGAAATTCCCCTTATTTTGGGGCAAAAACAGACATTTCCCTTATTTTGGGGAAGAAATTTTAGAAATTTCACTTATTTCAGGGCAAAAAGTCAGAAATTCCCTTTTTTTGGGGGCAAAAAGACAGAAATTCCGTTTATTTTGGGGGAAAAGGCAGAAATTGCCCTTATTTTGAGTCAAAAAGGCGGAAAATCCCCTTATTTTGGGGGAAAAAATGAAGAAATTTTTCTGTTTTATGGCAAAAAAGTATACATTCTTTTATTTCGGGCAAAAAGGCAGAAATTCCTCGTATTTTGGGGCAAAATTGCGAAAATTCTTCTAATTTTGGGCAAAAAGAGAGAAATTTCATTTATTTGGGGTAAAACTGCAGAAATTGTACTTATTTCACGGCAAAATAGCAGAAATTCCCCTTATTTTCGGCGAAAAAGGCAGAAAATCCCAATATTTTGGAGCAAAATTGCAGTAATTCACCTAATTTTGGGGTAAAAAATGCAGTAATTTTCTTTATTTTGGGGCAAAACGGCAGAAATTTCACTTAATTCGGGGCAAAAGGCAGAAATTCCCTTTATTTTAGGGCAAAATTGCAGAAATTTCCCTTATTTGTGGGCAAAAAAACAGAAATTCCCCTTATTTTGAGGCAAAATTGCAGAGATTTCCTTTATTATGGGGAAAAATTGCAGAAATTTCCCATATTTTAGGGCAAAATTGCAGAAATTTCACTTATTTCATCGAAAAAAACAAAAATTTTTCTTATTTTGGGGCAAAAAGGCAGAAATTCGCTTATTTTTGGGGCAAAAAGGCAGAAATTCACCTTATTTTGGAGCCAAATTGCAGAAATTCCCCTAATATTGAGGCAAAAATGCAGAAATTTCCTTTATTTGGGCCAAAAAAGCAAAAGTTCCCCTTATTTTCGGGCAAAAAGACAGAAATTTTCCGTATTTTGAAGCAAAATTTTAGAGACTCCCCTAATTTTGGGGCAAAAAGGCAGAAATTCCCCTTATTTTGGGGCAAAATTGAAGAAATTTTCCTTATCCTGGAGCAAAATTGCAGAAATTTCCCTTATTTTGTGGCAAAATTTTAGAAATTTCTTTTATTTTGGTACAGAATTGCAGAAATTTTTTTTATTTTGTGGCACGAAGGCAGAAATTTTCCATATTTAGGGGCAAAAATGCACAAATTTTTCTTATTTTCGGGCAAAATTGCATATATTTCATTTATTTCATAGCAAAAAGCAGAAATTTCTTATATTATGGTACAAAATTGAAAAAATTTTCCTTATTTTGGAACACAAAGGCAGAAATTCTTCATACTTTGGGGAAAAGACAGAAATTCCTCTTATTTTGAGGTAAAATGCAGACATTCCGCTTATTTAGAGGTAAAATGCAGAAATTTCTCTAATATTAGAAAAAAATGCAGATATTCCCTTTATTTTGGGGCTAAAAGGCAGAAATTCCCCGTATTTTGAAGCAAAATTGCAGAAATTCTCATAATTTTTGGGAAAAAAAGGCAGAATTTCTCCTTATTTTGGGGCAAAAAGAGAGAAAATCTCCTTTTTTTGGAGGAAAATGTCAGAAATTCCCCTTATTTTGGGGCAAAATTGCAGAAATTTCTCTTATTTTGGGGCAAAATTGCAGAAATTTTCCTTATTTTGGGGCATAATTGCAGAAATTTCACTTATTTCACAGAAATAAGGCAGAAATTTCTCTTATTTTGGGGCAAAAAAAAAGTAATTACTTTTATTTTGGTACAAAATTGCAGAAATTTTTTTATTTTGGGGCAAAAAGGCAGAAATTCCCATTATTTTTAGGTAAAAAGGATGAAATTCTCCTTATTTTGGGGCAAAAAGGCAGAAATTCCCCTTATTTTGGGGCCAAAAGCAGACATTTCCCTTATTTTGGGGAATAATTTTAGAAATTTCACTTATTTCTGAGCAAAAAGTCAGAAATTCCTATTAGTTTGGGGCAAAAAAACAAAAATTCCGTTTATTTTTGGGGAAAAGGCAGAAATTGCACTTATTTTGAGGCAAAAAGTCGGAAAATCCCCTTATTTTGGGGAAAAAATGAAGAAATTTCCTTTTTATGGCAAAAAGGTATACATTCCCTTTATTTTTGGCAAAAAGGCTGAAATTCCCCGTATTTTGGAGCAAAATTGCAGAAATTCCCCTAATTTTGGGCAAAAGGGCAGAAATTCCATTTATTTGGGGTAAAACTGCAGAAATTTCACTTATTTCTCCGCAAAATCGCAGAAATTCCCTTTATTTTGGGCGAAAAAAGCAGAAAATCCCCGTATTTTGAAGCAAAATTGCAGTAATTCACCTAATTTTGGGGTAAAAAATGCAGTAATTTTCTTTATTTTGGGGAAAAACAGCAGAAATTTCCCTTAATTCTGGGCAAAATGCAGAAATTCCCTTTATTTAAGGGCAAAATTGCAGAAATTTCTTTTATTTGGCGGCAAAAAAACAGAAATTCCCCTTATTTTGGGGCAAAATTGCAAAATTTCCCGTATTTTAGGGCAAAATTGCAGAAATTTCACTTATTTCAGAGAAAAAAAGCAAAAATTTTTCTTATTTTGGGGCAAAAAGTCAGAAATTCGCCTTATTTTGGGGCAAAAAGGCAGAAATTCACCTTATTTTGGAGCAAAATTGCAGAAATTCCCCTAATATTGCGGCAAAAATGCAGAAATTTCTTTTATTTGGGCCAAAAACGCAGAAGTTCTTCTTATTTTTTGGCAAAAAGGCAGAAATTTCCCGAATTTTGAAGCAAAATTTTAGAAACTCCCCTAATTTTGGGGCAAAAAGGCAGAAATTCCCTTTATTTTGGGGCAAAAATACAGAAATTCACCTTATTATGGGGCAAAAATCAGAAATTCCTTTTCTTTTGGGGCGAAATTGAAGAAATTTCCCTTATTTTGAAGCAAAATTGCAGAAATTACCCTTATTTTGTGGCAAAATTGTAGAAATTTCTTTTATTTTGGTACAGAATTGCAGAAATTTTTCTTATTTTGTGGCAAGAAGGGAGAAATTTTCCATATTTTGGGCAAAAAGGCACAATTTTTTTTTATTTTCGGGCAAAATTGCAGAAATTTCATTTATTTCAGGGCAAAAAGCAGAAATTTCTTGTATTATGGTACAAAATTAAAGAAATTTTCCTTATTTTGGAACAAAAAGGCAGAAATTCCGCATATTTTGGGGCAAAAGGCAGAAATTCCCTTTATTTTTAGGTAAAAAGACTGAAATTCCCCTTATTTTGGGGCAAAAAGGCAGAAATTCCCCTTATTTTGGGGCAAAAAGCAGACATTTCCCTTATTTTGGGGAAGAAATTTTAGAAATTTCACTTATTCCAGGGCAAAAAGTCAGAAATTCCCTTTATTTTGGGGCAAAAAGACAGAAATTCCGTTTATTTTGGGGGAAAAGGCAGAAATTGCACTTATTTTGAGTCAAAAAGGCGGAAAATCCCCTTATTTTGGGGGAAAAAATGAAGAAATTTTTCTGTTTTATGGCAAAAAAGTATACATTCTTTTATTTCGGGCAAAAAGGCAGAAATTCCTCGTATTTTGGGGCAAAATTGCGAAAATTCTTCTAATTTTGGGCAAAAAGAGAGAAATTTCATTTATTTGGGGTAAAACTGCAGAAATTGTACTTATTTCACGGCAAAATAGCAGAAATTCCCCTTATTTTCGGCGAAAAAGGCAGAAAATCCCCATATTTTGGAACAAAATTGCAGTAATTCACCTAATTTTGGGGTAAAAAATCTAGTAATTTTCTTTATTTTGGGGCAAAACGGCAGAAATTTCACTTAATTCGGGGCAAAAGGCAGAAATTCCCCTTATTTTAGGGCAAAATTGCAGAAATTTCCCTTATTTGTGGGCAAAAAAACAGAAATTCCCCTTATTTTGAGGCAAAATTGCAGAAATTTCCTTTATTATGGGGAAAAATTGCAGAAATTTCCCATATTTTAGGGCAAAATTGCAGAAATTTCACATATTTCAGCGAAAAAAACAAAAATTTTTCTTATTTTGGGGCAAAAAGGCAGAAATTCCCCTTATTTTGGGGCCAAAAGCAGACATTTCCCTTATTTTGAAGAATAATTTTAGAAATTTCACTTATTTCAGAGCAAAAAGTCAGAAATTCCTATTAGTTTGGGGCAAAAAAACAAAAATTCCGTTTATTTTTGGGGAAAAGGCAGAAATTGCACTTATTTTGAGTCAAAAAGGCGGAAAATCCCCTTATTTTGGGGAAAAAATGAGGAAATTTCCTTTTTATGGCAAAAAGGTATACATTCCCTTTATTTTTGGCAAAAAGGCTGAAATTCCCCGTATTTTGGAGCAAAATTGCAGAAATTCCCCTAATTTTGGGCAAAAGGGCAGAAATTCCATTTATTTGGGGTAAAACTGCAGAAATTTCACTTATTTCTCGGCAAAATCGCAGAAATTCCCTTTATTTTGGGCGAAAAAAGCAGAAAATCCCCGTATTTTGAAGCAAAATTGCAGTAATTCACCTAATTTTGGGGTAAAAAAATGCAGTAATTTTCTTTATTTTGGGAAAAAACAGCAGAAATTTCCCTTAATTCTGGGCAAAAGGCAGAAATTCCCCTTATTTAAGGGCAAAATTGCAGAAATTTCCTTTATTTGGGGGCAAAAAAACAGAAATTCCCCTTATTTTGGGGCAAAATTGCAGAAATTTCCCTTATTTTAGGGCAAAATTGCAGAAATTTTACTTATTTCAGAGAAAAAAAGCAAAAATTTTTCTTATTTTGGGGCAAAAAGGCAGAAATTCGCCTTATTTTGGGGCAAAAAGGCAGAAATTCACCTTATTTTGGAGCAAAATTGCAGAAATTCCCCTAATATTGGGGCAAAAATGCAGAAATTTCTTTTATTTGGGCCAAAAAAGCAGAAGTTCTCCTTATTTTCGGGCAAAAAGGCAGAAATTCCCCGTATTTTGAAGCAAAATTTTAGAAACTCCCCTAATTTTGGGGTAAAAAGGCAGAAATTCCCTTTATTTTGGGGCAAAAATACAGAAATTCACCTTATTATGGGGCAAAAATCAGAAATTCCTTTTATTTTGGGGTGAAATTGAAGAAATTACCCTTATTTTGAAGCAAAATTGCAGAAATTACCCTTATTTTGTGGCAAAATTGTAGAAATTTCTTTTATTTTGGTACAGAATTGCAGAAATTTTTCTTATTTTGTGGCAAGAAGGGAGAAATTTTCCATATTTTGGGCAAAAAGGCAAAATTTTTTTTTATTTTCGGGCAAAATTGCAGAAATTTCATTTATTTCAGGGCAAAAAGCAGAAATTTCTTGTATTATGGTACAAAATTAAAGAAATTTTCCTTATTTTGGAACAAATAGGCAGATATTCCGCATATTTTGGGGCAAAAGGCAGAAATTCCCTTTATTTTTAGGTAAAAAGACTGAAATTCCCCTTATTTTGCGGCAAAAAGGCAGAAATTCCCCTTATTTTGGGGCAAAAAGCAGACATTTCCCTTATTTTGGGGAAGAAATTTTAGAAATTTCACTTATTTCAGGGCAAAAAGTCAGAAATTCCCTTTATTTTGGGGCAAAAAGACAGAAATTCCGTTTATTTTGGGGGAAAAGGCAGAAATTGCACTTATTTTGAGTCAAAAAGGTGGAAAATCCCCTTATTTTGGGGGAAAATGAAGAAATTTTTCTGTTTTATGGCAAAAAACTATACATTCTTTTATTTCGGGCAAAAAGGCAGAAATTCCTCGTATTTTGGGGCAAAATTGCGAAAATTCTTCTAATTTTGGGCAAAAAGAGAGAAATTTCATTTATTTGGGGTAAAACTGCAGAAATTGTACTTATTTCACGGCAAAATAGCAGAAATTCCCCTTATTTTCGGCGAAAAAGGCAGAAAATCCCCATATTTTGGAGCAAAATTGCAGTAATTCACCTAATTTTGGGGTAAAAAATGCAGTAATTTTCTTTATTTTGGGGCAAAACGGCAGAAATTTCACTTAATTCGGGGCAAAAGGCAGAAATTCCCCTTATTTTAGGGCAAAATTGCAGAAATTTCCCTTATTTGTGGGCAAAAAAACAGAAATTCCCCTTATTTTGAGGCAAAATTGCAGAGATTTCCTTTATTATGGGGAAAAATTGCAGAAATTTCCCATATTTTAGGGAAAAAATTGCAGAAATTTCACATATTTCAGCGAAAAAAACAAAAATTTTTCTTATTTTGGGGCAAAAAGGCAGAAATTCCCCTTATTTTGGGGCCAAAAGCAGACATTTCCCTTATTTTGAAGAATAATTTTAGAAATTTCACTTATTTCAGAGCAAAAAGTCAGAAATTCCTATTAGTTTGGGGCAAAAAAACAAAATTCCGTTTATTTTTGGGGAAAAGGCAGAAATTGCACTTATTTTGAGTCAAAAAGGCGGAAAATCCCCTTATTTTGGGGAAAAAATGAGGAAATTTCCTTTTTATGGCAAAAAGGTATACATTCCCTTTATTTTTGGCAAAAAGGCTGAAATTCCCCGTATTTTGGAGCAAAATTGCAGAAATTCCCCTAATTTTGGGCAAAAGGGCAGAAATTCCATTTATTTGGGGTAAAACTGCAGAAATTTCACTTATTTCTCGGCAAAATCGCAGAAATTCCCTTTATTTTGGGCGAAAAAAGCAGAAAATCCCCGTATTTTGAAGCAAAATTGCAGTAATTCACCTAATTTTGGGGTAAAAAATGCAGTAATTTTCTTTATTTTGGGGAAAAACAGCAGAAATTTCCCTTAATTCTGGGCAAAAGGCAGAAATTCCCCTTATTTAAGGGCAAAATTGCAGAAATTTCCTTTATTTGGGGGCAAAAAAACAGAAATTCCCCTTATTTTGGGGCAAAATTGCAGAAATTTCCCTTATTTTAGGGCAAAATTGCAGAAATTTTACTTATTTCAGAGAAAAAAAGCAAAAATTTTTCTTATTTTGGGGCAAAAAGGCAGAAATTCGCCTTATTTTGGGGCAAAAAGGCAGAAATTCACCTTATTTTGGAGCAAAATTGCAGAAATTCCCCTAATATTGGGGCAAAAATGCAGAAATTTCTTTTATTTGGGCCAAAAAAGCAGAAGTTCTCCTTATTTTCGGGCAAAAAGGCAGAAATTCCCCGTATTTTGAAGCAAAATTTTAGAAACTCCCCTAATTTTGGGGTAAAAAGGCAGAAATTCCCTTTATTTTGGGGCAAAAATACAGAAATTCACCTTATTATGGGGCAAAAATCAGAAATTCCTTTTATTTTGGGGTGAAATTGAAGAAATTACCCTTATTTTGAAGCAAAATTGCAGAAATTACCCTTATTTTGTGGCAAAATTGTAGAAATTTCTTTTATTTTGGTACAGAATTGCAGAAATTTTTCTTATTTTGTGGCAAGAAGGGAGAAATTTTCCATATTTTGGGCAAAAAGGCAAAATTTTTTTTTATTTTCGGGCAAAATTGCAGAAATTTCATTTATTTCAGGGCAAAAAGCAGAAATTTCTTGTATTATGGTACAAAATTAAAGAAATTTTCCTTATTTTGGAACAAATAGGCAGATATTCCGCATATTTTGGGGCAAAAGGCAGAAATTCCCTTTATTTTTAGGTAAAAAGACTGAAATTCCCCTTATTTTGCGGCAAAAAGGCAGAAATTCCCCTTATTTTGGGGCAAAAAGCAGACATTTCCCTTATTTTGGGGAAGAAATTTTAGAAATTTCACTTATTTCAGGGCAAAAAGTCAGAAATTCCCTTTATTTTGGGGCAAAAAGACAGAAATTCCGTTTATTTTGGGGGAAAAGGCAGAAATTGCACTTATTTTGAGTCAAAAAGGTGGAAAATCCCCTTATTTTGGGGGAAAATGAAGAAATTTTTCTGTTTTATGGCAAAAAACTATACATTCTTTTATTTCGGGCAAAAAGGCAGAAATTCCTCGTATTTTGGGGCAAAATTGCGAAAATTCTTCTAATTTTGGGCAAAAAGAGAGAAATTTCATTTATTTGGGGTAAAACTGCAGAAATTGTACTTATTTCACGGCAAAATAGCAGAAATTCCCCTTATTTTCGGCGAAAAAGGCAGAAAATCCCCATATTTTGGAGCAAAATTGCAGTAATTCACCTAATTTTGGGGTAAAAAATGCAATAATTTTCTGTATTTTGGGGCAAAACGGCAGAAATTTCCCTTAATTCGGGGCAAAAGGCAGAAATTCTTTTTATTTTAGGGCAAAATTGCAGAAATTTCCCTTATTTGTGGGCAAAAAAAAGAAATTTCCCTCATTTTGGGGCAAAATTGCAAAAATTTCTTTTATTTTGGTACTAAATTGCAGAAATTTTTCTTATTTTGGGGCAATAATACAGAAATTTCCCTTATTTTGAGGTAAAAAGGCTGAAATTCCCCTTATTTTTGGGAAAAAAGGCAGAAATTCCCCTCATTTTATGGCAAAAATCAGACATTTCTTTTATTTGGGGAAAAATTTTAGAAATTTTACTTATTTCAGGGCAAAAAGTCAGAAATTGCACTTATTTTGGGGCAAAAAAAAAAATTCCGTTTATTTTTGGGGAAAAGGCAGAAATTGCACTCATTTTGAGTCAAAAAGGCAGAAAATCCTCTTATTTTGGGGAAAAAATGAAGAAATTTCCCTTTTTTATGGCAAAAAGGTATAAATTTCTTTTATTTCGGGCAAAAAGAAAGGAATTCCCCGATTTTGGAGCAAAATTGCAGAAATTCCCCTAATTTTGGGCAAAAAGGCAGAAATTCCATTTATTTGGGGTAAAACTGCAGAAATTTCACTTATTTCGCGGCAAAATGGCAGAAATTTCCATTATTTTCGGCGAAAAAGGCAGAAAATCCCCGTATTTTGGAGCAAAATTGCAGTAATTCACCTAATTTTGGGTTAAAAATGCAGTAGTTGTCTTTTTTGGGGGCCAAACGGCAGAAATTTCTCTTAATTCAGGGCAAAAGTCAGAAATTCCCCTTATTTTAGGGCAAAATTGCAGAAATTTTCCTTATTTGGGGGCAAAAAACAGAAATTCCCCTTATTTTGGGGCAAAATTGCTGAAATTTCCTTTATTTGGGCCAAAAAGGCAGAAGTTCCCCTTATTTTTGGGCAAAAAGGCAGAAATTCCCCGTATTCTGAAGCAAAATTTCAGAAAGTCCCCTAATTTTTGGGGAAAAAGGCAGAAATTCCCTATATTTTGGGGAAAAAATACAGAAATTCACCTTATTATTGGGCAAAAATTCAGAAATTTCCCTTATTTTAGGGCAAAATTGAAGAAATTTCCCTTATTTTGGAGCAAAATTGCAGAAATTTCCCTTATTCTGTGGCAAAATTGTAGAAATTTCTTTTATTTTGGTACAGAATTGCAGAAATTTTTCTTATGTTATCGCAAGAAGGCAGAAATTTTCCATATTTAAGGGCAAAAAGGCACAAATTTTTCTTATTTTTGGACAAATTGCAGAAATTTCATTTATTTCAGGGCAAAAAGCAGAAATTTCTTTTATTATGGTACAAAATTGAAGAAATTTTCCTTATTTTGGAACAAAAAGGCAGAAGTTCCCCATATTTTGGGGCAAAAGGCAGAAATTCCTCTTATTTTGAGGTAAAATGCAGAAATTCTGCTTATTTAGAGGTAAAATGCCGAAATTCCGCTAATTTTGGGGAAAAAATGCAGAAATTCCCTTTATTTTGGGGCTAAAAGTCAGAAATTCCCCGTATTTTGAAGCAAAATTGCAGAAATTCTCATAATTTTCGGGCAAAAAGGCAGAAATTCCCCTTATTTTGAGGTAAAAAGGCTGAAATTCCCCTATTTTGGGGCAAAAAGGCAGAAATTCCCCTTATTTTGGGGCAAAGAGCAGACATTTCCCTTATTTGGGGAAAAATTTTAGAAATATCATTTATTTCAGGGCAAAAAGTCAGAAATTCCCTTTATTTTGGGGCAAAAAGACAGAAATTCCGTTTATTTTTGGGGAAAAGTCAGAAATTGCACTTATTTTGAGTCAAAAAGGAAGAAAATCCCCTTATTTTGGGGAAAAAATGAAGAAATTTCTCTTTTTTATGGCAAAAAGGTATACATTCCTTTTATTTTTGGGCAAAAAGGCAGAAATTCCCCGTATTTTGGAGCAAAATTGCAGAAATTCCCCTAATTTTGGGATAAAGGCATAAATTCCATTTATTTGGGGTAAAACTGCAGAAATTTCACTTATTTCGTGGCAAAATGGCAGAAATTCCTGTTATTTTCAGCGAAAAAGGCAGAAAATCCCCATATTTTGGACCAAAATTGCAGTAATTCACCTAATTTTGGGTTAAAAATGCAGTAGTTTTCATTTTTGGGGGCCAAACGGCAGAAATTTTCCTTAATTCGGGGCAAAAGGCAGAAATTTCCCTTATTTTAGGGCAAACTTGCAGAAATTTTCCTTATTTGGGGGCAAAATACTGAAATTCCCCTTTATTTTGGGGCAAAATTGCTGAAATTTCCTTTTTTTGGGCCAAAAAGGCAGAAGTTCCCCTTATTTTTGGGCAAAAAGACAGACATTCCCCGTATTCTGAAGCAAAATTTCAGAAAGTCCCCTAATTTTTGGGCAAAAAAGCAGAAATTCCCTTTATTTTGGGGAAAAAAATACAGAAATTCACCTTATTATGGGGCAAAAATTCAGAAATTTCCCTTATTTTGGGGCAAAATTGAAGAAATTTCCCTTATTTTGGAGCAAAATTGCAGAAATTTCCCTTATTTTTTGGCAAAATTGTAGAAATTTCTTTTATTTTGGTACAGAATTGCAGAATTTTTTTTTATTTTGTGGCAAGAAGGCAGAAATTTTCCATATTTAAGGGCAAAAAGGCACAAATTTTTCTTATTTTTGGGCAAAATTGCAGAAATTTCATTTATTTCAGGGCAAAAAGCAGAAATTTCTTTTATTATGGTACAAAATTGAAGAAATTTTCCTTATTTTGGAACAAAAAGGCAGAAGTTCCCCATATTTTGGGGCAAAAGGCAGAAATTCCTCTTATTTTGAGGTAAAATGCAGAAATTCCGCTTATTAAAAGGTAAAATGCAGAAATTCCCCTAATATTGGGGGAAAAAATGCACAAATTCCTTTATTTTGCGGCTAAAAGGCATAAATTCCCCATATTTTGAAGCAAAATTGCAGAAATTCTCATAATTTTCGGGTAAAAATGCAAAAAATCTCCTTATTTTGGGGCAAAAAGACAGAAAATCTCCTTTTTTCGGAAGCAAAAAGTCAGAAATTCCCCTTATTTTGGGGCAAAATTGCAGAAATTTCCCTTATTTTGGAACATAATTGAAGAAATTTCCCTTATTTTGCGATAAAATTGAAGAAATTTCACTTATTTCAGAGAAAAAAGGCAGAAATTTCTCATATTTTGGGACAAAAAAGCAGAAATTTCTTTTATTTTGGTACAAAATTGCAGAAATTTTTTTTATTTTGGGGCAAAAAAGCAGAAATTTCCCTTATTTTAGAAAAAAAATGAAGAAATTTCCCTTTTTTATGGCATAAAGGTATACATTCCCTTTATTATTGGGCAAAAAGGCAGAAATTCCCCGTATTTTGGAGCAAAATTGCAAAAATTCCCCTTATTTTGGGCAAAAAGGCAGAAATTCCATTTATTTGGGGTAAAACTGCAGAAATTTCACTTATTTTGTGGCAAAATGGCAGAAATTCCCCTTATGTTCGGCGAAAAAGGCAGAAAATCCCCATATTTTGGAGCAAAATTGCAGTAATTCACCTAGTTTTAGGGTAAAAAATGCAGTAATTTTCTTTATTTTGGGGCAACACGGCAGATATTTCCCTAAATTCAGGGCAAAAGGCAGAAATTCCCCTTATTTTAGGGCAAAATTGTAGAAATTTTTCTTATTTGTGGGCCAAAAACAGAAATTCCCCTTATTTTGGGGCAAAATTGCGAAAATTTTCCTTATTATGGGGAAAAATTGCAGAAATTTCCCTTATTTTTGGGCAAAATTGCAGAAATTTCACTTATTTCAGAGAAAAAAAGCAAAAATTTTTCTTATTTTGGGGAAAAAAAGCAGAAAATCCCCCTATATTGTGGCAAAAAGGCAGACATTCACCTTATTTTGGGGTAAAATTGCAGAAATTTCACATATTTTATGGCAAAATATCAGAAATTTTTCTTATTTTGAGGCAAAAAGGAAGAAATTCCCCTTATTTTGGGATAAAATTGCAGTAATTTCCATTTTTAGGGGGCAAAAAGTCAGAAAATCCCTTTAATTTCGGACAAAAAGGCAGATATTTCCCTTATTTTTGAGCAAAATTGCAGAAATTCCCATAATATTGGGGCAAAATTGCAGAAATTTCTTTTATTTGGGCCAAAAAGGCAGAAGTACCCCTTATTTTCCGGCAAAAAGGCAGAAATTCCCCGTATTCTGAAGCAAAATTTCAGAAACTCCCCTAATTTTGGGGCAAAAAGGCAGAAATTTTCTTTATTTTGGGGCAAAAATACAGAAATTCACCTTATTATGGGGCAAAAAGTCAGAAATTCCTCTTATTTTGGGGCAAAATTGAAGAAATTTCCCTTATTTTGGAGAAAATTTCAGAAATTTCTTTTATTTTGTGGTAAAATTGAAAAAATTTCTTTTATTTTGGTACAGAATTGCAGAAATTTTTCTTATTTTGTGGCAAGAAGGCAGAAATTTGCCATATTTTGGGGCAAAAAGGCACAAATTTTTCCGATTTTCGTGCAAAATTGCAGAAATTTCATTTATTTCAGGGCAAAAAGCAGAAATTTCTTTTATTATGGTACAAAATTGAAGAAATTTTCCTTATTTGGAACAAAAAGGAGAAATTCCCCATATTTTGGGGCAAAGGCAGAAATTCCTCTTATTTTGTGGTAAAATATAGAAATTCCGCTTATTCAGAGGTAAAATGCAGAAATTCCGCTAATATTGGGGAAAAATGCAGAAATTCCCCTTATTTTGGGGCTAAAAGGCAGAAAATCCCCGTATTTTGAAGCAAAATTGCAGAAATTCTCATAATTTTCGGGCAAAAAGGCAGAAATTCCCCTTATTTTGGGGTAAAAAGACAAAAAATCTCCTTTTTTCAGGGGGAAAAAAGTCAGAAATTCCCCTTATTTTGGGGCAAAATTGCAGAAATTTCCCTTATTTTGAAACAAAATTGCAGAAATTTCACTTATTTCAGGGAAAAAAGGAGAAAATTCTTATATTTTGGGGCAAAAAAGCAGAAATTTCTTTTATTTTTGTACAAAATTGCAGAAATTTTTCTTACTTTGAACAAAAAATCAAAATTTTCCCTTATTTTGGGGAAAAAATGAACAAATTTCCCTTTTTTATGGCAAAAAGTTATACATTCTTTTTATTATTGGGCAAAAAGGCAGAAATTCCCCGGATTTTGGAGCAAAATTGCAGAAATTCCCCTAATTTGGGGCAAAAAAGCAGAAATTCCATTTATTTGGGGTAAAACTGCAGAAATTTCACTTATTTCGTGGCAAAATGGCAGAAATTCCCCTTATTTTCGTAGAAAAAGGCAGAAAATCCCTGTATTTTGGAGCAAAATTGCAGTAATTCACCTAACTTTGGGGTAAAAAATGCAGTAATTTTCTTTATTTTGGGGCAAAACGGCAGAAATTTCCCTAAATCCAGGACAAAAGCAGAAATTCCCCTTATTTTAGAGCAAAATTGCAGAAATTTCCCTTATTTGTGGGCAAAAAACAGAAAATCCCCTTATTTTGGGGCAAAAATTGCAGAAATTTCCATTATTATGGGAAAAAATTGCAAAAATTTCCCTTATTTTAGGGCAAAATTGCAGAAATTTCATTTATTTCAGAGAAAAAAAGCAAAAATTTTTCTTATTTTGAGGCAAAATGTCAGAAATTCGCCTTATTTTGGTGCAAAAAGGCAGAAATTCACCTTATTTTGGAGCAAAATTGCAGAAATTCCCATAATATTGGGGCAAAAATGCAGAAATTTCTTTTATTTGGGCCAAAAAAGCAGAAGTTCCCCTTATTTTCGGGCAAAAAAGATGAAATTCCCCGTATTTTGAAGCAAAATTTTAGAAACTCCCCTAATTATGGGGCAGAAAGACAGAAAATCTCCATTTTTCGGGGGCAAAAAGTCAGAAATTTCCCCTTATTTTTGGGCAATATTGCAGAAATTTCCTTTATTTTGAGGCAAAATTGCATAAATTTCCCTTATTTTTGGGCAAAATAGCAGAAATTTCATTTATTTCAGGGAAAAAAGGCAAAAATTTCTATTGTTTTGGAGCAAAAGAGCAGAAATTTCTTTTATTTTGGTACAAAATTGCAGAAATTTTTCTTATTTTGGGGCATAAAGGCAGAAATTCCCCTTATTTTGAGGTAAAGAGGCTGAAATTCCCCTTATTTTGGCACAAAAAGGCAGAAATTCCCCTTATTTTGGGGCAAAAAGCAGACATTTCCTTTATTTGGGGAAAAATTTTAGAAATTTCACTTATTTCAGGGCAAAAAGTCAGAAATTCTCTTTATTTTGGAGCAAAAAGACAGAAATTCCGTTTTTTTTTTTTGTGGAAAAGGCAGAAATTGCACTTATGTTGAGTCAAAAATGCGGATAATCCCCTTATTTTGGGGAAAAATTGAAGAAATTTCCCTTTTTTATGGCAAAAAGGTATACATTCGTTTTATTTTTGGGCAAAAAGGAAGAAATTCCCCGTATTTTGGAGCAAAATTGCAGAAACTCCCCTAATTTTGGGCAAAAAGGCAGAAATTCCATTTATTTGGGGTAAAACTGCAGAAATTTCACTTATTTCGCGGCAAAATGGCAGAAATTCTTCTTATTTTCTTCGAAAAAGGCAGAAAATCCTTGTGTTTTGGAGCAAAATTGCAGTAATTTACCTAATTTTGAGGTAAAAAATGCAGTAGTTTTCTTTATTTTGGGGCAAAACGGCAGAAATTTCCCTTAATTTGGGGCAAAAGGCAGAAATTTTCCTTATTTTAGGGCAAAATTGCAGAAATTTCCTTTATTTGGCGGCAAAAAACAGAAATTCCCCTTATTTTGGGGCAAAATTGCAGAAATTTCTTTTTTTTTCGTACAAAATTGCAGAAATTTTTCTTATTTTGGGGCAAAAAGGCAGACATTCCCCTTATTTTGTGGTAAAAAGGCTGAAATTCCCCTTATTTTGGGGAAAAATGGCAAAAATTCCCCTCATTTTGCGGCAAAAAGCAGACATTTCCCTTATTTGGGAAAAATTTTAGAAATTTCACTTACTTCAGGGCAAAAAGTCAGAAATTCCTCTTATTTTGGGGCAAAAAGACAGAAATTCCGATTATTTTTGGGGGAAAAGGCAGAAATTGCACTTATTTTGAGTCAAAAAGGCGGACAATCCCTTTATTTTGGGGAAAAAATGAAGAAATTTCCCTTTTTTATGGCAAAAAGGTATACATTCCTATTATTTCGGGCAAAAAGGCAGAAATTCCCCGTAATTTGGAGCAAAATTGCAGAAATTCCCCTAATTTTGGGCAAAAAGGCAGAAATTCCATATATTTGGGGTAAAACTGCAGAAATTTCACTTATTTCGCGGCAAAATGGCAGAAATTCCCCTTATTTTCTGCGAAAAGGCAGAAAATCCCCATATTTTGAAGCAAAATTGCAGTAATTCACCTAATTTTGGGGTAAAAAATGCAGTAGTTTTCTTTATTTTGGGGCAAAACAGCAGAAATTTCCCTTAATTCGGGGCAAAAGGCAGAAATTCCCCTTATTTTAGGGCAAAATTGCCGAAATTTCCCTTATTTATGGGAAAAAACAGAAATTCCCCTTATTTTGGGGCAAAATTGCAGAAATTTCTCTTATTATGGGGAAAAATTGAAGAAATTTCTTTTATTTTAGGGCAAAATTGCAGAAATTTCACATATTTCAGAGAATAAAAGCAAAAATTTTTCTTATTTTGGGGCAAAAAGGCAGAAATTCGCCTTATATTGGGGCAAAAAGGCAGAAATTCACCTTATTTTGGAGCAAAATTGCAGAAATTCCCCTAATATTGGGGCAAAATTGCAGAAATTTCCTCTATGTAGGCCAAAAAAGCAGAATTCCCCTTATTTTTGTGCAAGAAGGCAGAAATTCCTCGTATTTTGAAGCAAAATTTTAGAAACTCCCCTAATTTTGGCGCAAAAAGACAGAAAATCTCCTTTTATCGGGGGCAAAAAGTCAGAAATTCCCCCTTATTTTGGGGCTAAATTGGAGAAATTTCCTTTATTTTGGGGCAAAATTGCAGAAATTTCCCTTATTTTGGGGCAAAATTACAGAAATTTCACTAATTTCAGGGAAAAAAGGCATAAATTTCTCTTATTTTGGGGCAAAAAAGCAGAAATTTCTTTTATTTTCGAACAAAATTGCAGAAATTTTTCTTATTTTGAGGCAAAAAGGAAGAAATTCCCCTTATTTTGATGTAAAATGCTGAAATTCCTCTTATTTTGGGGTAAAAAGGCAGAAATTCCTTTTATTTTGGTGCAAAAAGCAGACATTTCCCTTACTTGGGGAAAAATTTTAGAAATTTCACTTATTTCAGGGCAAAAAGTCAGAAATTCCCCTTATTTTGGGGCAAAAAGACAGAAATTCCATTTATTTTTGGGGAAAAGGCAGAAATTGCATTTATTTTGAGTCAAAAAGGCAGAAAATCTCCTTATTTTGGGAAAAAAAAATGAAGAAATTTCGGTTTTTACGGCAAAAAGGTATACATTCCCTTTATTTTGGGCAAAAAGGAAGAAATTCCCCATATTTTGGAGCAAAATTGCTGAAATTCCCCTAATTTTGTGCAAGAAGGCAGAAATTCCATTTATTTGGGGTAAAACTGCAGAAATTTCACTTATTTCGCGGCAAAATGGAAGAAATTCCCCTTATATTCTGCGAAAAAGGCAGAAAATCCCCGTGTTTTGGAGCAAAATTGCAGTATTTCACCTAATTTTGGGGTAAAAAATGAAGTAGTTTTCTTTATTTTGGGGCAAAACGGCAGAAATTTCCCTTAATTTGGGGCAAAAGGCAGAAATTCCCCTTATTTTAGGGCAAAATTGCAGAAATTTCCCTTATTTGGCGGCAAAAAAAAGAAATTCCCCTTATTTTGGGGCAAAATTGCAGAAAATTCTTTTTTTTTCGTACAAAATTGCAGAAATTTCCCTTATTATTGAGAAAAATTGCAGAAATTTCTCTTATTTTAGGGCAAAATTGCAGAAATTTCACTTATTTCAGAGAAAAAAAAGCAATTTTTTTTTTTATTTTGGGGCAAAAAGGCAGAAATTCGCCTTATTTTGGAGCAAAAAGGCAGAAATTCACCTTATTTTGGAGCAAAATTTCCGAAATTCCACTAATATTGGGGCAAAACTGCAGAAATTTCCTCTATGTGGGCCAAAAGAGCAGAATTCCCCCGTATTTTCGGGAAAAAAGGCAGAAATTCCCTGTATTTTGAAGCAAAATTTTAGAAACTCCCCTAATTATGGCGCAAAAAGACAGAAAATCTCCTTTTATCGGGGGCAAAAAGTCAGAAATTCCCTTTATTTTGGGGAAAATTGCAGAAATTTCCTTTATTTTGGGGCAAAATTGCAGAAATTTCCCTTATTTTGGGGCAAAATTGCAGAAATTTCACTTATTTCAGGGAAAAAAGGCAGAAATTTCTCTTATTTTGGGGCAAAAAAGCAGAAATTTCTTTTATTTTGGTACAAAATTGCAGAAATTTTTCTTATTATAAGGCAAAAATGCAGAAATTCCTTTTATTTTGAGGTAAAAAGGCTGAAATACCCCTTATTTTGGGACAAAAAGGCAGAAATTCCCTTTATTTTGGGGCAAAAAGCAGACATTTCCATTATTTGGGGAAAAATTTTAGAAATTTCACTTATTTCAGGGCAAAAAGTCAGAAATTCCTTTTATTTTGGGACAAAAAGACAGAAATTCAATTTATTTTTGGGGAAAAGGCAGATATTGCACTTTTTTTGAGTCAAAAAGGCAGAAAATCCCCTTATTTTGGGGAAAAAATGAAATTTTTCTTTTTTATGGCAAAAGGGTATACATTCCTTTTATTTTTGGGCAAAAAGGCAGAAATTCCATTTATTGAAAAAAGTGAAATTTATAAAATTTTTCCCCAAAATAAGGGAAATGTCTGCTTTTTGCCCCAAAATAAGGGGAATTTCTGCCTTTTTGACCCAAAATAAGGGGAATTTCAGCTTTTATACCTCAAAATAAGGGGAATTTTTGCCTTTTGCCCCAAAATAAGAAAAATTTCTGCAATTTTGTACCATAATAAAAGAAATTTCTACAATTTTGCCACAAAATAAGGGAAATTTCTGCTATTTTGCTCCAAAATAAAGGAAATATCTTCAATTTTGCCCCAAAATAAGGAGAATTTCTGAATTTTGCCCAATAATAAAATGAATTTTTGTATTTTTGCCCCAAAATAAAGGAAATTTCTGACTTTTTGCCCCAAAATTAGGGAATTTTTTTAAATTTTGCTTCAAAATACGGTAAATTTCTGACTTTTTGCCAGAAAATAAGGGGAAATTCTGGTTTTTTGGCACAAAATAAAGAAATTTCTGCATTTTTGCCCCACTATTAGTGGAATTTCTGCAATTGTGCTTCAAAATAAGGTGAATTTCTGCCTTTTTGCCCCAAAATAAGGCGAATTTCTGCCTTTTTGCCCCAAAATAAGAAAAATTTTTGCTTTTCTTTTCTGAAATAAGTGAAATTTCTGCAATTTTGACCTAAAATAAAGGAAATTTCTGCAATTTTGCCCCAAAACAAGGGGTATTCCTGTTTTTTGCCCACAAATAAGGGAAATTTCTGCAATTTTGCTCTAAAATAAGGGGAATTTCTGCCTTTTGCCCCGAATAAAGGGAAATTTCTGCTGTTGGCCCCCCAAAAAAGAAAACTACTGCAATTTTTACCCCAAAATTAGGTGAATTACTGCAATTTTGCTCCAAAATACGGGGATTTTCTGCCTTTTTCGCCGAAAATAAGGGGAATTTCTGCCATTTTGCCGCGAAATAAGTGAAATTTCTGAAGTTTTACCCCAAATAAATGGAATTTCTGCCTTTTTGCCCAAAATTAGAGGAATTTCTGCAATTTTACTCCAAAATACGGGGAATTTCTGCCTTTTTGCCCGAAATAAAGGGAATGTATACCATTTTGCCATAAAAAAGGGAAATTTCTTCATTTTTTTCCCCAAAATAAGGGGATTTTCTGCCTTTTTGACACAAAATAAGTGCAATTTCTGCCTTTTCCCCAAAAATAAACGGAATTTCTGTCTTTTTGCCTGAAAATAAGGGGAATTTCTGACTTTTTGCCCTGAAATAAGTGAAATTTATAAAATTTTTCTCCAAATAAGGGAAATGTCTAATTTTTGACCCAAAATGAGGCAAATTACTGCCTTTTTCCCCAAAATAAGGGAAATTTCAGCCTTTTTACCTCAAAATAAAAGGAATTTCTGCCTTTTTGCCCCAAAATAAGAAAAATTTCTGCAATTTTGTACCAAAATAAAAGAAATTGCTGCAATTTTGCCCCAAAATAAGGGGAATTTCTGTTTTTTGCCCACAAATAAAGAAAATTTCTGCAATTTTGCCCTAAAATAAGGGGAATTTCTGCCTTTTGCCCCGAATTAATAGAAATTTCTGCCGTTATGACTCAAAATAAAGAAAAATACTGCATTTTTTACACCAAAATTAGGTGAATTACTGCAATTTTGCTCCAAAATACGGGGATTTTCTGCCTTTTTCGCTGAAAATAAGGGAAATTTTTCCCATTTTGCCGCGAAATAAGTGAAATTTCTGAAGTTTTACCCCAAATAAATGGAATTTCTGCCTTTTTGCCCAAATTAGAGGAATTTCTGCAATTTTACTCCAAAATACGGGGAATTTCTGCCTTTTTGCCCGAAATAAAGGGAATGTATACCATTTTGCCATAAAAAAGGGAAATTTCTTCATTTTTTCTCCAAAATAAGGGGATTTTCTGCCTTTTTGACACAAAATAAGTGCAATTTCTGCCTTTTCCCCAAAAATAAATGGAATTTCTGCCTTTTTGCCCCAAAATAAGAAAAATTTCTGCAATTTTGTACCAAAATAAAAGAAATTGCTGCAATTTTGCCCCAAAATAAGGGGAATTTCTGTTTTTTGCCCACAAATAAAGAAAATTTCTGCAATTTTGCTATAAAATAAGGGGAATTTCTGCCTTTTGCCCCAATTAATAGAAATTTCTGCCATTATGACTCAAAATAAGGAAAAAATACTGCATTTTTTACACCAAAATTAGGTGAATTACTGCAATTTTGCTCCAAAATACAAGGATTTTCTGCCTTTTTCGCCGAAAATAAGGGGAATTTCTGCCATTTTGCCGTGAAATAATTGAAATTTCTGCAGTTTTACCCCAAATAAATGGAATTTCTGCCTTTTTGCCCAAAATTAGGGGAATTTCTGCAATTTTGCTCCAAAATACGGGGAATTTCTGCTTTTTTGCCCAAAAATAAAAGGAATGTAGACCTTTTTGCCATAAAAAAAGGAAATTTCTTCATTTTTTCCCCAAAATAAGGGGATTTTCTGCCTTTTTGACTCAAAATAAGTGCAATTTCTGCCTTTTCCTAAAAATAAATGGAATTTCTGTCTTTTTGCCCCAAAATAAGGGGAATTTCTGACTTTTTGCCCTGAAATAAGTGAAATTTCTAAAATTTTTCCCCAAATATGGGAAATGTCTGCTTTTTGCCCCAAAATAAGGGGAATTTCTTCTTTTTTGCCCCAAAATAAGGGGAATTTCAGCTTTTTTACCTCAAAATAAGGGGAATTTCTGCCTTTTTGCCCCAAAATAAGAAAAATTTCTGCAATTTTGTACCAAAATAAAAGAAATTTCTGCAATTTTGCCCCAAAATAAGGGTAATTTCAGCCTTATTACCTCAAAATAAGGGGAATTTCTGCCTTTTTGCCCCAAAATAAGAAAAATTTCTGCAATTTTGTACCAAAATAAAAAAAATTTCTGCCTTTTTGCTCCAAAATAAGAGAAATTTCTGAGTTTTTTCCCTGAAATAAGTGAAATTTCTGCAATTTTGCCCCAAAATAAGGGAAATTTCTGCAATTTTGCCCCAAAATAAAGGAAATTTCTTCAATATTGCCCCAAAATAAGGGGAAATTTCTGACTTTTTGCCCTCGAAAAAAGGAGATTTTCTGTCTTTCTGCCCCAAAATTAAGGGAGTTTTTACAATTTTGCTTCAAAATATGGGGAAGTTCTGCCTTTTTGCCTGAAAATAAAGGGAACTTCTGTTTTTGGCCCAAATAAAGGAAATTTCTGCATTTTTACCCCAATATAAGGGGAATTTCTGCAATTTGGCTCCAAAATAAGGGGAATTTCTGCAATTTTTCCCCATAATAAGGGAAATTTCTGCAATTTTGCCCCAAAATAGGGGGAATTTCTGTTTTTTGCCCACAAATAAGGGAAATTTCTGCAATTTTGCCCTAAAATAAGGGGAATTTCTGCCTTTTGCCCCGAATTAAGGGATATTTCTGCAGTTTTGGCCCAAAATAAAGAAAATTACTGCATTTCTTACCCCAAAATTAGGTGAATTACTGCAATTTTGCTACAAAATATGGGGATATTCTGTCTTTTTCGCTGAAAATAAGGGGAATTTCTGCCATTTTGCCGAGAAATAAGTAAAATTTCTGCAGTTTTACCCCAAATAAATGGAATTTCTGCCTTTTTGCCCAAAATTAGGGGAATTTCTGCAATTTTTCTCCAAATTACAGGGAATTTCTGCCTTTTTGCCCAATAATAAAGGGAATGTATACCTTTTTGCCATAAAAAAGGGAAATTTCTTCATTTTTTCCCCAAAATAAGGGAAATTTCTGACTTTTTGCCCCATAATAAGGTGAATTTTTGTATTTTTGCCCCAAAATAAAGAAAATTTCTGCCTTTTTGCCCCAAAATTAGGGGAGTTTCTGAAATTTTGCTTCAGAATACAGAGAATTTCTGCCTTTTTGCCCGAAAATAAGGGGAACTTCTGCCTTTTTGGCCCAAATAAAGGATATTTCTGCATTTTTGCCCCAATATTAGGGGAATTTCTGCAATTTTGCTCCAAAATAATGGGAATTTCTGCTTTTGCCCCAAAATAAGAAAAATTTTTGCTTTTTTTCTCTGAAATAAGTGAAATTTCTGCAATTTTGCCCTAAAATAAGGGAAATTTCTGCAATTTTTCCCCATAATAAGGGAAATTTCTTCAATTTTGCCCTAAAATAAGGGGAATTTCTGTTTTTTGCCCACAAATAAGGGAAATTTCATCAATTTTGCCCTAAAATAAGGGGAATTTCTGCCTTTTGCCCCGAATTAAGGGATATTTCTGCAGTTTTGCCACAAAATAAAGAAAATTACTGCATTTTTTACCCCAAAATTAGGTGAATTACTGCAATTTTGCTACAAAATATGGGGATATTCTGTTTTTTCGCTGAAAATAAGGGGAATTTCTGCCATTTTGCCAAGAAATAAGTAAAATTTCTGCAGTTTTACCCCAAATAAATGGAATTTCTGCCTTTTGCACAAAATTAGGGGAATTTCTGCAATTTTGCTACAAAATACAGGGAATTTCTTCCTTTTTGCCCAATAATAAAGGGAATGTATAACTTTTTGCCATAAAAAAAGGAAATTTCTTCATTTTTTCCCCAAAATAAGGGAAATTTCTGACTTTTTGCCCCATAATAAGGTGAATTTCTGTATTTTTGCCCCAAAATAAAGAAAATTTCTGCTTTTTGCCCCAAAATTAGGGGAGTTTTGAAATTTTGCTTCAGAATACATGGAATTTCTGCCTTTTTGCCCGAAAATAAGGGGAACTTCTGCATTTTTGTCCCAAATAAAGGAAATTTCTGCATTTTTGCGCCAATATTATGGGAATTTCTGCAATTTTGCTCCAAAATAAAGGGAATTTCTGCCTTTTTGTCCGAAAATTAAGGGGATTTTCTGACTTTTTGCCCCCCAAAAATGGAAATTTCTGCAATTTTATCTCAAAATAAGGGGAATTTCTTCCTTTTTGCCTCAAAATAAGGAAAATTTCTGACATTTTGCCATAAAATATGTGAAATTTCTGCAATTTTACCACAAAATAAAGTGAATTTCTGCCTTTTTGCCACAATATAGGGGGAATTTCTGCTTTTTTGTCCCAAAATAAGAAAAATTTTTGTTTTTTTTTGCTCTGAAATAAGTGAAATTTCTTCAATTTTGCCCTAAAATAAGGGAAATTTCTTCAATTTTTCCCCATAATATGGGAAATTTCTGCAATTTTGCCCCAAAATAAGGGGAATTTCTGGTTTTTGCCCCCAAATAAGGGAAATTTCTTCAATTTTGCCCTAAAATAAGGGGAATTTCTGATTTTTGCCCATAATTAAGGGAAATTTCTGCCGTTTTGCCTCAAAATAAAGAAAATTACTGCATTTTTAACCCCAAAATTAGGTGAATTACTGCAATTGTGCTCCAAAATACAGAGATTTTCTGCCTTTTTCGCCGAAAATAAGGGGAATTTCTGCTATTTGGCCGCGAAATAAGTGAAATTTCTGCAGTTTTACCCCAAATAAATGGAATTTCTGCCTTTTTGCCCAAAATTGGGGGAATTTCTGCAATTTTGCTTTAAAATATGGGGAATTTCTGCCTTTTTGCCCGAAATAAAGGGAATGTATACCTTTTTGCCATAAAAAAGGGAAATTTCTTCATTTTTTTTCCAAAATAAGGGGATTTTCCGTCTTTTTGACTCAAAATAAGTGCAATTTCTGCCTTTTCCCCAAAAATAAATGGAATTTCTCTCTTTTTGCCCCAAAATAAGGGAAATTTCTGACTTTTTGCCTTGAAATAAGTGAAATTTCTAAAATTTTTCTCCAAATAAGGGAAATGTCTGCTTTTTGCCCCAAAATGAAGGGAATTTCTTCATTTGTTTCCCAAAATAAAAGGAATTTCAGCCTTTTTACCTCAAAATAAGGGGAATTTCGGCCTTTTTGCCCCAAAATAAGAAAAATTTCTGCAATTTTTTACCAAAATAAAAGAAATTTCTGCAATTTTACCCCAAAATAAGGGGAATTTCTGTTTTTTGCCCACAAATAAGGGAAATTTCTGCAATTTTGCCCTAAAATAAGGGGAATTTCTGCCTTTTGCCCCGAATTAAGGGAAATTTCTGCTGTCTTGCCCCAAAATAAAGAAAACTACTGCATTTTTTACCCCAAAATTAGGTGAATTACTGCAATTTTGCTCCAAAATACGGGTATTTTCTGCCTTTTTCGCCGAAAATAAGGGGAATTTCTGCCATTTTGCCGCGAAATAAGTGAAATTTCTGCAGTTTTAACCCAAATAAATGGAATTTCTACCTTTTTGCTCAAAATTAGGGGAATTTCTGCAATTTTGCTCAAAAATACGGGGAATGTCTAGCTTTTTGCCTAAAAATAAAAGGAATGTATACCTTTTTGCCATAAAAAAGGGAAATTTCTTCATTTTTTCCCCAAAATAAGGGAATTTTCTGCCTTTCTGACTCAAAATAAGTGCAATTTCTGCCTTTTCCCCAAAAATAAACGGAATTTCGGTCTTTTTGCCTCAAAAAAAGGGGAATTTCTGACTTTTTGCCCTGAAATAAGTGAAATTTCTAAAATTTTTCCAAAAATAAGGGAAATGTCTGCTTTTTGCCCCAAAATAAGGGGAATTTCAGCCTTATTACCTCAAAATAAGGGGATTTTCTGTCTTTTTGCCTTAAAATTATGAGAATTTCTGAAATTTTGCTTCAAAATACGGGGAATATCTGCCTTTTAGCCCCAAAATAAAGGGAATTTCTGCATTTTTTCCCAATAATAGGGGAATTTCTTCATTTTACCTCTAAATAAGGGGAATTTCTGCATTTTAACTCAAAATAAGAGGAATTTCTGCCTTTTGCCCCAAAATATGGGGAATTTCTGCCTTTTTGTTCCAAAATAAGGAAAATTTCTTCAATTTTGTACCATAATCAAAGAAATTTCTGCTTTTTGCCCTGAAATTAATTAAATTTCTGCAATTTTGCCCAAAAATAACAAAAATTTGTGCCTTTTTGCCACAAAATATGGAAAATTTCTACCTTCTTGCCACAAAATAAGAAAAATTTCTGCAATTCTGTACCAAAATAAAAGAAATTTTTTCAATTTTGCCACAAAATAAGGGAAATTTCTGCAATTTTGCTCCAAAATAAGGGAAATATCTTCAATTTTGCCCAAAAATAAGGGGAATTTCTGAATATTTGCCCAATAATAAGGTGAATTTCTGTATTTTTGCCCCAAAATAAAAGGAATTTCTGCCTTTTTGCCCCAAAATTAGGTGAGTTTCTAAAATTTTGCTTCAAAATACGGGGAATTTCTGCCTTTTTGCCCGAAAATAAGGGGAACTTCTGCTTTTTTGGCCCAAATAAATGAAATTTCTGCATTTTTGCCCCAATATTAGGGGAATTTCTGCAATTTTGCTCTAAAATAAGGTGAATTTCTGCCTTTTGCCCCTAATTAAGAGAAATTTCTGCCGTTTTGCCTCAAAATAAAGAAAATTACTGCATTTTTAACCCCCAAATTAGGTGAATTACTGCAATTGTGCTCCAAAATACGGGGATTTTCTGCCTTTTTCGCCGAAAATAAGGGGAATTTCTGCCATTTTGCCGCGAAATCAGTGAAATTTCTGCAGTTTTACCCCAAATAAATGGAATTTCTGCCTTTTTGCCCAAAATTAGGGGAATTTCTGCAATTTTGCTCCAAAATACGGGGAATTTCTGCCTTTTTGCCCAAAAATAAAAGGAATGTATACATTTTTGCCATAAAAAAGGGAAATTTCTTCATTTTTTTCCCTAAATAAGAGGATTTTCTGCTTTTTTAACTCAAAATAAGTGCATTTTCTTCCTTTTCCCACAAAATAAACGGAATTTCTGTCTTTTTGCCCCAAAATAAGGAGAATTTCTGACTTTTTGCCTTGAAATAAGTGAAATTTCTAAAATTTTTCTTCAAAATAAGGGAAATGTCTGCTTTTTGCCCCAAAATAAGGGGAATTTCTGCCTTTTTGCCCCAAAATAAGGGGAATTTCAACCTCTTTACCTAAAAATAAAAGAAATTTCTGCTTTTTTGCCCTAAAATAAGAGAAATTTCTGCCTTTTTTCCCTGAAATAAGTGAAATTTTTGCAATTTTTTCCCAAAATAAGGGAAATTTCTGCAATTTTGCCCCAAAATAAAGGAAATTTCTAACTTTTTGCCCCCGAAAAAAAAAAGATTTTCTGTCTTTTTGCCCCAAAATAAGGAGAATTTCTGCCTTTTTGTCCAAAAATTATGAGAATCTCTGCAATTTTGCTTCAAAATATGGGGAATTTCTGCCTTTTAGCCCCAAAATGAAGGGAATTTTTGCATTTTTCCCCAATAGTAGGGGAATTTTTCATTTTACCTCTAAATAAGCGGAATTTCTGCATTTTACCTCAAAATAAGTGGAATTTCTGCCTTTTGCCCCAAAATATGGGGAATTTCTGCCTTTTTGTTCCAAAATAAGGAAAATTTCTTCAATTTTGTACCATAATAAAAGGAATTTCTGCTTTTTGCCCTGAAATAAATGAAATTTCTGCAATTTTGCCAGAAAATAAAAAAAATTTGTGCCTTTTTGCCCCAAAATATGGAAAATTTCTGCCTTCTTGCCACAAAATAAAAAAAATTTCTACAATTCTGTACCAAAATAAAAGTAATTTTCACAATTTTGCCACAATATAAGGGAAATTTCTGCAATTTTGCTCTAAAATAAGGGAAATTTCTTCAATTTTGCTCCATAATAAGCGGAATTTCTGACTTTTTGACCCATAATAAGGTGAATTTCTGTATTTTTGCCCCAAAATAAATAAAATTTCTGCCTTTTTGCCCCAAAATTAGGGGAGTTTCTAAAATTTTGCTTCAAAATACGAGGAATTTCTGCCTTTTTGCCCGAAAATAAGGGGAACTTCTGCTTTTTTGGCCCAAATAAAGAAAATTTCTGAATTTTTGCCCCAATATTAGGGAAATTTCTGCAATTTTGCTCCAAAATAATGTGAATTTCTGCCTTTTTGCCCCAAAATAAGGCGAATTTCTGCCTTTTTGCCCCAAAATAATAAAAATTTTTGCTTTTTTCTCTGAAATAAGTGAAATTTCTGCAATTTTGCCCTAAAATAAAGGAAATTTTTGCAATTTTTCCCCATAATAAGGGAAATTTCTGCAATTTTGCCCCAAAATAAGGGAAATTTCTGTTTTTTGCCCCCAAATAAGAGAAATTTCTGCAATTTTGCCCTAAAATAAGGGGAATTTCTGCCTTTTGCCCCAAATTAAGGGATATTTCTGCCGTTTTGCCCCAAAATAAAAAAATTACTGCATTTTTTACCCCAAAATTAGGTGAATTACTGCAATTTTGCTCCAAAATATGGGGATTTTCTGCCTTTTTCGCCGAAAATAAGGGGAATTTCGGCCGTTTTGTCGCGAAATAAGTGAAATTTCTGCAGTTTTACCCCTAATAAATGGAATTTCTGCATTTTTGCCCAAAATTAGAAGAATTTCTGCAATTTTGCTCCAAAATACGGGGAATTTCTGCCTTTTTTCTTAAAAATAAAGGGAATGTATACCTTTTTGCCATCAAAAAAAGAATTTTCTTCTTTTTTTCCACAAAATAAGGGGATTTTCCGCTTTTTTGACTCAAAATAAGTGCAATTTCTGCCCTTTCCCCAAAAATAAACAGTATTTCTGACTTTTTGTCCCAAAATAAGGGGAATTTCTGACTTTTTGTCCTGAAATAAGTGAAATTTCTAAAAATTTTTCCCTAAATAAGGCAAATGTCTGCTTTTTGCCCCAAAATAAAAGGAATTTCTGCCATTTTGCCCCAAAATAAGGGGAATTTCAGCCTTTTTACCTCAAAATAAGGGGAATATCTGCATTTTGCCCCAAAATAATAAAAATGTCTGCAATTTTGTACCAAAATAAAAGAAATTTCTGCTTTTTTGCCCCAAAATAAGAGAAATTTCTAGCTTTTTTCCCTGAAATAAGTGAAATTTCTGCAATTTCGCCTCAAAATAAGGGAAATTTCTGCAATTTTGCCCCAAAATAAATGAAATTTCTGCAATTTTGCCCCAAAATAAGGGGGGATTTCTGACTTTTTCCTCCGAAAAAAGGAGATTTTCTGTATTTTTGCCGCAAACTTAGATCAGTTTCTAAAATTTTGCTTCAAATTACAAGGAATTTCTGCCTTTTTGCCAGAAAATAAGGGGAACTTCTATTTTTTGGCCCAAATTAAGGAAATTTCTGCTTCTTTGCCCGAATATTAGGGGAATTTCTGCAATTTTGCTCCAAAATAAGGTGAATTTCTGCCTTTTTGCCCAAAAATAAGGCGAATTTCTGCCTTTTTGCCCCAAAATAAGAAAAATTTTTGATTATTTTCTTTGAAATAAGTGAAATTTCTGCAATTTTGCCCTAAAATATGGAAAATTTCTGCAATTTTTCCCCATAATAAGGGAAATTTCTGCAATTTTGCCCCAAAATAAGGGGAATTTCTGTTTTTTGCCCCCAAATAAGGGAAATTTCTGCAATTTTTCCCTAAAATAAGGGGAATTTCTGCCTTTTGCCCCAAATTAAGGGAAATTTCTGCCGTTTTGCCCCAAAATAAAGAAAACTACTGCATTTTTTATCCCAAAATTAGTTGAATTACTGCAATTTTGCTCCAAAATACGGGGATTTTCTGCCTTTTTCGCCAAAAATAAGGGGAATTTCTGCCATTTTGCCGCGAAATAAGTGAAATTTCTGCAGTTTTACCCCAAATAAATGGAATTTCTGCCTTTTTGCCCAAAATTAGGGGAATTTCTGCAATTTTGCTCCAAAATACGAGTAATGTCTGCCTTTTTGCCTAAAAATAAAAGGAATGTATACCTTTTTGCCATAAAAAAGGGAAATTTCTTCATTTTTCCTCAAAATAAGGGAATTTTCTGCCTTTCTGACTCAAAATAAGTGCAATTTCTGCCTTTTCCCCAAAAATAAACTGAATTTCTGTCTTTTTGCCCCAAAATAAATGGAATTTCTGACTTTTTGCCCTGAAATAAGTGAAATTTCTAAAATTTTTCTAAAAATAAGGGAAATGTCTGCTTTTTGCCCAAAAATAAGGGGAATTTCAGCCTTATTACCTTAAAATAAGGGGATTTTCTGTCTTTTTGCCTGAAAATTATGAGAATTTCTGAAATTTTGCTTCAAAATATGGGGAATTTCTGCCTTTTAGCCCCAAAATAAAGGGAATTTCTGCATTTTTTCCCAATAATAGGGGAATTTCTGCATTTTACCTCTAAATAAGCGGAATATCTGCATTTTACTTCAAAATAAGAGGAATTTCTGCCTTTTGCCCCAAAATATTGGGAATTTCTGCCTTTTTGTTCCAAAATAAGGAAAATTTCTTCAATTTTGTACCATAAACAAAGAAATTTCTTCTTCTTGCCCTGAAATAAATGAAATTTCTGCAATCTTGCCAGAAAATAAAAAAAATTTGTGCCTTTTTGCCCCAAAATATAGAAAATTTCTGCCTTCTTGCCACAAAATAAAAAAAATTTCTACAATTCTGTACCAAAATAAAAGTAATTTCCAGAATTTTGCCACAAAATAAGGGAAATTTCTGCAATTTTGCTCCAAAATAAGGGAAATTTCTTCAATTTTGCCCCAAAATAAGGGGAATTTCTGAATTTTTGCCCCATAATAAGGTGAATTTCTGTATTTTTGCCCTAAAATAAAAGGAATTTCTGCCTTTTTGCCCCAAAATTAGAGGAATTTCTAAAGTTTTGCTTCAAAATACGGGGAATTTCTGCCTTTTTGCCCAAAAATAAGGGGAACTTCTGCTTTTTTGGCCCAATTAAAGGAAATTTGTGCATTTTTGCCCCAATATTAGGGCAATTTCTGCAATTTTGCTCCAAAATAAGGTGGATTTCTGTTTTTTTGCCCCAAAATAAGGCGAATTTCTGCTTTTTTGCCCCAAAATAAGAAAACTTTTTGATTTTTTTCTCTGAAATAAGTAAAATTTCTGCAATTTTGCCCTAAAATAAGGGAAATTTCTGCAATTTTTCCTCATAATAAGGGAAATTTCTGCAATTTTGCCCAAAATAAGGGGAATTTCTGTTTTTTGCCCACAAATAAGAAAAATTTCGGAAATTTTTCCCTAAAATAAAGGAAATTTCTGCCTTTGCCCCGAATTAAGGGAAATTTCTGCCGTTTTGCCCCTAAATAAAGAAAATTACTGCATTTTTTACCCCAAAATTAGGTGAATTACTGCAATTTTGCTCCAAAATACAGGGATTTTCTGCCTTTTTCGCCGAAAATAAGGGGAATTTCTGCCATTTTGCCGCGAAATAAGTGAAATTTCTGCAGTTTTACCCCCAAATAAATGGAATTTCTGCTTTTTTGCCCAAAATTAGGGGAATTTCTGAAATTTTCCTCCAAAATACTGGGAATTTGTGCCTTTTTGCCCAAAAATAAAGGGAATGTATACATTTTTGCCATAAAAAAAAGGAAATTTCTTCATTTTTTCCCCAAAATAAGGGGATTTTCCACTTTTTGACTCAAAATAAGTGCAATTTCTGCCTTTTCTCCAAAAATAAACGGAATTTTTGTCTTTTTGCCCCCAAAATAATGGGAATTTCTGACTTTTTGCCCTGAAATAAGTGAAATTTCTAAAATTTTTCCCCAAATAAGGGAAATGTCTGCTTTTTGCCCCAAAATGAGGGGAATTTCTTTTTTTTTCTCCAAAATAATGGGAATTTCAGCCTTTTTACCTCAAAATAAGGGGAATTTCTGCCTTTTTGCCCCAAAATAAGAAAAATTTCTGCAATTTTGTACCAAAATAAAAAAAATTCTGCTTTTTTGCCCCAAAATAAGAGAAATTTCTGCCTTTTTCCCTGAAATAAGTGAAATTTCTGCAATTTTGCCCCAAAATAAGAGAAATGTCTGCAATTTTGCCCCAAAATAAAGGAAATTTCTGCAATTTTGCCCCAAAATAAAGGGAATTTCTGACTTTTTGCCCGAAAATAAGGGGAACTTCTGCTTTTTTGGCCCAAATAAGGGAAATTTCTGCATTTTTGCCCCAATATTACGGGAATTTCTGCAATTTTGCTCCAAAATAAGGTGAATTTCTGCCTTTTTGCCCCAAAATAAGGTGAATTTCTGCTTTTTTGCCCCAAATTAAGAAAACTTTTTGATTTTTTTCTCTGAAATAAGTAAAATTTCTGCAATTTTGCCCCAAAATAAGGGGAATTTCTGTTTTTATGCCCACAAATTAGGGAAATTTCGGCAATTTTTCCCTAAAATAACGGGAATTTCTGCCTTGCCCCGAATTAAGGGAAATTTCTGCCGTTTTGCCCCTAAATAAAGAAAATTACTGCATTTTTTACCCCAAAATTAGGTGAATTACTGCAATTTTGCTCCAAAATACGGGGATTTTCTGTCTTTTTCGCCAAAAATAAGGGGAATTTCTGCCATTTTACCGCGAAATAAGTGAAATTTCTGCAGTTTTGACCTAACATAAGGGAAATTTCTGCAATTTTTCCCCATAATAAGGGAAATTTCTGCAATTTTGCCCCAAAATAAGGGGACTTTCTGTTTTTTGCCCCCAAATAAGGGAAATTTCTGCAATTTTGCCCTAAAATAAGGGGAATTTCTGCCTTTTGCCCCGAATTAAGGGAAATTTCTGCCGTTTTGCCCCAAAATAAAGAAAATTACTGCATTTTTTACCCCAAAATTAGGTGAATTACTGCAATTTTGCTTCAAAATACGGGGATTTTCTGCCTTTTTCGCCGAAAATAAGGGGAATTTCTGCCATTTTGCCGCGAAATAAATAAATTTCTGCAGTTTTACCCCAAATAAATGGAATTTCTGCCTTTCTGCCCAAAACTAGGGGAATTTCTGCAATTTTGCTCCAGAATACGGGGAATTATTTTCCTTTTTGCCCGAAATAAAAGAAATGTATACCTTTTTGCCATTAAAAACAGAAATTTCTTCATTTTTTTCCTAAAATAAAGGGATTTTCCGCCTTTTTGTGTCAAAATAAGTGCAATTTCTGCCTTGTCCCCAAAAATAAATGAAATTTCTGTCTTTTTGCCCTAAAATAAGAAAATTTTTTCTTTTTTTCTCTGAAATAAGTGAAATTTCTGCAATTTTGACCTAAAATAAGGGAAATTTCTGCAATTTTTCCCCATAATAAGGGATATTTCTGCAATTTTGCCCCAAAATAAGGGGAATTTCTGTTTTTTGCCCCCAAATAAGGAAAATTTCTGCAATTTTGCCCTAAAATAAGGGGAATTTCTGCCTTTTGCTCAGAATTAAGGGAAATTTCTGCCGTTTTGCCCCAAAATAAAGAAAATTACTGCATTTTTTACCCCCAAATTAGGTGAATTACTGCAATTTTGCTCCAAAATACGGGGATTTTCTGTCTTTTTCTCCGAAAATAAGGGTAATTTCTGCCATTTTGCATCGAAATAAGTGAAATTTCTGCAGTTTTACCCCAAATAAATGGAATTTCTGCCTTTTTGCCCAAAATTAGGGGAATTTCTGCAATTTTGCTCCAAAATACGGGGAGTTTCTGCCTTTTTTCCCGAAATAAAAGGAATGTATACCTTTTTGCCATAAAAAAGGGAAATTTCTTCATTTTTCCCCAAAATAAGGGGATTTTCCGCCTTTTTGACTCAAAATAAGTGCAATTTCTGCCTTTTCCCCAAAAATAAACGGAATTTCTTTCTTTTTGCTCCAAAATAAGGGGAATTTCTGCCTTTTTGCCCCAAAATAAGGGGAATTTCAGCCTTTTTACCTCAAAATAAAAGGAATTTCTGCTTTTTTTCCCAAAATAAGAAAAATTTCTGTAATTTTGTACCAAAATAAAAGAAATTTCTGCTTTTTTGCCCCAAAATAAAAGAAATTCTTCCTTTTTTCCCTGAAATAAGTGAAATTTCTGCAATTTTGCCCCAAATTAAAAGTAATTTCTGCAATTTTGCCCCAAAATATAGAAAATTTCTGAATTTTGCTTCCAAAAAAGGAGATTTTCTTTCTTTTTGCCCCAAAATAAGGAGAATTTCTGCCTTTTTGCCCGAAAATTATGATAATTTCTTCAATTTTGCTTCAAAATACGGGGAATTTCTGCCTTTTTGCCCAAAATTAGGGGAATTTCTGCAATTTTGCTTCAAAATACGGGGAATTTCTGCCTTTTTGCCCGAAATAAAAAGTATGTATACCTTTTGGTCATAAAAAAGAGAAATTTCTTAATTTTTTCCCCCAAAATAAAGGGATTTTCCGCCTTTTTGACTCAAAATAAGTGTAATTTCTGCCTTTTCCCCCAAAATAAATGGAATTTCTGTCTTTTTGCTCCAAAATAAGGAAAATTTCTTCAATTTTGCCCCAAAATAAGGAGAATTTCTAACTTTTTGACCCATAATAAAATGAATTTCTGTATTTTTGCCTCAAAATAAAGGGAATTTCTGCCTTTTTGCCCCAAAATTAGGGGAGTTTCTAAAATTTTGCTTCAAAATACAGGGAATACCTGCCTTTTTGCCCGAAAATAATGGGAACTTCTGCTTTTTTGGCCCAAATAAAGGAAATTTCTGCATTTTTGCCCCATTATTAGGGGTATTTCTGCAATTTTGCTCAAAAATAAGGTGAATTTCTGCCTTTTTGCCCCAAAATAAGGCGAATTTCTTCCTTTTTGCCCCAAAATAAGAAAATTTTTTGCTTTTTTTCTCTAAAATAAGTTAAATTTCTGCAATTTTGCCCTAAAATAAAGGAAATTTCTGCAATTTTTCCCCATAATAAGGGAAATTTCTGCAATTTTGCCCCAAAATAAGAGGAATTTCTGTTTTTTTGCCCCCAAATAAAGGAAATATTTGAAATTTTGCCCTAAAAGAAGGAGAATTTCTGCCTTTTGCCCCGAATTAAGGGAAATTTCTGCCGTTTTGTCACAAAATAAAGAAAACTACTGCATTTTTTACCCCAAAATTAGGTGAATTACTGCAATTTTGCTCCAAAATACGGGGATTTTCTGCCTTTTTTGCCGAAAATAAGGGAAATTTCTGCCATTTTGCCGCGAAATAAGTGAAATTTCTGCAGTTTTACCCCAAATAAATGGAATTTCTGCCTTTTTGCCCAAAATTAGGGGAATTTCTGCAATTTTGCTCCAAAATAAGGGGAATTACTGCCTTTTTGCCCAAAAATAAAAGGAATGTATACCTTTTTGACATAAAAAAGGGAAATTTCTTCATTTTTTCCCCCAAATAAGAGAATTTTCAGCCTTTTTGACTCAAAATAAGTGCAATTTCTGCCTTTTCCCCAAAAATAAACTGAATTTCTGTCTTTTTGCCACAAAATAAGGGGAATTTCTGACTTTTTGCCCTGAAATAAGTGAAATTTCTAAAATTTTTCTCAAAAATAAGGGAAATGTCTGCTTTTTGCCCCAAAATAAAGGGAATTTCTGCCTTTTTGCCCCAAAATAAGGGGGGAATTTTAGCCTTTTTACATAAAAATAAGAGGAATTTCTGCCTTTTTGCCCCAAAATAAGAAAAATTTCTGCAATTTTGTACCAAAATAAAAGAAATTTCTGCTTTTTTGCCCCATGATAAGAGAAATTTCTGCCTTTTTTCCCTTAAATAAGTTAAATTTCTGCAATTTTGCCTCAAAATAAGGGAAATTTCTGCAATTTTGCCCCAAAATAAGGGAAATTTCTGCAATTTTGCCCCAAAATAAGGGGAATGTCTGAATTTTGCCCCCGAAAAAAGGATATTTTGTCTTTTTGCCCCAAAATAAGGAGAATTTTTGCCTTTTTTTCCAAAAAATTATGAGAATTTCTGCAATTTTGCTTCAAAATACGGGAAATTTCTGCCTTTTAGCCCCAAAATAAAGGGAATATCTTCATTTTTTTCCAATATTAGGGGAATTTCTGCATTTTACCTCTAAGTAAGCGGAATTTCTGCATTTTACCTCAAAATAAGAGGAATTTCTGCCTTTTGCCCCAAAATATGGGAAATTTCCGCATTTTTGTCCCAAATTAAGGAAAATTTCTTCAATTTTGTACCATAATAAAAGAAATTTCTGCTTTTTGCTCTGAAATAAATGTAATTTCTGCAATTTTGCCCGAAAATAAGAAAAATTTGTGCATTTTTGCCCCTAAATATGGAAAATTTCTGCCTTCTTGCCACAAAATAAAAAAATTTTCTGCAATTCTGTAACAAAATAAAAGAAATTTTTAAAATTATGCCACAAAATAAGGGAAATTTCTGCAATTTTGCTCCAAGATAAGGGAAATTTCTTCAATTTTGCCCCAAAATAAGAGGAATTTCTGACTTTTTGCCCAATAATAAGGTGAATTTCTGTATTTTTGCCCCAAAATAAAGGGAATTTCTGCCTTTTTGCCCGAAAATAAAGGAGAACTTCTGCTTTATTGACCCAAATAATGGAAATTTCTGCATTTTGGCCAAATATTAGGGGAATTTCTGCAATTTTGCTCAAAAATAAGGTGAATTTCTGCCTTTTTGCCCCAAAATAAGGCGAATTTCTGCCTTTTTGCCCCAAAATAAGAAAAATTTTTGCTTTTTTTCTCTTAAATAAGTGAAATTTCTGCAATTTTGCCCTAAAATAAGGAAATTTCTGCAATTTAGCCCCATAATAAGGGAAATTTCTGCAATTTTGCCCCAAAATAAAAGGAATTTCTCTTTTTTGCCCCCAAATAAGGGAAATTTCTGCAATTTTGCCCTAAAATAAGGGGAATTTCTGCTTTTTGCCCCAAAAATAAGTAAATTTCTGCCGTTTTGCCCCAAAATAAAAAAAATTACTGAATTTTTTTACCCCAAAATTAGGTGAATTACTGCAATTTTGCTCCAAAATATGGGGATTTTCTGCCTTTTTCGCCGAAAATAAGGGGGATTTCTGCCATTTTGCTTCAATATACGGGGAATTTCTGACTTTTTGCCCGAAAATAAATGGAATGTATATTTTTTTGCCATAAAAAAGGGAAATTTCTTCATTTATTCCTCAAAATAAGGGGATTTTCCGCCTTTTTGACTCAAAATAAGTGCAATTTCTGCTTTTTCCCCAAAAATAAATGGAATTTCTGTCTGTTTGCCCCAAAATAAGGGGAATTTCTGACTTTTTGCCCTGAAATAAGTGAAATTTCTAAAATTTTTCCCCAAATAAGGGAAATGTCTGCTTTTTGCCCCAAAATAAGAGAAATTTCTGCCTTTTTGCCCCAAAATAAGGGGAATTTCAGTCTTTTTACCTCAAAATAAGGGGAATTTCTGCCTTTTTGCCCTAAAATAAGAAAAATTTCTGCAATTTTGTACCAAAATAAAAGAAATTTCTGCTTTTTTGCCACAAAATAAGAGAAATTTCTGCCCTTTTTCCCTGAAATAAGTGAAATTTCTGCAATTTTGCCCCAAAAGAAGGGAAATTTCTGCCATTTTGCCCTAAAATAAAGGAAATTTCTGCAATTTTGCCCCAAAATAAGGGGAATTTCTAACTTTTTGCCCCCGAAAAAAGGAGATTTTCTGTCTTTTTGCCACAAAATTAGGGGAGTTTCTAAAATTTTGCTTCAAAATACGGCGAATTTCTGACTTTTTGCCCGAAAATAAAAGGAACTTCTGCTTTTTTGGCCCACATAAAGGAAATTTCTGCATTTTTGCTTCAATATTAGGGGAATTTCTGCAATTTTGCTCCAAAATAAGGTGAATATCTGCCTCTTTGCCCCAACATAAGGCAAATTTCTGCCTTTTTGCCCCAAAATAAGAAAAATTTTTGCTTTTTTTCTCTGAAATAAGTGAAATTTCTGCAATTTTACCCTAAAATAAGGGAAATTTCTGCAATTTTTCCCCATAATAAGGAAAATTTCTGCAATTTTGCCCCAAAATAAGAAGAATTTCTTTTTTTTTGCCCCCAAATAAGGGAAATTTCTGTAATTTTGTCTTAAAATAAGGGGAATTTCTGCCTTTTGCCCCGAATTAAGGAAAATTTCTGTTGTTTTGCCCCAAAATAAAAAAAATTACTGCATTTTTTTACCCCAAAGTTTGAATTACTGCAATTTTGCTCCAAAATACAAGGATTTTCTGCCTTTTTGCCCCAAAATAAGAAAAATTTCTTCAATTCTGTACCAAAATAAAAGAAATTTCTGCAATTTTGCCCAAAAATTAGGGATATTTCTGCAATTTTGCTTTAAAATTAGGGGAAATTCTGCCTTTTTGACTCAAAATTAGGGGCATTACTGTTTTTTTGCCCAAATAAAGAAAATTTCTGCATTTTTTGCCCAAATTTAAGTGGAATTTTTGATTTTTGCCTTAAAAAAAAGAATTTCTGCCTTTAAGTCACAAAATAAAGGTAATTTCAGTCTTTTTGCCCTAAAATAAGGAAAATTTCTGAATTTTTGCCCCCTAATAAGTGGAATTTCTGCCTTTATGTCTTGAAAGAAGGGAAATTTCTAACATTTTTGCCCCAAGATAATGGAAATTTCTGCAATTTTGCCCCAAAATATGGGAAATTTCTGCAATTTTGCCCCAAGATAAGGGAAATTTCTGCAATTATGTCCATAAAAAGGGAAATTTCAGCAATTTTGCCCCACAATAAATGGAATTTCTGCCTTTTTGCCCCAAAATTAGGGGAATTTCCGAATTATTGCCTCAAAATTAGAAGCATTACTGCATTTTTACCCCAAAATAAGAAAAATTTCTTCAGTTTGCTTCAAAATAAAGAAAATTTTTTCAATTTTGTCCCATAAAGAGGGAAATTTTTGCATTTTTGCCCCAAAATTAGGGAAATATCTGTTTTTTTGCTCTAAAATAAGGGGAATTTTTGCCATTTTGCCCCAAAATAAGGGGAATTTAGTCTTTTTGGCCTAAAATAAGGGTAATTTCTGTATTTTTGGCCTAAAATAATGAGAATGTCTTTTTTTTTGCCCTAAAATAAAGAAAATTTCTGCATTTTTGCTCAAAAATAAGGGGAATTTCATCATTTTTGCCCCCATATTAAGGGCATTACTGTGTTTTTGCCCCAAAATAAAAGAAATTTCTGCATTTTTGCCCAAAATTATGTGGAATTTCTGCCTTTTTGCTCTAAAACAAGATGAATTTCAGACTCTTTGGCACAAAATAAGAGGAATTTCAGGCTTTTTCCCTAAAATAAGGGTAATTTCTCGAATTTGCCCCCAAATAAGTGTAATTTCTGCCCTTTTGACCTGAAATTAAAGGAATTTCTGTATTTTTGGCCTAAAATAAGGGGAATTTCTGCATTTTTGCCCCCAAATAAGGGGAATTTCTGTATTTTTGCCCTGAAATAAGGAAAATTTCTGTATTTTTGCTCCAAAATAGGGGGAATTTCTGAAATTTTTCTCCAAAATTAGGGGAATTTTTGCAATTTTGCCCCAAAATAAGGGAAATTTCTGAAATTTTTCCCTAAAATTAGAGGAATTTCTGCAATATTGCCCCAAAATAAGGGAAATTTCTCCAGTTTTGCCCTAAAATTAGGGGAATTTCTGCCTTTTGCCCTATAATAAGGGAAATTTATGCAATTTTGCACCAAAATAAGAAATTTTCTCCATTTTTGCTCCAAAATAAAGGGAATTTCTGCCTTTTTGAAACAAAATAAAAAAAATTTCTGCAATTTTGCTCCATAATAAGGAAAATATCTGCAATTTTGTCCTAAAATACGGGGAATTTCTGCATTTTTATCCCAAAATAAGGGAATTTTCTGCAATTTTGCAACAAAATAAGGGAAATATCTGCATTTTTGCCCCAAAATAAGGGGAATTTCTGCCTTTTTGGCACAAAATAAGGGAAATTTCAGTCTTTTTTCTCTAAAATAAGGGTAATTTCTGCATTTTTCACACCAAGTATGTGGTATTTCTGCCTTTTTGTCCCCAAAAAAAAAATTTCAGCAATTAGGCCCCACAATAAGAGGAATTTCTGCCTTTTGCCCCAAAATTAGGGGAATTTCTACCTATTTGTTCCAAAATTAGAGGCATTACTGTGTTTTTGCCCCAAAATAAGGGAAATTTCTGCATTTTTGCCCAAAATTAATTGGAATTTCTGACTTTTTGCCCTAACATAAGAAGAATTTCTGCCTATTTGGCACAAAATAAGGGGAATTTCAGTCTTTTTCCCTTAAATAAGTTTAATTTCTGCAATTTGCCCCCAAATTAGCGGAATTTCTGCCTTTTTTTACCTGAAATAAGGAAAATTTCTGGATTTTTGTCCCATGATAAGGGAAATTTCTGCAATTTTGCCCAAAAATAAGGGAAAATTCTGCCCTTTTTCCCCAAAATAAGGAGAATTTTTGTCGTTTTTCTTCAAAATAAGGGGAATTTCTGCAATTTTGCTTCAAAATAATGTTGATTTTCTGCATTTTTGCCCAAAAATAAAGGGAATTTCTGCAATTGTAACACAAAATCAGGGGAATTTCTACAATTTTGCCCGAAAATAAGGGAAATTTTTTGCAATTTTGCCCCAAAATTAGGGGAATTTCTGCATGTTTGCCCCTAAATAAGGGGAATTTTTGCAATTTTGCTCCAAAATTAGGGAAATTTCTGCCTTTTTTACCCAAAATTAGGGGCATTACTGTCTTTTTGCCCCAAATAAGGGAAATTTCTGCATTTTTGCCAAAAATTAAGTGGAATTTCTGATTTTTGCCCTAAAACAAAAAGAATTTCTGCCTTTAAGGCACAAAATAAAAGGAATTTCAGTTTTTTTGCCCTAAAATAAGGGTATTTTCTGCATTTTTGCCTTCTAATAGGTGGAATTTCTGCCTTTATGACCTGAAAGAATGGGAATTTCTAACATTTTTGCCCCAAGATAAGGGAAATTTCTGCAATTTTGCCCCAAAATAAGGGAAATTTCTGCAATTTTGTTCCAAAAAAGGAAAATTTTAGCAATTTTGTCCCACAATAAAGGGAATTTCTGCTTTTGCCCAAAAATTAGTGGAATTTCAGAATTTTTGCCCCAAAATTAGAAGCATTACAGCATTTTTACCCAAAAACAAGGGAAATTACTGCAATTTGCCCCAAAATTAAGAAAATTTCTGCAATTTTATTTCAAAAACAGTGAAATTTCTGCATTTTTGCTCCAAAATAAGAGGAATTTCTGCCTTTATGGCACAAAATAAGGGGAATTTAAGTATTTTTCCCTAAATTAAGTTTAATTTCTGCAATTTGCCCCCAAATTAGCAGAATTTCTGCCTTTTTGACCTGAAATAAGCGGAATTTCTGCATTTTTGTCCCAAGATAAGGGAAATTTCTGCAAATTTGCCACAAAATAAAAGAAATTTCTGCAATTTTGTCTCAAAAAATGGAAATTTCTGCATTTTTCCCCCAAATAAGGGGAATTTCTGGATTTTGCCTTAAAATTAGGGTAATTTCTGCCTTTTTGCCTAAAAATTAGAGGCATTACTGCCTTTTTGCCCAATAATATAAAAAAATTATGCAATTTTTCTCCAAAATAAGTGGAATTTCTACATTTTTGCCTTAAAAGAAGGGGAATTTCTGTCTTTTTTTTCAAACTAAAAGAAATTTCTGCAATTTTGCTCCAAAATAATGGGGCATTTTATCAATTTTTCCCCAAAATAAAAAGAATTTTTGCAATTCTGACACGAAATTAGGAAAATTACTGCAATTTTGCCCCAAAATAAGTAAAGTTTCTGCAATTTTGCTCCAAAATTAGGGAAATTTCTGCCTTTTTGACCCAAAATTTGGGGCATTACTTTTTTTTGCCCCAAATAAGGGAAATATCTGCATTGTTGCCCAAAATAAAGTGGAATTTTTGCTTTTCTGTTCTAAAATAAGAATTTCTGCCTTTTTGGCAAAAAGTAAGGGGAATTTCAGTCTCTTTCCCTAAATTAAGTTTAATTTCTGCAATTTGCCCATAATTAGCGGAATTTTTGCATTTTTGCCCTAAAATAAAGGGAATTTCTGCAATTTTGCTCCAAAATAATGGGAAATTCCTGCAATTTTGCCCCAAAATAAAGGGAATTTTTGCAATTTTGACACAAAATTAGAGGAATTTCTGCATTTTTGTCTTATAATAAAAGGAAATTCTGCCTTTTGACCCAAAATTTGTGAAATTCCTGATTTTTGCCCCAAAATTTTAAGCATTACTGCATTTTTGCCCATAAATATGGGAAATTTCTGCAATTTTGTTTCAAAATAAAGGAAATTTCTGCGTTTTTACCCCAAAATCAGTGGAATTTCTGCATTTTTGCCACAAAATAAAAGAAATTTCTGTAATTTTATCCTAAAATAATATAAATTTCTATCCTTTTCTCCAAAACAAGGAAAATTTCTGAATATTTGGCCCAAAATAAGAGGAATTTCTGCATTTTTGCCCCAAATAAAGAGAAATTTCTGCATTTTTGCTCAAAAATAAGGGGAATTTCTGCCTTTTTTCCCTAAAATAAGGGAATTTTCCTTTTTGGCCCAAAATAGGGGGAATTTAGTATTTTTGCCATAAAATAAGGGTAATTTCTGTATTTTTGGCTAAAAATAAAAGGAATTTCTGCATTTTTGCCCCAAAATAAGGGGAATTTCTGTATTTTTGCCCTGAAATAAGGAGAATTTCTGTCTTTTTGCCCTAAAATAAGGAAAATTTCTGCATTTTTGCTCCAAAATAAGGGGAATTTCAGCATTTTTGCCCCCAAATAAGGGGAATTTCTGCAATTTTGCCCCAAATTAGGGGAATTTCTGCCTTTTTGCTCTAAAATAAGGGGAATTTCTGCCTTTTTGCTCCAAATTAAGGGGAATTTAGTCTTTTTGGCCTAAAATAAGAGTAATTTCTGTATTTTTGGCCTAAAATAAGGAGAATTTCTGTTTTTTAGCCCAAAAATCAAGAAAATTTCTACATTTTTGCTCTATAATAAGGGGAATTTCAGCATTTTTGCCCAAAAATAAGGGGAATTTCTGACTTTTTGCCTCAAAATTAGGGGAATTTTTTTTCTTTTTGCCCCTAAACTAGGGGCATTACTGTGTTTTTGCTCCAAAATAAGGGAAATTTCGGCATTTTTGCCCAAAATTTTGTGGAATTTCTGCCTTTTTGCTCTAAAATAAGAAGAATTTCTGCCTTTTTGGCACAAAATAATGGGAATTTCAGGCTTTTTCCGTAAAATAAGGGTAATTTCTTGAATTTTTCCCCAAATAAGCGGAATTTCTGCCTTGTTGACCTGAAATAAGAAGAATTTCTGCATTTTTGCCACTAGATAAGGGAAATTTCTGCAATTTTTCCCAAAAATAAGGGAAATTTTTGAAATTTTGTTCTAAAAAAGGGAAATTTCTGCAATTTTGCCCCTAAAAAAGGAGAATTTCTGCCTTTTTGCCACAAAAGTAATGGAATTTCTGATTTTTGCCCGAAAATTAGAAGCATTACAGAATTTTTGCCCCAAAATAAGGGAAATTTCTGCAATTTGCCTCAAAATAAAGGAAATTTCTGAAATTTTGTCCCAAAAAAGGGAAATTTCTGCATTTTTGCCCCAAAATAAGAGGAATTTCTGTATTTTGATCCAAAATTAGAAGCATTACTGCATTTTTGCCCCAAAATATGGAAAATTTCTGCAATTTTGTTCCAAAATAAGAGCAATTTCTGCCTTTTTACCCCAAAATAATGGGAATTTCTGCATTTTTGCCAAAAAATAAGGAATATTTCTGCAATTTTATCCTAAAATAAGTTAAATTTCTATTTTTTTGCCCCAAAATAAGGGAAATTTCTGCCTATTTGGCCCAAAATAAAAGGGGAATTTTTGCATTATTGCCCCAAATTAAGGGAAATTTCTGCAGTTTTGCCCCAAAATAAGAGGAATTTCTTCCTTTTTGCCCCATTATAAGGAAAATTTATGCAATTTTGCACCAAAATAAGGGAAATTTCTGAAATTTTGCACCAAAATAAAGGGAATTTGTTTCTTTTTGAAACAAAATAAGATGCATTTCTGCAATGTTGTTCCAAAATAAGGGGAATTTCTGCAATTTTGCTCCAAAATAAGGGAAATGTCTGCAATTTTGCCCTAAGATCCGGGGAATTTCTGCATTTTTGTTTTAAAATAAGGAAATTTTTTGCAATTTTGCCACAAAATAACGAGAATTTCTGACTTTTTGCCTTAAAATTAGGGGAATTTCTGCACTTTTGCCCTAAAATTATGGGCATTACTCTGTTTTTGCCCCAAAATAAGGCAAATTTCTGCATTTTTGTCCAAAATTAAGTGGAATTTCTGCCTTTTTGACCTAAAATAAGAAGAATTTCTGCCTTTTTGTCCTAAAATAAGGGTAATTTCTGCAATTTGTCCCCCAAATAAGCAGAATTTCTGCCTTTTGGACCCGAAAAAAGAGAAATTTCTGCAATTTTGTCCCCAAAAATGGAAATTTTTGCATTTTTACCCCCAAATAAGGGGAATTTCTGCATTTTGCCCCAAAATTAGGGGAATTTCTGCTTTTTGCCCCAAAATTAGGGGCATTACTGTGTTTTTGCCCCAAAATAAATGAAAATTCTGCATTTTTGCCCAAAATTAATTGGAATTTCTGCCTTTTAGCCCTAAATTAAGAAGTATTTCTGTCTTTTTGGCAAAATATAAGGGGAATTTCAGTCTTTTTTTCTAAAATAAGTTTAATTTCTGCAATTTGCCCCCAAATTAGCGGAATTACTGCCTTTTGGACCCGAAATAAGGGAATTTTCTGGATTTCTGTCCCATGATAAGAGAAATTTCTGCAATTTTGCCCCAAAATAAGGGAAATTTCTGCCTTTTTGCGCCAAAATTAGGAGAATTTCTGCCTTTTTGCCTCAAATAAGGGGAATTTCTGATATTTTGCACCAAAATAAAGTGGAATTTCTGCATTTTTGCCTCAAAATAATGGGAATTTCTGCAATTTTGACACAAAATTAGAGGAATTTCTAATATTTTGCCCAAAATAAGGGGAATTTCTGTAATTTTGCCCTAAAATTAGTGGAATTTCTGCATTTTGTCCCAAAATAAGGGGAATTTCTGCAATTTTGCTCCAAATTAATGGGGAATTTCTGCAATTTTGCCCCAAAATAAAGAGAATTTCTGCAATTTTGTCCCAAAATTAGGGAAATTGCTGAAATTTTGCTCCAAAATTAGGGGAATTTCTTCCATTTTGACCCAAAATTAGGGGCATTACTGATTTTTTAGCCCAAATAAAGGAAATTTTTGCATTTTTGCCAAAAATTAAGTGGAATTTCTGATTTTTGCCCTAAAATAAAAAGAATTTCTGCCTTTAAGTCACAAAATAAGGGAATTTCAGTCTTTTTACCCTAAAATAAGGGAAATTTGTGCATTTATGCCCCCTAATAAGTGGAATTTCTGCTTTTATGTCTTGAAAGAAGGGGAATTTCTAACATTTTTGCTAGAAGATAAGGGAAATTTCTGCAATTTTGCCCCAAGATAAGGGAAATTTCTGCAATTATGTCCATAAAAAGGGAAATTTCAGCAATTTTGCCCCACAAAAAAGGAATTTTTGCCTTTTTGCCCCAAAATTAGGGGAATTTCTGAATTATTGCCCCAAAATTAGAAGCATTACTAAATTTTTACCCCAAAATAAGAAAAAATTCTGCAGTTTGCCCCAAAATAAAGAAAATTTCTGCAATTTTGTCCCATAAAGAGGGAAATTTCTGCATTTTTGCCACAAAATCAGAGGAATTTCTGCCTTTTTGCCCAAAAATTAATGAAATTTCTGAATTTAGCCACAAAATTAGAAGCATTACTGCATTTTTGCCCCAAAATATAGGAAATTTCTGCAATTTTGTTCCAAAATAAAAAAAAATTTCTGCCTTTTTACCCCAAAATAATGGGAATCTCTGCATTTTTAACACAAAATAAGGGAAATTTCTGCAATTTTATCCTAAAATAAGATAAATTTCTATCCTTTTCACTCAAAATAAGGGAAATTTCGGCCTATTTGGCCCAAAATAATGGGAATTTCTGCATTTTTGCCCCAAATTGAGAAAAACTTCTGCATTTTTTCCCAAAATTAAGGGGAATTTCTGCCTTTTTCCCCTAAAATAAGGGGAATTTCTGATTTTTTGCCTTAAAATAAGAAGAATTTATTCTTTTTGGCCTAAAATAAGGGAAATTTCTGTATTTTTGGCCTGAAATAAGGAGAATTTCTGTCTTTTTTCCCTAAAATAAGGAAAATTACTAAATTTTTCCTCTAAATTAACAGGAATTTCAGCATTTTTGCCCAAAAATAAGGGGAATTTCTGCTTTTTTGCCCTAAAATAAGGAGAATTTCTGCCTTTTTGCCCCAAAATATAGGGAATGTCTGTAATTTTGCTCCAAAATAATGTGGAATTTCTGCATTTTTGTGCCAAAATAAAGGGAATTTCTGCAATTTTGACACAAAATTAGAGGAATTTCTACAATTTTGCCCCAAAATAAGGGAAATTTCTGCAATTTTGCCCAAAAATTAGGGGAATTTCTGCGTTTTTTCTCCAAAATAAGGGGAATTTCTGCAATTTTGCTCCAAAATAATGGGGAATTTCTGCAATTGTGCCCCAAAATAAAGGGAATTTCTGCAATTTTGCAACAAAATTAAGGAAATTTCTGATATTTTGCCCCAAAATTAGGGAAATTTCCTTAATTTTGCTTTAAATTTAGGGGAATTTACCCAAAATTAGGGGCATTACTGTCTTTTTGCCCCAAATTAGGGAAATTTCTGCATTTTTGCCCAAAATTAAGTGGAATTTCTGCCTTTTTGCCCTAAAATAAGAATTTCTGTTTTTTTGGCACAAAGAAAGGGGAATTTCAGTCTTTTTGCCCTAAAATAAGGTTAATTTCTGCATTTTTGCCCCCAAATTAGCAAAATTTCTGCCTTTTTGACCTGAAATATCGAGAATTTCTGCATTTTTGTCCCAAGATAAGGGAAATTTCTGCAATTTTGCAACAAAGTTAGGAAAGTTTATGCAATTTTGTCCCAAAAAAATGGAAATTTCTGCATTTTTGCTGCAAATAAAAGGAATTTCTGGATTTTGCCCGAAAATTAGAGTAATTTCTGCAATTTTGCCTCAAAATTAGGGGCATTACTGCCTTTTTGCCCAATAATAAAGGAAAATTAAGCAATTTTGCTTCAAAATAAGTGGAATTTTTACTTTTTCGCCCCAAAAGAAGGGGAATTTCTGCCTTTCTGCTCCAAACTTAAAGAAATTTCTGCAATTTTGCTCCAAAATAATGGGGAATTTCTGCAATTTTGCCAAAAAATAAAGGAAATTTCTGCAATTTTGACACAAAATTAGGGGAATTTCTGCATTTTTGTCCCAAAATAAAAGGAATTTCTACGTTTTTGACCCAAAATTTGTCAAATTTCTGAATTTTGCCCCAAAATTTGAAGCATTACTGCATTTTTGCCCATTAATATGGGAAATTTCTGCAATTCTGTTCCAAAATAAAGGAAATTTCTGCCTTTTTACCACAAAATAAGTGGAATTTCTGCATTTTTGCCACAAAATAAGGGAAATTTCTGCAATTTTATGCTAAAATAATATAAATTTCTATCCTTTGCTCAAAAATAAAGGAAATTTCTGCCTATTTGGTCCAAAATAAGAGGAATTTCTGCATTTTTGCCCCAAATAAAGGGAAATTTCTGCATTTTTGCCCAAAAATAATAGGAATTTCTGCCTTTCTGCCCTAAAAAAGGGGGAATTTAGCTTTTTTCCCCAAAATAGCGGGAATTTAGTATTTTTGCCCTAAAATAAGGGTAATTTCTGTATTTTTGGCTTAAAATAAAGGGAATTTTTGCATTTTTGCCCTAAAATAAGAATTGCTGTATTTTTGCCCTGAAATAAAAAGTTTTTCTGTCTTTTTGCCATAAAATAAGGAAAATTTCTGCATTTTTGCTCCAAAATAAGGGAAATTCCAGCATTTTCCCCCAAAATAAGAAGAATTTCTGCCTTTTTGCCCCAAAATTAGGGGAATTTCTGCGTTTTGCTCGAAAATAAGAAGAATTTCTGCATTTTTGACCCAAAAGTAGAAGAATTTTTGTCTTTTTGCCCCAAAATTAGAGGCATTACTGTGTTTTTGTTCCAAAATAAGGGAAATTTCTTAATTTCTGCCCAAAATTTTGTGGAATTTTTGCGTTTTTGCTCTAAAATAAGAAGAATTTCTGCCTTTTTGGCACAAAATAAGGGGAATTTCAGTATTTTTCCCTAAAATAAGGGTAATTTTAAGAATTTTACACCAAATAAGCGGGATTTCTACCTTTTTGACCTGAAATAAGGGGAATTTCTGCATTTTTGCCACAAGATAAGCAAAATTTCTGCAATTTTGTTCCAAAAAAGGGAAATTTCTGCAATGTTGCCCCACAAAAAGGGGAATTTCTGCCTTTTTGCCCCAAAACTAATGGAATTTCTGATTTTTGCCCCCAAATTAGAAGCATTACAGAATTTTTGCCACAAAATAAGGGAAATTTCTGCAATTTGCCTCAAAATAAAGGAAATTTCTGCAATTTTGTCCCAAAAAGGGAAATTTCTGCATTTTTGCCCCAAAATAAGAGGAATTTCTGTATTTTGACCCAAAATTAGAGAACCTTCTGAATTTTGCCCCCAATTTAGAAGCATTACTGCATTTTTACCCCAAAATATGGGAAATTTCTGCAATTTTGTTCCAAAATGAGGGGAAATTCTGCCTTTTTACCCCGAAATAATGGAAATTTCTGCATTTTTACCACAAAATAAGGGAAATTTCTGCAATTTTATCCTAACATAAGTTAAATTTATATCCTTTAGCCCAAAAATAAGGGAAATTTCTGCCTATTTGGCCCAAACTAAGGGGAATTTCTGAATTTTTGCCCCAAATTAAAAGAAATTTCTGCAATTTTGCCTTAAAATAAGGGAAATTTCTGCAATTTTTTCCCAAAAAATGGAAATTTCTGCATTTTTGCCCCTAAATATGGAGAATTTCTGCATTTTGCCCTAAAATTAAAGGAATTTCTGCCTTTTTGTCCCAAAATTCGGAGCATTACTTTCTTTTTGCCCAATAATAAAAGAAAATTATGCAATTTTGCTCCAAAATAGTGGAATTTCTACATTTTTTCCTCAAAAGAAAGAAAATTTCTGCCTTTTTGACCCAAAATTAGGGGTATTACTGCAATTTTGCTACAAAATAATGGGGAATTTCTGCAATTTTGCCCCAAATAAAAGGAATTTCTGCAATTTTGACAGAATATTAGGGGAATTACGGCAATTTTGCCCCAAAATAATTGGAATTTCTGTATTTTTGCCCTGAAATAAAGAGAACTTCTGTCTTTTTGCCCTAAAATAAGGAACATTTCTGCATTTTTGCTTTAAAATAAGAAGAATTTCAGCATTTTTGCCCCCAAATAAGGGGAATTTCTGCAATTTTTTTCCCAAAATAAGGGAAATTTCTGCAATTTTGCTCCAAAATTAGGGGAATTTCTGCCTTTTTGACCCAAAATTAGGGGCATTACTGTCTTTTTGCTTCAAGTAAGGGAAATTTCTGCATTTTTTCCCAAAATTAAGTGGAATTTCTGCCTTTTTACCTTAAAATAAGAATTTCTGACGTTTTGGCAAAAAATAAGGGGAATTTCAGTATTTTTTCCCTAAAATAAGGGTTATTTCTGCATTTTTAACCATAAATAAGTGGAATTTCTGCATTTTTGACCCGAAATAAGGGGAATTTCTGCAATTTTGCCCCAAGATAAGGGAAATTTCTACAATTTTGCCCCAAAATAAGGGAAATTTCTGCCTTTTTGCTCTGAAATAAGGGGAATTTCTGCCTTTTTGTTCCAAAATAAAGGGTATTTAGTCTTTTTGGTCTAAATTAAGAGTAATTTCTGTATTTTTAGTTTAAAATAAAAAGAATTTCTGTCTTTTTGTCCTGAAATAAGAAAAATTTCTGCATTTTTGCAACATAATAAGGGGAATTTCAGCATTTTTGCCCCAAAATAAAAGGAATTTCTGAATTTTTGCCCCAAAATTAGGGGAATTATTGCCTGTTCCCCAAAATTAGGGGTATTACTGTGTTTTTGCTCCAAAATAAGGGAAATTTCTGCCTTTTTTCCCAAAATTTTGTGGAATTTCTACCTTTTTGCTATAAAATAAAAAGAATTTCTGCCTTTTTGGCACAAAATAAGGGAAATATCAGGCTTTTTCCCTAAAATAAGGGTAATTTCAAGAATTTTCCCCCAAATAAGCGGAATTTCTGCCTTTTTGACCTGAAATAAGGGGAATTTCTGCATTTTTGCCACAAGATAAGAAAAATTTCTGCAATTTTGCCCAAAAATAAGGGAAATTTCTGCAATTTTGTTCCAAAAAGGGAAATTTCTGCAATGTTGTCCCACAAAAAGGGGAATTTCTGCCTTTTTGCCCCAAAACTAATGGAATTTCTGATTTTTGCCCCAAAATTAGAAGCATTACAGAATTTTTGCCAAAAAAAAGAAAAATTTCTGCAATTTATCACAAAATAAAAAAAATTTCTGCAATTTTGCTCCAAAATTAGGGGAATTTCTGCCTTTTTGACACAAAATTAGGAGCATTACTGTCTTTTTACCTCAAATAAGGGAAATTTCTGCATTTTTGTCCAAAATTAAGTGGAATTTCTTCCTCTTTGCCCTAAAATAAGAATTTCTGTTTTTTTTGGCACAAAAAATGGGAAATTTTAGTCTTTTTGCCCTAAAATAAGGGTAATTTCTCCATTTTTGACCCCAAATAAGCGGAATTTCTGCCTTTTTGACCAGAAATAAGGGGAATTTCTGCATTTTTTTCCAAGATAAAAAAAAATTTTTGCAATTTTGCCCCAAAATAAGGGGAATTTAGTCTTTTTGGCCTAAAATAAGAATAATTTCTGTATTTTTGGTTTAAAATAAGGAGAATTTCTGTCTTTTTGACATGAAATAAAAAAAATTTCTGCATTTTTGCTCCATAATAAGGGGAATTTCAGCATGTTTGCCGCAAAATAAGGGGAATTTCTGACTTTTTGCCCCAAAATTAGGGAAATTTTTGCCTTTTTGCCCCAAAACTATGGTTATTACTGTATTTTTGCTCCAAAATAAGGGAAATTTCTGCATTTTTGCCCAAAATTTTGTGGAATTTCTGCCTTTTTGCTCTAAAATAAGAAGAATTTCTGCCTTTTTGGCACAAAATAAGGGAAATTTCAGGCTTTTTCCCTAAAATAAGGGTAATTTCAAGAATTTTTCCCCAAATAAGCGGAATTTCTGCCTTTTTGACCTGAAATAAGGGGAATTTCTGGATTTTTGCCACAAGATAAGGAAAATTTCTGCAATTTTGCCCAAAAATAAGGAAAATTTCTGCAATTTTGTTCCAAAAAAGGGAAATTTCTGCAATGTTGTCCCACAAAAAGGGGAATTTCTGCCTTTTTGCACCAAAACTAATGGAATTTCTGATTAGTGCCCACAAATTAGAAGCATTACAGAATTTTTGCCACAAAATAAGGGAAATTTCTGCAATTTGCCTCAAAATAAAGGAAATTTCTGCAATTTTGTCCCAAAAAAGGGAAATTTCTGCTTTTTTGCACCAAAATAAGAGGAATTTCTGTATTTTTACCCAAAATTAGAGAAATTTCTGAATTTTACCCAAAAAGTAAAAGCATTACTGCATTTTTGCTCCAAAATATGGGATATTTCTGCAATTTTGTTCTAAAATAAGGGTAATTTCAGATATTTTATTATAAAATAAATTAAATTTCTATCCTTTAGCCTCAAAATAAGGGAAATTTCTGCCTATTTGGCCCAAAATAAGGAGAATTTCTGCATTTTTGCCCCAAATTAAAAGAAACTTCTGCATTTTTGCCCAAAAATAAAGGAAATTTCTTGCTTTTTGCCCTAAAATAAGGGGAATTTACCTTTTTGTCCCAAAATAGGGGGAATTAGTCTTTTTGCCCTAAAATAAGTTTAATTTCTGTATTTTTGGCTTAAAATAAGGGGAATTTCTGCATTTTGCCTCAAAATAAGAAGAATTTCTGCAATTTTGCCCCAAAACAAGGGAAATTTCTGCAATTTTGCCCCAAAATTAGAGGAATTTCTGCATTTTTGCTCCAAAATAAGGGGAATTTCTGCAATTTTGCTCCAAAATAATGGGGAATTTCTGCAATTTTGCCCCAAAATAAAGGGAATTTCTGCAATTTTGCCACAAAATTAGGGAAATTTCTGATATTTTGCCCGAAAATTAGGGAAATTTCTGCAATTTTGCTTTAAAATTAGGGAAATTAATGTCCTTTTTACCCAAAATTAGGGACATTACTGTCTTTTTGCCCCAAATAAGAGAAATTTCTGCATTTTTGTCCAAAATTAAGTGGAATTTCTGCCTTTTTGCCCTATAATAAGAATTTCTGTTTTTTTGGCACATAGAAAAGGGAACTTCAGTCTTTTTGCCCTAAGTAATGGTAATTTCTGCATTTTTGCCCCCAAATTAGCGGAATTTCTGCCTTTTTGACCTGAAATAACGAGAATTTCTGCATTTTTGGTCCAAGATAAGGGAAATTTCTGCAATTTTGCAAAAAAGTAAGGAATGTTTATGCAATTTTGTCCCAAAAAATGGAAATTTCTGCATTTTTGCCACAAATAAAGGAAATTTCTGGATTTTGCCCCAAAATTAGAGTAATTTCTGCCTTTTTGCCTCAAAATTAGGGGCATTACTGCCTTTTTGCCGAATAATAAAGGAAAATTATGCAATTTTGCTTCAAAATAAGTGGAATTTTTACTTTTTCGCCCCAAAAGAAGGGGAATTTTTGCCTTTCTGCTCCAAACTTAAAGGAATTTCTGCAATTTTGCTCCAAAATAATGGGGAATTTCTGCAATTTTGCCAAAAAATAAAGTAAATTTCTGCAATTTTGACACAAAATTAGGGTAATTTCTGCATTTTTGTCCCAAAATAAAAGGAATTTCTAACTTTTTGACCCAAAATTTGTCAAATTTCTGAATTTTGCCCCAAAATTTGAAGCATTACTGCATTTTTGCCCATTAATATGGGAAATTTCTACAATTTTGTTACAAAATAAAAGAAATTTCTGCCTTTTTACCCCAAAATAAGTGGAATTTTTGCATTTTTGCCACAAAATAAGGGAAATTTCTGCAATTTTATGCTAAAATAAGATAAATTTCTATCCTTTGCTCAAAAATAAGGGAAATTTCTGCCTATTTGGCCCAAAATAAAAGGAATTTCTGCATTTTTGCCCCAAATAAAGGGAAATTTCTGCATTTTTGCCCAAAAATAATAGGAATTTCTGCCTTTCTGCCCTAAAAAAGGGGGAATTTAGCTTTTTGCCCCAAAATAGTGGGAATTTAGTCTTTTTGCCCTAAAATAAGTGTAATTTCTGTATTTTTGGCTTAAAATATAGGGAATTTCTGCATTTTTGCCCTAAAATAGGAAGAATTTCTGTATTTTTGCCCTGAAATAAGGAGTTTTTCTGTCTTTTTGCCCTAAAATAAGGAATTTCTCCATTTTTGCTCCAAAATAAGGGAAATTCCAGTTTTTCCCCCAAAATAAAAAGAATTTCTGCCTTTTTGCCCCAAAATTAGGGGAATTTCTGCTTTTTGCTCGAAAATAAGAAGAATTTCTGCCTTTTTGACCCAAAATTAGGGGAATTCTTGCCTTTTTGCCCCAAAATTAGGGGCATTACTCTGTTTTTGCACCAAAATAAGGGAAATTTCTTAATTTTTGCCCAAAATTTTGTGGAATTTTTGCCTTTTTGCTCTAAAATAAGAAGAATTTCTGCCTTTTTGGCACAAAATAAGGGGAATTTCAGTATTTTTCCCTAAAATAAGGGTAATTTCAAGAATTTTCCACCAAATAAGTGGAATTTCTACCTTTTTGACCTGAAATAAGGGGAATTTCTGCATTTTTGCCACAAGATAAGGGAAATTTCTGCAATTTTGTTCCAAAAAAGGGAAATTTCTGCAATGTTGCCCCACAAAAAGGGGAATTTCTCCCTTTTTGCCCCAAAACTAATGGAATTTCTGATTTTTGCCCCCAAATTAGAAGCATTACAGAATTTTTGCCACAAAATAAGGGAAATTTCTGCAATTTGCCTCAAAATAAAGGAAATTTCTGCAATTTTGTCCCAAAAAGGGAAATTTCTGCATTTTTGCCCCAAAATAAGAGGAATTTCTGTATTTTGACCCAAAATTAGAGAAAGTTCTGAATTTTGCCCCAATTTAGAAGCATTTCTGCATTTTTGCCCCAAAATATGGGAAATTTCTGCAATTTTGTTCCAAAATAAGGGAAAATTCTGCCTTTTTACCCCAAAATAATGGAAATTTCTGCATTTTTGCCACAAAATAAGGGAAATTTCTGCAATTTTATCCTGACATAAGTTAAATTTATATCCTTTAGCCCAAAAATAAGGGAAATTTCTGCCTATTTGGCCCAAAATAAAGGGAATTTCTGAATTTTTTCCCCAAATTAAAAGAAATATCTGCATTTTTACTTAAAAATAAAAGGAATTTCTGCCCTTTTGCCGTAAAATAAGGGGATTTTAACTTTTTGCCCCAAAATAGGAGGAATTTAGTTTTTTGCCCTAAAATAAGGGGAATTACTGTATTTTTGGCTTAAAATAAAGGGAATTTCTGCATTTTTGCCCCAAAATAAGGGGAATTTCTGTATTTTTGCCCTGAATTAAGGAGAATTTCTGTCATTTTGCCTTAAATAAGAAAAATTTCTGCATTTTTGCTCCTAAATAAGAGAAATTTCAGCATTTTTGCCCCCAAATAAGGGGAATTTCTGCAATTTTGCCCCAAAATAAAGGGAATTTCTGCAATTTTGACACAAAATAAAGGGAATATCTGGAATTTTGACACAAAATTAGGGGAATTACTGCAATTTTGCTCCAAAATAACGGGAAATTTCTGCAATTTTCCTCCAAAATTAGAAGAATTTCTGTTTTTTTAACACAAAATTAGGGGCATTACTGTCTTTTTGCCCCAAATAAGGGAAATTTCTGCATTTTTGTCCAAAATTAAGTGGAATTTCTTCCTTTTTGCCCTAAAATAAGAATTTCTGTTTTGTTGGCACAAAATATGGGGAATTTCAGTTTTTTACCCTAAAATAAGGGTAATTTCTGCATTTTTGACCCCAAATAAGCAGAATTTCTGCCTTTTTGACCGGAAATAAGTGGAATTTCTGCATTTTTTTCCCAAGATAAAAGAAATTTCTGCAATTTTGCCCAAAATAAGGGGAATTTAGTCTTTTTGGCCTAAAATAAGAGTAATTTCTGTATTTTTGGTTTAAAATAAGGAGAATTTCTCTCTTTTTGACCTGAAATAAGAAAAATTTCTGCATTTTTGCTCCATAATAAAGGGAATTTCAGCATTTTTGCCCCAAAATAAGGAGAATATCTGACTTTTTGCACCAAAATCACTAAGATTTTTGCCTTTTTGCCTCAAAATTAGGGTTATTACTGATTTTTTGTCCAAAATAAGGGAAATTTCTGCATTTTTGCCCAAAATTTTGTGGAATTTCTAATTTTTGCTCTAAAATAAGAAGAATTTCTGCCTTTTTGGCACAAAATAAGGGAAATTTCAGGCTTTTTCCCTAAAATAAGGGTAATTTCAAGAATTTTCCCCCAAATAAGCGGAATTTCGTCCTTTTTGACCCGAAATAAGGGGAATTTCTGCATTTTTGTTACAAGATAAGGGAAATTTCTGCAATTTTGCCCAAAAATAAGGAAAATTTCTGCAATTTTGTTGCAAAAAAGGGAAATTACTGCAATGTTGTCCCACAAAAAGGGGAATTTCTGCCCTTTTGCACCAAAACTAATGGAATTTCTGATTTTTGCCCCAAAATTAGAAGCATTACAGAATTTTTGCCACAAAATAAAAGAAATTTCTGCAATTTGCCTCAAAATAAAGGAAATTTCTGCAATTTTGTCCCAAAAAAAGGGAAATTTCTGCATTTTTGCCCCAAAATAAGAGGAATTTCATATTATGACCCCAAATTAGTGAAATTTCTAAATTTTACGCCAAAAGTAAAAGCATTACTGCATTTTTGCTCCAAAATATGGGATATTTCTGCAATTTTGTTTCAAAATAAGGGAAAGTTCTGCCTTTTTACCCCAAAATAATGGGAATTTCTGCATTTTGTGCCACAAAATTAGGGAAATTTCTGCAATTTTATTATAAAATAAATTAAATTTCTATCCTTTAGCCCCAAAATAAGGGAAATTTCTGCCTATTTGACCCAAAATAAGGGGAATTTCTGCATTTTTGCCCCAAATTAAAAGAAATTTCTGCATTTTTGACTAAAAATAAAAGGAGTTTTTGGCTTTTTGCCCTAAAATAAGGGGAATTTACCTTTTTGCCCCAAAATAGGGGGAATTAGTCTTTTTGCCCTAAAATAAGGGTAATTTCTGTATTTTTGGCTTAAAATAAGGGGAATTTCTGCATTTATAGCCCAAAATAAGGGGAATTTCTGTATTTTTGCCACAAAATAAGGGAAATTTCTGCAATTTTATGCTAAAATAAGATAAATTTCTATCCTTTGCTCAAAAATAAGGGAAATTTCTGCCTATTTGGCCCAAAATAAAAGGAATTTCTGCATTTTTGCGCCAAATAAAGGGAAATTTCTGCATTTTTGCCCAAAAATAATAGGAATTTCTGCCTTTCTGCCCTAAAAAAGGGGGAATTTAGCTTTTTGCCCCAAAATAGCGGGAATTTAGGCTTTTTGCCCTAAAATAAGGGTAATTTCTGTATTTTTGGCTTAAAATAAGGGGAATTTCTGCATTTTGCCCCAAAATAAGAAGAATTTCTGCAATTTTGCCCCAAAACAAGGGAAATTTCTGCAATTTTGCCCCAAAATTAGAGGAATTTCTGCGTTTTTGCTCCAAATTAAGGGGAATTTCTGCAATTTTGCTCCAAAATAATGGGGAATTTCTGCAATTTTGCCCCAAAATAAAGGGAATTTCTGCAATTTTGCCACAAAATTAGGGAAATTTCTGATATTTTGCCCCAAAATTAGGGAAATTTCTGCAATTTTGCTTTAAAATTAGGGAAATTAATGTCTTTTTTACCCAAAATTAGAGGCATTACGTCTTTTTGCCCCAAATAAGAGAAATTTCTGCATTTTTGTCCAAAATTAAGTGGAATGTCTGCCTTTTTGCCCTATAATAAGAATTTCTGTTTTTTTGGCACATAGAAAAGGGAACTTCAGTCTTTTTGCCCTAAAATAAGAATAATTTCTGCATTTTTGCCCCCAAATTAGCGGAATTTCTGCCTTTTTGACCTGAAATAACGAGAATTTCTGCATTTTTGGTCCAAGATAAGGGAAATTTCTGCAATTTTGCAAAAAAGTAAGGAAAGTTTATGCAATTTTGTCCCAAAAAATGGAAATTTCCTCATTTTTGCCACAAATAAAGAAAATTTCTGGGTTTTGCCCCAAAATTAGAGTAATTTCTGCCTTTTTGCCTCAAAATTAGGGGCATTACTGCCTTTTTGCCGAATAATAAAGGAAAATTATGCAATTTTGCTTCAAAATAAGTGGAATTTTTACTTTTTTGCCCCAAAAGAAGGGGAATTTTTGCCTTTCTGCTCCAAACTTAAAGGAATTTCTGCAATTTTGCTCCAAAATATTGGGGAATTTCTGCAATTTTGCCAAAAAATAAAGTAAATTTCTGCAATTTTGACACAAAATTAGGGTAATTTCTGCATTTTTGTCCCAAAATAAAAGGAATTTCTAACTTTTTGACCCAAAATTTGTCAAATTTCTGAATTTTGCCCCAAAATTTGAAGCATTACTGCATTTTTGCCCATTAATATGGGAAATTTCTACAATTTTGTTACAAAATAAAAGAAATTTCTGCCTTTTTACCCCAAAATAAGTGGAATTTTTGCATTTTTGCCACAAAATAAGGGAAATTTCTGCAATTTTATGCTAAAATAAGATAAATTTCTATCCTTTGCTCAAAAATAAGGGAAATTTCTGCCTATTTGGCCCAAAATAAAAGGAATTTCTGCATTTTTGCGCCAAATAAAGGGAAATTTCTGCATTTTTGCCCAAAAATAATAGGAATTTCTGCCTTTCTGCCCTAAAAAAGGGGGAATTTAGCTTTTTGCCCCAAAATAGCGGGAATTTAGGCTTTTTGCCCTAAAATAAGGGTAATTTCTGTATTTTTGGCTTAAAATAAGGGGAATTTCTGCATTTTGCCCCAAAATAAGAAGAATTTCTGCAATTTTGCCCCAAAACAAGGGAAATTTCTGCAATTTTGCCCCAAAATTAGAGGAATTTCTGCGTTTTTGCTCCAAATTAAGGGGAATTTCTGCAATTTTGCTCCAAAATAATGGGGAATTTCTGCAATTTTGCCCCAAAATAAAGGGAATTTCTGCAATTTTGCCACAAAATTAGGGAAATTTCTGATATTTTGCCCCAAAATTAGGGAAATTTCTGCAATTTTGCTTTAAAATTAGGGAAATTAATGTCTTTTTTACCCAAAATTAGAGGCATTACGTCTTTTTGCCCCAAATAAGAGAAATTTCTGCATTTTTGTCCAAAATTAAGTGGAATGTCTGCCTTTTTGCCCTATAATAAGAATTTCTGTTTTTTTGGCACATAGAAAAGGGAACTTCAGTCTTTTTGCCCTAAAATAAGAATAATTTCTGCATTTTTGCCCCCAAATTAGCGGAATTTCTGCCTTTTTGACCTGAAATAACGAGAATTTCTGCATTTTTGGTCCAAGATAAGGGAAATTTCTGCAATTTTGCAAAAAAGTAAGGAAAGTTTATGCAATTTTGTCCCAAAAAATGGAAATTTCCTCATTTTTGCCACAAATAAAGAAAATTTCTGGGTTTTGCCCCAAAATTAGAGTAATTTCTGCCTTTTTGCCTCAAAATTAGGGGCATTACTGCCTTTTTGCCGAATAATAAAGGAAAATTATGCAATTTTGCTTCAAAATAAGTGGAATTTTTACTTTTTTGCCCCAAAAGAAGGGGAATTTTTGCCTTTCTGCTCCAAACTTAAAGGAATTTCTGCAATTTTGCTCCAAAATAATGGGGAATTTCTGCAATTTTGCCAAAAAATAAAGTAAATTTCTGCAATTTTGACACAAAATTAGGGTAATTTCTGCATTTTTGTCCCAAAATAAAAGGAATTTCTAACTTTTTGACCCAAAATTTGTCAAATTTCTGAATTTTGCCCCAAAATTTGAAGCATTACTGCATTTTTGCCCATTAATATGGGAAATTTCTACAATTTTGTTACAAAATAAAAGAAATTTCTGCCTTTTTACCCCAAAATAAGTGGAATTTTTGCATTTTTGCCACAAAATAAGGGAAATTTCTGCAATTTTATGCTAAAATAAGATAAATTTCTATCCTTTGCTCAAAAATAAGGGAAATTTCTGCCTATTTGGCCCAAAATAAAAGGAATTTCTGCATTTTTGCCCCAAATAAAGGGAAATTTCTGCATTTTTGCCCAAAAATAATAGGAATTTCTGCCTTTCTGCCCTAAAAAAGGGGGAATTTAGCTTTTTGCCCCAAAATAGTGGGAATTTAGTCTTTTTGCCCTAAAATAAGTGTAATTTCTGTATTTTTGGCTTAAAATATAGGGAATTTCTGCATTTTTGCCCTAAAATAGGAGGAATTTCTGTATTTTTGCCCTGAAATAAGGAGTTTTTCTGTCTTTTTGCCCTAAAATAAGGAATTTCTCCATTTTTGCTCCAAAATAAGGGAAATTCCAGTTTTTCCCCCAAAATAAAAAGAATTTCTGCCTTTTTGCCCCAAAATTAGGGGAATTTCTGCTTTTTGCTCGAAAATAAGAAGAATTTCTGCCTTTTTGACCCAAAATTAGGGGAATTCTTGCCTTTTTGCCCCAAAATTAGGGGCATTACTCTGTTTTTGCACCAAAATAAGGGAAATTTCTTAATTTTTGCCCAAAATTTTGTGGAATTTTTGCCTTTTTGCTCTAAAATAAGAAGAATTTCTGCCTTTTTGGCACAAAATAAGGGGAATTTCAGTATTTTTCCCTAAAATAAGGGTAATTTCAAGAATTTTCCACCAAATAAGTGGAATTTCTACCTTTTTGACCTGAAATAAGGGGAATTTCTGCATTTTTGCCACAGGATAAGGGAAATTTCTGCAATTTTGTTCCAAAAAAGGGAAATTTCTGCAATGTTGCCCCACAAAAAGGGGAATTTCTCCCTTTTTGCCCCAAAACTAATGGAATTTCTGATTTTTGCCCCCAAATTAGAAGCATTACAGAATTTTTGCCACAAAATAAGGGAAATTTCTGCAATTTGCCTCAAAATAAAGGAAATTTCTGCAATTTTGTCCCAAAAAGGGAAATTTCTGCATTTTTGCCCCAAAATAAGAGGAATTTCTGTATTTTGACCCAAAATTAGAGAAAGTTCTGAATTTTGCCCCAATTTAGAAGCATTTCTGCATTTTTGCCCCAAAATATGGGAAATTTCTGCAATTTTGTTCCAAAATAAGGGAAAATTCTGCCTTTTTACCCCAAAATAATGGAAATTTCTGCATTTTTGCCACAAAATAAGGGAAATTTCTGCAATTTTATCCTGACATAAGTTAAATTTATATCCTTTAGCCCAAAAATAAGGGAAATTTCTGCCTATTTGGCCCAAAATAAAGGGAATTTCTGAATTTTTTCCCCAAATTAAAAGAAATATCTGCATTTTTACTTAAAAATAAAAGGAATTTCTGCCCTTTTGCCGTAAAATAAGGGGATTTTAACTTTTTGCCCCAAAATAGGAGGAATTTAGTTTTTTGCCCTAAAATAAGGGGAATTTCTGTATTTTTGGCTTAAAATAAAGGGAATTTCTGCATTTTTGCCCCAAAATAAGGGGAATTTCTGTATTTTTGCCCTGAATTAAGGAGAATTTCTGTCATTTTGCCTTAAATAAGAAAAATTTCTGCATTTTTGCTCCTAAATAAGAGAAATTTCAGCATTTTTGCCCCCAAATAAGGGGAATTTCTGCAATTTTGCCCCAAAATAAAGGGAATTTCTGCAATTTTGACACAAAATAAAGGGAATATCTGGAATTTTGACACAAAATTAGGGGAATTACTGCAATTTTGCTCCAAAATAACGGGAAATTTCTGCAATTTTCCTCCAAAATTAGAAGAATTTCTGTTATTTTAACACAAAATTAGGGGCATTACTGTCTTTTTGCCCCAAATAAGGGAAATTTCTGCATTTTTGTCCAAAATTAAGTGGAATTTCTTCCTTTTTGCCCTAAAATAAGAATTTCTGTTTTGTTGGCACAAAATATGGGGAATTTCAGTTTTTTACCCTAAAATAAGGGTAATTTCTGCATTTTTGACCCCAAATAAGCAGAATTTCTGCCTTTTTGACCGGAAATAAGGGGAATTTCTGCATTTTTTTCCCAAGATAAAAGAAATTTCTGCAATTTTGCCCAAAATAAGGGGAATTTAGTCTTTTTGGCCTAAAATAAGAGTAATTTCTGTATTTTTGGTTTAAAATAAGGAGAATTTCTCTCTTTTTGACCTGAAATAAGAAAAATTTCTGCATTTTTGCTCCATAATAAAGGGAATTTCAGCATTTTTGCCCCAAAATAAGGAGAATATCTGACTTTTTGCACCAAAATCACTAAGATTTTTGCCTTTTTGCCTCAAAATTAGGGTTATTACTGATTTTTTGTCCAAAATAAGGGAAATTTCTGCATTTTTGCCCAAAATTTTGTGGAATTTCTAATTTTTGCTCTAAAATAAGAAGAATTTCTGCCTTTTTGGCACAAAATAAGGGAAATTTCAGGCTTTTTCCCTAAAATAAGGGTAATTTCAAGAATTTTCCCCCAAATAAGCGGAATTTCGTCCTTTTTGACCCGAAATAAGGGGAATTTCTGCATTTTTGTTACAAGATAAGGGAAATTTCTGCAATTTTGCCCAAAAATAAGGAAAATTTCTGCAATTTTGTTGCAAAAAAGGGAAATTACTGCAATGTTGTCCCACAAAAAGGGGAATTTCTGCCCTTTTGCACCAAAACTAATGGAATTTCTGATTTTTGCCCCAAAATTAGAAGCATTACAGAATTTTTGCCACAAAATAAAAGAAATTTCTGCAATTTGCCTCAAAATAAAGGAAATTTCTGCAATTTTGTCCCAAAAAAGGGAAATTTCTGCATTTTTGCCCCAAAATAAGAGGAATTTCATATTATGACCCCAAATTAGTGAAATTTCTAAATTTTACGCCAAAAGTAAAAGCATTACTGCATTTTTGCTCCAAAATATGGGATATTTCTGCAATTTTGTTTCAAAATAAGGGAAAGTTCTGCCTTTTTACCCCAAAATAATGGGAATTTCTGCATTTTGTGCCACAAAATTAGGAAAATTTCTGCAATTTTAATATAAAATAAATTAAATTTCTATCCTTTAGCCCCAAAATAAGGGAAATTTCTGCCTATTTGACCCAAAATAAGGGGAATTTCTGCATTTTTGCCCCAAATTAAAAGAAATTTCTGCATTTTTGACTAAAAATAAAAGGAGTTTTTGGCTTTTTGCCCTAAAATAAGGGGAATTTACCTTTTTGCCCCAAAATAGGGGGAATTAGTCTTTTTGCCCTAAAATAAGGGTAATTTCTGTATTTTTGGCTTAAAATAAGGGGAATTTCTGCATTTATAGCCCAAAATAAGGGGAATTTCTGTATTTTTGCCACAAAATAAGGGAAATTTCTGCAATTTTATGCTAAAATAAGATAAATTTCTATCCTTTGCTCAAAAATAAGGGAAATTTCTGCCTATTTGGCCCAAAATAAAAGGAATTTCTGCATTTTTGCGCCAAATAAAGGGAAATTTCTGCATTTTTGCCCAAAAATAATAGGAATTTCTGCCTTTCTGCCCTAAAAAAGGGGGAATTTAGCTTTTTGCCCCAAAATAGCGGGAATTTAGGCTTTTTGCCCTAAAATAAGGGTAATTTCTGTATTTTTGGCTTAAAATAAAGGGAATTTCTGCATTTTGCCCCAAAATAAGAAGAATTTCTGCAATTTTGCCCCAAAACAAGGGAAATTTCTGCAATTTTGCCCCAAAATTAGAGGAATTTCTGCGTTTTTGCTCCAAATTAAGGGGAATTTCTGCAATTTTGCTCCAAAATAATGGGGAATTTCTGCAATTTTGCCCCAAAATAAAGGGAATTTCTGCAATTTTGCCACAAAATTAGGGAAATTTCTGATATTTTGCCCCAAAATTAGGGAAATTTCTGCAATTTTGCTTTAAAATTAGGGAAATTAATGTCTTTTTTACCCAAAATTAGAGGCATTACGTCTTTTTGCCCCAAATAAGAGAAATTTCTGCATTTTTGTCCAAAATTAAGTGGAATGTCTGCCTTTTTGCCCTATAATAAGAATTTCTGTTTTTTTGGCACATAGAAAAGGGAACTTCAGTCTTTTTGCCCTAAAATAAGGGTAATTTCTGCATTTTTGCCCCCAAATTAGCGGAATTTCTGCCTTTTTGACCTGAAATAACGAGAATTTCTGCATTTTTGGTCCAAGATAAGGGAAATTTCTGCAATTTTGCAAAAAAGTAAGGAAAGTTTATGCAATTTTGTCCCAAAAAATGGAAATTTCTTCATTTTTGCCGCAAATAAAGAAAATTTCTGGATTTTGCCCCAAAATTAGAGTAATTTCTGCCTTTTTGCCTCAAAATTAGGGGCATTACTGCCTTTTTGCCGAATAATAAAGGAAAATTATGCAATTTTGCTTCAAAATAAGTGGAATTTTTACTTTTTCGCCCCAAAAGAAGGGGAATTTTTGCCTTTCTGCTCCAAACTTAAAGGAATTTCTGCAATTTTGCTCCAAAATAATGGGGAATTTCTGCAATTTTGCCAAAAAATAAAGTAAATTTCTGCAATTTTGACACAAAATTAGGGTAATTTCTGCATTTTTGTCCCAAAATAAAAGGAATTTCTACCTTTTTGACCCAAAATTTGTCAAATTTCTGAATTTTGCCCCAAAATTTGAAGCATTACTGCATTTTTGCCCATTAATATGGGAAATTTCTACAATTTTTTACAAAATAAAAGAAATTTCTGCCTTTTTACCCCAAAATAAGTGGAATTTCTGCATTTTTGCCACAAAATAAGGGAACTTTCTGCAATTTTATGCTAAAATAAGATAAATTTCTCTCCTTTGCTCAAAAATAAGGGAAATTTCTGCCTATTTGGCCCAAAATAAAAGGAATTTCTGCATTTTTGCGCCAAATAAAGGGAAATTTCTGCATTTTTGCCCAAAAATAATAGGAATTTCTGCCTTTCTGCCCTAAAAAAGGGGGAATTTAGCTTTTTGCCCCAAAATAGCGGGAATTTAGGCTTTTTGCCCTAAAATAAGGGTAATTTCTGTATTTTTGGCTTAAAATAAGGGGAATTTCTGCATTTTGCCCCAAAATAAGAAGAATTTCTGCAATTTTGCCCCAAAACAAGGGAAATTTCTGCAATTTTGCCCCAAAATTAGAGGAATTTCTGCGTTTTTGCTCCAAATTAAGGGGAATTTCTGCAATTTTGCTCCAAAATAATGGGGAATTTCTGCAATTTTGCCCCAAAATAAAGGGAATTTCTGCAATTTTGCCACAAAATTAGGGAAATTTCTGATATTTTGCCCCAAAATTAGGGAAATTTCTGCAATTTTGCTTTAAAATTAGGGAAATTAATGTCTTTTTTACCCAAAATTAGAGGCATTACGTCTTTTTGCCCCAAATAAGAGAAATTTCTGCATTTTTGTCCAAAATTAAGTGGAATGTCTGCCTTTTTGCCCTATAATAAGAATTTCTGTTTTTTTGGCACATAGAAAAGGGAACTTCAGTCTTTTTGCCCTAAAATAAGAATAATTTCTGCATTTTTGCCCCCAAATTAGCGGAATTTCTGCCTTTTTGACCTGAAATAACGAGAATTTCTGCATTTTTGGTCCAAGATAAGGGAAATTTCTGCAATTTTGCAAAAAAGTAAGGAAAGTTTATGCAATTTTGTCCCAAAAAATGGAAATTTCCTCATTTTTGCCACAAATAAAGAAAATTTCTGGGTTTTGCCCCAAAATTAGAGTAATTTCTGCCTTTTTGCCTCAAAATTAGGGGCATTACTGCCTTTTTGCCGAATAATAAAGGAAAATTATGCAATTTTGCTTCAAAATAAGTGGAATTTTTACTTTTTTGCCCCAAAAGAAGGGGAATTTTTGCCTTTCTGCTCCAAACTTAAAGGAATTTCTGCAATTTTGCTCCAAAATAATGGGGAATTTCTGCAATTTTGCCAAAAAATAAAGTAAATTTCTGCAATTTTGACACAAAATTAGGGTAATTTCTGCATTTTTGTCCCAAAATAAAAGGAATTTCTAACTTTTTGACCCAAAATTTGTCAAATTTCTGAATTTTGCCCCAAAATTTGAAGCATTACTGCATTTTTGCCCATTAATATGGGAAATTTCTACAATTTTGTTACAAAATAAAAGAAATTTCTGCCTTTTTACCCCAAAATAAGTGGAATTTCTGCATTTTTGCCACAAAATAAGGGAAATTTCTGCAATTTTATGCTAAAATAAGATAAATTTCTATCCTTTGCTCAAAAATAAGGGAAATTTCTGCCTATTTGGCCCAAAATAAAAGGAATTTCTGCATTTTTGCCCCAAATAAAGGGAAATTTCTGCATTTTTGCCCAAAAATAATAGGAATTTCTGCCTTTCTGCCCTAAAAAAGGGGGAATTTAGCTTTTTGCCCCAAAATAGTGGGAATTTAGTCTTTTTGCCCTAAAATAAGTGTAATTTCTGTATTTTTGGCTTAAAATATAGGGAATTTCTGCATTTTTGCCCTAAAATAGGAAGAATTTCTGTATTTTTGCCCTGAAATAAGGAGTTTTTCTGTCTTTTTGCCCTAAAATAAGGAATTTCTCCATTTTTGCTCCAAAATAAGGGAAATTCCAGTTTTTCCCCCAAAATAAAAAGAATTTCTGCCTTTTTGCCCCAAAATTAGGGGAATTTCTGCTTTTTGCTCGAAAATAAGAAGAATTTCTGCCTTTTTGACCCAAAATTAGGGGAATTCTTGCCTTTTTGCCCCAAAATTAGGGGCATTACTCTGTTTTTGCACCAAAATAAGGGAAATTTCTTAATTTTTGCCCAAAATTTTGTGGAATTTTTGCCTTTTTGCTCTAAAATAAGAAGAATTTCTGCCTTTTTGGCACAAAATAAGGGGAATTTCAGTATTTTTCCCTAAAATAAGGGTAATTTCAAGAATTTTCCACCAAATAAGTGGAATTTCTACCTTTTTGACCTGAAATAAGGGGAATTTCTGCATTTTTGCCACAGGATAAGGGAAATTTCTGCAATTTTGTTCCAAAAAAGGGAAATTTCTGCAATGTTGCCCCACAAAAAGGGGAATTTCTCCCTTTTTGCCCCAAAACTAATGGAATTTCTGATTTTTGCCCCCAAATTAGAAGCATTACAGAATTTTTGCCACAAAATAAGGGAAATTTCTGCAATTTGCCTCAAAATAAAGGAAATTTCTGCAATTTTGTCCCAAAAAGGGAAATTTCTGCATTTTTGCCCCAAAATAAGAGGAATTTCTGTATTTTGACCCAAAATTAGAGAAAGTTCTGAATTTTGCCCCAATTTAGAAGCATTTCTGCATTTTTGCCCCAAAATATGGGAAATTTCTGCAATTTTGTTCCAAAATAAGGGAAAATTCTGCCTTTTTACCCCAAAATAATGGAAATTTCTGCATTTTTGCCACAAAATAAGGGAAATTTCTGCAATTTTATCCTGACATAAGTTAAATTTATATCCTTTAGCCCAAAAATAAGGGAAATTTCTGCCTATTTGGCCCAAAATAAAGGGAATTTCTGAATTTTTTCCCCAAATTAAAAGAAATATCTGCATTTTTACTTAAAAATAAAAGGAATTTCTGCCCTTTTGCCGTAAAATAAGGGGATTTTAACTTTTTGCCCCAAAATAGGAGGAATTTAGTTTTTTGCCCTAAAATAAGGGGAATTTCTGTATTTTTGGCTTAAAATAAAGGGAATTTCTGCATTTTTGCCCCAAAATAAGGGGAATTTCTGTATTTTTGCCCTGAATTAAGGAGAATTTCTGTCATTTTGCCTTAAATAAGAAAAATTTCTGCATTTTTGCTCCTAAATAAGAGAAATTTCAGCATTTTTGCCCCCAAATAAGGGGAATTTCTGCAATTTTGCCCCAAAATAAAGGGAATTTCTGCAATTTTGACACAAAATAAAGGGAATATCTGGAATTTTGACACAAAATTAGGGGAATTACTGCAATTTTGCTCCAAAATAATGGGAAATTTCTGCAATTTTCCTCCAAAATTAGAAGAATTTCTGTTTTTTTAACACAAAATTAGGGGCATTACTGTCTTTTTGCCCCAAATAAGGGAAATTTCTGCATTTTTGTCCAAAATTAAGTGGAATTTCTTCCTTTTTGCCCTAAAATAAGAATTTCTGTTTTGTTGGCACAAAATATGGGGAATTTCAGTTTTTTACCCTAAAATAAGGGTAATTTCTGCATTTTTGACCCCAAATAAGCAGAATTTCTGCCTTTTTGACCGGAAATAAGGGGAATTTCTGCATTTTTTTCCCAAGATAAAAGAAATTTCTGCAATTTTGCCCAAAATAAGGGGAATTTAGTCTTTTTGGCCTAAAATAAGAGTAATTTCTGTATTTTTGGTTTAAAATAAGGAGAATTTCTCTCTTTTTGACCTGAAATAAGAAAAATTTCTGCATTTTTGCTCCATAATAAAGGGAATTTCAGCATTTTTGCCCCAAAATAAGGAGAATATCTGACTTTTTGCACCAAAATCACTAAGATTTTTGCCTTTTTGCCTCAAAATTAGGGTTATTACTGATTTTTTGTCCAAAATAAGGGAAATTTCTGCATTTTTGCCCAAAATTTTGTGGAATTTCTAATTTTTGCTCTAAAATAAGAAGAATTTCTGCCTTTTTGGCACAAAATAAGGGAAATTTCAGGCTTTTTCCCTAAAATAAGGGTAATTTCAAGAATTTTCCCCCAAATAAGCGGAATTTCGTCCTTTTTGACCCGAAATAAGGGGAATTTCTGCATTTTTGTTACAAGATAAGGGAAATTTCTGCAATTTTGCCCAAAAATAAGGAAAATTTCTGCAATTTTGTTGCAAAAAAGGGAAATTACTGCAATGTTGTCCCACAAAAAGGGGAATTTCTGCCCTTTTGCACCAAAACTAATGGAATTTCTGATTTTTGCCCCAAAATTAGAAGCATTACAGAATTTTTGCCACAAAATAAAAGAAATTTCTGCAATTTGCCTCAAAATAAAGGAAATTTCTGCAATTTTGTCCCAAAAAAAGGGAAATTTCTGCATTTTTGCCCCAAAATAAGAGGAATTTCATATTATGACCCCAAATTAGTGAAATTTCTAAATTTTACGCCAAAAGTAAAAGCATTACTGCATTTTTGCTCCAAAATATGGGATATTTCTGCAATTTTGTTTCAAAATAAGGGAAAGTTCTGCCTTTTTACCCCAAAATAATGGGAATTTCTGCATTTTGTGCCACAAAATTAGGAAAATTTCTGCAATTTTAATATAAAATAAATTAAATTTCTATCCTTTAGCCCCAAAATAAGGGAAATTTCTGCCTATTTGACCCAAAATAAGGGGAATTTCTGCATTTTTGCCCCAAATTAAAAGAAATTTCTGCATTTTTGACTAAAAATAAAAGGAGTTTTTGGCTTTTTGCCCTAAAATAAGGGGAATTTACCTTTTTGCCCCAAAATAGGGGGAATTAGTCTTTTTGCCCTAAAATAAGGGTAATTTCTGTATTTTTGGCTTAAAATAAGGGGAATTTCTGCATTTATAGCCCAAAATAAGGGGAATTTCTGTATTTTTGCCACAAAATAAGGGAAATTTCTGCAATTTTATGCTAAAATAAGATAAATTTCTATCCTTTGCTCAAAAATAAGGGAAATTTCTGCCTATTTGGCCCAAAATAAAAGGAATTTCTGCATTTTTGCGCCAAATAAAGGGAAATTTCTGCATTTTTGCCCAAAAATAATAGGAATTTCTGCCTTTCTGCCCTAAAAAAGGGGGAATTTAGCTTTTTGCCCCAAAATAGCGGGAATTTAGGCTTTTTGCCCTAAAATAAGGGTAATTTCTGTATTTTTGGCTTAAAATAAGGGGAATTTCTGCATTTTGCCACAAAATAAGAAGAATTTCTGCAATTTTGCCCCAAAACAAGGGAAATTTCTGCAATTTTGCCCCAAAATTAGAGGAATTTCTGCGTTTTTGCTCCAAATTAAGGGGAATTTCTGCAATTTTGCTCCAAAATAATGGGGAATTTCTGCAATTTTGCCCCAAAATAAAGGGAATTTCTGCAATTTTGCCACAAAATTAGGGAAATTTCTGATATTTTGCCCCAAAATTAGGGAAATTTCTGCAATTTTGCTTTAAAATTAGGGAAATTAATGTCTTTTTTACCCAAAATTAGAGGCATTACGTCTTTTTGCCCCAAATAAGAGAAATTTCTGCATTTTTGTCCAAAATTAAGTGGAATGTCTGCCTTTTTGCCCTATAATAAGAATTTCTGTTTTTTTGGCACATAGAAAAGGGAACTTCAGTCTTTTTGCCCTAAAATAAGAATAATTTCTGCATTTTTGCCCCCAAATTAGCGGAATTTCTGCCTTTTTGACCTGAAATAACGAGAATTTCTGCATTTTTGGTCCAAGATAAGGGAAATTTCTGCAATTTTGCAAAAAAGTAAGGAAAGTTTATGCAATTTTGTCCCAAAAAATGGAAATTTCCTCATTTTTGCCACAAATAAAGAAAATTTCTGGGTTTTGCCCCAAAATTAGAGTAATTTCTGCCTTTTTGCCTCAAAATTAGGGGCATTACTGCCTTTTTGCCGAATAATAAAGGAAAATTATGCAATTTTGCTTCAAAATAAGTGGAATTTTTACTTTTTCGCCCCAAAAGAAGGGGAATTTTTGCCTTTCTGCTCCAAACTTAAAGGAATTTCTGCAATTTTGCTCCAAAATATTGGGGAATTTCTGCAATTTTGCCAAAAAATAAAGTAAATTTCTGCAATTTTGACACAAAATTAGGGTAATTTCTGCATTTTTGTCCAAAAATAAAAGGAATTTCGCCCTTTTTGACCCAAAATTTGTCAAATTTCTGAATTTTGCCCCAAAATTTGAAGCATTACTGCATTTTTGCCCATTAATATGGGAAATTTCTACAATTTTTTACAAAATAAAAGAAATTTCTGCCTTTTTACCCCAAAATAAGTGGAATTTCTGCATTTTTGCCACAAAATAAGGGAAATTTCTGCAATTTTATGCTAAAATAAGATAAATTTCTCTCCTTTGCTCAAAAATAAGGGAAATTTCTGCCTATTTGGCCCAAAATAAAAGGAATTTCTGCATTTTTGCGCCAAATAAAGGGAAATTTCTGCATTTTTGCCCAAAAATAATAGGAATTTCTGCCTTTCTGCCCTAAAAAAGGGGGAATTTAGCTTTTTGCCCCAAAATAGCGGGAATTTAGGCTTTTTGCCCTAAAATAAGGGTAATTTCTGTATTTTTGGCTTAAAATAAGGGGAATTTCTGCATTTTGCCCCAAAATAAGAAGAATTTCTGCAATTTTGCCCCAAAACAAGGGAAATTTCTGCAATTTTGCCCCAAAATTAGAGGAATTTCTGCGTTTTTGCTCCAAATTAAGGGGAATTTCTGCAATTTTGCTCCAAAATAATGGGGAATTTCTGCAATTTTGCCCCAAAATAAAGGGAATTTCTGCAATTTTGCCACAAAATTAGGGAAATTTCTGATATTTTGCCCTAAAATTAGGGAAATTTCTGCAATTTTGCTTTAAAATTAGGGAAATTAATGTCTTTTTTACCCAAAATTAGAGGCATTACGTCTTTTTGCCCCAAATAAGAGAAATTTCTGCATTTTTGTCCAAAATTAAGTGGAATGTCTGCCTTTTTGCCCTATAATAAGAATTTCTGTTTTTTTGGCACATAGAAAAGGGAACTTCAGTCTTTTTTCCCTAAAATAAGAATAATTTCTGCATTTTTGCCCCCAAATTAGCGGAATTTCTGCCTTTTTGACCTGAAATAACGAGAATTTCTGCATTTTTGGTCCAAGATAAGGGAAATTTCTGCAATTTTGCAAAAAAGTAAGGAAAGTTTATGCAATTTTGTCCCAAAAAATGGAAATTTCCTCATTTTTGCCACAAATAAAGAAAATTTCTGGGTTTTGCCCCAAAATTAGAGTAATTTCTGCCTTTTTGCCTCAAAATTAGGGGCATTACTGCCTTTTTGCCGAATAATAAAGGAAAATTATGCAATTTTGCTTCAAAATAAGTGGAATTTTTACTTTTTTGCCCCAAAAGAAGGGGAATTTTTGCCTTTCTGCTCCAAACTTAAAGGAATTTCTGCAATTTTGCTCCAAAATAATGGGGAATTTCTGCAATTTTGCCAAAAAATAAAGTAAATTTCTGCAATTTTGACACAAAATTAGGGTAATTTCTGCATTTTTGTCCCAAAATAAAAGGAATTTCTAACTTTTTGACCCAAAATTTGTCAAATTTCTGAATTTTGCCCCAAAATTTGAAGCATTACTGCATTTTTGCCCATTAATATGGGAAATTTCTACAATTTTGTTACAAAATAAAAGAAATTTCTGCCTTTTTACCCCAAAATAAGTGGAATTTTTGCATTTTTGCCACAAAATAAGGGAAATTTCTGCAATTTTATGCTAAAATAAGATAAATTTCTATCCTTTGCTCAAAAATAAGGGAAATTTCTGCCTATTTGGCCCAAAATAAAAGGAATTTCTGCATTTTTGCCCCAAATAAAGGGAAATTTCTGCATTTTTGCCCAAAAATAATAGGAATTTCTGCCTTTCTGCCCTAAAAAAGGGGGAATTTAGCTTTTTGCCCCAAAATAGTGGGAATTTAGTCTTTTTGCCCTAAAATAAGTGTAATTTCTGTATTTTTGGCTTAAAATATAGGGAATTTCTGCATTTTTGCCCTAAAATAGGAAGAATTTCTGTATTTTTGCCCTGAAATAAGGAGTTTTTCTGTCTTTTTGCCCTAAAATAAGGAATTTCTCCATTTTTGCTCCAAAATAAGGGAAATTCCAGTTTTTCCCCCAAAATAAAAAGAATTTCTGCCTTTTTGCCCCAAAATTAGGGGAATTTCTGCTTTTTGCTCGAAAATAAGAAGAATTTCTGCCTTTTTGACCCAAAATTAGGGGAATTCTTGCCTTTTTGCCCCAAAATTAGGGGCATTACTCTGTTTTTGCACCAAAATAAGGGAAATTTCTTAATTTTTGCCCAAAATTTTGTGGAATTTTTGCCTTTTTGCTCTAAAATAAGAAGAATTTCTGCCTTTTTGGCACAAAATAAGGGGAATTTCAGTATTTTTCCCTAAAATAAGGGTAATTTCAAGAATTTTCCACCAAATAAGTGGAATTTCTACCTTTTTGACCTGAAATAAGGGGAATTTCTGCATTTTTGCCACAAGATAAGGGAAATTTCTGCAATTTTGTTCCAAAAAAGGGAAATTTCTGCAATGTTGCCCCACAAAAAGGGGAATTTCTCCCTTTTTGCCCCAAAACTAATGGAATTTCTGATTTTTGCCCCCAAATTAGAAGCATTACAGAATTTTTGCCACAAAATAAGGGAAATTTCTGCAATTTGCCTCAAAATAAAGGAAATTTCTGCAATTTTGTCCCAAAAAGGGAAATTTCTGCATTTTTGCCCCAAAATAAGAGGAATTTCTGTATTTTGACCCAAAATTAGAGAAAGTTCTGAATTTTGCCCCAATTTAGAAGCATTTCTGCATTTTTGCCCCAAAATATGGGAAATTTCTGCAATTTTGTTCCAAAATAAGGGAAAATTCTGCCTTTTTACCCCAAAATAATGGAAATTTCTGCATTTTTGCCACAAAATAAGGGAAATTTCTGCAATTTTATCCTGACATAAGTTAAATTTATATCCTTTAGCCCAAAAATAAGGGAAATTTCTGCCTATTTGGCCCAAAATAAAGGGAATTTCTGAATTTTTTCCCCAAATTAAAAGAAATATCTGCATTTTTACTTAAAAATAAAAGGAATTTCTGCCCTTTTGCCGTAAAATAAGGGGATTTTAACTTTTTGCCCCAAAATAGGAGGAATTTAGTTTTTTGCCCTAAAATAAGGGGAATTTCTGTATTTTTGGCTTAAAATAAAGGGAATTTCTGCATTTTTGCCCCAAAATAAGGGGAATTTCTGTATTTTTGCCCTGAATTAAGGAGAATTTCTGTCATTTTGCCTTAAATAAGAAAAATTTCTGCATTTTTGCTCCTAAATAAGAGAAATTTCAGCATTTTTGCCCCCAAATAAGGGGAATTTCTGCAATTTTGCCCCAAAATAAAGGGAATTTCTGCAATTTTGACACAAAATAAAGGGAATATCTGGAATTTTGACACAAAATTAGGGGAATTACTGCAATTTTGCTCCAAAATAACGGGAAATTTCTGCAATTTTCCTCCAAAATTAGAAGAATTTCTGTTTTTTTAACACAAAATTAGGGGCATTACTGTCTTTTTGCCCCAAATAAGGGAAATTTCTGCATTTTTGTCCAAAATTAAGTGGAATTTCTTCCTTTTTGCCCTAAAATAAGAATTTCTGTTTTGTTGGCACAAAATATGGGGAATTTCAGTTTTTTACCCTAAAATAAGGGTAATTTCTGCATTTTTGACCCCAAATAAGCAGAATTTCTGCCTTTTTGACCGGAAATAAGGGGAATTTCTGCATTTTTTTCCCAAGATAAAAGAAATTTCTGCAATTTTGCCCAAAATAAGGGGAATTTAGTCTTTTTGGCCTAAAATAAGAGTAATTTCTGTATTTTTGGTTTAAAATAAGGAGAATTTCTCTCTTTTTGACCTGAAATAAGAAAAATTTCTGCATTTTTGCTCCATAATAAAGGGAATTTCAGCATTTTTGCCCCAAAATAAGGAGAATATCTGACTTTTTGCACCAAAATCACTAAGATTTTTGCCTTTTTGCCTCAAAATTAGGGTTATTACTGATTTTTTGTCCAAAATAAGGGAAATTTCTGCATTTTTGCCCAAAATTTTGTGGAATTTCTAATTTTTGCTCTAAAATAAGAAGAATTTCTGCCTTTTTGGCACAAAATAAGGGAAATTTCAGGCTTTTTCCCTAAAATAAGGGTAATTTCAAGAATTTTCCCCCAAATAAGCGGAATTTCGTCCTTTTTGACCCGAAATAAGGGGAATTTCTGCATTTTTGTTACAAGATAAGGGAAATTTCTGCAATTTTGCCCAAAAATAAGGAAAATTTCTGCAATTTTGTTGCAAAAAAGGGAAATTACTGCAATGTTGTCCCACAAAAAGGGGAATTTCTGCCCTTTTGCACCAAAACTAATGGAATTTCTGATTTTTGCCCCAAAATTAGAAGCATTACAGAATTTTTGCCACAAAATAAAAGAAATTTCTGCAATTTGCCTCAAAATAAAGGAAATTTCTGCAATTTTGTCCCAAAAAAAGGGAAATTTCTGCATTTTTGCCCCAAAATAAGAGGAATTTCATATTATGACCCCAAATTAGTGAAATTTCTAAATTTTACGCCAAAAGTAAAAGCATTACTGCATTTTTGCTCCAAAATATGGGATATTTCTGCAATTTTGTTTCAAAATAAGGGAAAGTTCTGCCTTTTTACCCCAAAATAATGGGAATTTCTGCATTTTGTGCCACAAAATTAGGAAAATTTCTGCAATTTTATTATAAAATAAATTAAATTTCTATCCTTTAGCCCCAAAATAAGGGAAATTTCTGCCTATTTGACCCAAAATAAGGGGAATTTCTGCATTTTTGCCCCAAATTAAAAGAAATTTCTGCATTTTTGACTAAAAATAAAAGGAGTTTTTGGCTTTTTGCCTTAAAATAAGGGGAATTTACCTTTTTGCCCCCAAATAGGGGGAATTAGTCTTTTTGCCCTAAAATAAGGGTAATTTCTGTATTTTTGGCTTAAAATAAGGGGAATTTCTGCATTTATAGCCCAAAATAAGGGGAATTTCTGTATTTTTGCCCTGAAATATAGAGAATTTCTGTCTTTTTGCCCTAAAATAAGGAAAATTTCTGCATTTTTGCTTTAAAATAAGGGGAATTTCAGCATTTTTGCCCCCAAATAAGGGGAATTTCTGCAATTTTGCTCCAAAATAAAGGGAATTTCTGGAATTTTGACACAAAATTAGGGGAATTACTGCAATTTTGCCCCAAAATAAGGGAAATTTCTGCAATTGTGCTCCAAAATTAGGGGAATTTCTGCCTTTTTGACACAAAATTAGGGGCATTACTGTCTTTTTGCCCCAAATAAGGGAAATTTCTGCATTTTTGTTCAAAATTAATTGGAATTTCTTTCTTTTTTCCCTAAAATAAGAATTTCTGTTTTTTGGCACAAAATATGGGGAATTTCATAATTTTAGCCCTAAAATAAGAGTAATTTCTGCATTTTTCACCCCAAATAAGCGGAATTTCTGCCTTTTTGACCGGAAATAAGGGAAATTTCTGCATTTTATCCCAAGATAAAAAAAATTTCTGCAATTTTGCCCCAAAATAAGAGGATTTTAGTCTTTTTGGCCAAAAATAAGAATAATTTCTGTATTTTTGGTTTAAAATAAGGAGAATTTCTGTCTTTTTGACCTGAAATATGAAAAATTTCTGTATTTTTGCTCCATAATAAGGGGAATTTCAGCATTTTTGCCTCAAAATATGGGGAATTTCTGACTTTTAGCCCCAAAATTAGGGAAATTTTTGCCTTATTGCCCCAAAATTAGGGTTATTACTGTGTTTTTGCTCCAAAATAAGGGAAGTTTCTGCATTTTTGCCCAAAATTTTGTGGAATTTCTGCCTTTTTGCTCTAAAATAAGAATTTCTGTTTTGTTGGCACAAAATATGAGGAAATTCAGTTTTTTGCCCTAAAATAAGGGTAATTTCTGCATTTTTGACCCCAAATAAGCGAAATTTCTGCCTTTTTGACCGGAAATAAGGGGAATTTCTGCATTTTTTTCTCAAGATAAGAGAAATTTCTGCAATTTTGCCCAAAATAAGGAAAATTTCTGCAATTTTGTTGCAAAAAAGGGAAATTTCTGCAATGTTGTCTCACAAAAAGGGAATTTCTGCCTTTTTGCACCAAAACTAATGGAATTTCTGATTTTTGCCCCAAAATTAGAAGCATTACAGAATTTTTGCCACAAAATAAAAGAAATTTCTGCAATTTGCCTCAAAATAAAGGAAATTTCTGCAATATTGTTCCAAAAAAAGGGAAATTTTTGCATTTTTGCCCCAAAATAAGAGGAATTTCATATTATGACCCAAAATTAGTGAAATTTCTAAATTTTACGCCAAAAGTAAAAGCATTACTGCATTTTTGCTCCAAAATATGGGATATTTCTGCAATTTTGTTTCAAAATAAGGTAAAGTTCTGCCTTTTTACCCCAAAATAATGGGAATTTCTGCATTTTTGCCACAAAATTAGGGAAATTTCTGCAATTTTATTATAAAATAAATTAAACTTCTATCCTTTAGCCCCAAAATAAGGGAAATTTCTGCTTATTTGACCCAAAATAAGGGGAATTTCTGCATTTTTGCCCCAAATTAAAAGAAATTTCTGCATTTTTGACCAAAAATAAAAGGAGTTTTTGGCTTTTTGCCCTAAAATAAGGGGAATTTACCTTTTTGCCCCAAAATAGGGAGAATTAGTCTTTTTGCCCTAAAATAAGGGTAATTTCTCTATTTTTGGCTTAAAATAAGGGGATTTTCTGCATTTATGCCCCAAAATAAGGGGAATTTCTGTATTTTTGGCCTGAAATAAAGAGAATTTCTCTCTTTTGCCCTAAAATAAGGAAAATTTCTGCATTTTTGCTTTAAAATAAGAAGAATTTCAGCATTTTTCCCCCCTAATAAGGGGAATTTCTGCAATTTTGCCCCAAAATAAAGGGAATTTCTAGAATTTTGACACAAAATTAGGGGAATTACTGCAATTTTGCCCCAAAATAAGGGAAATTTCTGCAATTGTGCTCCAAAATTAGGGGAATTTCTGCCTTTTTGACACAAAATTAGGGGCATTACTGTCTTTTTGCCCCAAATAAGGGAAATTTCTGCATTTTTGTTCAAAATTAAGTGGAATTTCTTCCTTTTTGCCCTAAAATAAGAATTTCTGTTTTTTTGGCACAAAATATGGGGAATTTCAGTCTTTAAGCCCTAAAATAAGAGTAATTTCTGCATTTTTGACCCCAAATAAGCGGAATTTCTGCCTTTTTGACCGGAAATAAGGGAAATTTCTGCATTTTATCCCAAGATAAAAAAAATTTCTGCAATTTTGCCCCAAAATAAGGGGATTTTAGTCTTTTTGGCCTAAAATAAGAATAATTTCTGTATTTTTGGTTTAAAATAAGGAAAATTTCTGTCTTTTTGACCTGAAATAAGAAAAATTTCTGCATTTTTGCTTTATAATAAGGGGAATTTCAGCATTTTTGCCTCAAAATATGGGGAATTTCTGACTTTTTGCCCCAAAATTAGGGAAATTTTTGCCTTTTGCCCCAAAATTAGGGTTATTACTGTGTTTTTGCTCCAAAATAAGGAAAATTTCTGCATTTTTGCCCAAAATTTTGTGGAATTTCTGCCTTTTTGCTCTAAAATAAGAAGAATTTCTGCCTTTTTGGCACAAAATAAGAGAAATTTCAGGCTTTTTCTTTAAAATAAGGGTAATTTCAAGAATTTTCCCCCAAATAAGCGGAATTTCTGCCTTTTTGACCTGAAATAAGGGGAATTTCTGCATTTTTGCCACAAGATAAGGGAAATTTCTGCAATTTTGCCCAAAAATAAGGAAAATTTCTGCAATTTTGTTGCAAAATAGGGAAATTTCTGCAATGTTGTCCCACAAAAAGGGGAATTTCTGCCTTTTTGCCCCAAAACTAATGGAATTTCTGATTTTTGCCCCAAAATTAGAAGCATTGCAGAATTTTTGCCACAAAATAAAGGAAATTTCTGCAATTTGCCTCAAAATAAAGGAAATTTATGCAATTTTGTCCCAAAATAAGAGGAATTTCATATTATGACACAAAATTAGTGAAATTTCTGAATTTTACCCCAAAAGTAAAAGCATTACTGCATTTTTGCTCCAAAATATGGGATATTTCTGCAATTTTGTTTCAAAATAAGGGAAAGTTCTGCCTTTTTACGCCAAAATAATGGGAATTTCTGCATTTTTGCCACAAAATTAGGGAAATTTCTGCAATTTTATTATAAAATAAATTAAATTTCTATCCTTTAGCCCCAAAATAAGGGAAATTTCTGCCTATTTGACCCAAAATAAGGGAAATTTCTGCATTTTTGCCCCAAATTAAAAGAAATTTCTGCATTTTTGACCAAAAATAAAAGGAATTTTTTGCTTTTTGCCCTAAAATAAGGGGAATTTACCTTTTTGCCCCAAAATAGTGGGAATTAGTCTTTTTTACCTAAAATAAGTGTAATTTCTGTATTTTTGGCTTAAAATAAGGTGAATTTCTGCATTTATGCCCCAAAATAAGGGGAATTTCTGTATTTTTGCCTTGAAATAAGGAGAATTTCTGTCTTTTTGCCCTAAAATAAGGAAATTTTCTGCATTTTTGCTTTAAAATAAGAAGAATTTCAGCATTTTTGCCCTCAAATAAGGGGAATTTATGCAATTTTGCCCCAAAATAAAGGGAATTTCTGAAATTTTGACACAAAATTAGGAGAATTACTGCAATTTTGCCCCAAAATAAGGGAAATTTCTGCAATTGTGCTCCAAAATTAGGGGAATTTCTGTCTTTTTGACACAAAATTAGGGGCATTACTGTCTTTTTGCCCCAAATAAGGGAAATTTCTGCATTTTTGTCCAAAATTAAGTGGAATTTCTTCCTTTTTTCCCTAAAATGAGAATTTCTTTATTTTTGGCACAAAATATAGGGAATTTCAGTCTTTTAGCCCTAAAATAAGGGTAATTTCTGCATTTTTGACTCCAAATAAGAGGAATTTCTGCCTTTTTGACCGAAAATAAAGGGAATTTCTGCATTTTTGCCACAAAATAAGGGACATTTCTGCAATTTTATCCTAAAATTAGTTAAATTTCTATCCTATTGCCCCAAAATAAGGGAAATTTCTGCCTATTTGGCCCAAAATAAAGGGGAATTTCTGCATTTTTGCCCCAAATTAAAAGAAATTTCTGCAGTTTTGCTCAAAAATAAGGAGAATTTCTACCTTTTTGCCCTAAAATAAGAGGAATTTAGCTGTTTTCCCCAAATTAAGGGGAATTTAGTCTTTTTCCCCTAAAATAACGGTAATTTCTGTATTTTTGGCTTAAAATAAGGGGAATTACTGCATTTTTGCCCCAAAATAAAGGGAATTTCGGTATTTTAGCCCTGAATTAAGAAGAATTTCTGTCTTTTTGCCCTAAAATAAGGAAAATTTCTGCATTTTTGCTCCAAAATAAGGAAAATTTAATCATTTTTGCCACAAAATACTGGAAATTTCTGCCTTTTTGCCCCAAAATTGGGGGAATTTCTTCCTTTTTGCCCCATTATAAGGGAAATTTATGCAATTTTGCACCAAAATCAGGGAAATTTCTGAAATTTTCCTCCAAAATAAAAGGAAATTCTTTCTTTTTAAAACAAAATAAGGGGAATTTCTGCAATTTTGTTCCAAAATAAGGGGAATTTCTGCAGTTTTGCTCCAAAATAAGGGAAATATCTGCAATTTTGCCCTAAATTACGGGGAATTTCTGCATTTTTGTTCCAAAATAAGGAAATTTTCTGCAATTTTGCCACAAAATAAGGGAAATTTCTGCCTATTTGTCTTAAAATTAGGGGAATTTCTGCATTTTTGCCCTAAAATTATGGGCATTACTCTGTTTTTGCCCCAAAATAAGGCAAATTTCTGCATTTTTGTCCAAAACTAATTGGAATTTCTGCCTTTTTGACCTAAAATAAAAAGAATTTCTGCCTTTTGGGCACAAAGTGAGGGAAATTTAGTCTTTTTCCCCTAAAATAAGGGTAATTTCTGCAATTTGCTCCCAAATAAGCAGAATTTCTGCCTTTTTGACCCGAAATAAGGGAAATTTCTACAATTTTGTCCCCAAAAATGGAAATTTCTGCATTTTTACCCCCAAATAAAGGGAATTTCTGCATTTTGCCTCAAAATTAGAAGAATTTCTGCTTTTTGCCCCAAAATTAGGGGCATTACTGTGTTTTTGCCCCAAAATAAATGAAAATTCTGCATTTTTGCCCAAAATTAATTAGAATTTCTGCCTTCTAGCCCTAAATTAATAAGTATTGATGTCTTTTTGGAAAAAAATAAGGGGAATTTCAGTCTTTTCTTCTAAAATAAGTTTAATTTCTTCAATTTGCCCCCAAATTAGCGGAATTACTGCCTTTTAAACCCGAAAGAAGGGAAATTTCTGGATTTCAGTCCCATGATAAGAGAAATTTCTGCAATTTTTCCCCAAAAAAAGGAAATTTTTGCCTTTTTGCCCCAAAATAAGGAGAATTTCTGCCTTTTTACACCAAATAAAAGGAATTTCTGAATTTTGCTCAAAAAAATGTGGAATTTCGGCATTTTTGCCTCAAAAAAAAGGGAATTTCTGTAATTTTGAAACACAATTAGGGGATTTTTTGCAATTTTTTCCAAAAATTAGAGGAATTTCTGCCTTTTTGCCCCAAAATAAAGGGATTCCTGCAGTTTTGCTCCAAAATAATGGTGAATTTCTGCAATTTTGCCCCAAAAGAAAGGGAATATTTGCAATTTTGCCACAAAATAAGGGGAATATCTGCAATTTTGCCCCAAAATTAGGAAAATTTCTGCAATTTTGCTCCAAAATTAGGGAAATTTCTGCCTTTAGCCCTAAAATTAGGGGCATTACTGCCTCTTGCCCAATAATAAGAAAAAATTATGCAATTTTGCTCCAAAATAAGTGGAATTTCTACCTTTTTGCCCTAAAAGAAGGGGAATTTCTGCCTTTTTGCCACAAACTAAAAGGAATTTCTGCAATTTTGCCCCAAAATAAGGGGAATTTCTGCAATTTTGCTCCAAAATAATGGGGAATTTCTGCAATTTTGACTCAAAATAAAAGGAATTTCTCCAATTTTACTACAAATTTAGGGGAACTTCTGCAATTTTGCCCCAAAATTAGGGAAATTTCTGCAATTTTGCTCAAAAATTAGGGCAATTTCTGCCTTTTTGCCCCCAAATGAGGGGCATTACTGCCTTTTTGCCCAATCATAAGGGAAAATTATGCAATTTTGCTCCAAAATAAGTGGAATTTCTACCTTTTTGCCCCAAAAGAAAAGGAATTTCTGCATTTTTGACCCAAAATTAGGGGTATTATTGCAATTTTGCTCCAAAATAATGGGGAATTTCTGCAATTTTGCCCAAAAATAAAGGGAATTTCTGCAATTTTGATTCAAATTAGGGGAATTACTACAATTTTGCCCCAAAATAAGAGAAATTTCTGCAATTTTGCTCCAAAATTAGGGGAATTTCTGCCTTTTTGACCCAAAATTAAGGGCATTACTGTCTTTTTGCCCCAAATAAAAGAAATTTCTGCATTTTTTTTCGAAATTAAGTGGAATTTCTGCCTTTTTGCCTTAAAATTAGGGGAATTTCTGCATTTTTGCCTTAAAATTATGGGCATTACTCTGTTTTTGCCCCAAAATAAGGCAAATTTCTGCATTTTTGTTCAAAATTAAGTGGAATTTCTGCCTTTTTGACCTAAAATAAAAAGAATTTCTGTTTTTTGGGCACAAAGTTAGGGGAATTTAGTCTTTTTGCCCTAAAATAAGGGTAATTTCTGCAATTTGCTTCCAAATAAGCAGAATTTCTGCCTTTTTGACCCAAAATAAGGGAAATGTCTGCAATTTTGTCTCCAAAAATGGAAATTTCTGCATTTTTACCCCCAAATAAGTGGAATTTCTGCATTTTGCCCAAAATTAGGGGAATTTCTGCTTTTTGCCCCAAAATTTGGGGCATTACTGTGTTTTTGCCCCAAAATAAATGAAAATTCTGCATTTTTCCCCAAAATTAATTGGAATTTCTGCCTTCTAGCCCTAAATTAATAAGTATTGATGTCTTTTTGGAAAAAAATAAGGGGAATTTCAGTCTTTTCTTCTAAAATAAGTTTAATTTCTTCAATTTGCCCCCAAATTAGCGGAATTACTGCCTTTTAAACCCGAAAGAAGGGAAATTTCTGGATTTCAGTCCCATGATAAGAGAAATTTCTGCAATTTTGCCCCCAAAAAAAGAAATTTCTGCCTTTTTGCTCCAAAATAAGGAGAATTTCTGTTTTTTTTACCCCAAATAAAGGGAATTTCTGAATTTTGCTCAAAAAATGTGGAATTTCGGCATTTTTGCCTCAAAAAAAGAAAATTTCTAATTTTGAAACACAATTAGGAGAATTTCTGCAATTTTGCTCAAAAATTAGGGGAATTTCTGCATTTTGCCCCAAAATAAGGGGATTCCTGAAATTTTGCTCCAAAATAATGGTGAATTTCTGCAATTTTGCCGCAAAAGAAAGGGAATATTTGCAATTTTGCCACAAATTAGGGGAATTACTGCAATTTTGACCCAAGATTAGGGGCATTACTATCTTTTTGCCCCAAATAATGGAAATTTCTGCATTTTTGCCCAAAATTAAGTGGAATTTCTGCCTTTTTGCCCTAAAATAAGAATTTCTGCCTTTTTGGCACAAAGAAAGAGGAATTTCAGTCTTTTTCCCTAAATTAAGTTTAATTTCTGCTATTTGCCCCCAAATTAGCGTAATTTCTGCATTTTTGCCCCAAAATAAGGGGAATTTCTGCAATTTTGCCCCAAAATAAGAAGAATTTCTGCAATTTTGCTCCAAAATTATGGGGAATTTCTGCAATTTTGCCCCAAAATAAAAGGAATTTCTGCAATTTTGCCACAAATTTAGGGGAATTTCTACCTTTTTGCCCCAAAAGAAGGGGAATTTCTGCAATTTTGTCCCAAAAAATGGAATTTTCTGCATTTTCGCCCCCAAAGAAAGAGAATTTCTGCATTTTGCCCAAAATTAGGAAAATTCTGCCTTATTGCCCCAAAATTAAGGGCATTACTTGCTTTTTGCCCAATAATTAGGGAAAATTATGCAATTTTGCTCCATAATAAGTGGAATTTCCGCATTTTTGCCTCAAAATGAAGGAAATTTCTACAATTTTGACACAAAATTAGGGGAATTTCTGCAATTTTGTTCAAAAATTAGGGGAATTTCTGCCTTTTGCCACAAAATAAGGGGATTCCTGCAATTGTGCTCCAAAATAATGGTGAATTTCTGCAATTTTGCCCCAAAAGAAAGGAAATATTTGCAATTTTGCCACAAAATAAGGGGAATTTCTGCAATTTTGCCCCAAAATTAGGAAAATTTCTGCAATTTTGCTCCAAAATTAGGGGAATTTCTGCCTTTAGCCCCAAAATTAGGAGCATTACTGCCTCTTGCCCAATAATAAGAAAAAATTATGCAATTTTGCTCCAAAATAAGTGGAATTTCTACCTTTTTGCCCTAAAAGAAGGGGAATTTCTGCCTTTTTGCCACAAACTAAGAGGAATTTCTGCAATTTTGCCCCAAAATAAAGGGAATTTCTGCAATTTTGCTCCAAAATAATGAAAAATTTCTGTAATTTTGCTCCAAAATAAAAGGAATTTTTGCAATTTTGCCCTAAAATAAAAGGAATTTCTGCAATTTTGCCACAAATTTAGGGGAATTTCTGCAATTTTGCCCCAAAATTAGGGAAACTTCTGCAATTTTGCACAAAAATTAGGGGAATTTCTGCCTTTTTGCCCCCAAATGAGGGGCATTACTGCCTTTTTGCCCAATCATAAGGGAAAATTATGCAATTTTGCTCCAAAATAAGTGGAATTTCTAACTTTTTGCCCTAAAATAAGAAGAATTTCTGCACTTTTGTCCCAAAAAATGAAAATTTCTGCATTTTTGCCCCCAAGTAAAGAGAATTTCTGCATTTTGCCCCAAAATTAGAAGAATTTCTGCCTTTTTGCCCTCAAATGAGGTGCATTACTGCCTTTTTACCAAATAATAAGGGAAAATTATGCAATTTTGCTCCAAAATAAGTGGAATTTCTACCTTTTTGCCCCAAAAGAAGAGGAATTTCTGCCTTTTTGACCCAAAATTAGGGGTATTACTGCAATTTTGCTCCAAAATAATGGGGATTTTCTGCAATTTTGCCCCAAAATAAAGGGAACTTCTGCAATTTTGACACAAATTAGGGGAATTACTGCAATTTTGCCCCAAAATAATTGAAATTTCTGCAATTTTGATCCAAAATTAGGGGAATTTCTGCCTTTTTGACACAAAATTAGGGGCATTACTGTCTTTTTGCCCCAAATAAGGGAAATTTCTGCATTTTTGCCCAAAATTAGGTGGAATTTCTGCCTTTTTACCCTAAAATAAGAATTTCTGCCTTTTTGGCACAAAATAAGAGGAATTTCAGTTTTTTTTTGCCCTAAAATAAGGGTTATTTCTGCATTTTTGACCCCAAATAAGCGGAATTTCTGCATTTTTGACCCGAAATAAGGGGAATTTCTGCATTTTTGCCCCAAAATAAGAGAAATCTCTGCAATTTTGTCCCACAATAATGGGAATTTCTGCTTTTTGCCCCAAAATTAGGAAAATTTCTGCTTTTTGCCCCAAAATTAGAGGCATTACTGGGTTTTTGTCACTAAATAAGGGAAAATTCTGCATTTTTTGCCCAAAATTAATAGGAATTTCTGCCTTTTTGCCCTAAAATAAGAAGTATTTCTGTCTTTTTGGCAAAACATAAGGGGAATTTCAGTCTTTTTCCCTAAAATAAGTTTAATTTCTGCAATTTGCCCCCAAATTTGTGGAATTACTGCCTTTTGGACCCAAATAAAAGAAATTTCTGGATTTTTGTCCCATGATAAGAGAAATTTCTGCAATTTTGCCCCAAAATAAGGGAAATTTCTGCCTTTTTGCCCCAAAATAAGGAGAATTTCTTCCTTTTTGCTCCAAATAAGGGGAATTTCTGCAATTTTGTTCCAAAATAATGTGGAATTTCTGCATTTTTTCCTCAAAATAAAGGAAATTTCTGCAATTTTGACACAAAATTAGGGGAATTTCTGCAATTTTGCCCTAAAATTAGGGGAATTTCTGCATTTTTGCCCCAAAATAAGGGGAATTTCTGCAATTTTGCTCCAAAATAATGGGGAATTTCTGCAATTTTGCCCCAAAATAAAGAGAATTTCTGCAATTTTGTTCCAAAATAAGGGAAATTTCTGCAATTTTGCTCAAAAATTAGAGGAATTTCTGCTTTTTTGATCCAAAATTAGGGGCATTACTCTGTTTTTGCCCCAAATAAAGGAAATGTTTGCATTTTTGCCCAAAATTAAGTGGAATTTCTGATTTTTGCCCTAAAATAAAAAGAATTTCTACCTTTACGTCACAAAATGAGGGGAATTTCAGTCTTTTTGCCCTTAAATAAGGGAAATTTCTGCATTTTTGCCCCCTAATAAGTGGAATTTCTGCTTTTATGTCTTGAAAGATGGGGAATTTCTAATATTTTTGCCCCAAGATAAGGGAATTTTCTGCAATTTTGCCCTAAAATAAGGGAAATTATTGCAATTTTGCCCCCAAGATAAGGGAAATTTTTGCAATTATGTCCATAAAAAGGGAAATTTCTGCAATTTTGTCCCAAAAAATGGAAATTTCTGCATTTTTTCTCCAAATAAGAGGAATTTCTGGATTTTGCCCCAAAATTACGGTAATTTCTGCCTTTTTGCCTCAAAATTAGGGACATTATTGCATTTTTGCCCAAAAATAAGGGAAAATTATGCAATTTTCTCCAAAATAAGTGGAATTTCTTCCTTTTTGCCCCCAAAAATGGGGAATTTCTGCCCTTTTCCTCCAAACTAAGGGGAATTTCTGCAATTTTGCTCCAAAATAATGGGGAATTTCGGTAATTTTGCCTCAAAATAAAAAGAATTTCTGCAATTTTGACCAAAAATTAGGGGTATTACTGCAATTTTGCTTCAAAATAATGGGGAATTTCTGCAATTTTGCCCCAAAATAAAGGGAATTTCTGCAATTTTGACAGAAAATTTGGGGAATTACTGCAATTTTGCCCCAAAATAAGGGAAATTTCTGCAATTTTGCTCCAAAATTAGGGAAATTTCTGCTTTTTTGACCCAAAATTAGGGGCATTACTGTCTTTTTGCCCCAAGTAAGAGAAATTTCTGCATTTTTTCCCAAAATTAAGTGGAATTTCTGCCTTTTTTCCCTAAAATGAGAATTTCTGCCCTTTTGGCACAAAATAAGGGGAATTTCAGTCTTTTTGCCCTAAAATAAGGGTTATTTCTGCATTTTTGACGCCAAATAAGCGGAATTTCAGCATTTTTGCCCCAAGATAATGGAAATTTCTACAATTTTGCCCCAAAATAAGGGAAAATTCTGCCTTTTTGCTCTAAAATACAAGTAAAATTTTTGCCTTTTTGCCCAAAAATAAGAGGAATTTGGCCTTTTCGCCCTAAAATAAGAGTTATTTATGTATTTTTGGTTTAAAATAAGGAGAATTTCTGTCTTTTTGACCTAAAATAAGAAAAATTTCTGCATTTTTGCTCCATAATAAGAAAAATTTCAGCATTTTTGGCCCAAAATAAAAGGAATTTCTGACTTTTTGCCCCAAAATTAGGGGAATTTTTGCATTTTGCCCCAGAATTAGGGGTATTACTGTGTTTTTGCTCCAAAATAAGGGAAATTTCAGCATTTTTGCCCAAAATTTTGTGGAATTTCTGCCTTTTTGCACTAAAATAAGAATTTCTGCCTTTTTGGCACAAAATAAGGGGAATTTCAGGCTTTTTCCCTAAAATAAGGGTAATTTAAGGAATTTTCCCTCAAATAAGCGGAATTTCTGCCTTTTTGACCTGAAATAAGGGGAATTTCTGCATTTTTGTCACAAGATAAGGGAAATTTCTGCAATTTTGCCCAAAAATAAGGGAAAAATCTGCAATTTTGTTACAAAAAATGCAAATTTCTGCAATGTTGTCCCACAAAAGAGAATTTCTGCCTTTTTGCCCCAAAACTAATGGAATTTCTGATTTTTGCCCCAAAATTAAAAGCATTACAGAATTTTTGCCACAAAATAAGGGAAATTTATGCAATTTGCCTCAAAATAAAGGAAATTTCGGCATTTTTGCCCCAAAATAAGAGGAATTTCTGTATTTTGAGCCAAAATTAGAGAAATTTCTGAATTTTACCCGAAAATTAAAAGCGTTACTGCATTTTTGCTCCAAAATATGGGAAATTTCTGCAATTTTGTTCCAAAATTAGGGAAAGTTCTGCCGTTTTACCCCAAAATAATGGAAATTTCTGCATTTTTGCCACAAAATAAGGGAAATTTCTGCAAATTTATCCTAAAATAAATTAAATTTCTATTCTTTAGCCCCAAAATAAGGGAAATTTCTGCCTATTTGGCCCAAAATAAAGGGAATTTCTGCATTTTTGCCCCAAATTAAAAGAAATTTCTGCATTTTTGCTACAAAATAAGAGGATTTTCAGGATTTTTGTCCCCAAATAAGGGGAATTTCTTCAATTTTGCCCCAAAATAAAGGGAATATCTGTAATTTTGAAACAAAATTAGGGGAATTACTGCAATTTTGCCCCAAAATAAGGGAAATTTCTTCAATTTTGCTCCAAAGTTAGGGGAATTTCTACCTTTTTGACACAAAATTAGGGTCTTTACTGTCTTTTGGCCCCAAATAAGGGAAATTTCTGCATTTTTGTCCAAAATTAAGTGGAATTTCTTGCTTTTTGCCCTAAAATAAGAATTTCTGTTTTTTTGGCACAAAATATGGGGAATTTCAGTCTTTTTTCCCTAAAATAAGGGTAATTTCTGCATTTTTGACCCCAAATAAGCGGAATTTCTTCCTTTTTCACCCGAAATAAGAAGAATTTCTGCATTTTTTCCAAGATAAAAGAAATTTCTGCAATTTTGCCTTAAATAAGGAAAATTTCTGGAATTTTGTCCCAAAAAATGGAAATTTCTGCATTTTTGCCCCCAAATAATGAGAATTTCTGCATTTTTCCCAAAAATTAGGGGAATTTCTGCCTTTTTGCCCCAAAATTAGGGGTATTACTGCAATTTTGCTTCAAAATAATGGGGAATTTCTGCAATTTTGCCCCAAAATAAAGGGAATTTCTGCAATTTTGACAGAAAATTCGGGGAATTACTGCAATTTTGCCTCAAAATAAGGGAAATTTCTGCAATTTTGCTCCAAAATTAGGGAAATTTCTGCTTTTTTGACCCAAAATTAGGGGCATTACTGTCTTTTTGCCCCAAGTAAGGGAAATTTCTGCATTTTATCCCAAAATTAAGTGGAATTTCTGCCTTTTTTCCCTAAAATAAGAATTTCTGCCCTTTTGGCACAAAATAAGGGCAATTTCAGTCTTTTTGCCCTAAAATAAGGGTTATTTCTGCATTTTTGACGCCAAATAAGTGGAATTTCTGTATTTTTGCCCCAAGATAAGGGAAATTTCTACAATTTTGCCCCAAAATAAGGGAAAATTCTGCCTTTTTGCTCTAAAATACAAGTAAAATTTTTGCCTTTTTGCCCAAAAATAAGAGGAATTTGGCCTTTTCGCCCTAAAATAAGAGTAATTTATGTATTTTTGGTTTAAAATAAGGAGAATTTCTGTCTTTTTGACCTAAAATAAGAAAAATTTCTGCATTTTTGCTCCATAATAAGAAAAATTTCAGCATTTTTGCCCCAAAATAAAAGGAATTTCTGACTTTTTGCCCCAAAATTAGAGGAATTTTTGCCTTTTTGCCCCAGAATTAGGGGTATTACTGTGTTTTTGCTCCAAAATAAGGGAAATTTCGGCATTTTTGCCCAAAATTTTGTGGAATTTCTGCCTTTTTGCTCTAAAATAAGAATTTCTGCCTTTTTGGCACAAAATAAGGGGAATTTCAGGCTTTTTCCCAAAAATAAGGGTAATTTAAGGAATTTTCCCTCAAATAAGCGGAATTTCTGCCTTTTTGACCTGAACTAAGGGGAATTTCTCCATTTTTGCCACAAGAAAAGGGAAATTTCTGCAATTTTGCCCAAAAATAAGGAGAAAATCTGCAATTTTGTTACAAAAAATGGAAATTTCTGCAATGTTGTCCCACAAAAGAGAATTTCTGCCTTTTTGCCCCAAAACTAATGGTATTTCTGATTTTTGCCCCAAAATTAAAAGCATTACAGAATTTTTGCCACAAAATAAGGGAAATTTATGCAATTTGCCTCGAAATAAAGAAAATTTCTGCATTTTTGCCCCAAAATAAAAGGAATTTCTGTATTTTGAGCCAAAATTAGAGAAATTTCTGAATTTTACCCGAAAATTAAAAGCGTTACTGCATTTTTGCTCCAAAATATGGGAAATTTCTGCAATTTTGTTCCAAAATAAGGAAAAGTTCTGCCGTTTTACCCCAAAATAATGGGAATTTCTGCATTTTTGCCACAAAATAAGGGAAATTTCTGCAATTTTATCCTAAAATAAATTAAATTTCTATCCTTTAGCCCCAAAATAAGGGAAATTTCTGCCTATTTGGCCCAAAATAAGGGGAATTTCTGCATTTTTGCCCCAAATTAAAAGAAATTTCTGCATTTTTGCCCAAAAATAAAGGGAATTTCTGCCTTTTTGCCCTAAAATAAGGAGAATTTACGTTTTTGCCCCAAAATAGGGGGAATTTAGTCTTTTTGCCCTAAAATAAGGGTAATTTCTGTTTTTTTGCCACAAAATAAGGGGAATTTCTGTATTTTTGCCCCAAAATAAGGGGAATTTCTGTATTTTTGCCCTGAAATAAGGAGAATTTCTATAGTTTTGCCCTAAAATAATTAAAATTTCTGCATTTTTGCTCCAAAATAAGGGGAATTTCAGCATTTTTGCCGCAAAATAAAGGGAATTTCTGGAATTTTGACACAAAATTAGAAGAATTACTGCAATTTTGCCCCAAAATAATGGAAATTTCTGCAATTTTGCTCCAAAATTATGGGAATTTCTGCCTCTTTGACACAAAATTAAGGGCATTACTGTCTTTTTGCCCAAATAAGGGAAATTTCTGCATTTTTGTCCAAAATTAAGTGGAATTTCTTCCTTTTTGCCCTAAAATAAGAATTTCTGTTTTTTTGGCACAAAATATAGAAAATTTCAGTCTTTTTGCCCAAAAATAAGGGTAATTTCTGCATTTTTAACCCCAAATAAGCGGAATTTCTTTCTTTTTGACCCGAAATGAGGGGAATTTCTGCATTTTTCCCCAAGATAAAAGAAATTTCTGCAATTTTACCCTAAAATAAGGGAAATTTCTGCCATTTTGTCACAAAAAATGGAAATTTCTGCATTTTTGCCCCCAAATAAGGAGAATTTCTGCATTTTGCCCCAAAATTAGAAGAATTTCTGCCTTTTTGCCCAAATATTTGGGGCATTACTTCCTTTTTGCCCAATAATAAAAGAAAATTATGCAATTTTGTTCCAAAATAAGTGGAATTTCTCCATTTTTGCCCCAAAAAAGGGGAATTTCTTCATTTTTGACCAAAAATTAGGGGTATTACTGCAATTTTGCTTCAAAATAATCAGGAATTTCTGCAATTTTGCCCCAAAATAAAGGGAATTTCTGCAATTTTGACAGAAAATTCGGGGAATTACTGCAATTTTGCTCCAAAATAAGGGAAATTTCTGCAATTTTGCTCCAAAATTAGGGAAATTTCTGCCTTTTTGACCCAAAATTAGGGGCATTACTGTCTTTTTGCCCCAAGTAAGGGAAATTTCTGCATTTTTTCCCAAAATTAAGAGGAATTTCTGCCTTTTTTCCCTAAAATAAGAATTTCTGCCCTTTTGGCACAAAATAAGGGGAATTTCAGTCTTTTTGCCCTAAAATAAGGGTTATTTCTGCATTTTTGATGCCAAATAAGCGGAATTTCTGCATTTTTGCCCTAAGATAAGGGAAATTTCTACAATTTTGCCCCAAAATAAGGGAAAATTCTGTCTTTTTGCTCTAAAATAAAAGTAAAATTTTTGCCTTTTTGCCCAAAATAAGAGGAATTTGTCCTTTTCGCCCTAAAATAAAAGTAATTTATGTATTTTTGGTTTAAAATAAGGAGAATTTCTGTCTTTTTGACCTAAAATAAGAAAAATTTCTGCATTTTTGCTCCATAATAAGAAAAATTTCAGCATTTTTGCCCCAAAATAAAAGGAATTTCTGACTTTTTGCCCCAAAATTAGAGGAATTTTTGCCTTTTTGCCCCAAAATTAGCGGTATTACTGTGTTTTTGCTCCAAAATAAGGGAAATTTCGGCATTTTTGCCCAAAATTTTGTGGAATTTCTGCCTTTTTGTTCTAAAATAAGAATTTCTGCCTTTTTGGCACAAAATAAGGGGAATTTCAGGCTTTTTCCCAAAAATAAGGGTAATTTAAGGAATTTTCCCTCAAATAAGCGGAATTTCTGCCTTTTTGACCTGAAATAAGAGGAATTTCTGCATTTTTGCCACAAGATAAGGGAAATTTCTGCAATTTTGCCCAAAAATAAGGGAAAAATCTGCAATTTTGTTACAAAAAATGGAAAATTCTGCAATGTTGTCCCACAAAAGAGAATTTCTGCCTTTTTGCCCCAAAACTAATGGAATTTCTGATTTTTGCCCCAAAATTAAAAGCATTACAGAATTTTTGCCACAAAATAAGGGAAATTTATGCAATTTGCCTCGAAATAAAGGAAATTTCTGCATTTTTGCCCCAAAATAAAAGGAATTTCTGTATTTTGAGCCATAATTAGAGAAATTTCTGAATTTTACCCGAAAATTAAAAGCGTTACTGCATTTTTGCTCCAAAATATGGGAAATTTCTGCAATTTTGTTCCAAAATAAGAAAAAGTTCTGCCGTTTTACCCCAAAATAATGGGAATTTTTGCATTTTTGCCACAAAATGAGGGAAATTTCTGCAATTTTATCCTAAAATAAATTAAATTTCTATCCTTTAGCCCAAAAATAAGGGAAATTTCTGCCTATTTGGCCCAAAATAAGGGGAATTTCTGCATTTTTGCCCCAAATCAAAAGAAATTTCTGCATTTTTCCCAAAAATAAGGGGAATTTCTGCCTTTTGGCCCTAAAATAAGGGGAATTTACCTTTTTGCCGCAAAATAGGGGGAATTTAGTCTTTTTGCCCTAAAATAAGTTTAATTTCTGTTTTTTTGATAAAAATAAAAGGAATTTCTGTATTTTTGCCTCAAAATAAGGGGAATTTCTGTATTTTTGCCCTTATAAGGAGAATTTCTGTATTTTTGCCCTAAAATAAGGAAAATTTCTGCATTTTTGCTCCAAAATAAGGGGAATTTCAGCATTTTTGCCCCAAAATAAAGGGAATTTCTGGAATTTTGACACAAAATTAGAAGAATTACTGCAATTTTGCCCCCAAAATAATGGAAATTTCTGCAATTTTGCTCCAAAATTATGGGAATTTCTGCCTTTTTGACACAAAATTAGGGGCATTACTGTCTTTTTGCCCAAATAAGGGAAATTTCTGCATTTTTGTCCAAAATTAAGTGGAATTTCTTCCTTCTTGCCCTAAAATAAGAATTTCTGTTTTTTTGGCCCAAAATATGGAAAATTTCAGTCTTTTTGCCCAAAAATAAGGGTAATTTCTTCATTTTTGACCCCAAATAAGCGGAATTTCTTCCTTTTTGACCCGAAATTAGGGGAATTTCTTCATTTTTCCCCAAGATAAAAGAAATTTCTGCAATTTTGCCCTAAAATAAGGGAAATTTCTGCCATTTTGTCTCAAAAAATGGAAATTTCTGCATTTTTGCCCCCAAATATGGAGAATTTCTGCATTTTGCCCCAAAATTAGAAGAATTTCTGCCTTTTTGCCCAAATATTAGGGGCATTACTTCCTTTTTGCCCAATAATAAAAGAAAATTATGCAATTTTGTTCCAAAATAAGTGGAATTTCTTCATTTTTGCCCCAAAAAAGGGGAATTTCTGCCTTTTTGACCAAAAATTAGGGGTATTACTGCAATTTTGCTTCAAAATAATGGGGAATTTCTGCAATTTTGCCCCAAAATAAAGGGAATTTCTGCAATTTTGACAGAAAATTCGGGGAATTACTTCAATTTTGCCCCAAAATGAGGGGAATTTCTGCAATTTTGCCCCAAAATTAGGGAAATTTCTGCCTTTTTGACCCAAAATTAGAGTCATTACTGTCTTTTTGCCCCAAATAAGGGAAATTTCTGCATTTTTTCCCAAAATTATGTGGAATTTTTGCCTTTATCCCTAAAATAAGAATTTCTGCCCTTTTGGCACAAAATAAGGGGAATTTCAGTCTTTTTGCTCTAAAATAAGGGTTATTTCTGCATTTTTGACGCCAAATAAGCGGAATTTCTGCATTTTTGCCCCAAGATAAGGGAAATTTCTACAATTTTGCCCCAAAATAAGGGAAAATTCTGCCTTTTTGCTCTAAAATAAATTAAATTTTTGCCTTTTTGCCCAAAAATAGGAGGAATTTGGTCTTTTCGCCCTAAAATAAGAGTAATTTATGTATTTTTGATTTAAAATAAGGAGAATTTCTGCCTTATTGACCTAAAATAAGAAAAATTTCTGCATTTTTGCTCCATAATAAGGGGAATTTCAGCATTTTTGCCCCAAAATAAAAGGAATTTCTGATTTTTGCCACAAAATTAGGAGAATTTTTGCCTTTTTGCCCCAAAATTAGGGGTATTACTGTGTTTTTGCACCAAAATAAGGGAAATTTCTGCATTTTTGCCCAAAATTTTGTGGAATTTCTGCCTTTTTGCTCTAAAATAAGAAGAATTTCTGCCTTTTTGGCACAAAATAACAGGAATTTCAGGATTTTTCCCTAAAATAGGGTAATTTAAGGAATTTTTCCCCAAATAAGCGGAATTTCTGCCTTTTTGACCTGAAATAAGGGGAATTTCTGCATTTTTGCCACAAAATAAGGGAAATTTCTGCAATTTTGCCCAAAAATAAGGGAAAAATCTGTAATTTTGTTCCAAAAAATGGAAATTTCTGCAATGTTGTCCCACAAAAGAGAATTTCTGCCTTTTTGCCCCAAAACTAATGGAATTTCTGATTTTTGCCCCCAAATTAAAAGCATTAGAGAATTTTTGCCACAAAATAAGGGAAATTTCTGCAATTTGCCTCAAAATAAAAGAAATTTCTGCATTTTTGCCCCAAAATAAAAGGAATTTCTGATTTTTGCCCCAAAATTAGGAGAAATTTTGCCTTTTTGCCCCAAAATTAGGGGTATTACTGTGTTTTTGCTCCAAAATAAGGGAAATTTCTGCATTTTTGCCCAAAATTTTGTGGAATTTCTGCCTTTTTGCTCTAAAATAAGAAGAATTTCTGCCTTTTTGGCACAAAATAACAGGAATTTCAAGATTTTTCCCTAAAATAGTGTAATTTAAGGAATTTTTCCCCAAATAAGCGGAATTTCTGCCTTTTTGACCTGAAATAAGGGGATTTTCTGCATTTTTGCCACAAGATAAGGGAAATTTCTGCAATTTTGCCCAAAATAAGGGAAAAATCTGTAATTTTGTTCCAAAAAATGGAAATTTCTGGAATGTTGTCCCACAAAAGAGAATTTCTGCCTTTTTGCCCCAAAACTAATGGAATTTCTGATTTTTGCCCCCAAATTAAAAGCATTAGAGAATTTTTGCCACAAAATAAGGGAAATTTCTGCAATTTGCCTCAAAATAAAAGAAATTTCTGCATTTTTGCCCCAAAATAAGAGGAATTTCTGTATTTTGATCCAAAATTAGAGAAATTTCTGAATTTTACCCCAAAATTAAAAGTGTTACAGCATTTTGGCTCCAAAATATGGGAAATTTCTCCAATTTTGTTCCAAAATTAGGGAAAGTTCTGCCGTTTTACCCCAAAATAATGGGAATTTCTGCATTTTTGCCACAAAATAAGGGAAATTTCTGCAATTTTATCCTAAAATAAATTAAATTTCTATCCTTTAGCCCCAAAATAAGGGAAATTTCTGCCTATTTGGCCCAAAATACGGGGAATTTCTGCATTTTTGCCCCAAATTAATAGAAATTTCTGCATTTTTGCCCAAAAATAAGGGGAATTTCTGCCTTTTTGCCCTAAAATAAGGGGAATTTACCTTTTTGCTTCAAAATAGGGGTAATTTAGTCTTTTTGCCCTAAAATAAGGGTAATTTCTGTTTTTTTGGCTTAAAATAAAAGGAATTTCTGTATTTTTGCCCTGAAATAAGGAGAATTTCTGTCTTTTTGCCCTAAAATAAGGAAAATTTCTGCATTTTCGCTCCAAAATAACGGGAATTTCAGCATTTTTGCCCCAAAATAAAGGGAATTTCTGGAATTTTGACACAAAATTAAAAGAATTACTGCAATTTTGCCCCAAAATAAGGGAAATTTCTGCAATTTTGCTGCAAAATTATGGAAATTTCTGCCTCTTTGACACAAAATTAGGGGCATTACTGTCTTTTTGCCCAAATAATAGAAATTTCTGCATTTTTGTCCAAAATTAAGTGGAATTTCTTCCTTTTTGCCCTAAAATAAGAACTTCTGTTTTTTTGGCACAAAATATGGAAACTTTCAGTTTTTTTGCCCTAAAATAAGGGTAATTTCTGCATTTTTGACCCCAAATAAGCGGAATTTCTTCGTTTTTTACCCGAAATAAGGGTAATTTCTGCATTTTTTCCCAAGAGAAAAGAAATTTCTGCAATTTTGCCCTAAAATAAGGGAAATTTCTGCATTTTTGCCCCCAAATAAGGAGAATTTCTGCATTTTGCCCCAAAATTAGGGGAATTTCTGCCTTTTTGCCACAAAATTAGGGGCATTACTTTTTTTTGCCCAATAAAAAAAATTATGCAATTTTATTCCAAAATAAGTGAAATTTCTACATTTTTGCCCCAAAAGAAGGGGAATTTCTGCCTTTTTGACCAAAAATTAGGGGTATTACTGCAATTTTGCTTCAAAATAATGGGGAATTTCTGCAATTTTGACCCAAAATAAAGGGAATTTCTGCAATTTTGACAGAAAATTCGGAAAATTACTGCAATTTTGCCCCAAAATAAGGGAAATTTCTGCAATTTTGCACCAAAATTAGGGAAATTTCTTCCTTTTTGACCCAAAATTAGGGGCATTACTGTCTTTTTGCCCCAAATAAGAGAAATTTCTGCATTTTTTTCCCAAAATTAAGTGGAATTTCTGCCTTTTTTCTCTAAAATAAGAATTTCTGCCCTTTTGGCACAAAATAAGGGGAATTTCAGTCTTTTTGCCCTAAAATAAGGGTTATTTCTGCATTTTTGATGCCAAATAATCAGAATTTCTGCATTTTTGCCCCAAGATAAGGGAAATTTCTACAATTTTGCCCCAAAATAAGGGAAAATTCTGCCTTTTTGCTCTAAAATAAAAGTAAAATTTTTGCCTCTTTGCCCAAAAATTAGAGGAATTTGGTCTTTTCGCCCTAAAATAAGAGTAATTTATGTATTTTTGATTTAAAATAAGGAGAATTTCTGTCTTATTGACCTAAAATAAGAAAAATTTCTGCATTTTTGCTCCATAATAAGAGGAATTTCAGCATTTTTGCCCCAAAATAAAGGGAATTTCTGACTTTTTGCCCCAAAATTAGGGGAATTTTTGCCTTTTTGCCCCAAAATTAGGGGTATTACTGTGTTTTTGCTCCAAAATAAGGGAAATTTCTGCATTTTTGCCCAAAATTTTGTGGAATTTCTGCCTTTTTGCTCTAATATAAGAAGAATTTCTGCCTTTTTGGCACAAAATAAGGGGAATTTAAGGCTTTTTCCATAAAATAACGGTAATTTAAGGAATTTTCCCCCAAATAAGCAGAATTTCTGCCTTTTTGACCTGAAATAAGGGGAATTTCTCCATTTTTGCCACAAGATAAGAGAAATTTCTGCAATTTTGCCCAAAAATAAGGGAAAAATCTGCAATTTTGTTACAAAAAATGGAAATTTCTGCAATGTTGTCCCACAAAAGAGAATTTCTGCCTTTTTGCCCCAAAACTAATGGAATTTCTGATTTTTGCCCCAAAATTAAAAGCATTACAGAATTTTTGCCACAAAATAAGGGAAATTTCTGCAATTTGCCTCAAAATAAAGGAAATTTCTGCATTTTTGCCCCAAAATAAGAGGAATTTCCATATTTTGACCCAAAATTAGAGAAATTTCTGAATTTTACTCCAAAATTAAAAGCGTTACTGCATTTTTGCTCCAAAATATGAAAAATTTCTGCAATTTTGTTCCAAAATTAGGGAAAGTTCTGCCGTTTTACCTCAAAATAATGGGAATTTCTGCATTTTTGCCACAAAATAAGGAAAATTTCTGCAATTTTATCCTAAAATAAATTAAATTTCTATCCTATAGCCCCAAAATAAGGGAAATTTCTGCCTATTTGGCCCAAAATAAGGGGAATTTCTGCATTTTTGCCCCAAACTAAAAGAAATTTTTGCATTTTTGCCCAAAAATAAGGGGAATTTCTGCCTTTTTGCCCTAAAATAAGGGGAAATTACCTTTTTGCCCCAAAATAGGGGGAATTTAGTCTTTTTGCCCTAAAATAAGGGTAATTTCTGTTTTTTTGGCTTAAAATAAAAGAAATTTCTCTATTTTTGCCTCACAGTAAGAAGAATTTCTGTATTTTTGCCCTGAAATAAGGAGAATTTTTGTCTTTTTGCCTTTAAAATAAAAAAAAATTCGGCATTTTTGCTCCAAAACGAGGAGAATTTCAGCATTTTTGCCCCAAAATAAAGGGAATTTCTGGAATTTTGACACAAAATTAGAAGAATTCCTGCAATTTTGCCCCAAAATACTGGAAATTTCTGCAATTTTGCTCCAAAATTATGGGAATTTCTGCCTTTTTGACACAAAATTAGGGGCATTACTGTCTTTTTGCCCAAATAAGGGAAATTTCTGCATTTTTGTCCAAAATTAAGTGGAATTTCTTCCTTTTTGCCCTAAAATAAGAATTTCTGTTTTTTTGGCACAAAATATGGAAAATTTCATTTTTTTTGCCCTAAAATAAGGGTAATTTCTGCATTTTTGACCCTAAATAAGCGGAATTTCTGCCTTTTTGACACGAAATAAGGGGAATTTCTGCATTTTTCCCCAAGATAAAAGAAATTTCTGCAATTTTGCCACAAATAAGGAAAATTTCTTCAATTTTGTTACAAAAAATGGAAATTTCTGCATTTTTGCCCCCAAATAAAGAGAATTTCTGCATTTTGCCCCAAAATTAGGGGAATTTCTGCTTTTATGCCCCCAAATTAGGGGCATTACTTCCTTTTTGCCCTATAATAAGGGAAAATTGTGCAATTTTGCTCCAAAATAAGTGGAATTTATATATTTTTGCCCCAAAAGAAGGGGAATTTCTGCCTTTTTGACCCAAATTAGGGGTATTACTGCAATTTTGCTCCAAAATAATGGGGAATTTCTGCAATTTTGCCTCAATATAAAGGGAATTTCTGCAATTATGACAGAATATTAGTGGAATTACTGCAATTTTGCCCCAAAATAAGGGAAATTTCTACAATTTTGCTCCAAAATTAGGGGAATTTCTCCCTTTTTGACCCAAAATTATAGGCATTACTGTCTTTTTGCCCAAAATAAGGGAAATTTCTGCATTTTTTCTTAAAATTAAGTGGAATTTCTGCCTTTTTGCCCTAATATAAGAATTTCTGCCATTTTGGCACAAAATAAGGAAAATTTCAGTCTTTTTGCCCTAAAATAAGGGTTATTTCTGCATTTTTGACACCAAATAAGCGGAATTTCTGCATTTTTAACCCGAAATAAGGGGAATTTCTGCATTTTTGCCTCAAGATAAGAGAAATTTCTACAATTTTGCCCCAAAATTAGGGAAATTTCTGACTTTTTGATCTAAAATAAAGGGAATTTTTGCCTTATTGCCCCAAAATAAGGGAAATTTAGTCTTTTTGGCCTAAAATAAGAGTAATTTCTGTATTTTTGGTTTAAAATAAGGAGAATTTCTGTCTTTTGACCTGAAATAAGAAAAATTTCTGCATTTTTGCTCCATAATAAGGGGAATTTCAGCATTTTTGCCCCAAAATAAACAGAATTTCTGACTTTTTGCCCCAAAATTAGGGGAATTTTTGCATTTTTGCCCCAAAATTAGAGGTATTAATGTGTTTTTGCTCTAAAATAGGGGAAATTTCTGCATTTTGCCCAAAATTTTGTGGAATTTCTGCATTTTTGCTCTAAATAAGAAGAATTTCTGCCTTTTTGGCACAAAATAAGGGAAATTTCAGGCTTTTTCTCTAAAATAAGGGTAATTTCAAGAATTTTCCCCCTAATAAGCAGAATTTCTGCCTTTTTGACCTGAAATAAAAGGAATTTCTGCATTTTTGCCACAAGATAAGGGAAATTTCTGCAATTTTGCCCAAAAATAAGGAAAATTTCTGCAATTTTGTTCCAAAAAAAGGAAATTTCTGAAATGTAGTCCCACAAAAATGGGAATTTCTGACTTTTTGCCCCAAAACTAATGGAATTTCTGATTTATGCCCAAAAATTAGAAGCATTACAGAATTTTTGCCACAAAATAAGAGAAATTTCTGCAATTTGCCACAAAATAAAAGTAATTTCTGCAATTTTGTTCCAAAATAAGGGAAAGTTCTGCCTTTTTGCCCCAAAATAATGAGAATTTCTGCATTTTTGCCACAAAATAAGGAAAATTTCTGCAATTTTATCCTAAAATAAGATAAATTTCTATACTTTTCACTCAAATAATGGAAATTTCTGCTTATTTGGCCCAAAATAAGGGCAATTTCTGCATTTTTGCCCCAAATTAAAAGAAACTTCTGCATTTTTGCCCAAAAATAAAGGGAATTTCTGCCTTTTAGCACTAAAATAAGGGGAATTTACCTTTTTGCCCCAAAATAGGGGGAATTTAGTCTTTTTGCCCTAAAATAAGAATGATTTCTGTATTTTTGGCTTAAAATAAGAAGAATTTCTGCATTTTTGCCCAAAAAAGGGAATTTCTGTATTTTTGCCCTGAAATAAGGAGAATTTCTGTCCATTTGCCATAAAATAAAAAAAATCTCTGCATTTTTACTCCAAAATAAGGGGAATTTCAGCATTTTTTGCCCCCAAATAAGGGGAATTTCTGCAATTATGCCCCAAAATAAAGGGAATTTCTGGAATTTTGACACAAAATTAGGGGAATTACTGCAATTTTGCCCCAAAATAAGGTAAATTTCTGCAATTTTCCTCCAAAATTAGGGGAATTTCTGCCTTTTTGACCCAAAATTAGGGGCATTACTGTCTTTTGCCCCAAATAAGGGAAATTTCTGCATTTTTTTCCCAAAATTAAGTGGAATTTCTGCCTTTTTGCCCTAAAATAAGAATTTCTGCCCTTTTGGCACAAAATAAGGGGAATTTTAGTCTTTTGCCCTAAAATAAGTGTTAGTTCTGCATTTTTGACCCCAAATAAGCGGAATTTCTGCATTTTTGAGCCGAAATAAGGGGAATTTCTGCATTTTTACCCCAAGATAAGCGAAATTTCCACAATTTTGCCACAAAATAAATGAAATTTCTGCAATTTTGTCCCAAAAAAGAGAAATTTCAGCAATTTTGCCCCACAATAAGGTGAATTTCTGCCTTTTTGCCCCAAAATTAGGGGAATTTCTGCTCTTTGCCCTAAAATTAGGGGCATTACTGGGTTTTTGCCTCAAAATAAGGGTAAATTCTGAATTTTGGCCCAAAATTAATTAGAATTTCTGCCTTTTTTCCCTAAAATAAGAAGTATTTCTGTATTTTTGGCAAAAAATAAAGGGAATTTCAGTCTTTTTCCCTAAAATAAGTTTAATTTCTGCAATTTGACCCCAAATTAGAGGAATTATGGCCTTTTGGACCGGAAATAAGGGAAATTTCTGGATTTCTGTCCCATGATAAGAGAAACTTCTGCAATTTTGCATCAAAATAAAGAAAATTTCTGCCGTTTTGCCCTAAAATAAGGAGAATTTCTGCCTTTTTGCCCCAAATAAGAAGAATTTCAGCAATTTTGCTCCAAAATAATGAGGAATTTCTGCATTTTTGCGCCAAAATAAGGGGAATTTCTGCAATTTTGCTCCAAAATAATGGGTAATTTCTGCAATTTTGACCCAAAATAAAGGGAATTTCTGCAATTTTAGCCCAAAATTAGGGTAATTTCTGCCTTTTTGACACAAAATTAGGGGCATTACTGTCTTTTTGCTCCAAATAAGGGAAATTTCTGCATTTTTGTCCAAAATTAAGTGGAATTTCTTCCTTTTTGCCCTAAAATAAGAATTTCTGTTTTTTTGGCACAAAATATGGGGAATTTCAGTCTTTTTGCCCTAAAATAAGGGTAATTTCTACATTTTTGACCTCAAATAAGCGGAATTTCTGCCTTTTTGACCCGAAATAAGAGGAATTTCTGCATTTTTTCCCAAGTTAAAGAAATTTCTGCAATTATGCCCCAAATAAGGGAAATTTCTGAAATTTTGTCCCAAAAAATGGAAATTTCTGCATTTTTGCCCCCAAATTAGAGGCATTACTTCTTTTTTGCCCAATAATAAGGAAAAATTATGCAATTTCTCTCCAAAATAAGTGGAATTTCTACATTTTTGCCCCAAAAGAAGGGGAATTTCTGCTTTTGGCCAAAAATTTGGGGTATTACTGAAATTTTGCTCCAAAATAATGATGAATTTCTGCAATTTTGCCCCAAAATAAAGGGAATTTCTGCAATTTTGTCAGAAAATTAGGAGAATTACTGCAATTTTGCCCAAAAATAAGAGAAATTTCTGCAATTTTCCTCGAAATTATGGGAATTTCTGCCTTTTTGTCATAAAATTAGGGGTATTACTGCAATTTTGCTCCAAAATAATGGGGAATTTCTGCAATTTTGCCCCAAAATAAAGGGAATTTCTGCAATTTTTTCAGAAAATTAGGGGAATTACTGCAAATTTGCCCCAAAATAAGGGAAATTTCTGAATTTTTTTCCCAAAATTAAGTGGAATTTCTGCCTTTTTTCCCTAAAATAAGAATTTCTGCCCTTTTGGCACAAAATAAGGGGAATTTCAGTCTTTTTGCCCTAAAATAAGGGTTATTTCTGCATTTTTGACGCCAAATAAGCGGAATTTCTGCATTTTTGCCCCAAGATAAGGGAAATTTCTACAATTTTGCCCCAAAATAAGGGAAAATTCTGCCTTTTTGCTCTAAAATACAAGTAAAATTTTTGCCTTTTTGCCCAAAAATAAGAGGAATTTGGCCTTTTCGCCCTAAAATAAGAGTAATTTATGTATTTTTGGTTTAAAATAAGGAGAATTTCTGTCTTTTTGACCTAAAATAAGAAAAATTTCTGCATTTTTGCTCCATAATAAGAAAAATTTCAGCATTTTTGCCCCAAAATAAAAGGAATTTCTGATTTTGCCCCAAAATTAGGGGAATTTTTGCCTTTTTACCCCAGAATTAGGGGTATTACTGTGTTTTTGCTCCAAAATAAGGGAAATTTCGGCATTTTTGCCCAAAATTTTGTGGAATTTCTGCCTTTTTGCTCTAAAATAAGAATTTCTGCCTTTTTGGCACAAAATAAGGGGAATTTCAGGCTTTTTCCCTAAAATAAGGGTAATTTAAGGAATTTTCCCTCAAATAAGCGGAATTTCTGCCTTTTTGACCTGAAATAAGGGGAATTTCTGCATTTTTGCCACAAGATAAGGGAAATTTCTGCAATTTTACCCAAAAATAAGGGAAAAATCTGCAATTTTGTTACAAAAAATTGAAATTTCTGCAATGTTGTCCCACAAAAGAGAATTTCTGCCTTTTTGCCCCAAAACTAATGGAATTTCTGATTTTTGCCCCAAAATTAAAAGCATTACAGAATTTTTGCCACAAAATATGGGAAATTTATGCAATTTGCCTCAAAATAAAGGAAATTTCTGCATTTTTGCCCCAAAATAAAAGGAATTTCTGTATTTTGAGCCAAAATTAGAGAAATTTCTGAATTTTACCCGAAAATTAAAAGCGTTACTGCATTTTGGCTCCAAAATATGGGAAATTTCTGCAATTTTGTTCCAAAATTAGGGAAAGTTCTGCCGTTTTACCTCAAAATAATGGGAATTTCTGCATTTTTGCCACAAAATAAGGGAAATTTCTGCAATTTCATCCTAAAATAAATTAAATTTCTATCCTTTAGCCCCTAAATAAGGGAAATTTCTGATTATTTGACCCAAAATAAGGGGAATTTCTGCATTTTTGCCCCAAATTTAAAGAAATTTCTGCATTATTGCCTAAAAATAAAGGGAATTTCTGCCTTTTTGCTCTAAAATAAGGGTAATTTCTGTTTTTTTGGCTTAAAATAATAGGAATTTCTGTATTTTTGCACCATAATAAGGGGAATTTCTGTATTTTTGCCCTGAAATAAGGAGAATTTCTGTATTTTTGCGCTAAAATAAGGAAAATTTCTGCATTTTTGCTCCAAAATAAGGGATATTTCAGCATTTTTGCCCCAAAATAAAGGGAATTTCTGGAGTTTTGACACAAAATTAGAAGAATTACTGTAATTTTGACCCAAAATAATAGAAATTTCTGCAATTTTGCTCCAAAATTATGGGAATTTCTGCCTTTTTGACAAATAATTAGGGGCATTACTGTCTTTTTGCCCAAATAAGGGAAATTTCTGCATTTTTGTCCAAAATTAAGTGGAATTTCTTCCTTTTTGCCCTAAAAAAAGAATTTCTGTTTTTTTGGCACAAAATATGGAAAATTTCAGTCTTTTTGCCCAAAAATAAGGGTAATTTCTGCATTTTTGACCCCAAATAAGCGGAATTTCTTCCTTTTTGACCCGAAATTAGGGGAATTTCTCTATTTTTCCCTAAGATAAAAGAAATTTCTGCAATTTTGCCCTAAAATAAGGGAAATTTCTGCCATTTTGTCCCAAAAAATGGAAATTTCTGCATTTTTGCCCCCAAATAAGGAGAATTTCTGCATTTTGCCCCAAAATTAGAAGAATTTCTGCCTTTTTGCCCAAATATTAGGGGCATTACTTCCTTTTTGCCCAATAATAAAAGAAAATTATGCAATTTTGTTCCAAAATAAGTGGAATTTCTACATTTTTGCCCCAAAAAAGGGGAATTTCTGCCTTTTTGACCAAAAATTAGGGGTATTACTGCAATTTTGCTTCAAAATAATGGGAAATTTCTGCAATTTTGCCCCAAAATAAAGGGAATTTCTGCAATTTTGACAGAAAATTCGGGGAATTACTGCAATTTTGCCCCAAAATAAGGGAAATTTCTGCAATTTTGCTCCAAAATTAGGGAAATTTCTGCTTTTTTGACCCAAAATTAGGGGCATTACTGTCTTTTTGCCCCAAGTAAGGGAAATTTCTGCATTTTTTCCCAAAATTAAGTTGAATTTCTGCCTTTTTTTCCTAAAATAAGAATTTCTGCCCTTTTTGCACAAAATAAGGGGAATTTCAGTCTTTTTGCCCTAAAATAAAGGTTATTTCTGCATTTTTGATGACAAATAAGCGGAATTTCTGCATTTTTGCCCCAAGATAAGGGAAATTTCTACAATTTTGCCCCAAAATAAGGGAAAATTCTGCCTTTTTGCTCTAAAATACAAGTAAAATTTTTGCCTTTTTGCCCAAAAATAAGAGGAATTTGGCCTTTTCGCCCTAAAATAAGAGTTATTTATGTATTTTTGGTTTAAAATAAGGAGAATTTCTGTCTTTTTGACCTAAAATAAGAAAAATTTCTGCATTTTTGCTCCATAATAAGAAAAATTTCAGCATTTTTGGCCCAAAATAAAAGGAATTTCTGACTTTTTGCCCCAAAATTAGGGGAATTTTTGCCTTTTTGCCCCAGAATTAGGGGTATTACTGTGTTTTTGCTCCAAAATAAGGGAAATTTCAGCATTTTTGCCCAAAATTTTGTGGAATTTCTGCCTTTTTGCACTAAAATAAGAATTTCTGCCTTTTTGGCACAAAATAAGGGGAATTTCAGGCTTTTTCCCTAAAATAAGGGTAATTTAAGGAATTTTCCCTCAAATAAGCGGAATTTCTGCCTTTTTGACCTGAAATAAGGGGAATTTCTGCATTTTTGTCACAAGATAAGGGAAATTTCTGCAATTTTGCCCAAAAATAAGGGAAAAATCTGCAATTTTGTTACAAAAAATGGAAATTTCTGCAATGTTGTCCCACAAAAGAGAATTTCTGCCTTTTTGCCCCAAAACTAATGGAATTTCTGATTTTTGCCCCAAAATTAAAAGCATTACAGAATTTTTGCCACAAAATAAGGGAAATTTATGCAATTTGCCTCAAAATAAAGGAAATTTCGGCATTTTTGCCCCAAAATAAGAGGAATTTCTGTATTTTGAGCCAAAATTAGAGAAATTTCTGAATTTTACCCGAAAATTAAAAGCGTTACTTCATTTTTGCTCCAAAATATGGGAAATTTCTGCAATTTTGTACCAAAATTAGGGAAAGTTCTGCCGTTTTACCCCAAAATAATGGGAATTTCTGCATTTTTGCCACAAAATAAGGGAAATTTCTGCAAATTTATCCTAAAATAAATTAAATTTCTATTCTTTAGCCCCAAAATAAGGGAAATTTCTGCCTATTTGGCCCAAAATAAAGGGAATTTCTGCATTTTTGCCCCAAATTAAAAGAAATTTCTGCATTTTTGCCCAAAAATAAGGGGAATTTCTGCCTTTTTGCCCTAAAATAAGGGGAAATTACCTTTTTGCCGCAAAATAGGGGGAATATAGTCTTTTTGCCCTAAAATAAGGGTAATTTCTGTTTTTTTGATTAAAATAAAAGGAATTTCTGTATTTTTGCCCCAAAATAAGGGGAATTTCTGTATTTTTGCCCTGAAATAAGGAGAATTTCTGTATTTTTGCCCTAAAATAAGGAAAATTTCTGCATTTTTGCTCCAAAATAAGGGGAATTTCAGTATTTTTGCCCCAAAATAAAGGGAATTTCTGGAATTTTGACACAAAATTAGAAGAATTACTGCAAATTTGCCCCAAAATAATGGAAATTTCTGCAATTTTGCTCCAAAATTATGGGAATTTCTGCCTTTTTGACAAAAAATTAGGGGCATTACTGTCTTTTTGCCCAAATAAGGGAAATTTCTGCATTTTTGTCCAAAATTAAGTGGAATGTCTTCCTTTTTGCCCTAAAATAAGAATTTCTGTTTTTTTGGCACAAAATATGGAAAATTTCAGTCTTTTTGCCCTAAAATAAGAGTAATTTCTACATTTTTGACCCCAAATAAGCGGAATTTCTTCCTTTTTGACCCGAAATTAGGGGAATTTCTGCATTTTTCCCCAAGATAAAAGAAATTTCTGCAATTTTGCCCTAAAATAAGGAAAATTTCTGCCATTTTGTCCCAAAAAATTGAAATTTCTGCATTTTTGCCCTCAAATAAGGAGAATTTCTGCATTTTGCCCCAAAATTAGAAGAATTTCTGCCTTTTTGTCCAAATATTAGGGGCATTACTTCCTTTTTGCCCAATAATAAAAGAAAATTATGCAATTTTGTTCCAAAATAAGTGGAATTTCTACATTTTTGCCCCCAAAAAGGGGAATTTCTGCCTTTTTGACCAAAAATTAGGGGTATTACTGCAATTTTGCTTCAAAATAATGGGGAATTTCTGCAATTTTGCCCCAAAATAAAGGGAATTTCTGCAATTTTGACAGAAAATTCGGGGAGTTACTTCAATTTTGCCCCAAAATAAGGGGAATTTCTGCAATTTTGCTCCAAAATTAGGGAAATTTCTGCCTTTTTGACCCAAAATTAGGGGCATTACTGTCTTTTTGCCCCAAATAAGGGAAATTTCTGCATTTTTTCCCAAAATTAAGTGGAATTTTTGCCTTTATCCGTAAAATAAGAATTTCTGCCCTTTTGGCACCAAATAAGGGGAATTTCAGTCTTTTTGCTCTAAAATAAGGGTTATTTCTGCATTTTTGATGCCAAATAAGCGGAATTTCTGCATTTTTGCCCCAAGATAAGGGAAATTTCTACAATTTTGCCCCAAAATAAGGGAAAATTCTGCCTTTTTGCTCTAAAATAAATTAAAATTTTTGCCTTTTTGCCCAAAAATAGGAGGAATTTGGTCTTTTCGCACTAAGAGTAATTTATGTATTTTTGATTTAAAATAAGGAGAATTTCTGTCTTATTGACCTAAAATAAGAAAAATTTCTGCATTTTTGCTCCATAATAAGGGGAATTTCAGCATTTTTGCCCCAAAATAAAAGGAATTTCTGACTTTTTGCCCCAAAATTAGGAGAATTTTTGCCTTTTTGCCCCAAAATTAGGGGTATTACTGTGTTTTTTGCTCCAAAATAAGGGAAATTTCAGCATTTTTGCCCAAAATTTTGTGGAATTTCTGCCTTTTTGCTCTGAAATAAGAAGAATTTCTGCCTTTTTGGCACAAAATAAGGGGAATTTCAGGCTTTTTCCCTAAAATAGTGTAATTTAAGGAATTTTTCCCCAAATAAGCGGAATTTCTGCCTTTTTGACCTGAAATAAGGGGAATTTCTGCATTTTTGCCACAAGATAAGGGAAATTTCTGCAATTTTGCCCAAAAATAAGGGAAAAATCTGCAATTTTGTTACAAAAAATGGAAATTTCTGCAATGTTGTCCCACAAAAGAGAATTTCTGCCTTTTTGCCCCAAAACTAATGGAATTTCTGATTTTTGCCCCAAAATTAAAAGCATTACAGAATTTTTGCCACAAAATAAGGGAAATTTCTGCAATTTGCCTCAAAATAAAGGAAATTCCTGCATTTTTGCCCCAAAATAAAAGGAATTTCTGTATTTTGAGCCAAAATTAGAGAAATTTCTGAATTTTACCCGAAAATTAAAAGCGTTACTGCATTTTTGCTCCAAAATATGGGAAATTTCTGCAATTTTGTTCCAAAATTAGGGAAAGTTCTGCAGTTTTACCCCAAAATAATGGGAATTTCTGCATTTTTGCCACAAAATAAGGGAAATTTCTGCAATTTTATCCTAAAATAAATTAAATTTCTATCCTTTAGCCCCAAAATAAGGGAAATTTCTGCCTATTTGGCTCAAAATAAGGGGAATTTCTGCACTTTTGCCCCAAATTAAAAGAAATTTCTGCATTTTTGCCCAAAAATAAAGGGAATTTCTTCCTTTTTGCCCTAAAATAAGGTGAATTTACCTTTTTGCCCCAAAATATGGGGAATTTAGTCTTTTTACACTAAAATAAGGGTAATTTCTGTTTTTTTGGCTTAAAATAAAAGGAATTTCTGTATTTTTGCCCCAAAATAAGGGGAATTTCTGTATTTTTGCCCTGAAATAAGGAGAATTTCTGTATTTTTGCCCTAAAATAAGGAAAATTTCTGCATTTTTGCTCCAAAATAAGGGGAATTTCAGCATTTTTGCCCCAAAATAAAGGGAATTTCTGAAATTTTGACACAAAATTAGAAGAATTACTGCAATTTTGCCCCAAAATAATGGAAATTTCTGCAATTTTGCCCCAAAATTATGGGAATTTCTGCCTTTTTGACACAAAATTAGGGGCATTACTGTCTTTTTGCCCAAATAAGGGAAATTTCTGCATTTTTGTCTAAAATTAAGTGGAATGTCTTCCTTTTTGCCCTAAAATAAGAATTTCTGTTTTTTTGGCACAAAATATGGAAAATTTCAGTCTTTTTGCCCAAAAATAAGGGTAATTTCTAAATTTTTGACCCCAAATAAGCGGAATTTCTTCCTTTTTGACCCGAAATTAGGGGAATTTCTGCATTTTTCCTCAAGATAAAAGAAATTTCTGCAATTTTGCCCTAAAATAAGGGAAATTTCTGCCATTTTGTCCCAAAAATGGAAATTTCTGCATTTTTGCCCTCAAATAAGGAGAATTTCTGCATTTTGCCCCAAAATTAGAAGAATTTCTGCCTTTTTGCCCAAATATTAGGGGCATTACTTCCTTTTTGCCCAATAATAAAAGAAAATTATGCAATTTTGTTCCAAAATAAGTGGAATTTCTACATTTTTGCCCCAAAAAGGGGAATTTCTGCCTTTTTGACCAAAAATTAGGGGTATCACTGCAATTTTTCTTCAAAATAATGGGGAATTTCTGCAATTTTGCCCCAAAATAAAGGGAATTTCTGCAATTTTGACAGAAAATTCGGGGAGTTACTTCAATTTTGCCCCAAAATAAGGGGAATTTCTGCAATTTTGCTCCAAAATTAGGGAAATTTCTGCCTTTTTGACCCAAAATTAGGGGCATTACTGTCTTTTTGCCCCAAATAAGGGAAATTTCTGCATTTTTTCCCAAAATTAAGTGGAATTTTTGCCTTTATCCGTAAAATAAGAATTTCTGCCCTTTTGGCACAAAATAAGGGGAATTTCAGTCTTTTTGCTCTAAAATAATGGTTATTTCTGCATTTTTGACGCCAAATAAGCGGAATTTCTGCATTTTTGCCCCAAGATAAGGGAAATTTCTACAATTTTGCCCCAAAATAAGATAAAAATTCTGCCTTTTTGCTCTAAAATAAATTAAAATTTTTGCCTTTTTGCCAAAAAATAAGAGGAATTTGGCCTTTTCGCCCTAAAATAAGAGTAATTTATGTATTTTTGATTTAAAATAAGGAGAATTTCTGTCTTATTGACCTAAAATAAAAAAAATTTCTGCATTTTTGCTCCATAATAAGGGGAATTTCAGCATTTTTGCACCAAAATAAAAGGAATTTCTGACTTTTTGCCCCAAAATTAGAAGAATTTTTGCCTTTTTGCCTCAATATTAGGGGTATTACTGTGTTTTTGCTCCAAAATAAGGGAAATTTCTGCATTTTTGCCCAAAATTTTGTGGAATTTCTGCCTTTTTGCTCTAAAATAAGAAGAATTTCTGCCTTTTTGGCACAAAATAAGGGGAATTTCAGGCTTTTTCCCTAAAATAGGGTAATTTAAGGAATTTTTCCCCAAATAAGCGGAATTTCTGCCTTTTTGACCTGAAATAAGGGGAATTTCTGCATTTTTGCCACAAGATAAGGGAAATTTCTGCAATTTTGCCCAAAAATAAGGGAAAAATCTGTAATTTTGTTCCAAAAAATGGAAATTTCTGCAATGTTGTCCCACAAAAGAGAATTTCTGCCTTTTTGCCCCAAAACTAATGGAATTTCTGATTTTTGCCCCAAATTTAAAAGCATTACAGAATTTTTGCCACAAAATAAGGGAAATATATGCAATTTGCCTCTAAATAAAGGAAATTTCTGCATTTTTGCCCCAAAATAAAAGGAATTTCTGTATTTTGAGCCAAAATTAGAGAAATTTCTGAATTTTACCCGAAAATTAAAAGCGTTACTGCATTTTTGCTCCAAAATATGGGAAATTTCTGCAATTTTGTTCCAAAATAAGGAAAAGTTCTGCCGTTTTGCCCCAAAATAATGGGAATTTTTGCATTTATGCCACAAAATAAGGGAAATTTCTGCAATTTTATCCTAAAATAAATTAAATTTCTATCCTTTAGCCCCAAAATAAGGAAAATTTCTGCCTATTTGGCCCAAAATAAGGGGAATTTCTGCATTTTTGCCCCAAATTAAAAGAAATTTCTGCATTTTTGCCCAAAAATAAAGGGAATTTCTGCCTTTTTGCCCTAAAATAAGGAGAATTTACCTTTTAGCCCAAAAATAGGGGGAATTTAGTCTTTTTGCCCTAAAATAAGGGTAATTTCTGTTTTTTTGGCTTAAAATAAAAGGAATTTCTGTATTTTTGCCCCAAAATAAGGGGAATTTCGTATTTTTGCCCTGAAATAAGGAGAATTTCTGTATTTTTGCCCTAAAATAAGGAAAATTTCTCCATTTTTGCTCCAAAATAAGGGGAATTTCAGCATTTTTGCCCCAAAATATAGGGAATTTCTGGAATTTTGACACAAAATTAGTAGAATTACTGCAATTTTGCCCCAAAATAATGGAAATTTCTGCAATTTTGCTCCAAAATTATGGGAATTTCTGCCTTTTTGACAAATAATTAGGGGCATTACTGTCTTTTTGCCCAAATAAGGGAAATTTCTGCATTTTTGTCCAAAATTAAGTGGAATTTCTTCCTTTTTGCCCTAAAAAAAGAATTTCTGGTTTTTTGGCACAAAATATGGAAAATTTCAGTCTTTTTGCCCAAAAATAAGGGTAATTTCTGCATTTTTGACCCCAAATAAGCGGAATTTCTTCCTTTTTGACCCGAAATTAGGGGAATTTCTCTATTTTTCCCCAAGATAAAAGAAATTTCTGCAATTTTGCCCTAAAATAAGGGAAATTTCTGCCATTTTGTCCCAAAAAATGGAAATTTCTGCATTTTTGCCCCCAAATAAGGAGAATTTCTGCATTTTGCCCCAAAATTAGAAGAATTTCTGCCTTTTTGCCCAAATATTAGGGGCATTACTTCCTTTTTGCCCAATAATAAAAGAAAATTATGCAATTTTGTTCCAAAATAAGTGGAATTTCTACATTTTTGCCCCAAAAAAGGGGAATTTCTGCCTTTTTGACCAAAAATTAGGGGTATTACTGCAATTTTGCTTCAAAATAATGGGAAATTTCTGCAATTTTGCCCCAAAATAAAGGGAATTTCTGCAATTTTGACAGAAAATTCGGGGAATTACTGCAATTTTGCCCCAAAATAAGGGAAATTTCTGCAATTTTGCTCCAAAATTAGGGAAATTTCTGCTTTTTTGACCCAAAATTAGGGGCATTACTGTCTTTTTGCCCCAAGTAAGGGAAATTTCTGCATTTTTTCCCAAAATTAAGTTGAATTTCTGCCTTTTTTTCCTAAAATAAGAATTTCTGCCCTTTTTGCACAAAATAAGGGGATTTCAGTCTTTTTGCCCTAAAATAAAGGTTATTTCTGCATTTTTGATGACAAATAAGCGGAATTTCTGCATTTTTGCCCCAAGATAAGGGAAATTTCTACAATTTTGCCCCAAAATAAGGGAAAATTCTGCCTTTTTGCTCTAAAATACAAGTAAAATTTTTGCCTTTTTGCCCAAAAATAAGAGGAATTTGGCCTTTTCGCCCTAAAATAAGAGTTATTTATGTATTTTTGGTTTAAAATAAGGAGAATTTCTGTCTTTTTGACCTAAAATAAGAAAAATTTCTGCATTTTTGCTCCATAATAAGAAAAATTTCAGCATTTTTGGCCCAAAATAAAAGGAATTTCTGACTTTTTGCCCCAAAATTAGGGGAATTTTTGCCTTTTTGCCCCAGAATTAGGGGTATTACTGTGTTTTTGCTCCAAAATAAGGGAAATTTCAGCATTTTTGCCCAAAATTTTGTGGAATTTCTGCCTTTTTGCACTAAAATAAGAATTTCTGCCTTTTTGGCACAAAATAAGGGGAATTTCAGGCTTTTTCCCTAAAATAAGGGTAATTTAAGGAATTTTCCCTCAAATAAGCGGAATTTCTGCCTTTTTGACCTGAAATAAGGGGAATTTCTGCATTTTTGTCACAAGATAAGGGAAATTTCTGCAATTTTGCCCAAAAATAAGGGAAAAATCTGCAATTTTGTTACAAAAAATGGAAATTTCTGCAATGTTGTCCCACAAAAGAGAATTTCTGCCTTTTTGCCCCAAAACTAATGGAATTTCTGATTTTTGCCCCAAAATTAAAAGCATTACAGAATTTTTGCCACAAAATAAGGGAAATTTATGCAATTTGCCTCAAAATAAAGGAAATTTCGGCATTTTTGCCCCAAAATAAGAGGAATTTCTGTATTTTGAGCCAAAATTAGAGAAATTTCTGAATTTTACCCGAAAATTAAAAGCGTTACTTCATTTTTGCTCCAAAATATGGGAAATTTCTGCAATTTTGTACCAAAATTAGGGAAAGTTCTGCCGTTTTACCCCAAAATAATGGGAATTTCTGCATTTTTGCCACAAAATAAGGGAAATTTCTGCAAATTTATCCTAAAATAAATTAAATTTCTATTCTTTAGCCCCAAAATAAGGGAAATTTCTGCCTATTTGGCCCAAAATAAAGGGAATTTCTGCATTTTTGCCCCAAATTAAAAGAAATTTCTGCATTTTTGCCCAAAAATAAGGGGAATTTCTGCCTTTTTGCCCTAAAATAAGGGGAAATTACCTTTTTGCCGCAAAATAGGGGGAATATAGTCTTTTTGCCCTAAAATAAGGGTAATTTCTGTTTTTTTGATTAAAATAAAAGGAATTTCTGTATTTTTGCCCCAAAATAAGGGGAATTTCTGTATTTTTGCCCTGAAATAAGGAGAATTTCTGTATTTTTGCCCTAAAATAAGGAAAATTTCTGCATTTTTGCTCCAAAATAAGGGGAATTTCAGTATTTTTGCCCCAAAATAAAGGGAATTTCTGGAATTTTGACACAAAATTAGAAGAATTACTGCAAATTTGCCCCAAAATAATGGAAATTTCTGCAATTTTGCTCCAAAATTATGGGAATTTCTGCCTTTTTGACAAAAAATTAGGGGCATTACTGTCTTTTTGCCCAAATAAGGGAAATTTCTGCATTTTTGTCCAAAATTAAGTGGAATGTCTTCCTTTTTGCCCTAAAATAAGAATTTCTGTTTTTTTGGCACAAAATATGGAAAATTTCAGTCTTTTTGCCCTAAAATAAGAGTAATTTCTACATTTTTGACCCCAAATAAGCGGAATTTCTTCCTTTTTGACCCGAAATTAGGGGAATTTCTGCATTTTTCCCCAAGATAAAAGAAATTTCTGCAATTTTGCCCTAAAATAAGGAAAATTTCTGCCATTTTGTCCCAAAAAATTGAAATTTCTGCATTTTTGCCCTCAAATAAGGAGAATTTCTGCATTTTGCCCCAAAATTAGAAGAATTTCTGCCTTTTTGTCCAAATATTAGGGGCATTACTTCCTTTTTGCCCAATAATAAAAGAAAATTATGCAATTTTGTTCCAAAATAAGTGGAATTTCTACATTTTTGCCCCCAAAAAGGGGAATTTCTGCCTTTTTGACCAAAAATTAGGGGTATTACTGCAATTTTGCTTCAAAATAATGGGGAATTTCTGCAATTTTGCCCCAAAATAAAGGGAATTTCTGCAATTTTGACAGAAAATTCGGGGAGTTACTTCAATTTTGCCCCAAAATAAGGGGAATTTCTGCAATTTTGCTCCAAAATTAGGGAAATTTCTGCCTTTTTGACCCAAAATTAGGGGCATTACTGTCTTTTTGCCCCAAATAAGGGAAATTTCTGCATTTTTTCCCAAAATTAAGTGGAATTTTTGCCTTTATCCGTAAAATAAGAATTTCTGCCCTTTTGGCACCAAATAAGGGGAATTTCAGTCTTTTTGCTCTAAAATAAGGGTTATTTCTGCATTTTTGATGCCAAATAAGCGGAATTTCTGCATTTTTGCCCCAAGATAAGGGAAATTTCTACAATTTTGCCCCAAAATAAGGGAAAATTCTGCCTTTTTGCTCTAAAATAAATTAAAATTTTTGCCTTTTTGCCCAAAAATAGGAGGAATTTGGTCTTTTCGCACTAAGAGTAATTTATGTATTTTTGATTTAAAATAAGGAGAATTTCTGTCTTATTGACCTAAAATAAGAAAAATTTCTGCATTTTTGCTCCATAATAAGGGGAATTTCAGCATTTTTGCCCCAAAATAAAAGGAATTTCTGACTTTTTGCCCCAAAATTAGGAGAATTTTTGCCTTTTTGCCCCAAAATTAGGGGTATTACTGTGTTTTTTGCTCCAAAATAAGGGAAATTTCAGCATTTTTGCCCAAAATTTTGTGGAATTTCTGCCTTTTTGCTCTGAAATAAGAAGAATTTCTGCCTTTTTGGCACAAAATAAGGGGAATTTCAGGCTTTTTCCCTAAAATAGTGTAATTTAAGGAATTTTTCCCCAAATAAGCGGAATTTCTGCCTTTTTGACCTGAAATAAGGGGAATTTCTGCATTTTTGCCACAAGATAAGGGAAATTTCTGCAATTTTGCCCAAAAATAAGGGAAAAATCTGCAATTTTGTTACAAAAAATGGAAATTTCTGCAATGTTGTCCCACAAAAGAGAATTTCTGCCTTTTTGCCCCAAAACTAATGGAATTTCTGATTTTTGCCCCAAAATTAAAAGCATTACAGAATTTTTGCCACAAAATAAGGGAAATTTCTGCAATTTGCCTCAAAATAAAGGAAATTCCTGCATTTTTGCCCCAAAATAAAAGGAATTTCTGTATTTTGAGCCAAAATTAGAGAAATTTCTGAATTTTACCCGAAAATTAAAAGCGTTACTGCATTTTTGCTCCAAAATATGGGAAATTTCTGCAATTTTGTTCCAAAATTAGGGAAAGTTCTGCAGTTTTACCCCAAAATAATGGGAATTTCTGCATTTTTGCCACAAAATAAGGGAAATTTCTGCAATTTTATCCTAAAATAAATTAAATTTCTATCCTTTAGCCCCAAAATAAGGGAAATTTCTGCCTATTTGGCTCAAAATAAGGGGAATTTCTGCACTTTTGCCCCAAATTAAAAGAAATTTCTGCATTTTTGCCCAAAAATAAAGGGAATTTCTTCCTTTTTGCCCTAAAATAAGGTGAATTTACCTTTTTGCCCCAAAATATGGGGAATTTAGTCTTTTTACACTAAAATAAGGGTAATTTCTGTTTTTTTGGCTTAAAATAAAAGGAATTTCTGTATTTTTGCCCCAAAATAAGGGGAATTTCTGTATTTTTGCCCTGAAATAAGGAGAATTTCTGTATTTTTGCCCTAAAATAAGGAAAATTTCTGCATTTTTGCTCCAAAATAAGGGGAATTTCAGCATTTTTGCCCCAAAATAAAGGGAATTTCTGAAATTTTGACACAAAATTAGAAGAATTACTGCAATTTTGCCCCAAAATAATGGAAATTTCTGCAATTTTGCCCCAAAATTATGGGAATTTCTGCCTTTTTGACACAAAATTAGGGGCATTACTGTCTTTTTGCCCAAATAAGGGAAATTTCTGCATTTTTGTCTAAAATTAAGTGGAATGTCTTCCTTTTTGCCCTAAAATAAGAATTTCTGTTTTTTTGGCACAAAATATGGAAAATTTCAGTCTTTTTGCCCAAAAATAAGGGTAATTTCTAAATTTTTGACCCCAAATAAGCGGAATTTCTTCCTTTTTGACCCGAAATTAGGGGAATTTCTGCATTTTTCCTCAAGATAAAAGAAATTTCTGCAATTTTGCCCTAAAATAAGGGAAATTTCTGCCATTTTGTCCCAAAAATGGAAATTTCTGCATTTTTGCCCTCAAATAAGGAGAATTTCTGCATTTTGCCCCAAAATTAGAAGAATTTCTGCCTTTTTGCCCAAATATTAGGGGCATTACTTCCTTTTTGCCCAATAATAAAAGAAAATTATGCAATTTTGTTCCAAAATAAGTGGAATTTCTACATTTTTGCCCCAAAAAGGGGAATTTCTGCCTTTTTGACCAAAAATTAGGGGTATCACTGCAATTTTTCTTCAAAATAATGGGGAATTTCTGCAATTTTGCCCCAAAATAAAGGGAATTTCTGCAATTTTGACAGAAAATTCGGGGAGTTACTTCAATTTTGCCCCAAAATAAGGGGAATTTCTGCAATTTTGCTCCAAAATTAGGGAAATTTCTGCCTTTTTGACCCAAAATTAGGGGCATTACTGTCTTTTTGCCCCAAATAAGGGAAATTTCTGCATTTTTTCCCAAAATTAAGTGGAATTTTTGCCTTTATCCGTAAAATAAGAATTTCTGCCCTTTTGGCACAAAATAAGGGGAATTTCAGTCTTTTTGCTCTAAAATAATGGTTATTTCTGCATTTTTGACGCCAAATAAGCGGAATTTCTGCATTTTTGCCCCAAGATAAGGGAAATTTCTACAATTTTGCCCCAAAATAAGATAAAAATTCTGCCTTTTTGCTCTAAAATAAATTAAAATTTTTGCCTTTTTGCCAAAAAATAAGAGGAATTTGGCCTTTTCGCCCTAAAATAAGAGTAATTTATGTATTTTTGATTTAAAATAAGGAGAATTTCTGTCTTATTGACCTAAAATAAAAAAAATTTCTGCATTTTTGCTCCATAATAAGGGGAATTTCAGCATTTTTGCACCAAAATAAAAGGAATTTCTGACTTTTTGCCCCAAAATTAGAAGAATTTTTGCCTTTTTGCCTCAATATTAGGGGTATTACTGTGTTTTTGCTCCAAAATAAGGGAAATTTCTGCATTTTTGCCCAAAATTTTGTGGAATTTCTGCCTTTTTGCTCTAAAATAAGAAGAATTTCTGCCTTTTTGGCACAAAATAAGGGGAATTTCAGGCTTTTTCCCTAAAATAGGGTAATTTAAGGAATTTTTCCCCAAATAAGCGGAATTTCTGCCTTTTTGACCTGAAATAAGGGGAATTTCTGCATTTTTGCCACAAGATAAGGGAAATTTCTGCAATTTTGCCCAAAAATAAGGGAAAAATCTGTAATTTTGTTCCAAAAAATGGAAATTTCTGCAATGTTGTCCCACAAAAGAGAATTTCTGCCTTTTTGCCCCAAAACTAATGGAATTTCTGATTTTTGCCCCAAATTTAAAAGCATTACAGAATTTTTGCCACAAAATAAGGGAAATATATGCAATTTGCCTCTAAATAAAGGAAATTTCTGCATTTTTGCCCCAAAATAAAAGGAATTTCTGTATTTTGAGCCAAAATTAGAGAAATTTCTGAATTTTACCCGAAAATTAAAAGCGTTACTGCATTTTTGCTCCAAAATATGGGAAATTTCTGCAATTTTGTTCCAAAATAAGGAAAAGTTCTGCCGTTTTGCCCCAAAATAATGGGAATTTTTGCATTTATGCCACAAAATAAGGGAAATTTCTGCAATTTTATCCTAAAATAAATTAAATTTCTATCCTTTAGCCCCAAAATAAGGAAAATTTCTGCCTATTTGGCCCAAAATAAGGGGAATTTCTGCATTTTTGCCCCAAATTAAAAGAAATTTCTGCATTTTTGCCCAAAAATAAAGGGAATTTCTGCCTTTTTGCCCTAAAATAAGGAGAATTTACCTTTTAGCCCAAAAATAGGGGGAATTTAGTCTTTTTGCCCTAAAATAAGGGTAATTTCTGTTTTTTTGGCTTAAAATAAAAGGAATTTCTGTATTTTTGCCCCAAAATAAGGGGAATTTCGTATTTTTGCCCTGAAATAAGGAGAATTTCTGTATTTTTGCCCTAAAATAAGGAAAATTTCTCCATTTTTGCTCCAAAATAAGGGGAATTTCAGCATTTTTGCCCCAAAATATAGGGAATTTCTGGAATTTTGACACAAAATTAGTAGAATTACTGCAATTTTGCCCCAAAATAATGGAAATTTCTGCAATTTTGCTCCAAAATTATGGGAATTTCTGCCTTTTTGACACAAAATTAGGGGCATTACTGTCTTTTTGCCCAAATAAGGGAAATTTCTGCATTTTTGTCCAAAATTAAGTGGAATGTCTTCCTTTTTGCCCTAAAATAAGAATTTCTGGTTTTTTGGCACAAAATATGGAAAATTTCAGTCTTTTTGCCCAAAAATAAGGGTAATTTCTACATTTTTGACCCCAAATAAGCGGAATTTCTTCCTTTTTGACCCAAAATTAGGGGAATTTTTGCATTTTTTCCCAAGATAAAAGAAATTTCTGCAATTTTGCCCTAAAATAAGGGAAATTTCTGCCATTTTGTCCCAAAAAATGGAAATTTCTGCATTTTTGCCCCCAAATAAGGAGTTTTCTGCATTTTGCCCCAAAATTAGAAGAATTTCTGCCTTTTTGCCCAAATATTAGGGGCATTACTTCCAATTTGCCCAATAATAAAAGAAAATTATGCAATTTTGTTCCAAAATAAGTGGAATTTCTACATTTTTGCCCCAAAAATGGGGAATTTCTGCCTTTTTGACCAAAAATTAGGGGTATTACCGCAATTTTGCTTCAAAATAATGGGGAATTTCTGCATTTTGCCCCAAAATAAAGGGAATTTCTGCAATTTTGACAGAAAATTCGGGGAGTTACTTCAATTTTGCCCCAAAATAAGGGGAATTTCTGCAATTTTGCTCCAAAATTAGGGAAATTTCTGACTTTTTGACCCAAAATTAGGGGCATTACTGTCTTTTTGCCCCAAATAGGGGAAATCTGCTTTTTTTCCCAAAATTAAGTGGAATTTTTGCCTTTATCCCTAAAATAAGAATTTCTGCCCTTTTGGCACAAAATAAGGGGAATTTCAGTTTTTTTGCTCTAAAATAAGGGTTATTTCTGCATTTTTGATGCCAAATAAGCGGAATTTCTGCATTTTTGCCCCAAGATAAGGAAAATTTCTACAATTTTGCCCCAAGATAAGGGAAAATTCTGCCTTTTTGCTCTAAAATAAATTAAAATTTTTGCCTTTTTGCCAAAAAATAGGAGGAATTTGGTCTTTTCGCCCTAAAATAAGAGTAATTTATGTATTTTTGATTTAAAATAAGGAGAATTTCTGTCTTATTGACCTAAAATAAGAAAAATTTCTGCATTTTTGCTCCATAATAAGGGGAATTTCAGCATTTTTGCCCCAAAATAAAAGGAATTTCTGACTTTTTGCCCCAAAATTAGGAGAATTTTTGCCTTTTTGCCCCAAAATTAGGGGTATTACTGTGTTTTTTGCTCCAAAATAAGGGAAATTTCTGCATTTTTGCCAAAAATTTTGTGGAATTTCTGCCTTTTTGCTCTAAAATAAGAAGAATTTCTGCCTTTTTGGCACAAAATAAGGGGAATTTCAGGCTTTTTCCATAAAATAACGGTAATTTAAGGAATTTTCCCCCAAATAAGCAGAATTTCTGCCTTTTTGACCTGAAATAAGGGGAATTTCTGCATTTTTGCCACAAGATAAGGGAAATTTCTGCAATTTTGCCCAAAAATAAGGGAAAAATCTGTAATTTTGTTCCAAAAAATGGAAATTTCTGCAATGTTGTCCCACAAAAGAGAATTTCTGCCTTTTTGCCCCAAAACTAATGGAATTTCTATTTTTTGCCCCAAAATTAAAAGCATTACAGAATTTTTGCCACAAAATAAGGGAAATTTATGCAATTTGACTCAAAATAAAGGAAATTTCTGCCTTTTTACCCCAAATTAAAAGGAATTTCTGTATTTTGAGCCAAAATTAGAGAAATTTCTGAATTTTACCCAAAAATTAAAAGCGTTACTGCATTTTTGCTCCAAAATATGGGAAATTTCTGCAATTTTGTTCCAAAATAAGGATAAGTTCTGCCGTTTTACCCCAAAATAATGGGAATTTTTGCATTTTTGCCACAAAATAAGGGAAATTTCTGCAATTTTATTCTAAAATAAATTAAATTTCTATCCTTTAGCCCCAAAATAAGGGAAATTTCTGCCTATTTGGCACAAAATAAGGGAAATTTCTGCATTTTTGCCCCAAATTAAAATAAATTTCTGCATTTTTGCCCAAAAATAAAGGGAATTTCTGCCTTTTTGCCCTGAAATAAGGGGAATTTACCTTTTTGCCCCAAAATAGGGGGAATTTAGTTTTTTGCCCTAAAATAAGGGTAATTTCTGTTTTTTGGCTTAAAATAAAAGGAATTTCTGTATTTTTGCCCCAAAATAAGGGGAATTTCTGTATTTTTGCCCTGAAATAAGGAGAATTTCTGTATTTTTGCCCTAAAATAAGAAAAATTTCTGCATTTTTGCTCCAAAATAAGGGGAATTTCAGCATTTTTGCTCCAAAATAAAGGGAATTTCTGGAATTTTGACACAAAATTAGAAGAATTACTGCAATTTTGCCCCCACAATAATGGAAATTTCTGCACTTTTGCTCCAAAATTATGGGAATTTCTGCCCTTTTGACACAAAATTAGGGGCATTACTGTCTTTTTGCCCAAATAAGGGAAATTTCTGCATTTTTGTCCAAAATTAAGTGGAATGTCTTCCTTTTTGCCCTAAAATAAGAATTTCTGTTTTTTTGGCACAAAATATGGAAAATTTCAGTCTTTTTGCCCAAAAATAAGGGTAATTTCTACATTTTTGACCCCAAATAAGCGGAATTTCTTCCTTTTTGACCCGAAATTAGGGGAATTTCTGCATTTTTCCCCAAGATAAAAGAAATTTCTGCAATTTTGCCCTAAAATAAGGGAAATTTCTGCCATTTTGTCCCAAAAAATGGAAATTTCTGCATTTTTGCCCCCAAATAAGGAAAATTTCTGCATTTTGCCCCAAAATTAGAAGAATTTCTGCCTTTTTGCCCAAATATTAGGGGCATTACTTCCTTTTTGCCCAATAATAAAAGAAAATTATGCAATTTTGTTCCAAAATAAGTGGAATTTCTACATTTTTGCCCCAAATAAGGGGAATTTCTGCCTTTTTGACCAAAAATTAGGGGTATTACTGCAATTTTGCTTCAAAATAATGGGGAATTTCTGCAATTTTGCCCCAAAATAAAGGAAATTTCTGCAATTTTGACAGAAAATTCGGGGAGTTACTTCAATTTTGCCCCAAAAAAAGGGGAATTTCTGCAATTTTGCTCCAAAATTAGGGAAATTTCTGCCTTTTTGACCCAAAATTAGGGGCATTACTGTCTTTTTGCCCCAAATAAGGGAAATTTCTGCATTTTTTCCCAAAATTAAGTGGAATTTTTGCCTTTATTCGTAAAATAAGAATTTCTGCCCTTTTGGCACAAAATAAGGGGAATTTCAGTCTTTTTGCTCTAAAATAAGGGTTATTTCTGCATTTTTGACGCCAAATAAGCGGAATTTCTGCATTTTTGCCCCAAGATAAGGGAAATTTCTACAATTTTGCCCCAAAATAAGGGAAAATTCTGCCTTTTTGCTCTAAAATAAGGGGAATTTTTGCCTTTTTGCCCAAAAATAGGAGGAATTTGGTCTTTTTGCCCTAAAATAAGAGTAATTTATGTATTTTTGATTTAAAATAAGGAGAATTTCTGTCTTATTGACCTAAAATAAGAAAAATTTCTGCATTTTTGCTCCATAATAAGGGGAATTTCAGCATTTTTGCCCCAAAATAAAAGGAATTTCTGACTTTTTGCCCCAAAATTAGGAGAATTTTTGCCTTTTTGCCCCAAAATTAGGGGTATTACTGTGTTTTTGCTCCAAAATAAGGGAAATTTCTGCATTTTTGCCCAAAATTTTGTGGAATTTCTGCCTTTTTGCTCTAAAATAAGAAGAATTTCTGCCTTTTTGGCACAAAATAAGGGGAATTTCAGGCTTTTTCCCTAAAATAGGGTAATTTAAGGAATTTTTCCCCAAATAAGCGGAATTTCTGCCTTTTTGACCTGAAATAAGGGGAATTTCTGCATTTTTGCCACAAGATAAGGGAAATTTCTGCAATTTTGCCCAAAAATAAGAAAAAAATCTGTAATTTTGTTCCAAAAAATGTAAATTTCTGCAATGTTGTCCCACAAAAAAGAATTTCTGCCTTTTTGCCCCAAAACTAATGGAATTTCTGATTTTTGCCCCCAAATTAAAAGCATTACAGAATTTTTGCCACAAAATAAGGGAAATTTCTGCAATTTGCCTCAAAATAAAAGAAATTTCTGCATTTTTGCCCCAAAATAAGAGGAATTTCTGTATTTTGATCCAAAATTAGAGAAATTTCTGAATTTTACCCCAAAATTAAAAGTGTTACAGCATTTTTGCTCCAAAATATGGAACATTTCTGCAATTTTGTTCCAAAATTAGGGAAAGTTCTGCCGTTTTACCCCAAAATAATGGGAATTTCTGCATTTTTGCCACAAAATAAGGGAAATTTCTGCAATTTTATCCTAAAATAAATTAAATTTCTATCCTTTAGCCCCAAAATAAGGGAAATTTCTGCCTATTTGGCCCAAAATACAAGGAATTTCTGCATTTTTGCCCCAAATTAAAAGAAATTTCTGCATTTTTTCCCAAAAATAAGGGGAATTTCTGCCTTTTTGCCCTAAAATAAGGGGAATTTACCTTTTTTTGGCATAAAATAAAAGGAATTTCTGTATTTTTGCCCTGAAATAAGGAGAATTTCTGTCTTTTTGCCCTAAAATAAGGAAAATTTCTGCATTTTCGCTCCAAAATAAGGGGAATTTCAGCATTTTTGTCCCAAAATAAAGGGAATTTCTGGAATTTTGACACAAAATTAGAAGAATTACTGCAATTTTGCCCCAAAATAAGGGAAATTTCTGCAATTTTGCTTCAAAATTATGGAAATTTCTGCCTCTTTGACCCAAATTAGGGGCATTACTGTCTTTTTGCCCAAATAATAGAAATTTCTGCATTTTTGTCCAAAATTAAGTGGAATTTCTTCCTTTTCGCCCTAAAATAAGAACTTCTGTTTTTTTGGCACAAAATATGGAAAATTTCAGTCTTTTTGCCCTAAAATAAGGGCAATTTCTGTATTTTTGACCCCAAATAAGCTGAATTTCTTCCTTTTTGACCCGAAATAAGGGTAATTTCTGCATTTTTTCCCAAGAGAAAAGAAATTTCTGAAATTTTACCTTAAAATAAGGGAAATTTCTGCAATTTTGTCCCAAAAAATGGAAATTTCTGCATTTTTGCCCCCAAATAAGGAGAATTTCTGCATTTTGCCCCAAATTAGGGGAATTCCTGCCTTTTTGCCCAAAAATTAGGGGCATTACTTTTTTTTTGCCCAATAAAAAAAAATTATGCAATTTTATTCCAAAATAAGTGGAATTTCTACATTTTTGCCCCAAAAGAAGTGGAATTTCTGCCTTTTTGACCAAAAATTAGGGGTATTACTGCAATTTTGCTTCAAAATAATGGGAAATTTCTGCAATTTTGCCCCAAAATAAAGGGAATTTCTACAATTTTGACAGAAAATTCGGGGAATTACTGCAATTTTGCCCCCAAATAAAGGAAATTTCTGCATTTTTTCCCAAAACTAAGTGGAATTTCTGCCTTTTTTCTCTAAAATAAGAATTTCTGCCCTTTTGGCACAAAATAAGGGGAATTTCGGTCTTTTTGCCCTAAAATAAGGGTTATTTCTGCATTTTTGACGCCAAATAAGCGGAATTTCTGCATTTGTGCCCCAAGATAAGGGAAATTTCTACAATTTTGCCCCAAATAAGGGAAAATTCTGCCTATTTGCTCTAAAATAAAAGTAAAATTTTTGCCTTTTTGCCCAAAAATTAGAGGAATTTGGTCTTTTCGCCCTAAAATAAGAGTAATTTATGTATTTTTGATTTAAAATAAGGAGAATTTCTGTCTTATTGACCTAAAATAAGAAAAATTTCTGCATTTTTGCTCCATAATAAGAGGAATTTCAGCATTTTTGCCCCAAAATAAAGGAAATTTCTGACTTTTTGCCCCAAAATTAGGGGAATTTTTGCCCTTTTGCCCCAAAATTAGGGGTATTACTGTGTTTTTGCTCCAAAATAAGAGAAATATCTGCATTGTTGCCCAAAATTTTGTGGAATTTCTGCCTTTTTGCTCTAAAATAAGAAGAATTTCTGCCTTTTTGGCACAAAATAAGGGGAATTTCAGGCTTTTTCCCTAAAATAAGGGTAATTTAAGGAATTTTTCCCCAAATAAGCGGAATTTCTGCCTTTTTGACCTGAAATAAGGGGAATTTCTGCATTTTTGCCACAAGATAAGAGAAATTTCTGCAATTTTGCCCAAATATAAGGGAAAAATCTGCAATTTTGTTCCAAAAAATTGAAATTTCTTCAATGTTGTCCCACAAAATAGAATTTCTGCCTTTTTGCCCCAAAACTAATGGAATTTCTGATTTTTGCCCCAAAATTAAAAGCATTACAGAATTTTTGCCACAAAATAAGGGAAATTTCTGCAATTTGCCTCAAAATAAAGGAAATTTCTGCATTTTTGCCCCAAAATAAGAGGAATTTCTGTATTTTGAGCCAAAATTAGAGAAATTTCTGAATTTTACCCGAAAATTAAAAGCGTTACTGCATTTTTGCTCCAAAATATGGGAAATTTCTGCAATTTTGTTCCAAAATTAGGGAAAGTTCTGCCGTTTTACCTCAAAATAATGGGAATTTCTGCATTTTTGCCACAAAATAAGGAAAATTTCTGCAATTTTATCCTAAAATAAATTAAATTTCTATCCTATAGCCCCAAAATAAGAGAAATTTATGCCGATTTGGCCAAAAATAAGGGGAATTTCTGCATTTTTGCCCCAAATTAAAAGAAATTTTTGCATTTTTGCCCAAAAATAAGGGGAATTTCTGCCTTTTTGCCCTAAAATAAGGGGAAATTACCTTTTTGCCCCAAAATAGGGGGAATTTAGTCTTTTTGCCCTAAAATAAGGGTAATTTCTGTTTTTTTTGGCTTAAAATAAAAGAAATTTCTCTATTTTTGCCCCACAGTAAGGGGAATTTCTGTATTTTTGCCCTGAAATAAGGAGAATTTTTGTCTTTTTGCCCTAAAAAAAAAATCTGCATTTTTGCTCCAAAATGAGGAGAAATTCAGCATTTTTGCCCCAAAATAAAGGGAATTTCTGGAATTTTGACACAAAATTAGAAGAATTACTGCAATTTTGCCACAAAATAAAGGAAATTTCTGCAATTTTGCTCCAAAATTATGGGAATTTCCTCCTTTTTGACACAAAATTAGGGGCATTACTGTCTTTTTGCCCAAATAAGGGAAATTTCTGCATTTTTGTCCAAAATTAAGTGGAATTTCTTCCTTTTTGCCCTAAAATAAGAATTTCTCTTTTTTTGGCACAAAATATGGAAAATTTCATTTTTTTTGCCCTAAAATAAGGGTAATTTCTGCATTTTTGACCCTAAATAAGCGGAATTTCTGCCTTTTTGACACGAAATAAGGGGAATTTCTTCATTTTTCCCCAAGATAAAAGAAATTTCTGCATTTTGCCACAAATAAGGAAAATTTCTTCAATTTTGTTACAAAAAATGGAAATTTCTGCATTTTTGCCCCCAAATAAAGAGAATTTCTGCATTTTGACCCAAAATTAGGGGAATTTCTGCTTTTATGCCCCCAAATTAGGGGCATTACTTCCTTTTTGCCCTATAATAAGGGAAAATTGTGCAATTTTGCTCCAAAATAAGTGGAATTTATGTATTTTTGCCCCAAAAGAAGGGGAATTTCTGCCTTTTTGACCCAAATTAGGGGGATTACTGCAATTTTGCTCCAAAATAATGGGGAATTTCTGCAATTTTGCACCAATATAAAGGGAATTTCTGCAATTATGACAGAAAATTAGTGGAATTACTGCAATTTTGCCCCAAAATAAGGGAAATTTCTGCAATTTTGCTCCAAAATTAGGGGAATTTCTCCCTTTTTGACCCAAAATTATAGGCATTACTGTCTTTTTGCCCAAAATAAGGGAAATTTCTGCATTTTTTCCCAAAATTAAGTGGAATTTCTGCCTTTTTGCCCTAATATAAAAATTTCTGCCCTTTTGGCACAAAATAAGAGGAATTTCAGTCTTTCTGCCCTAAAATAAGGGTTATTTCTGCATATTTGACATCAAATAAGCGGAATTTCTGCATTTTTGACCCAAAATAAGGGGAATTTCTGCATTTTTGCCCCAAGATAAGAGAAATTTCTACAATTTTGCCCCAAAATAAGGGAAATTTCTGCCTTTTTGATCTAAAATAAGGGGAATTTTTGCCTTATTGCCCCAAAATAAGGGAAATTTAGTCTTTTTGGCCTAAATTAAGAGTAATTTCTGTATTTTTGTTTTAAAATAAGGAGAATTTCTGTCTTTTGACCTGAAATAAGAAAAATTTCTGCATTTTTGCTCCATAATAAGGGGAATTTCAGCATTTTTGCCCCAAAATAAACAGAATTTCTGACTTTTTGCCCCAAAATTAAGGGAAATTTTGCATTTTTGCCCCAAAATTAGAGGTATTAATGTGTTTTTGCTCTAAAATAAGGGAAATTTCTGCATTTTGCCCAAAATTTTGTGGAATTTCTGCATTTTTGCTCTAAATAAGAAGAATTTCTGCCTTTTTGGCACAAAATAAGGGAAATTTCAGGCTTTTTCTCTAAAATAAGGGCAATTTCAAAAATTTTCCCCCAAATAAGCAGAATTTCTGCCTTTTTGACCTGAAATAAAAGGAATTTCTGCATTTTTGCCACAAGATAAGGAAAATTTCTGCAATTTTGCCCAAAAATAAGGGAAATTTCTGCAATTTTGTTCCAAAAAAAGGAAATTTCTGAAATATTGTCCCACAAAAATGGGAATTTCTGACTTTTTGCCCCAAAAGTAATGGAATTTCTGATTTTTGCCTTAAAATTAGAAGCATTACACAAATTTTGACACAAAATAAGAGAAATTTCTGCAATTTGCCACAAAATAAAAGTAATTTCTGCAATTTTGTTCCAAAATAAGGGAAAGTTCTGCCTTTTTGCCCCAAAATAATGAGAATTTCTGCATTTTTGCCACAAAATAAGGAAAATTTCTGCAATTTTATCCTAAAATAAGATAAATTTCTATACTTTTCACTCAAATAATGGAAATTTCTGCCTATTTGGCCCAAAATAAGGGGAATTTCTGCATTTTTGCCCCAAATTAAAAGAAACTTCAGCATTTTTGCCCGAAAATAAAGGGAATTTCTGCCTTTTAGCACTAAAATAAGGGGAATTTACCTTTTTGCCCCAAGATAGGGGGAATTTAGTCTTTTTGCCCTAAAATAAGGGTGATTTCTGTATTTTTGGCTTAAAATAAGAGGAATTTCTGCATTTTTGCCCAAAAAAGGGGAATTTCTGTATTTTTGCCCTGAAATAAGGAGAATTTCTGTCTATTTGCCCTAAAATAAAAAAAATTTCTGCATTTTTACTCCAAAAAAAGGGGAATTTCAGCATTTTTGCCCCCAAATAAGGGGAATTTCTGCAATTTTGCCCCAAAATAAAGGGAATTTCTGGAATTTTGACACAAAATTAGGGGAATTACTGCAATTTTGCCCCAAAATAAGGTAAATTTCTGCAATTTTCTTTCAAATTAGGGGAATTTCTGCCTTTTTGACCCAAAATTAGGGGCATTACTGTCTTTTGCACCAAATAAGGGAAATTTCTGAATTTTTTTTCCAAAATTAAGTGGAATTTCTGCCTTTTTGCCCTAAAATAAGAATTTCTGCCCTTTTGGCACAAAATAAGGGGAATTTCAGTCTTTTTGCCCTAAAATAAGTGTTAGTTCTGCATTTTTGACCCCAAATAAGCAGAATTTGTGCATTTTTTGATCCGAAATAAGGGGAATTTCTGCATTTTTACCCCAAGATAAGCGAAATTTCCACAATTTTGCCACAAAATAAATGAAATTTCTGCAATTTTGTCCCAAAAAAGAGAAATTTCAGGTTTTTTGCCCCACAATAAGGTGAATTTCTGCCTTTTTGCCCCAAAATTAGGGGAATTTCAGCTTTTTGCCCGAAAATTAGGGGCATTACTGGGTTTTTGCCTCAAAATAAAGGAAAATTCTGCATTTTTGCCCAAAATTAATTGGAATTTCTGCCTTTTTGCCCTAAAATAAGAAGTATTTCTGTATTTTTGGCAAAAAATAAAGGGAATTTCAGTCTTTTTCCTTAAAATAAGTTTAATTTCTGCAATTTGCCCACAAATTAGAGGAATTATGGCCTTTTGGACCGGAAATAAGGGAAATTTCTGGATTTCTGTCCCATGATAAGAGAAACTTCTGCAATTTTGCATCAAAATAAAGAAAATTTCTGCCGTTTTGCCCCAAAATAAGGAGAATTTCTGCCTTTTTGCCCCAAATAAGGGGAATTTCTGCAATTTTGCTCAAAAATAATGTGGAATTTCTGCATTTTTGCGCCAAAATAAGGAGAATTTTTGCAATTTTGCTCCAAAATAATGGGTAATTTCTGCAATTTTGCCCCAAAATAAAGGGAATTTCTGCAATTTTGCCCCAAAATTAGGGTAATTTCTGCCTTTTTGACACAAAATTAGGGGCATTACTGTCTTTTTGCTCCAAATAAGGGAAATTTCTGCATTTTTGTCCAAAATTAAGTGGAATTTTTTCCTTTTTGCCCTAAAATAAGAATTTCTGTATTTTTGGCACAAAATATGGAGAATTTCAGTCTTTTTGCCCTAAAATAAGGGTAATATCTGCATTTTTGACCCCAAATAAGCGGAATTTCTGCCTTTTTGACCCGAAATAAAAGGAATATCTGCATTTTTCCCCAAGTTAAAGAAATTTCTGCAATTTTGCCCCAAATAAAAAAAATTTCTGAAATTTTGTCCCAAAAAATGGAAATTTCTGCATTTTTGCCCCCAAATAAGGAGAATTTCTGCATTTTGCCCCAAAATTAGGGGAATTTCTGCCTTTTTGCCCACAAATTAGAGGCATTACTTTTTTTTTGCCCAATAATGAGGAAAAATTATGCAATTTTGCTCCAAAATAAGTGGAATTTTTACATTTTTGCCCCAAAAGAAGGGGTATTTCTTCCTTTTTGTCCTAAAATTAGGGGTATTACTGCAATTTTGCTTCAAAATATTGGGGAATTTCTGCAATTTTATCAGAAAATTAGAAGAATTACTGCAATTTTGCCCAAGAATAAGGGAAATTTCTGCAATTTTCCTCGAAATTAGGGTAATTTCTGCCTTTTTGTCCTAAAATTAGGGGTATTACTGCAATTTTGCTCCAAAATAATGGGGATTTTCTGCAATTTTGCCTCAAAATAAAGCGAATTTCTGCAATTTTTTCAGAAAATTCGGGGAATTACTGCAATTTTGCCCCAAAATAAGGGAAATTTCTGCAATTTTCCTCCAAAATTAGGGGAATTTCTGCCTTTTTGACCCAAAATTAGGGGCATTACTCTCTTTTGCCCAAAATAAGGGAAATTTCTGCATTTTTTCCCAAAATTAAGTGGAATTTCTGCCTTTTTGCCCTAAAATAAGAATTTCTGTTTTTTTTGGCACAAAATAAGGGGAATTTCAGTCTTTTTGCCCTAAAATAAGGGTTATTTCTGCATTTTTGACCCCAAATAAGCGGAATTTCTGCATTTTTGATCCGAAATAAGGGGAATTTCTGCATTTTTACCCGAAGATAAGCGAAATTTCCACAATTTTGCCACAAAATAAATGAAATTTCTGCAATTTTGTCCCAAAAAAGGGAAATTTCAGCAATTTTGCCCCACAATAAGGGGAATTTCTGCTTTTTTGCCCCAAAATTAGGGGAAATTCTGCTTTTTGCCCGAAAATTAGGGGCATTACTGGGTTTTTGCCCCAAAATAAGGGAAAATTCTGCATTTTTGCCCAAAATTAATTGGAATTTTTGCCTTTTTGCCCAAAAATAATAAGTATTTCTGTATTTTTGGCAAAAAATATGGGGAATTTCAGTCTTTTTCCCTAAAATAAGTTTAATTTCTGCAATTTGCCCCCAAATTAAAGGAATTTTGGCCTTTTGGACTGGAAATAAGGAGAATTTCTGGATTTCTGTCCCATGATAAGAGAAACTTCTGCAATTTTGCATCAAAATAAAGAAAATTTTTGCCATTTTGCCCCAAAATAAGGAGAATTTCTGCCTTTTTGCCCCAAATAAGGGGAATTTCTGCAATTTTGCTCCAAAATAATGTGGAATTTCTGCATTTTTGCGCCAAAATAAGGGGAATTTCTGCAATTTTGCTCCAAAATAATTAGTAATTTCTGCAATTTTGCCCCAAAATAAAGGGAATTTCTGCAATTTTGCCCCAAAATTAGGGTAATTTCTGCCTTTTTGACACAAAATTAGGGGCATTACTGTCTTTTTGCTCCAAATAAGGGAAATTTCTGCATTTTTGTCCAAAATTAAGTGGAATTTCTTCCTTTTTGCCCTTAAATAAGAATTTCTGTTTTTTTTGGCACAAAATATGGGGAATTTCAGTCTTTTTGCCCTAAAATAAGGGTAATTTCTGCATTTTGACCCCAAATAAGCGGAATTTCTGCCTTTTTGACTCGAAATAAGAGGAATTTCTGCATTTTTCCCCAAGTTAAAGAAATTTCTGCAATTATGCCCCAAATAAGGGAAATTTCTGAAATTTTGTCCCAAAAAATGGAAATTTCTGCATTTTACCCCCAAATTAGAGGCATTACTTCTTTTTTGCCCAATAATAAGGAAAAATTATGCAATTTCTCTCCAAAATAAGTGGAATTTCTACATTTTTGCCCCAAAAGAAGGGGAATTTCTGCTTTTGGCCTAAAATTAGGGGTATTACTGAAATTTTGCTCCAAAATAATGAAGAATTTCTGCAATTTTGCCCCAAAATAAAGGGAATTTTTGCAATTTTCTCAGAAAATTAGGAGAATTACTGCAATTTTGCCCAAAAATAAGGGAAATTTCTGCAATTTTCCTCGAAATTATGGGAATTTCTGCCTTTTTGTCGTAAAATTAGGGGTATTACTGCAATTTTGCTCCAAAATAATGGGGAATTTCTGCAATTTTGCCCCAAAATAAAGGGAATTTCTGCAATTTTTTCAGAAAATTAGGGGAATTACTGCAATTTTGCCCCAAAATAAGGGAAATTTCTTCAATTTTCCTCCAAAATTAGGGGAATTTCTGCCTTTTTGAGCCAAAATTAGGGGCATTACTGTCTTTTGCCCCAAATAAGGGAAATTTCTGCATTTTTTCCCAAAATTAAGTGGAATTTCTGCCTTTTTGCTGTAAAATAAAAATTTCTGCCCTTTTGGCACAAGATAATAGGAATTTCAGTCTTTTTCCCTAAAATAAGTGGTATTTCTGCATTAATGACCCCAAATAAGCGGAATTTCTGCATTTTTGATCCAAAATAAGGGGAATTTCTGCATTTTTACCCCAAGATAAGCAAAATTTCCACAATTTTGCCACAAAATAAATGAAATTTCTGCAATATTGTCCCAAAAAAGGGAAATTTCAGCAATTTTGCCCCACAATAAAAGGATTTTCTGCCTTTTTGCCCCAAAATTAGGGGAATTTCTGCTTTTTGCCTGAAAATTAGGGGCATTACTAGGTTTTTGCCCCAACATAAGGGAAAATTCTGCATTTTTGCCCAAAATTAATTGGAATTTCTGCCTTTTAGCCCTAAAATAAGAAGTATTTCTGTCTTTTTGTTAAAAAATAAGGGGAATTTCAGTCATTTTTCCTAAAATAAGTTAAATTTCTGCAATTTGCCCCTAAATTAGAGAAATTACGGCTTTTTGGACCGGAAATAAGGGAAATTTCTGGATTTCTGTCCCATGGTAAAAGAAACTTCTGCAATTTTGCTCCAAAATAAAGAAAATTTCTGCCGTTTTGCCCCAAATTTAAGGAGAATTTCTGCCTTTTTGCCCCAAATAAGGAGAATTTATGCAATTTTGCTCCAAAATAATGTGGAATTTCTGCATTTTTCCCCAAAATAAGGGGAATTTTGCAATTTTGCCCCAAAATAATGAGGAATTTCTGTAATTTTGCCCCAAAATAAAGGGAATTTCTGCAATTTTGCCCAAAAATTAGGGTAATTTCTGCCTTTTTGACACAAAATTAGAAGCATTACTGTCTTTTTGCTCCAAATAAGGGAAATTTCTGCATTTTTGTCCAAAATTAAGTGGAATTTCTTCCTTTTTGCCCTAAAATAAGAATTTCTGGTTTTTTTTGGCCAAAATATGGGAAATTTCAGTCTTTTTGCCCTAAAATAAGGGTAATTTCTGCCTTTTTGACTCCAAATAAGCGGAATTTCTGCTTTTTTGACCCGAAATAAGGGGTATTTCTGCATTTTTCCCCAAGATAAAGAAATTTCTGCAATTTTGCCCCAACTAAGGGAAATTTCTTAAATTTTGTCCCAAAAAAATGGAAATTTCTGCATTTTTGCCCCCAAATAAGGAGAATTTCTGCATTTTGCCCCAAAATTAGGGGAATTTCTGCCTTTTTGCCTTCAAATTAGAGGCATTACTTCCTTTTGCCCAATAATAATGAAAAATTATGCAATTTTACTCCAAAATAAGTGGAATTTCTACATTTTTGCCCCAAAAGAAAAAAAATTTCTGCCTTTTTGTCCTAAAATTAGGGGTATTACTGCAATTTTGCTCCAAAATAATGGGGAATTTCTGCAATTTTGCCCCAAAATAAAGGGAATTTTTGCAATTTTTTTAGAAAATTAGAGGAATTACTGCAATTTTGCCCCAAAATAAAAGAAATTTCTGCAATTTTCCTCCAAAATTAGGGGAATTTCTGCCTTTTTGTCCTAAAATTAGGGGTATTACTGCAATTTTGTTCCAAAATAATGGGGAATTTCTGCAATTTTGCCCCAAAATAAAGGGAATTTCTGCAATTTTGCCCCAAAATTAGGGTAATTTCTGTATTTTTGACACAAAATTAGAAGCATTACTGTCTTTTTGCTCCAAATAAGGGGAATTTCTGCAATTTTGCTCCAAAATAATGTGGAATTTCTGCATTTTTGCCCCAAAATAAGGGGAATTTCTGCAATTTTGTCCAAAATAATAGGGAATTTCTGCAATTTGCCCCAAAATGAAGGGAATTTTTGCAATTTTTTCTGAAAAATAGGGGAATTACTCCAATTTTGCCCTAAAATATGGGAAATTTCTGCATTTTTCCCCCAAAATTAGGAGAATTTCTGCCTTTTTGACCCAAAATTAGGGGCATTACTGTCTTTTGCCCCAAATAAGAGAAATTTCTGCATTTTTTCCCAATATTAAGTGGAATTTCTGCCTTTTTGCCCTAAAATAAGAATTTCTGCCCTTTTGGCACAAAATAAGGGGAATTTCAGTCTTTTTGCCATAAAACGAGTGTTATTTCTCTATTTTTGACCCCAAATAAGCGGAATTTCTGCATTTTTGATCCGAAATAAAGGGAATTTCTGCATTTTTACCCCAAGATAAGCAAAATTTCCACAATTTTGCCACAAAATGAATGAAATTTCTGCAATTTTGTCCCAAAAATAGGATATTTCAGCAATTTTGCCCCACAATAATGGGAATTTCTGACTTTTTGCCCCCAAATTAGAGGCATTACTTCCTTTTTGCCCAATAATAAGGAAAAATTATGCAATTTTGCTCCAAAATAAGTGGAATTTCTACCTTTATTCCCCAAAAGAATGAGAATTTCTGCCTTTTTGTCCTAAAATTAGGGGTATTACTGCAATTTTGCTCCAAAATAATGGGGAATTTCTGCAATTTTGCCCCAAAATAAAGGGAATTTCTTCAATTTTTTCAGAAAATGAGGGGAATTACTGCAATTTTGCCCCAAAATAAGGGAAATTTCTGCAATTTGCCCCCAAATTAGAGGAATTACGGCCTTTTGGACCGGAAATAAGGGAAATTTCTGGATTTCTGTTCAATGATAAGAGAAACTTCTGCAATTTTGCCCCAAAATAAAGAAAATTTCTGCCGTTTTGCCTAAAAATAAGGAGAATTTCTGCCTTTTTGTCCCAAATAAGGGGAATTTCTGCAATTTTGCTCCAAAATAATGTGGAATTCCTGCATTTTTGCCCCAAAATATAGGGAATTTCTGCAATTTTGTTCCAAAATAATGGGGAATTTCTGCAATTTTGCCCCAGGGAATTTTTGCAATTTTGCCCCAAAATTAGGGTAATTTCTGTATTTTTGCCACAAAATTAAAGGCATTACTGTCTTTTTGCTCCAAATAAGGGGAATTTCTGCAATTTTGCTCCAAAATAATGTGGAATTTCTGCATTTTTGCCCCAAAATAAGGGGAATTTCTGCAATTTTGCTCCAAAATAATGGGGAATTTCTGCAATTTGCCCCAAAATGAAGGGAATTTCTGCAATTTTTTCTGAAAATTAGGGGAATTACTCCAATTTTGCCCCAAAATATGGGAAATTTCTGCAATTTTCCCCCAAAATTAGGAGAATTTCTGCCTTTTTGACCCAAAATTAGGGGCATTACTGTCTTTTGCCCCAAATAAGGGAAATTTCTGCATTTTTTCCCAATATTAAGTGGAATTTCTGCCTTTTTGCCCTAAAATAAGAATTTCTGCCCTTTTGGCACAAAATAAGGGGAATTTCAGTCTTTTTGCCATAAAACAAGTGTTATTTCTGCATTTTTGACTTCAAATAATTGGAATTTCTGCATTTTTGATCCGAAATAAGGGGAATTTCTGCATTTTTACCCCATGATAAGCAAAATTTCCACAATTTTGCCACAAAATAAATGAAATTTCTGCAATTTTGTCCCAAAAAAGAGATATTTCAGCAATTTTGCCACACAATAAGGGGAATTTCTGCATTTTTGGCCCAAAATTAGGGGAATTTCTGCTTTTTGCCCGAAAATTAGGGGCATTACTGGGTTTTTGCCCCAAAATAAGGGAAAATTCTGCATTTTTGCCCAAAATTAATTGCAATTTCTGCCTTTTAGCCCTAAAATAAGAAGTATTTCTCTCTTTTTGGCAAAAAATAAGGGGAATTTCAGTCTTTTTCTCTAAAATAAATTTAATTTCTGCAATTTGCCCCCAAATTAGAGGAATTACGGCCTTTTGGACCGGAAATAAGGGAAATTTCTGGATTTCTGTCCCATGATAAGAGAAACTTCTGCAATTTTGCCCCAAAATGAAGAAAATTTCTGCCGTTTTGCCCCAAAATAAAGAGAATTTCTGCCTTTTTGCCCCAAATAAGGGGAATTTCTGCAATTTTGCTCCAAAATTATGTACAATTTCTGCATTTTTGCCCCAAAATAAGGGGAATTTCTGCAATTTTGCCCCAAAATTAGGGTAATTTCTGCCTTTTTGACACAAAATTAGGGGCATTACTGTCTTTTTGCTCCAAATAAGGGAAATTTCTGCATTTTTGTCCAAAATTAAGTGGAATTTTTTCCTTTTTGCCCTAAAATAAGAATTTCTGTTTTTTTGGCACAAAATATTGGGAATTTCAGTCTTTTTGCCCTAAAATAAGGGTAATTTCTGCAATTTTGACCCCAAATAAGCGGAATTTCTGCCTTTTTGACCCGAAATAAGGGGAATTTCTGCATTTTTCCTCAAGTTAAAAAAATTTCTGCAATATTGCACCAAATAAGGGAAATTTCTGAAAATTTGTCCCAAAAAATGGAAATTTCTCCATTTTTGCCCCCAAATAAAAAGAATTTCTGCATTTTGCCCCAAAATTAGGGGAATTTCTGCCTTTTGCCCCCAAATTAGAGGCATTACTTCTTTTTTGTCCAATAATAAGGAAAAATTATGCAATTTTGCTCCAAAATAAGTGGAATTTCTACCTTTTTTCCCCAAAAGAATGAGAATTTCTGCCTTTTTGTCCTAAAATTAGGGGTATTACTGCAATTTTGCTCCAAAATAATGGGGAATTTCTGCAATTTTGCCCCAAAATAAAGGGAATTTCTTCAATTTTTTCAGAAAATTAGGGGAATTACTGCAATTTTGCCCCAAAATAAAGGAAATTACTGCAATTTGCCCCCAAATTAGAGGAATTACGGCCTTTTGGACCGGAAATAAAGGAAATTTCTGGATTTCTGTTCAATAATATGAGAAACTTCTGCAATTTTGCCCCAAAATAAAGAAAATTTCTGCCGTTTTGCCTAAAAATAAGGAGAATTTCTGCCTTTTTGTCCCAAATAAGGGAGATTTCTGCAATTTTGCTCCAAAATAATGTGGAATTCCTGCATTTTTGCCCCAAAATATAGGGAATTTCTGCAATTTTGTTCCAAAATAATGGGGAATTTCTGCAATTTTGCCCCAAAATAAAGGGAATTTCTGCAATTTTGCCCCAAAATTAGGGTAATTTCTGTATTTTTGACACAAAATTAGGGGCATTACTGTCTTTTTGCTCCAAATAAGGGGAATTTCTGCAATTTTGCTCCAAAATAATGTGGAATTTCTGCATTTTTGCCCCAAAATAAGGGGAATTTCTGCAATTTTGCTCCAAAATAATAGGGAATTTCTGCAATTTGCCCCAAAATGAAGGGAATTTCTGCAATTTTTTCTGAAGATTAGGGGAATTACTCCAATTTTGCCCCAAAATATGGGAAATTTCTGCAATTTTCCCCCAAAATTAGGAGAATTTCTGCCTTTTTGACCCAAAATTAGGGGCATTAATGTCTTTTGCCCCAAATAAGAGAAATTTCTGCATTTTTTCCCAAGATTAAGTGGAATTTTTGCCTTTTTGCCCTAAAATAAGAATTTCTGCCCTTTTGGCACAAAATAAGGGGAATTTCAGTCTTTTTGCCATAAAACGAGTGTTATTTCTCCATTTTTGACCCCAAATAAGCGGAATTTCTGCATTTTTGATCCGAAATAAAGGGAATTTCTGCATTTTTCCCCCAAGATAAGCAAAATTTCCACAATTTTGCCACAAAATAAATAAAATTTCTGCAATTTTGTCCCAAAAATAGGATATTTCAGCAATTTTGCCCCACAATAAGGGGAATTTCTGCCTTTTTGCCCCCAAATTAGAGGCATTACTTCCTTTTTGCCAAATAATAAGGAAAAATTATGCAATTTTGCTCCAAAATAAGTGGAATTTCTACCTTTTTTCCCCAAAAAAATGAGAATTTCTGCCTTTTTGTCCTAAAATTAGGGGTATTACTGCAATTTTGCTCCAAAATAATGGGGAATTTCTGCAATTTTGCCCCAAAATAAAGGGAATTTCTTCAATTTTTTCAGAAAATGAGGGGAATTACTGCAATTTTGCCCCAAAATAAGGGAAATTTCTGCAATTTGCCCCCAAATTAGAGGAATTACGGCCTTTTGGACCGGAAATAAGGGAAATTTCTGGATTTCTGTTCAATGATAAGAGAAACTTCTGCAATTTTGCCCCAAAATAAAGAAAATTTCTGCCGTTTTGCCTAAAAATAAGGAGAATTTCTGCCTTTTTGTCCCAAATAAGGGGAATTTCTGCAATTTTGCTCCAAAATAATGTGAAATTCCTGCATTTTTGCCCCAAAATATAGGGAATTTCTGCAATTTTGTTCCAAAATAATGGGGAATTTCTGCAATTTTGCCCCAGGGAATTTTTGCAATTTTGCCCCAAAATTAGGGTAATTTCTGTATTTTTGCCACAAAATTAAAGGCATTACTGTCTTTTTGCTCCAAATAAGGGGAATTTCTGCAATTTTGCTCCAAAATAATGTGGAATTTCTGCATTTTTGCCCCAAAATAAGGGGAATTTCTGCAATTTTGCTCCAAAATAATGGGGAATTTCTGCAATTTGCCCCAAAATGAAGGGAATTTCTGCAATTTTTTCTGAAAATTAGGGGAATTACTCTAATTTTGCCCCAAAATATGGGAAATTTCTGCAATTTTCCCCCAAAATTAGGAGAATTTCTGCCTTTTTGACCCAAAATTAGGGGCATTACTGTCTTTTGCCCCAAATAAGGGAAATTTCTGCATTTTTTCCCAATATTAAGTGGAATTTCTGCCTTTTTGCCCTAAAATAAGAATTTCTGCCCTTTTGGCACAAAATAAGGGGAATTTCAGTCTTTTTGCCATAAAACAAGTGTTATTCCTGCATTTTTGACTTCAAATAATTGGAATTTCTGCATTTTTGATCCGAAATAAGGGGAATTTCTGCATTTTTACCCCATGATAAGCAAAATTTCCACAATTTTGCCACAAAATAAATGAAATTTCTGCAATTTTGTCCCAAAAAAGGGATATTTCAGCAATTTTGCCACACAATAAGGGGAATGTCTGCCTTTTTGCCCCAAAATTATGGGAATTTCTGCTTTTTGCCCGAAAATTAGGGGCATTACTGGGTTTTTGCCCCAAAATAAGGGAAAATTCTGCATTTTTGCCCAAAATTAATTGGAATTTCTGCCTTTTAGCCCTAAAATAAGAAGTATTTCTCTCTTTTTGGCAAAAATAAGGGGAATTTCAGTCTTTTTCCCTAAAATAAATTTAATTTATGCAATTTGCCCCCAAAGTAGAGGAATTACGGCATTTTGGACCGGAAATAAGGGAAATTTCTGGATTTCTGTCCCATGATAAGAGAAACTTCTGCAATTTTGCCCCAAAATGAAGAAAATTTCTGCCGTTTTGCCCCAAAATAAGGAGAATTTCTGCCTTTTTGCCCCAAATAAGGAGAATTTCTGCAATTTTGCTCCAAAATTATGTACAATTTCTGCATTTTTGCCCCAAAATAAGGGGAATTTCTGCAATTTTGCCCCAAAATTAGGGTAATTTCTGCCTTTTTGACACAAAATTAGGGGCATTACTGTCTTTTTGCTCCAAATAAGGGAAATTTCTGCATTTTTGTCCAAAATTAAGTGGAATTTCTTCCTTTTTGCCCTAAAATAAGAATTTCTGTTTTTTTGGCACAAAATATGGGGAATTTCAGTCTTTTTGCCCTAAAATAAGGGTAATTTCTGCAATTTTGACCCCAAATAAGTGGAATTTCTGCTTTTTTGACCCGAAATAAGGGGAATTTCTGCATTTTTCCCCAAGTTAAAGAAATTTCTGCAATATTGCATCAAATAAGGGAAATTTCTGAAATTTTGTCCCAAAAAATGTAAATTTCTGCATTTTTGCCCCCAAATAAGGAGAATTTCTGCATTTTGCCCCAAAATTAGGGGAATTTCTGCCTTTTTGCCCCCAAATTAGAGGCATCACTTCCTTTTTGCCCAATAATAACGAAAAATTATGCAATTTTGCTCCAAAATAAGTGGAATTTCTACCTTTTTTCCCCAAAAGAATGAGAATTTCTGCCTTTTTGTCCTAAAATTAGGGGTATTACTGCAATTTTGCTCCAAAATAATGGGGAATTTCTGCAATATTGCCCCAAAATAAAGGGAATTTCTTCAATTTTTTCAGAAAATTAGGGGAATTACTGCAATTTTGCCCCAAAATAAGGGAAATTTCTGCAATTTGCCCACAAATTAGAGGAATTACTGCCTTTTGGACCGGAAATAAGGGAAATTTGTGGATTTCTGTTCAATGATAAGAGAAACTTCTGCAATTTTGCCCCAAAATAAAGAAAATTTCTGCCGTTTTGCCTAAAAATAAGAAGAATTTCTGCCTTTTTGTCCCAAATAAGGGGAATTTCTGCAATTTTGCTCCAAAATAATGTAGAATTCCTGCATTTTTGCCCCAAAATATTGGGAATTTCTGCAATTTTGTTCCAAAATAATGGGGAATTTCTGCAAGTTTGCCCCACAATAAAGGGAATTTCTGCAATTTTGCCCCAAAATTAGGGTAATTTCTGTATTTTTGACACAAAATTAGGGGCATTACTGTCTTTTTGCTCCAAATAAGGGGAATTTCTGCAATTTTGCTCCAAAATAATGTGGAATTTCTGCATTTTTGCCCAAAAATAAGGGGAATTTCTGCAATTTTGCTCCAAAATAATGGGGAATTTCTGCAATTTGCCCCAAAATGAAGAGAATTTCTGTAATTTTTTCAGAAAATTAGGGGAATTACTCCAATTTTGCCCCAAAATAAGGGAAATTTCTGCAATTTTCTCCCAAAATTAGGAGAATTTCTGCCTTTTTGACCCAAAATTAGGGGCATTACTGTCTTTTGCCCCAAATAAGGGAAATTTCTGCCTTTTTCCCAATATTAAGTGGAATTTCTGCCTTTTTGCCCTAAAATAAGAATTTCTGCCCTTTTGGCACAAAATAAGGGGAATTTCAGTCTTTTTGCCATTGAACAAGTGTTATTTCTGCATTTTTGACCCCAAATAAGCGGAATTTCTGCATTTTTGATCCGAAATAAGGGGAATTTCTGCATTTTTACCCCATGATAAGCAAAATTTCCACAATTTTGCCACAAAATAAATGAAATTTCTGCAATTTTGTCCCAAAAAAAGGATATTTCAGCAATTTTGCCCCACAATAAGGGGAATTTCTGCCTTTTTGCCCCATAATTAGGGGAATTTCTGCTTTTTGCCTGAAAATTAGGGGCATTACTGGGTTTTTGCCTCAAAATAAGGGAAAATTCTGCATTTTTGCCCAAAATTAATTGGAATTTCTGCCTTTTTGCCCTAAAAAAAGAAGTATATCTGTCTTTTTGGCAAAAAATAAAGGGAATTTCAGTCTTTTTCCTTAAAATAAGTTTAATTTCTGCAATTTGCCCCCAAATTAGAGGAATTACGGCCTTTTGGACTGGAAATAAGGGAAATTTCTGGATTTCTGTCCCATGATAAGAGAAAATTCTGCAATTTTGCCTAAAATAAAGAAAATTTCTGCCGTTTTGCCCCAAAATATAGAGAATTTCTGCCTTTTTGCCCCAAATAAGGGGAATTTCTGCAATTTTGCTCCAAAATAATGTGGAATTTCTTCATTTTTTCCCCAAAATAAGGGGAATTTCTGCAATTTTGCTCCAAAATAATGGGTAATTTCAGCAATTTTGCCCCAAAATAAAGGGAATTTCTGCAATTTTGCCCCAAAATTAGGGTAATTTCTGCCTTTTTGACACAAAATTAGGGGCATTACTGTCTTTTTGCTCCAAATAAAGGAAATTTCTGCATTTTTGTCCAAAATTAAGTGGAATTTCTTCCTTTTTGCCCTAAAATAAGAATTTCAGTTTTTTTGGCACAAAATATGGGGAATTTCAGTCTTTTGCCCTAAAATAAGTGTAATTTCTGCATTTTTGACCCCAAATAAGCGGAATTTCTGACTTTTTGACCCGAAATAAGGGGAATTTCTGCATTTTTTCCCAAGTTAAAGAAATTTCTGCAATTTTGCCCCAAATAAGGGAAATTTCTGAAATTTTGTCCCAAAAATTGGAAATTTCTGCATTTTTGCCCCCAAATAAGGAGAATTTCTGCATTTTGCCCCAAAATTAGGGGAATTTCTGCCTTTTTGCCCCCAGATTAGAGATAATTACTTCCTTTTTGCCCAATAATAAAGAAAAAATTATGCAATTTAGCTCCAAAATATGTGAAATTTCTACCTTTTTGCCCCAAAAGAAGGGGAATTTCGGCCTTTTTGTACTAAAATTAGGGGTATTACTGCAATTTTGCTCCAAAATAATGGGGAATTTCTTCAATTTTGCCCAAAAATAAAGGGAATTTCTGCAATTATTTCAGAAAATTAGGGAAATTACTGCAATTTTGCCCCAAAATAAGGGAAATTTCTGCAATTTTCCTCCAAAATTAGAGGAATTTATGCCTTTTTTTCCTAAAATTAGGGGTATTACTGCAATTTTGCTCCAAAATAATGGGGAATTTCTGCAATTTTGCCCCAAAATAAAGGGAATTTCTGCAATTTTTTCAGAAAATTAGGGGAATTACTGCAATTTTGGCCCAAAATAAGGGAAATTTCTGCAATTTTCCTCCAAAATTAGGGGAATTTCTGCCTTTTTGACCCAAAATTAGGGGCATTACTGTCTTTTGCCCCAAATAAGGGAAATTTCTGCATTTTTTTCTCAAAATTAAGTGGAATTTCTGCCTTTTTGCCCTAAAATAAGAATTTCTGCCCTTTTGGCACAAAATAAGAGGAATTTCAGTCTTTTTGCCCAAAACTAAGTGTTATTTCTGCATTTTTGACACCAAATATGCGGAATTTCTGCATTTTTGATCCGAAATAAAAGGAATTTCTGCAATTTTACCCCAAGATAAGCGAAATTTCCACAATTTTGCCACAAAATAAATGAAATTTCTGCAATTTTGTCCCAAAAAGGGAAATTTCAGCAATTTTGCCCCACAATAAGGGGAATTTCTGCCTTTTTGCCCCAAAATTAGTGGAATTTCTGCTTTTTGCCCGAAAATTAGGGGCATTACTGGGTTTTTGCCCGAAAATAAGGGAAAATTCTGCATTTTTGCCCAAAATTAATTGGAATTTCTCCCTTTTTGCCATAAAATATAAAGTATTTCTGTCTTTTTGGCAAAAAATAAGGGGAATTTCAGTCTTTTTCCCTAAAATAAGTTTAATTTCTGCAATTTGCCCCCAAATTAGAGGAATTATGGCCTTTTGGACCGGAAATAAGGGAAATTTCTGGATTTCTGTCCCATGATAAGAAAAACTTCTGCAATTTTGCCCCAAAATAAAGAAAATTTCTTTTGTTTTGCCTCAAAATAAGGAGAATGTTTGCCTTTTTGCCCCAAATAATGGGAATTTCTGCAATTTTGCTCCAAAATAATGTGGAATTTCTGCATTTTTCCCCAAAATTAGGGTAATTTCTGCCTTTTTGACACAAAATTAGGGGCATTACTGTCTTTTTGGTCCAAATAAGGGAAATTTCTGCATTTTTGTCCAAAATTAAGTGGAATTTCTTCCTTTTTGCTATAAAATAAGAATTTCTGTTTTTTTGGCACAAAATATGGGGAATTTCAGTCTTTTTGCCTTAAAATAAGGGTAATTTCTGCATTTTTGACCCCAAATAAGCGGAATTTCTGCCTTTTTGACCCGAAATAAGGGGAATTTCTGCATTTTTCCCCAAGTTAAAGAAATTTCTGCAATTTTGCCCCAAATAAGGGAAATTTCTTAAATTTTGTCCCAAAAAATTGAAATTTCTGCATTTTTGCCCCCAAATAAGGAGAATTTCTGCATTTTGCCCCAAAATTAGGGGAATTTCTGCCTTTTTGCCCCCAACTTAGAGGCATTACTTTCTTTTTGCCCAATAATAAGGAAAAATTATGCATTTTGCTCAAAATAAGTGGAATTTCTAACTTTTGCCCCAAAAGAAGGGGAATTTCTGCCTTTTTGTCCTAAAATTAGGGGTATTACTGCAATTTCGCTTCAAAATAATGGGAAATTTCTGCAATTTTGCCCCAAAATAAAGGGAATTTCTGCAATGTTTTCAGAAAATTAGGGAAATTACTGCAATTTTGCCCCAAAATAAGAAGAATTTCTGCAATTTTGCTCCAAAATAATGGGGAATTTCTGCAATTTTGCCCCAAAATAAAGGGAATTTCTGCAATTTTGCCCCAAAATTAGGCAAATTTCTGCAATTTTGCCCCAAAATTAGGGTAATTTCTGTATTTTTGACACAAAATTAGGGGCATTACTGTCTTTTTGCTCCAAATAAGGGGAATTTCTGCAATTTTGCTCCAAAATAATGTGGAATTTCTGCATTTTTGCCCCAAAATAAGGGGAATTTCTGCAATTTTGCTCCAAAATAATGGGGAATTTCTGCAATTTGCCCCAAAATGAAGAGAATTTCTGTAATTTTTTCAGAAAATTAGGGGAATTACTCCAATTTTGCCCCAAAATAAGGGAAATTTCTGCAATTTTTTCCCAAAATTAGGAGAATTTCTGCCTTTTTGACCCAAAATTAGGGGCATTACTGTCTTTTGCCCCAATTAAGGGAAATTTCTGCCTTTTTCCCAATATTAAGTGGAATTTCTGCCTTTTTGCCCTAAAATAAGAATTTCTGCCCTTTTGGCACAAAATAAGGGGAATTTCAGTCTTTTTGCCATTAAACAAGTGTTATTTCTGCATTTTTGACCCCAAATAAGCGGAATTTCTGCATTTTTGATCCGAAATAAGGGGAATTTCTGCATTTTTACCCCATGATAAGCAAAATTTCCACAATTTTGCCACAAAATAAATGAAATTTCTGCAATTTTGTCCCAAAAAAAGGATATTTCAGCAATTTTGCCCCACAATAAGGGGAATTTCTGCCTTTTTGCCCCATAATTAGGGGAATTTCTGCTTTTTGCCTGAAAATTAGGGGCATTACTGGGTTTTTGCCTCAAAATAAGGGAAAATTCTGCATTTTTGCCCAAACTTAATTGGAATTTCTGCCTTTTTGCCCTAAAAAAAGAAGTATATCTGTCTTTTTGGCAAAAAATAAAGGGAATTTCAGTCTTTTTCCTTAAAATAAGTTTAATTTCTGCAATTTGCCCCCAAATTAGAGGAATTACGGCCTTTTGGACCGGAAATAAGGGAAATTTCTGGATTTCTGTCCCATGATAAGAGAAAATTCTGCAATTTTGCCTAAAATAAAAAAAATTTCTGCCGTTTTGCCCCAAAATAAAGAGAATTTCTGCCTTTTTGCCCCAAATAAGGGGAATTTCTGCAATTTTGCTCCAAAATAATGTGGAATTTCTTCATTTTTTCCCCAAAATAAGGGGAATTTCTGCAATTTTGCTCCAAAATAATGGGTAATTTCAGCAATTTTGCCCCAAAATAAAGGGAATTTCTGCAATTTTGCCCCAAAATTAGGGTAATTTCTGCCTTTTTGACACAAAATTAGGGGCATTACTGTCTTTTTGCTCCAAATAAAGGAAATTTCTGCATTTTTGTCCAAAATTAAGTGGAATTTCTTCCTTTTTGCCCTAAAATAAGAATTTCAGTTTTTTTGGCACAAAATATGGGGAATTTCAGTCTTTTGCCCTAAAATAAGTGTAATTTCTGCATTTTTGACCCCAAATAAGCGGAATTTCTGACTTTTTGACCCGAAATAAGGGGAATTTCTGCATTTTTCCCAAGTTAAAGAAATTTCTGCAATTTTGCCCCAAATAAGGGAAATTTCTGAAATTTTGTCCCAAAAATTGGAAATTTCTGCATTTTTGCCCCCAAATAAGGAGAATTTCTGCATTTTGCCCCAAAATTAGGGGAATTTCTGCCTTTTTGCCCCCAGATTAGAGGCATTACTTCCTTTTTGCCCAATAATAAAGAAAAAATTATGCAATTTAGCTCCAAAATATGTGAAATTTCTACCTTTTTGCCCCAAAAGAAGGGGAATTTCGGCCTTTTTGTACTAAAATTAGGGGTATTACTGCAATTTTGCTCCAAAATAATGGGGAATTTCTTCAATTTTGCCCAAAAATAAAGGGAATTTCTGCAATTATTTCAGAAAATTAGGGAAATTACTGCAATTTTGCCCCAAAATAAGGGAAATTTCTGCAATTTTCCTCCAAAATTAGAGGAATTTATGCCTTTTTTTCCTAAAATTAGGGGTATTACTGCAATTTTGCTCCAAAATAATGGGGAATTTCTGCAATTTTGCCCCAAAATAAAGGGAATTTCTGCAATTTTTTCAGAAAATTAGGGGAATTACTGCAATTTTGGCCCAAAATAAGGGAAATTTCTGCAATTTTCCTCCAAAATTAGGGGAATTTCTGCCTTTTTGACCCAAAATTAGGGGCATTACTGTCTTTTGCCCCAAATAAGGGAAATTTCTGCATTTTTTTCTCAAAATTAAGTGGAATTTCTGCCTTTTTGCCCTAAAATAAGAATTTCTGCCCTTTTGGCACAAAATAAGAGGAATTTCAGTCTTTTTGCCCAAAACTAAGTGTTATTTCTGCATTTTTGACACCAAATATGCGGAATTTCTGCATTTTTGATCCGAAATAAAAGGAATTTCTGCAATTTTACCCCAAGATAAGCGAAATTTCCACAATTTTGCCACAAAATAAATGAAATTTCTGCAATTTTGTCCCAAAAAGGGAAATTTCAGCAATTTTGCCCCACAATAAGGGGAATTTCTGCCTTTTTGCCCCAAAATTAGTGGAATTTCTGCTTTTTGCCCGAAAATTAGGGGCATTACTGGGTTTTTGCCCGAAAATAAGGGAAAATTCTGCATTTTTGCCCAAAATTAATTGGAATTTCTCCCTTTTTGCCATAAAATATAAAGTATTTCTGTCTTTTTGGCAAAAAATAAGGGGAATTTCAGTCTTTTTCCCTAAAATAAGTTTAATTTCTGCAATTTGCCCCCAAATTAGAGGAATTATGGCCTTTTGGACCGGAAATAAGGGAAATTTCTGGATTTCTGTCCCATGATAAGAAAAACTTCTGCAATTTTGCCCCAAAATAAAGAAAATTTCTTTTGTTTTGCCTCAAAATAAGGAGAATGTTTGCCTTTTTGCCCCAAATAATGGGAATATCTGCAATTTTGCTCCAAAATAATGTGGAATTTCTGCATTTTTTCCCCAAAATTAGGGTAATTTCTGCCTTTTTGACACAAAATTAGGGGCATTACTGTCTTTTTGGTCCAAATAAGGGAAATTTCTGCATTTTTGTCCAAAATTAAGTGGAATTTCTTCCTTTTTGCTCTAAAATAAGAATTTCTGTGTTTTTGGCACAAAATATGGGGAATTTCAGTCTTTTTGCCTTAAAATAAGGGTAATTTCTGCATTTTTGACCCCAAATAAGCGGAATTTCTGCCTTTTTGACCCGAAATAAGGGGAATTTCTGCATTTTTCCCCAAGTTAAAGAAATTTCTGCAATTTTGCCCCAAATAAGGGAAATTTCTTAAATTTTGTCCCAAAAAATGGAAATTTCTGCATTTTTGCCCCCAAATAAGGAGAATTTCTGCATTTTGCCCCAAAATTAGGGGAATTTCTGCCTTTTTGTCCCCAACTTAGAGGCATTACTTTCTTTTTGCCCAATAATAAGGAAAAATTATGCAATTTTGCTCAAAATAAGTGGAATTTCTACCTTTTGCCCCAAAAGAAGGGGAATTTCTGCCTTTTTGTCCTAAAATTAGGGGTATTACTGCAATTTCGCTTCAAAATAATGGGAAATTTTTGCAATTTTGCCCCAAAATAAAGGGAATTTCTGCAATGTTTTCAGAAAATTAGGGAAATTACTGCAATTTTGCCCCAAAATAAGAAGAATTTCTGCAATTTTGCTCCAAAATAATGGGGAATTTCTGCAATTTTGCCCCAAAATAAAGGGAATTTCTGCAATTTTGCCCCAAAATTAGGGGAATTTCTGCCTTTTTGACCCAAAACTAGGGGCATTACTGTTTTTTTGCCCGAAATAAATGAAATTTTTGCATTTTTCCCAAAATTAAGTGGAATTTCTGATTTTTCCTCTAATATAAAAAGAATTTCTGCCTTTAAGTCACAAAATAAGGGGAATTTCAGTCTTTTTGCCGTTAAATAAGGGAAATTTCTGCATTTTTGCCCCCTAATAAGTGAAATTTCTGCCTTTATGTCTTGAAAGAAGGGGAATTTCTAACATTTTTGCCCCAAGATAAGGGAAATTTCTGCTATTTTGCCCCAAAATAAGGGAAATTTCTGCAATTTTGCTCCAAGATATGAGAAATTTCTGCAATTATGTCCATAAAAAGGGAATTTCAGCAATTTTGCCCCACAATAAAGGGAATTTCTGCCTTTTTGCCCCAAAATTAGGGGAATTTCTGAATTATTGCCCCAAAATTAGAAGCATTACTGCATTTTTACCCCAAAATAAGAAAAATTTCTGCAGTTTGCCCCAAAATAAAGAAAATTTCTGCAATTTTATCCCATAAAGAAAGAAATTTCTGCATTTTTGCCACAAAATAAGAGGAATTTCTGCCTTTTGGCCACAAAATTAGTGAAATTTCTGAATTTTGCCCCATAATTAGAAGCATTACTGCATTTTTGCCCCAAAATATGGGAAATTTCTGCAATTTTGTTCCAAAATAAGGGAAATTTCTGCTTTTTTACCACAAAATAATGGGAATTTCTGCATTTTTGCAACAAAATAAGGGGAATTTCTGCAATTTTATCCTAAAATAAGATAAATGTCTATCTTTTCACTCCAAATAAGGAAAATTTCTGCCTATTTGACCCAAAATAAAGGGAATTTCTGCATTTTTGCCCCAAATAAAGGAAAACTTCTGCATTTTTCCAGAAATTAAGGAGAATTTCTGTCTTTTTGCCCTAAAATAAAGGGGAATTTCTGCCTTTTTGCCTAAAAATAAGGGGAATTTAGTCTTTTTGGAGTAAAATAATGGTAATTTCTGTATTTTTGTCCTAAAATAAAGAGAAATTCTGTCTTTTTGCCCTAAAATAAAGAAAATTTCTGCAATTTTCCCTTAAAATAAGAGGAATTTCAGCATTTTTGCCCCAAAATAAGGGGAATTTCTGCCTTTCTGCCCCAAAATAAGAAGAATTTCTGCCTTTATGCCCGAAAATAAGAAAATTTCTTATATTTTGCTTCAAAATAATGGGGAATTTCTGCAATTTTGCCCCAAAATAAAGGGAATTTCTGCAATTTTTTCCCCAAAATTAGGGTAATTTCTGCCTTTTTGACACAAAATTAGGGGCATTACTGTCTTTTTGCTCCAAATAAGGGAAATTTCTGCATTTTTGTCCAAAATTAAGTGGAGTTTCTTCCTTTTTGCTCTAAAATAAGAATTTCTGTTTTTTTGGCACAAAATATGGGGAATTTCAGTCTTTTTGCCTTAAAATAAGGGTAATTTCTGCATTTTTGACCCCAAATAAGCGGAATTTCTGCCTTTTTGACCCGAAATAAGGAAAATTTCTGCATTTTTCCCCAAGTTAAAGAAATTTCTGCAATTTTGCCCCAAATAAGGGAAATTTCTTAAATTTTGTCCCAAAAAATGGAAATTTCTGCATTTTTGCCCCCAAATAAGAAGAATTTCTGCATTTTGCCCCAAAATTAGGGGAATTTCTGCCTTTTTGCCCCCAACTTAGAGGCATTACTTTCTTTTTGCCCAATAATAAGGAAAAATTATGCAATTTTGCTCAAAATAAGTGGAATTTCTAACTTTTTGCCCCAAAAGAAGGGGAATTTCTGCCTTTTTGTCTTAAAATTAGGGGTATTACTGCAATTTCGCCTCAAAATAATTGGAAATTTCTGCAATTTTGCCCCAAAATAAAGGGAATTTCTGCAATGTTTTCAGAAAATTAGGGAAATTACTGCAATTTTGCCCCAAAATAAGAAGAATTTCTGCAATTTTGCTCCAAAATAATGGAGAATTTCGGCAATTTTGCCCCAAAATTAGGCAAATTTCTGCAATTTTGCTCCAAAATTAGGGGAATTTCTGCCTTTTTGACCCAAAATTAGGGGCATTACTGTTTTTTTGCCCGAAATAAATGAAATTTTTGCATTTTTTCCCAAAATTAAGTGGAATTTCTGATTTTTCCTCTAATATAAAAAGAATTTCTGCCTTTAAGTCACAAAATAAAGGGAATTTCAGTATTTTTGCCCTTAAATAAGGGAAATTTCTGCATTTTTGCCCCCTAATAAGTGGAATTTCTGCCTTTATATCTTGAAAGAAGGGGAATTTTTAACATTTTTGCCCCAAGATAAGGGAAATTTCTGCAATTTTGCCCCAAAATAAGGGAAATTTCTGCAATTTTGCCCCAAGATATGGGAAATTTCTGCAATTATGTCCATAAAAAGGAAATTTCAGCAATTTTGCCCCACGATAAAGAGAATTTCTGCCTTTTTGCCCCAAAATTAGGGGAATTTCTGAATTATTGCCCCAAAATTAGAAGCATTACTGCATTTTTACCCCAAAATAAGAAAAATTTCTGCAGTTTGCCCAAAAATAAAGAAAATTTCTGCAATTTTATCCCATAAAGAAAGAAATTTCTGCATTTTTGCCACAAAAGAAGAGGAATTTCTGCCTTTAGGCCACAAAATTAGTGAAATTTCTGAATTTTGCCCCAAAATTAGAAGCATTACTACATTTTTGCCCCAAAATATGGGAAATTTCTGCAATTTTGTTCCAAAATAAGGGAAATTTCTGCTTTTTTACCACAAAATAATGGGAATTTCTGCATTTTTGCAACAAAATAAGGGAAATTTCTGCAATTTTATCCTAAAATAAGATAAATGTCTAACTTTTCACTCAAAATAAGGAAAATTTCTGCCTATTTGACCCAAAATAAAGGGAATTTCTGCATTTTTGCCCCAAATAAAGGAAAACGTCTGCATTTTTTCAGAAATTAAAGAGAATTTCTGTCTTTTTGCGCTAAAATAAAGGGGAATTTCTGCCTTTTTGCCTAAAAATAAGGGAAATTTAGTCTTTTTGGAGTAAAATAATGTTAATTTCTGTATTTTTGGCCTAAAATAAGGAGAAACTCTGTCTTTTTGCCCTAAAATAAGAAAAATTTCTGCAATTTTCCCTTAAAATAAGAGGAATTTCAGCATTTTTGCCCCAAAATAAGGGGAATTTCTGCCTTTCTGCCCCAAAATAAGGAGAATTTCTGCCTTTATGCCCGAAAATAAGGAAATTTCTTATATTTTGCTCCAAAATAATGTGGAATTTCTGCATTTTTGCCTCAAAATAAAGGGAATTTCTGCAATTTTGACACAAAATTAGGGTAATTTCTGCAATTTTGCCACAAAATTAGTGGAATTTCTGCGTTTTTGCTCCAATATAAGGCGAATTTCTGCAATTTTGCTCCAAAATAATGGGGAATTTCTGCAATTTTTCCCCAATATAAAGGAGATTTCTGCAATTTTGCCACAAAATTAAGGAAATTTCTGATATTTTGCCCCAAAATTAGGTAATTTTCTGCAATTTTGCTCCAAAATTAGGGGAATTTCTGCCTTTTTGACACAAAATTAGGGGCATTACTGTCTTTTTGCCCCAATTAATGGAATTTTCTGCATTTTTGCCCAAAATTAAGTGGAATTTCTGCATTTTTGCCCCAAAATAAGGGGAATTTCTGCAATTTTGCTCCAAAATAATGGGGAATTTCTGCAATTTGCCCCAAAATGAAGAGAATTTCTGTAATTTTTTCAGAAAATTAGGGGAATTACTCCAATTTTGCCCCAAAATAAGGGAAATTTCTGCAATTTTCTCCCAAAATTAGGAGAATTTCTGCCTTTTTGACCCAAAATTAGGGGCATTACTGTCTTTTGCCCCAAATAAGGGAAATTTCTGCATTTTTCCCAATATTAAGTGGAATTTCTGCCTTTTTGCCCTAAAATAAGAATTTCTGCCCTTTTGGCACAAAATAAGGGGAATTTCAGTCTTTTTGCCATTAAACAAGTGTTATTTCTGCATTTTTGACCCCAAATAAGCGGAATTTCTGCATTTTTGATCCGAAATAAGGGGAATTTCTGCATTTTTACCCCATGATAAGCAAAATTTCCACAATTTTGCCACAAAATAAATGAAATTTCTGCAATTTTGACCCAAAAAAGGATATTTCAGCAATTTTGCCCCACAATAAGGGGAATTTCTGCCTTTTTGCCCCAAAATTAGGGGAATTTCTGCTTTTTGCCCGAAAATTAGGGGCATTACTGGGTTTTTGCCTCAAAATAAGGGAAAATTCTGCATTTTTGCCCAAAATTAATTGGAATTTCTGCCTTTTTGCCCTAAAAAAAGAAGTATATCTGTCTTTTTGGCAAAAAATAAAGGGAATTTCAGTCTTTTTCCTTAAAATAAGTTTAATTTCTGCAATTTGCCCCCAAATTAGAGGAATTACGGCCTTTTGGACCGGAAATAAGGGAAATTTCTGGATTTCTGTCCCATGATAAGAGAAAATTCTGCAATTTTGCCCCAAAATAAAGAAAATTTCTGCCGTTTTGCCCCAAAATAAAGAGAATTTCTGCCTTTTTGCCCCAAATAAGGGGAATTTCTGCAATTTTGCTCCAAAATAATGTGGAATTTCTTCATTTTTGCCCCAAAATAAGGGGAATTTCTGCAATTTTGCTCCAAAATAATGGGTAATTTCAGCAATTTTGCCCCAAAATAAAGGGAATTTCTGCAATTTTGCCCCAAAATTAGGGTAATTTCTGCCTTTTTGACACAAAATTAGGGGCATTACTGTCTTTTTGCTCCAAATAAAGGAAATTTCTGCATTTTTGTCCAAAATTAAGTGGAATTTCTTCCTTTTTGCCCTAAAATAAGAATTTCAGTTTTTTTGGCACATAATATGGGGAATTTCAGTCTTTTGCCCTAAAATAAGTGTAATTTCTGCATTTTTGACCCCAAATAAGCGGAATTTCTGACTTTTTGACCCGAAATAAGGGGAATTTCTGCATTTTTTCCCAAGTTAAAGAAATTTCTGCAATTTTGCCCCAAATAAGGGAAATTTCTGAAATTTTGTCCCAAAAATTGGAAATTTCTGCATTTTTGCCCCCAAATAAGGAGAATTTCTGCATTTTGCCCCAAAATTAGGGGAATTTCTGCCTTTTTGCCCCCAGATTAGAGGCATTACTTCCTTTTTGCCCAATAATAAAGAAAAATTATGCAATTTAGCTCCAAAATATGTGAAATTTCTACCTTTTTGCCCCAAAAGAAGGGGAATTTCGGCCTTTTTGTACTAAAATTAGGGGTATTACTGCAATTTTGCTCCAAAATAATGGGGAATTTCTTCAATTTTGCCCAAAAATAAAGGGAATTTCTGCAATTATTTCAGAAAATTAGGGAAATTACTGCAATTTTGCCCCAAAATAAGGGAAATTTCTGCAATTTACCTCCAAAATTAGAGGAATTTATGCCTTTTTTTCCTAAAATTAGGGGTATTACTGCAATTTTGCTCCAAAATAATGGGGAATTTCTGCAATTTTGCCCCAAAATAAAGGGAATTTCTGCAATTTTTTCAGAAAATTAGGGGAATTACTGCAATTTTGGCCCAAAATAAGGGAAATTTCTGCAATTTTCCTCCAAAATTAGGGGAATTTCTGCCTTTTTGACCCAAAATTAGGGGCATTACTGTCTTTTGCCCCAAATAAGGGAAATTTCTGCATTTTTTCCCAAAATTAAGTGGAATTTCTGCCTTTTTGCCCTAAAATAAGAATTTCTGCCCTTTTGGCACAAAATAAGAGGAATTTCAGTCTTTTTGCCCAAAACTAAGTGTTATTTCTGCATTTTTGACACCAAATATGCGGAATTTCTGCATTTTTGATCCGAAATAAAAGGAATTTCTGCAATTTTACCCCAAGATAAGCGAAATTTCCACAATTTTGCCACAAAATAAATGAAATTTCTGAAATTTTGTCCCAAAAAGGGAAATTTCAGCAATTTTGCCCCACAATAAGTGGAATTTCTGCCTTTTTGCCCCAAAATTAGTGGAATTTCTGCTTTTTGCCCGAAAATTAGGGGCATTACTGGGTTTTTGCCCGAAAATAAGGGAAAATTCTGCATTTTTGCCCAAAATTAATTGGAATTTCTCCCTTTTTGCCATAAAATATAAAGTATTTCTGTCTTTTTGGCAAAAAATAAGGGGAATTTCAGTCTTTTTCCCTAAAATAAGTTTAATTTCTGCAATTTGCCCCCAAATTAGAGGAATTATGGCCTTTTGGACCGGAAATAAGGGAAATTTCTGGATTTCTGTCCCATGATAAGAAAAACTTCTGCAATTTTGCCCCAAAATAAAGAAAATTTCTTCTGTTTTGCCTCAAAATAAGGAGAATGTTTGCCTTTTTGCCCCAAATAATGGGAATTTCTGCAATTTTGCTCCAAAATAATGTGGAATTTCTGCATTTTTTCCCCAAAATTAGGGTAATTTCTGCCTTTTTGACACAAAATTAGGGGCATTACTGTCTTTTTGGTCCAAATAAGGGAAATTTCTGCATTTTTGTCCAAAATTAAGTGGAATTTCTTCCTTTTTGCTCTAAAATAAGAATTTCTGTTTTTTTGGCACAAAATATGGGGAATTTCAGTCTTTTTGCCTTAAAATAAGGGTAATTTCTGCATTTTTGACCCCAAATAAGCGGAATTTCTGCCTTTTTGACCCGAAATAAGGGGAATTTCTGCATTTTTCCCCAAGTTAAAGAAATTTCTGCAATTTTGTCCCAAATAAGGGAAATTTCTTAAATTTTGGCCCAAAAAATGGAAATTTCTGCATTTTTGCCCCCAAATAAGGAGAATTTCTGCATTTTGCCCCAAAATTAGGGGAATTTCTGCCTTTTTGCCCCCAACTTAGAGGCATTACTTTCTTTTTGCCCAATAATAAGGAAAAATTATGCAATTTTGCTCAAAATAAGTGGAATTTCTACCTTTTGCCCCAAAAGAAGGGGAATTTCTGCCTTTTTGTCCTAAAATTAGGGGTATTACTGCAATTTCGCTTCAAAATAATGGGAAATTTCTGCAATTTTGCCCCAAAATAAAGGGAATTTCTGCAATGTTTTCAGAAAATTAGGGAAATTACTGCAATTTTGCCCCAAAATAAGAAGAATTTCTGCAATTTTGCTCCAAAATAATGGGGAATTTCTGCAATTTTGCCCCAAAATAAAGGGAATTTCTGCAATTTTGCCCCAAAATTAGGCAAATTTCTGCAATTTTGCTCCAAAATTAGGGGAATTTCTGCCTTTTTGACCCAAAACTAGGGGCATTACTGTTTTTTTGCCCGAAATAAATGAAATTTTTGCATTTTTCCCAAAATTAAGTGGAATTTCTGATTTTTCCTCTAATATAAAAAGAATTTCTGCCTTTAAGTCACAAAATAAGGGGAATTTCAGTCTTTTTGCCGTTAAATAAGGGAAATTTCTGCATTTTTGCCCCCTAATAAGTGAAATTTCTGCCTTTATGTCTTGAAAGAAGGGGAATTTCTAACATTTTTGCCCCAAGATAAGGGAAATTTCTGCTATTTTGCCCCAAAATAAGGGAAATTTCTGCAATTTTGCTCCAAGATATGAGAAATTTCTGCAATTATGTCCATAAAAAGGGAATTTCAGCAATTTTGCCCCACAATAAAGGGAATTTCTGCCTTTTTGCCCCAAAATTAGGGGAATTTCTGAATTATTGCCCCAAAATTAGAAGCATTACTGCATTTTTACCCCAAAATAAGAAAAATTTCTGCAGTTTGCCCCAAAATAAAGAAAATTTCTGCAATTTTATCCCATAAAGAAAGAAATTTCTGCATTTTTGCCACAAAATAAGAGGAATTTCTGCCTTTTGGCCACAAAATTAGTGAAATTTCTGAATTTTGCCCCATAATTAGAAGCATTACTGCATTTTTGCCCCAAAATATGGGAAATTTCTGCAATTTTGTTCCAAAATAAGGGAAATTTCTGCTTTTTTACCACAAAATAATGGGAATTTCTGCATTTTTGCAACAAAATAAGGGAAATTTCTGCAATTTTATCCTAAAATAAGATAAATGTCTATCTTTTCACTCCAAATAAGGAAAATTTCTGCCTATTTGACCCAAAATAAAGGGAATTTCTGCATTTTTGCCCCAAATAAAGGAAAACTTCTGCATTTTTCCAGAAATTAAGGAGAATTTCTGTCTTTTTGCCCTAAAATAAAGGGGAATTTCTGCCTTTTTGCCTAAAAATAAGGGGAATTTAGTCTTTTTGGAGTAAAATAATGGTAATTTCTGTATTTTTGTCCTAAAATAAAGAGAAATTCTGTCTTTTTGCCCTAAAATAAAGAAAATTTCTGCAATTTTCCCTTAAAATAAGAGGAATTTCAGCATTTTTGCCCCAAAATAAGGGGAATTTCTGCCTTTCTGCCCCAAAATAAGAAGAATTTCTGCCTTTATGCCCGAAAATAAGAAAATTTCTTATATTTTGCTTCAAAATAATGGGGAATTTCTGCAATTTTGCCCCAAAATAAAGGGAATTTCTGCAATTTTTTCCCCAAAATTAGGGTAATTTCTGCCTTTTTGACACAAAATTAGGGGCATTACTGTCTTTTTGCTCCAAATAAGGGAAATTTCTGCATTTTTGTCCAAAATTAAGTGGAGTTTCTTCCTTTTTGCTCTAAAATAAGAATTTCTGTTTTTTTGGCACAAAATATGGGGAATTTCAGTCTTTTTGCCTTAAAATAAGGGTAATTTCTGCATTTTTGACCCCAAATAAGCGGAATTTCTGCCTTTTTGACCCGAAATAAGGAAAATTTCTGCATTTTTCCCCAAGTTAAAGAAATTTCTGCAATTTTGCCCCAAATAAGGGAAATTTCTTAAATTTTGTCCCAAAAAATGGAAATTTCTGCATTTTTGCCCCCAAATAAGAAGAATTTCTGCATTTTGCCCCAAAATTAGGGGAATTTCTGCCTTTTTGCCCCCAACTTAGAGGCATTACTTTCTTTTTGCCCAATAATAAGGAAAAATTATGCAATTTTGCTCAAAATAAGTGGAATTTCTACCTTTTTGCCCCAAAAGAAGGGGAATTTCTGCCTTTTTGTCTTAAAATTAGGGGTATTACTGCAATTTCGCCTCAAAATAATTGGAAATTTCTGCAATTTTGCCCCAAAATAAAGGGAATTTCTGCAATGTTTTCAGAAAATTAGGGAAATTACTGCAATTTTGCCCCAAAATAAGAAGAATTTCTGCAATTTTGCTCCAAAATAATGGAGAATTTCGGCAATTTTGCCCCAAAATTAGGCAAATTTCTGCAATTTTGCTCCAAAATTAGGGGAATTTCTGCCTTTTTGACCCAAAATTAGGGGCATTACTGTTTTTTTGCCCGAAATAAATGAAATTTTTGCATTTTTTCCCAAAATTAAGTGGAATTTCTGATTTTTCCTCTAATATAAAAAGAATTTCTGCCTTTAAGTCACAAAATAAAGGGAATTTCAGTATTTTTGCCCTTAAATAAGGGAAATTTCTGCATTTTTGCCCCCTAATAAGTGGAATTTCTGCCTTTATGTCTTGAAAGAAGGGGAATTTTTAACATTTTTGCCCCAAGATAAGGGAAATTTCTGCAATTTTGCCCCAAAATAAGGGAAATTTCTGCAATTTTGCCCCAAGATATGGGAAATTTCTGCAATTATGTCCATTAAAAGGAAATTTCAGCAATTTTGCCCCACGATAAAGGGAATTTCTGCCTTTTTGCCCCAAAATTAGGGGAATTTCTGAATTATTGCCCCAAAATTAGAAGCATTACTGCATTTTTACCCCAAAATAAGAAAAATTTCTGCAGTTTGCCCCAAAATAAAGAAAATTTCTGCAATTTTATCCCATAAAGAAAGAAATTTCTGCATTTTTGCCACAAAAGAAGAGGAATTTCTGCCTTTAGGCCACAAAATTAGTGAAATTTCTGAATTTTGCCCCAAAATTAGAAGCATTACTGCATTTTTGCCCCAAAATATGGGAAATTTTTTGCAATTTTGTTCCAAAATAAGGGAAATTTCTGCTTTTTTACCACAAAATAATGGGAATTTCTGCATTTTTGCAACAAAATAAGGGAAATTTCTGCAATTTTATCCTAAAATAAGATAAATGTCTAACTTTTCACTCAAAATAAGAAAAATTTCTGCCTATTTGACCCAAAATAAAGGGAATTTCTGCATTTTTGCCCCAAATAAAGGAAAACTTCTGCAGTTTTCCAGAAATTAAGGAGAATTTCTGTCTTTTTGCCCTAAAATAAAGGGGAATTTCTGCCTTTTTGCCTAAAAATAAGGGGAATTTAGTCTTTTTGGAGTAAAATAATGGTAATTTCTGTATTTTGGGCCTAAAATAAGGAGAAATTCTGTCTTTTTGCCCTAAAATAAAGAAAATTTCTGCAATTTTCCCTTAAAATAAGAGGAATTTCAGCATTTTTGCCCCAAAATAAGGGGAATTTCTGCCTTTCTGCCCCAAAATAAGAAGAATTTCTGCCTTTATGCCCGAAAATAAGAAAATTTCTTATATTTTGCTCCAAAATAATGGGGAATTTCTGCAATTTTGCCCCAAAATAAAGGAAATTTCTGCAATTTTTTCCCCAAAATTAGGGTAATTTCTGCCTTTTTGACACAAAATTAGGGGCATTACTGTCTTTTTGCTCCAAATAAGGGAAATTTCTGCATTTTTGTTCAAAATTAAGTGGAGTTTCTTCCTTTTTGCTCTAAAATAAGAATTTCTGTTTTTTTGGCACAAAATATGGGGAATTTCAGTCTTTTTGCCTTAAAATAAGGGTAATTTCTGCATTTTTGACCCCAAATAAGTGGAATTTCTGCCTTTTTGACCCGAAATAAGGAAAATTTCTGCATTTTTCCCCAAGTTAAAGAAATTTCTGCAATTTTGCCCCAAATAAGGGAAATTTCTTAAATTTTGTCCCAAAAAATGGAAATTTCTGCATTTTTGCCCCCAAATAAGGAGAATTTCTGCATTTTGCCCCAAAATTAGGGGAATTTCTGCCTTTTTGCCCCCAACTTAGAGGCATTACTTCCTTTTTGCCCAATAATAAGGAAAAATTATGCAATTTTGCTCAAAATAAGTGGAATTTCTACCTTTTTGCCCCAAAAGAAGGGGAATTTCTGCCTTTTTGTCTTAAAATTAGGGGTATTACTGCAATTTCGCCTCAAAATAATTGGAAATTTCCGCAATTTTGCCCCAAAATAAAGGGAATTTCTGCAATGTTTTCAGAAAATTAGGGAAATTACTGCAATTTTGCCCCAAAATAAGAAGAATTTCTGCAATTTTGCTCCAAAATAATGGAGAATTTCTGCAATTTTGCCCCAAAATTAGGCAAATTTCTGCAATTTTGCTCCAAAATTAGGGGAATTTCTGCCTTTTTGACCCAAAATTAGGGGCATTACTGTTTTTTTGCCCGAAATAAATGAAATTTTTGCATTTTTTCCCAAAATTAAGTGGAATTTCTGATTTTTCCTCTAATATAAAAAGAATTTCTGCCTTTAAGTCACAAAATAAAGGGAATTTCAGTATTTTTGCCCTTAAATAAGGGAAATTTCTGCATTTTTGCCCCCTAATAAGTGGAATTTCTGCCTTTATGTCTTGAAAGAAGGGGAATTTTTAACATTTTTGCCCCAAGATAAGGGAAATTTCTGCAATTTTGCCCCAAAATAAGGGAAATTTCTGCAATTTTGCCCCAAGATATGGGAAATTTCTGCAATTATGTCCATAAAAAGGAAATTTCAGCAATTTTGCCCCACGATAAAGGGAATTTCTGCCTTTTTGCCCCCAAATTAGGGGAATTTCTGAATTATTGCCCCAAAATTAGAAGCATTACTGCATTTTTACCCCAAAATAAGAAAAATTTCTGCAGTTTGCCCCAAAATAAAGAAAATTTCTGCAATTTTATCCCATAAAGAAAGAAATTTCTGCATTTTTGCCACAAAAGAAGAGGAATTTCTGCCTTTAGGCCACAAAATTAGTGAAATTTCTGAATTTTGCCCCAAAATTAGAACCATTACTGCATTTTTGCCCCAAAATATGGGAAATTTCTGCAATTTTGTTCCAAAATAAGGGAAATTTCTGCTTTTTTACCACAAAATAATGGGAATTTCTGCATTTTTGCAACAAAATAAGGGAAATTTCTGCAATTTTATCCTAAAATAAGATAAATGTCTAACTTTTCACTCAAAATAAGAAAAATTTCTGCCTATTTGACCCAAAATAAAGGGAATTTCTGCATTTTTGCCCCAAATAAAGGAAAACGTCTGCATTTTTTCAGAAATTAAAGAGAATTTCTGTCTTTTTGCCCTAAAATAAAGGGGAATTTCTGCCTTTTTGCCTAAAAATAAGGGAAATTTAGTCTTTTTGGAGTAAAATAATGGTAATTTCTGTATTTTTGGCCTAAAATAAGGAAAATTTCAGCAATTTTCCCTTAAAATAAGAGGAATTTCAGCATTTTTGCCCCAAAATAAGGGGAATTTCTGCCTTTCTGCCCCAAAATAAGGAGAATTTCTGCCTTTATGCCCGAAAATAAGGAAATTTCTTATATTTTGCTCCAAAATAATGTGGAATTTCTGCATTTTTGCCTCAAAATAAAGGGAATTTCTGCAATTTTGACACAAAATTAGGGTAATTTCTGCAATTTTGCAACAAAATTAGTGGAATTTCTGCGTTTTTGCTCCAATATAAGGCGAATTTCTGCAATTTTGCTCCAAAATAATGGGGAATTTCTGCAATTTTTCCCCAATATAAAGGAGATTTCTGCAATTTTGCCACAAAATTAAGGAAATTTCTGATATTTTGCCCCAAAATTAGGTAATTTTCTGCAATTTTGCTCCAAAATTAGGGGAATTTCTGCCTTTTTGACACAAAATTAGGGGCATTACTGTCTTTTTGCCCCAATTAATGGAATTTTCTGCATTTTTGCCCAAAATTAAGTGGAATTTCTGCCTTTTTGCCCTAAAATAAGAATTTCTGCCTTTTTGGCACAAAGAAAAAGGAATTTCAGTCTTTTTCCCTAAATTAAGTTTAATTTCTGCAATTTGCCCCCAAATTAGTGGAATTTCTGCCTTTTTGACCTGAAATAAGGGGAATTTTTGTATTTTTGTCCCAAGATAAAGGAAATTTCAGCAATTTGGCCACAAAGTAAGAAAAATTTCTGAAATTTTGTCCCAAAAAATGGAAATTTCTCCATTTGTGCCGCAACTAAGTGGAATTTCTGGATTTTGCCCCAAAATTAGGGTAATTTCTGCCTTTCTCCAAAATATGTGAAATTTCTACCTTTTTGCCCCAAAAGAAGGGGAATTTCGGCCTTTTTGTACTAAAATTAGGGGTATTACTGCAATTTTGCTCCAAAATAATGGGGAATTTCTTCAATTTTGCCCAAAAATAAAGGGAATTTCTGCAATTATTTCAGAAAATTAGGGAAATTACTGCAATTTTGCCCCAAAATAAGGGAAATTTCTGCAATTTTCCTCCAAAATTAGAGGAATTTATGCCTTTTTTTCCTAAAATTAGGGGTATTACTGCAATTTTGCTCCAAAATAATGGGGAATTTCTGCAATTTTGCCCCAAAATAAAGGGAATTTCTGCAATTTTTTCAGAAAATTAGGGGAATTACTGCAATTTTGGCCCAAAATAAGGGAAATTTCTGCAATTTTCCTCCAAAATTAGGGGAATTTCTGCCTTTTTGACCCAAAATTAGGGGCATTACTGTCTTTTGCCCCAAATAAGGGAAATTTCTGCATTTTTTTCTCAAAATTAAGTGGAATTTCTGCCTTTTTGCCCTAAAATAAGAATTTCTGCCCTTTTGGCACAAAATAAGAGGAATTTCAGTCTTTTTGCCCAAAACTAAGTGTTATTTCTGCATTTTTGACACCAAATATGCGGAATTTCTGCATTTTTGATCCGAAATAAAAGGAATTTCTGCAATTTTACCCCAAGATAAGCGAAATTTCCACAATTTTGCCACAAAATAAATGAAATTTCTGCAATTTTGTCCCAAAAAGGGAAATTTCAGCAATTTTGCCCCACAATAAGGGGAATTTCTGCCTTTTTGCCCCAAAATTAGTGGAATTTCTGCTTTTTGCCCGAAAATTAGGGGCATTACTGGGTTTTTGCCCGAAAATAAGGGAAAATTCTGCATTTTTGCCCAAAATTAATTGGAATTTCTCCCTTTTTGCCATAAAATATAAAGTATTTCTGTCTTTTTGGCAAAAAATAAGGGGAATTTCAGTCTTTTTCCCTAAAATAAGTTTAATTTCTGCAATTTGCCCCCAAATTAGAGGAATTATGGCCTTTTGGACCGGAAATAAGGGAAATTTCTGGATTTCTGTCCCATGATAAGAAAAACTTCTGCAATTTTGCCCCAAAATAAAGAAAATTTCTTTTGTTTTGCCTCAAAATAAGGAGAATGTTTGCCTTTTTGCCCCAAATAATGGGAATATCTGCAATTTTGCTCCAAAATAATGTGGAATTTCTGCATTTTTTCCCCAAAATTAGGGTAATTTCTGCCTTTTTGACACAAAATTAGGGGCATTACTGTCTTTTTGGTCCAAATAAGGGAAATTTCTGCATTTTTGTCCAAAATTAAGTGGAATTTCTTCCTTTTTGCTCTAAAATAAGAATTTCTGTGTTTTTGGCACAAAATATGGGGAATTTCAGTCTTTTTGCCTTAAAATAAGGGTAATTTCTGCATTTTTGACACCAAATAAGCGGAATTTCTGCCTTTTTGACCCGAAATAAGGGGAATTTCTGCATTTTTCCCCAAGTTAAAGAAATTTCTGCAATTTTGCCCCAAATAAGGGAAATTTCTTAAATTTTGTCCCAAAAAATGGAAATTTCTGCATTTTTGCCCCCAAATAAGGAGAATTTCTGCATTTTGCCCCAAAATTAGGGGAATTTCTGCCTTTTTGCCCCCAACTTAGAGGCATTACTTTCTTTTTGCCCAATAATAAGGAAAAATTATGCAATTTTGCTCAAAATAAGTGGAATTTCTACCTTTTGCCCCAAAAGAAGGGGAATTTCTGCCTTTTTGTCCTAAAATTAGGGGTATTACTGCAATTTCACTTCAAAATAATGGGAAATTTCTGCAATTTTGCCCCAAAATAAAGGGAATTTCTGCAATGTTTTCAGAAAATTAGGGAAATTACTGCAATTTTGCCCCAAAATAAGAAGAATTTCTGCAATTTTGCTCCAAAATAATGGGGAATTTCTGCAATTTTGCCCCAAAATAAAGGGAATTTCTGCAATTTTGCCCCAAAATTAGGCAAATTTCTGCAATTTTGCTCCAAAATTAGGGGAATTTCTGCCTTTTTGACCCAAAACTAGGGGCATTACTGTTTTTTTGCCCGAAATAAATGAAATTTTTGCATTTTCCCAAAATTAAGTGGAATTTCTGATTTTTCCTCTAATATAAAAAGAATTTCTGCCTTTAAGTCACAAAATAAGGGGAATTTCAGTCTTTTTGCCGTTAAATAAGGGAAATTTCTGCATTTTTGCCCCCTAATAAGTGAAATTTCTGCCTTTATGTCTTGAAAGAAGGGGAATTTCTAACATTTTTGCCCCAAGATAAGGGAAATTTCTGCTATTTTGCCCCAAAATAAGGGAAATTTCTGCAATTTTGCTCCAAGATATGAGAAATTTCTGCAATTATGTCCATAAAAAGGGAATTTCAGCAATTTTGCCCCACAATAAAGGGAATTTCTGCCTTTTTGCCCCAAAATTAGGGGAATTTCTGAATTATTGCCCCAAAATTAGAAGCATTACTGCATTTTTACCCCAAAATAAGAAAAATTTCTGCAGTTTGCCCCAAAATAAAGAAAATTTCTGCAATTTTATCCCATAAAGAAAGAAATTTCTGCATTTTTGCCACAAAATAAGAGGAATTTCTGCCTTTTGGCCACAAAATTAGTGAAATTTCTGAATTTTGCCCCATAATTAGAAGCATTACTGCATTTTTGCCCCAAAATATGGGAAATTTCTGCAATTTTGTTCCAAAATAAGGGAAATTTCTGCTTTTTTACCACAAAATAATGGGAATTTCTGCATTTTTGCAACAAAATAAGGGAAATTTCTGCAATTTTATCCTAAAATAAGATAAATGTCTATCTTTTCACTCCAAATAAGGAAAATTTCTGCCTATTTGACCCAAAATAAAGGGAATTTCTGCATTTTTGCCCCAAATAAAGGAAAACTTCTGCATTTTTCCAGAAATTAAGGAGAATTTCTGTCTTTTTGCCCTAAAATAAAGGGGAATTTCTGCCTTTTTGCCTAAAAATAAGGGGAATTTAGTCTTTTTGGAGTAAAATAATGGTAATTTCTGTATTTTTGTCCTAAAATAAAGAGAAATTCTGTCTTTTTGCCCTAAAATAAAGAAAATTTCTGCAATTTTCCCTTAAAATAAGAGGAATTTCAGCATTTTTGCCCCAAAATAAGGGGAATTTCTGCCTTTCTGCCCCAAAATAAGAAGAATTTCTGCCTTTATGCCCGAAAATAAGAAAATTTCTTATATTTTACTCCAAAATAATGGGGAATTTCTGCAATTTTGCCCCAAAATAAAGGGAATTTCTGCAATTTTTTCCCCAAAATTAGGGTAATTTCTGCCTTTTTGACACAAAATTAGGGGCATTACTGTCTTTTTGCTTCAAATAAGGGAAATTTCTGCATTTTTGTCCAAAATTAAATGGAGTTTCTTCCTTTTTGCTCTAAAATAAGAATTTCTGTTTTTTTGGCACAAAATATGGGGAATTTCAGTCTTTTTGCCTTAAAATAAGGGTAATTTCTGCATTTTTGACCCCAAATAAGCGGAATTTCTGCCTTTTTGACCCGAAATAAGGAAAATTTCTGCATTTTTCCCCAAGTTAAAGAAATTTCTGCAATTTTGCCCCAAATAAGGGAAATTTCTTAAATTTTGTCCCAAAAAATGGAAATTTCTGCATTTTTGCCCCCAAATAAGAAGAATTTCTGCATTTTGCCCCAAAATTAGGGGAATTTCTGCCTTTTTGCCCCCAACTTAGAGCCATTACTTCCTTTTTGCCCAATAATAAGGAAAAATTATGCAATTTTGCTCAAAATAAGTGGAATTTCTACCTTTTTGCCCCAAAAGAAGGGGAATTTCTGCCTTTTTGTCTTAAAATTAGGGGTATTACTGCAATTTCGCCTCAAAATAATTGGAAATTTCCGCAATTTTGCCCCAAAATAAAGGGAATTTCTGCAATGTTTTCAGAAAATTAGGGAAATTACTGCAATTTTGCCCCAAAATAAGAAGAATTTCTGCAATTTTGCTCCAAAATAATGGAGAATTTCTGCAATTTTGCCCCAAAATTAGGCAAATTTCTGCAATTTTGCTCCAAAATTAGGGGAATTTCTGCCTTTTTGACCCAAAATTAGGGGCATTACTCTTTTTTGCCCCAAATAAAGGAAATTTTTGCCCAAAATTAAGTGGAATTTCTGATTTTTCCTCTAATATAAAAAGAATTTCTGCCTTTAAGTCACAAAATAAAGGGAATTTCAGTATTTTTGCCCTTAAATAAGGGAAATTTCTGCATTTTTGCCCCCTAATAAGTGGAATTTCTGCCTTTATATCTTGAAAGAAGGGGAATTTTTAACATTTTTGCCCCAAGATAAGGGAAATTTCTGCAATTTTGCCCCAAAATAAGGGAAATTTCTGCAATTTTGCCCCAAGATATGGGAAATTTCTGCAATTATGTCCATAAAAAGGAAATTTCAGCAATTTTGCCCCACGATAAAGGGAATTTCTGCCTTTTTGCCCCAAAATTATGGGAATTTCTGAATTATTGCCCCAAAATTAGAAGCATTACTGCATTTTTACCCCAAAATAAGAAAAATTTCTGCAGTTTGCCCAAAAATAAAGAAAATTTCTGCAATTTTATCCCATAAAGAAAGAAATTTCTGCATTTTTGCCACAAAAGAAGAGGAATTTCTGCCTTTAGGCCACAAAATTAGTGAAATTTCTGAATTTTGCCCCATAATTAGAAGCATTACTGCATTTTTGCCCCAAAATATGGGAAATTTCTGCAATTTTGTTCCAAAATAAGGGAAATTTCTGCTTTTTTACCACAAAATAATGGGAATTTCTGAATTTTTGCAACAAAATAAGGGAAATTTCTGCAATTTTATCCTAAAATAAGATAAATGTCTAACTTTTCACTCAAAATAAGGAAAATTTCTGCCTATTTGACCCAAAATAAAGGGAATTTCTGCATTTTTGCCCCAAATAAAGGAAAACGTCTGCATTTTTTCAGAAATTAAAGAGAATTTCTGTCTTTTTGCCCTAAAATAAAGGGGAATTTCTGCCTTTTTGCCTAAAAATAAGGGAAATTTAGTCTTTTTGGAGTAAAATAATGTTAATTTCTGTATTTTTGGCCTAAAATAAGGAGAAACTCTGTCTTTTTGCCCTAAAATAAGAAAAATTTCTGCAATTTTCCCTTAAAATAAGAGGAATTTCAGCATTTTTGCCCCAAAATAAGGGGAATTTCTGCCTTTCTGCCCCAAAATAAGGAGAATTTCTGCCTTTATGCCCGAAAATAAGGAAATTTCTTATATTTTGCTCCAAAATAATGTGGAATTTCTGCATTTTTGCCTCAAAATAAAGGGAATTTCTGCAATTTTGACACAAAATTAGGGTAATTTCTGCAATTTTGCCACAAAATTAGTGGAATTTCTGCGTTTTTGCTCCAATATAAGGCGAATTTCTGCAATTTTGCTCCAAAATAATGGGGAATTTCTGCAATTTTTCCCCAATATAAAGGAGATTTCTGCAATTTTGCCACAAAATTAAGGAAATTTCTGATATTTTGCCCCAAAATTAGGTAATTTTCTGCAATTTTGCTCCAAAATTAGGGGAATTTCTGCCTTTTTGACACAAAATTAGGGGCATTACTGTCTTTTTGCCCCAATTAATGGAATTTTCTGCATTTTTGCCCAAAATTAAGTGGAATTTCTGCATTTTTGCCCCAAAATAAGGGGAATTTCTGCAATTTTGCTCCAAAATAATGGGGAATTTCTGCAATTTGCCCCAAAATGAAGAGAATTTCTGTAATTTTTTCAGAAAATTAGGGGAATTACTCCAATTTTGCCCCAAAATAAGGGAAATTTCTGCAATTTTCTCCCAAAATTAGGAGAATTTCTGCCTTTTTGACCCAAAATTAGGGGCATTACTGTCTTTTGCCCCAAATAAGGGAAATTTCTGCATTTTTCCCAATATTAAGTGGAATTTCTGCCTTTTTGCCCTAAAATAAGAATTTCTGCCCTTTTGGCACAAAATAAGGGGAATTTCAGTCTTTTTGCCATTAAACAAGTGTTATTTCTGCATTTTTGACCCCAAATTAGCGGAATTTCTGCATTTTTGATCCGAAATAAGGGGAATTTCTGCATTTTTACCCCATGATAAGCAAAATTTCCACAATTTTGCCACAAAATAAATGAAATTTCTGCAATTTTGACCCAAAAAAAGGATATTTCAGCAATTTTGCCCCACAATAAGGGGAATTTCTGCCTTTTTGCCCCAAAATTAGGGGAATTTCTGCTTTTTGCCCGAAAATTAGGGGCATTACTGGGTTTTTGCCTCAAAATAAGGGAAAATTCTGCATTTTTGCCCAAAATTAATTGGAATTTCTGCCTTTTTGCCCTAAAAAAAGAAGTATATCTGTCTTTTTGGCAAAAAATAAAGGGAATTTCAGTCTTTTTCCTTAAAATAAGTTTAATTTCTGCAATTTGCCCCCAAATTAGAGGAATTACGGCCTTTTGGACCGGAAATAAGGGAAATTTCTGGATTTCTGTCCCATGATAAGAGAAAATTCTGCAATTTTGCCCCAAAATAAAGAAAATTTCTGCCGTTTTGCCCCAAAATAAAGAGAATTTCTGCCTTTTTGCCCCAAATAAGGGGAATTTCTGCAATTTTGCTCCAAAATAATGTGGAATTTCTTCATTTTTGCCCCAAAATAAGGGGAATTTCTGCAATTTTGCTCCAAAATAATGGGTAATTTCAGCAATTTTGCCCCAAAATAAAGGGAATTTCTGCAATTTTGCCCCAAAATTAGGGTAATTTCTGCCTTTTTGACACAAAATTAGGGGCATTACTGTCTTTTTGCTCCAAATAAAGGAAATTTCTGCATTTTTGTCCAAAATTAAGTGGAATTTCTTCCTTTTTGCCCTAAAATAAGAATTTCAGTTTTTTTGGCACATAATATGGGGAATTTCAGTCTTTTGCCCTAAAATAAGTGTAATTTCTGCATTTTTGACCCCAAATAAGCGGAATTTCTGACTTTTTGACCCGAAATAAGGGGAATTTCTGCATTTTTTCCCAAGTTAAAGAAATTTCTGCAATTTTGCCCCAAATAAGGGAAATTTCTGAAATTTTGTCCCAAAAATTGGAAATTTCTGCATTTTTGCCCCCAAATAAGGAGAATTTCTGCATTTTGCCCCAAAATTAGGGGAATTTCTGCCTTTTTGCCCCCAGATTAGAGGCATTACTTCCTTTTTGCCCAATAATAAAGAAAAAATTATGCAATTTAGCTCCAAAATATGTGAAATTTCTACCTTTTTGCCCCAAAAGAAGGGGAATTTCGGCCTTTTTGTACTAAAATTAGGGGTATTACTGCAATTTTGTTCCAAAATAATGGGTAATTTCAGCAATTTTGCCCCAAAATAAAGGGAATTTCTGCAATTTTGCCCCAAAATTAGGGTAATTTCTGCCTTTTTGACACAAAATTAGGGGCATTACTGTCTTTTTGCTCCAAATAATGGAAATTTCTGCATTTTTGTCCAAAATTAAGTGGAGTTTCTTCCTTTTTGCTCTAAAATAAGAATTTCTGTTTTTTGGCACAAAATATGGGGAATTTCAGTCTTTTTGCCTTAAAATAAGGGTAATTTCTGCATTTTTGACCCCAAATAAGCGGAATTTCTGCCTTTTTGACCCGAAATAAAGAAAATTTCTGCATTTTTCCCCAAGTTAAAGAAATTTCTGCAATTTTGCCCCAAATAAGGGAAATTTCTTAAATTTTGTCCCAAAAAATGGAAATTTCTGCATTTTTGCCCCCAAATAAGAAGAATTTCTGCATTTTGCCCCAAAATTAGGGGAATTTCTGCCTTTTTGCCCCCAACTTAGAGGCATTACTTCCTTTTTGCCCAATAATAAGGAAAAATTATGCAATTTTGCTCAAAATAAGTGGAATTTCTACCTTTTTGCCCCAAAAGAAGGGGAATTTCTGCCTTTTTGTCTTAAAATTAGGGGTATTACTGCAATTTCGCCTCAAAATAATTGGAAATTTCTGCAATTTTGCCCCAAAATAAAGGGAATTTCTGCAATGTTTTCAGAAAATTAGGGAAATTACTGCAATTTTGCCCCAAAATAAGAAGAATTTCTGCAATTTTGCTCCAAAATAATGGGGAATTTCGGCAATTTTGCCCCAAATTAAAGGGAATTTCTGCAATTTTGCCCCAAAATTAGGCAAATTTCTGCAATTTTGCTCCAAAATTAGGGGAATTTCTGCCTTTTTGACCCAAAATTAGGGGCATTACTCTTTTTTGCCCCAAATAAAGGAAATTTTTGCCCAAAATTAAGTGGAATTTCTGATTTTTCCTCTAATATAAAAAGAATTTCTGCCTTTAAGTCACAAAATAAAGGGAATTTCAGTATTTTTGCCCTTAAATAAGGGAAATTTCTGCATTTTTGCCCCCTAATAAGTGGAATTTCTGCCTTTATATCTTGAAAGAAGGGGAATTTTTAACATTTTTGCCCCAAGATAAGGGAAATTTCTGCAATTTTGCCCCAAAATAAGGGAAATTTCTGCAATTTTGCCCCAAGATATGGGAAATTTCTGCAATTATGTCCATAAAAAGGAAATTTCAGCAATTTTGCCCCACGATAAAGGGAATTTCTGCCTTTTTGCCCCAAAATTATGGGAATTTCTGAATTATTGCCCCAAAATTAGAAGCATTACTGCATTTTTACCCCAAAATAAGAAAAATTTCTGCAGTTTGCCCAAAAATAAAGAAAATTTCTGCAATTTTATCCCATAAAGAAAGAAATTTCTGCATTTTTGCCACAAAAGAAGAGGAATTTCTGCCTTTAGGCCACAAAATTAGTGAAATTTCTGAATTTTGCCCCAAAATTAGAAGCATTACTGCATTTTTGCCCCAAAATATGGGAAATTTCTGCAATTTTGTTCCAAAATAAGGGAAATTTCTGCTTTTTTACCACAAAATAATGGGAATTTCTGAATTTTTGCAACAAAATAAGGGAAATTTCTGCAATTTTATCCTAAAATAAGATAAATGTCTAACTTTTCACTCAAAATAAGGAAAATTTCTGCCTATTTGACCCAAAATAAAGGGAATTTCTGCATTTTTGCCCCAAATAAAGGAAAACGTCTGCATTTTTTCAGAAATTAAAGAGAATTTCTGTCTTTTTGCCCCAAAATAAAGGGGAATTTCTGCCTTTTTGCCTAAAAATAAGGGAAATTTAGTCTTTTTGGAGTAAAATAATGTTAATTTCTGTATTTTTGGCCTAAAATAAGGAGAAACTCTGTCTTTTTGCCCTAAAATAAGAAAAATTTCTGCAATTTTCCCTTAAAATAAGAGGAATTTCAGCATTTTTGCCCCAAAATAAGGGGAATTTCTGCCTTTCTGCCCCAAAATAAGGAGAATTTCTGCCTTTATGCCCGAAAATAAGGAAATTTCTTATATTTTGCTCCAAAATAATGTGGAATTTCTGCATTTTTGCCTCAAAATAAAGGGAATTTCTGCAATTTTGACACAAAATTAGGGTAATTTCTGCAATTTTGCCACAAAATTAGGGGAATTTCTGCGTTTTTGCTCCAATATAAGGCGAATTTCTGCAATTTTGCTCCAAAATAATGGGGAATTTCTGCAATTTTTCCCCAATATAAAGGAGATTTCTGCAATTTTGCCACAAAATTAAGGAAATTTCTGATATTTTGCCCCAAAATTAGGTAATTTTCTGCAATTTTGCTCCAAAATTAGGGGAATTTCTGCCTTTTTGACACAAAATTAGGGGCATTACTGTCTTTTTGCCCCAATTAATGGAATTTTCTGCATTTTTGCCCAAAATTAAGTGGAATTTCTGCATTTTTGCCCCAAAATAAGGGGAATTTCTGCAATTTTGCTCCAAAATAATGGGGAATTTCTGCAATTTGCCCCAAAATGAAGAGAATTTCTGTAATTTTTTCAGAAAATTAGGGGAATTACTCCAATTTTGCTCCAAAATAAGGGAAATTTCTGCAATTTTCTCCCAAAATTAGGAGAATTTCTGCCTTTTTGACCCAAAATTAGGGGCATTACTGTCTTTTGCCCCAAATAAGGGAAATTTCTGCATTTTTCCCAATATTAAGTGGAATTTCTGCCTTTTTGCCCTAAAATAAGAATTTCTGCCCTTTTGGCACAAAATAAGGGGAATTTCAGTCTTTTTGCCATTAAACAAGTGTTATTTCTGCATTTTTGACCCCAAATTAGCGGAATTTCTGCATTTTTGATCCGAAATAAGGGGAATTTCTGCATTTTTACCCCATGATAAGCAAAATTTCCACAATTTTGCCACAAAATAAATGAAATTTCTGCAATTTTGACCCAAAAAAAGGATATTTCAGCAATTTTGCCCCACAATAAGGGGAATTTCTGCCTTTTTGCCCCAAAATTAGGGGAATTTCTGCTTTTTGCCCGAAAATTAGGGGCATTACTGGGTTTTTGCCTCAAAATAAGGGAAAATTCTGCATTTTTGCCCAAAATTAATTGGAATTTCTGCCTTTTTGCCCTAAAAAAAGAAGTATATCTGTCTTTTTGGCAAAAAATAAAGGGAATTTCAGTCTTTTTCCTTAAAATAAGTTTAATTTCTGCAATTTGCCCCCAAATTAGAGGAATTACGGCCTTTTGGACCGGAAATAAGGGAAATTTCTGGATTTCTGTCCCATGATAAGAGAAAATTCTGCAATTTTGCCCCAAAATAAAGAAAATTTCTGCCGTTTTGCCCCAAAATAAAGAAAATTTCTGCCTTTTTGCCCCAAATAAGGGGAATTTCTGCAATTTTGCTCCAAAATAATGTGGAATTTCTTCATTTTTGCCCCAAAATAAGGGGAATTTCTGCAATTTTGCTCCAAAATAATGGGTAATTTCAGCAATTTTGCCCCAAAATAAAGGGAATTTCTGCAATTTTGCCCCAAAATTAGGGTAATTTCTGCCTTTTTGACACAAAATTAGGGGCATTACTGTCTTTTTGCTCCAAATAAAGGAAATTTCTGCATTTTTGTCCAAAATTAAGTGGAATTTCTTCCTTTTTGCCCTAAAATAAGAATTTCAGTTTTTTTGGCACATAATATGGGGAATTTCAGTCTTTTGCCCTAAAATAAGTGTAATTTCTGCATTTTTGACCCCAAATAAGCGGAATTTCTGACTTTTTGACCCGAAATAAGGGGAATTTCTGCATTTTTTCCCAAGTTAAAGAAATTTCTGCAATTTTGCCCCAAATAAGGGAAATTTCTGAAATTTTGTCCCAAAAATTGGAAATTTCTGCATTTTTGCCCCCAAATAAGGAGAATTTCTGCATTTTGCCCCAAAATTAGGGGAATTTCTGCCTTTTTGCCCCCAGATTAGAGGCATTACTTCCTTTTTGCCCAATAATAAAGAAAAATTATGCAATTTAGCTCCAAAATATGTGAAATTTCTACCTTTTTGCCCCAAAAGAAGGGGAATTTCGGCCTTTTTGTACTAAAATTAGGGGTATTACTGCAATTTTGCTCCAAAATAATGGGGAATTTCTTCAATTTTGCCCAAAAATAAAGGGAATTTCTGCAATTATTTCAGAAAATTAGGGAAATTACTGCAATTTTGCCCCAAAATAAGGGAAATTTTTGCAATTTTCCTCCAAAATTAGAGGAATTTATGCCTTTTTTTCCTAAAATTAGGGGTATTACTGCAATTTTGCTCCAAAATAATGGGGAATTTCTGCAATTTTGCCCCAAAATAAAGGGAATTTCTGCAATTTTTTCAGAAAATTAGGGGAATTACTGCAATTTTGGCCCAAAATAAGGGAAATTTCTGCAATTTTCCTCCAAAATTAGGGGAATTTCTGCCTTTTTGACCCAAAATTAGGGGCATTACTGTCTTTTGCCCCAAATAAGGGAAATTTCTGCATTTTTTCCCAAAATTAAGTGGAATTTCTGCCTTTTTGCCCTAAAATAAGAATTTCTGCCTTTTTGGCACAAAATAAGGGGAATTTCAGTCTTTTTGCCCAAAACTAAGTGTTATTTCTGCATTTTTGACACCAAATATGCGGAATTTCTGCATTTTTGATCCGAAATAAAAGGAATTTCTGCAATTTTACCCCAAGATAAGCGAAATTTCCACAATTTTGCCACAAAGTAAGCGAAATTTCTGCAATTTTTTCCGAAAAAATGGAAATTTCTGAATTTTTGCCGCAAATAATAGGAATTTCTGGATTTGGCCACCAAATTAGGGTACTTTCTGCCTTTTTGCCTCTAAATTAGGGGCATTACTGCCTTTTTGCCCAATAATAAATGAAAATTATGCAATTTTGCTCCAAAATAAGTGGAATTTCTACCTTTTTGCCCCAAAAGAAGGGGAATTTCTGCCTTTCTGCTCTAAACTTAAAGAAATTTCTGCAATTTTGCTCCAAAATAATGGGGAATTTCTTCATTTTTTCCCAAAAATAAAGGGAATTTCTGCAAATTTGACAAAAAATTAGGGGAATTTCTGCATTCTTGTCCCAAAATAATAGGAATTTCTGCCTTTTTGACCCAAAATTTGTGAAATTTCTGAATTTTGCCCCAAAATGAGAAGCATTACTGCATTTTTTGCCCCAAAATATGGGAAATTTTTGCAATTTTGTTCGAAAATAAGGGAAATTTCTGCATTTTTACCCCAAATAATGGGAATTTCTGCATTTTTGCCACAAAATAAAAGAAATTTCTGCAATTTTATCCTAAAATAAGTTAAATTTCTATCCTTTTGTTTCAAAATAAGGAAAATTTCTGCCTATTTGGCCCAAAATAAGGGGAATTTCTGCATTTTTGACCCAAATAAAGGGAAATTTCTGCATTTTTGCCCAAAAATAAGGGGAATTACTGCCTTTTTGCCCTAAAATAAGGGAAATTTACTTTTTTTCCCCAAAATAGAGGGAATTTCTGTATTTTTGCCCTGAAATAAAAAGTTTTTCTGTCTCTTTGCCCTAAAATAAGGAAAATTTTTGCATTTTTGCTCCAAAATAAGGGGAATTTCAGCATTTTTGCCCCAAAATAAGGGGAATTTCTGACTTTTTGCACCAAAAGTAGGGGTATTTCTGCCTTTTTGCTCTAAAATAAGGGGAATTTCTGCCTTTTTGCCCCCAGAAAAGGGGAATTTAGTATTTTTGGCCGAAAATAATTGTAATTTCTGTATTTTTGGCTTAAAATAACAAGAATTTCTGTCTTTTTGCCCTAAAATAAGAAACATTTCTGCATTTTTGCTCCATAATAAGGGGAATTTCAGCATATTCGCCCCACAATAATGGGAATTTCTGCCTATTTGCCCCAAAATTAGGGGAATTTTTTTCCTTTTTGCCCCAAAATTAGGGGCATTACTCTGTTTTTGCTCCAAAATAAGGGAAATTTCTGCAATTTTGCCCAAAATAAAGGGAATTTCTGCAATTTTGACACAAAATTAGAGGAATTACTGCAATTTTCCCCAAAATAAGGGAAATTTCTGCAATTTTTCCTCCAAAATTAGGGGAATTTCTCCTTTTTGACACAAAATTAGGGCCATTACTGTCTTTTTGCCCAAAATAAGGGAAATTTCTGCATTTTTGTCCAAAATGAAGTGGAATTTCTTCCTTTTTGCCCTAAAATAAGAATTTCTGTTTTTTTTTTGGCACAAAATATGGGGAATTTCAGGCTTTTTGCCCTAAAACATGGGTAATTTCTGCATTTTGACCACAAATAAGTGGAATTTCTGCCTTTTTGACCCGGAATAAGGGGAATTTCTGCATTTTTCCCCAAGATAAAAGAAATTTCTGCAATTTTGCCACAAAATAAGGGAAATTTCGGCAATTTTGTCCCAAAAAATGGAAATTTCTGTATTTTTGCCCCCAAATAAAGGGAATTTCTGCAATTTTGCCCCAAAGTAACGGGAATTTCTGCAATTTTGACACAAAATTAGGGGAATTACTGCAATTTTGCCACAAAATCAGGGAAGTTTCTGCAATTTTGCTCCAAAAATAGGGGAATTTTTTTTGACACAAAATTATTGACATTACTGTCTTTTTTCCTCAAATAAGGGAAATTTCTGCATTTTTGTCCAAAATTAAGTGGAATTTCTCCTTTTTGCCCTTAAATAAGAATTTCTGTTTTTTTGGCACAACATATTAAAAATTTCAGGCTTTTTGCCCTAAAATAAGGGTAATTTCTGCATTTTTGAACCCAAATATGCGGAATTTCTGCCTTTTTGACCCAAAATAAGGGGAATTTCTGCATTTATCTCCAAGATAACAGAAATTTCTGCAATTTTGCCCCAAAATAAGGGAAATTTCTGCAATTTTGTCCAAAAAATAGAAATTTCTGCATTTTTGCCCCCAAATTAGGGGCATTAATTCTTTTTTGCCCAATAATAAGGGAAAATTATGCAATTTTGCTCCAAAATAAGTGGAATTTCTATGTTTTTGCCCCAAAAGAAGGGGAATTTCTGCCTTTTTGACCCAAAATTAGGGGTATTACTACAATTTTGCTCCAAAATAATGGGGAATTTCTGCAATTTTTCTCCAAAATAAAAAGAATTTCTGCAATTTTGACAGAAAATTAGGGGAATTACTGCAATTTTGCCCTAAAATAAGGGAATTTTCTGCAATTTTGATACACAATTAGGGGAATTTCTACTTTTTTGACCAAAAATTAGGGGCATTACTGTCTTTTTACCCCAAATAAGGGAAATTTCTGCATTTTTGCACAAAATTAAGTGGAATTTCTGCCTTTTTGCCCTAAAATAAAAATTGCTGTTTTTTTGGCACAAAATAGGGGGAATTTTAGTCTTTTTGCCCTAAAATAAGGGTTATTTCTGCATTTTTGACCCCAAATAAGCCGAATTTCGGCATTTTTGACCCGAAATAAAGGGATTTCTGCATTTTTGCCCCAAGATAAGCGAAATTTCCACAATTATGCCACAAAATAAAGGAAATTTGTGCAATTTTGTCCCAAAAAAGGGAAATTTCAGCAATTTTGCCCCACAATAAAGGGAATTTCTGCCTTTTTGCCCACAAAATTAGAAAAATTTCTGCTTTTTGCCCCAAAATTAGCGGCATTACTGGGTTTTTGCCCCTAAATAAAAGAAAATTCTGCATTTTTGCTTAAAATTAATTGGAATTTCTGCCTTTCTGCCCTAAAATAAGAAGTATTTCTGTCTTTTTGGCAAAAAAAAGGGGAATTTCAGTCTTTTTCCATAAAATAAGTTTAATTTCTGCAATTTGCCCCCAAATTAGCGGAATTACTGCCTTTTTGACCCAAAATAAGTGAAATTTCTGGATTTCTGTCCAATGATAAGAGAAATTTCTTCAATTTTTTTCGCAAAATAGGGAAAATTTCTGCCTTTTTGCCCCAAAATAAGGAGAATTTCTGACTTTTTGCCACAAATAAGAGGAATTTCTGCAATTTCGCTCCAAAATAATGTGGAATTTCTGCATTTTTGCCTCAAAATAAATGAAATTTCTGCAATTTTGACACAAAATTAGGTGAATTTCTGCAATTTTGCCCCAAAATAAGTGAAATTTCTGAAATTTGGCCTAAAATTAGGGGAATTTCTGCATTTTTGCCCCAAAATAAGGGGAATTTCTGCAATTTTGCTTCAAAATAATGGGGAATTTTTGCAATTTTGCCCCAAAATAAAGGGAATTTCTGCAATTTTGCCCCAAAATTAGAGAAATTTCTGCAATTTTGCTCCAAAATTAGGGTAATTTCTGCCTTTTTGACCCAAAATTAGGGGCATTACTCTTTTTTTGCCCCAAATAAAGGAAATTTTTGCATTTTTGCCCAAAATTAAGTGGAATATCTGATTTTTGCCCTAAAATAAAAATAATTTCTGCCTTTAAGTCACAAAATAAGGGGAATTTCAGTCTTTTTGCCCTAAAATAAGGGAAATTTCTGCATTTTTGCCCCCTAATAAGTGGAATTTCTGCCTTTATATCTTGAAAAAAGGGGAATTTCTAACATTTTGGCCCCACGATAAGGAAAATTTCTGCAATTTTGCCCCAAAATAAAGGAAATTTCTGCAATTTTGCCCCAAGATAAGGGAAATTTCTGCAATTATGTCCCAAAAAAGGGAAATTTCAGCAATTTTGCCCCACAATAAAGGGAATTTCTGCCTTTTTGCCCCAAAATTAGGGCAATTTCTGAATTATTGTCCCAAAATTAGAAGCATTACTGTATTTTTACCCCAAAATAAGAAAAATTTCTGCAGTTTGCCCCCCAAAAAAGAAAATTTCTGCAATTTTGTCCCATAAAGAGGGAAATTTCTGCATTTTTGCCACAAAATAAGAGGAATTTCTGCCTTTTTGCCCCAAAATTAGTGAAATTTCTGAATTTTGCCCCAAAATTAGAAGCATTGCTGTATTTTGCCCCAAAATATGGGAAATTTCTGAAATTTTGTTCCAAAATAAGGGAAATTTTTGCCTTTTTACCCCAAAATAATGGGAATTTCTGCATTTTTGCCACAAAATAAGGGAAATTTCTGCAATTTTATTGTAAAATAAGTTAAATTTCTATCTTTTAGCCTCAAAATAAGAGAAATTTCTGCCTATTTGGCCCAAAATAAGGGGAATTTCTGCATTTTTGCCCCAAATAAAGCGAAACTTCTGCATTTTTCCCAAAATTAAGAGTAATTTAAGCCTTTTTGCCCTAAAATAAGGAGAATTTACCTTTTTGCCCCAAAATAGGGTGAATTTAGTCTTTTTGCCCTAAAAAAGGGTAATTTCTTTATTTTTGGCTTAAAATAAAGGGAATTTCTGCATTTTTTCCCCAAAATAATGGGAATTTCTGTATTTTTGCCCTGAAATAAGGAAAATTTCTGTCTTTTTGCCCTAAAATAAGGAAAATTTCTGCATTTTTGCTCTAAAATAAGGGAAATTTCAGCATTTTTGTCCCAAAATAAGTGGAATTTCTGCAATTTTGCCCCAAAATAAAGGGAATTTCTGCCTTTTTGACCCAAAATTAGGGGCATTACTGTCTTTTTGCCCCAAATCAGGGAAATTTCTGCATTTTTGCCAAAAATTAAGTGGAATTTCTGCCTTTTTGCCCTAAAATAAAAATTTCTGTTTTTTTGGCACAAAATAAGGGGAATTTCAGTCTTTTTGCCCTAAAATAAGGGTTATTTCTAGATTTTTGACCCCAAATAGGCGGAATTTCTGCATTTTTGACCCGAAATAAGGGGAATTTCTGCATTTTTGCCCCAAGATAAGCAAAATTTCCACAATTTTGCCACAAAATAAGGGAAATTTCTGCAATTTTGCCCCACAATAAAAGGAATTTCTGCTTTTTGCCCCAAAATTAGAAGAATTTCTGCTATTTGCCCCAAAATTAGCGGAATTACTGGGTTTTTGCCCATAAATAAAAGAAAATTCTGCATTTTTGCCCAAAATTAATTGGAATTTCTGCCTTTTTACCCTAAAATAAGAAGTATTTCTGTCTTTTTGGCAAAAAATAAGGGTAATTTCAGTCTTTTTCCCTAAAATAAGTTTAATTTCTGCAATTTGAACCCAAATTAGCGGAATTACTGCCTTTTGGACCCAAAATAATAGAAATTTCTGGATTTCTGTCCCATGATAATAGAAATTTCTTCAATTTTTTCCCAAAATAAGGGAAATGTCTGCCTTTTTGCCCCAAAATAAGGAGACTTTCTGCCTTTTTGCCCCAAATAAGGGGAATTTCTGCAATTTTGCTCCAAAATAATGTGGAATTTCTGCATTTTTGCCTCAAAATAAAAGAAATTTCTGCAATTTTGACACAAAATTAGGGGGATTTCTGCAATTTTGCCACAAAATTAGGGGAATTTCTGCGTTTTTGCTCCAATAAAAGGGGAATTTCTACAATTTAGCTCCAAAATAATGGGGAATTTCTGCAATTTTGCCCCAAAATTAAGGGAATTTCTGCAATTTTGCACCAAAATTAGGGAAATTTCTGCAATTTTGCTCCAAAATTAGGGGAATTTCTGCCTTTTTGACACAAAATTAGGGGCATTACTTTCTTTTTGCCCCAAATAAGGTAATTTTCTGAATTTTTGCCCAAAATTAAGTGGAATTTCTGCCTTTTTCCTCTTAAATAAGAATTTCTGCCTATTTGGCACAAAGAAAGGGGAATTTCAGTCTTTTTCCTTAAATTAAGTTTAATTTCTGCAATTTCCCCCCAAATTAGCAGAATTTCTGCCTTTTTGACCTGAAATAAGGGGAATTTCTGCATTTTTGTCCCAAGATAAAAAAAATTTCCGCAATTTTTCAACAAAGTAAGCGAAATTTCTGCAATTATTTCTGAAAAAATTGAAATTTCTGAATTTTTGAAGCAAATAAGGAAAATTTCAGGATTTTGTCCCAAAATTAGGGTAATTTCTGCCTTTTTGCCTCTAAATTAGGGGCATTACTGCCTTCATGCCCAATAATAAATGAAAATTATGCAATTTTGCTCCAAAATAAGTGGAATTTCTACCTTTTAGCCCCAAAAGAAGGGGAATTTCTGCCTTTCTGCTCTAAACTTAAAGGAATTTCTGCAATTTTGCTCCAAAATAATTGGGAATTTCTGCAATTTTGCCCAAAAATAAAGGGAATATTTGCAAATTTGAAAAAAATTAGGGGAATTTCTGCATTTTTGTTCCAAAAAGGAGGAATTTCTGCCTTTTTGACCCAAAATTTGTGAAATTTCTGAATTTTGCCCCAAAATTAGAACCATTACTGCATGTTTTGCCCCAAAATATGAAAAACTTCTGCAATTTTGTTCCAAAATAAGGGAAATTTCTGCATTTTTACCCCAAAATAATGGGAATTTCTGCATTTTTGCCACAAAATAAAAGAAATTTCTGCAAATTTATCCTAAAATAAGTTAAATTTCTATCCTTTTGTTCCAAAATAAGAAAAATTTCTTCCTATTTGGCCCAAAATAAGAAGAATTTCTGCATTTTTGACCCAAATAAAGAAAAATTTCTGCATTTTTGCCCCAAAATAAGGGGAATTACTGCCGTTTTGCCCTAAAATATGGGGAATTTACTTTTTTGCCCCAAAATAGGGGGAATTTAGTATTTTTGCCCTAAAATAAGGGTAATTTCTGTATTTTTGGCTTAAAATAAGGGGAATTTCTGCATTATTTCCCCAAAATAAGGGGAATTTCTGTGTTTTCACCCTGAAATTAGGAGTTCTTCTGTCTCTTTGCCCTAAAATAAGGAAAATTTCTGTATTTTTGCTCCAAAATAAGGGGAATTTCAGCATTTTTGCCCCAAAATAAGGGGAATTTCTGTTTTTTTGCACCAAGAGTAGGGGAATTTCTGACTTTTTGCTCTAAAATAAGGGGAATTTCTGCTTTTTTGCCCCCAAAAAAGGGGAATTTAGTATTTTTGGCCAAAAATAAGTGTAATTTCTGTATTTTTGGCTTAAAATAAGTAGAATTTCTGTCTTTTTGCCCTAAAATAAGAAACATTTCTGCATTTTTGCTCCATAATAAGGGGAATTTCAGCATTTTGGCCCCACAATAATGGGAATTTCTGCCTTTTTGCCCAAAAATTAGGGGAATTTTTCCCTTTTTGCTCCAAAATTAGGGGCATTACTCTGTTTTTCCTCCAAAACAAGAGAAATTTCTGCAATTTTACCCTAAAATAAAGGGAATTTCTGCAATTTTGACACAAAATTAGGGGAATTACTGCAATTTTGCCCCAAAATAAGGGAAATTTCTGCAATTTTTGCTTCAAAATTAGGGGAATTTCTGCCTTTTTGACACAAAATTAGGAGCATTACTGTCTTTTTGCCCCAAATAAGGGAAATTTCTGCATTTTTGTCCAAAATTAAGTGGAATTTCTATCTTTTTGCCCTAAAATAAGAATTTCTGTTTTTTTGGCACAAAATATGGGGAATTTCAGGATTTTGCCCTAAAATAAGGGTAATTTCTTCATTTTTGACCCCAAATAAGTGGAATTTCTGCCTTTTTGACCTGAAATAAGCGGAATTTCTGCATTTTTCCCCAAGATAAAAGAAATTTCTGCAATTTTGCCCCAAAATAAGAGAAATTTCTGCAATTTTGTCCCAAAAAATGGAAATTTCTGCATTTTTGCCCCCAAATAAAGGGAATTTCTGCAATTTTGCCCCAAAATAACGGGAATTTCTGCAATTTTGACACAAAATTAGGGGAATTACTGCAATTTTGCCACAAAATAAGGGAAATTTCTGCAATTTTGATCCAAAAATAGGGGAATTTCTGTTTTTTTGACACAAAATTAGAGGCATTACTGTCTTTTTTCCTCAAATAAGGGAAATTTCTGCATTTTTGTCCAAAATTAAGTGGAATTTCTTCCTTTTTACCTTTAAATAAGAATTTCTTTTTTTTTTTGGCACAAAATATGGAAAATTTCAGTCTTTTTGCCCTAAAATAAGGGTTATTTCTGCCTTTTTGACCCCAAATAAGCGGAATTTCTGCATTTTTGACCCGAAATAAGGAGAATTTCTGCATTTTTGCCCCAAGATAAGCAAAATTTCCACAATTTTGCCCCAAAATAAGGGAAATTTCTGCAATTTTGTCCCAAAAAAGGGAAATTTCAGCAATTTTGCCCCACAGTAAGGGGAATTTCTGCCTTTTTGCCCCAAAATTAGAAGAATTTCTGCTTTTTGCCCCAAAATTAGCGGCATTACTGGGTTTTTGCCCCTAAATAAAAGAAAATTGTGCATTTTTGCCCAAAATTAATTGGAATTTCTGCCTTTTGCCCTAAAATAAGAAGTATTTCTGTCTTTTTGGCAAAAAATAAGGGTAATTTCAGTCTTTTTCCCTAAAATAAGTTTAATTTCTGCAATTTGCCCCCAAATTTGCGGAATTACTGCCTTTTGGTCCCAAAATAAGGGAAATTTCTGGATTTCTGTCCCATGATAAGAGAAATTTCTGCAATTTTTTCCCAAAATAAGAAAAATTTCTGCCTTATTGCCCCAAAATAAAGAGACTTTCTGCCTTTTTGCCCCAAATAAGAGGAATTTCTGCAATTTCGCTCCAAAATAATGTGGAATTTCTGCATTTTTGCCTCAAAATAAAGGAAATTTCTGCAATTTTGATACAAAATTAGGGGGATTTCTTCAATTTTGCCACAAAATTAGGGAAATTTCTGTGTTTTTGCTTCAATAAAAGGGGAATTTCTACAATTTTGCTCCAAAATAATGGGGAATTTCTGCAATTTTGCCCAAAAATAAAGGGAATTTCTGCAATTTTGCCCCAAAATTAGGGAAATTTCTGCAATTTTGCTCCAAAATTAGGGGAATTTCTGTCTTTTTGACACAAAATTAGGAGCTTTACTGTCTTTTTCCCCAAAAATGTAATTTTCTGCATTTTTGGCCAAAATTAAGTGGAATTTCTGCCTTTTTGCCCTTAAATAAGAATTTCTCCCTATTTGGCAAAAAGAAAGGGGAATTTCAGTCTTTTTCTCTAACTTAAGTTTAATTTCTGCAATTTCCCCCCAAATTAGCGGAATTTCTGCCTTTTTGACCTGAAATAAGGAGAATTTCTGCATTTTTGTCCCAAGATAAAAAAATTTCTGCAATTTTGCCACAAAGTAAGCGAAATTTCTGCAATTTTTTCCGAAAAAATGGAAATTTCTGAATTTTTGATGCAAATAAGGGGAATTTCAGGATTTTGCCCCAAAATTAAGGTAATTTCTGCCTTTTTGCCTCTAAATTAGGGGCATTACTGCCTTTTTGCCCAATAATAAATGAAAATTATGCAATTTTGCTCCAAAATAAGTGGAATTTCTACCTTTTTGCCCCAAAAGAAGGGGAATTTCTGCCTTTCTGCTATAAACTTAAAGGAATTTCTGCAATTTTGCTCCAAAATTATGGGGAATTTCTGCAATTTTGCCCAAAAATAAAGGGAATTTTTGCAAATTTGACAAAAAATTAGAGGAATTTCTGCATTTTTGTTCCAAAAAGGAGGAATTTCTGCCTTTTTAACCCAAAATTTGTGAAATTTCTGAATTTTTCCCCAAAATTAGAAGCATTACTGCATTTTTTGCACCAAAATATAAAAAATTTCTGCAATTTTGTTCCAAAATAAGGGAAATTTCTGCCTTTTTACCCCAAAATAATGGGAATTTCTGCATTTTTGCCACAAAATAAAAGAAATTTCTGCAATTTTATCTTAAAATAATTTAAATTTCTATCCTTTTGTTCCAAAATAAGAAAAATTTCTGCCTATTTGTCGCAAATTAAGGGGAATTTCTGCATTTTTGACCCAAATAAAGAAAAATTTCTGCATTTTTGCCCAAAAATAAGGGGAATTACTGCCTCTTTGCCCTAAAATAAGGGGAATTTACTTTTTTGCCCCAAAATAGGGGGAATTTAGTCTTTTTGCCCTAAAATAAGGGTAATTTCTGTATTTTTGGCTTAAAATAAGGGGAATTTCTGCATTTTTGCCCCAAAATAAGGGGAATTTCTGTATTTTCGCCCTGAAATAAAGATTTTTTCTGTCTCTTTGCCCTAAAATAAGGAAAATTTCTGCATTTTTGCTCCAAAATAAGGGGAATTTCAGCATTTTTGCCCCAAAATAAGGGGAATTTCTGACTTTTTGCACCAAAAGTAGGGGAATTTCTGCCTTTTTGCTCTAAAATAAGAGGAATTTCTGCTTTTTTGCCCCCAAAAAAGGGGAATTTAGTATTTTTGGCCTAAAATAAGTGTAATTTCTGTATTTTTGGCTTAAAATAAGTAGAATTTCTGTCTTTTTGCCCTAAAATAAGAAACATTTCTGCATTTTTGCTCCATAATAAGGGGAATTTCAGCATTTTGGCCCCACAATAATGGGAATTTCTGCCTTTTTGCCCCAAAATTAGGGGAATTTTTCCCTTTTTTCCCCAAAATTAGGAGCATTACTCTGTTTTTGCTCCAAAATAAGGGAAATTTCTGCAATTTTGCCCCAAAAAAAAGGGAATTTCTGCAATTTTGACACAAAATTAGGGGAATTACTGCAATTTTGCCCCAAAATAAGGGAAATTTCTGCAATTTTTGCTCCAAAATTAGGGGAATTTCTGCCTTTTTGACACAAAATTAGAGCCATTACTGTCTTTTTGCCTCAAATAAGGGAAATTTCTGCATTTTTGTCCAAAATTAAGTGGAATTTCTTTCTTTTTGCCCTAAAATAAGAATTTCTGTTTTTTTGGCACAAAATATGGAGAATTTCAGGATTTTGCCCTAAAATAAGGGTAATTTCTGCATTTTTGACACCAAATAAGCGGAATTTCTGCTTTTTGACCCAAAATAAGGGAAATTTCTGCATTTTTCCCCAAGATAAAAGAAATTTCTGCAATTTTGTCCCAAAATAAGGGAAATTTTGCAATTTTGTCCCAAAAAATGGAAATTTCTGCATTTTTGCCCACAAATAAAAGGAATTTCTGCAATTTTGCCCCAAAATAACGGGAATTTCTGCAATTTTGACAGAAAATTAGGGGAATTACTGCAATTTTGCCCCAAAATAAGGGAATTTTCTTCAATTTTACTCCAAAATTAGGGGAATTTCTGCCTTTTTGACCCAAAATTAGGGGCATTACTGTCTTTTTGCCCCAAATAAGGGAAATTTCTGCAGTTTTGCCCAAAATTAAGTGGAATTTCTGCCTTTTTGCCCTAAAATAAAAATTTCTGTTTTTTTTGGCACAAAATAAGGGGAATTTCAGTCTTTTTGCCCTAAAATAAGGGTTATTTCTGCATTTTTGACCACAAATAAGCGGAATTTCTGCCTTTTTGAGCTGAAATAAGTGGAATTTCTGCATTTTTGCCCCAAGATAAGCGAAATTTCCACAATTTTGCCACAAAATAAGGGAAATTTGTGCAACTTTGTCTCAAAAAAGAGAAATTTCAGCAATTTTGCCCCACAATAAGGGGAATTTCTGCCTTTTTGCCCCAAAATTAGAAGAATTTCTGCTTTTTGCCCCAAAATTAGCGGCATTACTGGGTTTTTGCCCCTAAAAAAAAAAAATTCTGCATTTTTGCCCAAAATTAATTGGAATTTCTGCCTTTTTGCACTAAAATAAGAAGTATTTCTGTCTTTTTGGCAAAAAATAAGGGGAATTTCAGTCTTTTTCCCTAAAAGAAGTTTAATTTCTGCAATTTGCCCCCAAATTAGCGGAATTACTGCCTTATGGACCTAAAATAAGGGAAATTTCTGGATTTTTGTCCCATGATAAGAGAAATTTCTGCAATTTTTTCCCAAAATAAGGGAAATTTCTGCCTCTTTGTCCCAAAATACGGAGACTTTCTGCCTTTTTGCCCCAAATAAGGGGAATTTCTGCAATTTTGCTCCAAAATAATGTGGAGTTGCTGCATTTTTGCCTCAAAATAAAGGAAATTTCTGCAATTTTGACACATAATTAGGAAAATTTCTGCAATTTTGCCCCAAAATAAGGGAAATTTCTGAAATTTGGCCTAAAATTAGGGGAATTTTCACATTTTTGCTTCAAAATAAGAGGAATTTCTGCAATTTTGCTTCAAAATAAAGGGGAATTTCTGCAATTTCGCCCCAAAATAAAGGGAATTTCTGCAATTTTGCCCCAAAATTAGGGAAATTTCTGCAATTTTGCTTCAAAATTAGGGTAATTTCTGCCTTTTTGACCCAAAATTAGGGGCATTACTCTTTTTTTGCCCCAAATAAAGGAAATTGTTGCATTTTTGCCCAAAATTAATTGGAATTTTGTTTTTTGCCCTAAAATAAAAATAATTTCTGCCTTTAAGTCACGAAATAAGGGGAATTTCAGTCTTTTTGCCCTAAAATAAGGGAAATTTCTAACATTTTTGCCCCACAATAAGGGAAATTTCTGCAATTTTGCCCCAAAATAAAGGAAATTTCTGCAATTTTGCCCCAAGATAAGGGAAATTTCTGCAATTAAGTCCATAAAAAGGGAAATTTCAGCAATTTTGCCCCACAATAAAGGGAAATTCTGCCTTTTTGCCCCAACATTAGGGGAATTTCTGAATTATTGCCCAGAAATTAGAAGCATTACTGTATTTTTACCCCAAAATAAGAAAAATTTCTGCAGTTTGCCCCCCAAAAAAGAAAATTTCTGCAATTTTGCCCCATAAAAAGGGAAATTTCTGCATTTTTGCCACAAAATAAGAGGAATTTCTGCCTTTTTGCCCCAAAATTAGTAAAATTTCTGAATTTTGCCCCAAAATTAGAAGCATTGCTGCATTTTTGCCCCAAAATATGGGAAATTTCTGCAATTTTGTTCCAAAATAAGGGAAATTTCTGCCTTTTTGCCCCAAAATAATGGGAATTTCTGCATTTTTGCCACAAAATAAGAGAAATTTCTGCTATTTTATTGTAAAATAAGTTAAATTTCTATCTTTTAGCCTCAAAATAAGGGAAATTTCTGCCTATTTGGGCAATAATAAGGGGAATTTCTGCATTTTTGCCCCAAATAAAAGGAAACTTCTGCATTTTTCCCAAAATTAAGGAGAATTTCTGCCTTTTTGCCCTAAAATAAGAAGAATTTACGTTTTTGCCCCAAAATAGGGGGAATTTAGTCTTTTTGCCCTAAAATAAGGGTAATTTCTGTATTTTAGGCTTAAAATAAGGGGAATTTCTGCATTTTTGCCCAAAAATTAGGGGAATTTTAGTATTTTTGCCCTGAAATAAGGAGAATTTCTGTCTTTTTGCCCTAAAATAAGGAAAATTTCTGCATTTTTCCTCTAAAATAAGGGGAATTTCAGCATTTTTGTCCCAAAATAAGTGGAATTTCTGCAATTTTGCCCCAAAATAAAGGGAATTTCTGAAATTTTGACACAAAATTAGGGGAATTACTGCAATTTTGCCCCAAAATAAGGGAAATTTCTGCAATTTTTTTCCAAAATTAGGGGAATTTCTGCATTTTTGTCCCAAAATTAGGGGCATTACTGTCTTTTTGCCCCAAATAAAGGAAATTTCTGCATTTTGCCGAAAATAAAGTGGAATTTCTTTCTTTTTGCCCTAAAATAAGAATTTCTGTTTTTGTGGCACAAAATAAGGGGAATTTTAGTCCTTTTGCCCTAAAATAAGGGTTATTTCTGCATTTTTGACCCCAAATAAGCGGAATTTCTGCATTTTTGACCCGAAATAAGGGTAATTTCTGCATTTTTGCCCGAAAATAAGGGAAAGTTTTACAATTTTGCTCTAAAATAAGGGAAATCTCTGCAATTTTGTTCCAAAAATGGAAATTTCAGCAATTTTGCTACACAATAAGGGGAATTTCTGCCTTTTTGCCCCAAAATTAGGGGAATTTCTGCTTTTTGCCCTTAAATAAGGGAAATTTCTGCAGTTTTGCCCCCAAATAAGTGGAATTTCTGCCTTTAGGTCCTGAAAGAAGGGGAATTTCTTACATTTTTGCCCCATGATAAGGGAAATTTCTGCAATTTTGCCCCCAAATAAGGGAAATTTCTGCAATTTTGCCCCAAGATAAGGGAAATTTCTGCAATTATGTCCATAAAAAGGGAAATTTCAGCAATTTTGCCCCACAAAAGAGAATTTCTGCCTATTTGACCCAAAAGTAGAGAAATTTCTGAATCATTGCCTCCAAATTAGAAGCATTACTGCATTTTTATCGCAAAATATTAAAAATTTCTGCAGTTTGCCCCAAAATAAAGATAATTTCTGCAAATTTGTCCCATAAAGAGGGAAATTTCTGCATTTTTTGCCAAAATATAAAAAAAATTTCTGCCTTTTTGCCCCAAAATTAGGGGAATTTCTGCTTTTTGCCCCAAAATTAGGGGCATTACTGGGTTTTTGCCCCAAAATAAGAAAAAATTCTGCATTTTTGCCCAAAATTAATTGGAATTTCTGCCTTTTTGCCCTAAAATAAGAAGTATTTCTGTCTTTTTGGCAAAAAATAAGAGGAATTTCAGTCTTTTTCCCTAAATTAAGTTTAATTTTTGCAATTTGCCCCCAAATTAGCGGAATTTCTGCCTTTTTGACCTGAAATAAAGGGAATTTGTGCATTTTTGTCCCAAGATAAGAGAAATTTCTGCAATTTTGCCACAAAGTAAGGGAAATTTCTGCAATTTTGTCCCAAAAAATGGAAATTTCTGCATTTTTGAAAAAATAACGAGAATTTCTGGATTTTGCCCCAAAATTAGGGTAATTTCTGCCTTTTTGCCTCTAAATTAGAGGCATTACTGCCTTTTTGCACAATAATAAGGGAAAATTATGCAATTTTGCTCCAAAATGAGTGGAATTTCTACCTTTTTGCCCCAAAAGAAGGGGATTTTCTTCCTTTCTGCTCCAAACTTACAGGAATTTCTGCAATTTTGTTCCAAAATAATGGGGAATTTCTGCAATTTTGCCCAAAAATAAAGGGAATTTCTGGAATTTTGACACAAAATTAGGGGTATTACTGCAATTTTGCTCCAAAATTAGGGGAATTTCTGCCTTTTTGACACAAAATTAGGGGCATTTCTGTCTTTTTGCCCAAAATAAGGGAAATTTCTTCATTTTTGTTCAAAATTAAGTGGAATTTCTTCCTTTTTGCCCTAAAATAAGAATTTCTGGGTTTTTTTTGGCACAAAATATAAGGAATTTCAGTTTTTTTGCCCTAAAATAAGGGTAATTTCTGCATTTTTGACCCCAAATAAGCGGAATTTCTGCCTTTTTGAATTGAAATAAGGGGTATTTCTGCATTTTTCCCCAAGATAAAAGAAATTTCTGCAATTTTTCTCCAAAATAAGGGAAATTTCTTCAATTTTGTCCCAAAAAAATTGAAATTTCTGCATTTTTGCCTCCAAATAAGAGGAATTTCTGCATTTTGCCCCAAAATTAAAGGAATTTCTGCATTTTTGCCCCCAAATTAGGGGCATTACTTCCTATTTGCACAATAATAAAGGAAAATTATGCAATTTTGCTCCAAAATAAGTGGAATTTCTACCTTTTTGCCCCAAAACAAGAAAAATTTCTGCCTTCTTGACCCAAAATTATGGGTATTACTGCAATTTTGCTCCAAAATAATGGGGAATTTCTGCAATTTTGCCCCAATATAAAGGGAATTTCTGCAATTTTGACAAAATTTAGGGGAATTACTGTAATTTTGCCCCAAAATAAGTTAAATATTTGCAATTTTGCTCCAAAATTAGGGGAATTTCTGCCTTTTTGACACAAAATTAGGGGCATTTCTGTCTTTTTGCCCAAAATAAGGGAAATTTCTGCATTTTTTCACAAAATTAAGTGGAATTCCTGCCTTTTTACAATAAAATAAGAATTTCTGCCCTTTTGGCACAAAATAAGGGGAATTTCAGTCTTTTTGCCCTAAAATAAGGGTTATTTCTGCATTTTTGGCCCCAAATAAGCGGAATATCTGCATTTTTGACACAAAATAATTGGAATTTCTGCATTTTTTCCCAAGATAAGAGAAATTTCTACAATTTTGTCCCAAAATAAGGGAAATTTCTGCAATTTTGTCCCAAATAAGAGAAATTTCAGCAATTTTGCCCCACAATATGGGAAATTTCTGACTTTTTGCCCCAAAATTAGGGAAATTTCTGCTTTTTGCCCCAAAATTAGCGGCATTACTGGGTTTTTGCCCCAAAATAAGGGAAAATTCTACATTTTTGCCCAAAATTAATTGGAATTTCTGCCTTTTTGCCCTAAAATAAGAACTATTTCTGTCTTTATGGCAAAAAATAAAAGAATTTCAGTCTTTTTCCATAAAATAAGTTTAATTTCTGCAATTTGTTCCCAAATTAACGGAATTACTGCCTTTTAGACCCGATATAAGGGAAATTTCTGGATTTCTGTCCCATGATAAGAGAAATTTCTGCAATTTTGCCTCAAAATAAGGGAAATTTCTGTTTTTTGACCCAAAATAAGGAGAATTTCTGCCTTTTTGCCACAAATAAGGGGAATTTCTGCAATTTTGCTCCAAAATAATGTGGACTTTCTCCATTTTTGCCTCAAAATAAAAGAAATTTCTGCAATTTTGACACAAAATTAGGGGAATTTCTGCAATTTTGCCCCTAATAAGGGAAATTTCTGAAATTTTGCCCTAAAATTAGGAGAATTTCTGCATTTTTGCCCCAAACTAAAGGGAATTACTGCAATTTTGCCCCAAAATTAAGGAAATTTCTGCAATTTTGCTCCAAAATTAGGGGAATATTTGCCTTTTTGACCCAAAATTAGGGGCATTACTGTTTTTTTGCCCCAAATAAAGGAAATTTTGGCATTTTTGCCCAAAATTAAGTGGAATTTCTGATTTTTGCCCTAAAATAAAAAGAATTTCTGCCTTTAAGTCACATAATAAGAGGAATTTCAGTCTTTTTGCTCTTAAATTAGGGAAATTTCTGCAGTTTTGCCCCCAAATAAGTGGAATTTCTGCCTTTAAGTCTTGAAAGAAGGGGAATTTATGACATTTTTGCCCCATGATAAGGCAAATTTCTGCAATTTTGGCCCAAAATAAAGGAAATTTCTGCAATTTTGCCCCAAGATAAAGGAAATTTCTGCAATTATGTCCATAAAAAAGGAAATTTCAGCAATTTTGCCCCACAATAAAAAGAATTTCTGCCTTTTTGACCCAAAATTAGAGGAATTTCTGAATTATTTCCCCAAAATTAGAAGCATTACTGAATTTTTACCCCAAAATAAGAAAAATTTCTGCAGTTTGCCCCAAAATAAAGATAATTTCAGCAATTTTGTCCCATAAAGAGAGAAATTCTGCTATTTTGCCAAAATATAATAAAAATTTCTGCCTTTTTGCCCAAATATTAGTGAAATTTCTGAATTTTGCCCCAAAATTAGAAGCATTACTGCATTTTTGTCCCAAAATATGGGAAATTTCCTCAATTTTGTTCCAAAATAAAGGAAATTTCTGCCTTTTTACCCCAAAATAATGAAAATTTCTGAATTTTTGCCACAAAATAAAGGAAATTTCTGCAATTTTATCCTAAAATAAGATAAATTTCTATCCTTTGCACTTAAAATAAGAAAAATTTCTGCCTATTTGGCCCAAAATAAGGGGAATTTCTGCATTTTTGCCCAAAATTAAGGGAAACTTCTGCATTTTTCCCAAAAATAAGGGGAATTTCTGCCTTTTTGCCCTAAAATAAGGGCAATTTACCTTTGTGCCCCAAAATAGGGGGAATTTAGTCTTATTGCCCTAAAATAAGGGTAATTTCTGTATTTTTGGCTTAAAAAGGGGGAATTTCTGCATTTTTGCCCCAAAATAAGGGGAATTTCTGTATTTTTGCCCTGAAATAAGTAGAATTTCTGTCTTTTTGCCCTAAAATAAGGAAAATTTCTGCATTTTTGCTCTGAAATAAGGGGAATTTCAGCATTTTTGCCCCTAAATAAGCGGAATTTCTGCAATTTTGCCCCAAACTAAAGGGAATTTCTAGAATTTTGAAACAAAATTAGGGGAATTTCTGCATTTTTGACACAAAATTAGGGGCATTACTGTCTTTTTGCCCCAAATAAGGGAAATTTCTGCATTTTTGTCCAAAATTAATTGGAATTTCTTCCTTTTTGCCCTAAAATAAGAAGAATTTCTGCCTTTTTGGCACAAAATAAGGGGAATTTCAGGATTTTTTTCCAAAATAAAAGTAATTTCTGGAATTTTCCCCCAAATAAGCGGAATTTCTGCCTTTTTGACCTGAAATAAGGGGAATTTTATCATTTTTGCCACAAGATAAGAGAAATTTCTGCAATTTTGCCCAAAAATAATGGAAATTTCTGCAATTTTGTTCCAAAAAAGGGAAATTTCTGCAATGTTGCCCCACAAAAAATGGAATTTCTGATTTTTTGCCTCAAAACTAAAGGAATTTCTGATTTTTGCCCCAAAATTAGAAGTATTACAGAATTTTTGCAACAAAATAAGGGAAATTTCTGCAATTTGCCTCAAAATAAAGGAAATTTCTGAAATTTTGTCCCAAAAAAATGAAATTTCTGCATTTTTACCCCAAAATAAGAGGAATTTGTGCTTTTTTGACCCAAAATTACTGATATTTCCGAATTTTGCCCCCAAATTAGAAGCATTACTGCATTTTTGCCCCAAAATATGGGATATTTCTGCAATTTTGTTCCAAAATAAGGGAAATTTTTGCCTTTTTACCCCAAAATAATGGGAATTCTGCATTTTTGCCACAAAATAAGGGAAATTTCTGCAATTTTATTGTAAAATAAGTTAAATTTCTATCTTTTAGCTTCAAAATAAGGGAAATTTCTCTCTATTTGGCCCAAAATAAGAGGAATTTCTGCATTTTTGCCCCAAATTGAGGGAACCTTCTGCATTTTTGCCCAAAAATAAGGGGAATTTCTGCTTTTTTGCCCTAAAATAAGGGGAATTTACCTTTTTGCCCCAAAATAGAAGGAATTTGGTCTTTTTGCACTAAAATAAAGGTAATTTTTGTATTTTTGGCTTAAAATAAGGGGAATTTCTGCATTTTTGCCCCAAAATAAGGGGAATTTCGGTATTTTTGCCCTTAAATAAAGAGAATGTCTGTCTTTTTGCACTAAAATAAGAAAAATTTCTGCAATTTTACTCCAAAATAAGAGGAATTTCAGCATTTTTGCCCCCAAATAAGGGGAAATTTTGCAATTTTGCCCCAAAATAAAGGGAATTTCTGGAATTTTGACACAAAATTAGGGGAATTACTGCAATTTTGCCCCAAAATAAGGGAAATTTCTTCAATTTTACTCCAAAATTAAAGGAATTTCTGCATTTTTGGCACAAAATTAGGGGCATTACTGTCTTTTTGCCCCAAATAAGGGAAATTTCTACATTTTTGTCCAAAATTAAGTGGATTTTCTTCCTTTTTGCCCTAAAATAAGAATTTCTGTTTTTTTTGGCACAAAATATGGGGAATTACAGTTTTTTTGCCCTAAAATAAGGGTAATTTCTTCATTTTTGACCACAAATAAGTGGAATTTCTGCTTTTTTGACCCGAAATGAGGGGAATTTCTGCATTTTTCCCCAAGATAAAAGAAATTTCTTCAATTTTGCCCCAAATAAGGGAAATTTCTGCAATTTTTTTCCAAAAAATGGAAATTTCTGCATTTTTGCCCCCAAATAAGGAGAATTTCTGCATTTTGCCCCAAAATTAGGGGAATATCTGCATTTATGCCCCAAAATTAGGGGCATTACTTTCTTTTTGGCCAATAATAAGGAAAAATTATGCAATTTTGCTCCAAAATAAGTGGAATTTCTACCTTTTTGCCACAAAACAGGGAAATTTCTTCCTTTTTGACCCAAAATTAGGGGTATTACTCCAATTTTACTCCAAAATAATGGGGAATTTCTGCAATTTTGCCCCAAAATAAAGGAAATTTCTGCAATTTTGCCCCAAAATTAGGGAAATTTCTGCAATTTAGCTCCAAAATTAGAGTAATTTCTGCCTTTTTGACCAAAAATTAGGGGCATTACTGTTTTTTTTTGTCCCAAATAAAGGAAATTGTTGCATTTTTGCCAAAAATTAAGTGGAATTTTTGATTTTTGCCCTAAAATAAAAATAATTTCTGCCTCTAAGTCAGAAAATAAGGGGAATTTCAGTATTTTTGCCCTAAATTAAGGGAAATTTCTGCATTTTTGCCCCCTAATAAGTGGAATTTCTGCATTTATGTCTTAAAAGAAGGGGAATTTCTAACACTTTTGTCCCCAGAAAAAAAGAAATTTCTGCAATTTTGCCCCAAAATAAGCGAAATATACGCAATTATGTCCATAAAAAGGAAAATTTCAGCAATTTTACCCTACAATAAAGGGAATTTCTGCCTTTTTGCCCCAAAATTAAGGGAATTTCTGAATTATTGCCCCAAAATTAGAAGCATTACTGTATTTTTACCCCAAAATATGAAAAATTTCTTCAGTTTACCCCAAAAATAAAGAAAATTTCTGCAATTTTGTCCCATAAAGAGGGAATATTCTGAATTTTTGCCACAAAATAAGAGGAATTTCTGCCTTTTTGCCCCAAAATTAGTGAAATTTCTGAATTTTGCCCCAAAATTAGAAGCATAACTGCATTTTTGCCACAAAATATGAGAAATTTCTGCAATTTTGCTCCAAAATAAGGGAAATTTCTGCATTTTTACCCCAAAATAATGGGAATCTCTGCATTTCAGCCACAAAATAAGGGAAATTTCTGCAATTTTATCCTAAAATAAGATAAATTTCTATTCTTTTCACTCAAAATAAGGGAAATTTCTCCCTATTTGACCCAAAATAAGGGGAATTTCTGCATTTTTGCACCAAATAAAGGGAAACTTTTGCATTTTTCCCAAAATTAAGGGGAATTTCTGCCTTTTTGCCCTAAAATAAGGGGAATTTCTGCCTTTTTGCCTCAAAATAAGGGGAATTTAGTCTTTTTGGAGTAAAATAAGGGTAATTTCTGTATTTTTGGCCTAAAATAAAAAGAAATTCTGTCTTTTTGCCCTAAAATAAGAAAATTTTCAGCATTTTTGCTCCAAAATAAGGGAAATTTCTGCCTTTCTGCCCCAAAATAAGGAGAATTTCTGCCTTTATGCCCCAAAATAAGAGGAATTTCTGCAATTTTGCTTCAAAATAATGTGGAATTTATGCATTTTAGCCTCAAAATAAAGGGAATTTCTGCAATTTTGACACAAAATTAGGAGAATTTCTGCAATTTTGCCACAAAATTAGGGGAATTTCTGCGTTTTTGCCCCAAAATAAGGAAAATTTCTGCCTTTTTTTCCTGAAATAAGTGAAATTTTTTCAATTTTGTCCCAAAATACGTGAAATTTCTGCAATTTTGCAACGAAAATAAGGGAAATTTCTGGAATTTTGCCCCAAAATAAGTGGAATTCTGAGTTTGCCCCAAAATAAGGAGAATTTCTGTCTTTTTTCCGAACATATAAGGATTTTCTGACTCTTTGCCTCACAATTAGGGGATTTTCTGCAATTGTGCTCCAAAATATGAGGAATTTCTGCTTTTTTGCATGAAAATAAGGGGAATATATACCTTTTGCCACAAAAAAGGAAAATTTTTTCATTTTTGCCCCAAAATAAGAGGAATTTCTGCCTTCTTACCTCAATATAAGTGAAATTTCTGCCTTTTTACCCAAAAATAAACGGAATTTCTGTCTTTTGCCCTAAAATAAAAGGAGTTTTTGAATTTTGCCCTGAAATAAGTGAAATTTCTGCAATTTTTCCCAAAATAAGGGAAATTTGTGCATTTTTGCCACAAAATAAAGGGAATTTCTGTTTTTTCCCCAAAATAAGGGGAATTTCAGCATTTTACCTCATAATAAGGGGAATCTCTGCATTTTTGCCCCAAAATATGGGGAATTTCTGCATTTTTGCCCCAAAATAAAGAAAATTTCTACAATTTTGTACCAAAATAAAAGAAATTTCTGCCTTTCTGCCCCAAAATAAGAGAAATTTCTGTTTTTTTCTCTGAAATAAGTGAAATTTCTGCAATTTTGCCCCAAAATAAAGAAAATTTCTCCAATTTTGCCCCAAAATAAAGGAAATTTCTGCAATTTTGCCCCAAAATAAAGAAAATTTCTCCAATTTTGTCCCAAAATAAAGGAAATTTCTGCAATTTTGCCCCAAAATAAGGGGAATTTCTGACTTTTTGCCCTGAAATAAGGAGAATTTCTGTCTTTTTACCCCAAAATAATGTGAATTTCTGCATTTTCCCTCAAAATTAGAAGAATATGAGCAATTTTGCTTCAAAATACAGGGAAATCTGCCTTATTGCACAAAACTAAAGGGAATTTCTGCATATTTGCACCAACATAAGGGGAATTTCTGAAATTTAGCTTTAAAATACAGGGAATTTCAACATTATTGCCCGAAATAATGTGATATTTCTGCCTTTTTGTACTGAAATATTTGAAATTTCTGCAATTGTATCCCAAAATAAGGGGAATTTCTTTTTTTGGCCCCAAAATTAGGGGTATTTCTGCTTTTAGCCCCAAAATAAGGCAAATTTCTCACTTTTTGCCCTGAAATAATTGAAATTTCTGCAATTTTGTCCCAAAACAACAGGAATTTCGGCTATTTGCCCAAAATAAGAAGAATTTCAGCATTTTACCTCCAAATAAGAAGAATTTCTGCCTTTTTGCCACAAAATATGGGGAATTTCTGCCTTATTGCCTTAAATAAGGAAAATTTCTGCTTTTCTGCCCCAATTAACGGGAATTTCTGCCTTTTTGCCACAAAATAAAGGAAATTTCTGCCTTTTGCCCCAAAATAACGAGAATTTCAGCCTTTTTACCTCAAAATAAAGGGAATTTCTGCATTTTGCCACAAAATATGGGTAATTTCTGCCTTTTTGTTCCAAAATAAAAAAAAAATTTCTACAATTTTGTATCAAAATAAAAGAAATTTCTACTTTTTGCCCCAAAATAAAAGTAATTTCTGAATTTTTGCCCTGAAATAAATGAAATTCCTGCAATTTTGCCCGAAAATAAGGGAAATTTGTGCCTTTTTGCTTCAAAATGAGGGGAATTTCTGCATTTTTGCCCCAAAATATGGGGAATTTCAGGATTTTACCTCAAAATAAGGGGAATTTCAGCCTTTTTGCACCAAAATATGGGGAATTTCTGCCTTTTTGCAACAAAATAAGAAAAATTTCTGAAAGTCTGTATCAAAATAAAAAAAATTTCTAAAATTTTGCCCCAAAATAAGGGAAATTTCTGATTTTTGCCCCGAAATAAGGAGAATTTCTGTATTTTTTCCCCAAAATAAAGGGAATTTCTGCCTTTTTGCCCCCAAATTAGGGGAGTTTCTGCATTTTGCTTCAAAATACAGAAAATTTCTGCCTCTTTTCCCGAAAATAAGGGGAACTTCTGCCGATTTGCCCCAAATAAAGGGAATTTCTGCATTTTTGCCGAAATATTAGGGGAATTTCTTCAATTTTGCTCCAAAACACTGGGAATTTCTGCCTTTTTGCCCAAAATTAAGGGGATTTTCTGCCTTTTTGCCCCCAAACAAGGGAAATTTCTGCAATTTTATCCCAAAATAAGGGGAATTTCTGCCTTTTTGCCCCCCAAAAAGGGGAATTTCTGCCTTTTTGCCCTGAAATATGTGAAATGTCTTCAATTTTACCCCAAAATAAGGTGAATTTCTGCCTTTTTGCCCCCAAATAATGGGAATTTCTGCCTTTTTGCCCCAAAATAAGAAAAATTTTGCTTTTTTTCTCTGAAATAAGTGAAATTTCTGCAATTTTGCCTTAAAATAAAAGAAATTTCTGCAATTTTCCCCATAATAAAGGAATTTTCTGCAATTTTGCCCCAAAATAAAGGGAATTTCTGTTTTTTGTCCCCAAATAAGGGAAATTTCTGCAATTTTGCCCTAAAATAAGGGGAATTTCTGCCTTTTGCCCCAAAATAAGGGGAATTTCTGCCATTTTGTCCTGAAATATTTGAAATTTCTGCAATTTTACCCAAAATAAAGAGAATTTCTGCCATTTTGCCCCAAAATAAGAGGAATTTCAGCCTTATTACCTCAAAATAATGGGAATTTCTTCCGTTTTGCCCCAAAATATAAGGAATTTCTACCTTTTTGCCCCAAAATAAGGAAAATTTCTGCAATTTTGCACCGAAAAGGGGAATATCTTCCTTATTGCCCCAAAATAAAGGAAATTTCAGCCTTTTTACCTGAAAATAAGTGAAATTACTGCAATTTTGCCCCAAATAAGGGAAATTTCTGCAATTTTGCCCCAAAATAAGGTAAATTTCTGCAGTTTTGTCCCAAAATAAAAGAAATTTCTGGAATTTTGCCCCAAAATAAGGGGAATTTCTGTCTTTTTGCCCCAAAATAAGGAGAATTTCAGCCTTTATCCTCATAATAAGGGGAATCTCTGCCTTTTTGCCACAAAATATGGGGAATTTCTGCATGTTTGCCCCAAAATATAGAAAATTTCTACAATTTTGTACCAAAATAAAACAAATTTCTGCCTTTTTTCCCCCAAAATAAGAGAAATTTCTGTGTTTTTTCTCTGAAATAAGTGAAATTTCTGCAATTTTGCCTTAAAATAAGGAAAATTTCTGCAATTTTGCCCCAAAATAAGGGGAATTTCTGTCTTTTTTCCCCCAACATATAGAGAATTTCTGCCTTTTTGCCCCAAAATTAAGGGAATTTCTGCAATTTTGCTCCAAAGTATGGGGAATTTCTGCCTTTTTGCCCAAAAATAAAGGGAATGTATACCTTTTTGTCTCAAAAAGGGAAATTTCTTCATTTTTACCAGAAAATAAGGGGATTTTTCGCCTTTTTGCCTCAAAATAAGTGCAATTTCTGACTTTTTCCAAAAATAAATGGAATCTCTGTCTTTTTGCCACAAAATAAGGGGAATTTCTGACTTTTTGCCCAGAAATAAGTTAAATTTCTAAAATATTTCCCCAAAATAAGGGAAATGTCTGCTTTTTGCCCCAAAATAAGGGGAATTTCTGCCTTCTTGCCCCAAAATAAGGGGAATTACAGCCATTTTTCCTCAAAATAAGGGAAATTTCTGCGATTTTGCCGCAAAGTAAAGGAAATTTCTGCAATTTTGCCCCAAATAAAGGGAATTTCTGACTTTTTGCCCTCAAAAAACAGAGATTTTCTTTTTTTTTGCAACAAAATAAGGAGAATTTCAGTTTTTTGCCCTAAAATTATGAGAATTTCTGCAATTTTGCTTCAAAATATGGGGAATTTCTGCTTTTTAGCCCCAAAATAAAGGGAATTTCTGCATTTTTCCCCAATATTAGGGGAATTTTTGCATTTTACCTCTAAATAAGGGGAATTTCTGCATTTTGTCCCAAAATATGGGGAATTTCTGCCTTTTTGTTCCAAAAAAAAAATTTCTTAAATTTTGTACCATAATAAAAAAAATTCTGCTTTTTGCCCCAAAATAAAAGTAATTTCTGACTTTTTGCCCTGAAATAAATGAAATTCCTGCAATTTTGCCCGAAAATAAGGGAAATTTGTGCCTTTTTGCCCCAAAATGAGGGGAATTTCTGCATTTTTGCCCCAAAATATGAGGAATTCCAGGATTTTACCTCAAAATAAGGGGAATTTCAGCCTCTTTGCACCAAAATATGGGGAATTTCTGCCTTCTTGCCACAAAATAAGAAAAATTTCTGCAAGTCTGTACCAAAATAAAAGAAATTTCTAAAATTTTGCCCCAAAATAAAGAAAATTTCTAATTTCTGCCCCAAAATAGAAAGAATTTCTGTATTTTTGCCCCAAAATAAAGGGAATTTCTGCCTTTATGCCCCAAAATTAGTGGAGTTTCTGCATTTTGCTTTAAAATACAGATAATTTCTGCCTCTTTTCTAGAAAATAAGGTGATCTTCTGCCGATTTGCCCCAAATAAAGGGAATTTCTGCATTTTTGCCACAATATTAGTTGAATTTCTGCAATTTTGCTCCAAAATACGAGGAATTTCTGCCTTTTTGACTGAAATTAAGGGAATTTTTTTGCCTTTTGGCCCCCAAACAAGGGAAATTTCTGCAATTTTATCCCAAAATAAGAGGAATTTCTGCCTTTTTGCCCCCAAATAAGGGGAATTTCTGCCTCTTTGCCCTGAAATATGTGAAATGTCTGCAATTTTACCCCAAAATAAGGTGAATTTCTGCTTTTTTGCACCAAAATAATGGGAATTTCTGCCTTTTCGCCCCAAAATAAGAAAAATTTTTGCTTTTTTTCTCTGAAATAAGTGAAATTTCTGCAATTTTGCCTTAAAATAAAAGAAATTTCTGCAATTTTTTCTCATAATAAAGGAATTTTCTGCAATTTTGCTACAAAATAAAGGGAATTTCTGTTTTTTGTCCCCAAATAAGGGAAATTTCTGCAATTTTGCCCTAAAATAAGGGGAATTTCTGCCTCTTGCCCCAAAATAAGGAGAAATTCCGCTTTTTGCCCCAAAAGAAAGAAAATTACTGCATGTTTTACCCCAAAATTAGTTGAATTTCTGCAATTTTGCTCCAAAATGCGGGTATTTTCTGCCTTTTTCGCCAAAAATAAGGGGAATTTCTGCCATTTTGCCGCGAAATAAGTGAAATTTCTGCAGTTTTTCCCCAAAATAAGGGGAATTTCTGCCTTTTTGCCCCAAAATTAGGGGAATTTCTGCAATTTTGCTCCAAAATACCGGGAATTTCTGCCTTTTTGCCCGAAAATAAAGGGAATGTATACCTTTTTGCCATAAAAAGAGAAATTTCTTCATTTTTACCCCAAAATAAGGGGATTCTCCGCATTTTTGCCTCAAAATAAGTGCAATTTCTGACTTTTTCCCAAAAATAAATGGAATTTCTGTCTTTTTGCCCCAAAATAAGGGGAATTTCTGACTTTTTGCCCTGAAATAAGTTAAATTTCTAAAATTTTTCCCCAAAATAAGGGAAATGTCTGCTTTTTGCCCCAAAATAAAGGGAATTTCTGACTTCTTGCCCCAAAATAAGGGGAATTTCAGCCTTTTTTCCTCAAAATAAAGGGAATATCTGCCTTTTAATCCAAAGTATGGGGAATTTCTGCCTTTTTGCCCCAAAATAAGAAAAATTTCTGCAATTTTGTACCAAAATAAAAGAAATTTCTGCCTTTTTTCCCCAAAATAAGAGAAATTTCTGCTTTTTTTCCCTTAAATATGTAAAATTTCTGCAATTTTGCCACAAAATAAGGGAAATTTCTGCAATTTTGCCCCAAAATAAAGGAAATTTCTTCAATTTTGCCTTAAATAAGGGGAATTTCTGACTTTTTGCCCTCGAAAAACAGAGATTTTCTTTTTTGTTTGCAACAAAATAAGGAGAATTTCAGTTTTTTTGCCCTAAAATTATGAGAATTTCTGCAATTTTGCTTCAAAATACGGGGAATTTCTGCTTTTTAGCCCCAAAATAAAGGGAATTTTTGCATTTTTCCCCAATATTAGGGGAATTTCTTCATTTTACCTCTAAATAAGGGGAATTTCTGCATTTTGTCCCAAAATATGGGGAATTTCTGCCTTTTTGTTCCAAAATAAGGAAGATTTCTTAAATTTTGTACCATAATAAAAGAAATTTCTGCTTTTTGCCCCAAAAGAAGGGGAATTTCTGATTTTTACCCTGAAATAAATGAAATTTCTGCAATTTTGCCTGAAAATAAGGGAAATTTGTGCCTTTTTGCCCCAAAATGAAGGGAATTTCTGCCTTTTGCCCCAAAATATGAGGAATTTCAGCATTTTACCTCAAAATAAGGGGAACTTCAGCCTTTTTGCTCCTAAATACGGGTCATTTCTGCCTTTTTGCCCGAAATTAAGTGGAATTTCTGCCTTTTTGTCCCGAAATAAGTGAAATATCTGCAATTTTAGCCAAAAATTAGGGATTTCATTTTTTGCCCCAAAATAAGGGGAATTTCTGCATTTTTGCCCCAAAATAAAGAAAATTTCTGACTTTTTGCCCCAAAATAATAGGAATTGCAGCGTTATTACCTCAAAATAAGAGGAATTTCTGACTTTTTGCCCCAAAATATAAGAAATTTCTGTTTTTTTGACCCAAAATAAGGAAAATTTCTGCAATTTTGCCCCGAAAAGGGGAATTATTCCCTTTTTGCTCTAAAATAAAGGAAATTTCAGCCTTTTTACTTGAAAATAAGTGAAATTACTGCAATTTTGCCCCAAACAAGGGAAATTTCTGCAATTTTCCCCCAAAATAAGGTAAATTTCTGCAATTTTGCCCCAAAATAAAGGAAATTTTTGGAATTTTGCCCCAAAATAAGGGGAATTTCTGATTTTTGCCCCAAAATAAAGGGAATTTCTGCCTTTTGTTCCAAAATTAGGGGAATTTCTGCAATTTTGCTCGAAAATACGAGGAATTTCTGCTTTTTTGCCCGAAAATAGGGGGAATGCATACCTTTTTGCCATAAAAAAGGGAAATTTCTTCATTTTTGCCCCAAATTAAAGGGAATTTCTGCCTTTTTGCCTCTAAATAAGTGGAATTTCTGTCTTTTTCCCCCAAAACAAAGGGAATTTCTGTCTTTTTTGCCCCAAAATAAGGGGAATTACTGACTTATTACCCTGAAATAAGTGAAATTTCTTATATTTTGGCCCAAAATAAGGGAAATTTCTGCCTTTTTGCCCCCAAATAAGGGGAATTACAGCCTTTTTACCTCAAAATAAAAGTAATTTCTGCATTTTTGCAACAAAATATTAAAAATTTCTGCCTTTTTGCCCTAAAATAAAGAAAATTTCTGCCTTTTTTTGTGAAGTAAGTGAAATTTCTGCAATTTTGCCCCAAAATAAGGTAAATTTCTGCAATTTTGCCCCAAAATAAAGAAAATTTCTGGAATTTTGCCCCAAAATAAGTGGAATTTCTGAGTTTTGCCCCAAAATAAAGAAAATTTCTGTTTTTTGCCCCATCATATAGGGAATTTCTGCCTTTTTGTCACACCACTAGGGGAATTTCTGCAATTTTGCTCCAAAATACGGGGAATTTCTGCTTTTTTGCCCGAAAATAAGGGGAGTGTATACATTTTGCCACAAAAAAAGAAATTTCTTCATTTTTGCCCCAAAATAAGAGGAATTTCTGCCTTTTTAATCTCAAAATAAGTGAAATTTCTGCCTTTTAACCCAAAAATAAACGGAATTTCTGCCTTTTTGCCCCAAAATAAAAAGAATTTTTGAATTTTGCCCTGAAATAAGTGAAATTTCTGCAATTTTGCCACAAAATAAGAGAAATTTCTGCCTTTTTGCCACAAAATAAGGGGAATTTCTGTCTTATTCCCCAAAAATAAGGGGAATTTCAGCCTTTATCCTCATAATAAGGGGAATCTCTGCATTTTTGATCTAAAATATAGGGAATGTCTGCATTTTTGCCCCAAAATAAAGAAAATTTCTGCAATTTTGTACCAAAATAAAAGAAATTTCTGCTTTTTTGCCCCAAAACAAGAGAAATTCCTGTCTTCTTTCTCTGAAATAAGTTAAATTTCTGCAATTTTGACCAAAATAAGAAAAATTTCTCCAATTTTGCCACAAAATAATGGAAATTTCTGCAATTTTGCCTCAAAATAAGGGGAATTTCTGACTTTTTGCCCTGAAATAAGGAGAATTTCTGTCTTTTTGCAAAAAAATAATGTGTATTTCTGCATTTTCCCTCAAAATTAGGGGAATTTGTGCAATTTTGCTTCAAAATACAAGGGATTTCAGCCTTATTGCACCAAAATAAAGGGAATTTCTGCATTTTTCACCAATATAAGGGGAATTTCTGAAAATTTGCTCCAAAATACGGAGAATTTCTGCCTTATAGCCCGAAATTAAGTGGTATTTCTGCCTTTTTGCTCTGAAATATTTGAAATTTCCGCAATTTTACCCCAAAATAAGGGGAATGTCTGTTTTTGGCCCCAAAATTAGGGGAATTTCTGCTTTTTGCCCCAAAATAAGGCAAATTTCTGAATTTTGCCCTGAAATAAGTGAAATTTCTGCAATTTTGCCCCCAAATTAGAGGAATTTCTGCTATTTTGCCCAAAATAAGGGGAATTTCAGCATTTTACCTAAAAATAAGGGAAATTTCTGCATTTTTGCCACAAAATGTGGGGAATTTCTGCCTTATTGCCCCCAAATAAGGAAAATTTCTGATTTTCTGCCCCAATTAACGGGAATTTCTGCCTTTTGCCACAAAGTAAAGGAAATTTCTCTCTTTTTGTCCCAAAATAAGGGGAATTTCTGACTTTTGCCCCAAAATATGGGGAATTTCTGCCTTTTTGTTCCAAAATAAAAAAAAAATTCTTCAATTTTGTACCAAAATAAAAGAAATTTCTGTTTTTTGCCCAAAAATAAAAAAAAATTTCTGACTTTTTGTCCTGAAATAAATGAAATTTCTGCAATTTTGCCCGAAAATAAGAAAAATTTGTGCCTTTTTGCCACAAAATATAAAAAATTTCTGCCTTCTTGCTACAAAATGAGAAAAATTTCTGCAATTCTGTACCAAAATAAAAGAAATTTCTCCAATTTTTCACCAAAATAAGGGAAATTTCTGCAATTTTGACCCAAAATAAGGGAAATTTCTTAAATTTTGCCCCAAAATAATGGGATTTTCTGACTTTTTGCCCCGAAATAAGAAGAATTTCTGTATTTTTGCCCCAAAATAAAGGGAATTTCTGCCTTTTTGTTCCAAAATTAGGGGAGTTTCTGCAATTTTGCTCCAAAATACAGGGAATTTCTGCCTCTTTCCCCGAAAATAAGGGGAACTTCTACCTTTTTGCCCCAAATAAAAGGAATTTCTGCATTTTTGCCCCAATATTAGGGGAATTTCTGCAATTTTGCTCCAAAATACGGGGAATTTCTGCCTTTTTGCCCGAAATTAAGGGGATTTTCTGCCTTTTTGCCCCCAAATAAAGGAAATTTCTGCAATTTTATCCCAAAATAAGGGGAATTTATGCTTTTTTGCCCCAAAATAAGGGGAATTTCTGCCTTTTTGCCCTGAAATATGTGAAATTTCTTCAATTATATTGCAAAATAGGGGGAATTTCTGCATTTTTGCCTCAAAATAAGGGAAATTTCTGCATTTTTGCCCCAAAATAAGAAAAATTTTTGCTTTTTTTTCTCTGAAATAAGTGAAATTTCTGCAATTTTGCCCTAAAATAAAAGAAATTTCTGCAATTTTTCCCCATAATAAAGGAAATTTCTGCAATTTTGCCCCAAAATAAGGGGAATTTCTGTTTTTTTACTCCAAAATAAGGGAAATTTCTGCAATTTTGCCCTAAAATGAGGAGAATTTCTGCCTTTTGCCCCAAAATAAGGGGAATTTCTGCCATTTTGCCACAAAATAAAGAAATTTACTGCATGTTTTACCCCAAAATTAGGTGAATTTCTGTAATTTTGATCCAAAATACAAGGATTTTCTGCTTTTTTGCCCCAAAATAAGGGGAATTTCTGCCATTTTGCCACGAAATAAGTGAAATTTCTGCAGTTTTACCCCAAAATAAAGGGGAATTTCTGCATTTTGCTTCACAACTAGGGGAATTTCTGCAATTTTGCTTCAAAATACGGAGAATTTTTGCCTTTTTGCCCGAAAATAAAGAGAATGTATTTCTTTTTTCCATAAAAAAGGTAAATTTCTTCATTTTTGCCCCAAAATAAAGGGATTTTCGACCTTTTTCACTCAAAATAAATGCAATTTCTGCCTTTTCCCCAAAAATAAACGGAATTTTTGTCTTTTTGCCCCAAAATAAGAAAAATTTTTGCTTTTTTTTTTGAAATAAGTGAAATTTCTGCAATTTTGCCCTAAAATAAGGGAAATTTCTGCAATTTTTTCCCATAATAAGGTGAATTTCTGCCTTTTTACCCCAAAGTATGGGGAATTTCTGCCTTTTTGCCCCAAAATGAGAAAAATTTTAGCTTTTTTTCTGAAATAAGTGAAATTTCTGCAATTTTGCCCTAAAATAATGGAAATTTCTGCAATTTTTCCCCATAATAAAGCAAATTTCTGCAATTTTTCCACAAAATAAGGGGAATTTTTTTTGCACCCAAATAAGTGAAATTTCTGCAATTTTGCCCTAAAATAAGGGGAATTACTGCCATTTGCCCCAAAATAAGGGGAATATCTGCCTTTTTGCCACAAAATAAAGAAAATTACTGAATGTTTTACCCCAAAATTAGGTGAATTTCTGTAATTTTGCTCCAAAATACGAGGATTTTCTGCCTTTTTCGCCGAAAATAAGGGGAATTTCTGCAATTTTGCCCCAAAATAAGTGAAATTTCTGCAGTTTTACCCCAAAATAAAGGGGAATTTCTGCCTTTTTGCCCCAAAATTAGAAGAATTTCTGCAATTTTGCTTCAAAATATGGAGAATTTCTGCCTTTTTGCCCGAAAATAAAGGGAATGTATACCTTTTTGCCATAAAAAAGGGAAATTTCTTCACTTTTGCCACAAAATGAGTGGATTTTCCGCCTTTTTGACTCAAAATAAGTGCAATTTCTGCCTTTTCCCAAAAAATAACAGGAATTTCTGTATTTTTGACCCAAAATAAGGGGAATTTCTGACTTTTTGCCCTGAAATAAGTGAAATTTCTGAAATTTTTCCTTAAAATAAGAAAAATGTCTGCTTTTTGCCCCAAAATAACAGGAATTTCGGCCTTTTGCCCCAAATAAGGGGAATTTCAGCCTTTTTACCTCAAAATAAGGGTAATTTCTGCCTTTTGCCCCAAAATAAGCAGAATTTCTGCCTTTTTGCCCCAAAATAAGAAAAATTTGTGCAATTTTGTACCAAAATAAAAAAAAATTCTGCATTTTTGCCCCAAAATAAGATAAATTTCTGCCTTTTTTTCTGAAATAAGTGAAATTTCTGAAATTTTTTTACCAAAATAAGAAAAATTTGTGCAATTTTGCACCAAAATAAAAGAAATTTCTGCATTTTTGCCCCAAAATAAGAGAAATTTCTGCCTTTTTTTACTTAAATAAGTGAAATTTCTGCCTTTTTGCCCCAAAATAAGAAAAATTTTTGCTTTTTTTTTCTGAAATAAGTGAAATTTCTGCAATTTTGCCCTAAAATAAGGGGAATTACTGCATTTTGCCCCAAAATTAGGGGAATTTCTGCATTTTTGCTGCAAAATTCGGGGAATTTCTGCCTTTTTGCTCGAAAATAAAGGGAATGTATACCTTTTTGTCATAAAAACGGGAAATTTCTTCACTTTTGCCCCAAAATAAAGAGATTTTCCGCCTTTTTGATTCAAAATAAGTGCAATTTCTGCCTTTTCCCCAAAAATAAATGGAATTTCTGTCTTTTTGCCCCAAAATAAGGGGAATTTCTGAATTTTTGCCCTGAAATAAGTCAAATTTCTAAAATTTTTACCCAAAATAAGGGAAATGTCTGCTTTTTGCCCCAAAATAAGGGGAATTTCTGCCTTTTGGCCTCCAAATAAGGGGAATTTCAGCCTTTTTACCTCAAAATAAGGGGTATTTCTGCCTTGTGCCCCAAAATATGGGGAATTTCTGCCTTTTTGCTCCAAAATAGGAAAAATTACTGCTTTTTGGACCCAAAATAAAAGAAATTTCTGCCTTTTTGCCCCAAAATAAGAGAAATCTCTGCATTTTTTCCCTGAAATATGTGAAATTTCTCCAATTTTGCCCCAAAATAAGGGAAATTTCTGCAATTTTGCCCCAAAGTAAAGGAAATTTCTGCAATTTTGCCCTAAATAAGGGGTATTTCTGACTTTTTGCACCCGAAAAAAGGAGATTTTCTGTCTTTTTGCCGCAAAATAAGGAGAATTTTAGCCTTTTTGCCAGAAAATTAAGAGAATTTCTGCAATTTTTCTTAAAAATACGGAAAATTTCTGCCTTTTAGCCCCAAAATAAAGGGAATTTCTGCATTTTTCCCCAATATTAGGGGAATTTCTACATTTTAGCTCTAAATAAGGGGAATTTCTGCGTTTTACCTCAAAATAAGAATTTCTGCCTTTTACCCCAAAATATGGGGAATTTCTGCATTTTTGTTCCAAAATAAAGAAAATTTCTTCAATTTTGTACTATAATAAAAGAAATTTCTCCTTTTTGCCCCAAAATAAAAGGAATTTCTGACTTTTTACCCTGAAATAAATGAAATTTCTGCAATTTTGCCCGAAAATTAGGGAAATTTGTGCCTTTTTGAACCAAAATAAGGGGAATTTCTGTTTTTTGCCACAAAATATTGGGAATTTCAGCATTTTACCTCAAAATAAGGGAAATTTCTGCCTTTTTGCCCTGAAATATGTGAAATTTCTGCAATTTAACCCCAAAATAAAGTGAATTTCTGCCTTTTTGCCCCAAAATAATGGGAATTTCTGCATTTTTGCCCCAAAATAAGAAAAATTTTTGCTTTTTTTTCTGAAATAAGTGAAATTTCTGCAATTTTGCACTAAAATAAAGTGAATTTCTGCAATTTCTCCCCATAATAAAGCAAATTTCTGCAATTTTGCCGCAAAATTAGGGGAATTTCTGTTTTTTGCCCACAAATAAGGGAAATTTTTGCAATTTTGCCCTAAAATAAGGGGAATTTCTGCCGTTTTGCCTCGAAATAAGTGAAATTTCTGCAGTTTTACCCCAAAATAAGGGGAATTTTTGCCTTTTTTCCCAAAATTAGGGGAATTTCTGCAATTTTGCTTCAAAATACGGGGAATTTCTGCCTTTTTGCCCGAAAATAAAGGGAATGTATACCTTTTTGCCATAAAAAAGAGAAATTATTTCACTTTTGCCCCAAAATAAGGGGATTTTCCGCATTTTTGACTCAAAATAAGTGCAATTTCTGCCTTTTCGCCAAAAATAAATGGAATTTCTGTCTTTTTGCACCAAAATAAGGGGAATTTCTGACTTTTTGCCCTGAAATAAGTGAAATTTCTAAAATTTTTCCCCAAAACAAGAAAAATGTCTGCTTTTTGCCCCAAAATAAGGGGAATTTCTGCCTTTTTGCCCCAAAATAAGGGGAATTTCAGCCTTTTTTCCTCAAAATAAGGGGAATTTCTGCCTTTTGCCCTATAATAAGGGGAATTTCTGCCTTTTTGCTCCAAAATAAGAAAAATTTGTGCAATTTTCTACCAAAATAAAAGAAATTTCTGCATTTTTGCCCCAAAATAAGAAAAATTTCTGCCTTTTTTTTCTGAAATAAGTGAAATTTCTGCAATTTTGTCCAAAAATAAGAAAAATTTCTGCAATTTTGCCCCAATTTAAAGGAAATTTCTGAAATTTTGCCCAAAAATAAGAGGAATTTCTGACTTTTTGCCCTGAAATAAGTGAAATTTCTAAAATTTTTCTTCAAAATAAAATAAATGTCTGCTTTTGCCCGAAAATAAAGGGAATTTCTGCCTTTTTGCCTCCAAATAAGGGGAATTTCAGCCTTTTTACCTCAAAATAAGGGGAATTTCTGCCTTTTGCCCCAAAATATGGGGAATTTCTGCCTTTTTGGCTCAAAATAGGAAAAAATTCTTCTTTTTGAAACCAAAATATAAGAAATTTCTGACTTTTTCCTCAAAATAAGAGAAATTTCTGCCTTTTTTCCCTGAAATACGTGAAATTTCTCCAATTTTGCCCCAAAATAAGGGAAATTTCTGCAATTTTGCCCCAAAGTAAAAGAAATTTCTGCAATTTTGCCCCAAATAAGGGGAATATCTGACTTTTTGCACCCGAAAAAAGGAGATTTTCTGTCTTTTTGCCCCAAAATAAGGAGAATTTCAGGCTTTTTGCCTGAAAATTATGAGAATTTCTGCAATTTTTCTTCAAAATACGGAAAATTTCTGCCTTTTAGCCCCAAAATAAAGGGAATTTCTGCATTTTTTTCCAATATTAGGGGAATTTCTACATTTTACCTCTAAATAAGGGGAATTTCTGCGTTTTACCTCAAAATAAGAAGAATTTCTGCCTTTTACCCCAAAATATGGGGAATTTCTGCATTTTTGTTCCAAAATAAAGAAAATTTCTTCAATTTTGTACCATAATAAAAGAAATTTCTCCTTTTTGCCCCAAAATAAAAGGAATTTCTGACTTTTTACCCTGAAACAAATGAAATTTCTGCAATTTTGCCCGAAAATAAGGGAAATTTGTGCCTTTTTGACCCAAAATAAAGGGAATTTCTGTTTTTTGCCCCAAAATATGGGGAATTTCAGCATTTTATCTCAAAATAAAAGGAATTTCTGCCTTTTCCCCCTGAAATATGTGAAATTTCTGCAAATTTACCCCAAAATAAGGTGAATTTCTGCCTTTTTGCCTCCAAATAAGGGGAATTTCAGCCTTATTACCTCAAAATAAGGGGAATTTCTGCCTTTTGCCCCAAAATAATGGGAATTTCTGCATTTTTGCTCAAAAATAAGAAAAATCTTTGCTTTTTTTCTGAAATAAGTGAAATTTCTGCAATTTTGCACTAAAATAAGGGAAATTTAGGCAATTTTCCCCATAATAAAGCAAATTTCTGCAATTTTGTCGCAAAATTAGGGGAATTTCTGTTTTTCGCCCCCAAATAAGGGAAATTTCTGCAATTTTGCCTTATAATAAGGGGAATTTCTGCCATTTTCCCGAAATAAGTGAAATTTCTGCAGTTTTATTCCAAAATAAAAAGAATTTCTGACTTTTTGCCCCAAAATTAGGGGAAATTCTGCAATTTTGCTTCAAAATATAGGGAATTTCTGCCTTTTTGCCCGAAAATAAAGGGAATGTATACCTTTTTCCCATAAAAAAGGGAAATTTCTTCACTTTTGCCCCAAATAAGGGGATTTTCCGCCTTTTTGACTCAAAATAAGTGCAATTTCTGCCTTTTCCCCAAAAATAAACAGAATTTCTGTCTTTTTGTTCCACAATAAGGGGAATTTCTGAATTTTTGCCCTGAAATAAGTGAAATTTCTAAAATTTTTTCCCAAAATGAGAAAAATGTCTGCTTTTTGCCCCAAAATAAGGGAAATTTCTGCCTTTTTGCCCCAAAATAAGAGGAATTTCAGCTTTTTTTTCTCAAAATAAAAGGAATTTCTGTTTTTTGCCCCATAATAAGGGGAATTTCTGCCTTTTTGACCCAAAATAAGAAAAATTTGTGCAATTTTGTACCAAAATAAAAGAAATTTTTGCACTTTTACCCCAAAATAAGAGAAATTTTCTGCCCTTTTTTTCTGAAATAAGTGAAATTTTTGCAATTTTGTCCCAAAATATGAAAAATTTCTGCAATTTTGCCCCAATGTAAAAGAAATTTCTGCAATTTTGCCCAAAAATAAGGAGATTTTCTGATTTTTTGCTCCCGAAAAAAGGGTATTTTCTGTCTTTATGCCCCAAAATAAGGAGAATTTCTGCCTTTTTGCCAGAAAATTATAAGAATTTATAAATTTTGCTTCAAAATAAGGGAAATTTCTGCCTTTTAACCCCAAAATAAAGGGAATTTCTGCATTTTCCCACAATATTTGGGGAATTTCTGCATTTTACCTCTAAATAAGGGGAATTTCTGCATTTTACCTCAAAATAAGAAGAATTTCGGCCTTTTGCCTCAAAATATAGGGAATTTCTGTCTTTTTATTCCAAAATAAGGAAAATTTCTTCAATTTTGTACTACAATAAATGAAATTTCTGCTTTTTGCCCCAAAATTAGGGGAATTTCTGACTTTTTGCCCTGAAATAAATGAAATTTCTGTAATTTTGCCTGAAAATAAGGAAAATTTGTGCCTTTTTTCCCCAAAATAAGAAGAATTTCTGCCTTTTGCCCCAAAATATGGGGAATTTCAGCATTTTACCTCAAAATAAGAAGAATTTTAGCCTTTTTGCACCAAAATACAGGGAATTTCTGCCTTTTTGCCCCCAAAATAAAGGAAATTTCTGCATTTTTACACCAATATTAGGGGAATTTTGACAATTTTGCTCCAAAATACGGGTCATTTCTGCCTTTTTACCCGAAATTAAGTGGAATTTCTGCCTTTTTGTCCGGAAATAAGTGAAATTTCTGCAATTTTAGCCAAAAAATAGGGATTTCATCTTTTTGCCCCAAAATAAGGGAAATTTCTGCTATTTTGCCCTGAAATATTTGAAAAATCTGCAATTTTACCCCAAAATAAGAGGAATTTCTGCCTTTGTGCCCCAAAATAAGGAGAATATCAGCCTTATTACATCAAAATAAGGGGAATTTCTGCCATTTGCCCCAAAATATAAGGAATTTCTGCCTTTTTGCCCCAAAATAAGGAAAATTTCTGCAATTTTACCCCAAAATGAGGGGAATTTATCCCTTTTTGCCCCAAAATAAAGGATATTTCAGGCTTTTTACCTGAAAATAAGTGAAATTTCTGCAATTTTGCCTTAAATAAGAAAAATTTCTGATATTTTGCCTCAAAATAAGGTAAATTCCTCCAATTTTGCCCCAAAATAAGTGGAATTTCTAAGTTTTGCCCCAAAATATGAAGAATTTCTGTCCTCTTGCCCCAACATATAGGGAATTTCTGCCTTTTTGCCCCACAATTAGGGAAATTTCTGCAATTTTGCTCCAAAATACAGGGAATTTCTGCTTTTTTGCCCGAAAATACGGAGAAGGCATACCTTTTTGCCATAAAAAAGGGAAATTTCTTCATTTTTGCCCCAAAATAAGGGAAATTTCTGCCTTTTTGCCACAAAATATGGGGAATTTCTGCCTTATTGCCCCCAAATAAGGAAATTTTCTGCTTTTGTGCCCCAATTAACAGGAATTTCTGCATTTTCCCACAAAGTAAAGGAAATTTCTGCCTTTTTGCCCCAATATAAGGGGGATTTCTGCCTTTTTCTCCTGAAATATTTGAAATTTCTGCAATTTTACCCCAAAATAAAAAGAATTTCTGAATTTTTGCCCCAATATAATAGGAATTTCAGCTTTATTACCTCAAATAAAAGGAATTTCTGCTTTTTTGCCCCAAAATATAAGGAATTTCTGTTTTTTTCAAACAAAATAAAGGAAATTTCAGCCTTTTTACCTGAAAATAAGTGAAATTACTGCAATTTTGCCCCAAATAAGGGAAATTTCTGCAATTTTCCCCTCAAATAAGGTAAATTTCTGCAATTTTGCCCCAAAATAAAGGAAATTTCTGGAATTTTGCCCCAAAATAAGAGGAATTTCTGATTTTTGCCCCAAAATAAAGGGAATTTCTGCCTTTTGCTCCAAAATTAGGGGAATTTCTGCAATTTTGCTCCAAAATACGGCTAATTTCTGCTTTTTTGCCCGAAAATGAGGGGAATGCATAGCTTTTTGCCATTAAAAAGAGAAATTTCTTCATATTTGCCCCAAAATAAGGGGAATTTCTGCCTTTTTGCCTCTAAATAAGTGGAATTTCTGTCTTTTTCCCCCAAAACAAGGGAATTTCTGTCTTTTTTGCCCCAAAATAAGGGGAATTTCTGACTTATTACCCTGAAATAAGTGAAATTTCTGCAATTTTGGCCCAAAATAAGGGAAATTTCTGCCTTTTTGCTCCCAAATAAGGGGAATTTCAGCCTTTTTACCTCAAAATAAGAGGAATTTCTGCAATTTTGCCACAAAATATTAGGAATTTCTGCCTTTTTGCCCCAAAATAAGGAAACTTTCTGCATTTTTTTCCCTGAAATAAGTGATATTTCTTCAATTTTGCCCCAAAATAAGTGGAATTTCTTAGTTTTGCCCCAAAATAAGGAGAATTTCTGTCTTTTTGCCCGAACATATAGGGATTTTCTGCCTTATGCCCCACAATTGGGGGATTTTCTGCAATTGTGCTCCAAAATACGAGGAATTTTTGCTTTTTTGCCCGAAAATAAGGGGAATGTATACCTTTTGCCACAAAAAAGGGAAATTTCTTCATTTTTGCCCCAAAATAAAAGGAATTTCTTCCTTCTTACCTCAAAATAAGTGAAATTTCTGACTCTTAACCCAAAAATAAACGGAATTTCTGCCTTTTTGCCCCAAAATAAAAAGAATTTTTTAATTTTGCCCTGAAATAAGTGAAATTTCTGCAATTTTGCCCCAAAATAAGGGAAATTTCTGCCTTTTTGCCCCAAAATAAGGGAAATTTCTGCCTTTTTACCTCAAAATAAAGGGAATTTCTGCATTTTTGCCACAAAATATTAGGAATTTCTGCCTTTTTGCCCCCAAATAAGGAAAATTTCTGCCTTTTTTCTCTGAAATAAGTGAAATTTCTGCAATTTTGCCCCAAAATAAGTGAAATTTCTGGAATTTTGCCCCAAAATAAGTGGAATTTCTCAGTTTTGCCCCAAAATAAGGAGAATTTCTGTCTTTTTGCCCGAACATATAGGGATTTTCTGCCTTATGCCCCACAATTGGGGGATTTTCTGCAATTGTGCTCCAAAATACGAGGAATTTTTGCTTTTTTGCCCGAAAATAAGGGGAATGTATACCTTTTGCCACAAAAAAGGGAAATTTCTTCATTTTTGCCCCAAAAGAAAAGGAATTTCTTTCTTCTTACCTCAAAATAAGTGAAATTTCTGACTCTTAACCCAAAAATAAACAGAATTTCTGCCTTTTTACCCCAAAATAAAAAGAATTTTTTAATTTTGCCCTGAAATAAGTGAAATTTCTGCAATTTTGCCCCAAAATAAGGGAAATTTCTGCCTTTTTGCCCCAAAATAAGGGAAATTTCTGCCTTTTTACCTCAAAATAAAGGGAATTTCTGCATTTTTGCCACAAAATATTAGGAATTTCTGCCTTTTTGCCCCCAAATAAGGAAAATTTCTGCCTTTTTTCCCTGAAATAAGTGAAATTTCTGCAATTTTGCCCCGAAATAAGTGAAATTTCTGGAATTTTGCCCCAAAATAAGTGGAATTTCTCAGTTTTGTCCCAAAATAAGGAGAATTTCTGTCTTTTTGCCCGAACATATAGGGATTTTCTGCCTTTTTGCCCCACAATTGAAGGATTTTCTTCAATTGTGCTCCAAAATACGAGGAATTTTTGCTTTTTTGCCCGAAAATAAGGGGAATGTATACCTTTTGCCACAAAAAAAGGGAAATTTTTTAATTTTTGCCCCAAAATAAAAGAAATTTCTTCCTTCTTACCTCAAAATAAGTGAAATTTCTGACTCTTAACCCAAAAATAAACGGAATTTCTGCCTTTTTGCCCCAAAATAAAAAGAATTTTTTAATTTTGCCCTGAAATAAGTGAAATTTCTGCAATTTTGCCCCAAAATAAGGGAAATTTCTGCCTTTTTGCCACAAAATAAAGGGAATTTCTGTCTTTTTTCCCCAAAATAAGGGGAATTTCAGCATTTTACCTCATAATAAGGGAAATCTCTGCTTTTTTGCCCCAAAATATGAGGAATTTCTGCATTTTTGCCCCAAAATAAAGAAAATTTCTACAATTTTGTACCAAACTAAAAGAAATTTCTCCCTTTTTGCCCAAAAATAAGAGAAATTTCTGTGTTTTTTTCTCTGAAATAAGTGAAATTTCTGCAATTTTGCCCCAAAATTAGGGAAATTTCTGCAATTTTGCCCCAAAATAAAGGAAATTTCTGCAATTTTGCCCCAAAATAAGGGGAATTTCTGACTTTTTGCCCTGAAATAAAGAGAATTTCTGTCTTTTTGCCCCAAAATAATGTGAATTTCTGCATTTTACCTCAAAATTAAGGGAATATGTGCAATTTTGCTTCAAAATAAGGGGAAATCTGCCTTATTGCACAAAAATAATGGGAATTTCTGCATTTTTGCACCAATATAAGAGGAATTTCTGAAATTTAGCTTTAAAATACAAGAAATTTCTGCGTTATTGCCCGAAATAAAGTGATATTTCTGCCTTTTTGCCCTGAAATATTTGAAATTTCTGCCGTTTTAACCCAAAATAAGGGGAATTTCTGTTTTTAGCCCCAAAATTAGGGGAATTTCTGCTTTTAGCCCCAAAATAAGGCAAATTTCTAACTTTTTGCCCTGAAATAATTGAAATTTCTGCAATTTTGCCCCAAAATAACAGGAATTTCTTCCTTTTTGCCCAAAATAAGGAGAATTTCAGAATTTTACCTCCAAATAAGGGGAATTTCTGCCTTTTTGCCACAAAATATGGGGAATTTCTGCCCTATTGCCCTTAAATAAGGAAAATTTCTGCTTTTCTGCCTCAATTAACGGCAATTTCTGCCTTTTTGCCCCAAAATAAGAGGAATTTCATCCTTTTAACCTCAAAATAAGGGGAATTTCTGCCTTTTGCCCCAAAATATGGGGAATTTCTGCCTTTTTGTTCCCAAATAAGGAAAATTTCTACAATTTTGTATCAAAATAAAAGAAATTTCTGCTTTTTGCCCCAAAATAAAAGTAATTTCTGACTTTTTGCCCTGAAATAAATGAAATTCCTGAAATTTTGCCCAAATATAAGGGAAATTTGTGCCTTTTTGCCCCAAAATGAGGGGAATTTCTGCATTTTTGCCGCAAAATATCTGGAATTTCAGGATTTTACGTCAAAATAAGGGGAATTTCAGCCTTTTTGAACCAAAATATAGAAAATTTCTGCCTTTTTGCCACAAAATAAGAAAAATTTCTGCAAGTCTGTTCCAAAATAAAAGAAATTTCTAAAATTTTGCCCCAAAATAAGGGAAATTTTTGATTTTTGCCCCAAAATAAGGAGAATTTCTGTAATTTTGCTCCAAAATGAAGGGAATTTCTGCCTTTTTGTCCCAAAATTAGCAGAGTTTCTGCAATTTTGCTTCAAAATACAGGGAATTTTTTTCCTCTTTTCCTGAAAATAAGGGGAATTTCTGACTTTTTGTCCCAAATAAAGAGAATTTCTGCATTTTTGCCCCAATATTAGAGGAATTTCTTCAATTTTGCTCCAAAATACAGAGAATTTCTGCCTTTTTACCCTAAATTAAGGGGATTTTCTGCTTTTTTGCTCCCAAATAAAAGAAATATCTGCAATTTTATCCCAAAATAAGGGGAATTTCTGCCTTTTTTCTCCAAAATAAGGGGAATTTCTGCCTTTTTGCCCTGAAATATGTGAAATTTCTGCAATTTTACCCCAAAATAAGGTGAATTTCTGCCTTTTTGCCCCAAAATAAGAAAAATTTTTGCTTTTTTTCTCTGAAATAATTGAAATTTCTGCAATTTTGCCCTAAAATAAGGGAAATTTCTGCAATTTTCCCCAAAATAAGGGAAATTTCTGCAATTTTGCCCATAATTAAGGGGAATTTCTGTTTTTTGCTCCCAAATAAGGGGAATTTCTGCAATTTTGCCCTAAAATAAGGGGAATTTCTGCAATTTTTCCCCATAATAAAGCAAATTTCTGCAATTTTGCCCCAAAATAAGGGGAATTTCTGTTTTTTGCCCTCAAATAAGGGAAATTTCTGCAATTTTGCCCCAAAATAAGGGGAATTTCTGCCTTTTTGCCACAAAATAAAGAAAATTACTGCATGTTTTACCCCAAAATAAGGTGAATTTCTGCAATTTTGCTCCAAAATACGAGGATTTTCTGCCTTTTTTGCCGAAAATAAGAAGAATTTATGCCATTTTGCTGCGAAATACGTGAAATTTCTGCAGTTTTACCCCAAAATAAGGGGAATTTCTGCCTTTTTGCCCCAAAATAAAGGGAATGTATAACTTTTTGCCATAAAAAAGGGAAATTTCTTCACTTTTGCCACAAAATAAGGGGATTTTCCGCTTTTTTGACTCAAAATATGTGTAATTTCTGCCTTTTCCCCAAAAATAAATGGAATTTCTGTCTTTTTGCTCCAAAATAATGGGAATTTCTGACTTTTTGCCCTGAAATAAGTGAAATTTCTAAAATTTTTCCATAAAATAAGGGAAATGTCTGCTTTTTGCCCTCAATAAGAAGAATTTCTGCCTTTTTGCCCCAAAATAAGGGGAATTTCTGAATTTTTTCCCTGAAATAAGCAGAATTTCTGTCTTTTTGCCCCAAATTAATGTGAATTCCTGCATTTTCCCTCAAAATTAAGGGAATATGTGCAATTTTGCTTCAAAATACGGGGAAATCTGCATTATTGCACAAAAGTAAAGGGAATTTCTGCATTTTTGCACCAATATAAGGGGAATTTCAGAAATTTAGCTTTAAAATACGGGGAATTTCTGTATTATTGTCCGAAATAAAGTGGAATTTCTGCCTTTTTGCTCTGAATTATTTGAAATTACTGCAATTTTACCACAAAATAAGGGGAATTTCTGTTTTTGGCCACAAAATTAGGGGAATTTCTGATTTTTGCCCCAAAATATGGGGAATTTCTGCCTTTTTGCCCCAAAATAAGAAAAATTTCTGAAATTTTGTACCAAAATAAATTTCTGCCTTTTTGCCCCAAAATAAGAAAATTTCTTCCTTTTATCTGAAATAAGTGAAATTTCTGCAATTTTGCCCCAATGTAAAGGAAATTTATGCAATTTTGCAACAAAATAAGGGGAATTTTTGACTTTATGCTCCAGAAAAAAAGAAATTTTCTGTCTTTTTGCCCCAAAATAAGGATAATTTCTGCATTTTTGCCTCAAAATTATGAGAATTTCTGCAATTTTGCTTCAAAATATGGGGAATTTCTGCCTTTCAGCCCCAAAATAAAGGGAATTTCTCTATTTTGCCCCAATATTTGGGGAATTTCTGCATTTTAACTCTAAATAAGGGGATTTTCTGCATTTTACCTCAAAATAATTAGAATTTCTGCCTTTTGCCTCAAAATATGGGGAATTTCTGCTTTTGTTTCAAAATAAGGAAAATTTCATCAATTTTGTACCATAATAAAAAAAATTTCTGCTTTTTGCCCCAAAATAAGGGGAATTTCTTAGTTTTTGCCATGAAATAAATGAAATTTCTGCAATTTTGCCCAAAAATAAGGGAAATTTGTGCCTTTTTGCCCCCAAATAAGGGGAATTTCTGCCTTTTGCCCCAAAATATGGGGAATGTCTGCCTTTTTGCCCGAAAATAAGAAGAATGCATACCTTTTTGACATAAAAAAAAGAAATTTCTTCATTTTTGCTCTAAAATAATGGGAATTTCTGCTTTTTTGCCTCTAAATAAGTGGAATTTCTGTCTTTTTCCCCCAAAACAAAGGGAATTTTTGTCTTATTTGCCCCAAAATAAGGAAAATTTCTGACTTATTACCCTGAAATAATTGAAATTTCTGCAATTTTGCCCCAAAATAAGAGAAATTTCTGCATTTTTGCACACAAATAAAGGGAATTTCAGTCTTTTTACCTCAAAATAAGGAAAATTTCTGAATTTTGGCACAAAATATTAAAAATTTCTGCCTTTTTGCCCCAAAATAAGGAAAATTTCTGCCTTTTTCCCTGAAATAAGTGAAATTTCTGCAATTTTGCCCCAAAATAAGTGAAATTTCTGCAATTTTGCCCCAAAATAAAGGAAATTTCTAGAATTTTGCCCCAAAATAAGTGGAATTTCTGAGTTTTGCCCCAAAATAAGGAGAATTTCTGCCTTTTTGCCCCAAAATAAGAGGATTTTCTGACTTTTTGCTCTCGAAAAAAGGGGATTTTCTGTTTTTTTGCCCCAAAATAAGAATTTCTGCCTTTTTGACCGAAAATTATGAGAATTTCTGCAATTTTGCTTCAAAATACGGCGAATTTCTGCCTTTTAGTTCCACAATAAAGGGAATTACTGCATTTTACCTTAAAATAAGAATAATTTCTACATTTTGCCCCAAAATATGGGGAATTTCTTCTTTTTTATTCCAAAATAAGGAAAATTTCTTCAATTTTGTACCATAATAAAAGAAATTTCTGCTTTTTGCCCCAAAATAAGGGGAATTTCTGAATTTTGCCCTGAAATAAATGAAATTTCTGCAATTTTGCCTGAAAATAAGGGAAATTTGTGCCTTTTTGCCTCAAAATAAGAAGAATTTCTGCCTTTTGCCCCAAAATATAGGGAAGTTCATCATTTTACCTCAAAATAAGAAAAATTTCAGCCTTTTTGCACCAAAATACGGGGAATTTCTGCCTTTTTGCCCCCAAAATAAAGGGAATTTCTGCATTTTTGCACCAATATTAGGGCAATTTCTGCAATTTTGCTCCAAAATACGGGTCATTTATGCCTTTTTGCACGAAATTATGTAGAATTTCTGCCTTTTTGTCCGGAAAGAAGTGAAATTTCTTCAATTTTAGCCAAAAATTAGGGATTTAATTTTTTGCCCCAAAATAAGGAAAATTTCTGCCATTTTGCCCAGAAATATTTGAAATTTCTGCAATTTTGCCCGAAAATAAGGGAAATTTGTGCCTTTTTGCCTCAAAATAAGAAGAATTTCTGCCTTTTGCCCCAAAATATGGGGAATTTCAGCATTTTACCTCAAAATAAGAAGAATTTCAGCCTTTTTGCACCAAAATACAGAAAATTTCTGCCTTTTTGCCCCCAAAATAAAGGGAATTTCTGCATTTTTGCACCAATAATAGGGGAATTTCTGCAATTTTGCTACAAAATACGGGTCATTTCTGCCTTTTTGCCCGAAATTAAGTGGAATGTCTGCCTTTTTGTCCGCAAATAAGTGAAATTTCTTCAATTTTAGCCAAAAATTAGGGTTTTCATTTTTTTGCCCCAAAATAAGGGAAATTTCTGCCATTTTGCCCTGAAATATTTGAAATTTCTGCAATTTTACCCCAAAATAAAAGAAATTTCTGCTTTTTTGCCCCAAAATAAGGGGAATTTCAGCCTTATTACCTCAAAATAAGAGGAATTTCTGCCTTTTTGCCCCAAAATATAAGGAATTTTTGCCTTTTTGCCCCAAAATAAGGAAAATTTCTGCAATTTTGCCCCAAAATAAAAGGAATTTCTCCCTTTTTGACCCAAAATAAAGGAAATTTCAGCCTTTTTACCTGAAAATAAGTGAAATTTCTGCAATTTTGCCCCAAATAAAAGAAATTTCTGATTTTTGCCCCAAAATAAGAAGAATTTCTGTATTTTTACCCCAAAATAAAGGGAATTTCTGCCTTTTTGCCCCAAAATTAGAAGAGTTTCTGTAATTTTGCTTCAAAATACAGGGAATTTCTTTCTCTTTTATCGAAAATAAGGGGAACTTCGGCCTTTTGCCCCAAATAAATGGAATTTCTGCATTTTTGCCCCAATATTAGGGGAATTTCTGCAATTTTGCTGTAAAATACGGGGAATTTCTGCCTTTTTACCCGAAATTAAGGGGATTTTCTGCCTTTTTGCTCCCAAATAAAGGAAATTTCTGCAATTTTATCCCAAAATAAGGGGAATTTCCGTTTTTTTGCACCAAAATAAGGGGAATTTCTGCCTTTTTGCCCTGAAATATGTGAAATTTCTGCAATTTTACGCCAAAATAAGGTGAATTTCTGCCTTTTTGCCCCAAAATAATGGGAATTTCGGACTTTTTGCCAAAATAAGAAAAATTTTTGCTTTTTTTCTTTGAAATAAGTGAAATTTTTGCAATTTTCCATAAAATAAGGGAAATTTCTGCAATGTTTTCCCATTATAAGGGAAATTTCTGCAATTTTTCCCCAAAATAAGGGGAATTTCTGTTTTTTGCCTCCAAATAAGAGAAATTTCTGCAATTTTGCCCTAAAATAAGGGGAATTTCTACCTTTTGCCTCAAAATAAAGAAATTTACTGTATTTTTTACCCCCAAATTAGGTGAATTTCTGCAATTTTGCTCCAAAATACAGGGATTTTCTGCCTTTTTCGCCGAAAATAAGGGGAATTTCTGCCATTTTGCCGCGAAATAATTGAAATTTCTGCAGTTTTACCCCAAAATAAGGGGAATTTCTGTCTCTTTGCCCAAAAATTAGGGGAATTTCTGTTATTTTGTTCCAAAATACGGGAAATTTCAGCCTTATTTCCTCAAAATAATGTGAATTTCTGCCTTTTTGCGCCAAAATATAAAGAATTTCTGCCTTTTTGCCCCAAAATAAGGAAAATTTCTGCAATTTTGCCCCAAAATAAGTGGAATTTCTCCCTTTTTGCCCCAAAATAAAGGAAATTTCAGCATTTTTACCTGAAAATAAGTGAAATTTCTGAAATTTTGCCCCAAATAAAGAAAATTTCTGCAATTTTGCCCCAAAATAAGGTAAATTCCTGCAATTTTGCCCCAAAATAAGCGGAATTTCTGAGTTTTGCCCCAAAATAAAAAGAATTTCTGTTTTTTTGCCCCAACATATAGGGAATTTCTGCCTTTATGCCCCACAATTAGGGGAATTTCTGCAATTTTGCTCGAAAATACGGGGAATTTCTGCCTTTTTGCCCGAAAATAAGGGGAATGCATACCTTTTTGCCATAAAAAAGGGAAATTACTTCATTTTTGCTCCAAAATAAGGGGAATTTCTGCCTTTTTGCCTCTAAATAGGTGCAATTTCTGTTTTTCCCCCCAAAACAAAAGGAATTTCTGTCTTTTAGCCCCCAAATTAGAAAAATTTCTGACTTATTACCCTGAAATAAGTGAAATTTCTGCAATTTTGCCCCAAAATAAGGGAAATTTCTGCCCTTTTGCACCCAAATAAGCGGAATTTCAGCCTTTTTACCTCAAAATAAGGGGAATTTCTGCATTTTTGCCACAAAATATTACGAATTTCTGCCTTTTTGCCCCAAAATAAGAAAAATTTCTGCCTTTTTTACCTGAAATAAGTGAAATTTCTGCAATTTTGCCCCAAAATAAGTGAAATTTCTGCAATTTTGCCCCTAAATAAGGGAAATTTCTGGAATTTTGCCCGAAAATAAGTGGAATTTCTGAGTTTTGCCCCAAAATAAAGAGAATTTCTTTCTTTTTGCCTCAACATATTAGGATTTTCTGCCTATTTGCCCCACAATTAGGGGATTTTCTGCAATTGTGCTCCAAAATACAGGGAACTTCTGCTTTTTTGCCCGAAAAGAAGGGGAATGTATACCTTTTGCCACCAAAAAGGGAAATTTCTTCATTTTTGCCCCAAAATAAGAGGAATTTCTGCCTTCTTACCTCAAAATAAGTGAAATTTTTGCCTTTTTACCCAAAAATAAATGGAATTTCGGTTTTTTGCCCCAAAATAAAAGGAATTTTTGAATTTTGCACTGAAATAAGTGAAATTTCTGCAATTTTGCCCCAAAATAAGGGAAATTTCTGCCTTTTTGCCACAAATAAAGGGAATTTCTGTTTTTTTCTCCAAAATAAAAGGAATTTCACCATTTTACCTCATAATCAGGGGAATCTCTGCTTTTTTGCCCCAAAATATGGGGAATTTCTGCATTTTTGCCCCAAAATAAAGAAAATTTCTGCAATTTTGTACCAAAAAAAAAAAGAAATTTCTGCCTTTTTGCCCCAAAATAAGAGAAATTTTTGCATTTTTTTCACTGAAATAAGTGAAATTTCTGCAATTTTGCCCCCAAAAAGGTAAATTTCTGCCATTTTTCCCCAAAATAAAGTAATTTTCTGCAATTTTGCCCCAAAATAAGGGGAATTTCTGACTTTTTTCCCTGAAATAAGGAGAATTTCTGCCTTTTTGCCCCGAAATAATGTGAATTCCTGCATTTTCCCTCAAAATTAGGGGAATATGTGCAATTTTGCTTCAAAATACGGGGAAATCTGCCTTATTGCACAAAAATAAATGGAATTTTTGCATTTTTGCACCAATATAGGGGAATTTCAAAAATTTAGCTTTAAAATACGGGGAATTTCTGCGTTATTTCCCGAAATAAAGTGGAATTTTTGCCTTTTTGCCCTGAATTATGTGAAATTTCTGCAATTTTACCACAAAATAAGGGGAATTTTTTTTTGGCCCCAAAATTAGGGGAATTTCTGCGTTTTGCCCCAAAATAAGGCAAATTTCTGACTTTTTGCCCTGTAATAACTGAAATTTCTGAAATTTTGCCCCAAAATAAAATGAATTTCTGCCTCTTTGCCCAAAATAAGGGGAATTTCAGCATTTTACCTCCAAATAGTGGGATTTTCTGCCTTTTTGCCACAAAATATGGGGAATTTCTGCCCTATTGCCCTTAAATAAGGAAAATTTCTGCTTTTCTGCCCCAATTAATGAGAATTTCTACCTTTTGCCACAAAGTAAAGGGAATTTCTGCCTTTTTGCCCCAAAATAATGAGAATTTCAGCCTTTTTACCTCAAAATATGGGGAATTTCTGCCTTTTGCCCCAAAATATGGGTAATTTCTGCCTTTTTGTTCCAAAATAAGGAAAATTTCTACAATTTTGTATCAAAATAAAAGAAATTTCTGCTTTTTGCCCCAAAATCAAAGGAATTTCTGACTTTTTGCCCTGAAATAAATGAAATTCCTGCAATTTTGCCCTAAAATAAGGGAAATTTGTGCCTTTTTGCCCCAAAATGAGGGGAATTTCTGCATTTTTGCCTCAAAATATGGGGAATTTCAGCATTTTACCTCAAAATAAGAGGAATTTCAGCCTTTTTGCACCAAAATATTGGGAATTTCTGCATTTTTGCCACAAAATAAAAAAAATTTCTGCAAGTCTGTAACCAAATAGAGGAAATTTCTAAAATTTTGCCCCAAAATAAGGGAAATTTCTGATTTTTGCCCAAAAATAAGGAGAATTTCTGTATTTTTGCCACAAAATAAAGGGAATTTTTTCCTTTTTTCCCCAAAATTAGGGGAGTTTCTGCAATTTTCCTTCAAGATACAGGAAATTTCTGCCTCTTTTTCCGAACATAAAGGGAACTTCTGCCTTTTTGCCCCAAATAAAAGGAATTTCTGCATTTTTGCCCCAATATTAGAAGAATTTCTGCAATTTTGCTTCAAAATACGGGGAATTTCTGACTTTTTACCCGAAATTAAGGGGATTTTCTGCATTTTTACCACCAAATAAGGGAAATTTCTGCAATTTATCCCAAAATAAGGGGAATTTCAGCCTTTTTGCTCTAAAATAAAAGGAATTTTTGCCTTTTTGCCCTGAAATATGTGAAATTTCTGCAATTTTACCCCAAAATAAGGTGAATTTCTGCCTTTTTGCCCCAAAATAATGGGAATTTCTGCCTTTTTGCCCGAAAATAATAAAAATTTTTGCTTTTTTCTTTAAAATAAGTGAAATTTCTGCAATTTTGCCCTAAAATAATAGAAATTTCTGCAATTTTTCCCCATAATAAAGGAATTTTCTGCAATTTTGCTCCAAAATAAGGGGAATATCTGTTTTTTGCCCACAAATAAGGGAAATTTCTGCAATTTTATCTCAAAATAAGGGGAATTCTGCCTTTTTGCCCCAAAATAAGGAGAATTTCTGCCTTTATGCCCTAAAATAAGTGAAATTTCTGCAGTTTTACCCAAAAATAAGGGGAATTTCTGCCTTTTTGCACAAAAATTAGGGGAATTTTTGCAATTTTGCTCCAAAATACGGGGAATTTCTGCCTTTTTGCCCGAAAATAAATGGAATGTATAACTTTTTGCCATAAAAAGGGGAAATTTCTTCATTTTTGCTCCAAAATAATGGGAATTTCTGCCCTTTTGCCTCTAAATAAGTGGAATTTCTGTCTTTTCCCCCCAAAACAAAAGGAATTTCTGTCTTTTTGCCCCAAAATAAATAAAATATCTGACTTATTACCCTGAAATAAGTGAAATTTCTGCAATTTTGCCCCAAAATAAGGGAAATTTCTGCACTTTTGCCACCAAATAAGGGGAATTTCAGCCTTTTTACCTCAAAATAAGGGGAATTTCTGCATTTTTGCCACAAAATATTACGAATTTCTGCGTTTTTGCCCCAAAATAAGAAAAATTTCTGCCTTTTTTACGTGAAATAATTGAAATTTCTGCAATTTTGCCCCCAAATAAGAGAAATTTCTGGAATTTTGCCCCAAAATAAGTGGAATTTCTGAGTTTTGCCCCAAAATAAAAAGAATTTCTGTCTTTTTGCCCAACATATAGGGATTTTCTGCCTTTTTGCCCCACAATTAGGGGATTTTCTGCAATTGTGCTCCAAAATACTGGGAACTTCTGCTTTTTTGCCCGAAAATAAAGGGAATGTATACCTTTTGCCACAAAAAAGGGAAATTTCTTCATTTTTGCCCCAAAATAAGAGGAATTTCTGCCTTCTTACCTAAAAATAAGTGAAATTTTTGCCTTTTTACCCAAAAATTAACAAAATTTCTGACTTTTTGCCCCAAAATAAAAGGAATTTTTGAATTTTGCCCTGAAATAAGTGAAATTTCTGTAATTTTGCCCCAAATTAAGGGAAATTTCTGCCTTTTTGCCACAAAATAAAGAGAATTTCTGTTTTTTTCCCCAAAATAAAAGGAATTTTACCATTTTACCTCATAATAAGGGGAATCTGCTTTTTTGCCCCAAAATATGAGGAATTTCTGCATTTTTGCCTCAAAATAAAGAAAATTTCTGCAATTTTTTACCAAAAAAAAGAAATTTCTGCCTTTTTGCCCGAAAATAAGAGAAATTTTTGAGTTTTTTCCCTGAAATAAGTGAAATTTCTGCAATTTTGCCCCAAAATAAGGAAAATTTCTGCAATTTTGCCCCAAAATAAAGTAAATTTCTGCAATTTTGCCCCAAAATAAGGGGAATTTCTGATTTTTTCCCTGAAATATTGAGAATTTCTGTCTTCTTGCCCCAAAATAATGTGAATTCCTGCATTTTCCCTCAAAATTAGGGGAATATGTGCAATTTTGCTTCAAAATACGATGAAATCTGCAACATTGTACAAAAATAAAGGGAATTTCTGCATTTTTGCACCAATATAAGGGGAATTTCAGAAATTTAGCTTTAAAATATGGGGAATTTCTGCGTTATTGCCCAAAATAAAGTGGAATTTCTGCCTTTTTACCCTGAATTATTTGAAATTTCTGCAATTTTACCACAAAATAAGGGGAATTTCTGTTTTTGGCCACAAAATTATGGGAATTTCTGATTTTTGCCCCAAATAAGGCAAATTTCTGACTTTTTTCCCTGAAATAATTGAAATTTCTGCAATTTTGCCCCAAAATAATAGGAATTTCTGCCTTTTTGCCCAAAATAAAGGAAATTTCAGCATTTTACCTCCAAATAAGGGGAATTTCTGTTTTTTTGACACAAAATATGGGGAATTTCTGCCCTATTGCCCTAAAATAAGGAAAATTTCTGCTTTTCTGCCCCAATTAATGGGAATTTTTGCCACAAAGTAAAGGGAATTTATGCCTTTTTGCCCCAAAATAACGGGAATTTCAGCCTTTTTACCTCAAAATAAGGGGAATTTCTGCCTTTTGCCCCAAAATATGTGTAATTTCTGCCTTTTTGTTTCAAAATAAGGAAAATTTCTACAATTTTGTATCAAAATAAAAGAAATTTTTGATTTTTGCCCTGAAATCAAAGGAATTTCTGACTTTTTGCCCTGAAATAAATGAAATTCCTGCAATGTTGCCCGAAAATAAGGGAAATTTTTGCCTTTTTGTCCCAAAATGAGGGGAATTTCTGCCTTTTTGCCCCAAAATATGGGGAATTTCAACCTTTTTGCACCAAAATATGGAGAATTTCTGCATTTTTGCCACAAAATAAAAAAAATTTCTGCAAGTCTGTAACAAAATAGAAGAAATTTCTAAAATTTTGCCCCAAAATAAAGGAAATTTCTGATTTTTGCCCCAAAATAAGGAGAATTTCTGTATTTTTGCCCAAAAATAAAGGGAATTTCTGCCTTTTTGCCCCAAAATTAGGGGATTTTTTGCAATTTTGCTTCAAAATACAGGGAGATTCTGCCTCTTTTTCCGAAAATAAGAGGAACTTCTTACTTTTTGCCCCAAATAAAAGGAATTTCTGCATTTTTGTCCCAATATTAGAAGAATTTCTGCAATTTTGCTCCAAAATATGGGGAATTTCTGCCTTTTTACCCGAAATTAAAAAGATTTTCTGCCTTTTTACCCCCAAATAAGGGAAATTTCTGCAATTTATCCCAAAATATGGGGAATTTCTGCCTTTTTGCCCCAAAAATAAGAGGAATTTCTGCCTTTTTGCCCTGAAATATGTGAAATTTCTGCAATTTTACCCCAAAATAAGCTGAATTTTAGCCTTTTTGCCCCAAAATAATGAGAATTTCTGCCTTTTTGCCTAAAAATAAAAAAAAAATTTTTGCTTTTTTTCTTTGAAATAAGTGAAATTTCTGCAATTTTGCCCTAAAATAATGGAAATTTCTGCAATTTTTCCCCATAATAAGGGAATTTTCTGCAATTTTGCTCCAAAATAAGGGGAATTTCTGTTTTTTGCCCCCAAATAAGGGGAATTTCTGCAATTTTATCTCAAAATAAGGAAAATTCTGCCTTTTTGCCCCAAAATAAGGGGAATTTCTGCTTTTTTGCCCTGAAATAAGTGAAATTTCTGCAATTTTGCCCCAAAATAAAAGAAATTTCTGCACTTTTGCCACCAAATAAGAGGAATTTCAGCCTTTTTACCTCAAAATAAGGGGAATTTCTGCATTTTCGCCACAAAATATTACGAATTTCTGCATTTTTGCCCCAAAATAAAAAAACTGTCTGCCTTTTTTACATGAAATAAGTGAAATTTCTGCAATTTTGCCCCCAAGTAATGGAAATTTCTGGAATTTTGCCCCAAAATAAGTGGAATTTCTGAGTTTTGCCCCAAAATAAAGAAAATTTCTGTCTTTTTTCCCAACATATTGGGATTTTCTGCCTTTTTGCCCCACAATTAGGAGATTTTCTGCAATTGTGCTCCAAAATACGGGGAACTTCTGCTTTTTTGCCCGAAAATAAAAGGAATGTATACCTTTTGCCACAAAAAAGAGAAATTTCTTCATTTTTGCCCCAAAATAAGAGGAATTTCTGCCTTCTTACCTCAAAATAAGTGAAATTTTTGCCTTTTTACCAAAAAATGAACGGAATTTCTGTCTTTTTGCCCCAAAATAAAAGGAATTTTTGAATTTTGCCCTGAAATAAGTGAAATTTCTTTAATTTTGCCCCAAAATAAGAGAAATTTCTGCCTTTTTGCCACAAAATAAAGAGAATTTCTGTTTCTTTTTCCCCAAAATAAAAGGAATTTCCCCATTTTACCTCATAATAAGGGGAATCTCGGTTTTTTTGCCCCAAAATATAAGGAATTTCTGCATTTTTGCCCCAAAATAAAGAAAATTTCTGCAATTTTGTACCAAAAAAAAAAGAAATTTCTGCCTTTTTGCCCCAAAATAAGAGAAATTTTGGCATTTTTTCCCTGAAATAAGTGAAATTTCTGCAATTTTGCCCCAAAATAAGGGAAATTTTCGCAATTTTGCCCCAAAATAAAGTATATTTCTGCAATTTTGCCCCAAAATAAGGGGAATTTCTGAATTTTTTCCCTGAAATAAGCAGAATTTCTGTCTTTTTGCCCCAAATTAATGTGAATTCCTGCATTTTCCCTCAAAATTAAGGGAATATGTGCAATTTTGCTTCAAAATACGGGGAAATCTGCATTATTGCACAAAAGTAAAGGGAATTTCTGCATTTTTGCACCAATATAAGGGGAATTTCAGAAATTTAGCTTTAAAATACGGGGAATTTCTGCATTATTGTCCGAAATAAAGTGGAATTTCTGCATTTTTGCTCTGAATTATTTGAAATTACTGCAATTTTACCACAAAATAAGGGGAATTTCTGTTTTTGGCCACAAAATTAGGGGAATTTCTGATTTTTGCCCCAAATAATGGGGAATTTCTGCCTTTTTGCCCCAAAATAAGAAAAATTTCTGAAATTTTGTACCAAAATAAAAGAAATTTCTGCCTTTTTGCCCCAAAATAAGAAAATTTCTTCCTTTTATCTGAAATAAGTGAAATTTCTGCAATTTTGCCCCAATGTAAAGGAAATTTATGCAATTTTGCAACAAAATAAGGGGAATTTTTGACTTTATGCTCCAGAAAAAAAGAAATTTTCTGTCTTTTTGCCCCAAAATAAGGATAATTTCTGCATTTTTGCCTCAAAATTATGAGAATTTCTGCAATTCTGCTTCAAAATATGGGGAATTTCTGCCTTTCAGCCCCAAAATAAAGGGAATTTCTCTATTTTGCCCCAATATTTGGGGAATTTCTGCATTTTAACTCTAAATAAGGGGATTTTCTGCATTTTACCTCAAAATAAGAAGAATTTCTGCCTTTTGCCTCAAAATATGGGGAATTTCTGCTTTTGTTTCAAAATAAGGAAAATTTCATCAATTTTGTACCATAATAAAAAAAAATTCTGCTTTTTGCCCCAAAATAAGGGGAATTTCTTAGTTTTTGCCATGAAATAAATGAAATTTCTGCAATTTTGCCCAAAAATAAGGGAAATTTGTGCCTTTTTGCCCCCAAATAAGGGGAATTTCTGCCTTTTGCCCCAAAATATGGGGAATGTCTGCCTTTTTGCCCGAAAATAAGAAGAATGCATACCTTTTTGACATAAAAAAAAAGAAATTTCTTCATTTTTGCTCTAAAATAATGGGAATTTCTGCTTTTTTGCCTCTAAATAAGTGGAATTTCTGTCTTTTTCCCCCAAAACAAAGGGAATTTTTGTCTTATTTGCCCCAAAATAAGGAAAATTTCTGACTTATTACCCTGAAATAATTGAAATTTCTGCAATTTTGCCCCAAAATAAGGGAAATTTCTGCATTTTTGCACACAAATAAAGGGAATTTCAGTCTTTTTACCTCAAAATAAGGAAAATTTCTGAATTTTGGCACAAAATATTAAAAATTTCTGCCTTTTTGCCCCAAAATAAGGAAAATTTCTGCCTTTTTCCTTGAAATAAGTGAAATTTCTGCAATTTTGCCCCAAAATAAGTGAAATTTCTGCAATTTTGCCCCAAAATAAAGGAAATTTCTAGAATTTTGCCCCAAAATAAGTGGAATTTCTGAGTTTTGCCCCAAAATAAGGAGAATTTCTGCCTTTTTGCCCCACAATTAGTGAAATTTCTGCAATTTTGCTCTAAAATAAGAGAAATTTCTGCAATTTTTCCCCATAATATGGGAAATTTCTGCAATTTTGCCCCAAAATAAGGGGAATTTCTGTTTTTTGCCCCACAATTAGGGAAATTTCTGCAATTTTGCTTCAAAATAAGGGGAATTTCTGCCTTTTGCCCCAAAATATGGGGAATTTCTGCCTTTTTGTCTTAAAATAAGAAGAATGCATAACTTTTTTGCCATAGAAAAGGGAAATTTCTTCATTTTTGCTCCAAAATAAGGGGAACTTTTGCTTTATTGCCTCTAAATAAGTGGAATTTCTGTCTTTTTCCCCCAAAACAAAGGGAATTTCTGTCTTTTTGCCCCAAAATAAAGAAAATTTCTGACTTATTACCCTGAAATAAGTGAAATTTCTGCAAATTTGCCCCAAAATAAGGGAAATTTATGCTTTTTTGCCCCCAAATACTAAGAAATTCAGCCTTTTTACCTCAAAATAAGGGAAATTTCTGCATTTTTGCAACAAAATATTAGGAATTTCTGCATTTTTGCCACAAAATATTAGGAATTTCTGCTTTTTTGCCCAAAAATAAGGAAAATTTCTGCCTTTTTTCCCAGAAATAAGTGAAATTTCTGCAATTTTGCCCCAAAATAAGTGAAATTTCTGCAATTTTGCCCCAAAATAAGGGAAATTTCTGGAATTTTGCCCCAAAATAAGTGGAATTTCTCAGTTTTGCCCCAAAATAAGGAGAATTTCTGCATTTTTGCCCCACAATTAGGGAAATTTCTGCAATTTTGCTCCAAAATACGGGGAATTTCTGCCTTTTTGCCCAAAAATAAGAGGAATGCATACGTTTTTGCCATAAAAAAGGGAAATTTCTTCATTTTTGCTCCAAAATAAGGGAAATTTCTGCCTTTTTGCTCTGAACTATGTGAATTTTCTGCAATTTTAGCCCAAAATATGATGAATTTCTGCATTTTTTGCCCCAAAATAATGGGAATTTTGCATTTTTCCCTCAAAATAAGAAAAATTTTTGCTTTTTTTCTCTGAAATAAGTGTAATTTCTACAATTTTGCCCTAAAATAAGTAAATTTCTGCAATTTTTCTCCATAATAAGAGAAATTTCTGCAATTTTGCCCCAAAATAAGTGGAATTTCTGAGTTTTGCCCCAAAATAAGGAGAATTTCTCATTTTTTTGCGCCACAATTAGTGAAATTTTTGCAATTTTGCCCTAAAATAAGGGAAATTTCTGCAATTTTTCCCCATAATAATGGAAATTTCTGCAATTTTGCCCCAAAATAAGGGGAATTTCTGTTTTTTGCCCCTCAATTAGGGAAATTTCTGCAATTTTGCAACAAAATAAGGGGAATTTCTGCCTTTTGCCCCAAAATATGGGGAATTTCTGCATTTTTGTCCGAAATTAAGAAGAATGCATACCCTTTTTCCATTAAAACGAGAAATTTCTTTATTTTTGCTCCAAAATAAGGGTAACTTTTGCCTTTTTGCCTCTAAATAAGTGGAATTTCTGTCTTTTTCCCCAAAAACAAAGGGAATTTCTGTCTTTTTGCCCCAAAATAAGGAAAATTTCTGACTTATTACCATGAAATAAGTGAAATTTCTGCAAATTTGCCCCAAAATAAAGGAAATTTCTTCCTTTTGCCCCCAAATAAAAGGAATTTCAGCCTTTTTACCTCAAAATAACGGAAATTTCTGCATTTTTGCAACAAAATATTAGGAATTTCTGCATTTTTGCCACAAAATATTAGGAATTTCTGAGTTTTTGCCCCAAAATAGGAAAATTTCTGCAGTTTTTTTACTGAAATAAGTGCAATTTCTGCAATTTTGCCCTAAAATAAATGAAATTTCTGCTATTTTGCCCCAAAATAAGGGAAATTTCTGGAATTTTGCCCCAAAATAAGTGGAATTTCTGAGTTTAGCCCCAAAATAAAAAGAATTTCTGCCTTTTTGCCCCACAATTAGGGGAATTTTGCAATTTTGCTCCAAAATACGGGAAATTTCTGCCTTTTTGCCCGAAAATAAAAGGAATGCATAGCTTTTTGCCATAAAAAAAGGAAATTTCTTCATTTTTGCCCCAAAATAAGAGAAATTTCCACCTTTTTGCCCTGGAACATGTGAAATTTCTGCAATGTTAGCCCAAAATAAGGTGAATTTCTGCCTTTTTACCCGAAAATAATGGGAATTTCTGCCTTTTTGCCCCAAAATAAGAAAAATTTTTGCTTTTTTTCTCTGAAATAATTTAAAATTCTGCTATTTTGCCCTAAAATAAGGGAAATTTCTGCAATTTTCCCCCATAATATTAGAAATTTCTGCAATTTTGCCCCAAAATAAGGGGAATTTCTGTTTTTTGCCCCCAAATAAGGGAAATTTCTGCAATTTTGCCCTAAAATAAGGGGAATTTCTGCCTTTTGTTCCAAAATAAAGAGAATTTCTGCCTTTTACCCCAAAATAAGAGAAAATTCTGCCTTTTTGCCCCAAAATTAGAAGAATTTCTGCAATTTTGCTCCAAAATATAGGGAATTTCTGCCTTTTTGCCCGAAAATAATGGGAATGCATACCTTTTTGCCATAAAAAGAGAAATTTCTTCATTTTTGCCCCAAATTAAGGGGATTTTCCGCCTTTTTGACTCAAAATAAGTGCAATTTCTGTTTTTTCCCCAAAAATAAATAAAATTTCTGTCTTTTTGCACCAAAATAAGGAAAATTTCTGATTTTTTGCCCAAAAATAAGGGGAATTTCAGCCTTTTTACCTCAAAATAAGGGGAATTTCTGCCTTTTTGCCCTAGAATATGGGGAATTTCTGCCTTTTTGCCCCAAAATAAGAAAAATTTCTGCAATTTTGTACCAAAATAAAAGAAATTTTGTCTTTTTGCCCCAAAATATGAAAATTTCTGCTTTTCTTCTGAAATAAGTGAAATTTTTGAAATTTTACCCCAAAATAAGGGAAATTTCTGCAATTTTGCCCCAATATAAACAAAATTTCTGCAATTTTGCCCCAAAATAAGGGGAATTTCTGACTTTATGCTCCTGAAAAAAGGAGATTTTCTGTCTTTTTGCCCCAAAATAAGGAGAATTTCTGCCTTTTGCCTGAAAATTATGAGAATTTCTGCAATTTCTGCCTTTTCCCCATAAATAAACAAAATTTCTGACTTTTTGCACCAAAATAAGGGGAATTTCAGCTTTTTTACCTCAAAATAAGAGGAATTTCTGCCTTTTTGCCCCCAAAATAAAGAGAATTTCTGCATTTTTGCCACAAAATATTACGAATTTCTGCCTTTTTGCCCCAAAATAAGAAAAATTTCTGCCTATTTTACCTGAAATAAGTGAATTTTCTGCAATTTTGCCCCAAAATAAGTGAAATTTCTGCAATTTTGCCCCTAAATAAGGGAAATTTCTGGAATTTTGCCCGAAAATAAGTGGAATTTCTGAATTTTGCCCCAAAATAAAGAGAATTTCTGTTATTTTGCCCCAACATATAGGGATTTTCTGCCTTTTTGCCCCACAATTAGAGGTTTTTCTGCAATTGTGCTCCAAAATACGGGGAACTTCTGCTATTTTGCCCGAAAATAAGGGGAATGTATACCTTTTGCCACAAAAAAGGGAAATTTCTTCATTTTTGCCCCAAAATAAGAGGAATTTCTGCCTTCTTACCTCAAAATAAGTGAAATTTTTGCCTTTTTACCCAAAAATAAACAGAATTTCTGTCTTTTTGCCCCAAAATAAAAGAATTTTTTGAATTTTGCCCTGAAATAAGTGAAATTTCTGCAATTTTGCCCCAAAATAAGGGAAATTTCTGCCTTTTTGCCACAAAATAAAGAGAATTTCTGTTTTTTTCCCCAAAATAAAAGGAATTTCACCATTTTACCTCATAATCAGGGGAATCTCTGCTATTTTGCCCCAAAATATGGGGAATTTCTGCATTTTTGCCCCAAAATAAAGAAAATTTCTGCAATTTTGTACCAAAAAAAAGAAATTTCTGCCTTTTTGCCCCAAATAAGAGAAATTTTTGCATTTTTTCTCTGAAATAAGTGAAATTTCTTCAATTTTGCTCCAAAAAAGGGAAATTTCTGCAATTTTGCCCCAAAATAAAGTAATTTTCTGCAATTTTGCCCCAAAATAAGGGGAATTTCTGACTTTTTTCCCTAAAATAAGGAGAATTTCTGTCTTTTTGCCCCAAAATAATGTGAATTCCTGCATTTTCCCTCAAAATAAGGGGAATATGTGCAATTTTGCTTCAAAATACGGGGAAATCTGCCTTATTGCACAAAATAAAGGGAATTTCTGCATTTTTGCACCAATATAAGAGGAATTTCAGAAATTTAGCTTTAAAATACGGGGAATTTCTGCGTTATTTCCCGAAATAAAGTGGAATTTCTGCCTTTTTGCCCTGAATTATTTGAAATTTCTGCAATTTTACCACAAAATAAGGGGAATTTCTGTTTTTGACCCCAAATTTAGGGGAATTTCTGCTTTTTGCCCCAAAATAAGGCAAATTTCTGACTTTTTCCCCTGAAATAATTGAAATTTCTGAAATTTTGCCCCAAAATAAAATGAATTTCTGCCTCTTTGCCCAAAATAAGGGGAATTTCAGCATTTTACCTCCAAATAGTGGGATTTTCTGCCTTTTTGCCACAAAATATGGGGAATTTCTGCGTTTTTGCCCCAAAATAACGGGAATTTCAGCCTTTTTACCTCAACATAAGGGGAATTTCTACCTTTTGCCCCAAAATATGGGTAATTTCTGCCTTTTTGTTCCAAAATAAGGAAAATTTCTACAATTTTGTATCAAAATAAAAGAAATTTCTGCTTTTTTCCCCAAAATCAAAGGAATTTCTGACTTTTTGCCCTGAAATAAATGAAATTCCTGCAATTTTGCCCAAAAATAAGAGAAATTTGTGCCTTTTTGCCCCAAAATATGGGGAATTTCAGCATTTTACCTCAAAATAAGGGGAATTTCAGCCTTTTTGCAACAAAATATGGGGAATTTCGGCATTTTTGTCACAAAATAAAAAAACATTTCTGCAAGTCTGTAACTAAATAGAAGAAATTTCTAAAATTTTTCCCCAAAATAAGGGAAATTTCTTATTTTTGCCCAAAAATATGGAGAATTTCTGTATTTTTGCCACAAAATAAAGGGAATTTTTGCCTTTTTGCCCCAAAATTAGGGGAGTTTCTGCAATTTTGCTTCAAGATACAGGGAATTTCTGCCTCTTTTTCCAAAAATAAGGGGAACTTCTTCCTTTTTGCCCCAAATAAAGGAATTTCTGCATTTTTGCCCCAATATTAGAAGAATTTCTGCAATTTTGCTCCAAAATACAGGGAATTTCTGCCTTTTTACCCGAAATTAAGGGGATTTTCTGCCTTTTTACCCCCAAATAAGGGAAATTTCTGCAATTTATCCCAAAATAAGGGGAATTTCTGAATTTTTGCCCCAAAATAAAAGGAATTTCTGCCTTTTTGCCCTGAAATATGTGAAATTTCTGCAATTTTACCCCAAAATAAGGTGAATTTCTGCCTTTTTGCCCAAAAATAATGGGAATTTCTGCCTTTTTGCCTGAAAATAATAAAAATTTTTGCTTTTTTCTTTGAAATAGGTGAAATTTCTGCAATTTTGCCCTAAAATAATAGAAATTTCTGCAATTTTCCCCCATAATAAAGGAATTTTATGCAATTTTTCTCCAAAATAAAAGAAATTTCTGTCTTTGCCCCCAAATAAGGGAAATTTCTGCAATTTTATCCCAAAATAAGGGGAATTCTGCCTTTTTGCCCCAAAATAAGGAGAATTTCTGCCTTTTTGCCCTGAAATAATTGAAATTTCTGCAGTTTTACCATAAAATAAAAGGAATTTCTGCCTTTTTGCACAAAAATTAGGGGAATTTTTGCAATTTTTTCTCCAAAATACAGGGAATTTCTGCCTTTTTGCCCGAAAATAAATGGAATGTATAACTTTTTGCCATAAAAAGGAGAAATTTCTTCATTTTTGCTCCAAAATAATGGGAATTTCTGTCTTTTGGCCTCTAAATAAGTGGAATTTCTGTCTTTTCCCCCCAAAACAAAAGGAATTTCTGTCTTTTTGACCCAAAATAAGAAAAATTTCTGACTTATTACCCTGAAATAAGTGAAATTTCTGCAATTTTACCCCAAAATAAGGGAAATTTCTGCACTTTGGCCACCAAATAAGGGGAATTTCAGCCTTTTTACCTCAAAATAAGGGGAATTTCTGCATTTTTGCCACAAAATATTACGAATTTCTGTCTTTTTGCCCCAAAATAAGAAAAATTTCTGCCTTTTTTACATGAAATAAGTGAAATTTCTGCAATTTTGCCCCCAAATAAGGGAAATTTCTGGAATTTTGCCCAAAAATAAGTGGAATTTCTGAGTTTTGCCCCAAAATAAAGAGAATTTCTCTCTTTTTGCCCCAACATATAAGGATTTTCTGCCTTTTTGCCCCACAATTAGGAGATTTTCTGCAATTGTGCTCCAAAATACTGGGAACTTCTGCTTTTTTGCCCGAAAATAAGGGGAATGTATACTTTTTGCCACAAAAAAGGGAAATTTCTTCATTTTTGCCCCAAAATAAGAGGAATTTCTGCCTTCTTACCTCAAAATAAGTGAAATTTTTGCCTTTATACCCAAAAATAAACAAAATTTCTGTCTTTTTGCCCCAAAATAATGGGAATTACTGACTTTTTGCCCTGAAATAAGTGAAATTTCTGCAATTTTGCCCCAAAATAAGGGAAATTTCTGCCTTTTTGCCACAAAATAAAGAGAATTTCTGTATTTATTCCCCAAAATAAAAGGAATTTCACAATTTTACCTCATAATCAGAGGAATCTCTGCTTTTTTGCCCCAAAATATGGGGAATTTCTGCATTTTTGCCCCAAAATAAAGAAAATTTCTGCAATTTTTTACCTAAAAAAAAAAATTTCTGCCTTTTTGCCCCAAAATAAAAGAAATTTTTGCATTTTTTCTCTGAAATAAATGAAATTTCTTCAATTTTGCCCCAAAAAAGGGAAATTTCTGCAATTTTACCACAATATAAGGGGAACTTCTGTTTTTGGCCAAAAAAATTGGGGGAATTTCTGATTTTTGCCCCAAAATAAGGCAAATTTCTGACTTTTTTCCCTGAAATAATTGAAATTTCTGCAATTTTGCCCCAAAATAATAGGAATTTCTGCCTTTTTGCCCAAAATAAAGGGAATTTCAGCATTTTACCTCCAAATAAATAGAATTTCTGCCTTTTTGACACAAAATATGGGGAATTTCTGCCCTATTTCCCTAAAATAAAGAAAATTTCTGCTTTTCTGCCTCAATTAATGGGAATTTCTGCCTTTTTGCCAAAAAGTAAAGGGAATTTCTGCCTTTTTGCCCCAAAATAACAGGAATTTCAGCCTTTTTACCTCAAAATAAGGGGAATTTCTGCCTTTTGCCCCAAAATATGTGTAATTTCTGCCTTTTTGTTCCAAAATAATGAAAATTTCTACAATTTTGTATCAAAATAAAAGAAATTTCTGATTTTTGCCCCGAAAACAAAGGAATTTCTGACTTTTTGCCCTGAAATAAATGAAATTCCTGAAATGTTGCCCGAAAATAAGGGAAATTTGTGCCTTTTTGTCCCAAAATGAGGGGAATTTCTGCCTTTTTGCCCCAAAATATGGGAATTTCAGGATTTTACCTCAAAATAAGGGGAATTTCAGCCTTTTTGCACAAAAATATGGGAAATTTCTGCATTTTTGCCACAAAAAAAAAAATTTCTGAAAGTCTGTAACAAAATAGAAGAAATTTCTAAAATTTTGCCCCAAAATAAGGGAAATTTCTGATTTTTGCCCCAAAATATGGAGAATTTCTGTATTTTTGCCCCAAAATAAAGGGAATTTCTGCCTTTTTGCCCCAAAATTAGGGGAGGTTCTGCAATTTTGCTTCAAAATACAAGGAGATTCTGCCTCTTTTTCCGAAAATAAGAAGAACTTCTGCCATTTTGCCCCAAATAAAAGGAATTTCTGCATTTTGCCCCAATATTAAAAGAATTTCTGCAATTTTTATCCCAAAATAAGGGGAATTCTGCCTTTTTGCCCCAAAATAAGAGGAATTTCTGCCTTTTTGCCCTGAAATATGTGAAATTTCTGCAGTTTTACCCCAAAATAAGGGGAATTTCTGCCTTTTTGCACAAATTTAGGGGAATTTTTGCAATTTTGCTGCAAAATACGGGGAATTTCTGCCTTTTTGCCCGAAAATAAATGGAATGTATAACTTTTTGCCATAAAAAGGGGAAATTTTTTCATTTTTGCTCCAAAATAATGGGAATTTCTACCTTTTTGCCTCTAAATAAGTGGAATTTTTGTCTTTTCCCCCCAAAACAAAAGGAATTTCTGTCTTTTTGCCCCAAAATAAGAAAAATTTCTGACTTATTACTCTGAAATAAGTGAAATTTCTGCAATTTTGCCCCAAAATAAGAGAAATTTCTGCACTTTTGCCACCAAATAAGGGGAATTTCAGCCTTTTTACCTCAAAATAAAAAAAAAATTTGCCTTTTTGCCCCAAAATAAGAAAAATTTCTGCCTTTTTTACCTGAAATAAGTGAAATTTCTTCAATTTTGCCCCCAAATAAGGGAAATTTCTGGAATTTTGCCCCAAAATAAGTGGAATTTCTGAGTTTTGCCCCAAAATAAAGAGAATTTCTGTCTTTTTGCCCCAACATATAGGGATTTTCTGCCTTTTTGCCCCACAATTAGGGGATTTTCTGCAATTGTGCTCCAAAATACGGGGAACTTCTGCTTTTTTGCCCGAAAATAAGGGGAATGTATACCTTTTGCCACAAAAAAGGGAAATTTCTTCATTTTTGCCCCAAAATAAGAGGAATTTCTGCCTTCTTACCTCAAAATAAGTGAAATTTTTGCCTTTTTACCCAAAAATAAACGGAATTTCTGTCTTTTTGCCCCAAAATAATGGGAATTTCTGACTTTTTGCCCTGAAATAAGTGAAATTTCTTCAATTTTGCCCCAAAATAAGGGAAATTTCTGCCTTTTTGCCACAAAATAAAGAGAATTTCTGTTTTTTTCCCCAAAATAAAAGGAATTTTACCATTTTACCTCATAATCAGGGGAATCTCTGCTTTTTTGCCCCAAAATATGGGGAATTTCTGCAATTTTGCCCCAAAATAAAGAAAATTTCTGCAATTTTGTACCAAAAAAAGAAATTTCTGCCTTTTTGCCCCAAAATAAGAGAAATTTTTACATTTTTTCCCTGAAATAAGTAAAATTTCTGCAATTTTGCCCCAAAATAAGGGAAATTTTCGCAATTTTGCCCCAAAATAAAGTAAATTTCTGCAATTTTGCCCCAAAATAAGGGGAATTTCTGACTTTTTCCCTGAAATAAGGAGAATTTCTGTCTTTTTGCTCCAAAATAATGTTAATTACTGCATTTTCCCTCAAAATTAGGGGAATATGTTCAATTTTGCTTCAAAATACGGGAAAATCTGAATTATTGCACAAAAATAAATGGAATTTCTGCATTTTTGAACCAATATAAGGGGAATTTCAGAAATTTAGCTTTAAAATACGGGGAATTTCTGCGTTATTGCCCGAAATAAAGTGGAATTTCTGCCTTATTGCCCTGCATTATTTGAAATTTCTGCAATTTTACCACAAAGTAAGGGGAATTTCTGTTTTTGGCCACAAAATTAGGGGAATTTCTGATTTTTACCCCAAAATAAGGCAAATTTCTGACTTTTTGCCCTGAAATAATTGAAATTTCTGCAATTTGGCTCCAAAATACGAGGAATTTCTGCCTATTTGCACAAAAATTAGGGGAATTTTTGCAATTTTGCTCCAAAATACGGGGAATTTCTGCATTTTTGCCCGAAAATAAATGGAATGTATACCTTTTTGCCATAAAAAAGGGAAATTTCTTCATTTTTGCCCCCAAATATGGGGATTTTCCGCCTTTTTGACTCAAAATAAGTGCAATTTCTTGCTTTTCCTCAAAAAATAAACGAAATTTCTGTCTTTTTGCACCAAAATAAAGGGAATTTCTGACTTTTTGCCTGAAAATAAGGGGAATTTCAGCCTTTATACCAAAAAATAAGGGGAATTTCTTCCTTTTTGCCCCAAAATATGGGGAATTTCTGCCTTTTTGCCCCAAAATAAGAAAAATTTCTGCAATTTTGTACTAAAATAAAAGAAATTTCTGCCTTTTTGCCCCAAAATAAGAAAATTTCTGCCTTTTTTCTTAAATAAGTGAAATTTCTGCAATTTTGCCCCAAAATAAGGGAAATTTCTGAAATTTTGCCCCAATGTAAAGGAAATTTATGCAATTTTGCAACAAAATAAGGGGAATTTCTGACTTTATGCTCCAGAAAAAAAGAAATTTTCTGTCTTTTTGCCCCAAAATAAGGAGAATTTCTGCCATTTTTCCTGAAAATTATGAGAATTTCAGCAATTTTGCTTCAAAATATGGGGAATTTCTGCCTTTCAGCCCCAATATAAAGGGAATTTCTGCATTTTCCCCCAATATTTGGGGAATTTCTGCATTTTACCTCTAAATAAGGGGAATTTCTGCATTTTACCTCAAAATAAGAAGAATTTCTGCCTTTTGCCCCAAAATATGGGGAATTTCTGCTTTTGTTTCAAAATAAGGAAAATTTCTTCAATTTTGTACCATAATAAAAAAAATTTCTGCTTTTTGCCCCAAAATAAGGGGAATTTCTGACTTCTTGCCCTGAAATAAATGAAATTTCTGCAATTTTGCCAGAAAATAAGGGAAATTTGTGCCTTTTTGCCCCAAAATAAGGGGAATTTCTGCCTTTTGCCCCAAAATATGGGGAATTTCTGCCTTTTTGCCCGAAAATAAGAAGAATGCATAACTTTTTGCCATAAAAAAGGGAAATTTCTTCATTTTTGCTCCAAAATAATGGGAATTTCTGCATTTTTGCCTCTAAATAAGTGGAATTTCTGTCTTTTCCCCCCAAAACAAAGGGAATTTCTGTCTTATTTGCCCCAAAATAAAGAAAATTTCTGACTTATTACCCTGAAATAAGTAAAATTTCTGCAATTTTGCCCCAAAATAAAGGAAATTTCTGCTTTTTTGCCTCCAAATAAAAAGAATTTCAGTCTTTTTACCTCAAAATAAGGAAAATTTCTTAATTTTGGCACAAAATATTAAAAATTTCTGCCTTTTTGCCCCAAAATAATTAAATTTCTGCTTTTTTTCCCGGAAATAAGTGAAATTTCTGCAATTTTGCACGAAAATAAAGGAAATTTCTAGAATTTTGCCCCAAAATAAGTGAAATTTCTGAGTTTTGCCCCAAAATAAAGAGAATTTCTGCATTTTTGCCCCACAATTAGTGAAAATTCTGCAATTTTGCCCTAAAATAAGGGAAATTTCTGCAATTTTTTCCCATAATATGAGAAATTTCTGCAATTTTGCCCCAAAATAAGGGGAATTTCTGTTTTTTGCCCCACAATTAAGGAAATTTCTGGATTTTGCTTCAAAATAAAGGGTATTTCTGCTTTTTGCCCCAAAATATGGGGAATTTCTGCCTTTTTTTTCTGAAAATAAGAAGAATGCATAACTTTTTGCTATAGAAAAGGAAAATTTCTTCATTTTGGCTCCAAAATAAGGGAGACTTTTGCTTTTTTGCCTCTAAATAAGTGGAATTTCTGTCTTTTTCCCCCAAAACAAAGGGAATTTCTGTCTTTTTTGCCCCAAAATAAAGAAAATTTCTGACTTATTACACTGAAATAAGTGAAATTTCTGCAAATTTGCCCCAAAATAAGGGAAATTTCTGCCTTTTTGCCCCCAAATAAGGGGAATTTCAGCCCTTTTACCTCAAAATAAGTGAAATTTCTGCATTTTTGCAACAAAATATTAGAAATTTCTGCCTTTTTGCCCCAAAATAAGGAAAATTTATGCCTTTTTTCCCTGAAATAAGTGAAATTTCTGAAATTTTGCCACAAAATAAGTGAAATTTCTGCAATTTTGCCCCAAAATAAAAGAAATATCTGGTATTTTGCCCCAAAATAAGTGGAATTTCTGAGTTTTGCCCAAAAACTAGGAGAATTTCTGTCTTTTGGCCCCACAATTAGGGGAATTTCTGCAATTTTGCTCCAAAATACGGGGAATTTCTGCCTTGTTGCCCGAAAATAAGAGGAATGCATACGTTTTTGCCATAAAAAAGAGAAATTTCTTCATTTTTGCCCAAAAATAAGGGAAATTTCTGCCTTTTTGCTCTGAAATATGTGAAATTTCTGCAATTTTGCCCTAAAATAAGGGGAATTTCTGCTTTTACACCAAAATAAATAGAATTTCTGCCTTTTTGTCCCACAATTAGTAAAATTTCTGCAATTTTGCCCTAAAATAAGCAAAATTTCTGCAATTTTTCCCCATAATAAGGGAAATTTCTGCAATTTTGCCCTAAAATAAGGGGAATTTCTGTTTTTTGCCCCACAATTAGGGAAATTTCTGCACTTTTGCTTCAAAATAAGAGGAATTTCTGCCTTTTGCCCCAAAATATGGGGAATTTCTGCCTTTTTTTCTGAAAATAAGAAGAATGCATACCTTTTTGCCATAGAAAAGGGAAATTTCTTCATTTTTGCTCTAAAATAAGGGGAACTATTGCTTTATTGCCTCTAAATAAGTGGAATTTCTGTCTTTTTCCCCCAAAACAAAGGGAATTTCTGTCTTTTTTGCCCCAAAATAAAGAAAATTTCTGACTTATTACCCTGAAATAAGTGAAATTTCTGCAAATTTGCCCCAAAATAAGGGAAATTTCTGCATTTTTGCCCCCAAATAAGGGGAATTTCAGCCTTTTTACCTCAAAGTAAGGGAAATTTCTGCATTTTTGCAACAAAATATTAGGAATTTCTGCATTTTTGCCACAAAATATTAGGAATTTCTGCCTTTTTGCCCCAAAATAAGGAAAATTTCTGCCTTTTTTCTCTGAAATAAGTGAAATTTCTGCAATTTTGCCCCAAAATAAGTGAAAATTCTACAATTTTGCCCCAAAATAAGGGAAATTTCTGGAATTTTGCCTCAAAATAAGTGGAATTTCTCAGTTTTGCCCCAAAATAAGGAGAATTTCTGCCTTTTTGCCCCACAATTAGGGGAATTTCTGCAATTTTCTTCAAAATACGGATAATTTTTGCCTTTTAGCCCGAAAATAAGGGGAATGCATACGTTTTTGCCATAAAAAATGGAAATTTTCTTCATTTTTGCTCCAAATAAAAGAAATTTCTGCCTTTTTGCTCTGAAATATGTGAAATTTCTGCAATTTTGCCCTAAAATAAGGGGAATTTCTGCCTTTTGCCCCAAAATAAAAAGAATTTCTGCCTTTTTGCCCCAAACTAAAGAAAATTACTGTATTTTTTACCACAAAATTAGGTGAATTTCTACAATTTTGCTCCAAAATACGGGAATTTTCTCCCTTTTTCGCAAAAAATAAGGGGAATTTCTGCCATTTTGCTGTGAAATAAGTGAAATTTCTTCAGTTTTACCCCAAAATAAAGGGAATTTCTGCTTTTTGCCCCAAAATTAGGGGAATTTCTGCAATTTTGCTCCAAAATATGGGGAATTTCTGCATTTTTGCCCGAAAATAAAAAGAATGTTAACCTTTTTGACATAAAAAAGGGATATTTTTTCATTTTTGCCAATAAATAAGGGGATTTTCCGCCTTTTTGACTCAAAATAAGTGCAATTTCTGCCTTTACCCCAAAAATAAACAAAATTTCTGTCTTTTTGCACCAAATAAGGGGAATTTCTGACTTTTTGCACGAAAATAAGGGAAATTTCTGCAATTTTTCCCCATAATAAGGGAAATTTCTGCAATTTTGCCCCAAAATAAGGGGAATTTCTGTTTTTTGCCCCACAATTAGGGAAATTTCTGAAATTTTGCTTCAAAATAAGGGGAATTTCGGCCTTTTGCCCAAAAATATGGGGAATTTCGGCCTTTTTGTCTGAAAATAAGAAGAATGCATACCTTTTTGCCATAGAAAAGGGAAATTTCTTCATTTGTGCTCCAAAATAAGGGAAACTTTTGCTTTTTTGCCTCTAAATAAGTGGAATTTCTGTCTTTTTCCCCCAAAACAAAGGAAATTTCTGTCTTTTTTGCCCCAAAATAAAGAAAATTTCTGACTTATTACCCTGAAATAAGTGAAATTTCTGCAAATTTGCCGCAAAATAAAGGAAACTTCTGCCTTTTTGCCCCCAAATAAAAGGAATTTCAGCCTTTTTACCTCAAAATAAGAGAAATTTCTGCATTTTTGCAACAAAATATTAGGAATTTCTGCATTTTTGCCACAAAATATTAGGAATTTCTGCCTTTTTGCCCCAAAATAAGGAAAATTTCTGCCTTTTTTCCCTGAAATAAGTGCAATTTCTGCAATTGTGCCCCAAAATAAATGAAATTTCTGCAATTTTGCCCCAAAATAATAGAAACTTTTGGAATTTTGCCCCAAAATAAGTGGAATTTCTGAGTTTTGCCACAAAATAAGGAGAATTTCTGCCTTTTTGCCCCACAATTAGAGGAATTTCTGCAATTTTGCTCCAAAATACGGGTAATTTTTGATTTTTTGCCCGAAAATAAAGGGAATGCATACGTTTTTGCCATAAAAAAGGGAAATTTCTTCATTTTTGCCCCAAAATAAGGGAAATTTCTGCCTTTTTGCTCTGAAATATGTGAAATTTCTGCAATTTTGCCCTAAAATAAGGGAAATTTCTGCAATTTTTCTCCATAATAAGGGAAATTTCTGCAATTTTCCCCTAAAATAAGAATTTCTGCCTTTTGCCCCAAAATAATGAGAATTTCTGCCTTTTTGCCCCACAATTAGTGAAATTTCTGCAATTTTGCCCTAAAATAAGGGAAATTTCTGCAATTTTTCCCCATAATAAGGGAAATTTCTGCAATTTTGCCCCAAAATAAGGGGAATTTCTGTTTTTTGCCCCACAGTTAGGGAAATTTCTGAAATTTTGCTTCAAAATAAGGGGAATTTCTACCTTTTGCCCCAAAATATGGGAAATTTCTGCCTTTTTGTTTGAAAATAAGAAGAATGCATACCTTTTTGCCATAGAAAAGGGAAATTTCTTCATTTTTGCTCCAAAATAAGGGGAACTTTTGCTTTATTGCTTTTAATAAGTGGAATTTCTGTCTTTTTCCCCCAAAACAAAGGGAATTTCTGTCTTTTTTGCCACAAAATAAAGAAAATTTCTGACTTATTACCCTGAAATAAGTGAAATTTCTGCAAATTTGCACCAAAATAAGGGAAATTTCTGCCTTTTTGCCCCCAAATAAGGGGAATTACAGCCTTTTTACCTCAAAATAAGGGAAATTTGTGCATTTTTGCAACAAAATATTAGGAATTTCTGCATTTTTGCCACAAAATATTAGGAATTTCTGCCTTTTGCCCCAAAATAAGGAAAATTTCTGCCTTTTTTCCCTGAAATAAGTGCAATTTCTGCAATTTTGCCCCAAAATAAGTGAAATTTCTGCAATTTTGCCCCAAAATAATAGAAACTTTGGGAATTTTGCCCCAAAATAAGTGGAATTTCTGAGTTTTGCCACAAAATAAGGAGAATTTCTGCCTTTTTGCCCCACAATTAGAGGAATTTCTGCAATTTTGCTCCAAAATACGGGTAATTTTTGATTTTTTGCCCGAAAATAAGGGGAATGCATACGTTTTTGCCATAAAAAAAGGGAAATTTCTTCATTTTTGCCCCAAAAAAGGGAAAATTTCTGCCTTTTTTCCCTGAAATAATTGAAATTTCTGCAATTTTGCCCCAAAATAAGTGAAATTTCTGCAATTTTGCCCCAAAATAAGGGAAATTTCTAAAATTTTGCCCCAAAATAAGTGGAATTTCTGAGTTTTGCCCCAAAATAAGGAGAATTTCTGCCTTTTTGCACCACAATTAGAGGAATTTCTGCAATTTTGCTCCAAAATACAAGGAATTTCTGACTTTTTGCCCAAAAATAAGGGGAATGCATACGTTTTTGCCATAAAAAATGGAAATTTCTTCATTTTTGCCCCAAAATAAGGGAAATTTCTGCCTTTTTGCTCTGAAATAGGTGAAATTTCTGCAATTTTGCCCTAAAATAAGGGGAATTTCTGCCTTTTGCCCCAAAATAAAGAGAATCTCTGCCTTTTTGCCCCAAAATAAAGAAAATTACTGTATTTTTTACCCCAAAATTAGGTGAATTTCTACAATTTTGCTCCAAAATACAGGGATTTTCTGCCTTTTTTGCCGAAAATAAGGGGAATTTCTGCCATTTTGCTGTGAAATAAGTGAAATTTCTGCAGTTTTACCCCCAAATAAGGGGAATTTCTGCTTTTTGCCCCAAAATTAGGGGAATTTCTGCAATTTTGCTCCAAAATATGGGGAATTTCTGCCTTTTTGCCTGAAAATAAAGGAAATGTTTACTTTTATGCCATAAAAAAGGGAAATTTCTTCATTTTTGCCCATAAATAAGGGGATTTTCTGCCTTTTTGACTCAAAATAAGTGCAATTTCTGCTTTTTCCCAAAAAATAAACAAAATTTCTGTCTTTTTGCACCAAAATAAGGGGAATTTCTGATTTTTGCCCAAAAATAAGGGGAATTTCTGTCTTTTTACCTCAAAATAAGAGGAATTTCTGCCTTTTTGCCCTAAAATATGGGGAATTTCTGCCTTTTGCCTCAAAATAAGAAAAATTTCTTCAATTTTGTACCAAAATAAAAGAAATTTTTGCCGTTTTGCCCCAAAATAAGAAAATTTCTGCCTTTTTTCTGAAATAAGTGAAATTTTTGAAATTTTACCCCAAAATAAGGGAAATTTCTGCAATTTTGCCCCAAAATAAACAAAATTTCTGCAATTTTGCCCCAAAATAAGGGGAATTTCTGACTTTATGCTCCTGAAAAAAGAAGATTTTCTGTCTTTATGCCCCAAAATAAAGAGAATTTCTGCCTTTTGCCCGAATATTATGAGAATTTCTGCAATTTTGCTTCAAAATACGGGGAATTTCTGCCTTTTAGCACCAAAATAAAGGGAATATCTGCATTTTCCCCCAATATTTGTGGAATTTCTGCATTTTACCTCTAAATAAGGGGAATTTCTGCATTTTACCTCAAAATAAGAAGAATTTCTGCCCTTTGCCCCAAAATATGGGGAATTTCTGCCTTTTTGTTCCAAAATAAGGAAAATTTCTTCAATTTTGTACCATAATAAAAGAAATTTCTGCTTTTTGCCCCAAAATAAGGGGAATTTCTGACTTTTAGCCCTGAAATAAATGAAATTTCTGAAATTTTGCCCAAAAATAAGGAAAATTTGTGCCTTTTTGCCCCAAAATAAGGGTAATTTCTGCCTTTTGCCCCAAAATATGGGGAATTTCTGCCTTTTTGCCCGAAAATAAGAAGAATGCATACCTTTTTGCCATAAAAAAGAGAAATTTCTTCATTTTTGCTCCAAAATAATGGGAATTTCTGCTTTTTTGCCTCTAAATAAGTTGAATTTCTGTTTTTTCCCCCAAAACAAAGGGAATTTATGTCTTTTTTGCCCCAAAATAAGGAAAATTTCTGACTTATTATCCTGAAATAAGTGAAATTTTTGCAATTTAGCCCCAAAATAAGGGAAATTTCTGCCTTTTTACCTTAAAATAAGGGGAATTTCCGCCTTTTTGCCCCCAAATAAGGGGAATTTCAGCCTTTTTACCTCAAAATAAGAAGAATTTCTGAATTTTGGCACAAAATATTAGGAATTTCTGCCTTTTTGCCCCAAAATAAGGAAAATTTCTGCCTTTTTTACTGAAATAAGTGAAATTTCTCCAATTTTGCCTCAAAATAAGTGAAATTTCTGCAATTTTTACCGAAAATAAGGGAAATTTCTGGAAATTTGCCCCAAAATAAGTGGAATTTCTGAGTTTTGCCCAAAATAAAGAGAATTTCTGCATTTTTGCCCCACAATTAGGGGACTTTCTGCAATTTTGCTCCAAAATACAGGGAATTTCTTCGTTTTTGCCCGAAAATAAGGGGAATGCATAAGTTTTTGCCATAAAAAAGAGAAATTTCTTCATTTTTGCCCCAAAATAAAAGAAATTTCTGCCTTTTTTCCCTAAAATATGTGAAATTTCTGCAATTATAGCACAAAATAAAGTGAATTTCTGCCTATTTGCCCCAAAATAATGGGAATTTCTGCATTTTTGCCCCCAAAATAAGAAAATATTTTGCTTTTTTTCTCTGAAATAAGTGAAATTTCTGGAATTTTGCCCTAAAATAAGGGATATCTCTGCAATTTTTTTCAATAATAAGAGAAATTTCTGCAATTTTGCCCCAAAATTTAGGGAATTTCTGTTTTTTTGCACCCAAATAAGGGAAATTTTTGCAATTTTGCCCCCAAAATAAGGGGAATTTCTGCCTTTTGCCCCAAAATAAGAGGAAATTCTGCCTTTTTGCCCCAAAATTAGAGAAATTTCTGCAATTTTGCTCGAAAATATGGGGAATTTCTGCCTTTTTGCCCGAAAATAATGGGAATGCATACCTTTTTGCCATAAAAAGGGAAATTTCTTCATTTTTGCCCCAAAATAAGGGGATTTTCCGCCTTTTTGACTCAAAATAAGTGCAATTTCTGTCTTTTCCCCAAAACTAAACGAAATTTCTGTCTTTTTGCACCAAAATAAAGGGACTTTCTGACTTTTTCCCCGAAAATAAGGGGAATTTCAGCCTTTTTACCACAAAATAAGGGGAATTTCTGCCTTTTTGCCCCAAAATATGGGGAATTTCTGCATTTTTGCCCCAAAATAAAAAGAATTTCTGCAATTTTGTACCAAAATAAAAGAAATTTCTGCCTTTTTGCCCCAAAATAAGAAAATTTCTGCCTTTTTTTCTGAACTAAGTGAAATTTCTGCAATTTTACCCCAAAATAAGGGAAATTTATGCAATTTTGCAACAAAATAAAGGGAATTTCTGACTTTATGCTCCAGAAAAAAAGAAATTTTCTGTCTTTTTGCCCCAAAATAAGGAGAATTTCTGCCATTTTTGCCTGAAAATTATGAGAATTTCTGCAATTTTGCTTCAAAATATGGGGAATTTCTGCCTTTCAGCCCCAAAATAAAGGGAATTTCTGCATTTTCCCCCAATATTTGGGGAATTTCTGCATTTTACCTCAAAATAAGGGGAATTTCTGCATTTTACCTCAAAATAAGAAGAATTTCTGCCTTTTGCCCCAAAATATGGGGAATTTCTGCTTTTGTTTCAAAATAAGGAAAATTTCTTCAATTTTGTACAATAATAAAAAAAATTTCTGCTTTTTGCCCCAAAATAAGGGGAATTTCTGACTTCTTGCCCTGAAATAAATGAAATTTCTGCAATTTTGCCCAAAAATAAGGGAAATTTGTGCCTTTTTGCCCCAAAATAAGGGAAATTTCTGCCTTTTGCCCCAAAATATGGGGAATTTCTGCTTTTTTGCCCGAAAATAAGAAGAATGCATACCTTTTTGCCATAAAAAAAGGAAATTTCCTCATTTTTGCCCCAAAATAATGGGAATTTCTGCTTTTTTGCCTCTAAATAAGTGGAATTTCTGTCTTTTTCCCCCAAAACAAAGGGAATTTCTGTCTTATTTGCCCCAAAATAAGGAAAATTTCTGACTTATTACCCTGAAATAAGTGAAATTTCTGCAATTTTGCCCCAAAATAAGGGAAATTTCTGCTTTTTTGCCCCCAAATAAAGGGAATTTCAGTCTTTTTACCTCAAAATAAGGAAAATTTCTTAATTTTGGCACAAAATATTAAAAATTTCTGCCTTTTTGCCCCAAAATAAGGAAAATTTCTGCCTTTTTTCCCTGAAATAATTGAAATTTCTGCAATTTTGCCGCAAAATAAGTGAAATTTCTACCATTTTCCACGAAAATAAAGGAAATTTCTAGAGTTTTGCCCCAAAATAAGTGTAATTTCTGAGTTTTGCTTCAAAATAAGGAGAATTTCTGCCTTTTTGCCCCACAATTAGTGAAAATTCTCCAATTTTGCCCTAAAATAAGGGAAATTTCTGCAATTTTTCCCCATAATATAGGAAATTTCTGCAATTTTGCCCCAAAAGAAGGGGAATTTCTGTTTTTTGGCCCACAATTAAGGAAATTTCTGCAATTTAGCTTTAAATAAGGGGAATTTCTGCCTTTTGCCCCAAAATATGGGGAATTTCTGCCTTTTTTTTTCTGAAAATAAGAATGCATACCTTTTTGCGATAGAAAAGGGAAATTTCTTCATTTTTGCTCCAAAATAAGGAGAACTTTTGCTTTTTTGCCTCTAAATAAGTGGAATTTCTGTCTTTTTCCCCCAAAACAAATGGAATTTCTGTCTTTTTTGCCCCAAAATAAAGAAAATTTCTGACTTATTACCCTGAAATAAGTGAAATTTCTGCAAATTTGCCCCAAAATAAGGGAAATATCTGCCTTTTTGCCCCCAAATAAAAGGAATTTCAGCCTTTTTACCTCAAAATAAGTGAAATTTCTGCATTTTTGCAACAAAATATTAGAAATTTCTGCTTTTTTGCCCCAAAATAAGGAAAATTTATGCCTTTTTTTCTTGAAATAAGTGAAATTTCTGCAATTTTGCCGCAAAATAAGTGAAATTTCTGCAATTTTGCCCCAAAATAAGGGAAATATCTGGAATTTTGCCCCAAAATAAGTGGAATTTCTCAGTTTTGCCCCAAAATAAGGAGAATTTCTGCCTTTTTGCCCCACAATTAGGGGAATTTCTGCAATTTTGCTCCAAAATACGGGGAATTTCTGCCTTGTTGCTCGAAAATAAGGGGAATGCATACTTTTTTGCCATAAAAAAGGGAAATTTCTTCATTTTTGCCCAAAAATAAGGGAAATTTCTGCCTTTTTACTCTGAAATATGTGAAATTTCTGCAATTTTGCCCTAAAATAAGGGGAATTTCTGCTTTTGCACCAAAATAAGGAGAATTTCTGCCTTTTTGCCCCACAATTAGTGAAATTTCTGAAATTTTGTTCTAAAATAAGGGAAATTTCTGCAATTTTGCCCCAAAATAAGGGGAATTTCTGTTTTTTGCCCCACAATTAGGGAAATTTCTCCAATTTTGCTTCAAAATAAGGGGAATTTCTGCCTTTTGCCCCAAAATATGGGGAATTTTTGCCTTTTTGTCTGAAAATAAGAAGAATGCATACCTTTTTGCCATAGAAAAGTGAAATTTCTTCATTTTTGCTCCAAATAAGGGAAACTTTTGCTTTATTGCCTCTAAATAAGTGGAATGTCTGTCTTTTTCCCCCAAAACAAAGGGAATTTCTGTCTTTTTTGCCCCAAAATAAAGAAAATTTCTGACTTATTACCCTGAAATAAGTGAAATTTCTGCAAATTTGCCCCAAAATAAGGGAAATTTCTGCCTTTTTGCCCCCAAATAAGGGGAATTTCAGCCTTTTTACCTCAAAATAAGGAAAATGTCTGCATTTTTGCAACAAAATATTAGGAAATTCTGCATTTTTGCCACAAAATATTAGGAATTTCTGCTTTTTTGCCCCAAAATAAGGAAAATTTCTGCTTTTTTTCTCTGAAATAAGTGAAATTTCTGCAATTTTGCCCCAAAATATGTGAAAATTCTGCAATTTTTCCCCAAAATAAGGAACATTTCTAGAATTTTGCCCCAAAATAAGTGAAATTTCTCAGTTTTGCCCCAAAATAAGGAGAATTTCTGCCTTTTTGCCCCACAATAAGGGGAATTTCTGCAATTTTGCCTCAAAATAAGGGGAATTTCTGCCTTTTGCCCCAAAATATGGGGAATTTCTGCCTTTTTTTCTGAAAATAAGAAGAATGCATACCTTTTTGCCATAGAAAAGGGAAATTTCTTCATTTTTGCTCCAAAATAAGGGGAACTTTTGCTTTTTTGCCTCTAAATAAGTGGAATTTCTGTCTTTTTCCCCCAAAACACAGAGAATTTCTGTCTTTTTTGCCCCAAAATAAAGAAAATTTCTGACTTATTACCCTGAAATAAGTGAAATTTCTGCAAATTTGCCTCAAAATAAGGGAAATTTCTGCTTTTTGCCCCCAAATAAAGGGAATTTCAGCCTTTTTACCTCAAAATAAGGAAAATTTCTTAATTTTTTCACAAAATATTAAAAATTTCTGCCTTTTTGCCCCAAAATAAGGAAAATTTATGCCTTTTTTCTTGAAATAAGTGAAATTTCTGCAATTTTGCCGCAAAATAAGTGAAATTTCTGCAATTTTGCCCCAAAATAAGGGAAATATCTGGAATTTTGCCCCAAAATAAGTGGAATTTCTGAGTTTTGCCCCAAAATAAGGAGAATTTCTGCCTTTTTGCCCCACAATTAGGGGAATTTCTGCAATTTTGCTCCAAAATACGGGGAATTTCTGCCTTGTTGCTCGAAAATAAGGGGAATGCATACGTTTTTGCCATAAAAAAGGGAAATTTCTTCATTTATGCCCAAAAATAAGGGAAATTTCTGCCTTTTTACTCTGAAATATGTGAAATTTCTGCAATTTTGCCCTAAAATAAGGGGAATTTCTGCTTTTGCACCAAAATAAGGAGAATTTCTGCCTTTTTGCCCCACAATTAGTGAAATTTCTGCAATTTTGCCCTAAAATAAGGGAAATTTCTGCAATTTTGCCCCAAAATAAGGGGAATTTCTGTTTTTTGCCCCACAATTAGGGAAATTTCTCCAATTTTGCTTCAAAATAAGGGGAATTTCTGCCTTTTGCCCCAAAATATGGGGAATTTTTGCCTTTTTGTCTGAAAATAAGAAGAATGCATACCTTTTTGCCATAGAAAAGTGAAATTTCTTCATTTTTGCTCCAAAATAAGGGAAACTTTTGCTTTATTGCCTCTAAATAAGTGGAATGTCTGTCTTTTTCCCCCAAAACAAAGGGAATTTCTGTCTTTTTTGCCCCAAAATAAAGAAAATTTCTGACTTATTACCCTGAAATAAGTGAAATTTCTGCAAATTTGCCCCAAAATAAGGGAAATTTCTACCTTTTTGCCCCCAAATAAGTGGAATTTCAGCCTTTTTACCTCAAAATAAGGAAAATGTCTGCATTTTTGCAACAAAATATTAGGAAATTCTGCATTTTTGCCACAAAATATTAGGAGTTTCTGCCTTTTTGCCACAAAATAAGGAAAATTTCTGCTTTTTTTCTCTGAAATAAGTGAAATTTCTGCAATTCTGCCCCAAAATATGTGAAAATTCTGCAATTTTTCCCCAAAATAAGGAAAATTTCTAGAATTTTGCCCCAAAATAAGTGAAATTTCTCAGTTTTGCCCCAAAATAAGGAGAATTTCTGCCTTTTTGCCCCACAATTAGTGGAATTTCTGCAATTTTGCCTCAAAATAAGGGGAATTTCTGCCTTTTGCCCCAAAATATGGGGAATTTCTGCCTTTTTTTTTCTGAAAATAAGAAGAATGCATACCTTTTTGCCATAGAAAAGGGAAATTTCTTCATTTTTGCTCCAAAATAAGGGGAACTTTTGCTTTTTTGCCTCTAAATAAGTGGAATTTCTGTCTTTTTCCCCCAAAACACAGAGAATTTCTGTCTTTTTTGCCCCAAAATAAAGAAAATTTCTGACTTATTACCCTGAAATAAGTGAAATTTCTGCAAATTTGCCTCAAAATAAGGGAAATTTCTGCTTTTTGCCCCCAAATAAAGGGAATTTCAGCCTTTTTACCTCAAAATAAGGAAAATTTCTTAATTTTGGCACAAAATATTAAAAATTTCTGCCTTTTTGCCCCAAAATAAGGAAAATTTTTGCCGTTTTTCCCTGAAATAAGTGAAATTTCTGCAATTTTGCCCCAAAATAAGTGAAACTTCTGCCATTTTGCACGAAAATAAAGGAAATTTCTAGAATTTTGCCCGAAAATAAGTGTAATTTCTGAGTTTTGCCCCAAAATGAGAATTTCTGCCTTTTTGCCCCACAATTAGGGGAATTTCTGCAATTTTGCTCCAAAATACGGGGAATTTCTGCCTTTTTGCCCGAAAATAAGGGGAATGCATACGTTTTTGCCATAAAAAGGGAAATTTCTTCATTTTTGCTCCAAAATAAGAGAAATTTCTGCCTTTTTGCTCTGAAATATGTGAAATTTCTGCAATTTTGCCCTAAAATAAGGGGAATTTCTGCCTTTTGCCCTAAAATAAGGAGAATTTCTGCCTTTTTGCCCCAAACTAAAGAAAATTGCTGTATTTTTTACCCCAAAATTAGGTGAATTTCTACAATTTGCTCCAAAATACGGGGATTTTTTCCCTTTTTCGAAAAAAATAAGGAGAATTTCTGCCATTTTGCTGCCAAATACGTGAAATTTCTGCAGTTTTACCCCAAAATAAGTGGAATTTCTGCTTTTTGCCCCAAAATTAGGGGAATTTCTGAAATTTTGCTCCAAAATATGGGAAATTCTGACTTTTTGCCCAAAAATAAAGGGAATGTTAACCTTTTTGCCATAAAAAAGAAAAATTTTTTCATTTTTGCCAATAAATAAGGGGATTTTCCGCCTTTTTGACTCAAAATAAGTGCAATTTCTGCCTTTTTCCCAAAAATAAACAAAATTTCTGTCTTTTTGCACCAAATAAGGGGAATTTCTGACTTTTTGTTCGAAAATAAGAGAAATTTCTGCAATTTTTCCCCATAATAAGGGAAATTTCTGCAATTTTGCCCCAAAATAAGGGGAATTTCTGTTTTTTGCCCCACAATTAGGGAAATTTCTCCAATTTTGCTTCAAAATAAGGGGAATTTCTGCCTTTTGCCCCAAAATATGGGGAATTTCTGCCTTTTTGTCTGAAGATAAGAAGAATGCATACCTTTTTGCCATAAAAAAGAGAAATTTCTTCATTTTTGCTCCAAAATAAGGATAACTTTTGCTTTTTTGCATCTAAATAAGTGGAATTTCTGTCTTTTTCCCCCAAAACAAAGGGAATTTCTGTCTTTTTTGCCCCAAAATAAAGAAAATTTCTGACTTATTACCCTGAAATAAGTGAAATTTCTCCAAATTTTCCCCAAAATAAAGGAAATTTCTGCCTTTTTGCCCCCAATTAAGGGGAATTTCAGCCTTTTTACCTCAAAATAAGGGAAATTTTGCATTTTTTGCAACAAAATATTAGGAATTTCTGCATTTTTGCCACAAAATATTAGGAATTTCTGCCTTTTTGCCCCAAAATAAGGAAAATTTCTGCCTTTTTTCCCTGAAATAAGTGCAATTTCTGCAATTTTGCCCCAAAATAAGTGAAATTTCTGCAATTTTGCCTCAAAATAATAGAAACTTCTGGAATTTTGCCCCAAAATAAGTGGAATTTCTGAGTTTTGCCACAAAATAAGGAGAATTTCTGCCTTTTTGCCCCACAATTAGGGGAATTTCTGCAATTTTGCTCCAAAATACGGGGAATTTCTGCCTTTTTGCCCGAAAATAAGGGGAATGCATACGTTTTTGCCATAAAAAAGGGAAATTTCTTCATTTTTGCCCCAAAATAAGGGAAATTTCTGCCTTTTTGCTCTGAAATATGTGAAATTTCTGCAATTTTGCCCTAAAGTAAAGGAAATTTCTGCAATTTTTTTCCATAATAAGGAAAATTTCTGCAATTTTGCCCCAAAATAAAAGGAATTTCTGTTTTTTGCCCCACAATTAGGGAAATTTCTGCAATTTTGGTTCAAAATAAGGGGAATTTCTGCCTTTTGCCCCAAAATATGGGGAATTTCTGCCTTTTTGTCTGAAAATAAGAAGAATGTGTAACTTTTTGCCATAGAAAAGGGCAATTTCTATATTTTTGCTCCTAAATATGGGAACTTTTGCTTTATTGCCTCTAAATAAGTGGAATGCCTGTCTTTTTCCCCAAAAACAAATGGAATTTCTGTATTTTGCCACAGAATAAAGAAAATTTCTGACTTATTACCCTGAAATAAGTGAAATTTCTGCAAATTTGCCCCAAAATAAGGGAAATTTCTGACTTTTTGCCCCCAAATACAAGGAATTTCAGCCTTTTTACCTAAAAATAAGGGAAATTTCTGCATTTTTGCAACAAAATATTAGGAATTTCTGCATTTTTGCCACAAAATATTAGGAATTTCTGCATTTTTGCCCCAAAATAAGGAAAATTTCTGTCTTTTTTCCCTGAAATAAGTGCAATTTCTGCAATTTTGCCCCAAAATAAGTGAAATTTCTGCAATTTTGCCCCAAAATAATAGAAACTTCTGGAATTTTGCCCCAAAATGAGTGGAATTTCTGAGTTTTGCCGCAAAATAAGGAAAATTTCTGCAATTTTGCCCCAAAATAAGGGGAATTTCTGTTTTTTGCCCCACAATTAGGGAAATTTCTGCAATTTTGCCTCAAAATAATGGGAATTTCTGCCTTTTGCCCCAAAATATGGGGAATTTCTGCCTTTTTGTCCGAAAATAAGAAGAATGCATACCTTTTTGCCATAAAAAAGGGAAATTTCTTCATTTTTGCTCCAAAATAAGGAGAACTTTTGCCTTTTTGCCTGTAAATAAATGGAATCTCTGACTTTTTCTTCCAAAACAAATGGAATTTCTGTCTTTTTTGCCCCAAAATAAAGAAAATTTCTGACTTATTACCCTTAAATAAGTGAAATTTCTGCAAATTTGCCCCAAAATAAGGGAAATTTCTGACTTTTTGCCCCCAAATACGGGGAATTTCAGCGTTTTTACCTCAAAATAAGGGAAATTTCTGCATTTTTGCAACAAAATATTAGGAATTTCTGCATTTTTGCCACAAAATATTAGGAATTTCTGCCTTTTTGACCAAAAATAAGGATAATTTCTGCCTTTTTTCCCTGAAATAAGTTAAATTTCTGCAATTTTCCTCCAAAATAAGGGAAATTTCTGGAATTTTGCCCCAAAATAAGTGGAATTTCTCAGTTTTGCCCCAAAATAAGGAGAATTTCTGCCTTTTTTCCTCACAATTAGGGGAATTTCTGCAATTTTGCTCCAAAATACGGGGAATTTCTACCTTTTTGCCCGAAAATAAGAGGAATGCATACGTTTTTGCCATAAAAAAGGGAAATTTCTTCATTTTTGCTCCAAAATAAGGAAAATTTCTGCCTTTTTGCTCTGAAATATGTGAAATTTCTGCAATTTTGCCCTAAAATAAGAATTTCTGCCTTTTGCCCCAAAATAATGAGAATTTCTGCCTTTTTGCCCCACAATAAGTGAAATTTCTGCAAATTTGCCCCAAAATAAGGGAAATTTCTGACTTTTTGCCCCCAAATACAAGGAATTTCAGCCTTTTTACCTAAAAATAAGGAAAATTTCTGCATTTTTGCAACAAAATATTAGGAATTTCTGCATTTTGCCACAAAATATTAGGAATTTCTGCATTTTTGCCCCAAAACAGGAAAATTTCTGTCTTTTTTCCCTGAAATAAGTGCAATTTCTGCAATTTTGCCCCAAAATAAGTGAAATTTCTGCAATTTTGCCCCAAAATAATAGAAACTTCTGGAATTTTGCCCCAAAATGAGTGGAATTTCTGAGTTTTGCCGCAAAATAAGGAAAATTTCTGCAATTTTGCCCCAAAATAAGGGGAATTTCTGTTTTTTGCCCCACAATTAGGGAAATTTCTGCAATTTTGCCTCAAAATAATGGGAATTTCTGCCTTTTGCCCCAAAATATGGGGAATTTCTGCCTTTTTGTCCGAAAATAAGAAGAATGCATACCTTTTTGCCATAAAAAAGGGAAATTTCTTCATTTTTGCTCCAAAATAAGGAGAACTTTTGCCTTTTTGCCTGTAAATAAATGGAATCTCTGACTTTTTCTTCCAAAACAAATGGAATTTCTGTCTTTTTTGCCCCAAAATAAAGAAAATTTCTGACTTATTACCCTTAAATAAGTGAAATTTCTGCAAATTTGCCCCAAAATAAGGGAAATTTCTGACTTTTTGCCCCCAAATACGGGGAATTTCAGCGTTTTTACCTCAAAATAAGGGAAATTTCTGCATTTTTGCAACAAAATATTAGGAATTTCTGCATTTTTGCCACAAAATATTAGGAATTTCTGCCTTTTTGACCAAAAATAAGGATAATTTCTGCCTTTTTTCCCTGAAATAAGTGAAATTTCTGCAATTTTGCTCCAAAATAAGGGAAATTTCTGGAATTTTGCCCGAAAATAAGTGGAATTTCTCAGTTTTGCCCCAAAATAAGGAGAATTTCTGCCTTTTTGCTCTGAAATATGTGAAATTTCTGCAATTTTGCCCTAAAATAAGAATTTCTGCCTTTTGCCCCAAAATAATGAGAATTTCTGCCTTTTTGCCCCACAATTAGTGAAATTTCTGCAATTTTGCCCTAAAATAAGGGAAATTTCTGCAATTTTTCCCCATAATAAGGGAAATTTCTGCAATTTTGCCCCAAAATAAGGGAAATTTCTGACTTTTTGCCCCCAAATACGGGGAATTTCAGCGTTTTTACCTCAAAATAAGGGAAATTTCTGCATTTTTGCAACAAAATATTAGGAATTTCTGCATTTTTGCCACAAAATATTAGGAATTTCTGCCTTTTTGACCAAAAATAAGGATAATTTCTGCCTTTTTTCCCTGAAATCAGTGAAATTTCTGCAATTTTGCTCCAAAATAAGGGAAATTTCTGGAATTTTGCCCCAAAATAGGTGGAATTTCTCAGTTTTGCCCCAAAATAAGGAGAATTTCTTCCTTTTTTTCCCACAATTAGGGGAATTTCTGCAATTTTGCTCCAAAATACGGGGAATTTCTACCTTTTTGCCCGAAAATAAGAGGAATGCATACGTTTTTGCCATAAAAAAGGGAAATTTCTTCATTTTTGCTCCAAAATAAGGAAAATTTCTGCCTTTTTGCTCTGAAATATGTGAAATTTCTGCAATTTTGCCCTAAAATAAGAATTTCTGCCTTTTGCCCCAAAATAATGAGAATTTCTGCCTTTTTGCCCCACAATTAGTGAAATTTCTGCAATTTTGCCATAAAATAAGGGAAATTTCTGCAATTTTTCCCCATAATAAGGGAAATTTCTGCAATTTTGCCCCAAAATAAGGGGAATTTCTGTTTTTTGCCCCACAGTTAGGGAAATTTCTGAAATTTTGCTTCAAAATAAGGGGAATTTCTGCCTTTTGCCCCAAAATATGGGAAATTTCTGCCTTTTTGTCTGAAAATAAGAAGAACGCATACCTTATTGCCATAGAAAAGGGAAATTTCTTCAATTTTGCTCCAAAATAAGGGGAACTTTTGCTTTATTGCCTCTAAATAAGTGGAATTTCTGTCTTTTTCCTCCAAAACAAAGGGAATTTCTGTCTTTTTTGCCCCAAAATAAAAAAAAATTTCTGACTTATTACCCTGAAATAAGTGAAATTTCTGCAAATTTGCCCCAAAATAAGGGAAATTTCTGCCTTTTTGCCCCCAAATAAGGGGAATTTCAGCGTTTTTACCTCAAAATAAGGGAAATTTCTGCATTTTTTTAACAAAATAATAGGAATTTCTGCATTTTTGCCACAAAATCTTATGAATTTCTGCCTTTTTGCCCCAAAAAAGGGAAAATTTCTGCCTTTTTTCCCCGAAATAATTGAAATTTCTGAAATTTTGCCCCAAAAAAGTGAAATTTCTGCAATTTTGCCCCAAAATAAGGGAAATTTCTGAAATTTTGCCCCAAAATAAGTGCAATTTCTGAGTTTTGCCCCAAAATAAGGAGAATTTCTGCATTTTTGCCCCACAATTAGGGGAATTTCTGCAATTTTGCTCCAAAATACGAGGAATTTCTGACTTTTTGCCCGAAAATAAGGGAAATGCATACGTTTTTGCCATAAAAAATGGAAATTTCTTAATTTTTGCCCCAAAATAAGGGAAATTTCTGCCTTTTTGCTGTGAAATATGTGAAATTTCTGCAGTTTTGCCCTAAAATAAAGGGAATTTCTGCCTTTTGCCCCAAAATAAAGAGAATCTCTGTCTTTTTGTCCCAAAATAAAGAAAATTACTGTATTTTTTACCCCAAAATTACGTGAATTTCTACAATTTTGCTCCAAAATACAGGGATTTTCTGCCTTTTTCGCCAAAAATAAGGGGAATTTCTGCCATTTTGCTGCGAAATAAGTGAAATTTCTGCAGTTTTACCCCAAAATAAGGGGAATTTCTGCTTTTTGCCCCAAAATTAGGGGAATTTCTGCAATTTTGCTCCAAAATATGGGGAATTTCTGGCTTTTTGCCCGAAAAAAAAGGGAATGTTTACCTTTTTGCCATAAAAAAGGGAAATTTCCTCATTTTTGCCCATAAATAAGGGGATTTTCTGCCTTTTTGACTCAAAATAAGTGCAATTTCTGCCTTTTTCCCAAAAATAAACAAAATTTCTGTCTTTTGGCACCAAAATAAGGGGAATTTCTGATTTTTGCCCAAAAATAAGGGGAATTTCAGTATTTTTACCTCAAAATAAGGGGAATTTTTGCCTTTTTGCCATAAAATATGGGGAATTTTTGCCTTTTTGCCCCAAAATAAGAAAAATTTCTGCAATTTTGTACCAAAGTAAAAGAAATTTTTGCCTTTTTGCCCCAAAATAAGAAAATTTCTGCCTTTTTTCTGAAATAAGTGAAATTTTTGAAATTTTACCCCAAAATAAGGGAAATTTCTGCAATTTTGCCCCAATATAAACAAAATTTCTGCAATTTTGCCCCAAAATAAGGAGAATTTCTGACTTTATGCTCCTGAAAAAAGAAGATTTTCTGTCTTTATGCCCCAAAATAAGGAGAATTTCTGCCTTTTGCCCTGAAATTATGAGAATTTCTGCAATTTTGCTTCAAAATACGGGGAATTTCTGCCTTTTGGCACCAAAATAAAGGGAATATCTGCATTTTCCCCCAATATTTGGGGAATTTCTGCATTTTACCTCTAAATAAGGGGAATTTCTGCATTATACCTCAAAATAAGAAGAATTTCTGCCCTTTGCCCCAAAATATGGGGAATTTCTGCCTTTTGGTTCCAAAATAAGGAAAATTTCTTCAATTTTGTACCATAATAAAAGAAAATTCTGCTTTTTGCCCCAAAATAAGGGGAATTTCTAACTTTTTGCACTGAAATAAATGAAATTTCTGCAATTTTGCCCAAAAATAACGAAAATTTGTGCCTTTTTGCCTCCAAAAAAGGGTAATTTCTGCCTTTTGCCCCAAAATATGGGGATATTCAGCCTTTTTGCCCGAAAATAAGAAGAATGCATACCTTTTTGCCATAAAATAGGGAAATTTCTTCATTTTTGCTCCAAAATAATGGGAATTTCTGCTTTTTTGCCTCTAAATAATTGAATTTCTGTTTTTTTTCCCCCAAAACAAAGGGAATTTCTGTCTTTTTTGCCCCAAAATAAAGAAAATTTCTGGCTTATTACCCTGAAATAAGTGAAATTTCTGCAAATTTGCACCAAAATAAGGGAAATTTCTGCCTTTTTGCCCCCAAATAATAGGAATTTCAGCCTTTTTACCTCAAAATAAGGGAAATTTCTGCATTTTTGCAACAAAATATTAGGAATTTCTGCATTTTGGCACAAAATATTAGGAATTTCTGCCTTTTTGCCCCAAAATAAGGAAAATTTCTGCCTTTTTTCCCTGGAATAAGTGCAATTTCTGCAATTTTGCCCCAAAATAAGTGAAATTTCTGCAATTTTTATCCAAAATAAGGGAAATTTCTGGAAATTTGGCTCAAAATAAGTGGAATTTCTGAGTTTTGCCCAAAATAAGAAGAATTTCTGCATTTTTGCCCCACAATTAGGGGACTTTCTGCAATTTTGCTCCAAATTACAGAGAATTTCTGCCTTTTTGCCCGAAAATAAGGGGAATGCATAAGTTTTTGCCATAAAAAAGGGAAATTTCTTCATTTTTGCCCCAAAATAAAGGAAATTTCTGCCTTTTTGCCCTGAATTATGTGAAATTTCTGCAATTATAGCCCAAAATAAAGAGAATTTCTGCCTATTGGCCCCAAAATAATGGGAATTTCTGCCTTTTTGCCCCAAAATAAGAAAAATTTTTGCTTCTTTTCTCTGAAATAAGTGAAATTTCTGGAATTTTGCCCTAAAATAGGGAAATATCTGCAATTTTTCCCTATAATAAGAGAAATTTCTGCAATTTTGCCCCAAAATTTAGGGAATTTTTTTTCCACCCAAATAAGGGAAATTTTTGCAATTTTGCCCCAAAATAAGGGGAATTTCTGCCTTTTGCCCCAAAATAAAAGGAAATTCTGCCTTTTTGCCCCAAAATTAAAGGAATTTCTGCAATTTTGCTCCAAAATATGGGGAATTTCTGCCTTTTTGCCCGAAAATAATGGGAATGCATACCTTTTTGCCATAAAAAGGGAAATTTCTTCATTTTTGCCCCAAAATAAGGGGATTTTCTGCCTTTTTGACTCAAAATAAGTGCAATTTCTGCCTTTTCCCCAAAAATAAATGAAATTTCTGTCTTTTTGCACAAAAATAAGGGGAATTTCTGACGTTTTGCCAGAAAATAAGGGGAATTTCAGAATTTTTACCTCAAAATAAGGGGAATTTCTGCCTTTTTGCCCCAAAATATGGGGAATTTCTGCCTTTTTCCCCTAAAGAGGAAAAATTTCTGCAATTTTTTACCAAAATAAAAGAAATTTCTACCTTTTTGCCCCAAAATAAGGGGAATTTCTGACTTTTTGCCCTGAAATAAATGAAATTTCTGCAATTTTGCCCAAAAATAAGGGAAATTTGTGCCTTTTTGCCCCACAATTAGAAAAATTTCTGCAATTTTGCCCCAAAATAAGGTAAATTTCTGTTGTTTGCCCCACAACAAGGGAAATTTCTGCAATTTTGCCCCAAAATAAGGGGAATTTCTGCCTTTTGCCCCAAAATATGGGGAATTTCTGCCCTTTGTCCGAAAATAAGAAGAATGCATAACTTTTGGCCATAAAAAAGGGAAATTTCTTCATTTTTGCTCCAAATAAGAGGAACTTTTGCCTTTTTACCTCTAAATAAGTGGATATTCTGTATTTTTCCCCCAAAACAAAGAGAATTTCTGTCTTTTTTGCCCCAAAATAATGAAAATTTCTGACTTATTACCCTGAAATAAGTGAAATTTCTGCAAATTTGCCCCAAAATAAGATAAATTTCTGCCTTTTGCCCCAAAATATGGGAAATTTCAGCATTTTACCTCAAAATAAGAAAAATTTCTTCATTTTTGCTCCAAAATAAGGGGAACTTTTGCCTTTTTGCCTCTAAATAAGTGGAATTTCTGTCTTTTTCCCCAAAACAAAGGGAATTTCTGTCTTTTTTGCCCCAAAATAAAGAAAATTTCTGACTTATTACCCTGAAATAAGTGAAATTTCTGCAAATTTGCCGCAAAATAAAGGAAACTTCTGCCTTTTTGCCCCCAAATAAAAGGAATTTCAGCCTTTTTACCTCAAAATAAGAGAAATTTCTGCATTTTTGCAACAAAATATTAGGAATTTCTGCATTTTGCCAAAAATATTAGGAATTTCTCCCTTTTTACCCCAAAATAAGGAAAATTTCTGCCTTTTTTTCTGAAATAAGTGCAATTTCTGCAATTTTGTCCCAAAATAAGTAAAATTTCTGCTATTTTGCCCCAAAATAAGAGAAATTTCTGGAATTTTGCTCCAAAATAAGTGGAATTTCTGAATTTAGCCCCAAAATAAGAAGAATTTCTGCCTTTTTGCACCACAATTAGGGGAATTTCTTCAATTTTGCTCCAAAATACGAGGAATTTCTGCCTTTTTACCCGAAAATAAGGGGAATGCATACCTTTTTGCAATAAAAAAAGGAAAATTTCTTCAATTTCGCCCCAAAATGAAAGAAATTTCAGCCTTTTTGCTTTGAAATATGTGAAATTTCTGCAATTTTAGCCCAAAATATGGTGAATTTCTGCATTTTTGCCCCAAAATAATGGGAATTTCTGGATTTTTGCCTCAAAATAAAAAAACATTTTGCTTTTTTTCTCTGAAATAAGTGAAATTTCTGCAATTTTGCCCTAAAATAAGGGAAATTTCTGCAATTTTTCCCTATAATAATAGAAATTTCTGCAATTTTGCCCCAAAATAAGTGGAATTTCTGAGTTTTGCCCCAAAATAAGGAGAATTTCTCATTTTTTGCCCCACAATTAGTGTAATTTCTGCAATTTTTCCCTAAAATAATGGAAATTTCTGCAATTTTTCCCCATAATAAGGAAAATTTCAGCAATTTTGTTCCAAAATAAGGGGAATTTCTGTTTTTTGCCCCACAATTAAGGAAATTTCTGCAATTTTGCCCCAAAATAAGGGGAATTTCTGCCTTTTGCCCCAAAATATGGGAAATTTCTGCATTTTTGTCCGAAATTAAGAAGAATGCATACCTGTTTTCCATAAAAAAGGGAAATTTCTTCATTTTTGCTCCAAAATAAGGGGAACTTTTGCCTTTTTGCCTCTAAATAAGTGGAATTTCTGTCTTTTTCCCCCAAAACAAAGGGAATTTCTGTCTTTTTTGCCCCAAAATAAGGAAAATTTCTGACTTATTATTCTGAAATAAGTGAAATTTCTGCAAATTTGCCTCAAAATAAGGGAAATTTCTGCATTTTTGCCCCCAAATAAAAGGAATTTCAGCCTTTTTACCTCAAAATAATGGAAATTTCTGCATTTTTGCAACAAAATATTAGGAATTTCTGCATTTTTGCCACAAAATATTAGGAATTTCTGCCTTTTTGCCCCAAAATAAAGAAAATTTCTGCCTTTTTTTTCTGAAATAAGTGCAATTTCTGCAATTTTGCCACAAAATAAATGAAATTTCTGCTATTTTGCCCCAAAATAAGGGAAATTTCTCGAATTTTGCCTCAAAATAAGTGGAATTTCTGAGTTTAGCCCCAAAATTAGGATAATTTCTGCCTTTTTGCCCCACAATTAGGGGATTTTCTGCAATTTTGCTCCAAAATATGGGGAATTTCTGCCTTTTTCCTGAAAATAAGGGGAATGCATACCTTTTTGCCATAAAAAAGGGAAATTTCTTCATTTTAGCCCCAAAATAAAAGAAATTTCCGCCTTTTTGCCCTGGAATATGTGAAATTTCTGCAATGTTGGCCCAAAATAAGGTGAATTTCTGCTTTTTTGCCCCAAAATAATGGGAATTTCTGCCTTTTTGCCCTAAAATAAGAAAAAATTTTGCTTTTTTTCTCTGAAATAAGTGAAATTTCTGCAATTTTGCCCTAAAATAAGGGAAATTTCTGCAATTTTTCTCCATAATATTAGAAATTTCTGCAATATTGCCCCAAAATAAGAGGAAATTCTGCCTTTTTACCCCAAAATTAGAAGAATTTCTGCAATTTTGCTCCAACATATCGGGAATTTCTGCCTTTTTGCCCGAAAATAATGGGAATGCATACCTGTTTGCAATAAAAAGGGAATTTTCTTCATTTTTGCCCCAAAACAAGGGGATTTTCCGCCTTTTTGACTCAAAATACGTGCAATTTCTGTCTTATCCCCAAAAATAAACGAAATTTCTGTCTTTTGGCACCAAAATAAGGGGAATTTCTGACTTTTTGCTCGAAAATAAGGGGAATTTCAGCCTTTTTACCTCAAAATAAGGGGAATTTCTGCCTTTTTGCCCCAAAATATGGGGAATTTCTGCCTTTTTGCCCCAAAATAGGAAAAATTTCTGCAATTTTGTACCAAAATAAAAGAAATTTCTGCCTTTTTGCCCCAAAATAAGAAAATTTCTGCCTTTTTTCTGAAATAAGTGAAATTTCTGCAATTTTGCCTCAAAATAAGGGGAATTTCTGACTTTATGCTCCCGAAAAAAGGAGATTTTCTGTCTTTTTGCCCCAAAATAAGAAGAATTTCTGCCTTTTTGCCCGAAAATTATGAGAATTTCTGCAATTTTGCTTCAAAATATGGGAAATTTCTGCCTTTTAGCCCCAAAATAAAGGGAATTTTTGCATTTTCCCCCCAATATTTGGGGAATTTCTGCATTTTACCTCTAAATAAGGGGAATATCTGCATTTTAACTCAAAATAAGAAGAATTTCTGCTTTTTGCCCCAAAATATGGGGAATTTCTGCCTTTTTGTTCCAAAATAAGAAAAATTTCTTCAATTTTGAACCATAATAAAAGAAATTTCTGCTTTTTGTCCCAAAATAAGGGGAATTTCTGACTTTTTGCCCTGAAATAAATGAAATTTCTGCAATTTTCCCAAAAATAAGGGAAATTTGTGCCTTTTTGCCCCACAATTAGAAAAATTTCTGCAATTTTGCCCCAAAATAAGGGGAATCTGTTTTTTCCCCACAATTAGGGAAATTTCTGCAATTTTGCCACAAAATAAGGGGAATTTCTGCCTTTTGCCCCAAAATATGGGGAATTTCTGCCTTTTTGTCCGAAAATAAGAAGAATGCATAACTTTTTGTCATAAAAAAGGGAAATTTCTTCATTTTTGCTCCAAATAAGAGGAACTTTTGCATTTTTACCTCTAAATAAGTGGAAATTCTGTCTTTTTTCACCAAAACAAAGGGAATTTCTGTCTTTTTTGCCCCAAAATAATGAAAATTTCTGACTTATTACCCTAAAATAAGTGAAATTTCTGCAAATTTGCCCTAAAATAAGGTAAATTTCTGCCTTTTGCCCCAAAATATGGGAAATTTCAGCATTTTACCTCAAAATAAGAAAAATTTCTTCATTTTTGCTCCTAAATAAAAGGAACTTTTTCTTTTTTGCCTCTAAATAAGTGGAATTTCTGTCTTTTTCCCCAAAAACAAAGGGAATTTTTGTCTTTTTTGCCCCAAAATAAAGAAAATTTCTGACTTATTACCCTGAAATAAGTAACATTTCTGTAAATTTGCCTCAAAATAAGGGAAATTTCTGCATTTTTGCCCCCAAATAAAAGGAATATCAGCCTTTTTACCTCAAAATAATGGAAATTTCTGCATTTTTGCAACAAAATATTAGGAATTTCTGCATTTTTGCCACAAAATATTAGGAATTTCTGCCTTTTTGCCCTGAAATAAAGAAAATTTCTGCCTTTTTTTCTGAAATAAGTGCAATTTCTGCAATTTTGCCCCAAAATAAATGAAATTTCTGCTATTTTGCCCCAAAATAAGGGAAATTTCTCGAATTTTGCCTCAAAATAAGTGGAATTTCTGAGTTTAGCCCCAAAATTAGGATAATTTCTGCCTTTTTGCCCCACAATTAGGGGATTTTCTGCAATTTTGCTCCAAAATATGGGGAATTTCTGCCTTTTTCCTGAAAATAAGGGGAATGCATACCTTTTTGCCATAAAAAAGGGAAATTTCTTCATTTTAGCCCCAAAATAAAAGAAATTTCCGCCTTTTTGCCCTGGAATATGTGAAATTTCTGCAATGTTAGCCCAAAAGAAGGTGAATTTCTGCTTTTTTGCCCCAAAATAATGGGAATTTCTGCCTTTTTGCCCTAAAATAAGAAAAATTTTTGCTTTTTTTCTCTGAAATAAGTGAAATTTCTGCAATTTTTACCATAATATTAGAAATTTCTGCAATATTGCCCCAAAATAAGAGGAAATTCTGCCTTTTTACCCCAAAATTAGAAGAATTTCTGCAATTTTGCTCCAAAATATCGGGAATTTCTGCCTTTTTGCCCGAAAATAATGGGAATGCATACCTTTTTGCCATAAAAAGGGAAATTTCTTCATTTTTGCCCCAAAACAAGGGGATTTTCCGCCTTTTTGACTCAAAATACGTGCAATTTCTGCCTTATCCCCCCAAAAAAAAACGAAATTTCTGTCTTTTGGCTCCAAAATAAGGGGAATTTCTGACTTTTTGCCGGAAAATAAGGGGAATTTCAGCCTTTTTACCTCAAAATGAAGGGAATTTCTGCCTATTTGCCCCAAAATATGGGAAATTTCTGCCTTTTTGCCCCAAAATAAGAAAATTTCTGCCTTTATTCTGAAATAAGTGAAATTTCTGCAATTTTGCCTCAAAATAAGGGGAATTTCTGACTTTATGCTCCCAAAAAAAGGAGATTTTCTGTCTTTTTGCCCCAAAATAAGGAGAATTTCTGCCTTTTTGCCCGAAAATTATGAGAATTTCTGCAATTTTGCTTCAAAATATGGGGAATTTCTGCCTTTTAGCCCCAAAATAAAGGGAATTTCTGCATTTTCCCTCCAATATTTGGGGAATTTCTGCATTTTACCTCTAAATAAGGGGAATTTCTGCATTTTAACTCAAAATAAGAAGAATTTCTGTCTTTTGCCCCAAAATATGGGGAATTTCTGCCTTTTTGTTCCAAAATAAGGAAAATTTCTTCAATTTTGTACCATAATAAAAGAAAATTCTGCTTTTTGTCCCAAAATAAGGGGAATTTCTGACCTTTTGCCCTGAAATAAATGAAATTTCTGCAATTTTCCCAAAAATAAGGGAAATTTGTGCCTTTTTGCCCCACAATTAGGGAAATTTCTGCAATTTTGTCCCAAAAAAGGGAAATTTCAGCAATTTTGCCCCACAATAAGGGGAATTTCTGCCTTTTGCCCCAAAATTAGGGGAATTTCTGCTTTTTGCCCCAAAATTAGGGGCATTACTGGGTTTTTGCCCCAAAATAAGAGAAAATTCTGCATTTTTGCCCAAAATTAATTGAAATTTCTGCCTTTTTGCCCTAAAATAAGAACTATTTCTGTCTTTTTGGCAAAAAATAAGGGAATTTCAGTCTTTTTCCATAAAATAAGTTTAATTTCTGCAATTTGTTCCCAAATTAGCGGAATTACTGCCTTTTGGACCCGAAATAAGGGAAATTTCTGGATTTCTGTCCCATGATAAGAGAAATTTCTGAATTTTGCCCCAAAATAAGGGAAATTTCTGTTTTTTGACCCAAAATAGGGAGAATTTCTGCCTTTTTGCCCCAAATAAGGGGAATATCTGCAATTTTGCTCCAAAATAATGTGGACTTTCTGCATTTTTGCCTCAAAATAAAGGAAATTTCTGCAATTTTGACACAAAATAGGGGAATTTCTGCAATTTTGCCCAAAAATAAGGAAAATTTCTGAAATTTTGCCCTAAAATTAGGAGATTTTCTGCATTTTTGCCTCAAAATAAAGGGAATTTCTGCAATTTTGCCACAAAATTAGGGAAATTTCTGCAATTTTGTTCCAAAATTAGGGGAATATTTGCCTTTTTGACCCAAAATTAGGGGCATAACTGTATTTTGCCCCAAATAAAAAAAAATTTTTGCCCAAAATTAAGTGGAATTTCTGATTTTTGCCCTAAAATAAAAAGAATTTCAGCCTTTAAGTCACATAATAAGGAGAATTTTAGTCTTTTGCCCTTAAATAAGGGAAATTTCTGCATTTTTGCCCCCAAATAAGTGGAATTTCTGCCTTTATGTCTTGAAAGAAGGGGAATTTCTAACATTTTTGCCCCAAGATAAAGGAAATTTCTGCAATTTTGCACCAAAATAAGGGAAATTTCTGCAATTTTGCCCCAAAAAAGGGAAATTTCAGCAATTTTGCCACACAATTAGGGGAATTTCTGCCTTTTTGCCCCAAAATTAGGGGAATTTCTGCTTTTTGCCCCAAAATAAGGGGCATTACTGGGTTTTTGCCCCAAAATAAAGGAAAATTCTGCATTTTTGCCTAAAATTAATTGGAATTTCTGCCTTTCTGCCCTAAAATAAGAAGTATTTCTGTCTTTTTGGCAAAAAATGAGGGGAATTATGTCTTTTTCCCTAAATTAAGTTTAATTTCTGCAATTTGCCCCCAAATTAGTGGAATTTCTGCCTTTTTGACTTGAAATAAGGGGAATTTCTGCATTTTTGTCCCAAGATAAGGGAAGTTTCTTCAATTTTGCCACAAAGTAAGGGAAATTTCTGCAATTTTTCTCCATAATATTAGAAATTTCTGCAATATTGCCCCAAAATAAGAGGAAATTCTGCCTTTTTACCCCAAAATTAGAAGAATTTCTGCAATTTTGCTCCAAAATATCGGGAATTTCTGCCTTTTTGCCCGAAAATAATGGGAATGCATACCTTTTTGCCATAAAAAGGGAAATTTCTTCATTTTTGCCCCAAAACAAGGGGATTTTCCGCCTTTTTGACTCAAAATACGTGCAATTTCTGCCTTATCCCCCCCAAAAAAAATGAAATTTCTGTCTTTTGGCTCCAAAATAAGGGGAATTTCTGACTTTTTGCCTGAAAATAAGGGTAATTTCAGCCTTTTTACCTCAAAATGAAGGGAATTTCTGCCTATTTGCCCCAAAATATGGGAAATTTCTGCCTTTTTGCCCCAAAATAAGAAAATTTCTGCCTTTATTCTGAAATAAGTGAAATTTCTGCAATTTTGCCTCAAAATAAGGGGAATTTCTGACTTTATGCTCCCAAAAAAAGGAGATTTTCTGTCTTTTTGCCCCAAAATAAGGAGAATTTCTGCCTTTTTGCCCGAAAATTATGAGAATTTCTGCAATTTTGCTTCAAAATATGGGGAATTTCTGCCTTTTAGCCCCAAAATAAAGGGAATTTCTGCATTTTCCCTCCAATATTTGGGGAATTTCTGCATTTTACCTCTAAATAAGGGGAATTACTGCATTTTAACTCAAAATAAGAAGAATTTCTGTCTTTTGCCCCAAAATATGGGGAATTTCTGCCTTTTTGTTCCAAAATAAGGAAAATTTCTTCAATTTTGTACCATAATAAAAGAAAATTCTGCTTTTTGTCCCAAAATAAGGGGAATTTCTGACCTTTTGCCCTGAAATAAATGAAATTTCTGCAATTTTCCCAAAAATAAGGGAAATTTGTGCCTTTTTGCCCCACAATTAGGGAAATTTCTGCAATTTTGTCCCAAAAAAGGGAAATTTCAGCAATTTTGCCCCACAATAAGGGGAATTTCTGCCTTTTGCCCCAAAATTAGGGGAATTTCTGCTTTTTGTCCCAAAATTAGGGGCATTACTGGGTTTTTGCCCCAAAATAAGAGAAAATTCTGCATTTTTGCCCAAAATTAATTGGAATTTCTGCCTTTTTGCCCTAAAATAAGAACTATTTCTGTCTTTTTGGCAAAAAATAAGGGAATTTCAGTCTTTTTCCATAAAATAAGTTTAATTTCTGCAATTTGTTCCCAAATTAGCGGAATTACTGCCTTTTGGACCCGAAATAAGGGAAATTTCTGGATTTCTGTCCCATGATAAGAGAAATTTCTGAATTTTGCCCCAAAATAAGGGAAATTTCTGTTTTTTTGACCCAAAATAGGGAGAATTTCTGCCTTTTTGCCCCAAATAAGGGGAATATCTGCAATTTTGCTCCAAAATAATGTGGACTTTCTGCATTTTTGCCTCAAAATAAAGGAAATTTCTGCAATTTTGACACAAAATAGGGGAATTTCTGCAATTTTGCCCAAAAATAAGGAAAATTTCTGAAATTTTGCCCTAAAATTAGGAGATTTTCTGCATTTTTGCCTCAAAATAAAGGGAATTTCTGCAATTTTGCCACAAAATTAGGGAAATTTCTGCAATTTTGTTCCAAAATTAGGGGAATATTTGCCTTTTTGACCCAAAATTAGGGGCATTACTGTATTTTGCCCCAAATAAAAAAAATTTTTGCCCAAAATTAAGTGGAATTTCTGATTTTTGCCCTAAAATAAAAAGAATTTCAGCCTTTAAGTCACATAATAAGGAGAATTTTAGTCTTTTGCCCTTAAATAAGGGAAATTTCTGCATTTTTGCCCCCAAATAAGTGGAATTTCTGCCTTTATGTCTTGAAAGAAGGGGAATTTCTAACATTTTTGCCCCAAGATAAAGGAAATTTCTGCAATTTTGCACCAAAATAAGGGAAATTTCTGCAATTTTGCCCCAAAAAAGGGAAATTTCAGCAATTTTGCCACACAATTAGGGGAATTTCTGCCTTTTTGCCCCAAAATTAGGGGAATTTCTGCTTTTTGCCCCAAAATAAGGGGCATTACTGGGTTTTTGCCCCAAAATAAAGGAAAATTCTGCATTTTTGCCTAAAATTAATTGGAATTTCTGCCTTTCTGCCCTAAAATAAGAAGTATTTCTGTCTTTTTGGCAAAAAATGAGGGGAATTATGTCTTTTTCCCTAAATTAAGTTTAATTTCTGCAATTTGCCCCCAAATTAGTGGAATTTCTGCCTTTTTGACTTGAAATAAGGGGAATTTCTGCATTTTTGTCCCAAGATAAGGGAAGTTTCTTCAATTTTGCCACAAAGTAAGGGAAATTTCTGCAATTTTGTCCCAAAAAATGGAAATTTCTGGATTTTTGCCACAAATAACGGGAATTTCTGGATTTTGCTCCAAAATTAGGGTAATTTCTGCTTTTTTGCCTCTAAATTAGGGGCATTACTGCCTTTTTGCCCAATAATAAGGGAAAATTATGCAATTTTGCTCCAAAATGAGTGGAATTTCTACCTTTTTGCCCCAAAAGAAGGGGGATTTTCTTCCTTTCTACTCCAAACTTAAAGGAATTTTTGCAATTTTGCTCCAAAATAATGGGGAATTTCTGCAATTTTGCCCAAAAAATAAAAGGAATTTCTGCAATTTTGACAAAAAATTAGGGGAATTTCTGCATTTTGTCACAAAATAAGAGAAATTTCTGCCTTTTTGACCCAAAATTTGTGAAATTTCTGAATTTTGCCCCAAAATTAGAAGCATTACTGCATTTTTTGCCCCAAAATATGGAAAATTTCTGCAATTTTGTTTCAATATCAAGGAAATTTCTGCATTTTTACTCCAAAATAATGGGAATTTCTGCATTTTTGCCACAAAATAAGGGAAATTTCTACAATTTTATCCAAAATAAGGAAAATTTCTATCCTTTTGTTCCAAAATAAGAGAAATTTCTGCCTATTTGCCCCAAAATAAGGGGAATTTCAGCCTTTTTCCACCAAATAAAGGGAAATTTCTGCATTTTTGCCCAAAAATAAAGGGAATTTCTGCCTTTTTGCCCTAAAATAAGGGGAATTTACCTTCTTTCCCCAAAATAGGGGGAATTTAGTCTTTTTGCCCTAAATTAAGGGTAATTTCTGTATTTTTGGCTTAAAATAAGGGGAATTTCTGCATTTTTGCCCCAAAATAAGGGGAATTTCTGTATTTTTGCCCTGAAATAAGGAATTTTTTTTTTGTCTCTCTTGCCCCAAAATAAGGTAAATTTCTGCATTTTTGCTCCAAAATAAGGGGATTTTCAGCATTTTTGCCCCAAAATAAGGGGAATTTCTGCCTTTTTGCCCCAAAAGTAGGGGAATTTCTGCCTTTTTGCTCTAAAATAAGGGGAATTTCTGCCTTTTTGCCCTAAAATAAAAAAAAATTCTGCATTTTTGCTCCAAAATAAGGGGAAGTTCAGCATTTTTGTCCCCCAAATAAGGGGAATTTCTGCAATTTTGCCCCAAAAAATGGAAATTTTTGCATTTTGCCCTCAAATAAGAGAAATTTCTGCATTTTGCCCCAAAATTAGGTAATTTCTGCATTTTTGCCGCCAAATTAGGGGCATTACTTCCTATTTGGACAATAATAGGTAAAAATTATACAATTTTGCTCCAAAATAAGTAGAATTTCTACCTTTTTGCCCCAAAAGAAGGGGAATTTCTGCCTTTTTGACCCAAAATTATGGGTATTACTGCAATTTTGCTCTAAAATAATGGGGAATTCCTCAATTTTGCCCCAAAATAAAGGGAATTTCTGCAATTTTGACAGAAAATTAGGGGAATAACTGAAATTTTGCCCCAAAATAAAGGAAGTTTTTGCAATTTTGCTTCAAAATTAGGGGAATTTCTGCCTTTTTGACCTAAAATTAGGGGCAATACTGTCTTTTTGCCCCATTTAAGGAAAATTTCTGCATTTTTTTCCAAAATTAAGTGGAATTTCTGCCTTTTTGCCCTAAAATAAGAATTTCTGCCCTTTTGGCACAAAATAAGGGGAATTTCAGTTTTTTTGCCCTAAAATAAGGGTTATTTCTGCATTTTTGAACCCAAATAAGCGGAATTTCTACATTTTTGACTCAAAATAATTGGAATTTTTGCATTTTTGCCCCAAGATAAGGGAAATTTCTACAATCTTGTCCCAAAATAAGGGAAATTTCTGCAATTTTGTCCCAAAAAAAGGGAAATTTCAGCAATTTTGCCCCACAATAAGGGGAATTTCTGCCTTTTGCCCCAAAATTAGAGGAATTTCTGCTTTTTGCCCCAAAACTAGGGGCATTACTGGGTTTTTGCCCCAAAATAAGAGAAAATTCTGCATTTTTGCCCAAAATTAATTGGAATTTCTGCCTTTTTGCCCTAAAATAAGAACTATTTCTGTCTTTTTGGCAAAAAATAAGGGAATTTCAGTCTTTTTCCATAAAATAAGTTTAATTTCTGCAATTTGTTCCCAAATTAGCGGAATTACTGCCTTTTGGACTCGAAATAAGGGAAATTTCTGGATTTCTGTCCCATGATAAGAGAAATTTCTGCAATTTTGCCCCAAAATAAGGGAAATTTTTGTTTTTTTGACCCAAAATAGGGAGAATTTCGGCCTTTTTGCCCCAAATAAGGGGAATATCTGCAATTTTGCTCCAAAATAATGTGGACTTTCTGCATTTTTGCCTCAAAATAAAGGAAATTTCTGCAATTTTGACACAAAATACTGGAATTTCTGCAATTTTGCCCAAAAATAAGGGAAATTTCTGAAATTTTGCCCTAAAATTAGGAGATTTTCTGCATTTTTGCCTCAAAATAAAGGGAATTTCTGCAATTTTGCCACAAAATTAGGGAAATTGCTGCAATTTTGCTCCAAAATTAGGGGAATATTTGCTTTTTGACCCAAAATTAGGGGCATTACTGTATTTTGCCCCAAATAAAGGAAATTTTTGCCCAAAATTAAGTGGAATTTCTGATTTTTGCCCTAAAATAAAAAGAATTTCAGCCTTTAAGTCACATAATAAGGAGAATTTCAGTCTTTTGCCCTTAAATAAGGGAAATTTCTGCATTTTTGCCCCCAAATAAGTGGAATTTCTGCCTTTATGTCTTGAAAGAAGGGGAATTTCTAACATTTTTGCCCCAAGATAAAGAAAATTTCTGCAATTTTTGCACCAAAATAAGGGAAATTTTTGCAATTTTGCCCCAAAAAAGGGAAATTTCAGCAATTTTGCCACACAATTAGGGGAATTTCTGCCTTTTTGCCCCAAAATTGGGGGAATTTCTGCTTTTTGCCCCAAAATAAGGGGCATTACTGGGTTTTTGCCCCAAAATAAGGGAAAATTCTGCATTTTTGCCTAAAATTAATTGGAATTTCTGCCTTTTTGCCCTAAAATAAGAAGTATTTCTGTCTTTTTGGCAAAAAATGAGGGGAATTATGTCTTTTTCTCTAAATTAAGTTTAATTTCTGCAATTTGCCCCCAAATTAGTGGAATTTCTGCCTTTTTGACTTGAAATAAGGGGAATTTCTGCATTTTTGTCCCAAGATAAGGGAAGTTTCTTCAATTTTGCCACAAAGTAACGGAAATTTCTGCAATTTTGTCTCAAAAAATGGAAATTTCTGCGTTTTTGCCACAAATAACGGGAATTTCTGGATTTTGCTCCAAAATTAGGGTAATTTCTGCTTTTTTGCCTCTAAATTAGGGGCATTACTGCCTTTTTGCCCAATAATAAGGGAAAATTATGCAATTTTGCTCAAAAATGAGTGGAATTTCTACCTTTTTGCCCCAAAAGAAGGGGATTTTCTTCCTTTCTACTCCAAACTTAAAGGAATTTTTGCAATTTTGCTCCAAAATAATGGGGAATTTCTGCAATTTTGCCCAAAAAATAAAAGGAATTTCTGCAATTTTGACAAAAAATTAGGGGAATTTCTGCATTTTGTCACAAAATAAGAGAAATTTCTGCCTTTTTGACCCAAAATTTGTGAAATTTCTGAATTTTGCCCCAAAATTAGAAGCATTACTGCATTTTTTACCCCAAAATATGGGAAATTTCTGCAATTTTGTTTCAAAATCAAGGAAATTTCTGCAATTTTACCCCAAAATAATTGGAATTTCTGCATTTTTGCCACAAAATAAGGGAAATTTCTACAATTTTATCCAAAAATAAGGAAAATTTCTATTTTTTTGTTCCAAAATAAGGGAAATTTCTGCCTATTTGCCCCAAAATAATAGGAATTTCAGCCTTTTCCACCAAATAAAGGGAAATTTCTGCATTTTTGCCCAAAAATAAGGGGAATTTCTGCCTTTTTGCCCTAAAATAAGGGGAATTTACCTTCTTTCCCCAAAATAGGGGGAATTTAGTCTTTTTACCCTAAATTAAGGGTAATTTCTGTATTTTTGGCTTAAAATAAGGGGAATTTCTGCATTTTTGCCCCAAAATAAGGGGAATTTCTGTATTTTTGCCCTGAAATAAGGAGTTTTTTTTTTGTCTCTTTGCCCCAAAATAAGGTAAATTTCTGCGTTTTTGCTCCAAAATAAGGGGATTTTCAGCATTTTTGCCCCAAAATAAGGGGAATTTCTGCCTTTTTGCCCCAAAAGTAGGGGAATTTCTGCCTTTTTGCTCTAAAATAAGGGGAATTTCTGCCTTTTTGCCCTAAAATAAAAAAAAAATTTCTGCATTTTTGCTCCAAAATAAGGGGAATTTCAGCATTTTTGTCCCCCAAATAAGGGGAATTTCTGCATTTTGCCCCAAAATTAGGGAATTTCTGCCTTTTTGCCGCCAAATTATGGGCATTACTTCCTATTTGGACAATAATAGGGGAAAATTATACAATTTTGCTCCAAAATAAGTAGAATTTCTACCTTTTTGCCCCAAAAGAAGGGGAATTTCTGCCTTTTTGACCCAAAATTATGGGTATTACTGCAATTTTGCTCTAAAATAATGGGGAATTTCTGCAATTTTGCCCCAAAATAAGGGAAGTTTTTGCAATTTTGCTTCAAAATTAGGGGAATTTCTGCCTTTTTGACCTAAAATTAGGGGCAATACTGTCTTTTTGCCCCATTTAAGGAAAATTTCTGCATTTTTTTCCAAAATTAAGTGGAATTTCTGCCTTTTTGCCCTAAAATAAGAATTTCTGCCCTTTTGGCACAAAATAAGGGGAATTTCAGTTTTTTTGCCCTAAAATAAGGGTTATTTCTGCATTTTTGAACCCAAATAAGCGGAATTTCTACATTTTTGACTCAAAATAATTGGATTTTCTGCATTTTTGCCCCAAGATAAGGGAAATTTCTACAATCTTGTCCCAAAATAAGGGAAATTTCTGCAATTTTGTCCCAAAAAAGGGAAATTTCAGCAATTTTGCCCCACAATAAGGGGAATTTCTGCCTTTTGCCCCAAAATTAGAGGAATTTCTGCTTTTTGCCCCAAAATTAGGGGCATTACTGGGTTTTTGCCCCAAAATAAGAGAAAATTCTGCATTTTTGCCCAAAATTAATTGGAATTTCTGCCTTTTTGCCCTAAAATAAGAACTATTTCTGTCTTTTTGGCAAAAAATAAGGGAATTTCAGTCTTTTTCCATAAAATAAGTTTAATTTCTGCAATTTGTTCCCAAATTAGCGGAATTACTGCCTTTTGTACCCGAAATAAGGGAAATTTCTGGATTTCTGTCCCATGATAAGAGAAATTTCTGCAATTTTGCCCCAAAATAAGGGAAATTTTTGTTTTTTTGACCCAAAATAGGGAGAATTTCTGCCTTTTTGCCCCAAATAAGGGGAATATCTGCAATTTTGCTCCAAAATAATGTGGACTTTCTGCATTTTTGCCTCAAAATAAAGAAAATTTCTGCAATTTTGACACAAAATAGGGGAATTTCTGCAATTTTGCCCAAAAAAAAGGGAAATTTCTGAAATTTTGCCCTAAAATTAGGAGATTTTCTGCATTTTTGCCTCAAAATAAAGGGAATTTCTGCAATTTTGCCACAAAATTAGGGAAATTGCTGCAATTTTGCTCCAAAATTAGGGGAATATTTGCCTTTTTGACCCAAAATTAGGGGCATTACTGTATTTTGCACCAAATAAAGGAAATTTTTGCCCAAAATTAAGTGGAATTTCTGATTTTTGCCCTAAAATAAAAAGAATTTCAGCCTTTAAGTCACATAATAAGGAGAATTTCAGTCTTTTGCCCTTAAATAAGGGAAATTTCTGCATTTTTGCCCCCAAATAAGTGGAATTTCTGCCTTTATGTCTTGAAAGAAGGGGAATTTCTAACATTTTTGCCCCAAGATAAAGGAAATTTCTGCAATTTTTGCACCAAAATAAGGGAAATTTTTGCAATTTTGCCCCAAAAATGGAAATTTCATCAATTTTGCCACACAATTAGGGGAATTTCTGCCTTTTTGCCCCAAAATTGGGGGAATTTCTGCTTTTTGCCCCAAAATAAGGGGCATTACTGGGTTTTTGCCCCAAAATAAGGGAAAATTCTGCATTTTTGCCTAAAATTAATTGGAATTTCTGCCTTTTGCCCTAAAATAAGAAGTATTTCTTTTTGGCAAAAAATGAGGGGAATTATGTCTTTTTCCCTAAATTAAGTTTAATTTCTGCAATTTGCCCCCAAATTAGTGGAATTTCTGCCTTTTTGACTTGAAATAAGGGGAATTTCTGCATTTTTGTCCCAAGATAAGGGAAGTTTCTTCAATTTTGCCACAAAGTAAGGGAAATTTCTGCAATTTTGTCCCAAAAAATGGAAATTTCTGCGTTTTTGCCACAAATAACGGGAATTTCTGGATTTTGCTCCAAAATTAGGGTAATTTCTGCTTTTTTGCCTCTAAATTAGGGGCATTACTGCCTTTTTGCCCAATAATAAGGGAAAATTATGCAATTTTGCTCCAAAATGAGTGGAATTTCTACCTTTTTGCCCCAAAAGAAGGGGATTTTTTTTTCTACTCCAAACTTAAAGGAATTTTTGCAATTTTGCTCCAAAATAATGGGGAATTTCTGCAATTTTGCCCAAAAAATAAAAGGAATTTCTGCAATTTTGACAAAAAATTAGGGGAATTTCTGCATTTTGTCACAAAATAAGAGAAATTTCTGCCTTTTTGACCCAAAATTTGTGAAATTTCTGAATTTTGCCCCAAAATTAGAAGCATTACTGCATTTTTTACCCCAAATTTGGGAAATTACTGCAATTTTGTTTCAAAATCAAGGAAATTTCTGCATTTTTACCCCAAAATAATTGGAATTTCTGCATTTTTGCCACAAAATAAGGGAAATTTCTACAATTTTATCCAAAAATAAGGTAAATTTCTATCCTTTTGTTCCAAAATAAGGGAAATTTCTGCCTATTTGCCCCAAAATAAGGGGAATTTCAGCATTTTTGCACCAAATAAAGGGAAATTTCTGCATTTTTGCCCAAAAATAAGGGGAATTTCTGCCTTTTTGCCCTAAAATAAAGGGAATTTACCTTCTTTCCCCAAAATAGGGGGAATTTAGTCTTTTTGCACTAAATTAAGGGTAATTTCTGTATTTTTGGCTTAAAATAAGGGGAATTTCTGCATTTTTGCCCCAAAATAAGGGGAATTTCTGTATTTTTGCCCTGAAATAAGGAGTTTTTTTTGTCTCTTTGCCCCAAAATAAGGTAAATTTCTGCATTTTTGCTGCAAAATAAGGGGATTTTCAGCATTTTTGCCCAAAAATAAGGGGAATTTCTGCCTTTTTGCCCCAAAAGTAGGGGAATTTCTGCCTTTTTGCTCTAAAATAAAGGGAATTTCTGCCTTTTTGCCCTAAAATAAAAAAATTTTTCTGCATTTTTGCTCCAAAATAAGGGGAAGTTCAGCATTTTTGTCCCCCAAATAAGGGGAATTTCTGCAATTTTGCCCCAAAATAAAAGGAATTTCTGAAATTTTGACACAAAATTAGGGGTATTACTGCAATTTTGCTCCAAAATTAGGGGAATTTTTGCCTTTTTGACACAAAATTCGGGGCAATACTCTCTTTTTGCCCCAAATAAGAGACATTTCTGCATTTTTGTTCAAAATTTAGTGGAATTTCTTCCTTTTTGCCCTAAAATAAGAATTTCTGTTTTTTTAGCACAAAATATAAGGAATTTCATTTTTTTGCCCTAAAATAAGGGTAATTTCTGCATTTTTGTTCAAAATTAAGTGGAATTTCTTCCTTTTTGCCCTAAAATAAGAATTTCTGTTTTTTTAGCACAAAATATAAGGAATTTCTTTTTTTTGCCCTAAAATAAGGGTAATTTCTGCATTTTTGACCCCAAATAAGTGGAATTTCTGCCTTTTTGACATGAAATAAGGGGAATTTCTGCATTTTTCCCCAAGATAAAAGAAATTTCTGCAATTTTGATTCAAAATAAGGCAAATTTCTGCAATTTTGTCCCAAAAAATGGAAATTTTTGCATTTTTGCCCTCAAATAAGAGAAATTTCTGCATTTTGCCCCAAAATTATGGAATTTCTGCATTTTTGCCACCAAATTAGGGGCATTACTTCCCATTTGCACAATAATAGGGGAAAATTATACAATTTTGCTCCAAAATAAGTGGAATTTCTACCTTTTTGCCCCAAAAGAAGGGGAATTTCTGCCTTTTTGACCCAAAATTATGGGTATTGCTGCAATTTTGCTCTAAAATAATGGGGAATTTCTGCAATTTTGCCCCAAAATAAAGGGAATTTCTGCAATTTTGACAGAAAATTAGGGGAATAACTGCAATTTTGCCCCAAAATAAGGGAAGTTTTTGCAATTTTGCTTCAAAATTAAGGGAATTTCTGACTTTTTGACCTAAAATTATGGGCATTACTGTCTTTTTGCCCCATTTAAAGAAAATTTCTGCAATTTTTTCCAAAATTAAGTGGAATTTCTGCCCTTTTGCCCTAAAATAAGAATTTCTGCCCTTTTGGCACAAAATAAGGGGAATTTCAGTTTTTTTGCCCTAAAATAAGGGTTATTTCTGCATTTTTGAACCCAAATAAGCGGAATTTCTACATTTTTGACTCAAAATAATTGGAATTTCTGCATTTTTGCCCCAAGATAAGGGAAATTTCTACAATCTTGTCCCAAAATAAGGGAAATTTCTGCAATTTTGTCCCAAAAAGGGGAAATTTCAGCAATTTTGCCCCACAATAAGGGGAATTTCTGCCTTTTGCCCCAAAATTAGGGGAATTTCTGCTTTTTGCCCCAAAATTAGGGGCATTACTGGGTTTTTGCCCCAAAATAAGAGAAAATTCTGCATTTTTGCCCAAAATTAATTGGAATTTCTGCCTTTTTGCCCTAAAATAAGAACTATTTCTGTCTTTTTGGCAAAAAATAAGGGAATTTCAGTCTTTTTCCATAAAATAAGTTTAATTTCTGCAATTTGTTCCCAAATTAGCGGAATTACTGCCTTTTGGACCCGAAATAAGGGAAATTTCTGGATTTCTGTCCCATGATAAGAGAAATTTCTGCAATTTTGCCCCAAAATAAGGGAAATTTCTGTTTTTTTGACCCAAAATAGGGAGAATTTCTGCCTTTTTGCCCCAAATAAGGGGAATATCTGCAATTTTGCTCCAAAATAATGTAGACTTTCTGCATTTTTGCCTCAAAATAAAGGAAATTTCTGCAATTTTGACACAAAATAGGGGAATTTCTGCATTTTTGCCCAAAAATAAGGGAAATTTCTGAAATTTTGCCCTAAAATTAGAAGAATTTCTGCATTTTTGCCTCAAAATAAAGGGAATTTCTGCAATTTTGCCACAAAATTAGGGAAATTTCTGCAATTTTGCTCCAAAATTAGGGGAATATTTGCCTTTTTGACCCAAAATTAGGGGCATTACTGTTTTTTTGCCCCAAATAAAGGAAATTTTTGCCCAAAATTAAGTGGAATTTCTGATTTTTGCCCTAAAATAAAAAGAATTTCAGCCTTTAAGTCACATAATAATGGGAATTTCAGTCTTTTGCCCTTAAAAAAGGGAAATTTCTGCATTTTTGCCCCTAAATAAGTGGAATTTCTGCCTTTATGTCTTGAAAGAAGGGGAATTTCTAACATTTTTGCCCCAAGATAAAGGAAATTTCTGCAATTTTGCGCCAAAATAAGGGAAATTTCTGCAATTTTGCCCCAAGATAAGGGAAATTTCTGCAATTATGTCCATAAAAAGGAAAATTTCAGCAATTTTGCCCCACAATTAAGGAAATTTCTGCCTTTTTGACCCAAAATTAGAGGTATTTCTGAATTATTGCCCCAAAATTAGAAGCATTACTGCATTTTTACCCCAAAATAAGAAAAATTTCTGCAGTTTGTCCCATAATAAAGATAATTTCTGCAATTTTGTACCATAAAGAGGGAAATTTCTGCATTTTTTGCCAAAATATAAGAAAAATTTCTGCCTTTTTGCCCCAACATTAGTGAAATTTCTTAATTTTGCCCCCAATTTAGAAGTATTACTGCATTTTTGCCCCAAAATATGGGAAATTTCTGCAATTTTGTTCCAAAATAAGGGAAAGTTCTGCCTTTTTACTCCAAAATAATGGAAATTTCTGAATTTTTGCCACAAAATAAAGGAAATTTCGACAATTTTATCCTAAAATAAGATAAATTTCTATCCTTTTCACTTAAAATAAGGGAAATTTCTGCCTATTTGGCCCAAAATAAGGGGAATTTAAGCATTTTTGCCCTAAATTAAGGGAAACTTCTGCATTTTTGCCCGAAAATAAGGGGAATTTCTGCCTTTTTGCCTTAAAATAAGGGGAATTTAGCTTTTTGCCCCTAAATAGGGGGACTTTAATCTTATTGCCCTAAAATAAGGGTAATTTCTGTATTTTTGGCTTAAAATAGGGGAATTTCTACATTTTTGCCCCAAAATAAGGGGAATTTCTCTATTTTTGCCCTCAAATAAGGAGAATTTCTGTCTTTTTGCCCTAAAATAAGAAAAATTTCTGCATTTTTGCTCTGAAATAAGGGGAATTTCAGCATTTTTTCCCCCAAATAAGCGGAATTTTTGCAATTTTGCCCAAAAATAAAGGGAATTTTTGGAATTTTGACACAAAATTAGGGGAATTTCTGCCTTTTTGACACAAAATTAGGGGCATTACTGTCTTTTTGCCCCAAATAAGGGAAATTTCTGCATTTTTGTCCAAAATTAAGTGGAATTTCTTCCTTTTTTGCCCTAAAATAAGAAGAATTTCTGCCTTTTTGGCACAAAATAAAAGGAATTTCAGGCTTTTTTTCTAAAATAAGGGTAATTTCTGAAATTTTCCCCCAAATAAGCGGAATTTCTGACTTTTTGACCTGAAATAAGGGGAATTTCTGCATTTTTCCCCAAGATAAAAGAAATTTCTGCAATTTTGCTTCAAAATAAGGGAATTTTCTGCAATTTTGTCCCAAAAAATGGAAATTTTTGCATTTTTGCCCTCAAATAAGAGAAATTTCTGCATTTTGCCCCAAAATTAGGGAATTTCTGCCTTTTTGCCGCCAAATTAAGGGCATTACTATCTATTTGCACAAAAATAAGGCAAAATTATACAATTTTGATCCAAAATAAGTGGAATTTCTACCTTTTTGCCCCAAAAGAAGGGGAATTTCTGCCTTTTTGACCCAAAATTATGGGTATTACTGCAATTTTGCTCTAAAATAATGGGGAATTTCTGCAATTTTGCCCCAAAATAAAGGGAATTTTTGCAATTTTGACAGAAAATTAGCGGAATAACTGCAATTTTGCCCCAAAATAAGGGAATTTTTTGCAATTTTGCTTCAAAATTAGGGGAATTTCTGCCTTTTTGACCTAAAATTAGGGGCATTACTGTCTTTTTGCCCCATTTAAAGAAAATTTCTGCATTTTTTTCCAAAATTAAGTGGAATTTCTGCCTTTTTGCCCTAAAATAAGAATTTCTGCCCTTTTGGCACAAAATAAGGGGAATTTCAGGTTTTTTTGCCCTAAAATAAGGGTTATTTCTGCATTTTTGAACCCAAATAAGCGGAATTTCTACATTTTTGACTCAAAATAATTGGAATTTCTGCATTTTTGCCCCAAGATAAGGGAAATTTCTACAATCTTGTCCCAAAATAAGGGAAATTTCTGCAATTTTGTCCCAAAAAAGGGAAATTTCAGCAATTTTGCCCCACAATAAGGGGAATTTCTGCCTTTTGCCCCAAAATTAGGGGAATTTCTGCTTTTTGCCCCAAAATTATGGGCATTACTGGGTTTTTGCCCCAAAATAAGAGAAAATTCTGCATTTTTGCCCAAAATTAATTGGAATTTCTGCCTTTTTGCCCTAAAATAAGAACTATTTCTGTCTTTTTGGCAAAAAATAAGGGAATTTCAGTCTTTTTCCATAAAATAAGTTTAATTTCTGCAATTTGTTCCCAAATTAGCAGAATTACTGCCTTTTGGACCCAAAATAAGGGAAATTTCTGGATTTCTGTCCCATGATAAGAGAAATTTCTGCAATTTTGCCCCAAAATAAGGGAAATTTCTGTTTTTTTGACCCAAAATAGGGAGAATTTCTGCCTTTTTGCCCCAAATAAGGGGAATATCTGCAGTTTTGCTCCAAAATAATATAGACTTTCTGCATTTTTGCCTCAAAATAAAGGAAATTTCTGCAATTTTGACACAAAATAGGGGAATTTCTGCATTTTTGCCCAAAAATAAGGGAAATTTCTGAAATTTTGCCCTAAAATTAGAAGAATTTCTGCATTTTTGCCTCAAAATAAAGTGAATTTCTGCAATTTTGCCACAAAATTAGGGAAATTTCTGCAATTTTGCTCCAAAATTAGGGGAATATTTGCCTTTTTGACCCAAAATTAGGGGCATTACTGTTTTTTTGCCCCAAATAAAGGAAATTTTTGCCCAAAATTAAGTGGAATTTCTGATTTTTGCCCTAAAATAAAAAGAATTTCAGCCTTTAAGTCACATAATAAGGGGAATTTCAGTCTTTTGCCCTTAAATAAGGGAAATTTCTGCATTTTTGCCCCCAAATAAGTGGAATTTCTGCCTTTATGTCTTGAAAGAAGGGGAATTTCTAACATTTTTGCCCCAAGATAAAGGAAATTTCTGCAATTTTGCGCCAAAATAAGAGAAATTTCTGCAATTTTGCCCCAAGATAAGGGAAATTTCTGCAATTATGTCCATAAAAAGGGAAATTTCAGCAATTTTGCCCCACAATAAAGGAAATTTCTGCCTTTTTGACCCAAAATTAGAGGAATTTCTGAATTATTGCCCCAAAATTAGAAGCATTACTGCATTTTTACCCCAAAATAAGAAAAATTTCTGCAGTTTGCCCCATAATAAAGATAATTTCTGCAATTTTGTACCATAAAGAGGGAAATTTTTGTATTTTTTGCCAAAATATAAGAAAAATTTCTGCCTTTTTGCCCCAACATTAGTGAAATTTCTGAATTTTACCCCCAATTTAGAAGTATTACTGCATTTTTGCCCCAAAATATGGGAAATTTCTGCAATTTTGTTTCAAAATAAGGGAAAGTTCTGCCTTTTTACTCCAAAATAATGGAAATTTCTGAATTTTTGCCACAAAATAAAGGAAATTTCGACAATTTTATCCTAAAATAAGATAAATTTCTATCCTTTTCACTTAAAATAAGGGAAATTTCTTCCTATTTGGCCCAAAATAAGGAGAATTTAAGCATTTTTGCCCTAAATTAAGGGAAACTTCTGTATTTTTGCCCGAAAATAAGGGGAATTTCTGCCTTTTTGCCTTAAAATAAGGGGAATTTAGCTTTTTGCCCCTAAATAGGGGGGATTTAATCTTATTGCCCTAAAATAAGAGTAATTTCTGTATTTTTGGCTTAAAATAGGGGAATTTCTACATTTTTGCCCCAAAATAAGGGGAATATCTGTATTTTTGCCCTCAAATAAGGAGAATTTCTGTCTTTTTGCCCTAAAATAAGGAAAATTTCTGCATTTTTGCTCTGAAATAAGGGGAATTTCAGCATTTTTTCCCCCAAATAAGCGGAATTTTTGCAATTTTGCCCAAAAATAAAGGGAATTTTTGGAATTTTGACACAAAATTAGGGGAATTTCTGCCTTTTTGACACAAGATTAGGGGCATTACTGTCTTTTTGCCCCAAATAAGGGAAATTTCTGCATTTTTGTCCAAAATTAAGTGGAATTTCTTCCTTTTTTGCCCTAAAATAAGAAGAATTTCTGCCTTTTTGGCACAAAATAAAAGGAATTTCAGGCTTTTTTTCTAAAATAAGGGTAATTTCTGAAATTTTCCCCCAAATAAGCGGAATTTCTGACTTTTTGACCTGAAATAAGGGGAATTTCTGCATTTTTCCCCAAGATAAAAGAAATTTCTGCAATTTTGCTTCAAAATAAGGGAAATTTCTGCAATTTTGTCCCAAAAAATGGAAATTTTTGCATTTTTGCCCTCAAATAAGAGAAATTTCTGCATTTTGCCCCAAAATTATGGAATTTCTGCCTTTTTGCCGCCAAATTAGGGGCATTACTTCCTATTTGCACAATAATAGGGGAAAATTATACAATTTTGCTCCAAAATAAGTGGAATTTCTACCTTTTTGCCCCAAAAAAAGGGGAATTTCTGCCTTTTTGACCCAAAATTATGGGTATTGCTGCAATTTTGCTCTAAAATAATGGGGAATTTCTGCAATTTTGCCCCAAAATAAAGGGAATTTCTGCAATTTTGACAGAAAATTAGGGGAATAACTGCAATTTTGCCGGAAAATAAGGGAAATTTTTGCAATTTTGCTTCAAAATTAGGGGAATTTCTGCCTTTTTGACCTAAAATTAGGGGCATTTCTGTCTTTTTGCCCCCTTTAAAGAAAATTTCTGCATTTTTTTCCAAAATTAAGTGGAATTTCTGCCTTTTTGCCCTAAAATAAGAATTTCTGCCCTTTTGGCACAAAATAAGGGGAATTTCAGTTTTTTTGCCCTAAAATAAGGGTTATTTCTGCATTTTTGAACCCAAATAAGCGGAATTTCTACATTTTTGACTCAAAATAATTGGAATTTCTGCATTTTTGCCCCAAGATAAGGGAAATTTCTACAATCTTGTCCCAAAATAAGGGAAATTTCTGCAATTTTGTCCCAAAAAAGGGAAATTTCAGCAATTTTGCCCCACAATAAGGGGAATTTCTGCCTTTTGCCCCAAAATTAGGGGAATTTCTGCTTTTTGCCCCAAAATTAGGGGCATTACTGGGTTTTTGCCCCAAAATAAGAGAAAATTCTGCATTTTTGCCCAAAATTAATTGGAATTTCTGCCTTTTTGCCCTAAAATAAGAACTATTTCTGTCTTTTTGGCAAAAAATAAGGGAATTTCAGTCTTTTTCCATAAAATAAGTTTAATTTCTGCAATTTGTTCCCAAATTAGCGGAATTACTGCCTTTTGGACCCGAAATAAGGGAAATTTCTAGATTTCTGTCCCATGATAAGAGAAATTTCTGCAATTTTGCCCCAAAATAAGGGAAATTTCTGTTTTTTTGACCCAAAATAGGGAGAATTTCTGCCTTTTTGCCCCAAATAAGGGGAATATCTGCAATTTTGCTCCAAAATAATGTAGACTTTCTGCATTTTTGCCTCAAAATAAAGGAAATTTCTGCAATTTTGACACAAAATAGGGGAATTTCTGCATTTTTGCCCAAAAATAAGGGAAATTTCTGAAATTTTGCCCTAAAATTAGAAGAATTTCTGCATTTTGCCTCAAAATAAAGGGAATTTCTGCAATTTTGCCACAAAATTAGGGGAATATTTGCCTTTTTGACCCAAAATTAGGGGCATTACTGTTTTTTTGCCCCAAATAAAGGAAATTTTTGCCCAAAATCAAGTGGAATTTCTGATTTTTGCCCTAAAATAAAAAGAATTTCAGCCTTTAAGTCACATAATAAGGGGAATTTCAGTCTTTTGCCCTTAAATAAGGGAAATTTCTGCATTTTTGCCCCCAAATAAGTGGAATTTCTGCCTTTATGTCTTGAAAGAAGGGGAATTTCTAACATTTTTGCCCCAAGATAAAGGAAATTTCTGCAATTTTGCGCCAAAATAAGGGAAATTTCTGCAATTTTGCCCCAAGATAAGGGAAATTTCTGCAATTATGTCCATAAAAAGGGAAATTTCAGCAATTTTGCCCCACAATTAAGGAAATTTCTGCCTTTTTGACCCAAAATTAGAGGAATTTCTGAATTATTGCCCCAAAATTAGAAGCATTACTGCATTTTTACCCCAAAATAAGAAAAATTTCTGCAGTTTGCCCCATAATAAAGATAATTTCTGCAATTTTGTACCATAAAGAGGGAAATTTCTGCATTTTTTGCCAAAATATAAGAAAAATTTCTGCCTTTTTGCCCCAACATTAGTGAAATTTCTGAATTTTGCCCCCAATTTAGAAGTATTACTGCATTTTTGCCCCAAAATATGGGAAATTTCTGCAATTTTGTTCCAAAATAAGGGAAAGTTCTGCCTTTTTACTCCAAAATAATGGAAATTTCTGAATTTTTGCCACAAAATAAAGGAAATTTCGACAATTTTATCCTAAAATAAGATAAATTTCTATCCTTTTCACTTAAAATAAGGGAAATTTCTGCCTATTTGACCCAAAATAAGGAGAATTTAAGCATTTTTGCCCTAAATTAAGGGAAACTTCTGCATTTTTGCCCGAAAATAAGGGGAATTTCTGCCTTTTTGCCTTAAAATAAGGGGAATTTAGCTTTTTGCCCCTAAATAGGGGGGATTTAATCTTATTGCCCTAAAATAAGGGTAATTTCTGTATTTTTGGCTTAAAATAGGGGAATTTCTACATTTTTGCCCCAAAATAAGGGGAATTTCTCTATTTTTGCCCTCAAATAAGGAGAATTTCTGTCTTTTTGCCCTAAAATAAGGAAAATTTCTGCATTTTTGCTCTGAAATAAGGGGAATTTCAGCATTTTTCCCCCAAATAAGCGGAATTTTTGCAATTTTGCCCAAAAATAAAGGGAATTTTTGGAATTTTGACACAAAATTAGGGGAATTTCTGCCTTTTTGACACAAAATTAGGGGCATTACTGTCTTTTTGCCCCAAATAAGGGAAATTTCTGCATTTTTGTCCAAAATTAAGTGGAATTTCTTCCTTTTTTGCCCTAAAATAAGAAGAATTTCTGCCTTTTTGGCACAAAATAAAAGGAATTTCAGGCTTTTTTTCTAAAATAAAGGTAATTTCTGAAATTTTCCCCCAAATAAGCGGAATTTCTGACTTTTTGACCTGAAATAAGGGGAATTTCTGATTTTTTCCCCAAGATAAAAAAAATTTCTGCAATTTTGCTTCAAAATAAGGGAAATTTCTGCAATTTTGTCCCAAAAAATGGAAATTTTTGCATTTTTGCCCTCAAATAAGAGAAATTTCTGCATTTTGCCCCAAAATTAGGGAATTTCTGCCTTTTTGCCGCCAAATTAGGGGCATTACTTCCTATTTGCACAATAATAAGGGAAAATTATACAATTTTGATCCAAAATAAGTGGAATTTCTACCTTTTTGCCCCAAAAGAAGGGGAATTTCTGCCTTTTTGACCCAAAATTATGGGTATTACTGCAATTTTGCTCTAAAATAATGGGGAATTTCTGCAATTTTGCCCCAAAATAAAGGGAATTTTTGCAATTTTGATAGAAAATTAGGGGAATAACTGCAATTTTGCCCCAAAATAAGGGAAGTTTTTGCAATTTTGCTTCAAAATTAGGGGAATTTCTGCCTTTTTGACCTAAAATTAGGGGCATTACTGTCTTTTTGCCCCATTTAAAGAAAATTTCTGCATTTTTTTCCAAAATTAAGTGGAATTTCTGCCTTTTTGCCCTAAAATAAGAATTTCTGCCCTTTTGGCACAAAATAAGGGGAATTTCAGTTTTTTTGCCCTAAAATAAGGGTTATTTCTGCATTTTTGAACCCAAATAAGCGGAATTTCTACATTTTTGAGTCAAAATAATTGGAATTTCTGCATTTTTGCCCCAAGATAAGGGAAATTTCTACAATCTTGTCCCAAAATAAGGGAAATTTCTGCAATTTTGTCCCAAAAAAGGGAAATTTCAGCAATTTTGCCCCACAATAATGGGAATTTCTTCCTTTTGCCCCAAAATTAGGGGAATTTCTGCTTTTTGCCCCAAAATTAGGGGCATTACTGGGTTTTTGCCGCAAAATAAGAGAAAATTCTGCATTTTTGCCCAAAATTAATTGGAATTTCTGCCTTTTTGCCCTAAAATAAGAACTATTTCTGTCTTTTTGGCAAAAAATAAGGGAATTTCAGTCTTTTTCCATAAAATAAGTTTAATTTCTGCAATTTGTTCCCAAATTAGCGGAATTACTGCCTTTTGGACCCGAAATAAGGGAAATTTCTAGATTTCTGTCCCATGATAAGAGAAATTTCTGCAATTTTGCCCCAAAATAAGGGAAATTTCTGTTTTTTTGACCCAAAATAGGGAGAATTTCTGTCTTTTTGCCCCAAATAAGGGGAATTCCTGCAATTTTGCTCCAAAATAATGTGGACTGTCTGCATTTTTGCCCCAAAATAAAGTAAATTTCTGCAATTTTGACACAAAATTAGGGGAATTTCTGCAATTTTGCCCCAAAATAAGGGAAATTTCTGAAATTTTGCCCTAAAATTAGGGGAATTTCTGCATTTTTGCCCCAAAATAAAGGGAATTTCTGCAATTTTGCCCCAAAATTAGGGAAATTTCTGCAATTTTGCTCCAAAATTAGGGGAATATTTGCCTTTTTGACAAAAATTAGGGACATTACTGTTTTTTTGCCCCAAATAAAGGAAATTTTTGCATTTTTGCCCAAAATTAAGTGGAATTTCTGATTTTTGCCCTAAAATAAAAAGAAATTCAGCCTTTAAGTCACATAATAAGGGGAATTTCAGTCTTTTTGCCCTTAAATAAGGGAAATTTCTGCATTTTTTCCCCCAAATAAGTAGAATTTCTGCCTTTAGGTCTTGAAAGAATGGGAATTTCTAACATTTTTGCCTCAAGATAAGGGAAATTTCTGCAATTTTGCTCCAAAATAAGGGGAATTTCAGCATTTTTGTGCCCAAATAAGTGGAATTTCTGCAATTTTACCCCAAAATAAAGGGAATTTCTGGAATTTTGACACAAAATTAGTGGAATTACTGCTATTTTGCCCCAAAATAAGGGAGATTTCTGCAATTTTGCTCCAAAATTAGGGGAAATTCTGCATATTTGACCCAAAATTAGGAGCATTACTGTCTTTTTGCCCTAAATAAAGGAAATTTCTGCATTTTTACTCAAAATAAAACGGAATTTCTGCCTTTTTGCCCTAAAATAAGAATTTCTGGTTTTTTGGCACAAAATAAGGGGAATTTTAGTCCTTTTGCCCTAAAATAAGGGTTATTTCTGAATTTTTGACGCCAAATAAGCGGAATTTCTGCATTTTTGACCCGAAATAAGGGTAATTTCTGCATTTTGCCCCAAGATAGGGGAATTTCTACAATTTTTCTCTAAAATAAGGGAAATTTCTGCAATTTTGTCCCAAAAAAGAGAAATTTCAGCAATTTTGCCACACAATTAGGGGAATTTCTGCCTTTTTGCCCCAAAATTAGGGGAATTTCTGCTTTTTGCCCCAAAATAAGGGGCATTACTGGGTTTTTGCCCCAAAATAAGGGAAAATTCTGCATTTTTGCCCAAAATTAATTGGAATTTCTGCCTTTTTGCCCTAACATAAGAAATATTTCTGCCTTTTTGGCAAAAAATGAGGGGAATTGTGTCTTTTTCCCTAAATTAAGTTTAATTTCTGCAATTTGCCCTTAAATTAGCGGAATTTCTGCCTTTTTGACCTGAAATAAGAGGAATTTCTGCATTTTTGTCCCAAGATAAGGGAAGTTTCTGCGATTTTGCCACAAAGTAAGGGAAATTTCTGCAATTTTGTCCCCGAAAATAGAAATTTCTGCATTTTTTGCCACAAATAACGGGAAATTCTGGATTTTGCCCCAAAATTAGGGTAATTTCTGCCTTTTTGCCTCCAAATTAGGGGCATTACTGCCTTTTTGCCCAATAATAAGGGAAAATTATGCAATTTTGCTCCAAAATGAGTGGAATTTCTACCTTTTTGCCCCAAAAGAAGGGGATTTTCTTCCTTTCTGCTCCAAACTTAAAGGAATTTTTGCAATTTTGCTCCAAAATAATGGGGAATTTCTGCAATTTTGCCCAAAAATAAAAGGAATTTCTGCAATTTGAAAAAAATTAGGGGAATTTCTGCAGTTTTGTCACAAAATAAGAGAAACTTCTGCCTTTTTGACTCAAAATTTGTGAAATTTCTGAATTTTGCCCCAAAATTAGAAGCATTACTGCAATTTTTGCCCCAAAATATGGGAAATTTTTGCAATTTTGTTCCAAAATCAGACAAATTTCTACATTTTTATCCCAAAATAATGGGAATTTCTGCATTTTTGCCACAAAATAAGAGAAATTTCTACAATTTTATCCAAAAATAAGTTAAATTTCTATCCTTTTGTTCCAAAATAAGGGAAATTTCTGCCTATTTAGCCCAAAATAAGGGGAATTTCAGCATTTTTGCACCAAATAAAGGGAAATTTCTGCATTTTTGCCCAAAAATAAGGGGAATTTCTGCCTTATTGCCCTAAAATAAGGGGAATTTACCTTCTTTCCCCAAAATAGGGAGGATTTAGTCTTTTTGCCCTAAAATAAGGGTAATTTCTGTATTTTTGGCTTAAGATAAGGGGAATTTCTGCATTTTTGCCCCAAAATAAGGGGAATTTCTGTATTTTTGCCCTGAAATAAAGAGTTTTTTTTGTCTCTTTGCCCCAAAAAATAAGGTAAATTTCTGCATTTTTGCTCCAAAATAAGGAGAATTTCAGTATTTTTGCCCCAAAATAAGGGGAATTTCTGCCTTTTTGCCCTAAAATAAAAAAAATTTCTGCATTTTTGCTCCAAAATAAGGGGAAGTTCAGCATTTTTGTCCACATATAAGGGAAATTTCTGCAATTTTGCTCCAAAATAAAGGGAATTTCTGGAATTTTGACACAAAATTAGGGGTATTACTGCAATTTTGCTCCAAAATTAGGGGAATTTCTGCCTTTTTGACACAAAATTAGAGGCATTACTGTCTTTTTGCCCCAAATAAGGGATATTTCTGCATTTTTGTCCAAAATTAAGTGGAATTTCTTCCTTTTTGCCCTAAAATAAGAAGAATTTCTGGTTTTTTTTTGGCACAAAATATAAAAAATTTCATTCTTTTTGCCCTAAAATAAGGGTAATTTCTGCATTTTTGACCCCAAATAAGTGGAATTTCTGCCTTTTTGACATGAAATAAAGGGAATTTCTGCATTTTTCTCCAAGATAAAAGAAATTTCTGCAATTTTGCCCCAAAATAAGAAAAATTTCTGCAATTTTGTCCCAAAAAATGGAAATTTCTGCATTTTTGCCCCCAAATAAGAGGAATTTCTGCATTTTGCCCCAAAATTAGGGGAATTTCCGCCTTTTTGCCCCCAAACTAGGGGCATTACTTCCTTTTTGCACAATAATAAGGGAAAATTATGCAATTTTGCTCAAAAATAAGTGGAATTTCTACCTTTTTGCCCCAAAAGAAGGGGAATTTCTGCCTTTTTGACCCAAAATTATGGGTATTACTGCAATTTTGCTCCAAAAAAATGAAGAATTTCTGCAATTTTGCCCCAAAATAAAGGGAATTTCTGCAATTTTGACAGAAAATTAGGGGAATAACTGCAATTTTGCCCCAAAATAAGGGAAGTTTTTTCAAATTTGCTCCAAAATTAGGGGAACTTCTGCCTTTTTGACCTAAAATTAGGGGCATTACTGTCTTTTTGCCCCAAATAAGGAAAATTTCTGCATTTTTTCCAAAATTAAGTGGAATTTCTGCCTTTTTGCCCTAAAATAAGAATTTCTGCCCTTTTGGCACAAAATAAGAAGAATTTCAGTCTTTTTGCCCTAAAATAAGGGTTATTTCTGCATTTTTGACCCCAAATAAGCGGAATTTCCTCATTTTTGACTCAAAATAATTGGAATTTCTGCATTTTTGCTCCAAGATAAGGGAAATTTCTACAATCTTGTCCCAAAATAAGGGAAATTTCTGCAATTTTGTCTCAAAAAAGGGAAATTTCAGCAATTTTGCCCCACAATAAGGGGAATTTTTGCCTTTTTGCCCCAAAATTAGGGGAATTTCTGCTTTTTGCCCCAAAATTAGGGACATTACTGGGTTTTTGCCCCAAAATAAGAGAAAATTCTGCATTTTTGCCCAAAATTAATTGGAATTTCTGCCTTTTTGCCCTAAAATAAGAACTATTTCTGTCTTTTTGGCAAAAAATAAGGGAATTTCAGTCTTTTTCCATAAAATAAGTTTAATTTCTGCAATTTGTTCCCAAATTAGCGGAATTAATGCATTTTGGACCCGAAATTAGGGAAATTTCTGGATTTCTGTCCCATGATAAGAGAAATTTCTGCAATTTTGCCCCAAAATAAGGGAAATTTCTGTTTTTTTGACCCAAAATAGGGAGAATTTCTGCCTTTTTGCCCCAAATAAGGGGAATTTCTGCAATTTTGCTCCAAAATAATGTGGACTTTCTGCATTTTTGCCTCAAAATAAAGTAAATTTCTGCAATTTTGACACAAAATTAGGGGAATTTCTGCAATTTTGCCCCAAAATAAGGGAAATTTCTGAAATTTTGCCCTAAAATTAGGGGAATTTCTGCATTTTTGCCCCAAAATAAAGGGAATTTCTGCAATTTTGCCCCAAAATTAGGGAAATTTCTGCAATTTTGCTCCAAAATTAGGGGAATATTTGCCTTTTTGACAAAAATTAGGGGCATTACTGTTTTTTTGCCCCAAATAAAGGAAATTTTTGCATTTTTGCCCAAAATTAAGTGGAATTTCTGATTTTTGCCCTAAAATAAAAAGAAATTCAGCCTTTAAGTCACATAATAAGGGGAATTTCAGTCTTTTTGCCCTTAAATAAGGGAAATTTCTGCATTTTTCCCCCAAATAAGTAGAATTTCTGCCTTTAGGTCTTGAAAGAAGGGGAATTTCTAACATTTTTGCCTTAAGATAAGGGAAATTTCTGCAATATTGCGCCAAAATAAGGGAAATTTCTGCAATTTTGCCCCAAGATAAGGGAAATTTCTGCAATTATGTCCATAAAAAGGGAAATTTCAGCAATTTTGCCCCACAATAAAAAGAATTTCTGCCTTTTTGATCCAAAATTAGAGAAATTTCTGAATTATTGACCAAAATTAGAAGCATTACTGCATTTTTACCCCAAAATAAGAAAAATTTCTGCAGTTTGCCCCATAATAAAGATAATTTCTGCAATTTTGTACCATAAAGACGGAAATTTCTGCATTTTTTGCCAAAATATAAGAAAAATTTCTGCCTTTTTGCCCCAAAATTAGTGAAATTTCTGAATTTTGCCCCAAAATTATAAGCATTACTGCATTTTTGCCCCAAAATATGGGAAATTTCTGCAATTTTGTTCCAAAATAAGGGAAATTTCTGCCTTTTTACCCCAAAATAATGGAAATTTCTGAATTTTTGCCACAAAATAAAGTAAATTTCGGCAATTTTATCCTAAAATAAGATAAATTTCTTTCCTTTTCACTTAAAATAAGGGAAATTTCTGCCTATTTGGCCCAAAATAAGGGGAATTTCTGCCTTTTTGCCCAAAAATAAGGGGAATTTACCTTTTTGCCCCAAAATAGGGGGAATTTAGTCTCTTTGCCCTAAAATAAAGGTAATTTCTGTATTTTTGGCTAAAAATAGGGGAATTTCTGCATTTTTGCACCAAAATAAGGGGAATTTCTGTATTTTTGCCCTGAAATAAGGAGAATTTCTGCCTTTTTGGCCTAAAATAAGGAAAATTTCTGCATTTTTGCTCCAAAATAAGGGAAATTTCTGTATTTTTGCCCTGAAATAAGGAGAATTTCTGTCTTTTTACCCTAAAATAAGGAAAATTTCTGCATTTTTGCTCCAAAATAAGGGGAATTTCAGCATTTTTGTGCCCAAATAAGTGGAATTTCTGCAATTTTACCCCAAAATAAAGGGAATTTCTGGAATTTTGACACAAAATTAGTGGAATTACTGCTATTTTGCCCCAAAATAAGGGAGATTTCTGCAATTTTGCTCCAAAATTAGGGGAAATTCTGCATATTTGACCCAAAATTAGGAGCATTACTGTCTTTTTGCCCTAAATAAAGGAAATTTCTGCATTTTTACTCAAAATAAAACGGAATTTCTGCCTTTTTGCCCTAAAATAAGAATTTCTGGTTTTTTGGCACAAAATAAGGGGAATTTTAGTCCTTTTGCCCTAAAATAAGGGTTATTTCTGAATTTTTGACGCCAAATAAGCGGAATTTCTGCATTTTTGACCCGAAATAAGGGTAATTTCTGCATTTTGCCCCAAGATAGGGGAATTTCTACAATTTTTCTCTAAAATAAGGGAAATTTCTGCAATTTTGTCCCAAAAAAGAGAAATTTCAGCAATTTTGCCACACAATTAGGGGAATTTCTGCCTTTTTGCCCCAAAATTAGGGGAATTTCTGCTTTTTGCCCCAAAATAAGGGGCATTACTGGGTTTTTGCCCCAAAATAAGGGAAAATTCTGCATTTTTGCCCAAAATTAATTGGAATTTCTGCCTTTTTGCCCTAACATAAGAAATATTTCTGCCTTTTTGGCAAAAAATGAGGGGAATTGTGTCTTTTTCCCTAAATTAAGTTTAATTTCTGCAATTTGCCCTTAAATTAGCGGAATTTCTGCCTTTTTGACCTGAAATAAGAGGAATTTCTGCATTTTTGTCCCAAGATAAGGGAAGTTTCTGCGATTTTGCCACAAAGTAAGGGAAATTTCTGCAATTTTGTCCCCGAAAATAGAAATTTCTGCATTTTTTGCCACAAATAACGGGAAATTCTGGATTTTGCCCCAAAATTAGGGTAATTTCTGCCTTTTTGCCTCCAAATTAGGGGCATTACTGCCTTTTTGCCCAATAATAAGGGAAAATTATGCAATTTTGCTCCAAAATGAGTGGAATTTCTACCTTTTTGCCCCAAAAGAAGGGGATTTTCTTCCTTTCTGCTCCAAACTTAAAGGAATTTTTGCAATTTTGCTCCAAAATAATGGGGAATTTCTGCAATTTTGCCCAAAAATAAAAGGAATTTCTGCAATTTGAAAAAAATTAGGGGAATTTCTGCAGTTTTGTCACAAAATAAGAGAAACTTCTGCCTTTTTGACTCAAAATTTGTGAAATTTCTGAATTTTGCCCCAAAATTAGAAGCATTACTGCAATTTTTGCCCCAAAATATGGGAAATTTTTGCAATTTTGTTCCAAAATCAGACAAATTTCTACATTTTTATCCCAAAATAATGGGAATTTCTGCATTTTTGCCACAAAATAAGAGAAATTTCTACAATTTTATCCAAAAATAAGTTAAATTTCTATCCTTTTGTTCCAAAATAAGGGAAATTTCTGCCTATTTAGCCCAAAATAAGGGGAATTTCAGCATTTTTGCACCAAATAAAGGGAAATTTCTGCATTTTTGCCCAAAAATAAGGGGAATTTCTGCCTTATTGCCCTAAAATAAGGGGAATTTACCTTCTTTCCCCAAAATAGGGAGGATTTAGTCTTTTTGCCCTAAAATAAGGGTAATTTCTGTATTTTTGGCTTAAGATAAGGGGAATTTCTGCATTTTTGCCCCAAAATAAGGGGAATTTCTGTATTTTTGCCCTGAAATAAAGAGTTTTTTTTGTCTCTTTGCCCCAAAAAATAAGGTAAATTTCTGCATTTTTGCTCCAAAATAAGGAGAATTTCAGTATTTTTGCCCCAAAATAAGGGGAATTTCTGCCTTTTTGCCCTAAAATAAAAAAAATTTCTGCATTTTTGCTCCAAAATAAGGGGAAGTTCAGCATTTTTGTCCACATATAAGGGAAATTTCTGCAATTTTGCTCCAAAATAAAGGGAATTTCTGGAATTTTGACACAAAATTAGGGGTATTACTGCAATTTTGCTCCAAAATTAGGGGAATTTCTGCCTTTTTGACACAAAATTAGAGGCATTACTGTCTTTTTGCCCCAAATAAGGGATATTTCTGCATTTTTGTCCAAAATTAAGTGGAATTTCTTCCTTTTTGCCCTAAAATAAGAAGAATTTCTGGGTTTTTTTTGGCACAAAATATAAAAAATTTCATTCTTTTTGCCCTAAAATAAGGGTAATTTCTGCATTTTTGACCCCAAATAAGTGGAATTTCTGCCTTTTTGACATGAAATAAAGGGAATTTCTGCATTTTTCTCCAAGATAAAAGAAATTTCTGCAATTTTGCCCCAAAATAAGAAAAATTTCTGCAATTTTGTCCCAAAAAATGGAAATTTCTGCATTTTTGCCCCCAAATAAGAGGAATTTCTGCATTTTGCCCCAAAATTAGGGGAATTTCCGCCTTTTTGCCCCCAAACTAGGGGCATTACTTCCTTTTTGCACAATAATAAGGGAAAATTATGCAATTTTGCTCAAAAATAAGTGGAATTTCTACCTTTTTGCCCCAAAAGAAGGGGAATTTCTGCCTTTTTGACCCAAAATTATGGGTATTACTGCAATTTTGCTCCAAAAAAATGAAGAATTTCTGCAATTTTGCCCCAAAATAAAGGGAATTTCTGCAATTTTGACAGAAAATTAGGGGAATAACTGCAATTTTGCCCCAAAATAAGGGAAGTTTTTTCAAATTTGCTCCAAAATTAGGGGAACTTCTGCCTTTTTGACCTAAAATTAGGGGCATTACTGTCTTTTTGCCCCAAATAAGGAAAATTTCTGCATTTTTTCCAAAATTAAGTGGAATTTCTGCCTTTTTGCCCTAAAATAAGAATTTCTGCCCTTTTGGCACAAAATAAGAAGAATTTCAGTCTTTTTGCCCTAAAATAAGGGTTATTTCTGCATTTTTGACCCCAAATAAGCGGAATTTCCTCATTTTTGACTCAAAATAATTGGAATTTCTGCATTTTTGCTCCAAGATAAGGGAAATTTCTACAATCTTGTCCCAAAATAAGGGAAATTTCTGCAATTTTGTCTCAAAAAAGGGAAATTTCAGCAATTTTGCCCCACAATAAGGGGAATTTTTGCCTTTTTGCCCCAAAATTAGGGGAATTTCTGCTTTTTGCCCCAAAATTAGGGACATTACTGGGTTTTTGCCCCAAAATAAGAGAAAATTCTGCATTTTTGCCCAAAATTAATTGGAATTTCTGCCTTTTTGCCCTAAAATAAGAACTATTTCTGTCTTTTTGGCAAAAAATAAGGGAATTTCAGTCTTTTTCCATAAAATAAGTTTAATTTCTGCAATTTGTTCCCAAATTAGCGGAATTAATGCATTTTGGACCCGAAATTAGGGAAATTTCTGGATTTCTGTCCCATGATAAGAGAAATTTCTGCAATTTTGCCCCAAAATAAGGGAAATTTCTGTTTTTTTTGACCCAAAATAGGGAGAATTTCTGCCTTTTTGCCCCAAATAAGGGGAATTTCTGCAATTTTGCTCCAAAATAATGTGGACTTTCTGCATTTTTGCCTCAAAATAAAGTAAATTTCTGCAATTTTGACACAAAATTAGGGGAATTTCTGCAATTTTGCCCCAAAATAAGGGAAATTTCTGAAATTTTGCCCTAAAATTAGGGGAATTTCTGCATTTTTGCCCCAAAATAAAGGGAATTTCTGCAATTTTGCCCCAAAATTAGGGAAATTTCTGCAATTTTGCTCCAAAATTAGGGGAATATTTGCCTTTTTGACAAAAATTAGGGGCATTACTGTTTTTTTGCCCCAAATAAAGGAAATTTTTGCATTTTTGCCCAAAATTAAGTGGAATTTCTGATTTTTGCCCTAAAATAAAAAGAAATTCAGCCTTTAAGTCACATAATAAGGGGAATTTCAGTCTTTTTGCCCTTAAATAAGGGAAATTTCTGCATTTTTTCCCCCAAATAAGTAGAATTTCTGCCTTTAGGTCTTGAAAGAAGGGGAATTTCTAACATTTTTGCCTTAAGATAAGGGAAATTTCTGCAATATTGCGCCAAAATAAGGGAAATTTCTGCAATTTTGCCCCAAGATAAGGGAAATTTCTGCAATTATGTCCATAAAAAGGGAAATTTCAGCAATTTTGCCCCACAATAAAAAGAATTTCTGCCTTTTTGATCCAAAATTAGAGAAATTTCTGAATTATTGACCAAAATTAGAAGCATTACTGCATTTTTACCCCAAAATAAGAAAAATTTCTGCAGTTTGCCCCATAATAAAGATAATTTCTGCAATTTTGTACCATAAAGACGGAAATTTCTGCATTTTTTGCCAAAATATAAGAAAAATTTCTGCCTTTTTGCCCCAAAATTAGTGAAATTTCTGAATTTTGCCCCAAAATTATAAGCATTACTGCATTTTTGCCCCAAAATATGGGAAATTTCTGCAATTTTGTTCCAAAATAAGGGAAATTTCTGCCTTTTTACCCCAAAATAATGGAAATTTCTGAATTTTTGCCACAAAATAAAGTAAATTTCGGCAATTTTATCCTAAAATAAGATAAATTTCTTTCCTTTTCACTTAAAATAAGGGAAATTTCTGCCTATTTGGCCCAAAATAAGGGGAATTTCTGCCTTTTTGCCCAAAAATAAGGGGAATTTACCTTTTTGCCCCAAAATAGGGGGAATTTAGTCTCTTTGCCCTAAAATAAAGGTAATTTCTGTATTTTTGGCTAAAAATAGGGGAATTTCTGCATTTTTGCACCAAAATAAGGGGAATTTCTGTATTTTTGCCCTGAAATAAGGAGAATTTCTGCCTTTTTGGCCTAAAATAAGGAAAATTTCTGCATTTTTGCTCCAAAATAAGGGAAATTTCTGTATTTTTGCCCTGAAATAAGGAGAATTTCTGTCTTTTTACCCTAAAATAAGGAAAATTTCTGCATTTTTGCTCCAAAATAAGGGGAATTTCAGCATTTTTGTGCCCAAATAAGTGGAATTTCTGCAATTTTACCCCAAAATAAAGGGAATTTCTGGAATTTTGACACAAAATTAGTGGAATTACTGCTATTTTGCCCCAAAATAAGGGAGATTTCTGCAATTTTGCTCCAAAATTAGGGGAAATTCTGCATTTTTGACCCAAAATTAGGAGCATTACTGTCTTTTTGCCCTAAATAAAGGAAATTTCTGCATTTTTACTCAAAATAAAACGGAATTTCTGCCTTTTTGCCCTAAAATAAGAATTTCTGGTTTTTTGGCACAAAATAAGGGGAATTTTAGTCCTTTTGCCCTAAAATAAGGGTTATTTCTGAATTTTTGACGCCAAATAAGCGGAATTTCTGCATTTTTGACCCGAAATAAGGGTAATTTCTGCATTTTGCCTCAAGATAGGGGAATTTCTACAATTTTTCTCTAAAATAAGGGAAATTTCTGCAATTTTGTCCCAAAAAAGGGAAATTTCAGCAATTTTGCCACACAATTAGGGGAATTTCTGCCTTTTTGCCCCAAAATTAGGGGAATTTCTGCTTTTTGCCCCAAAATAAGGGGCATTACTGGGTTTTTGCCCCAAAATAAGGGAAAATTCTGCATTTTTGCCCAAAATTAATTGGAATTTCTGCCTTTTTGCCCTAACATAAGAAATATTTCTGCCTTTTTGGCAAAAAATGAGGGGAATTGTGTCTTTTTCCCTAAATTAAGTTTAATTTCTGCAATTTGCCCTTAAATTAGCGGAATTTCTGCCTTTTTGACCTGAAATAAGAGGAATTTCTGCATTTTTGTCCCAAGATAAGGGAAGTTTCTGCGATTTTGCCACAAAGTAAGGGAAATTTCTGCAATTTTGTCCCCGAAAATAGAAATTTCTGCATTTTTTGCCACAAATAACGGGAAATTCTGGATTTTGCCCCAAAATTAGGGTAATTTCTGCCTTTTTGCCTCCAAATTAGGGGCATTACTGCCTTTTTGCCCAATAATAAGGGAAAATTATGCAATTTTGCTCCAAAATGAGTGGAATTTCTACCTTTTTGCCCCAAAAGAAGGGGATTTTCTTCCTTTCTGCTCCAAACTTAAAGGAATTTTTGCAATTTTGCTCCAAAATAATGGGGAATTTCTGCAATTTTGCCCAAGAATAAAAGGAATTTCTGCAATTTTGAAAAAAATTAGGGGAATTTCTGCATTTTTGTCACAAAATAAGAAAAGCTTCTGCCTTTTTGACTCAAAATTTGTGAAATTTCTGAATTTTGCCCCAAAATTAGAAGCATTACTGCAATTTTTGCCCCAAAATATGGAAAATTTCTGCAATTTTGTTCCAAAATCAGACAAATTTCTATATTTTTATCCCAAAATAATGGGAATTTCTGCATTTTTGCCACAAAATAAGAGAAATTTCTACAATTTTATCCAAAAATAAGTTAAATTTCTATCCTTTTGTTCCAAAATAAGGGAAATTTCTGCCTATTTAGCCCAAAATAAGGGGAATTTCAGCATTTTTGCACCAAATAAAGGGAAATTTCTGCATTTTTGCCCAAAAATAAGGGGAATTTCTGCCTTATTGCCCTAAAATAAGGGGAATTTACCTTCTTTCCCCAAAATAGGGAGAATTTAGTCTTTTTGCCCTAAAATAAGGGTAATTTCTGTATTTTTGGCTTAAAATAAGGGGAATTTCTGCATTTTTGCCCCAAAATAAGGGGAATTTCTGTATTTTTGCCCTGAAATAAAGAGTTTTTTTTGTCTCTTTGCCCCAAAAAATAAGGTAAATTTCTGCATTTTTGCTCCAAAATAAGGAGAATTTCAGTATTTTTGCCCCAAAATAAGGGGAATTTCTGCCTTTTTGCCCTAAAATAAAAAAATTTCTGCATTTTTGCTCCAAAATAAGGGGAAGTTCAGCATTTTTGTCCACAAATAAGGGAAATTTCTGCAATTTTGCTCCAAAATAAAGGGAATTTCTGGAATTTTGACACAAAATTAGGGGTATTACTGCAATTTTGCTCCAAAATTAGGGGAATTTCTGCCTTTTTGACACAAAATTAGAGGCATTACTGTCTTTTTGCCCCAAATAAGGGATATTTCTGCATTTTTGTCCAAAATTAAGTGGAATTTCTTCCTTTTTGCCCTAAAATAAGAATTTCTGGGTTTTTTTGGCACAAAATATAAAAAATTTCATTCTTTTTGCCCTAAAATAAGGGTAATTTCTGCATTTTTGACCCCAAATAAGTGGAATTTCTGCCTTTTTGACATGAAATAAAGGGAATTTCTGCATTTTTCTCCAAGATAAAAGAAATTTCTGCAATTTTGCCCCAAAATAAGAAAAATTTCTGCAATTTTGTCCCAAAAAATGGAAATTTCTGCATTTTTGCCCCCAAATAAGAGGAATTTCTGCATTTTGCCCCAAAATTAGGGGAATTTCCGCCTTTTTGCCCCCAAACTAGGGGCATTACTTCCTTTTTGCACAATAATAAGGGAAAATTATGCAATTTTGCTCAAAAATAAGTGGAATTTCTACCTTTTTGCCCTAAAAGAAGGGGAATTTCTGCCTTTTTGACCCAAAATTATGGGTATTACTGCAATTTTGCTCCAAAAAAATGAAGAATTTCTGCAATTTTGCCCCAAAATAAAGGGAATTTCTGCAATTTTGACAGAAAATTAGGGGAATAACTGCAATTTTGCCCCAAAATAAGGGAAGTTTTTTCAAATTTGCTCCAAAATTAGGGGAACTTCTGCCTTTTTGACCTAAAATTAGGGGCATTACTGTCTTTTTGCCCCAAATAAGGAAAATTTCTGCATTTTTTCCAAAATTAAGTGGAATTTCTGCCTTTTTACCCTAAAATAAGAATTTCTGCCCTTTTGGCACAAAATAAGAAGAATTTCAGTCTTTTTGCCCTAAAATAAGGGTTATTTCTGCATTTTTGACCCCAAATAAGCGGAATTTCCTCATTTTTGACTCAAAATAATTGGAATTTCTGCATTTTTGCTCCAAGATAAGGGAAATTTCTACAATCTTGTCCCAAAATAAGGGAAATTTCTGCAATTTTGTCTCAAAAAAGGGAAATTTCAGCAATTTTGCCCCACAATAAGGGGAATTTTTGCCTTTTTGCCCCAAAATTAGGGGAATTTCTGCTTTTTGCCCCAAAATTAGGGACATTACTGGGTTTTTGCCCCAAAATAAGAGAAAATTCTGCATTTTTGCCCAAAATTAATTGGAATTTCTGCCTTTTTGCCCTAAAATAAGAACTATTTCTGTCTTTTTGGCAAAAAATAAGGGAATTTCAGTCTTTTTCCATAAAATAAGTTTAATTTCTGCAATTTGTTCCCAAATTAGCGGAATTACTGCATTTTGGACCCGAAATTAGGGAAATTTCTGGATTTCTGTCCCATGATAAGAGAAATTTCTGCAATTTTGCCCCAAAATAAGGGAAATTTCTGTTTTTTTGACCCAAAATAGGGAGAATTTCTGCCTTTTTGCCCCAAATAAGGAAAATTTCTGCAATTTTGCTCCAAAATAATGTGGACTTTCTGCATTTTTGCCTCAAAATAAAGTAAATTTCTGCAATTTTGAACAAAATTAGGGGAATTTCTGCAATTTTGCCCCAAAATAAGGGAAATTTCTGAAATTTTGCCCTAAAATTAGGGGAATTTCTGCATTTTTGCCCCAAAATAAAGGGAATTTCTGCAATTTTGCCCCAAAATTAGGGAAATTTCTGCAATTTTGCTCCAAAATTAGGGGAATATTTGCCTTTTTGACAAAAATTAGGGGCATTACTGTTTTTTTGCCCCAAATAAAGGAAATTTTTGCATTTTTGCCCAAAATTAAGTGGAATTTCTGATCTTTGCCCTAAAATAAAAAGAAATTCAGCCTTTAAGTCACATAATAAGGGGAATTTCAGTCTTTTTGCCCTTAAATAAGGGAAATTTCTGCATTTTTTTCCCCCAAATAAGTAGAATTTCTGCCTTTAGGTCTTGAAAGAAGGGGAATTTCTAACATTTTTTCCTCAAGATAAGGGAAATTTCTGCAATTTTGCGCCAAAATAAGGGAAATTTCTGCAATTTTGCCCCAAGATAAGGGAAATTTCTGCAATTATGTCCATAAAAAGGGAAATTTCAGCAATTTTGCCCCACAATAAAAAGAATTTCTGCCTTTTTGACCCAAAATTAGAGAAATTTCTGAATTATTGCCCAAAAATTAGAAGCATTACTGCATTTTTACCCCAAAATAAGAAAAATTTCTGCAGTTTGCCCCATAATAAAGATAATTTCTGCAATTTTGTACCATAAAGAGGGAAATTTCTGCATTTTTTGCCAAAATATAAGAAAAATTTCTGCCTTTTTGCCCCAATATTAGTGAAATTACTGAATTTTGCCCCAAAATTATAAGCATTACTGCATTTTTGCCCCAAAATATGGGAAATTTCTGCAATTTTGTTCCAAAATAAGGGAAATTTCTGCCTTTTTACCCCAAAATAATGGAAATTTCTGAATTTTTTCCACAAAATAAAGGAAATTTCGGCAATTTTATCCTAAAATAAGATAAATTTCTTTCCTTTTCACTTAAAATAAGGGAAATTTCTGCCTATTTGGCCCAAAATAAGGGGAATTTCTGCATTTTTGCCCCAAATTAAGGGAAACTTCTGCATTTTTGCCCAAAAATAAGGGGAATTTCTGCCTTTTTGCCCTAAAATAAGGGGAATTTTCCTTTTTGCCCCAAAATAGGGGGAATTTAGTCTTTTTGCCCTAAAATAAAGGTAATTTCTGTATTTTTGGCTAAAAATAGGGGAATTTCTGCATTTTTGCCCCAAAATAAGGGGAATTTCTGTATTTTTGCCCTGAAATAAGGAGAATTTCTGCCTTTTTGGCCTAAAATAAGGAAAATTTCTGCATTTTTGCTCCAAAATAAGGGAAATTTCTGTATTTTTGCCCTGAAATAAGGAGAATTTCTGTCTTTTTACCCTAAAATAAGGAAAATTTCTGCATTTTTGTTCCAAAATAAGGGGAATTTCAGCATTTTTGTGCCCAAATAAGTGGAATTTCTGGAATTTTGACACAAAATTAGTGGAATTACTGCTATTTTGCCCGAAAATAAGGGAGATTTCTGCAATTTTGCTCCAAAATTAGGGGAACTTCTGCATTTTTGACCCAAAATTAGGAGCATTACTGTCTTTTTGCCCTAAATAAGGGAAATTTCTGCATTTTTACACAAAATAAAACGGAATTTCTGCCTTTTTGCCCTAAAATAAGAATTTCTGGTTTTTTGGCACAAAATAAGGGGAATTTTAGTCCTTTTGCCCTAAAATAAGGGTTATTTCTGAATTTTTGACCCCAAATAAGCGGAATTTCTGCATTTTTGACCCGAAATAAGGGTAATTTCTGCATTTTGCCCCAAGATAGGGGAATTTCTACAATTTTTCTCTAAAATAAGGGAAATTTCTGCAATTTTGTCCTAAAAAAGGGAAATTTCAGCAATTTTGCCACACAATTAGGGGAATTTCTGCCTTTTTGCCCCAAAATTAGGGGAATTTCTGCTTTTTGCCCCAAAATAAGGGGCATTACTGGGGTTTTGCCCCAAAATAAGGGAAAATTCTGCATTTTTGCCTAAAATTAATTGGAATTTCTGCCTTTCTGCCCTAAAATAAGAAGTATTTCTGTCTTTTTGGCAAAAAATGAGGGGAATTATGTCTTTTTCCCTAAATTAAGTTTAATTTCTGCAATTTGCCCCCAAATTAGTGGAATTTCTGCCTTTTTGACTTGAAATAAGGGGAATTTCTGCATTTTTGTCCCAAGATAAGGGAAGTTTCTTCAATTTTGCCACAAAGTAAGGGAAATTTCTGCAATTTTGTCCCAAAAAATGGAAATTTCTGCATTTTTGCCACAAATAACGGGAATTTCTGGATTTTGCTCCAAAATTAGGGTAATTTCTGCTTTTTTGCCTCTAAATTAGGGGCATTACTGCCTTTTTGCCCAATAATAAGGGAAAATTATGCAATTTTGCTCCAAAATGAGTGGAATTTCTACCTTTTTGCCCCAAAAGAAGGGGATTTTCTTCCTTTCTACTCCAAACTTAAAGGAATTTTTGCAATTTTGCTCCAAAATAATGGGGAATTTCTGCAATTTTGCCCTAAAAATAAAAGGAATTTCTGCAATTTTGACAAAAAATTAGGGGAATTTCTGCATTTTGTCACAAAATAAGAGAAATTTCTGCATTTTTGACCCAAAATTTGTGAAATTTCTGAATTTTGCCCCAAAATTAGAAGCATTACTGCATTTTTTGCCCCAAAATATGGGAAATTTCTGCAATTTTTTTTCAATATCAAGGAAATTTCTGCATTTTTACTCCAAAATAATGGGAATTTCGGCATTTTTGCCACAAAATAAGGGAAATTTCTACAATTTTATCCAAAAATAAGGTAAATTTCTATCCTTTTGTTCCAAAATAAGGGAAATTTCTGCCTATTTGCCCCAAAATAAGGGGAATTTCAGCCTTTTCCACCAAATAAAGGGAAATTTCTGCATTTTTGCCCAAAAATAAGGGGAATTTCTGCCTTTTTGACCTAAAATAAGGGGAATTTACCTTCTTTCCCCAAAATAGGGGGAATTTAGTCTTTTTACCCTAAATTAAGTGTAATTTCTGTATTTTTGGCTTAAAATAAGGGGAATTTCTGCATTTTTGCCCCAAAATAAGGGGAATTTCTGTATTTTTGCCCTGAAATAAGGAGTTTTTTTTTGTCTCTTTGCCCCAAAATAAGGTAAATTTCTGCATTTTTGCTCCAAAATAAGGGGATTTTCAGCATTTTTGCCCCAAAATAAGGGGAATTTCTGCCTTTTTGCAACAAAAGTAGGGTAATTTCTGCCTTTTTGCTCTAAAATAAGGGGAATTTCTGCCTTTTTGCCCTAAAATAAAAAAAAAATTCTGCATTTTTGCTCCAAAATAAGGGGAAGTTCAGCATTTTTGTCCCCCAAATAAGGGGAATTTCTGCAATTTTGCCCCAAAAAATGGAAATTTTTGCATTTTGCCCTCAAATAAGAGAAATTTCTGCATTTTGCCCCAAAATTAGGGAATTTCTGCCTTTTTGCCGCCAAATTAGGGGCATTACTTCCTATTTGGACAATAATAGGGGAAAATTATACAATTTTGCTCCAAAATAAGTAGAATTTCTACCTTTTTGCCCCAAAAGAAGGGGAATTTCTGCCTTTTTGACCCAAAATTATGGGTATTACTGCAATTTTGCTCTAAAATAATGGGGAATTTCTGCAATTTTGCCCCAAAATAAAGGGAATTTCTGCAATTTTGACAGAAAATTAGGGGAAAAACTGCAATTTTGCCCCAAAATAAGGGAAGTTTTTGCAATTTTGCTTCAAAATTAGGGGAATTTCTGCCTTTTTGACCTAAAATTAGGGGCAATACTGTCTTTTTGCCCCATTTAAGGAAAATTTCTGCATTTTTTTCCAAAATTAAGTGGAATTTCTGCCTTTTTGCCCTAAAATAAGAATTTCTGCCCTTTTGGCACAAAATAAGGGGAATTTCAGTTTTTTTGCCCTAAAATAAGGGTTATTTATGCATTTTTGAACCCAAATAAGCGGAATTTCTACATTTTTGACTCAAAATAATTGGAATTTCTACATTTTTGCCCCAAGATAAGGGAAATTTCTACAATCTTGTCCCAAAATAAGGGAAATTTCTGCAATTTTGTCCCAAAAAAGGGAAATTTCAGCAATTTTGCCCCACAATAAGGGGAATTTCTGCCTTTTGCCCCAAAATTAGGGGAATTTCTGCTTTTTGCCCCAAAATTAGGGGCATTACTGGGTTTTTGCCCCAAAATAAGAGAAAATTCTGCATTTTTGCCCAAAATTAATTGGAATTTCTGCCTTTTTGCCCTAAAATAAGAACTATTTCTGTCTTTTTGGCAAAAAATAAGGGAATTTCAGTCTTTTTCCATAAAATAAGTTTAATTTCTGCAATTTGTTCCCAAATTAGCGGAATTACTGCCTTTTGGACCCGAAATAAGGGAAATTTCTGGATTTCTGTCCCATGATAAGAGAAATTTCTGCAATTTTGCCCCAAAATAAGGGAAATTTCTGTTTTTTTGACCCAAAATAGGGAGAATTTCTGCCTTTTTGCCCCAAATAAGGGGAATTTCTGCAATTTTGCTCCAAAATAACGTGGACTTTCTGCATTTTTGCCTCAAAATAAAGGAAATTTCTGCAATTTTGACACAAAATAGGGGAATTTCTGCAATTTTGCCCAAAAATAAGGGAAATTTCTGAAATTTTGCCCTAAAATTAGGAGATTTTCTGCATTTTTGCCTCAAAATAAAGGGAATTTCTGCAATTTTGCCACAAAATTAGGGAAATTTCTGCAATTTTGCTCCAAAATTAGGGGAATATTTGCCTTTTTGACCCAAAATTAGGGGCATTACTGTATTTTGCCCCAAATAAAGGAAATTTTTGCCCAAAATTAAGTGGAATTTCTGATTTTTGCCCTAAAATAAAAAGAATTTCAGCCTTTAAGTCACATAATAAGGAGAATTTCAGTCTTTTGCCCTTAAATAAGGGAAATTTCTGCATTTTTGCCCCCAAATAAGTGGAATTTCTGCCTTTATGTCTTGAAAGAAGGGGAATTTCTTACATTTTTGCCCCAAGATAAAGGAAATTTCTGTAATTTTTGCACCAAAATAAGGGAAATTTTTGCAATTTTGCCCCAAAAAAGGGAAATTTCAGCAATTTTGCCACACAATTAGGGGAATTTCTGCCTTTTTGCCCCAAAATTGGGGGAATTTCTGCTTTTTGCCCCAAAATTAGGGGCATTACTGGGTTTTTGCTCCAAAATAAGGGAAAATTCTGCATTTTTGCCTAAAATTAATTGGAATTTCTGCCTTTTTGCCCTAAAATAAGAAGTATTTCTGTCTTTTTGGCAAAAAATGAGGGGAATTATGTCTTTTTCACTAAATTAAGTTTAATTTCTGCAATTTGCCCCCAAATTAGTGGAATTTCTGCCTTTTTGACTTGAAATAAGGGGAATTTCTGCATTTTTGTCCCAAGATAAGGGAAGTTTCTTCAATTTTGCCACAAAGTAAGGGAAATTTCTGCAATTTTGTCCCAAAAAATGGAAATTTCTGCGTTTTTGCCACAAATAACGGGAATTTCTGGATTTTGCTCCAAAATTAGGGTAATTTCTGCTTTTTTGCCTCTAAATTAGGGGCATTACTGCCTTTTTGCCCAATAATAAGGGAAAATTATGCAATTTTGCTCAAAAATGAGTGGAATTTCTACCTTTTTGCCCCAAAAGAAGGGGATTTTTTTTCTACTTTAAACTTAAAGGAATTTTTGCAATTTTGCTCCAAAATAATGGGGAATTTCTGCAATTTTGCCCAAAAAATAAAAGGAATTTCTGCAATTTTGACAAAAAATTAGGGGAATTTCTGCATTTTGTCACAAAATAAGAGAAATTTCTGCCTTTTTGACCCAAAATTTGTGAAATTTCTGAATTTTGCCCCAAAATTAGAAGCATTACTGCATTTTTTACCCCAAAATATGGGAAATTTCTGCAATTTTGTTTCAAAATCAAGGAAATTTCTGCATTTTTACCCCAAAATAATTGGAATTTCTGCATTTTTGCCACAAAATAAGGGAAATTTCTACAATTTTATCCAAAAATAAGGTAAATTTCTATCCTTTTGTTCCAAAATAAGGGAAATTTCTGCCTATTTGCCCCAAAATAAGGGGAATTTCAGCCTTTTCCACCAAATAAAGGGAAATTTCTGCATTTTTGCCCAAAAATAAGGGGAATTTCTGCCTTTTTGCCCTAAAATAAGGGGAATTTACCTTCTTTCCCCAAAATAGGGGGAATTTAGTCTTTTTACCCTAAATTAAGGGTAATTTCTGTATTTTTGGCTTAAAATAAGGGGAATTTCTGCATTTTTGCCCCAAAATAAGGGGAATTTCTGTATTTTTGCCCTGAAATAAGGAGTTTTTTTTTGTCTCTTTGCCCCAAAATAAGGTAAATTTCTGCATTTTTGCTCCAAAATAAGGGGATTTTCAGCATTTTTGCCCCAAAATAAGGGGAATTTCTGCCTTTTTGCAACAAAAGTAGGGTAATTTCTGCCTTTTTGCTCTAAAATAAGGGGAATTTCTGCCTTTTTGCCCTAAAATAAAAAAAAAATTCTGCATTTTTGCTCCAAAATAAGGGGAAGTTCAGCATTTTTGTCCCCCAAATAAGGGGAATTTCTGCAATTTTGCCCCAAAAAATGGAAATTTTTGCATTTTGCCCTCAAATAAGAGAAATTTCTGCATTTTGCCCCAAAATTAGGGAATTTCTGCCTTTTTGCCGCCAAATTAGGGGCATTACTTCCTATTTGGACAATAATAGGGGAAAATTATACAATTTTGCTCCAAAATAAGTAGAATTTCTACCTTTTTGCCCCAAAAGAAGGGGAATTTCTGCCTTTTTGACCCAAAATTATGGGTATTACTGCAATTTTGCTCTAAAATAATGGGGAATTTCTGCAATTTTGCCCCAAAATAAAGGGAATTTCTGCAATTTTGACAGAAAATTAGGGGAATAACTGCAATTTTGCCCCAAAATAAGGGAAGTTTTTTCAAATTTGCTTCAAAATTAGGGGAATTTCTGCCTTTTTGACCTAAAATTAGGGGCAATACTGTCTTTTTGCCCCATTTAAGGAAAATTTCTGCATTTTTTTCCAAAATTAAGTGGAATTTCTGCCTTTTTGCCCTAAAATAAGAATTTCTGCCCTTTTGGCACAAAATAAGGGGAATTTCAGTTTTTTTTGCCCTAAAATAAGGGTTATTTATGCATTTTTGAACCCAAATAAGCGGAATTTCTACATTTTTGACTCAAAATAATTGGAATTTCTACATTTTTGCCCCAAGATAAGGGAAATTTCTACAATCTTGTCCCAAAATAAGGGAAATTTCTGCAATTTTGTCCCAAAAAAGGGAAATTTCAGCAATTTTGCCCCACAATAAGGGGAATTTCTGCCTTTTGCCCCAAAATTAGGGGAATTTCTGCTTTTTGCCCCAAAATTAGGGGCATTACTGGGTTTTTGCCCCAAAATAAGAGAAAATTCTGCATTTTTGCCCAAAATTAATTGGAATTTCTGCCTTTTTGCCCTAAAATAAGAACTATTTCTGTCTTTTTGGCAAAAAATAAGGGAATTTCAGTCTTTTTCCATAAAATAAGTTTAATTTCTGCAATTTGTTCCCAAATTAGCGGAATTACTGCCTTTTGGACCCGAAATAAGGGAAATTTCTGGATTTCTGTCCCATGATAAGAGAAATTTCTGCAATTTTGCCCCAAAATAAGGGAAATTTCTGTTTTTTTGACCCAAAATAGGGAGAATTTCTGCCTTTTTGCCCCAAATAAGGGGAATTTCTGCAATTTTGCTCCAAAATAATGTGGACTTTCTGCATTTTTGCCTCAAAATAAAGGAAATTTCTGCAATTTTGACACAAAATAGGGGAATTTCTGCAATTTTGCCCAAAAATAAGGGAAATTTCTGAAATTTTGCCCTAAAATTAGGAGATTTTCTGCATTTTTGCCTCAAAATAAAGGGAATTTCTGCAATTTTGCCACAAAATTAGGGAAATTTCTGCAATTTTGCTCCAAAATTAGGGGAATATTTGCCTTTTTGACCCAAAATTAGGGGCATTACTGTATTTTGCCCCAAATAAAGGAAATTTTTGCCCAAAATTAAGTGGAATTTCTGATTTTTGCCCTAAAATAAAAAGAATTTCAGCCTTTAAGTCACATAATAAGGAGAATTTCAGTCTTTTGCCCTTAAATAAGGGAAATTTCTGCATTTTTGCCCCCAAATAAGTGGAATTTCTGCCTTTATGTCTTGAAAGAAGGGGAATTTCTTACATTTTTGCCCCAAGATAAAGGAAATTTCTGCAATTTTTGCACCAAAATAAGGGAAATTTTTGCAATTTTGCCCCAAAAAAGGGAAATTTCAGCAATTTTGCCACACAATTAGGGGAATTTCTGCCTTTTTGCCCCAAAATTGGGGTAATTTCTGCTTTTTGCCCCAAAATTAGGGGCATTACTGGGTTTTTGCTCCAAAATAAGGGAAAATTCTGCATTTTTGCCTAAAATTAATTGGAATTTCTGCCTTTTTGCCCTAAAATAAGAAGTATTTCTGTCTTTTTGGCAAAAAATGAGGGGAATTATGTCTTTTTCCCTAAATTAAGTTTAATTTCTGCAATTTGCCCCCAAATTAGTGGAATTTCTGCCTTTTTGACTTGAAATAAGGGGAATTTCTGCATTTTTGTCCCAAGATAAGGGAAGTTTCTTCAATTTTGCCACAAAGTAAGGGAAATTTCTGCAATTTTGTCCCAAAAAATGGAAATTTCTGCGTTTTTGCCACAAATAACGGGAATTTCTGGATTTTGCTCCAAAATTAGGGTAATTTCTGCTTTTTTGCCTCTAAATTAGGGGCATTACTGCCTTTTTGCCCAATAATAAGGGAAAATTATGCAATTTTGCTCAAAAATGAGTGGAATTTCTACCTTTTTGCCCCAAAAGAAGGGGATTTTTTTTCTACTTTAAACTTAAAGGAATTTTTGCAATTTTGCTCCAAAATAATGGGGAATTTCTGCAATTTTGCCCAAAAAATAAAAGGAATTTCTGCAATTTTGACAAAAAATTAGGGGAATTTCTGCATTTTGTCACAAAATAAGAGAAATTTCTGCCTTTTTGACCCAAAATTTGTGAAATTTCTGAATTTTGCCCCAAAATTAGAAGCATTACTGCATTTTTTACCCCAAAATATGGGAAATTTCTGCAATTTTGTTTCAAAATCAAGGAAATTTCTGCATTTTTACCCCAAAATAATTGGAATTTCTGCATTTTTGCCACAAAATAAGGGAAATTTCTACAATTTTATCCAAAAATAAGGTAAATTTCTATCCTTTTGTTCCAAAATAAGGGAAATTTCTGCCTATTTGCCCCAAAATAAGGGGAATTTCAGCCTTTTCCACCAAATAAAGGGAAATTTCTGCATTTTTGCCCAAAAATAAGGGGAATTTCTGCCTTTTTGCCCTAAAATAAGGGGAATTTACCTTCTTTCCCCAAAATAGGGGGAATTTAGTCTTTTTACCCTAAATTAAGGGTAATTTCTGTATTTTTGGCTTAAAATAAGGGGAATTTCTGCATTTTTGCCCCAAAATAAGGGGAATTTCTGTATTTTTGCCCTGAAATAAGGAGTTTTTTTTTGTCTCTTTGCCCCAAAATAAGGTAAATTTCTGCATTTTTGCTCCAAAATAAGGGGATTTTCAGCATTTTTGCCCCAAAATAAGGGGAATTTCTGCCTTTTTGCAACAAAAGTAGGGTAATTTCTGCCTTTTTGCTCTAAAATAAGGGGAATTTCTGCCTTTTTGCCCTAAAATAAAAAAAAATTCTGCATTTTTGCTCCAAAATAAGGGGAAGTTCAGCATTTTTGTCCCCCAAATAAGGGGAATTTCTGCAATTTTGCCCCAAAAAATGGAAATTTTTGCATTTTGCCCTCAAATAAGAGAAATTTCTGCATTTTGCCCCAAAATTAGGGAATTTCTGCCTTTTTGCCGCCAAATTAGGGGCATTACTTCCTATTTGGACAATAATAGGGGAAAATTATACAATTTTGCTCCAAAATAAGTAGAATTTCTACCTTTTTGCCCCAAAAGAAGGGGAATTTCTGCCTTTTTGACCCAAAATTATGGGTATTACTGCAATTTTGCTCTAAAATAATGGGGAATTTCTGCAATTTTGCCCCAAAATAAAGGGAATTTCTGCAATTTTGACAGAAAATTAGGGGAATAACTGCAATTTTGCCCCAAAATAAGGGAAGTTTTTTCAAATTTGCTTCAAAATTAGGGGAATTTCTGCCTTTTTGACCTAAAATTAGGGGCAATACTGTCTTTTTGCCCCATTTAAGGAAAATTTCTGCATTTTTTTCCAAAATTAAGTGGAATTTCTGCCTTTTTGCCCTAAAATAAGAATTTCTGCCCTTTTGGCACAAAATAAGGGGAATTTCAGTTTTTTTGCCCTAAAATAAGGGTTATTTATGCATTTTTGAACCCAAATAAGCGGAATTTCTACATTTTTGACTCAAAATAATTGGAATTTCTACATTTTTGCCCCAAGATAAGGGAAATTTCTACAATCTTGTCCCAAAATAAGGGAAATTTCTGCAATTTTGTCCCAAAAAAGGGAAATTTCAGCAATTTTGCCCCACAATAAGGGGAATTTCTGCCTTTTGCCCCAAAATTAGGGGAATTTCTGCTTTTTGCCCCAAAATTAGGGGCATTACTGGGTTTTTGCCCCAAAATAAGAGAAAATTCTGCATTTTTGCCCAAAATTAATTGGAATTTCTGCCTTTTTGCCCTAAAATAAGAACTATTTCTGTCTTTTTGGCAAAAAATAAGGGAATTTCAGTCTTTTTCCATAAAATAAGTTTAATTTCTGCAATTTGTTCCCAAATTAGCGGAATTACTGCCTTTTGGACCCGAAATAAGGGAAATTTCTGGATTTCTGTCCCATGATAAGAGAAATTTCTGCAATTTTGCCCCAAAATAAGGGAAATTTCTGTTTTTTTGACCCAAAATAGGGAGAATTTCTGCCTTTTTGCCCCAAATAAGGGGAATTTCTGCAATTTTGCTCCAAAATAATGTGGACTTTCTGCATTTTTGCCTCAAAATAAAGGAAATTTCTGCAATTTTGACACAAAATAGGGGAATTTCTGCAATTTTGCCCAAAAATAAGGGAAATTTCTGAAATTTTGCCCTAAAATTAGGAGATTTTCTGCATTTTTGCCTCAAAATAAAGGGAATTTCTGCAATTTTGCCACAAAATTAGGGAAATTTCTGCAATTTTGCTCCAAAATTAGGGGAATATTTGCCTTTTTGACCCAAAATTAGGGGCATTACTGTATTTTGCCCCAAATAAAGGAAATTTTTGCCCAAAATTAAGTGGAATTTCTGATTTTTGCCCTAAAATAAAAAGAATTTCAGCCTTTAAGTCACATAATAAGGAGAATTTCAGTCTTTTGCCCTTAAATAAGGGAAATTTCTGCATTTTTGCCCCCAAATAAGTGGAATTTCTGCCTTTATGTCTTGAAAGAAGGGGAATTTCTTACATTTTTGCCCCAAGATAAAGGAAATTTCTGTAATTTTTGCACCAAAATAAGGGAAATTTTTGCAATTTTGCCCCAAAAAAGGGAAATTTCAGCAATTTTGCCACACAATTAGGGGAATTTCTGCCTTTTTGCCCCAAAATTGGGGTAATTTCTGCTTTTTGCCCCAAAATTAGGGGCATTACTGGGTTTTTGCTCCAAAATAAGGGAAAATTCTGCATTTTTGCCTAAAATTAATTGGAATTTCTGCCTTTTTGCCCTAAAATAAGAAGTATTTCTGTCTTTTTGGCAAAAAATGAGGGGAATTATGTCTTTTTCACTAAATTAAGTTTAATTTCTGCAATTTGCCCCCAAATTAGTGGAATTTCTGCCTTTTTGACTTGAAATAAGGGGAATTTCTGCATTTTTGTCCCAAGATAAGGGAAGTTTCTTCAATTTTGCCACAAAGTAAGGGAAATTTCTGCAATTTTGTCCCAAAAAATGGAAATTTCTGCGTTTTTGCCACAAATAACGGGAATTTCTGGATTTTGCTCCAAAATTAGGGTAATTTCTGCTTTTTTGCCTCTAAATTAGGGGCATTACTGCCTTTTTGCCCAATAATAAGGGAAAATTATGCAATTTTGCTCAAAAATGAGTGGAATTTCTACCTTTTTGCCCCAAAAGAAGGGGATTTTTTTTCTACTTTAAACTTAAAGGAATTTTTGCAATTTTGCTCCAAAATAATGGGGAATTTCTGCAATTTTGCCCAAAAAATAAAAGGAATTTCTGCAATTTTGACAAAAAATTAGGGGAATTTCTGCATTTTGTCACAAAATAAGAGAAATTTCTGCCTTTTTGACCCAAAATTTGTGAAATTTCTGAATTTTGCCCCAAAATTAGAAGCATTACTGCATTTTTTACCCCAAAATATGGGAAATTTCTGCAATTTTGTTTCAAAATCAAGGAAATTTCTGCATTTTTACCCCAAAATAATTGGAATTTCTGCATTTTTGCCACAAAATAAGGGAAATTTCTACAATTTTATCCAAAAATAAGGTAAATTTCTATCCTTTTGTTCCAAAATAAGGGAAATTTCTGCCTATTTGCCCCAAAATAAGGGGAATTTCAGCCTTTTCCACCAAATAAAGGGAAATTTCTGCATTTTTGCCCAAAAATAAGGGGAATTTCTGCCTTTTTGCCCTAAAATAAGGGGAATTTACCTTCTTTCCCCAAAATAGGGGGAATTTAGTCTTTTTACCCTAAATTAAGGGTAATTTCTGTATTTTTGGCTTAAAATAAGGGGAATTTCTGCATTTTTGCCCCAAAATAAGGGGAATTTCTGTATTTTTGCCCTGAAATAAGGAGTTTTTTTTTGTCTCTTTGCCCCAAAATAAGGTAAATTTCTGCATTTTTGCTCCAAAATAAGGGGATTTTCAGCATTTTTGCCCCAAAATAAGGGGAATTTCTGCCTTTTTGCAACAAAAGTAGGGTAATTTCTGCCTTTTTGCTCTAAAATAAGGGGAATTTCTGCCTTTTTGCCCTAAAATAAAAAAAAAATTCTGCATTTTTGCTCCAAAATAAGGGGAAGTTCAGCATTTTTGTCCCCCAAATAAGGGGAATTTCTGCAATTTTGCCCCAAAAAATGGAAATTTTTGCATTTTGCCCTCAAATAAGAGAAATTTCTGCATTTTGCCCCAAAATTAGGGAATTTCTGCCTTTTTGCCGCCAAATTAGGGGCATTACTTCCTATTTGGACAATAATAGGGGAAAATTATACAATTTTGCTCCAAAATAAGTAGAATTTCTACCTTTTTGCCCCAAAAGAAGGGGAATTTCTGCCTTTTTGACCCAAAATTATGGGTATTACTGCAATTTTGCTCTAAAATAATGGGGAATTTCTGCAATTTTGCCCCAAAATAAAGGGAATTTCTGCAATTTTGACAGAAAATTAGGGGAATAACTGCAATTTTGCCCCAAAATAAGGGAAGTTTTTTCAAATTTGCTTCAAAATTAGGGGAATTTCTGCCTTTTTGACCTAAAATTAGGGGCAATACTGTCTTTTTGCCCCATTTAAGGAAAATTTCTGCATTTTTTTCCAAAATTAAGTGGAATTTCTGCCTTTTTGCCCTAAAATAAGAATTTCTGCCCTTTTGGCACAAAATAAGGGGAATTTCAGTTTTTTTTGCCCTAAAATAAGGGTTATTTATGCATTTTTGAACCCAAATAAGCGGAATTTCTACATTTTTGACTCAAAATAATTGGAATTTCTACATTTTTGCCCCAAGATAAGGGAAATTTCTACAATCTTGTCCCAAAATAAGGGAAATTTCTGCAATTTTGTCCCAAAAAAGGGAAATTTCAGCAATTTTGCCCCACAATAAGGGGAATTTCTGCCTTTTGCCCCAAAATTAGGGGAATTTCTGCTTTTTGCCCCAAAATTAGGGGCATTACTGGGTTTTTGCCCCAAAATAAGAGAAAATTCTGCATTTTTGCCCAAAATTAATTGGAATTTCTGCCTTTTTGCCCTAAAATAAGAACTATTTCTGTCTTTTTGGCAAAAAATAAGGGAATTTCAGTCTTTTTCCATAAAATAAGTTTAATTTCTGCAATTTGTTCCCAAATTAGCGGAATTACTGCCTTTTGGACCCGAAATAAGGGAAATTTCTGGATTTCTGTCCCATGATAAGAGAAATTTCTGCAATTTTGCCCCAAAATAAGGGAAATTTCTGTTTTTTTGACCCAAAATAGGGAGAATTTCTGCCTTTTTGCCCCAAATAAGGGGAATTTCTGCAATTTTGCTCCAAAATAATGTGGACTTTCTGCATTTTTGCCTCAAAATAAAGGAAATTTCTGCAATTTTGACACAAAATAGGGGAATTTCTGCAATTTTGCCCAAAAATAAGGGAAATTTCTGAAATTTTGCCCTAAAATTAGGAGATTTTCTGCATTTTTGCCTCAAAATAAAGGGAATTTCTGCAATTTTGCCACAAAATTAGGGAAATTTCTGCAATTTTGCTCCAAAATTAGGGGAATATTTGCCTTTTTGACCCAAAATTAGGGGCATTACTGTATTTTGCCCCAAATAAAGGAAATTTTTGCCCAAAATTAAGTGGAATTTCTGATTTTTGCCCTAAAATAAAAAGAATTTCAGCCTTTAAGTCACATAATAAGGAGAATTTCAGTCTTTTGCCCTTAAATAAGGGAAATTTCTGCATTTTTGCCCCCAAATAAGTGGAATTTCTGCCTTTATGTCTTGAAAGAAGGGGAATTTCTTACATTTTTGCCCCAAGATAAAGGAAATTTCTGCAATTTTTGCACCAAAATAAGGGAAATTTTTGCAATTTTGCCCCAAAAAAGGGAAATTTCTGCAATTTTGCCACACAATTAGGGGAATTTCTGCCTTTTTGCCCCAAAATTGGGGTAATTTCTGCTTTTTGCCCCAAAATTAGGGGCATTACTGGGTTTTTGCTCCAAAATAAGGGAAAATTCTGCATTTTTGCCTAAAATTAATTGGAATTTCTGCCTTTTTGCCCTAAAATAAGAAGTATTTCTGTCTTTTTGGCAAAAAATGAGGGGAATTATGTCTTTTTCCCTAAATTAAGTTTAATTTCTGCAATTTGCCCCCAAATTAGTGGAATTTCTGCCTTTTTGACTTGAAATAAGGGGAATTTCTGCATTTTTGTCCCAAGATAAGGGAAGTTTCTTCAATTTTGCCACAAAGTAAGGGAAATTTCTGCAATTTTGTCCCAAAAAATGGAAATTTCTGCGTTTTTGCCACAAATAACGGGAATTTCTGGATTTTGCTCCAAAATTAGGGTAATTTCTGCTTTTTTGCCTCTAAATTAGGGGCATTACTGCCTTTTTGCCCAATAATAAGGGAAAATTATGCAATTTTGCTCAAAAATGAGTGGAATTTCTACCTTTTTGCCCCAAAAGAAGGGGATTTTTTTTCTACTTTAAACTTAAAGGAATTTTTGCAATTTTGCTCCAAAATAATGGGGAATTTCTGCAATTTTGCCCAAAAAATAAAAGGAATTTCTGCAATTTTGACAAAAAATTAGGGGAATTTCTGCATTTTGTCACAAAATAAGAGAAATTTCTGCCTTTTTGACCCAAAATTTGTGAAATTTCTGAATTTTGCCCCAAAATTAGAAGCATTACTGCATTTTTTACCCCAAAATATGGGAAATTTCTGCAATTTTGTTTCAAAATCAAGGAAATTTCTGCATTTTTACCCCAAAATAATTGGAATTTCTGCATTTTTGCCACAAAATAAGGGAAATTTCTACAATTTTATCCAAAAATAAGGTAAATTTCTATCCTTTTGTTCCAAAATAAGGGAAATTTCTGCCTATTTGCCCCAAAATAAGGGGAATTTCAGCCTTTTCCACCAAATAAAGGGAAATTTCTGCATTTTTGCCCAAAAATAAGGGGAATTTCTGCCTTTTTGCCCTAAAATAAGGGGAATTTACCTTCTTTCCCCAAAATAGGGGGAATTTAGTCTTTTTACCCTAAATTAAGGGTAATTTCTGTATTTTTGGCTTAAAATAAGGGGAATTTCTGCATTTTTGCCCCAAAATAAGGGGAATTTCTGTATTTTTGCCCTGAAATAAGGAGTTTTTTTTTGTCTCTTTGCCCCAAAATAAGGTAAATTTCTGCATTTTTGCTCCAAAATAAGGGGATTTTCAGCATTTTTGCCCCAAAATAAGGGGAATTTCTGCCTTTTTGCAACAAAAGTAGGGTAATTTCTGCCTTTTTGCTCTAAAATAAGGGGAATTTCTGCCTTTTTGCCCTAAAATAAAAAAAAAATTCTGCATTTTTGCTCCAAAATAAGGGGAAGTTCAGCATTTTTGTCCCCCAAATAAGGGGAATTTCTGCAATTTTGCCCCAAAAAATGGAAATTTTTGCATTTTGCCCTCAAATAAGAGAAATTTCTGCATTTTGCCCCAAAATTAGGGAATTTCTGCCTTTTTGCCGCCAAATTAGGGGCATTACTTCCTATTTGGACAATAATAGGGGAAAATTATACAATTTTGCTCCAAAATAAGTAGAATTTCTACCTTTTTGCCCCAAAAGAAGGGGAATTTCTGCCTTTTTGACCCAAAATTATGGGTATTACTGCAATTTTGCTCTAAAATAATGGGGAATTTCTGCAATTTTGCCCCAAAATAAAGGGAATTTCTGCAATTTTGACAGAAAATTAGGGGAATAACTGCAATTTTGCCCCAAAATAAGGGAAGTTTTTTCAAATTTGCTTCAAAATTAGGGGAATTTCTGCCTTTTTGACCTAAAATTAGGGGCAATACTGTCTTTTTGCCCCATTTAAGGAAAATTTCTGCATTTTTTTCCAAAATTAAGTGGAATTTCTGCCTTTTTGCCCTAAAATAAGAATTTCTGCCCTTTTGGCACAAAATAAGGGGAATTTCAGTTTTTTTTGCCCTAAAATAAGGGTTATTTATGCATTTTTGAACCCAAATAAGCGGAATTTCTACATTTTTGACTCAAAATAATTGGAATTTCTACATTTTTGCCCCAAGATAAGGGAAATTTCTACAATCTTGTCCCAAAATAAGGGAAATTTCTGCAATTTTGTCCCAAAAAAGGGAAATTTCAGCAATTTTGCCCCACAATAAGGGGAATTTCTGCCTTTTGCCCCAAAATTAGGGGAATTTCTGCTTTTTGCCCCAAAATTAGGGGCATTACTGGGTTTTTGCCCCAAAATAAGAGAAAATTCTGCATTTTTGCCCAAAATTAATTGGAATTTCTGCCTTTTTGCCCTAAAATAAGAACTATTTCTGTCTTTTTGGCAAAAAATAAGGGAATTTCAGTCTTTTTCCATAAAATAAGTTTAATTTCTGCAATTTGTTCCCAAATTAGCGGAATTACTGCCTTTTGGACCCGAAATAAGGGAAATTTCTGGATTTCTGTCCCATGATAAGAGAAATTTCTGCAATTTTGCCCCAAAATAAGGGAAATTTCTGTTTTTTTGACCCAAAATAGGGAGAATTTCTGCCTTTTTGCCCCAAATAAGGGGAATTTCTGCAATTTTGCTCCAAAATAATGTGGACTTTCTGCATTTTTGCCTCAAAATAAAGGAAATTTCTGCAATTTTGACACAAAATAGGGGAATTTCTGCAATTTTGCCCAAAAATAAGGGAAATTTCTGAAATTTTGCCCTAAAATTAGGAGATTTTCTGCATTTTTGCCTCAAAATAAAGGGAATTTCTGCAATTTTGCCACAAAATTAGGGAAATTTCTGCAATTTTGCTCCAAAATTAGGGGAATATTTGCCTTTTTGACCCAAAATTAGGGGCATTACTGTATTTTGCCCCAAATAAAGGAAATTTTTGCCCAAAATTAAGTGGAATTTCTGATTTTTGCCCTAAAATAAAAAGAATTTCAGCCTTTAAGTCACATAATAAGGAGAATTTCAGTCTTTTGCCCTTAAATAAGGGAAATTTCTGCATTTTTGCCCCCAAATAAGTGGAATTTCTGCCTTTATGTCTTGAAAGAAGGGGAATTTCTTACATTTTTGCCCCAAGATAAAGGAAATTTCTGTAATTTTTGCACCAAAATAAGGGAAATTTTTGCAATTTTGCCCCAAAAAAGGGAAATTTCAGCAATTTTGCCACACAATTAGGGGAATTTCTGCCTTTTTGCCCCAAAATTGGGGGAATTTCTGCTTTTTGCCCCAAAATTAGGGGCATTACTGGGTTTTTGCTCCAAAATAAGGGAAAATTCTGCATTTTTGCCTAAAATTAATTGGAATTTCTGCCTTTTTGCCCTAAAATAAGAAGTATTTCTGTCTTTTTGGCAAAAAATGAGGGGAATTATGTCTTTTTCACTAAATTAAGTTTAATTTCTGCAATTTGCCCCCAAATTAGTGGAATTTCTGCCTTTTTGACTTGAAATAAGGGGAATTTCTGCATTTTTGTCCCAAGATAAGGGAAGTTTCTTCAATTTTGCCACAAAGTAAGGGAAATTTCTGCAATTTTGTCCCAAAAAATGGAAATTTCTGCGTTTTTGCCACAAATAACGGGAATTTCTGGATTTTGCTCCAAAATTAGGGTAATTTCTGCTTTTTTGCCTCTAAATTAGGGGCATTACTGCCTTTTTGCCCAATAATAAGGGAAAATTATGCAATTTTGCTCAAAAATGAGTGGAATTTCTACCTTTTTGCCCCAAAAGAAGGGGATTTTTTTTCTACTTTAAACTTAAAGGAATTTTTGCAATTTTGCTCCAAAATAATGGGGAATTTCTGCAATTTTGCCCAAAAAATAAAAGGAATTTCTGCAATTTTGACAAAAAATTAGGGGAATTTCTGCATTTTGTCACAAAATAAGAGAAATTTCTGCCTTTTTGACCCAAAATTTGTGAAATTTCTGAATTTTGCCCCAAAATTAGAAGCATTACTGCATTTTTTACCCCAAAATATGGGAAATTTCTGCAATTTTGTTTCAAAATCAAGGAAATTTCTGCATTTTTACCCCAAAATAATTGGAATTTCTGCATTTTTGCCACAAAATAAGGGAAATTTCTACAATTTTATCCAAAAATAAGGTAAATTTCTATCCTTTTGTTCCAAAATAAGGGAAATTTCTGCCTATTTGCCCCAAAATAAGGGGAATTTCAGCCTTTTCCACCAAATAAAGGGAAATTTCTGCATTTTTGCCCAAAAATAAGGGGAATTTCTGCCTTTTTGCCCTAAAATAAGGGGAATTTACCTTCTTTCCCCAAAATAGGGGGAATTTAGTCTTTTTACCCTAAATTAAGGGTAATTTCTGTATTTTTGGCTTAAAATAAGGGGAATTTCTGCATTTTTGCCCCAAAATAAGGGGAATTTCTGTATTTTTGCCCTGAAATAAGGAGTTTTTTTTTGTCTCTTTGCCCCAAAATAAGGTAAATTTCTGCATTTTTGCTCCAAAATAAGGGGATTTTCAGCATTTTTGCCCCAAAATAAGGGGAATTTCTGCCTTTTTGCAACAAAAGTAGGGTAATTTCTGCCTTTTTGCTCTAAAATAAGGGGAATTTCTGCCTTTTTGCCCTAAAATAAAAAAAAAATTCTGCATTTTTGCTCCAAAATAAGGGGAAGTTCAGCATTTTTGTCCCCCAAATAAGGGGAATTTCTGCAATTTTGCCCCAAAAAATGGAAATTTTTGCATTTTGCCCTCAAATAAGAGAAATTTCTGCATTTTGCCCCAAAATTAGGGAATTTCTGCCTTTTTGCCGCCAAATTAGGGGCATTACTTCCTATTTGGACAATAATAGGGGAAAATTATACAATTTTGCTCCAAAATAAGTAGAATTTCTACCTTTTTGCCCCAAAAGAAGGGGAATTTCTGCCTTTTTGACCCAAAATTATGGGTATTACTGCAATTTTGCTCTAAAATAATGGGGAATTTCTGCAATTTTGCCCCAAAATAAAGGGAATTTCTGCAATTTTGACAGAAAATTAGGGGAATAACTGCAATTTTGCCCCAAAATAAGGGAAGTTTTTTCAAATTTGCTTCAAAATTAGGGGAATTTCTGCCTTTTTGACCTAAAATTAGGGGCAATACTGTCTTTTTGCCCCATTTAAGGAAAATTTCTGCATTTTTTTCCAAAATTAAGTGGAATTTCTGCCTTTTTGCCCTAAAATAAGAATTTCTGCACTTTTGGCACAAAATAAGGGGAATTTCAGTTTTTTTTGCCCTAAAATAAGGGTTATTTATGCATTTTTGAACCCAAATAAGCGGAATTTCTACATTTTTGACTCAAAATAATTGGAATTTCTACATTTTTGCCCCAAGATAAGGGAAATTTCTACAATCTTGTCCCAAAATAAGGGAAATTTCTGCAATTTTGTCCCAAAAAAGGGAAATTTCAGCAATTTTGCCCCACAATAAGGGGAATTTCTGCCTTTTGCCCCAAAATTAGGGGAATTTCTGCTTTTTGCCCCAAAATTAGGGGCATTACTGGGTTTTTGCCCCAAAATAAGAGAAAATTCTGCATTTTTGCCCAAAATTAATTGGAATTTCTGCCTTTTTGCCCTAAAATAAGAACTATTTCTGTCTTTTTGGCAAAAAATAAGGGAATTTCAGTCTTTTTCCATAAAATAAGTTTAATTTCTGCAATTTGTTCCCAAATTAGCGGAATTACTGCCTTTTGGACCCGAAATAAGGGAAATTTCTGGATTTCTGTCCCATGATAAGAGAAATTTCTGCAATTTTGCCCCAAAATAAGGGAAATTTCTGTTTTTTTGACCCAAAATAGGGAGAATTTCTGCCTTTTTGCCCCAAATAAGGGGAATTTCTGCAATTTTGCTCCAAAATAATGTGGACTTTCTGCATTTTTGCCTCAAAATAAAGGAAATTTCTGCAATTTTGACACAAAATAGGGGAATTTCTGCAATTTTGCCCAAAAATAAGGGAAATTTCTGAAATTTTGCCCTAAAATTAGGAGATTTTCTGCATTTTTGCCTCAAAATAAAGGGAATTTCTGCAATTTTGCCACAAAATTAGGGAAATTTCTGCAATTTTGCTCCAAAATTAGGGGAATATTTGCCTTTTTGACCCAAAATTAGGGGCATTACTGTATTTTGCCCCAAATAAAGGAAATTTTTGCCCAAAATTAAGTGGAATTTCTGATTTTTGCCCTAAAATAAAAAGAATTTCAGCCTTTAAGTCACATAATAAGGAGAATTTCAGTCTTTTGCCCTTAAATAAGGGAAATTTCTGCATTTTTGCCCCCAAATAAGTGGAATTTCTGCCTTTATGTCTTGAAAGAAGGGGAATTTCTTACATTTTTGCCCCAAGATAAAGGAAATTTCTGTAATTTTTGCACCAAAATAAGGGAAATTTTTGCAATTTTGCCCCAAAAAAGGGAAATTTCAGCAATTTTGCCACACAATTAGGGGAATTTCTGCCTTTTTGCCCCAAAATTGGGGGAATTTCTGCTTTTTGCCCCAAAATTAGGGGCATTACTGGGTTTTTGCTCCAAAATAAGGGAAAATTCTGCATTTTTGCCTAAAATTAATTGGAATTTCTGCCTTTTTGCCCTAAAATAAGAAGTATTTCTGTCTTTTTGGCAAAAAATGAGGGGAATTATGTCTTTTTCACTAAATTAAGTTTAATTTCTGCAATTTGCCCCCAAATTAGTGGAATTTCTGCCTTTTTGACTTGAAATAAGGGGAATTTCTGCATTTTTGTCCCAAGATAAGGGAAGTTTCTTCAATTTTGCCACAAAGTAAGGGAAATTTCTGCAATTTTGTCCCAAAAAATGGAAATTTCTGCGTTTTTGCCACAAATAACGGGAATTTCTGGATTTTGCTCCAAAATTAGGGTAATTTCTGCTTTTTTGCCTCTAAATTAGGGGCATTACTGCCTTTTTGCCCAATAATAAGGGAAAATTATGCAATTTTGCTCAAAAATGAGTGGAATTTCTACCTTTTTGCCCCAAAAGAAGGGGATTTTTTTTCTACTTTAAACTTAAAGGAATTTTTGCAATTTTGCTCCAAAATAATGGGGAATTTCTGCAATTTTGCCCAAAAAATAAAAGGAATTTCTGCAATTTTGACAAAAAATTAGGGGAATTTCTGCATTTTGTCACAAAATAAGAGAAATTTCTGCCTTTTTGACCCAAAATTTGTGAAATTTCTGAATTTTGCCCCAAAATTAGAAGCATTACTGCATTTTTTACCCCAAAATATGGGAAATTTCTGCAATTTTGTTTCAAAATCAAGGAAATTTCTGCATTTTTACCCCAAAATAATTGGAATTTCTGCATTTTTGCCACAAAATAAGGGAAATTTCTACAATTTTATCCAAAAATAAGGTAAATTTCTATCCTTTTGTTCCAAAATAAGGGAAATTTCTGCCTATTTGCCCCAAAATAAGGGGAATTTCAGCCTTTTCCACCAAATAAAGGGAAATTTCTGCATTTTTGCCCAAAAATAAGGGGAATTTCTGCCTTTTTGCCCTAAAATAAGGGGAATTTACCTTCTTTCCCCAAAATAGGGGGAATTTAGTCTTTTTACCCTAAATTAAGGGTAATTTCTGTATTTTTGGCTTAAAATAAGGGGAATTTCTGCATTTTTGCCCCAAAATAAGGGGAATTTCTGTATTTTTGCCCTGAAATAAGGAGTTTTTTTTTGTCTCTTTGCCCCAAAATAAGGTAAATTTCTGCATTTTTGCTCCAAAATAAGGGGATTTTCAGCATTTTTGCCCCAAAATAAGGGGAATTTCTGCCTTTTTGCAACAAAAGTAGGGTAATTTCTGCCTTTTTGCTCTAAAATAAGGGGAATTTCTGCCTTTTTGCCCTAAAATAAAAAAAAAATTCTGCATTTTTGCTCCAAAATAAGGGGAAGTTCAGCATTTTTGTCCCCCAAATAAGGGGAATTTCTGCAATTTTGCCCCAAAAAATGGAAATTTTTGCATTTTGCCCTCAAATAAGAGAAATTTCTGCATTTTGCCCCAAAATTAGGGAATTTCTGCCTTTTTGCCGCCAAATTAGGGGCATTACTTCCTATTTGGACAATAATAGGGGAAAATTATACAATTTTGCTCCAAAATAAGTAGAATTTCTACCTTTTTGCCCCAAAAGAAGGGGAATTTCTGCCTTTTTGACCCAAAATTATGGGTATTACTGCAATTTTGCTCTAAAATAATGGGGAATTTCTGCAATTTTGCCCCAAAATAAAGGGAATTTCTGCAATTTTGACAGAAAATTAGGGGAATAACTGCAATTTTGCCCCAAAATAAGGGAAGTTTTTTCAAATTTGCTTCAAAATTAGGGGAATTTCTGCCTTTTTGACCTAAAATTAGGGGCAATACTGTCTTTTTGCCCCATTTAAGGAAAATTTCTGCATTTTTTTCCAAAATTAAGTGGAATTTCTGCCTTTTTGCCCTAAAATAAGAATTTCTGCCCTTTTGGCACAAAATAAGGGGAATTTCAGTTTTTTTTGCCCTAAAATAAGGGTTATTTATGCATTTTTGAACCCAAATAAGCGGAATTTCTACATTTTTGACTCAAAATAATTGGAATTTCTACATTTTTGCCCCAAGATAAGGGAAATTTCTACAATCTTGTCCCAAAATAAGGGAAATTTCTGCAATTTTGTCCCAAAAAAGGGAAATTTCAGCAATTTTGCCCCACAATAAGGGGAATTTCTGCCTTTTGCCCCAAAATTAGGGGAATTTCTGCTTTTTGCCCCAAAATTAGGGGCATTACTGGGTTTTTGCCCCAAAATAAGAGAAAATTCTGCATTTTTGCCCAAAATTAATTGGAATTTCTGCCTTTTTGCCCTAAAATAAGAACTATTTCTGTCTTTTTGGCAAAAAATAAGGGAATTTCAGTCTTTTTCCATAAAATAAGTTTAATTTCTGCAATTTGTTCCCAAATTAGCGGAATTACTGCCTTTTGGACCCGAAATAAGGGAAATTTCTGGATTTCTGTCCCATGATAAGAGAAATTTCTGCAATTTTGCCCCAAAATAAGGGAAATTTCTGTTTTTTTGACCCAAAATAGGGAGAATTTCTGCCTTTTTGCCCCAAATAAGGGGAATTTCTGCAATTTTGCTCCAAAATAATGTGGACTTTCTGCATTTTTGCCTCAAAATAAAGGAAATTTCTGCAATTTTGACACAAAATAGGGGAATTTCTGCAATTTTGCCCAAAAATAAGGGAAATTTCTGAAATTTTGCCCTAAAATTAGGAGATTTTCTGCATTTTTGCCTCAAAATAAAGGGAATTTCTGCAATTTTGCCACAAAATTAGGGAAATTTCTGCAATTTTGCTCCAAAATTAGGGGAATATTTGCCTTTTTGACCCAAAATTAGGGGCATTACTGTATTTTGCCCCAAATAAAGGAAATTTTTGCCCAAAATTAAGTGGAATTTCTGATTTTTGCCCTAAAATAAAAAGAATTTCAGCCTTTAAGTCACATAATAAGGAGAATTTCAGTCTTTTGCCCTTAAATAAGGGAAATTTCTGCATTTTTGCCCCCAAATAAGTGGAATTTCTGCCTTTATGTCTTGAAAGAAGGGGAATTTCTTACATTTTTGCCCCAAGATAAAGGAAATTTCTGCAATTTTTGCACCAAAATAAGGGAAATTTTTGCAATTTTGCCCCAAAAAAGGGAAATTTCTGCAATTTTGCCACACAATTAGGGGAATTTCTGCCTTTTTGCCCCAAAATTGGGGTAATTTCTGCTTTTTGCCCCAAAATTAGGGGCATTACTGGGTTTTTGCTCCAAAATAAGGGAAAATTCTGCATTTTTGCCTAAAATTAATTGGAATTTCTGCCTTTTTGCCCTAAAATAAGAAGTATTTCTGTCTTTTTGGCAAAAAATGAGGGGAATTATGTCTTTTTCCCTAAATTAAGTTTAATTTCTGCAATTTGCCCCCAAATTAGTGGAATTTCTGCCTTTTTGACTTGAAATAAGGGGAATTTCTGCATTTTTGTCCCAAGATAAGGGAAGTTTCTTCAATTTTGCCACAAAGTAAGGGAAATTTCTGCAATTTTGTCCCAAAAAATGGAAATTTCTGCGTTTTTGCCACAAATAACGGGAATTTCTGGATTTTGCTCCAAAATTAGGGTAATTTCTGCTTTTTTGCCTCTAAATTAGGGGCATTACTGCCTTTTTGCCCAATAATAAGGGAAAATTATGCAATTTTGCTCAAAAATGAGTGGAATTTCTACCTTTTTGCCCCAAAAGAAGGGGATTTTTTTCTACTTTAAACTTAAAGGAATTTTTGCAATTTTGCTCCAAAATAATGGGGAATTTCTGCAATTTTGCCCAAAAAATAAAAGGAATTTCTGCAATTTTGACAAAAAATTAGGGGAATTTCTGCATTTTGTCACAAAATAAGAGAAATTTCTGCCTTTTTGACCCAAAATTTGTGAAATTTCTGAAATTTGCCCCAAAATTAGAAGCATTACTGCATTTTTTACCCCAAAATATGGGAAATTTCTGCAATTTTGTTTCAAAATCAAGGAAATTTCTGCATTTTTACCCCAAAATAATTGGAATTTCTGCATTTTTGCCACAAAATAAGGGAAATTTCTACAATTTTATCCAAAAATAAGGTAAATTTCTATCCTTTTGTTCCAAAATAAGGGAAATTTCTGCCTATTTGCCCCAAAATAAGGGGAATTTCAGCCTTTTCCACCAAATAAAGGGAAATTTCTGCATTTTTGCCCAAAAATAAGGGGAATTTCTGCCTTTTTGCCCTAAAATAAGGGGAATTTACCTTCTTTCCCCAAAATAGGGGGAATTTAGTCTTTTTACCCTAAATTAAGGGTAATTTCTGTATTTTTGGCTTAAAATAAGGGAGAATTTCTGCATTTTTGCCCCAAAATAAGGGGAATTTCTGTATTTTTGCCCTGAAATAAGGAGTTTTTTTTGTCTCTTTGCCCCAAAATAAGGTAAATTTCTGCATTTTTGCTCCAAAATAAGGGGATTTTCAGCATTTTTGCCCCAAAATAAGGGGAATTTCTGCCTTTTTGCAACAAAAGTAGGGTAATTTCTGCCTTTTTGCTCTAAAATAAGGGGAATTTCTGCCTTTTTGCCCTAAAATAAAAAAAAAATTCTGCATTTTTGCTCCAAAATAAGGGGAAGTTCAGCATTTTTGTCCCCCAAATAAGGGGAATTTCTGCAATTTTGCCCCAAAAAATGGAAATTTTTGCATTTTGCCCTCAAATAAGAGAAATTTCTGCATTTTGCCCCAAAATTAGGGAATTTCTGCCTTTTTGCCGCCAAATTAGGGGCATTACTTCCTATTTGGACAATAATAGGGGAAAATTATACAATTTTGCTCCAAAATAAGTAGAATTTCTACCTTTTTGCCCCAAAAGAAGGGGAATTTCTGCCTTTTTGACCCAAAATTATGGGTATTACTGCAATTTTGCTCTAAAATAATGGGGAATTTCTGCAATTTTGCCCCAAAATAAAGGGAATTTCTGCAATTTTGACAGAAAATTAGGGGAATAACTGCAATTTTGCCCCAAAATAAGGGAAGTTTTTGCAATTTTGCTTCAAAATTAGGGGAATTTCTGCCTTTTTGACCTAAAATTAGGGGCAATACTGTCTTTTTGCCCCATTTAAGGAAAATTTCTGCATTTTTTTCCAAAATTAAGTGGAATTTCTGCCTTTTTGCCCTAAAATAAGAATTTCTGCCCTTTTGGCCCAAAATAAGGAAAATTTCAGTTTTTTTGCCCTAAAATAAGGGTTATTTCTGCATTTTTGAACCCAAATAAGCGGAATTTCTACATTTTTGACTCAAAATAATTGGAATTTCTACATTTTTGCCTCAAGATAAGGGAAATTTCTACAATCTTGTCCCAAAATAAGGGAAATTTCTGCAATTTTGTCCCAAAAAAGGGAAATTTCAGCAATTTTGCCCCACAATAAGGGGAATTTCTGCCTTTTGCCCCAAAATTAGGGGAATTTCTGCTTTTTGCCCCAAAATTAGGGGCATTACTGGGTTTTTGCCCCAAAATAAGAGAAAATTCTGCATTTTTGCCCAAAATTAATTGGAATTTCTGCCTTTTTGCCCTAAAATAAGAACTATTTTTGTCTTTTTGGCAAAAAATAAGGGAATTTCAGTCTTTTTCCATAAAATTAGTTTAATTTCTGCAATTTGTTCCCAAATTAGCGGAATTACTGCCTTTTGGACCCGAAATAAGGGAAATTTCTGGATTTCTGTCCCATGATAAGAGAAATTTCTGCAATTTTGCCCCAAAATAAGGGAAATTTCTGTTTTTTTGACCCAAAATAGGGAGAATTTCTGCCTTTTTGCCCCAAATAATGGGAATATCTGCAATTTTGCTCCAAAATAATGTGGACTTTCTGCATTTTTGCCTCAAAATAAAGGAAATTTCTGCAATTTTGACACAAAATAGGGGAATTTCTGCAATTTTGCCCAAAAATAAGGGAAATTTCTGAAATTTTGCCCTAAAATTAGGAGATTTTCTGCATTTTTGCCTCAAAATAAAGGGAATTTCTGCAATTTTGCCACAAAATTAGGGAAATTTCTGCAATTTTGCTCCAAAATTAGGGGAATATTTGCCTTTTTGACCCAAAATTAGGGGCATTACTGTATTTTGCCCCAAATAAAAAAAAATTTTGCCCAAAATTAAGTGGAATTTCTGATTTTTGCCCTAAAATAAAAAGAATTTCAGCCTTTAAGTCACATAATAAGGAGAATTTCAGTCTTTTGCCCTTAAATAAGGGAAATTTCTGCATTTTTGCCCCCAAATAAGTGGAATTTCTGCCTTTATGTCTTGAAAGAAGGGGAATTTCTTACATTTTTGCCCCAAGATAAAGGAAATTTCTGCAATTTTTGCACCAAAATAAGGGAAATTTTTGCAATTTTGCCCCAAAAAAGTGAAATTTCAGCAATTTTGCCACACAATTAGGGGAATTTCTGCCTTTTTGCCCCAAAATTGGGGTAATTTCTGCTTTTTGCCCCAAAATTAGGGGCATTACTGGGTTTTTGCTCCAAAATAAGGGAAAATTCTGCATTTTTGCCTAAAATTAATTGGAATTTCTGCCTTTTTGCCCTAAAATAAGAAGTATTTCTGTCTTTTTGGCAAAAAATGAGGGGAATTATGTCTTTTTCCCTAAATTAAGTTTAATTTCTGCAATTTGCCCCCAAATTAGTGGAATTTCTGCCTTTTTGACTTGAAATAAGGGGAATTTCTGCATTTTTGTCCCAAGATAAGGGAAGTTTCTTCAATTTTGCCACAAAGTAAGGGAAATTTCTGCAATTTTGTCCCAAAAATGGAAATTTCTGCGTTTTTGCCACAAATAACTGGAATTTCTGGATTTTGCTCCAAAATTAGGGTAATTTCTGCTTTTTTGCCTCTAAATTAGTGGCATTACTGCCTTTTTGCCCAATAATAAGGGAAAATTATGCAATTTTGCTCCAAAATGAGTGGAATTTCTACCTTTTTGCCCCAAAAGAAGGGGATTTTTTTTCTACTTTAAACTTAAAGGAATTTTTGCAGTTTTGCTCCAAAATAATGGGGAATTTCTGCAATTTTACCCAAAAAATAAAAGGAATTTTTGCAATTTTGACAAAAAATTAGGGGAATTTCTGCATTTTGTCACAAAATAAGAGAAATTTCTGCCTTTTTGACCCAAAATTTGTGAAATTTCTGAATTTTGCCCCAAAAATTAGAAGCATTACTGCATTTTTTACCCCAAAATATGGGAAATTTCTGCAATTTTGTTTCAAAATCAAGGAAATTTCTGCATTTTTACCCCAAAATAATTGGAATTTCTGCATTTTTGCCACAAAATAAGGGAAATTTCTACAATTTTATCCAAAAATAAGGTAAATTTCTATCCTTTTGTTCCAAAATAAGGGAAATTTCTGCCTATTTGCCCCAAAATAAGGGGAATTTCAGCCTTTTCCACCAAATAAAGGGAAATTTCTGCATTTTTGCCCAAAAATAAGGGGAATTTCTGCCTTTTTGCCCTAAAATAAGGGGAATTTACCTTCTTTCTTCAAAATAGGGGGAATTTAGTCTTTTTACCCTAAATTAAGGGTAATTTCTGTATTTTTGGCTTAAAATAAGGGGAATTTCTGCATTTTTGCCCTAAAATAAGGGGAATTTCTGTATTTTTGCCCTGAAATAAGGAGTTTTTTTTTGTCTCTTTGCCCCAAAATAAGGTAAATTTCTGCATTTTTGCTCCAAAATAAGGGGATTTTCAGCATTTTTGCCCAAAAATAAGGGGAATTTCTGCCTTTTTGCCCCAAAAGTAGGGGAATTTCTGCCTTTTTGTTCTAAAATAAAGGGAATTTCTGCCTTTTTGCCCTAAAATAAAAAAATTTTTCTGCATTTTTGCTCCAAAATAAGGGGAAGTTCAGCATTTTTGTCCCCCAAATGAGGGGAATTTCTGCAATTTTGCCCCAAAATAAAAGGAATTTCTGGAATTTTGACACAAAATTAGGGGTATTACTGCAATTTTGCTCCAAAATTAGGGGAATTTTTGCCTTTTTGACACATAATTCGGGGCAATACTCTCTTTTTGCCCCAAATAAGAGATATTTCTGCATTTTTGTTCAAAATTAAGTGGAATTTCTTCCTTTTTGCCCTAAAATAAGAATTTCTGTTTTTTTAGCACAAAATATAAGGAATTTCATTTTTTTGCCCTAAAATAAGGGTAATTTCTGCATTTTTGACCCCAAATAAGTGGAATTTCTGCCTTTTTGACATGAAATAAGGGGAATTTCTGCATTTTTCCCCAAGATAAAAGAAATTTCTGCAATTTTGCTTCAAAATAAGGGAAATTTCTGCAATTTTGTCCCAAAAAATGGAAATTTTTGCATTTTTGCCCTCAAATAAGAGAAATTTCTGCATTTTGCCCCAAAATTATGGAATTTCTGCCTTTTTGCCGCCAAATTAGGGGCATTACTTCCTATTTGCACAATAATAGAGGAAAATTATACAATTTTGCTCCAAAATAAGTGGAATTTCTACCTTTTTGCCCCAAAAGAAGGGGAATTTCTGCCTTTTTGACCCAAAATTATGGGTATTGCTGCAATTTTGCTCTAAAATAATGGGGAATTTCTGGAATTTTGCCCCAAAATAAAGGGAATTTCTGCAATTTTGACAGAAAATTAGGGGAATAACTGCAATTTTGCCCCAAAATAAGGGAAGTTTTTGCAATTTTGCTTCAAAATTAGGGGAATTTCTGCCTTTTTGACGTAAAATTAGGGGCATTACTGTCTTTTTGCCCCATTTAAAGAAAATTTCTGCATTTTTTTCCAAAATTAAGTGGAATTTCTGCCCTTTTGCCCTAAAATAAGAATTTCTGCCCTTTTGGCACAAAATAAGGGAAATTTCAGTTTTTTTGCCCTAAAATAAGGGTTATTTCTGCATTTTTGAACCCAAATAAGCGGAATTTCTACATTTTTGACTCAAAATAATTGGAATTTCTGCATTTTTGCCCCAAGATAAGGGAAATTTCTACAATCTTGTCCCAAAATAAGGGAAATTTCTGCAATTTTGTCCCAAAAAAGGGAAATTTCAGCAATTTTGCCCCACAATAAGGGGAATTTCTGCCTTTTGCCCCAAAATTAGGGGAATTTCTGCTTTTTGCCCCAAAATTAGGGGCATTACTGGGTTTTTGCCCCAAAATAAGAGAAAATTCTGCATTTTTGCCCAAAATTAATTGGAATTTCTGCCTTTTTGCCCTAAAATAAGAACTATTTCTGTCTTTTTGGCAAAAAATATGGGAATTTCAGTCTTTTTCCATAAAATAAGTTTAATTTCTGCAATTTGTTCCCAAATTAGCGGAATTACTGCCTTTTGGACCCAAAATAAGGGAAATTTCTGGATTTCTGTCCCATGATAAGAGAAATTTCTGCAATTTTGCCCCAAAATAAGGGAAATTTCTGTTTTTTTGACCCAAAATAGGGAGAATTTCTGCCTTTTTGCCCCAAATAAGGGGAATATCTGCAATTTTGCTCCAAAATAATGTAGACTTTCTGCATTTTTGCCTCAAAATAAAGGAAATTTCTGCAATTTTGACACAAAATTGGGGAATTTCTGCATTTTTGCCCAAAAATAAGGGAAATTTCTGAAATTTTGCCCTAAAATTAGAAGAATTTCTGCATTTTTGCCTCAAAATAAAGGGAATTTCTGCAATTTTGCAACAAAATTAGGGAAATTTCTGCAATTTTGCTCCAAAATTAGGGGAATATTTGCCTTTTTGACCGAAAATTAGGGGCATTACTGTTTTTTTGCCCCAAATAAAGGAAATTTTTACCCAAAATTAAGTGGAATTTCTGATTTTTGCCCTAAAATAAAAAGAATTTCAGCCTTTAAGTCGCATAATAAGGGGAATTTCAGTCTTTTGCCCTTAAATAAGGGAAATTTCTGCATTTTTGCCCCCAAATAAGTGGAATTTCTGCCTTTATGTCTTGAAAGAAGGGGAATTTCTAACATTTTTGCCCCAAGATAAAGGAAATTTCTGCAATTTTGCGCCAAAATAAGGAAAATTTCTGCAATTTTGCCCCAAGATAAGGGAAATTTCTGCAATTATGTCCATAAAAAGGGAAATTTCAGCAATTTGGCCCACAATAAAGGGAATTTCTGCCTTTTTGTCCCAAAATTAGGGAAATTTCTGAATTATTGCCCCAAAATTAGAAGCATTACTGCATTTTTACCCCAAAATAAGAAAAATTTCTGCAGTTTGCCCCAAAATAAAGAAAATTTCTGCAATTTTATCCAATAAAGAGGGAAATTTCTGCATTTTTGCCACAAAATAAAAGGAATTTCTGCCTTTTTGCCACAAAATTAGTGAAATTTCTGAATTTTGCCCCAAAATTAGAAGCATTACTGCATTTTTGCCCCAAAATATGGGAAATTTCTGCAATTTTGTTCCAAAATAAGGGAAATTTCTCCATTTTTACCCCAAAATAATGGGAATCTCTGCATTTCTGCCACCAAATAAGGGAAATTTCTGCAATTTTATCCTAAAATAAGATAAATTTCTATCCTTTTCACTCAAAATAAGGGAAATTTCTGCTTATTTGACCCAAAATAAGGGGAATTTCTGCATTTTTGCCCCAAATAAAGGGAAACTTCTGCATTTTTCCCAAAATTAAGGGGAATTTCTGCCTTTTTGCCCTAAAATAAGGGGAATTTCTGCATTTTTGCCTCAAAATAAGGTTAATTTAGTCTTATTGGAGTAAAATAAGGGTAATTTCTGTATTTTTGGCCTAAAATAAGGAGAAATTCTGTTTTTTGCCCTAAAATAAGAAAAATTTCTGCATTTTTGCTTCAAAATAAGAAAAATTTCAGCATTTTTGCCCCAAAATAAAGGGAATTTCTGCCTTTCTGCCCCAAAATAAGGAGAATATCTGCCTTTTGCCCCAAAATAAGAGGAATTTCTGCAATTTTGCTCCAAAATAATGTAGAATTTCTGCATTTTTGCCTCAAAATAAAGGGAGTTTCTGCAATTTTGACACAAAATTAGAGAAACTTCTGCAATTTTGCCACAAAATTAGGGGAATTTCTGCGTTTTTGCTCAAATATAAGGGGAATTTCAGCATTTTTGCCCGCAAATAAGGTAAATTTCTGCATTTTTGCCCCAAATAAAGGGAAACTTCTGCATTTTTCCCAAAATTAAGGGGAATTTCTGCCTTTTTGCCCTAAAATAAGGGGAATTTCTGCATTTTTGCCTCAAAATAAGGTTAATTTAGTCTTATTGGAGTAAAATAAGGGTAATTTCTGTATTTTTGGCCTAAAATAAGGAGAAATTCTGTTTTTTGCCCTAAAATAAGAAAAATTTCTGCATTTTTGCTTCAAAATAAGGAAAATTTCAGCATTTTTGCCCCAAAATAAAGGGAATTTCTGCTTTTCTGCCCCAAAATAAGGAGAATATCTGCCTTTTGCCCCAAAATAAGAGGAATTTCTGCAATTTTGCTCCAAAATAATGTAGAATTTCTGCATTTTTGCCTCAAAATAAAGGGAGTTTCTGCAATTTTGACACAAAATTAGAGAAACTTCTGCAATTTTGCCACAAATTTAGGGGAATTTCTGCGTTTTTGCTCAAATATAAGGGGAATTTCAGCATTTTTGCCCGCAAATAAGGGGAATTTTTGCAATTTTGCCCCAAAATAAAGGAAATTTTTGGAATATTGACACAAAATTAGGGGAATTACAGCAATTTTGCCCCAAAATAAGGAAAATTTCTACAATTTTGCTCAAAATTTAGGGGAATTTCTGCCTTTTTGACACAAAATTAGGGGCATTACTGTCTTTTTGCCCCAAATAAGAGAAATATCTTCCTTTTTTTCCAAAATTAAGTGGATTTTCTACCTTTTTGCCCTAAAATAAGAATTTCTGTTTTTTGGCACAAAATATGAAGAATTTCAGTCTTTTTGCCCTAAAAGAAGGGTAATTTCTGCATTTTTGACCACAAATAAGTGGAATTTCTGCCTCTTTGACCCGAAATGAGGGGAATTTCTGCATTTTTCCCCAAGATAAAAGAAATTTCTGCTATTTTGCCCTAAAATTAAGGAAATTTCTGCAATTTTGCCCCTAAAAAGGGAAATTTCTGAAATTTTGCCCTAAAATTAGAAGAATTTCTGCATTTTTGCCCCAAAATAAGGGGAATTTCTGCAATTTTGCCCTAAAATTAGAAGAATTTCTGCATTTTTGCCTCAAAATAAAGGGAATTTCTGCAATTTTGCCACAAAATTAGGGAAATTTCTGCAATTTTGCTCCAAAATTAGGGGAATATTTGCCTTTTTGACCTAAATTAGGGGCATTACTGTTTTTTTGCCCCAAATAAAGGAAATTTTTGCCCAAAATTAAGTGGAATTTCTGATTTTTGCCCTAAAATAAAAAGAATTTCAGCCTTTAAGTCACATAATAAGGGGAATTTCAGTCTTTTGCCCTTAAATAAGGGAAATTTCTGCATTTTTGCCCCCAAATAAGTGGAATTTCTGCCTTTATGTCTTGAAAGAAGGGGAATTTCTAACATTTTTGCCCCAAGATAAAGGAAATTTCTGCAATTTTGCGCCAAAATAAGGGAAATTTCTGCAATTTTGCCCCAAGATAAGGGAAATTTCTGCAATTATGTCCATAAAAAGGGAAATTTCAGCAATTTTGCCCCACAATTAAGGAAATTTCTGCCTTTTTGACCCAAAATTAGAGGAATTTCTGAATTATTGCCCCAAAATTAGAAGCATTACTGCATTTTTACCCCAAAATAAGAAAAATTTCTGCAGTTTTCCCCATAATAAAGATAATTTCTGCAATTTTGTACCATAAAGAGGGAAATTTCTGCATTTTTTGCCAAAATATAAGAAAAATTTCTGCCTTTTTGCCCCAACATTAGTGAAATTTCTGAATTTTGCCCCCAATTTAGAAGTATTACTGCATTTTTGCCCCAAAATATGGGAAATTTCTGCAATTTTGTTCCAAAATAAGGGAAAGTTCTGCCTTTTTACTCCAAAATAATGGAAATTTCTAAATTTTTGCCACAAAATAAAGGAAATTTCGACAATTTTATCCTAAAATAAGATAAATTTCTATCCTTTTCACTTAAAATAAGGGAAATTTCTGCCTATTTGGCCCAAAATAAGGGGAATTTAAGCATTTTTGCCCTAAATTAAGGGAAACTTCTGCATTTTTGCCCGAAAATAAGGGGAATTTCTGCCTTTTTGCCTTAAAATAAGGGGAATTTAGCTTTTTGCCCCTAAATAGGGGGGATTTAATCTTATTGCCCTAAAATAAGGGTAATTTCTGTATTTTTGGCTTAAAATAGGGGAATTTCTACATTTTTGCCCCAAAATAAGGGGAATTTCTGTATTTTTGCCCTCAAATAAGGAGAATTTCTGTCTTTTTGCCCTAAAATAAGGAAAATTTCTGCATTTTTGCTCTGAAATAAGGGGAATTTCAGCATTTTTCCCCCAAATAAGCGGAATTTTTGCAATTTTGCCCAAAAATAAAGGGAATTTTTGGAATTTTGACACAAAATTAGGGGAATTTCTGCCTTTTTGACACAAAATTAGGGGCATTACTGTCTTTTTGCCCCAAATAAAAGAAATTTCTGCATTTTTGTCCAAAATTAAGTGGAATTTCTTCATTTTTGCCCTAAAATAAGAAGAATTTTTGCCTTTTGGCACAAAATAAAAGGAATTTCAGGCTTTTTTTCTAAAATAAGGGTAATTTCTGGAATTTTCCCCCAAATAAGTGGAATTTCTGACTTTTTGACCTGAAATAAGGGGAATTTCTTCATTTTTGCCACAAGATAAGAGAAATTTCTGCAATTTGGCCAAAATAAGAGAAATTTCTGCAATTTTGTTCCAAAAAATGGAAATTTCTGCAATGTTGCCCTACAAAAAGGGGAATTTCTGACTTTTTGCCCCAAAACTAAGGGAATTTCTGATTTTTGCCCCAGAATTAGAAGTATTACAGAATTTTTGCCACAAAATAAGGGAAATTTCTGCAATTTGCCTCAAAATAAAGAAAATTTCTGCAATTTTGTCCCCAAAAAAATGAAATTTCTGCATTTTTACCCCAAAATAAGAGGAATTTCTGCTTTTTTGAACCAAAATTAGTGAAATTTCTGAATTTGGCCCCCAAATTAGAAGCATTACTGCATTTTTGCCCCAAAATATGGGAAATTTCTGCAATTTTGTTCCAAAATAAGGGAAATTTCTGCCTTTTTACCCCAAAATAATGGGAATTTCTGCATTTTTGCCACAAAATAGAAGAAATTTCTGCAATTTTGCCCAAAAATAAGGGGAATTTCTGCCTTTTTGCCCTAAAATAAGGGGAATTTACCTTTTTGCCCCAAAATAGGGGGAATTTAGTCTTTTTGCCCTAAAATTAGAGTATTTTCTGTATTTTTGGCATAAAATAAGAGGAATTTCTGCTTTTTTGCCCCAAAATAAGGGGAATTTCGGTATTTTTGCTCTGAAATAAGAAGAATTTCTGTCTTCTTGCACTAAAATAAGAAAAATTTCTACAATTTTGCTTCAAAATAAGGGGAATTTCAGCATTTTTGCCCGCAAATAAGGGGAATTTTTGCAATTTTGCCCCAAAATAAAGGGAATTTCTGGAATTTTGACACAAAATTAGGGGAATTACAGCAATTTTGCCCCAAAATAAGGAAAATTTCTACAATTTTGCTCAAAATTTAGGGGAATTTCTGCCTTTTTGACACAAAATTAGGGGCATTACTGTCTTTTTGCCCCAAATAAGAGAAATATCTTCCTTTTTTTCCAAAATTAAGTGGATTTTCTACCTTTTTGCCCTAAAATAAGAATTTCTGTTTTTTGGCACAAAATATGAGGAATTTCAGTCTTTTTGCCCTAAAAGAAGGGTAATTTCTGCATTTTTGACCACAAATAAGTGGAATTTCTGCCTCTTTGACCCGAAATGAGGGGAATTTCTGCATTTTTCCCCAAGATAAAAGAAATTTCTGCAATTTTGCCCTAAAATTAAGGGAATTTCTGCAATTTTGCCCCTAAAAAGGGAAATTTCTGAAATTTTGCCCTAAAATTAGAAGAATTTCTGCATTTTTGCCCCAAAATAAGGGGAATTTCTGCAATTTTGCTCCAAAATAATGGGAAATTTCTGCAATTTTGCCCCAAAATAAAGGGAATTTCTGCAATTTTGCCCCAAAATTAGGGAAATTTCTGCAATTTTGCTCCAAAATTAGGGGAATTTCTGCCTTTTTGACCCAAAATTAGGGGCATTACTGTTTTTTTGCCCCAAATAAAGGAAATTTTTGCATTTTTTCCAAAATTAAGTGGAATTTCTGATTTTTCCTCTAAAATAAATAGAATTTCTGCCTTTAAGTCACAAAATAAGGGAAATTTCAGTCTTTTTGCCCTAAAATAAGGGAAATTTCTGCATTTTTGCCCCCTAATAAGTGGAATTTCTGCATTTATGTCTTGAAGAAAGGGGAATTTCTAACATTTTTGCCCCAAGATAAGGGAAATTTCTGCAATTTTGCCACAAAATAAGGGAAATTTCTGCAATTTTGCCCCAAGATAAGGGAAATTTCTGCAATTATGTCCATAAAAAGGAAATTTCAGCAATTTTGCCCCACAATAAAGGGAATTTCTGCCTTTTTGTCCCAAAATTAGGGAAATTTCTGAATTATTGCCCCAAAATTAGAAGCATTACTGCATTTTTACCCCAAAATAAGAAAAATTTCTGCAGTTTGCCCCAAAATAAAGAAAATTTCTGCAATTTTATCCAATAAAGAGGGAAATTTCTGCATTTTTGCCACAAAATAAAAGGAATTTCTGCCTTTTTGCCACAAAATTAGTGAAATTTCTGAATTTTGCCCCAAAATTAGAAGCATTACTGCATTTTTGCCCCAAAATATGGGAAATTTCTGCAATTTTGTTCCAAAATAAGGGAAATTTCTCCATTTTTACCCCAAAACAATGGGAATCTCTGCATTTCTGCCACCAAATAAGGGAAATTTCTGCAATTTTATCCTAAAATAAGATAAATTTCTATCCTTTTCACTCAAAATAAGGGAAATTTCTGCTTATTTGACCCAAAATAAGGGGAATTTCTGCATTTTTGCCCCAAATAAAGGGAAACTTCTGCATTTTTTCCCAAAATTAAGGGGAATTTCTGCCTTTTTGCCCTAAAATAAGGGGAATTTCTGCATTTTTGCCTCAAAATAAGGTTAATTTAGTCTTATTGGAGTAAAATAAGGGTAATTTCTGTATTTTTGGCCTAAAATAAGGAGAAATTCTGTCTTTTTGCCCTAAAATAAGAAAAATTTCTGCATTTTTGCTTCAAAATAAGGAAAATTTCAGCATTTTTGCCCCAAAATAAAGGGAATTTCTGCCTTTCTGCCCCAAAATAAGGAGAATATCTGCCTTTTGCCCCAAAATAAGAGGAATTTCTGCAATTTTGCTCCAAAATAATGTAGAATTTCTGCATTTTTGCCTCAAAATAAAGGGAGTTTCTGCAATTTTGACACAAAATTAGAGAAACTTCTGCAATTTTGCCACAAAAATTGGGGAATTTCTGCGTTTTTGCTCAAATATAAGGGGAATTTCTGCAGTTTTGCTCCAAAATAATGGGGAATTTCTGCAATTTTGCCCCAAAATAAAGGGAATTTCTGCAATTTTGACAGAAAATTAGGGGAATTACTGCAATTTTGCCCCAAATTAAGGGAAGTTTCTGCAATTTTGCTCCAAAATTAAGGGAATTTCTGCGTTTTTGACCCAAAATTTGGGGCATTACTGTCTTTTTGCCCCAAATAAGGGATATTTCTGCATTTTTTTCCAAAATTAAGTGGAATTTCTTCCTTTTTGCCCTAAAATAAGAAGAATTTCTGCCTTTTTGGCACAAAATAAGGGGAATTTCAGGCTTTTTCCCTAAAATAAGGGTAATATCTGGAATTTTCCTCCAAATAAGCGGAATCTCTGCCTTTTTGACCTGAAATAAGGGGAATTTCTTCATTTTTGCCACAAGATAAGAGAAATTTCTGAAATTTTGCCCAAAAATAAAGGAAATTTCTGCAATTTTGTTCCAAAAATGGAAATTTCTGCAATGTTGCCCCACAAAAAGTGGAATTTCTGACTTTTTGCCCCAAAACTAAGGGAATTTCTGATTTTTGCCCCAAAATTAGAAGTATTACAGAATTTTTGCCACAAAATAAGGGAAATTTCTGCATTTTTGCCCCAACTTAAAAGAAATTTCTGCATTTTTGCCCAAAAATATGGGGAATTTCTGCCTTTTTGCCCCCAAATAAGGGGAATTTTGGTATTTTTGCCCTGAAATAAGGAGAATTTCTGTCTTTTTTCGCTAGAATAAGGAAAATTTCTGAATTTTTGCTCCAAAATAAGGGGAATTTCAGCATTTTTGCCCCCAAATAAAGGGAATTTTTGCAATTTTGACCCAAAATAAAGGGAATTTCTGGAATTTTGACACAAAATTTTGGGAATTACACCAATTTTGCCCCAAAATAAGGGAAATTTCTGCAATTTTGCTCCAAAATTAGGGGAATTTCTGCAATGTTGCCCCACAAAAAGGGGAATTTCTGACTTTTTGCACCAAAGCTAATGGAATTTCTGATTTTTGCCCCGAAATTAGAAGCATTACAGAATTTTTGCCACAAAATAAGGGAAATTTCTGCAATTTGCCTCAAAATAAAGGAAATTTCTGCAATTTTGTCCCAAAAAAAGGGAAATTTCTGCTTTTTTGCCCCAAAATAGGAAAAATTTCTGGTTTTTTGACCCAAAATTAGTGAAATTTTTGAATTTTCCCCACCATTTTCGAAGCATTACTGCATTTTTGCCCCAAAATATGGGAAATTTCTGCAATTTTGTTCCAAAATAAGGGAAATTTCTGCCTTTTTACCCCAAAATAATGAGAATTTCAGCATTTTTGCCACAAAATACGGGTAATCTGCAAGTTTATTGTAAAATAAGTTAAATTTCCATCTTTTAGCTTCAAAATAAGGGAAATTTCTGCCTATTTGGCCCAAAATAAGGGGAATTTTTGCATTTTTGCCTTAAATTAAAAGAAATTTCTGCATTTTTGCCCAAAAATAAGGGGAATTTCTGCCTTTTGCCCTAAAATAAGAGGAATTTACCTTTTTGCCCCAAAATAGGGGGAATTTAGTTCTTTTGCCCTAAAATAAGAGTAATTTCTGTATTTTTCGCTTAAAATGAAGGGAATTTCTGCATTTTCTCTTCAAAATATAGGGAATTTCAGGTATTTTTGCCCTGAAATAAGGAGAATTTCTGTCTTTTTGCCCTAAAATAAGAAAAATTTCTGCATTTTTGCTCCAAAATAAGGGGAATTTCAGCATTTTTGTCCCCAAATAAGGGGAATTTCTGCAAATTTGCCCCAAAATAAAGGGAATTTCTGGAATTTTGACACAAAATTAGGGGAATTACTGCAATTTTGCCCCAAAATAAGGAAAATTTCTACAATTTTGCTCAAAAATTAGAAGAATTTCTGCCTTTTTGACACAAAATTAGGGGCATTTCTGTCTTTTTGCCCCAAATAAGGGAAATTTCTGCATTTTTGTCCAAAATTAAGTAGAATTTCTTCTCTTTTGCCCTAAAATAAGAATTTCTGTTTATTTGGCACAAAATATGGGAAATTTCAGTTTTTTTGCCCTAAAATAAAGGTAATTTCTGCATTTTTGACCCCAAATAAGCGGAATTTCTGCCTTTTTGACCCAAAATAAGGGTAATTTCTGCATTTTTCCCCAAGATAAAAGAAATTTCTGCAATTTTGCCCCAAAATAAAGGAAATTTCTGCAATTTTGTCCCAAAAAATGGAAATTTCTGCATTTTTGCTTCCAAATAAGAGGAATTTCTGCATTTTGCCCCAAAATTAGGGGAATTTCTGCCTTTTTACTCCCAAATTAGGGGCATTACTTTCTTTTTGCCCAATAATAAGGGAAAATTATGCAATTTTGCTCCAAAATAAGTGGAATTTCTACTTTTTTGCCCCAAAAAAAGTAAAATTTCTGCATTTTGACCCAAAATTAGGGGTATTACTGCCATTTTGCTCCAAAATAATGGGGAATTTCTGCAATTTTGCCCCAAAATAAAGGGATTTTCTGCAATTTTGCCTCAAAATTAGGGAAATTTCTGCAATTTTGCTTCAAAATTAGGGTAATTTCTGCCTTTTTGACCCAAAATTAGGAGCATTACTGTCTTTTTGCCTCAAATAAGGGAAATTTCTGCATTTTTGCACCCTAATAAGTGGAATTTCTGCCTTTATGTCTTGAAAAAAGGGGAATTTCTAACATTTTTGCCCCACGAGAAGGGAAATTTCTGCAATTTTGCCTCAAAATAAGGGAAATTTCGGCAATTTTGCCCCAAGGTAAGGGAAATTTCTGCAATTATGTCCATAAAAAGGGAAATTTCAGCAATTTTGCCTCACAATAAAGGGAATTTCTGCCTTTTTGCCCCAAAATTAGGGGAATTTCTGAATTATTGCCCCAAAATTATAAGCATTACTGTATTTTTACCCCAAAATAAGAAAAATTTCTGCAGTTTGCCCCCAAAAAAAGAAAATTTCTGCAATTTTTTCCCATAAAGATGGAAATTTCTGCCTTTTTGCCACAAAATAAGAGGAATTTCTGCCTTTTTGCCCCAAAATTAGTGAAATTTCTGAATTTTGCCCCAAAATTAGAAGCATTGCTGCATTTTTGCCCCAAAATATGGGAAATTTCTGCAATTTTGTTCCAAAATAAGGGAAATTTCTGCCTTTTTACCCCAAAATATTGGGAATTTCTGCATTTTTGCCATTAAATAAGGGAAATTTCTGCAATTTTATCCTAACATAAGATAAATTTCTATCCTTTTCACTCAAAATAAGGTAAATTTTTTCCTATTTGAACCAAAATAAGGGGAATTTTTGCATTTTTGCCCCAAATAAAAGGAAACTTCTGCATTTTTCCCAAAATTAAGGGGAATTTCTGTCTTTTTGCCCTAAAATATGGAAAATTTACCTTTTTGCCCCAAAATAGGGGGAATTTAGTCTTTTTACCCTAAAATATGTGTAATTTCTGTATTTTTGACTTAAAATAATGGGAATTTCTGCATTTTTGCACCAAAATAAGGGGAATTTCTGTATTTTTGTCCTGAAATAAGAAGAATGCATACATTTTTGCCCTAAAATAAGGAAAATTTCTGCATTTTTGCTGAAAAATAAGGGGAATTTCAACATTTTTGCCCCCAAATAAGCGGAATTTCTGCAATTTTGCCCCAAAATAAAGGGAATTTCTGTAATTTTGACAAAAAATTGGAAGAATTACAGCAATTTTGCCTCAAAATAAGGGAAATTTCTGCAATTTTGCTCCAAAATTAGGGGAATTTCTGCAATGTTGCCCCACAAAAAGGGGAATTTCTGACTTTTTGCACCAAAGCTAATGGAATTTCTGATTTTTGCCCCGAAATTAGAAGCATTACAGAATTTTTGCCACAAAATAAGGGAAATTTCTGCAATTTGCCTCAAAATAAAGGAAATTTCTGCAATTTTGTCCCAAATAAGGGAAATTTCTTCATTTTTACCCCAAAATAAGAAGAATTTCTGCTTTTTTGACTCAAAATTAGTGAAATTTCTGAATTTTGCCCCAAAATTAGAAGCATTACTGCATTTTTGCCCTAAAATATGGGAAATTTCTGCAATTTTTTTCCAAAATAAGGGAAATTTTTGCCTTTTTACTCCAAAATAATGGGAATTTCTGCATTTTTGCCACAAAATAAAGAAAATTTCTGCAATTTTATTGTAAAATAAGGTAAATTTATTTCTTTTAGCTTCAAAATAAGGGAAATTTATCTTTATTTCTCCCAAAATGAGGAGAATTTCTGCATTTTTGCACCAAATTAAAAGAAATTTCTGCATTTTTGCCCAAAAATAAAGGGAATTTTTTCTTTTTTGCCCTAAAATAAGGGGAATTTATTTTTTTGCCCCAAAATAGAAGAAATTTAGTTTTTGCCCTAAAATAAGGGTAATTTCTGTATTTTTTGGCTTAAAATAAGGGGAATTTCTGCCTTTTTGCCCCAAAATAAGAAGAATTTCGGTATTTTTGCCCTGAAATAAAGAGAATTTCTGCCTTTTTGCGCTAAAATAAGGAAAATTTCTGCATTTTGCTCCAAATAAGGGGAATTTCAGCATTTTTGCACCTAAATTAGGGGAATTTTTGCAATTTTGCCCCAAAATAAAGGTAATTTCTGGAATTTTGACACAAAATTAGGGGAATTACAGCAATTTTACCCCAAAATAAGGGAAATTTCTGCAATTTTGCTCCAAAATTAGAGGAATTTCTGCAATGTTGCCCCACAAAAAGGGGAATTTCTGATTTTTTGCCCCAAAGCTAATGGAATTTCTGATTTTTGCCCCGAAATTAGAAGCATTACAGAATTTTTGCCACAAAATAAGGGAAATTTCTGCAATTTGCCTCAAAATAAAGGAAATTTCTGCAATTTTGTCCCAAAAAAAGAAAAATTTTTGCTTTTTCATCCCAAAATAAAAGGAATTTCTAGTTTTTTGACCCAAAATTAGTGAAATTTTTGAATTTTGCCTACCATTTTAGAAGCATTACTGCATTTTTGCCCCAAAATATGGGAAATTTCTGCAATTTTGTTCCAAAATAAGAGAAATTTCTGCCTTTTTACCCCAAAATAATGGGAATTTCAGCATTTTTGCCACAAAATACGGGTAATTTCTGCAACTTTATTGTAAAATAAGTTAAATTTCCATCTTTTAGCTTCAAAATAAGGGAAATTTCTGCCTATTTGGCCCAAAAATAAGAGGAATTTACCTTTTTGCCCCAAAATAGGGGGAATTTAGTTCTTTTGCCCTAAAATAAGGGTAATTTCTGTATTTTTCGCTTAAAATAAAAAGAATTTCTGCATTTTCTCCCCAAAATAAAGAAAAGTTCTGTGTTTTTGCCTTGAAATAAGGAGAATTTCTGTCTTTTTGCCCTAAAATAAGGAAAATTTCTGCATTTTTGCTCCAAAATAAGGGGAATTTCAGCATTTTTGTACCCAAATAAGGGGAATTTCTGCAATTTTGCCTCAAAATAAAGGGAATTTCTGGAATTTTGACACAAAATTAGGGGCATTTCTGTCTTTTTGCCCCAAATAAGGGAAATTTCTGCATTTTTGTCCAAAATTAAGTGGAATTTCTTCTTTTTTGCCCTAAAATAAGAATTTCTGTTTTTTTTGGCACAAAATATGGAGAATTTCAGTTTTTTGCCCTAAAATAAGGGTAATTTCTGCATTTTTGACCCCAAATAAGTGGAATTTCTGTCTTTTTGACCCAAAATAAGGGGAATTTCTGCATTTTTCCCCAAGATGAAAGAAATTTCTGCAATTTTGCCCCAAAATAAGGGAAATTTCTGAAATTTTGTCCCAAAAAATGGAAATTTCTGCATTTTTTGCCCCCAAATAAGAGGAATTTCTGCATTTTACCCAAAATTAGGGGAATTTCTGCGTTTTTACCCACAAATTAGGGGCATTACTTTCATTTGCCCAATAATAAGGGAAAATATGCAATTTTGCTCCAAAATAAGTGGAATTTCTACCTTTTTGCCCCAAAAGAAGTGAAATTTCTGCCTTTTTGACCCAAAATTAGGGGTATTACTGCCATTTTGCTCCAAAATAATGGAGAATTTCTGCAATTTTGCCCCAAAATGAAGGGAATTTCTGCAATTTTGCCTCAAAATTAGGGAAATTTCTGCAATTTTGCTCTAAAATTAGGGTAATTTCTGCCTTTGTGACCCAAAATTAGGGGCATTACTCTTTTTTTGCCTCAAATAAGGGAAATTTCTGCATTTTTGCCCCCAAATAAGTGGAATTTCTGCCTTTATGTCTTGAAAAAAGGGGAATTTCTAACATTTTTGCCCCAAAAAAGGGAAATTTCTGCAATTTTGCCCCAAAATATGGGAAATTTCTGCAATTTTGCCCCAAGGTAAGGGAAATTTCTGCAATTATGTCCATAAAAAGAGAAATTTCAGCAATTTTGCCCCACAATAAAGGGAATTTCTGCCTTTTTCCCCAAATTAGGGGAATTTCTGAATTATTGCCCAAAAATTATAAGCATTACTGTATTTTTACCCCAAAATAAGAAAAATTTCTTCAGTTTGCCTCCAAAAAAAGAAAATTTCTGAAATTTTGTCCCATAAAGATGGAAATTTCTGCATTTTTGCCACAAAATAAGAGGAATTTCTGCCTTTTAGCCCCAAAATTAGTGAAATTTCTGAATTTTGCCCCAAAATTAGAAGCATTGCTGCATTTTTGCCCCAAAATATGGGAAATTTCTGCAATTTTGTTCCAAAATGAGAGAAATTTCTGCCTTTTTACCCCAAAATAATGGGAATTTCTGCATTTTTGCCATAAAATAAGGAAAATTTCTGCAATTTTATCCTAACATAAAATAAATTTCTATCCTTTTCACTCAAAATAAGGGAAATTTTTGCCTATTTGACCCAAAATATGGGGAATTTCTGCATTTTTGCCCCAAATAAAGGGAAACTTCTGCATTTTTCCCAAAATTAAGGGGGAATTTCTGCCTTTTTGCCCTAAAATAAGAAAAATTTACCTTTTTGCTTCAAAATAGGGGGAATTTAGTCTTTTTGCCCTAAAATAAGTGTAATTGCTGTATTTTTGGCTTAAAATAAAGAGAATTTCTGCATTTTTGCACCAAAATAAGGGGAATTTCTGTATTTTTGCCCTGAAATAAGAAGAATGCATACATTTTTGCCCTAAAATAAGGAAAATTTCTGCATTTTTGCTGAAAAATAAGGGGAATTTCAGCATTTTTGCCCCCAATTAAGCGGAATTTCTGCAATTTTGCCGCCAAAATAAAGGGAATTTATGTAATTTTGACACAAAATTAGAAGAATTACAACAATTTTGCCTCAAAATAAGGGAAATTTCTGCAATTTTGCTCCAAAATTAGGGGAATTTCTGCAATGTTGCCCCAAAAAGAGGAATTTCGAATTTTTGCCACAAAACTAATTGTATTTCTGATTTTTGCCCCGAAATTAGAAGCATTACAGAATTTTTCCCACAAAATAAGGGAAATTTCTGCAATATGCCTCAAAATAAAGGAAATTTCTGCAATTTTGTTTCAAATAAGGGAAATTTCTTTATTTTTGCCCAAAAATAAGAGGAATTTCTGCTTTTTTGACCCAAAATTAGTGAAATTTCTGAATTTTGCCCCCAAATTATAAGCATTACTGCATTTTTGCCCTAAAATATGAAAAATTTCTGCAATTTTGTTTCAAAATAAGGGAAATTTCTGCCTTTTTACCCCAAAATAATGGGAATTTCTGCATTTTTGCCACAAAATAAGGGAAATGTCTGCAATTTTATTGTAAAATAATTTAAATTTCCATCTTTTAGCTTCAAAATAAGGAAAATTTCTGCCTATTTGGCCCAAAATAATGGGAATTTCTGCGTTTTTGCTCCAATATAATGGGAATTTCTGCAATTTTGCTCCAAAATAATGTGGAATTTCTGCATGTTTGCCTCAAAATAAAGAGAATTTCTGCAATTTTGACACAAAATTAGGGGAATTTCTGCAATTTTGCCACAAAATTAGGGGAATATCTGCATTTTTGCTCCAATATAACGGTAATTTCTGCAATTTTGCTCCAAAATAATGGGGAATTTCTGCAATTTTGCCCCAAAATAAAGGGAATTTCTGCAATTTTGACAGAAAATTAGGGGAATTACTGCAATTTTGCCCCAAATTAAGGGAAGTTTCTGCAATTTTGCTCCCAAATTAAGGGAATTTCTGCGTTTTTGACCCAAAATTTGGGGCATTACTGTCTTTTTGCTCCAAATAAAAGAAATTTCCGGATTTTTTGCCCATAATTAAGTGGAATTTCTGCCTTTTTGCCCTAAAATAAGAATTTCTGCCCTTTCGGCACAAAATAAGTGGAATTTCAGTCTTTTTGCCCTAAAATAAAGCTTATTTCTGCATTTTTGACACAAAATAAGCGGAATTTCTAAATTTTTGACCCGAAATAAGGGGAATTTCTGCATTTTTGCCCCAAGATAAGCGAAATTTCTACAATTTTGTCCCAAAATAAGGGAAATTTCTGCAATTTTGTCCCAAAAAAGGGAAATTTCAGCAATTTTGCCCCACAATAAGGGGAATTTCTGCCTTTTTGCCCCAAAATTAGGGGAATTTCTGCTTTTTGCCCTAAAATTAGGGGTACTTCTGGGTTTTTGCCTCAAAATAAGGGAAAATTCAGCATTTTTGCCCAAAATTAATTGGAATTTTTGCCTTTTTGCCCTAAAATAAGAAGTATTTCTGCCTTTTTTGCCAAAATAAAGGGAATTTCAGTCTTTTTCCTTAATATAAATTTAATTTCTGCAATTGCCCTCAAATTAGCGAAATTACTAACTTTTGGATCCGAAATAAGAGAAATATCTAGATTTCTATCCCATAATAAGAGAAATTTCTGCAATTTTGCCCCAAAATAAGGGAAATTTCTGCCTTTTTGCTCCAAAATAAGGAGAATTTCTGCCTTTTTGCCCTAAATAAGGGGAATTTCTGCAATTTTGCTCCAAAATAATGTGGAATTTCTGCATTTTTGCCTCAAAATAAAAGAAATTTGTGCAATTTTGACACAAAGTAAGGGAAATTTCTGCAATTTTGCTCCAAAATTAGGGAAATTTCTGTCTTTTTGACCCAAAATTAGGGGCATTACTGTTTTTTTTGCCCCAAATTAAAAAAAATTTTGCATTTTTGCCCAAAATTAAGTGGAATTTCTGATTTTTGCCCTAAAATAAAAAGAATTTCTGCCTTTAAGTAACAAAATAAGGGGAATTTCAGTCTTTTTGCCATAAAATAAAGGAAATATCTGCATTTTTGCCCACTAATAAGTTGAATTTCTGCCTTTATGTCTTGAAATAAGGGGAATTTCTAACATTTTTGCCCCCAGATAAAAGAAATTTCTGCAATTTTGCCCGAAATAAGGGAATTTTTTGCAATTTTGCTCCAAGATAAGGGAAATTTCTGCAATTATGTCCATAAAAAGGGAAATTTCAGCAATTTTGCCCCACAATAAAGGAAATTTCTGCCTTTGTACCCCAAAATTAGGGGAATTTCTGAATTATTGCCCCAAAATTAAAAGCATTACTGCATTTTTACCCCAAAATAAGAAAAATTTTTGCAGTTTGCCCCAAAATAAAGATAATTTCTGCAATTTTGTCCTTTAAAAAGGGAAATTTCTGCATTTTTGCCACAAAATAAGAGGAATTTCTGCCTTTTTGCCCCAAAATTAGTGAAATTTCTGAATTTTGTTCCAAAATTGGAAGCATTACTGCATTTTTGCGCCAAAATATAAGAAATTTCTGCAATTTTGTTCCAAAATTAGGGTAATTTCTGCCTTTTTACCCCAGAGTAATGGGAATTTCTGCATTTTTGCCAAAAAATAAGGGAAATTTCTGCAATTTTATCCTAAAATGAGATAAATTTCTATCCTTTTCACCAAAAAAAGGAAAATTTCTGCTTATTTGGCCCAAAATAACGTGAATTTCTGCAGTTTTACCCCAAATTAAGGGAAACTTCTGCATTTTTGCCCAAAAAAAGGGGAATTTCTGCTCTTTGGCCCTAAAATAAGGGGAATTAACCTTTTTGCCCCAAAATAGGGGCAATTTATTCTTTTTGCCCTAAAATAAGGGTAATTTCTGTATTTTTGGCTTAAAATAAGGGGAATTTCTGAATTTTTGCCCAAAAATAAGGGGAATTTCTGTATTTTTGCCCTGAAATAAGGAGAATTTCTGCCTTTTTGCCCTAAAATAAGGAAAATTTCTCCATTTTTGATCCAAACTAAGGGAAATTTCACCGTTTTTGCCCCCAAATCAGTGGAATTTCTGCAATTTGGCCCCAAAATAAAGGGAATTTCTGGAATTTTGACACAAAATTAGGGGAATTACTGCAATTTTGCCCCAAAATAAGGAAAATTTCTGCAATTTTGCTCAAAAATTAGAAGAATTTGTGCCTTTTTGACACAAAATTAAGGGCATTACTGTCTTTTTGCCTCAAATAAGGGAAATTTCTGCATTTTTGTCCAAAATTCAGTGCAATTTCTTTCTTTTTCCCTTAAAATAAGAAGAATTTCTGCCTTTTTGGCACAAAATAAGGGGAATTTCAGGCTTTTTCCCTAAAATAATGGTAATTTCTGCATTTTTGACTTCAAATAAGCGGAATTTCTGCCTTTTTGACCTGAAATAAGGGGAATTTCTGCATTTTTGCCATAAGATAATAGAAATTTCTGCAATTTTGCCCAAAAATAAGGGAAATTTCTGCAATTTTGTTCCAATAAAGGGAAATTTCTGCAATGTTGCCCCATAAAAAAGGGAATTTCTGACTTTTTGCCCCAAAACTAATGGAATTTCTGATTTTTGCCCGAAAATTAGAAGTATTACAAAATTTTTGCCACAAAATAAGGGAAATTTCTTCAATTTGCCTCAAAATAATAGAAATTTCTGCAATTTTGTCCCAAAAAAGGGAAATTTCTGAATTTTTGCCCCAAAATAAGAGGAATTTCTGCTTTTTTGACCCAAAATTAATGAAATTTCTGAATTTTGCCCCTAAATTAGAAGCATTACTGCATTTTTGCCTCAAAATATGGGAAATTTCTGCAATTTTGTTCCTAAATAAAGAAAATTTCTGCTTTTTTACCCCAAAATAATGGGAATTTCTGCATTTTTGCCACAAAATAAGGGAAATTTCTGCAATTTTATTGTAAAATAAGTTAAATTTCCATTTTTTAGCTTCAAAATAAGGGAAATTTCTGCCTATTTGGCCCAAAATAAGGGGAATTTTTGCATTTTTTCCCTAAAATAAAAGAAATTTCTGCATTTTTGCCCAAAAATAAGGGAGTTTCTGCCTTTTTGCCCTAAAATATGGGGAATTTACCTTTTTGCCCCAAAAGAGGGGGAATTTATTCTTTTTGCCCTAAGATAAGGGTAATTTCTGTATTTTTGGCTTAAAATAAGGGGAATTTATTCATTTTTGCCCCAACATAAGGGGAATTTTTGTATTTTTGCCCTGAAATAAGGAGAATTTCTGTCGTTTTGCCCTAAAATAAGGAAAATTTCTGCATTTTTGCTCCAAAATAAGGAGAATTTCAGCCTTTTTGCTCTAAAATACGGGTCATTTCTGCCTTTTTGCCTGAAATTAAGTGGAATTTCTGCCTTTTTGTCCCGAAATAAGTGAAATATCTGCAATTTTACCCAAAAATTAAGGATTTAATCTTTTTGCCCTAAAATAAGGGGAATTTCTGACATTTTGCCCTGAAATATTTGAAATTTCTGCAATTTTACCCCAAAATATAGAGAATTTCTTCCTTTTTGCCCCAAAATAAGAGGAATTTCAGCCTTATTACCTCAAAATAAGGGGAATTTCTGCCTTTTTGCCCGAAATTTAAGGAATTTCTGCCTTTTTACCCGAAAATAAGGAAAACTTCTGCAATTTTGCACTGAAAAGGGGAATTTCTCACTTTTTGCCCCAAAATAAAGGAAATTTCAGCATTTTTACCTGAAAATAAGTGAAATTACTGCAATTTTGCCCCAAATAAGGAAAATTTCTGCAATTTTGCCCCAAAATATGGTAAATTTCTGCAATTTTGCCCCAAAATAAAGAAAATTTCTGGAATTTTGCCCCAAAATAAGGGGAATTTATGATTTTTGCCCCAAAATAAAGGGAATTTCTGCCTTTTTCTCCAAAATACGGGAAATTTCTGCCTTTTTGCCCCAAAGTAAGGAAAATTTCTGCCTTTTTTCCCTGAAATAAGTGAAATTTTTTCAATTTTGCCCCAAAATAAGTGAAATTTCTGCAATTTTGCAAACAAAATAAGGGAAATTTCTGGAATTTTGCCCCAAAATTAGTGAAATTTCTGAGTTTTGCCTCAAAAAAGAAGAATTTCTGTTTTTTTACCCGAACATATAGGGATTTTCTGACTTTTTGCCCCACAATTAGGGGATTTTCTGCAATTGTGCTCCAAAACACGAGGAATTTCTGCTTTTTTGCTTGAAAATAAGGGGAATGTATACCTTTTGCCACAAAAAAGGGAAATTTTTTCATTTTTACCCCAAAATAAGGGGATTTTCCGCAATTTTGCCTCAAAATAAGTGCAATTTCTGACTTTTCCCAAAAAAACAAACGGAATTTCTGTCTTTTTGCCCCAAAAATAAAAGGAATTTTTGAATTTTGCCCTGAAATAAGTGAAATTTCTGCAATTTTGCCCCAAAATAAGGGAAATTTCTGCCCTTTTGCCACAAAATAGAGGGAATTTCTGTCTTTTTGCCCCAAAATAAGGGGAATTTCAGCATTTTACCTCATAATAAGGGGAATCTCTGCCTTTTTGCCCCAAAATATGGGGAATTTCTGCATTTTTGCCTCAAAATAAAAAAAATTTCTACAATTTTGTACCAAAATAAAAGAAATTTCTGCCTTTTTGCCCCAAAATAAGAGAAATTTCTGTGTTTTTTTCTCTGAAATAAGTGAAATTTCTGCAATTTTGCCCCAAAATAAGGGAAATTTCTGCAATTTTGCCCCAAAATAAAGGAAATTTCTGCATTTTTGCCCCAAAATAAGGAAAATTTCTTTCTTTTTGCTCTGAAATAAGGAGAATTTCTGTATTTTTGCCCCAAAATAATGTGAATTTTTGCATTTTCCCTCAAAATTAGGGGAATATGTGCAATTTTGCTTCAAAATACGAGGAAATCTGCCTTATTGCACAAAAATAAAGGGAATTTCTGCATTTTTGCACCAATATAATGGGAATTTCTGAAATTTAGCTTTAAAATACAGGGAATTTCTGCGTTATTGCCCGAAATAAAGTGATATTTCTGCCTTTTTGCCCTGAAGTATTTGAAATTTCTGCCATTTTACCCCAAAATAAGGAAAATTTCTGTTTTTGGCCCCACAATTAGGGGAATTTCTTCTTTTAGCCCCAAAATAAGACAAATTTCTCACTTTTTGCCCTGAAATAATTGAAATTTCTTCAATTTTGCCCCAAAATAACAAGAATTTCTGCCTTTTTGCCCAAAATAAAGAGAATTTCTGCATTTTTGCCCCAAATAAGGAAAATTTCTGCAATTTTGCTTCAAAATAAGGTAAATTTCTGCAATTTTGCCCCAAAATAAAAAAAATTTCTGGAATTTTGCACCAAAATAAGGGGAATTTCTGATTTTTGCCCCAAAATAAAGGGAATTTCTGCCTTTTGCTTCAAAATTAAGAGAATTTCACCTTTTTTGCTCCAAAATACGGGTCATTTCTGCCTTTTTGCCCTATATTAGGTGGAATTTCTGCCTTTTTGTCCCGAAATAAGTGACATATCTGCAATTTTAGGCAAAATTAGGGATTTCATCTTTTTGCCCCAAAATAAGGGGAATTTCTGCCATTTTGCCCTGAAATATTTAAAATTTCTGCAATTTTACCTCAAAATAAAGAGAATTTCTGCCTTTTTGCCCCAAAATAATAGGAATTTCACCCTTATTACCTCAAAATATAGGGAATTTCTGCCTTTTTGCCCCAAAATATAAGGAAATTCGGCCTTTTTGCCCCAAAATAAGGAAAATTTCTGCAATTTTGCCCCAAAAAGGGAAATTTCTCCCTATTTAGCACTAAATAAAAAAAATTTCAGCCTTTTTACCTGAAAATAAGTGAAATTACTGCAATTTTGCCCCAAATAAGGGAAATTTCTGCAATTTTGCCCCAAAATAAGGGAAATTTCTGCAATTTTGCCCCAAAATAAAGGAAATTTCTGCATTTTTGCCCCAAAATAAGGAAAATTTCTTTCTTTTTGCTCTGAAATAAGGAGAATTTCTGTATTTTTGCCCCCAAAATAATGTGAATTTCTGCATTTTCCCTCAAAATTAGGGGAATATGTGCAATTTTGCGTCAAAATACGAGGAAATCTGCCTTATTGCACAAAAATAAAGGGAATTTCTGCATTTTTGCACCAATATAATGGGAATTTCTGAAATTTAGCTTTAAAATACAGGGAATTTCTGCGTTATTGCCCGAAATAAAGTGATATTTCTGCCTTTTTGCCCTGAAATATTTGAAATTTCTGCCATTTTACCCCAAAATAAGGATAATTTCTGTTTTTGGCCCCACAATTAGGGGAATTTCTTCTTTTAGCCCCAAAATAAGACAAATTTCTCACTTTTTGCCCTGAAATAATTGAAATTTCTTCAATTTTGCCCCAAAATAACAAGAATTTCTGCCTTTTTGCCCAAAATAAAGAGAATTTCTGCATTTTTGCCCCAAATAAAGAAAATTTCTGCAATTTTGCTTCAAAATAAGGTAAATTTCTGCAATTTTGCCCCAAAATAAAAAAAATTTCTGGAATTTTGCACCAAAATAAGGGGAATTTCTGATTTTTGCCCCAAAATAAAGGGAATTTCTGCCTTTTGCTTCAAAATTAAGAGAATTTCACCTTTTTTGCTCCAAAATACGGGTCATTTCTGCCTTTTTGCCCTATATTAGGTGGAATTTCTGCCTTTTTGTCCCGAAATAAGTGACATATCTGCAATTTTAGGCAAAATTAGGGATTTCATTTTTTGCCCCAAAATAAGGGGAATTTCTGCCATTTTGCCCTGAAATATTTGAAATTTCTGCAATTTTACCTCAAAATAAAGAGAATTTCTGCCTTTTTGCCCCAAAATAATAGGAATTTCACCCTTATTACCTCAAAATATAGGGAATTTCTGCCTTTTTGCCCCAAAATATAAGAAAATTCGGCCTTTTTGCCCCAAAATAAGGAAAATTTCTGCAATTTTGCCCCAAAAAGGGAAATTTCTCCCTATTTAGCACTAAATAAAAAAAATTTCAGCCTTTTTACCTGAAAATAAGTGAAATTACTGCAATTTTGCCCCAAATAAGGGAAATTTCTGCAATTTTGCCCCAAAATAAAGAAAATTTCTGGAATTTTGCCCCAAAATAAGGGGAATTTCTGATTTTTGCCCCAAAATAAAGGGAATTTCTGCCTTTTGCTCCAAAATTAGGGAAATTACTGCAATTTTGCACAAAATACGGGGAATTTCTGCCTTTTTGCCCCAAAATAAGGAAAATTTCTGCTTTTTCTCCCTGAAATAAGTGAAATTTCTTCAATTTTGCCCCTAAATAAGTGAAATTTCTGCAATTTTGCTTCAAAATAAGGGAAATTTCTGGAATTTTGCTTCAAAATAAGTGGAATTTCTGAGTTTTGCCCCAAAATAAGGAGAATTTCTGTATTTTTGCTCGAACATATAGGGATTTTCTGACTTTTTGCCCCACAATTAGGGGATTTTCTGCAATTGTGCTCCAAAATATGGGGAATTTTTGCTTTTTTGCCCGAAAATATGGGGAATGTATACCTTTTGCCACAAAAAGGGAAATTTCTTCATGTTTGCCCCAAAATAAAAGGAATTTCTGCCTTCTTACCTCAAAATAAGTGAAATTTCTGCCTTTTTACCCAAAAATAAACGGAATTTCTGTCTTTTTGCCCCAAAATAAAAGGAATTTTTGAATTTTGCCCTGAAATAAGTGAAATTTCTGCAATTTTGCCCCAAAATAAAGGAAATTTCTGCCTTTTTGCCACAAAATAAAGGGAATTTCTGTCTTTTTTCCCCAAAATAAGGGGAATTTCAGCATTTTACCTCATAATAAGTGGAATCTCTGCATTTTTGCCCCAAATTATGGGGAATTTCTGCATTTTTGCCCCAAAATAAAGAAAATTTCTACAATTTTGTACCAAAATAAAAGAAATTTCTGCCTTTTTGCCCCAAAATAAGAGAAATTTCTGTGTTTTTTCTCTGAAATAAGTGAAATTTCTGCAATTTTGCCCCAAAATAAGGGAAATTTCTGGAATTTTGCCTCAAAATAAGTGGAATTTCTGAGTTTTGCCCCAAAATAAGGAGAATTTCTGTCTTTTTCCCCAACATATAGGGGATTTTTTCCTTTTTGCCCCAAAATAAGGAAAATTTCTGCAATTTTGCCCAAAAATAAGGGGAATTTCTGACTTTTTGCCCTGAAATAAGGAGAATTTCTGTCTTTTTGCGCAAAAATAATGTGAATTTCTGCATTTTCTCTCAAATTTAGGGGAACATGTGCAATTTTGCTTCAAAATACGGTTAAATCTGCCTTATTGCACAAAAATAAAGGGAATTTCTGCATTTTTGCACCAATATAAGGGGAATTTAGCTTTAAAATACGAGGAATTTCTGCGTTATTCCCCGAAATAAAGTGATATTTCTGCCTTTTTGCCCTGAAATATTTGAAATTTCTGCCATTTTACCCCAAAATAAGAGGAATTTCTAATTTTGGCCCCAAAATTAGGGGAATTTCTGCTTTTAGCCCCAAAATAAGGCAAATTTCTAACTTTTTGCACTGAAATAATTGAAATTTCTGCAATTTTGCCCTAAAATAACAGGAATTTCTGCCTTTTTGCCCAAAATAAGGAGAATTTCAGCATTTTACCTCCAAATAAGGGGAATTTCTGCCTGTTTGCCACAAAATATGGGGAATTTCTGCACTATTGCCCTTAAATAAGGAAAATTTCTGCTTTTCTGCCCCAATTAACGGGAATTTCTGCCTTTTTGCCACAAAGTAAAGCGAATTTCTGCCTTTTTGCCCCAAAATAACAGGAATTTCAGCCTTTTACCTCAAAATAAGGGGAATTTCTGCCTTTTGCCCCAAAATATGGGTAATTTCTGCCTTTTTGTTCCAAAATAAAAAAAAAATTCTACAATTTTGTATCAAAATAAAAGAAATTTCTGCTTTTTGCACCAAAATAAAAGTAATTTCTGTCTTTTTGCTCTAAAATAAATGAAATTCCTGCAATTTTGCCAGAAAATAAAGGAAATTTGTGCATTTTTGCCTCAAAATGAGGGGAATATCTGCATTTTTTGCCCAAAAATATGGGGAATTTCAGGATTTTACCTAAAAATAAAAGGAATTTCAGCCTTTTTGCACCAAAATATGAAGAATTTCTGCGCTTTTGCCACAAAATAAGAAAAATTTCTGCAAGTCTGTACCAAAATAAGAAAAATTTCTAAAATTTTGCCCCAAAATAAGGGAAATTTCTGATTTTTGCCCCGAAATAAAAAGAATTTCTGTATTTTGCCCCAAAATAAAGGGAAGTTCTGCCTTTTGCCCAAAAATTAGGGGAGTTTCTGCATTTTGCTTCAAAATACAGAAAATTTCTGCCTCTTTTTCCGAAAATAAGGGGAACTTCTGCCGATTTGCCCCAAATAAAGGGAATTTCTGCATTTTTGCCCCAATATTAGGGGAATTTCTGCAATTTTGCTCCAAAATACGGGGAATTTCTGCCTTTTTGCCCAAAATTAATGCGATTTTCTGCTTTTTTGCCTTCAAACAAGGGAAATTTCTGCAATTTTATCCCAAAATAATAGGAATTTCTGCTTTTTTGCCCCCAAATAAGGGGAATTTCTGCCTTTTTGTTCTGAAATATGTGAAATGTCTGCAATTTTACCCCAAAATAAGGTGAATTTCTGCCTTTTTGCCCCAAAATAAGGAGAATTTCAGCATTTTACCTCCAAATAAAAGGAATTTCTGCCTGTTTGCCACAAAATATGGGAAATTTCTGCACTATTGCCCTTAAATAAGGAAAATTTCTGCTTTTCTGACCCAATTAACGGGAATTTCTGCCTTTTTGCCACTAAGTAAAGGGAATTTCTGCCTTTTTGCCCCAAAATAACAGAAATTTCAGCCTTTTACCTCAAAATAAGGGAAATTTCTGCCTTTTGCCCCGAAATATAGGTAATTTCTGCCCTTTTGTTCCAAAATAAAAAAAAAATTTCTACAATTTTGTATAAAAATAAAAGAAATTTCTGCTTTTTGCACCAAAATAAAAGTAATTTCTGTCTTTTTGCCCTAAAATAAATGAAATTTCTGCAATTTTGCCCGAAGATAAGGGAAATTTGTGCCTTTTTGCCTCAAAATGAGGGGAATATTTGCATTTTTTGCCCAAAAAAATGGGGAATTTCAGGATTTTACCTCAAAATAAAAGGAATTTCAGCCTTTTTGCACCAAAATATGAAGAATTTCTGCCCTTTTGCCACAAAATAAGAAAAATTTCTGAAAGTCTGTACCAAAATAAGAGAAATTTCTAAAATTTTGCCCCAAAATGAGGAAAATTTCTGATTTTTGCCCCGAAATAAAAAGAATTTCTGTATTTTGCCCCAAAATAAGGGAATTTCTGCTTTTTGCCCAAAAATTAGGGGAGTTTCTGCATTTTGCTTCAAAATACAGAAAATTTCTGCCTCTTTTTTCGAAAATAAGGGGAACTTCTGCCGATTTGCCCCAAATAAAGTGAATTTCTGCATTTTTGCCCCAATATTAGGGGAATTTCTGCAATTTTGCTCCAACATATGGGGATTTTCTGCCTTTTTCGCCAAAAATAAGGGGAATTTCTGCCATTTTGCCGCGAAATAAGTGAAATTTCTGCAGTTTTACCCCAAAATAAGGGGAATTTCTGCCTTTTTGCCCCAAAATTAGGGGAATTTTTGCAATTTTGCTCCAAAATACGGGGAATTTCTGCCTTTTGCCCGAAAATAAAATAAATGTATACCTTTTTGCCATAAAAAGGGAAATCTCTTAATTTTTACCCCAAAATAAGGAGATTTTCCGCATTTTTGCCTCAAAATAAGTGCAATTTCTGACTTTTCCCCAAAAATAAACGGAATTTCTGACTTTTTGCCCCAAAATAGGGGAATTTCTGACTTTTGCCCTGACATAAGTAAAATTTCTAAAATTTTTCCGCAAAATAAGGGAAATGTCTGCTTTTTGCCCCAAAATAAGGGGAATTTTTGCTTTCTTGCCCCAAAATAAGGGGAATTTGAGCCATTTTTCCTCAAAATAAAGGGAATTTCTGCTTTTTGCCCCAAAGTATGGGGAATTTCTGCCTTTTTGCCCCAAAATAAGAAAAATTTCTGCAATTTTGTACCAAAATAAAAGAAATTTCTACCTTTTGCCCCAAAATAAGAGAAATTTCTGCCTTTTTTTCCTGAAATATGTGTAATTTCTGCAATTTTGCCCCAAAATAAGGGAAATTTTTGCAATTTTGCCCCAAAGTAAAGGAAATTTCTGCAATTTGCCCCAAATAAATGGAATTTCTGACTTTTTGCCCTCAAAAAACAGAGATTTTCTATTTTTTTGCAACAAAATAAAGAGAATTTCAGTTTTTTTGCCCTAAAATTATGAGAATTTCTGCAATTTTGCTTCAAAATAAGGGGAATTTCTGCTTTTTAGCCCCAAAAAAGGGAATTTCTGCATTTTTCCCCAATATTAAGGGAATTTCTGCATTTTACCTCTAAATAAGGGCAATTTCTGCATTTTGTCCCAAAATATGGGGAATTTCTGCCTTTTTGTTCCAAAATAAGGAAAATTTCTTAAATTTTGTACCATAATAAAAGAAATTTCTGCTTTTTGCCCCAAAATAAAAGTAATTTCTGACTTTTTGCCCTGAAATAAATAAAATTCCTGCAATTTTGCCTGAAAATAAGAGAAATTTGTGCCTTTTTGCCCCAAAATGAGGGGAATTTCTGCATTTTTGCCCCAAAATATGGGGAATTTCAGGATTTTACCTCAAAATAAGTGGAATTTCAGCATTTTTGCACAAAAATATGGGGAATTTCTGCCTTTTTGCCACAAAATAAGAAAAATTTCTGCAAGTCTGTACCAAAATAAAAGAAATTTCTAAAATTTTGCCCCAAAATAAGGGAAATTTCTGATTTCTGCCCCGAAATAAATAGAATTTCTGTATTTTTGCCCCAAAATAAAAAGAATTTCTGCCTTTTTGCCCCAAAATTAGGGGAGTTTCTGTATTTTGCTTCAAAATACAAAAAATTTCTGCCATTTTTCCAGAAAATAAGGGGAACTTCTGCCGATATGCCCGTAATAAAGGGAATTTCTGCATTTTTGCCCCAATATTAGGGGAATTTCTGCAATTTTGTTCCAAAATATAGGGAATTTCTGCCTTTTTGCCCGAAATTAAGGGGATTTTCTGCCTTTTTGACCCCAAACAAGGGAAATTTCTGCAATTTTATCTCAAAATAAGAGAAATTTCTGCCTTTTTGCCCCCAAATAAGAGGAATTTTTGCCTTTTTGCCCTGAAATATGTGAAATATCTGCAATTTTACCCCAAAATAAGGTGAATTTCTGCATTTTGCCCCAAAATAATGGGAATTTCTGCCTTTTTGCCCCAAAATAAGAAAAATTTTTGCTTTTTTTCTCTGAAATAAGTGAAATTTCTGCAATTTTGCCTTAAAATAAAAGAAATTTCAGCAATTTTTCCTCATAATTAAGGAATTTTCTGCAATTTTGCCCCCCAAAAAAGGGAATTTCTGTTTTTTGTCCCCAAATAAGGGAAATTTCTGCAATTTTGCCCTAAAATAAGGGGAATTTCTGCCTTTTGCACTCAAATAAATAGAATTTCTGCTTTTTGCCCCAAAACAAAGAAAATTACTGCATGTTTTACCCCAAAATTAGGTGAATTTCTTCAATTTTGCTCCAAAATACGGGGATTTTCTGCCTTTTTCGCCAAAAATAAGAGGAATTTCTGCCATTTTGCCGTGAAATAAGTGAAATTTCTGCAGTTTTACCCCAAAATAAGGGGAATTTCTGCCTTTTTGCCCCAAAATTAGGGGAATTTTTGCAATTTTGCTCCAAAATACGGGGAATTTCTGCCTTTTTGCCAGAAAATAAAGGGAATGTATACCTTTTTGCCATAAAAATGGAAATTTCTTCATTTTTCCCCAAAATAAGGGAATTTTCCACCTTTTTGCCTCAAAATAAGTGCAATTTTTGACTTTTCCCCAAAAATAAACGGAATTTCTGTCTTTTTGCCCCAAAATAAGGGGAATTTCTGACTTTTTGCCCTGAAATAAGTTAAATTTCTAAAATTTTTCCCCAAAATAAGGGAAATGTCTGCTTTTTGCCCCAAAATAAGGGGAATTTCTGCCTTCTTGCCCTAAAGTAAGGAAAATTTCAGCCTTTTTTCCTCAAAATAAGGGGAATTTCTGCCTTTTGCCCCAAAGTATGGGGAATTTCTGCCTTTTTGCCCCAAAATAAGAAAAATTTCTGCAATTTTGTACCAAAATAAAAGAAATTTCTGCCTTTTTGCCCCAAAATAAGAGAAATTTTAGCCTTTTTTCCCTGAAATATGTGTAATTTCTGCAATTTTGCCCCAAAATAAGGGAAATTTTTGCAATTTTGCCCCAAAATAAAGGAAATTTCTGCAATTTTGCCCCAAATAAAGGGAATTTCTGACTTTTTCCCTTGAAAAACAGAGATTTTCTTTTTTTGCAACAAAATTGGAGAATTTCAGTTTTTTTGCCCTAAAATTATGAGAATTTCTGCAATTTTCCTAAAAGTACGGGGAATTTCTGCTTTTTAGCCTCAAAATAAAGGGAATTTCTGCATTTTGTCCCAAAATATGGGGAATTTCTGCCTTTTTGTTCCAAAATAAGGAAAATTTCTTAAATTTTGTACCATAATAAAAGAAATTTCTGCTTTTTGCCCCAAAATAAAAGTAATTTCTGACTTTTTGCCCTGAAATAAATGAAATTTCTGCAATTTTGCCCGAAAATAATGGAAATTTGTGCCTTTTTGCTCCAAAATGATGGGAATTTCTGCATTATTGCCCCAAAATATGGGGAATTTCAGGATTTTACCTCTAAATAAGGAGAATTTCAGGGTTTTTGCACAAAAATATGGGGAATTTCTGCCTTTTTGCAACAAAATAAGAAAAATTTCTGCAAGTCTGTACCAAAATAAAAGAAATTTCTAAAATTTTGCCCCAAAATAAGGGAAATTTCTGATTTCTGCCCCGAAATAAAAAGAATTTCTCTATTTTTGCCCCAAAGTAAAGGGAATTTCTGCCTTTTTGCCCCAAAATTATGGGGGTTTCTGCATTTTGCTTCAAAATACAGAAAATTTCTGCCATTTTTCCAGAAAATAAGGGGAACTTCTGCCGATTTGCCCCAAATAAAGGGAATTTCTGCATTTTTGCCCCAATATTAGGGGAATTTCTGCAATTTTGTTCCAAAATATGGGGAATTTCTGCCTTTTTGCCCGAAATTAAGGGGATTTTCTGCCTTTATGCCCACTAACAAGGGAAATTTCTGCAATTTTATCCCAAAATAAGAGGAATTTCTGCCTTTATGCCCCCAAATAAGGGTAATTTTTGCCTTTTTGCCCTGAAATATGTGAAATGTCTGCAATTTTACCCCATAATAAGGTGAATTTCTGCTTTTTTGCCCCAAAATAATGGGAATTTCTGCCTTTTTGCCCCAAAATAAGAAAAATTTTTGCTTTTTTTCTCTGAAATAAATGAAATTTCTGCAATTTTGCCTTAAAATAAAAGAAATTTCAGCAATTTTTCCTCATAATTAAGGAATTTTCTGCAATTTTGCCCCCCAAAAAAGGGAATTTCTGTTTTTTGTCCCCAAATAAGGGAAATTTCTGCAATTTTGCCCTAAAATAAGAAGAATTTCTGCCTTTTGCCCCCAAATAAGGAGAATTTCTGCTTTTTGCCCCAAAACAAAGAAAATTACTGCATGTTTTACCCCAAAATTAGGTGAATTTCTGCAATTTTGCTCCAAAATACGGGGATTTTCTGCTTTTTTCGCCAAAAATAAGGGGAATTTCTGCCATTTTGCCGTGAAATAAGTGAAATTTCTGCAGTTTTACCCCAAAATAAGGGGAATTTCTGCCTTTTTGCCCCAAAATTAGGGGAATTTTTGCAATTTTGCTCCAAAATACGGGGAATTTCTGCCTTTTTGCCCGAAAATAAGGGGAATGTATACCTTTTTGCCATAAAAAGGGAAATTTCTTCATTTTTACCCCAAAATAAGGGGATTTTCCGCCTTTTTGCCTCAAAATAAGTGCAATTTCTGACTTTTCCCCAAAAATAAACGGAATTTCTGTCTTTTTGCCCCAAAATAAGGGGAATTTCTGACTTTTTGCCCTGAAATAAGTTAAATTTCTAAAATTTTTCTCCAAAATAAGGGAAATGTCTGCTTTTTGCCCCAAAATAAGGGGAATTTCTGCCTTCTTGCCCCAAAATAAGGGTAATTTCAGCCTTTTTTCCTCAAAATAAGGGTAATTTCTGCCTTTTGCCCCAAAGTATGGGGAATTTCTGCCTTTTTGCGCCAAAATAAGAAAAATTTCTGCAATTTTGTACCAAAATAAAAGAAATTTCTGCCTTTTTGCCCCAAAATAAAAGAAATTTTAGCCTTTTTTTCCCAGAAATATGTGTAATTTCTGCAATTTTGCCCCAAAATAAGGGAAATTTTTGCAATTTTGCCCCAAGGTAAAGGAAATTTCTGCAATTTTGCCCCAAATAAAGGGAATTTCTGACTTTTTGCCCTCGAAAAACAGAGATTTTCTTTTTTTTGCAACAAAATAAGGAGAATTTCAGTTTTTTTGCCCTAAAATTATGAGAATTTCTGCAATTTTGCTTCAAGATACGGGGAATTTCTGCTTTTTAGCCTCAAAATAAAGGGAATTTCTGCATTTTTCACCAATATTAGGGGTATTTCTGCATTTTACCTCTAAATAAGGGCAATTTCTGCATTTTGTCCCAAAATATGGGGAATTTCTGCTTTTTTGTTCCAAAATAAGGAAAATTTCTTAAATTTTGTACCATAATAAAAGAAATTTCTGCTTTTTGCCCCAAAATAAAAGTAATTTCTGACTTTTTGCCCTGAAATAAATGAAATTTCTGCAATTCTGCCTGAAAATAATGGAAATTTGTGCCTTTTTGCTCCAAAATGATGGGAATTTCTGCATTTTTGCCCCAAAATATGGGGAATTTCAGGATTTTACCTCAAAATAAGGAAAATTTCAGGCTTTTTGCACAAAAATATGGGGAATTTCTGCCTTTTTGCCACAAAATAAGAAAAATTTCTGCAAGTCTGTACCAAAATAAAAGAAATTTCTGAAATTTTGCCCCAAAATAAGGGAAATTTCTGATTTCTGCCCCGAAATAAAAAGAATTTCTGTATTTTTGCCCCAAAGTAAAGGGAATTTCTGCCTTTTTGCCCCAAAATTATGGGAGTTTCTGCATTTTGCTTCAAAATACAGAAAATTTCTGCCATTTTTCCAGAAAATAAGGGGAACTTCTGCCGATTTGCCCCAAATAAAGGGAATTTCTGCATTTTTGCCCCAATATTAGGGGAATTTCTGCAATTTTGTTCCAAAATATGGGGAATTTCTGCCTTTTTGCCCGAAATTAAGGGGATTTTCTGCATTTATGCCCACAAACAAGGGAAATTTCTGCAATTTTATCCAAAAATAAGAGGAATTTCTGCCTTTTTGCCCCCAAATAAGGGAAATTTTTGCCTTTTTGCCCTGAAATATGTGAAATGTCTGCAATTTTACCCCATAATAAGGTGAATTTCTGCTTTTTTGCCCCAAAATAATGGGAATTTCTGCCTTTTTGCCCCAAAATAAGAAAAATTTTTGCTTTTTTTTCTGAAATAAATGAAATTTCTGCAATTTTGCCTTAAAATAAAAGAAATTTCAGCAATTTTTCCTCATAATTAAGGAATTTTCTGCAATTTTGCCCCCCAAAAAAGGGAATTTCTGTTTTTTGTCCCCAAATAAGGGAAATTTCTACAATTTTGCCCTAAAATAAGGGGAATTTCTGCCTTTTGCCCCCAAATAAAGAGAATTTCTGCTTTTTGCCCCAAAACAAAGAAAATTACTGCATGTTTTACCCCAAAATTAGGTGAATTTCTGCAATTTTGCTCCAAAATACAGGGATTTTCTGCCTTTTTCACCAAAAATAAGGGGAATTTCTGCCATTTTGCTGTGAAATAAGTGAAATTTCTGCAGTTTTACCCCAAAATAAGGGGAATTTCTGCCTTTTTGCCCCAAAATTAGGGGAATTTTTGTAATTTTGCTCCAAAATACGGGGAATTTCTGCCTTTTTGCCCGAAAATAAAGGGAATGTATACCTTTTTGCCATAAAAAGGGAAATTTCTTCATTTTTACCCCCAAATAAGGGGATTTTTTGCCTTTTTGCCTCAAAATAAGTGCAATTTCTGACTTTTTCCCCAAAAATAAACGGAATTTCTGTCTTTTTGCCCAAAAATAAGGGGAATTTCTGACTTTTTGCCCTGAAATAAGTTAAATTTCTAAAATTTTTCCCCAAAATAAGGGAAATGTCTGCTTTTTGCCCCAAAATAAGAAGAATTTCTGCCTTCTTACCCCAAAATAAGGAGAATTTCAGCCTTTTTTTCTCAAAATAAGGGGAATTTCTGCCTTTTGCCCCAAAGTATGGGGAATTTCTGGCTTTTGCCCCAAAATAAGAAAAATTTCTGCAATTTTGTACCAAAATAAAAGAAATTTTCTGCCTTTTTGCCCCAAAATAAGAGAAATTTCTAACTTTTTTTCCCTGAAATATGTGTAATTTCTGCAATTTTGCCCCAAAATAAGGGAATTTTTTGCAATTTTGCCCCAAAGTAAAGGAAATTTCTGCAATTTTGCCCCAAATAAAGGGAATTTCTGAAGTTTTCCCTTGAAAAACAGAGATTTTCTTTTTTTTGCAACAAAATAAGGAGAATTTCAGTTTTTTTGCCCTAAAATTATGAGAATTTCTGCAATTTTGCTTCAAAATACAGGGAATTTCTGCTCTTTAGCCCCAAAATAAAGGGAATTTCTGCATTTTTCCCCAATATTAGGGGTATTTCTGCATTTTACCTCTAAATAAGGGCAATTTCTGCATTTTGTCCCAAAATATGGGGAATTTCTGCCTTTTTGTTCCAAAATAAGGAAAATTTCTTAAATTTCGTACCATAATAAAAGAAATTTCTGCTTTTTGCCCCAAAATAATAGTAATTTCTGAATTTTGCCCTGAAATAAATGAAATTTCTGCAATTTTGCCCGAAAATAATGGAAATTTGTGCCTTTTTGCCCCAAAATGATGGGAATTTCTGCATTTTTGCCCCAAAATATGGGGAATTTCAGGATTTTACCTCAAAATAAGGAGAATTTCAGGTTTTTGCACAAAAATATGGGGAATTTCTGCCTTTTTGCCACAAAATTAGAAAAATTTCTGCAAGTCTGTACCAAAATAAAAGAAATTTCTGAAATTTTGCCCCAAAATAAGGGATATTTCTGATTTCTGCCCCGAAATAAAAAGAATTTCTGTATTTTTGCCCCAAAGTAAAGGGAATTTCTGCCTTTTTGCCCCAAAATTATGGGAGTTTCTGCATTTTGCTTCAAAATACAGAAAATTTCTGCCATTTTTCCAGAAAATAAGGGGAACTTCTGCCGATTTGCCCCAAATAAAGGGAATTTCTGCATTTTTGCCCCAATATTAGGGTAATTTCTTCAATTTTGTTCCAAAATATGGGGAATTTCTGCCTTTTTGCCCGAAATTAAGGAAATTTTCTGCCTTTATGTCCACAAACAAGGGAATTTTTGCAATTTTATCCCAAAATAAGAGGAATTTCTGCCTTTTTGCCTCCAAATAAGGGAAATTTTTGCCTTTTTGCCCTGAAATATGTGAAATGTCTGCAATTTTACCCAATAATAAGGTGAATTTCTGCCTTTTTGCCCCAACATAATGGGAATTTCTGCCTTTTTGCTCCAAAATAAGAAAAAAATTTGCTTTTTGTCTCTGAAATAAGTGAAATTTCTGCAATTTTGCCTTTAAATAAAAGAAATTTCATCAATTTTTCCTCATAATTAAGGAATTTTCTGCAATTTTGCTTCCAAAAAAAGGGAATTTCTGTTTTTTTTTCCCCAAATAAGGGAAATTTCTGCAATTTTGCCCAAAATAAGGGGAATTTCTGCCTTTTGCCCCCAAATAAAGAGAATTTCTGCTTTTTGCCCCAAAACAAAAAAATTACTGCATGTTTTACCCCAAAATTAGGTGAATTTCTGCAATTTTTTTCAATACAGGGATTTTCTACCTTATTTGCAAAAAATAAGGGGAATTTCTGCCATTTTGCCGCGAAATAGTGAAATTTCTGCAGTTTTACCCCAAAATAAGGGGATTTTTTGCCTTTTTGCCTCAAAATAAGTGCAATTTCTGAGTTTTCTCCAAAAATAAACGGAATTTCTGTCTTTTTGCCACAAAATAAGGGGAATATCTGACTTTTTGCCCTGAAATAAGTTAAATTTCTAAAATTTTTCCCCAAAATAAGGGAAATGTCTGCTTTTTGCCCCAAAATAAGGGGAATTTCTGCCTTCTTGCCCCAAAATAGGGGGAATTTCAGCCTTTTTTTCTCAAAATAAGGGAAATTTTTGCCTTTTGCCCTAAAGTATGGGGAATTTCTGCCTTTTTGCCCCAAAATAAGAAAAATTTCTGCAATTTTGTACCAAAATAAAAGAAATTTCTGCCTTATTGCCCCAAATAAGCGAAATTTCTGCCTTTTTTCCCTGAAATATGTGAAATTTCTGCAATTTTGCCCCAAAATAAAGGAAATTTCTGCAATTTTGCCCCAAAGTAAAAGAAATTTCAGCAATTTTCCCCCAAATAAGGGGAATTTCTGACTTTTTGCCCTCGAAAAACAGAGATTTTCTCTTTTTTTGCAAGAAAATAAGGAGAATTTCAGTTCTTTTGCCCTAAAATTATGAGAATTTCTTCAATTTTGCTTCAAAATACGGGGAATTTCTGCTTTTTAGCCCCAAAATAAAGGGAATTTCTGCATTTTTTCCAAATATTAGGGGAATTTCTGCATTTTACCTCTAAAAAATGGGAATTTCTGCATTTTGTCCCAAAATATGGGGAATTTCTGACTTTTTGTTCCAAAATAAGGAAAGTTTCTTACATTTTGTACCATAATAAAGGAAATTTCTGCTTTTTGCCCCAAAATAAGGGGAATTTCTGACTTTTTACCCTGAAATAAATGAAATTTCTGCAATTTTGCCCAAAAATAAAGGAAATTTGTGTGCTTTTGCCCCAAAATGAGGGGAATTTCTGCCTTTTGCCCCAAAATATTAGGAATTTCACATTTTACCTCAAAATAAGGAAAATTCCAGTCTTTTTGCTGCAAAATACGGGTCATTTCTGCCCTTTTGCCCGAAATTAAGTGGAATTTCTGCTTTTTTGTCCCGAAATAAGTGAAATATCTGCAATTTTAGCCAAAAATTAGGGATTTCATCTTTTTGCCCCAAAATAAGGGGAATTTCTGCCATTTTGTCCTGAAATATTTGAAATTTCTGCAATTTTACCCCAAAATAAAGAGAATTTCTGCCTTTTTGCCCCAAAATAAGAGGAATTTCAGCCTTATTACCTCAAAAGAAGGGGAATTTCTGCCTTTTTGCACCAAAATATAAGGAATTTCTGCCTTTTTGCCCCAAAATAAGGAAAATTTCTGCAATTTTGCGCCGAAAAGGGGAATTTCTTTCTTTTTGCCCCAAAATAAAGGAAATTTCTGCCTTTTTACCTGAAAATAGGTGAAATTTCTGCAATTTTGCCCCAAATAAGGGAAATTTCTGCAATTTTGCCTCAAAATAAGTTAAATTTCTGCAATTTCGCCCAAAAATACAGGAAATTTCTGGAATTTTGCCCCAAAATAAGGGGAATTTCTGTCTTTTTGCCCCTAAATAAGAGGAATTTCAGCCTTTTCCTCATCATAAGGGGAATCTCTGCTTTTTTGCCCCAAAATATGGAGAATTTCTGCATTTTTGCCCTAAAATAAGGAAAATTTCTGCAATTTTGTACCAAAATAAAAGAAATTTCTGCTTTTTTGCCCCAAAACAAGAGAAATTCCTGTCTTCTTTCCCTGAAATAATTGAAATTTCTGCAATTTTGACCAAAATAAGAAAAATTTCTCCAATTTTGCCACAAAATAAGGGAAATTTCTGCAATTTTGCCTCAAAATAGGGGAAATTCTGACTTTTTGCCCTAAAATAAAGAGAATTTCTGTCTTTTTGTCACAAAATAATGTGTATTTCTGCATTTTCCCTCAAAATTGGGGGAATTTGTGCAATTTTGCTTCAAAATACAGAGGATTTCAGCATTATTGCACCAAAATAAAGGGAATTTCTGCATTTTTCACCAATATAAGGAAAATTTCTGAAATTTTGCTTCAAAATACAAGGAATTTCTGCCTTATAGCCCGAAATTAAGTGGAATTTCTGCCTTTTTGCCCTGAAATATTTGAAATTTCCACAATTTTACCCCAAAATAAGATGAATTTCTGTTTTTGGCCCCAAAATTAGGGGAATTTCTGCTTTTTGCCCCAAAATAAGGCAAATTTCTGATTTTTTGCCCTGAAATAAGTGAAATTTCTGCAATTTTGCCCCCAAATAAGGGGAATTTCTGCTATTTTGCCCAAAATAAGGGGAATTTCAGGATTTTACCTAAAACTAAGGGGAATTTCTGCCTTTTTGCCACAAAATGTGGAGAATTTCTGCCTTATTGCCCCCAAATAAGGAAAATTTCTGCTTTTCTGCCCCAATTAATGGGAATTTCTGCCTTTTTGCCATAAAGTTAAGGGAATTTCTGCATTTTTGCCCCAAAATAAGGGGATTTTCAGTCTTTTTACCTCAAAATAAGGGGAATTTCTGCCTTTTGCCCCAAAATATGGGAAATTTCTGCCTTTTTGTTCCAAAATAAGGAAAATTTCTTCAATTTGGTAACAAAATAAAAAGAAATTTCTGCTTTTTGCCCCAAAATAAAAGGAATTTCTGACTTTTTGTCCTAAAATAAACGAAATATCTGCAATTTTGCCCGAAATTAAGAAAAATTTGTGGCTTTTTGCCACAAAATATAAAAAATTTCTGCCTTCTTACCACAAAATAAGAAAAATTTCTGCAATTCTGTTTCAAAATAAAAGAAATTTCTTCAATTTTGCCCAAATATAAGGGAAATTTCTGCAATTTTGCCCCAAATTAAGGGGAACTTCTGCCTTTTTGCCCCAAATATAAGGAATTTCTGCATTTTTGCCCCAATATTAGGGGAATATCTGCAATTTTGCTCCAAAATACGGGGAATTTCTGCCTTTTTGCCCGAAATTAAGGAAATTTTCTGCCTTTTTGCCCCCAAATAAGGGAAATTTCTGCAATTTTATCCCAAATTAAGGGTAATTTCTGCCTTTTTGCCCCAAAATAAAGGGAATTTCTGCCTTTTTGCCCTGAAAGATGTGAAATTTCTGCAATTTTATTCCAAAATAGGGGGAATCTCTGCCTTTTTGCCCAAAAATAAAGAAAATTTCTGCATTTTTGCCCCAAAATAAAAGAAATTTCTGCAATTTTTCACCATAATAAAGAAAATTTCTGCAATTTTGCCCCAAAATAAGGGGAATTTCTGTTTTTTGCCCCAAAATAAGGGAAATTTCTGCAATTATGCCCTAAAATGAGGGGAATTTCTGCCTTTTGCCTTAAAATAAGGGGAATTTCTGCCTTTTTGCCACAAATTAAAAAAATTACTGCATGTTTTACCCCAAAATTAGGTGAATTTCTGTAATTTTGCTCCAAAATACGAGGATTTTCTGCCTTTTTCGCCGAAAATAAGGGGAATTTCTGCCATTTTGCCGCGAAATAAGTGAAATTTCTGAAGTTTTACCGCAAAATAAAGGGAGATTTCTGCATTTTGCTTCAAAATTAGGGAATATCTGCAATTTTGCTCCAAAATACGGAGAATTTCTGCCTTTTTGCCTGAAAATATAGGGAATGTATACCTTTTTGCCATAAAAAAGGGAAATTTCTTCATTTTTGCTAAAAAATAAGGGGATTTTCCGCCTTTTTGACTCAAAAAAAGTGCAATTTCTACCTTTTCCCCAAAAATAAACGGAATTTCTGTCTTTTTGCCCCAAAATGAGGGGAATTTCTGACTTTTTGCCCTGAAATAAGTGAAATTTCTAAAATTTTTCCCCAAAATAAGAAAAATGTCTGCTTTTTGCCCCAAAATATGGGGAATTTCTGCCTTTTTGCCCCAAAATAAGGGGAATTTCTGCCTTTGGCCCCAAAATATAAAAAATTTGTGCAATTTTGTACCAAGATAAAAGAAATTTCTGCATTTTTGCCCCAAAATAAGAGAAATTTCTGTATTTTTTTCTGAAATAAGTGAAATTTCTGCCTTTTTGCCCCAAAGTATGAAAAATTTTTGCTTTAATTTTCTGAAATAAGTGAAATTTCTGCAATTTTGCCCTAAAATAAGGGGAATTACTGCCATTTGCCCCAAAATAAGGGGAATTTCTGCTTTTTTGCCACATAATAAAGAAAATTACTGCATGTTTTACCCCAAAATTAGGTGAATTTCTGTAATTTTGCTTCAAAATACGAGCATTTTCTGCCTTTTTTGCCAAAAATAAGGGGAATTTCTGCTATTTTGCCGGGAAATAAGTGAAATTTCTGCAGTTTTACCCCAAAATAAAGGGGAATTTCTGCATTTTGCCCCAAAATTAGCGGAATTTCTGCATTTTTGCTTCAAGATACGGAGAATTTCTGCCTTTTTGCCCGAAAATAAAGGGAATGTATACCTTTTTGCCATAAAAACGGGAAATTTCTTCACTTTTGCCCCAAAATAAGGGGATTTTCCGCCTTTTTGACTCAAAATAAGTGCAATTTCTGCCTTTTCCCCAAAAATAAATGGAATTTCTGTATTTTTGCCCCAAAATGAAGGGAATTTCTGCCTTTTGCCCCAAAATATGGGGAATTTCTGCCTTTTTACCACAAAATAAAAAAAATTTCTGCAATTTTGTACCAAAATAAAAAAATTTCTGCTTTTTTGCCTCAAAAAAAGAGAAATTCCTGTCTTCTTTTTCTGAAATAATTGAAATTTCTGCAATTTTGACCAAAATAAAAAAAATTTCTCCAATTTTGCCACAAAATAAGGGAAATTTCTGCAATTTTGCCTCAAAATAGGGGAAATTCTGACTTTTTGCCCTAAAATAAAGAGAATTTCTGTCTTTTTGCCCCAAAATAATGTGTATTTCTGCATTTTCCCTCAAATTTGGAGAATTTGTGCAATTTTGCATCAAAATACGGGGGATTTCAGCCTTATTGCACCAAAATAAAGGGAATTCCTGCATTTTTTCACCAATATAAGGGGAATTTCTGAAATTTTGCTCCAAAATACAAGGAATTTCTTCCTTATAGCCCGAAATTAAGTGGAATTTCTGCCTTTTTGCCCTGAAATATTTGAAATTTCCACAATTTTACCCCAAAATAAGGGGAATTTCTGTTTTTGGCCCCAAAATTAGGGGAATTTCTGCTTTTTGCCCCAAAATAAGGCAAATTTCTGATTTTTTTGCCCTGAAATAAGTGAAATTTCTGCAATTTTGCCCCAAAATAAGGGGAATTTCTGCTATTTTGCCCAAAATAAGGGAAATTTCAGGATTTTACCGAAATATAAGGGGAATTTCTGCCTTTTTGCCACAAAATGTGGGGAATTTCTGCTTTATTGCCCCAAATAAGGAAAATTTCTGCTTTTCTGCCCCAATTAACGGGAATTTCTGCCTTTTTGCCATAAAGTTAAGAAAATTTCTGCCTTTTTGCCCCAAAATAAGGGGAATTTCAGTCTTTTTACCTCAAAATAATAGGAATTTCTGCCTTTTGCCCCAAAATATGGGGAATTTTTGCCTTTTTGTTCCAAAATAAGGAAAATTTCTTCAATTGTGTACCAAAATAAAAGAAATTTCTGCTTTTTGCCCCAAATACAAGGAATTTCTGACTTTTTGTCCTGAAATAAATGAAATTTCTGCAATTTTGCACGAAAATAAGAAAAATTTGTGGCTTTTTGCCACAAAATAGAAAAAATTTCTGCCTTCTTACCACAAAATAAGAAAAATTTCTGCAATTCTGTACCAAAATAAAAGAAATTTCTTTAATGTTGCCCCAAAATAAAGGAAATTTCTGCAATTTTCCACCAAAATAAGGTAAATTTCTGCAATTTTTCTCCAAAATAAAGGAAATTTCTGGAATTTTGCCCCAAAATAAGGGGAATTTCTGATTTTTGCCCCAAAATGAAGGGAATTTCTGCCGTTTGCTCCAAAATTAGGGGAATTTCTGCAATTTTGCTCCAAAATACGGGGAATTTCTGCCTTTTTGCCTGAAAATAAGGGGAATGCATATTTTTTTTGCCATAAAAAAGTGAAATTTCTTCATTTTTGCTCCAAAATAAGGGGAATTTCTGCCTTTTTGCCGCTAAATAAGTGGAATTTCTGTCTTTTTCCCCCAAAACAAAATGAATTTCTGTCTTTTTTGCCCCAAAATTAGAAGAATTTCTGACTTATTACCCTGAAATAAGTAAAATTTCTTCAAGTTTGCCCCAAAATAAGGAAAATTTCTGCATTTTTTGCCCCCAAATAAGGGGAATTATAGCCTTTTTACCTCAAAATAAGGGGAATTTCTGCATTTTTGCCAAAAAATATTAAAAATTTCTGCCTTTTTGCCCTAAAATATAGAAAATTTCTGCCTTTTTTTCCTGAAGTAAGTGAAATTTATGCAATTTTGCCCTAAAATAAGGGAAATTTCTGCAATTTTGCCCCAAAATAAAGGAAATTTCTGAAATTTTGCCCCAAAATAATTGGAAATTCTGAGTTTTGCCCCAAAATAAAGAAAATTTCTTTTTTTTGCCTTAACATATATGGAATTTCTGACTTTTTGCCCCACAACTGGGGAATTTCTGCAATTTTGCTCCAAAATACGGGGAATTTCTGCTTTTTTGCCCGAAAATAAGGGGAATGTATACATTTTGCCACAAAAAGGGAAATTTCTTCATTTTTGCCCAAAAATAAGAGAAATTTCTGCCTTTTTACCTCAAAATATGTGAAATTTCTGCCTTTTTACCCAAAAATAAATGGAATTTCTGTCTTTTTGCCCCAAAATAAGGGGAATTTTTGAATTTTTCCCTGAAATAAGTGAAATTTTTGCAATTTTGCCACAAAATAAGAGAAATTTCTGCCTTTTTGCCACAAAATAAGGGGAATTTCTGTCTTATTGCCCCAAAATAATCGGAATTTCAGCCTTTTTCCTCATAATAAGGAGAATCTCTGCCTTTTTGCTCCAAAATAGAGGGAATTTCTGCATTTTCGCCTCAAAATAAAGAAAATTTCTGCAATTTTGTACCAAAATAAAAGAAATTTCTGCTTTTTTGCCGCAAAACAAGAGAAATTCCTGTCTTCTTTCTCTGAAATAATTGAAATTTTTGCAATTTTGACCAAAATAAGAAAAATTTCTCTAATTTTGCCACAAAATAAGGGAAATTTCTGCAATTTTGCCTCAAAATAGGGGAAATTCTGACTTTTTGCCCTAAAATAAAGAGAATTTCTGTCTTTTGCCCCAAAATAATGTGTATTTCTGCATTTTCCCTCAAAATTAGGGGAATTTTTGCAATTTTGCATCAAAATACGGGGGATTTCAGCCTTATTGCACCAAAATAAAGGGAATTCCTGCATTTTTTCACCAATATAAGGGGAATTTCTGAAATTTTGCTCCAAAATACAAGGAATTTTTTCCTTATAGCCCGAAATTAAGTGGAATTTCTGCCTTTTTGCCCTGAAATATTTGAAATTTCCACAATTTTACCCCAAAATAAGGGGAATTTCTCTTTTTGGCCCCAAAATTAGGGGAATTTCTGCTTTTTGCCCCAAAATAAGGCAAATTTCTGACTTTTTGCCCTGAAATAAGTGAAATTTCTGCAATTTTGCCCCAAAATAAGGGGAATTTCTGCTATTTTGCCCAAAATAAGGGGAATTTCAGGATTTTACCTAAAAATTAGGGGAATCTCTGCCTTTTTGCCACAAAATGTGGGGATTTCTGCCTTATTGCCCCCAAATAAGGAAAATTTCTGCTTTTCTTCCCCAATTAATGGGAATTTCGGCCTTTTTGCCATAAAGTTAAGGAAATTTCTGCCTTTTTGCCCAAAATAAGGGGAATTTCAGTCTTTTTACCTCAAAATAAGGGGAATTTCTGCCTTTTGCCCTAAAATATGGGAAAATTCTGCATTTTTATTCCAAAATAAGGAAAATTTCTTCAATTTTGTACCAAAATAAAAGAAATTTCTGCTTTTTTCCCCAAAATAAAAGGAATTTCTGACTTTTTGTCCTGTAATAAATGAAATTTCTCCAATGTTGCCTGAAAATAAGAAAAATTTGTGGCTTTTTGCCACAAAATATAAAAAATTTCTGCCTTCTTACCACAAAATAAGAAAAATTTCTGCAATTCTGTAACAAAATAAAAGAAATTTCTGCAATTTTGCCCCAAAATAAGGGGAACTTCTGACTTTTTGCCCGAAATTAAGGGGATTTTCTGCCTTTTTGCTCCCAAATAAGGGAAATTTCTGCAATTTTATCCCAAAATAAGGGGAATTTCTGCCTTTTTGCCCCAAAATAAGGGGAATTTCAGCCTTTTTGCCCTGAAAGATGTGAAATTTCTGCAATTTTATTCCAAAATAGGGGGAATTTCTGCATTTTGCCCAAAAATAAGGAAAATTTCTGCATTTTTGCCCCAAAATAAAAGAAATTTCTGCAATTTTTCACCATAATAAAGAAAATTTTTGCAATTTTGCCCCAAAATAAGGGGAATTTCTGTTTTTTGCCCCAAAATAAGGGAAATTTCTGCAATTATGCCCTAAAATGAGGGGAATTTCTGCCTTTTGCCTTAAAATAAGGGGAATTTCTGCCTTTTTGCCACAAATTAAAGAAAATTACTGCATGTTTTACCCCAAAATTAGGTGAATTTCTGTAATTTTGCTCCAAAATACGAGGATTTTCTGCCTTTTTCACCGAAAATAAGGGGAATTTCTGCCATTTTGCCGCGAAATAAGTGAAATTTTGAAGTTTTACCGCAAAATAAAGGGAGATTTCTGCATTTTGCTTCAAAATTAGGGGAATTTCTGCAATTTTACTCCAAAACACGGACAATTTCTGCCTTTTTGCCCGAAAATATAGGGAATGTATACCTTTTGCCATAAAAAAGGGAAATTTCTTCATTTTTGCTACAAAATATTATCCGCCTACTTGACTCAAAAAAGTGCAATTTCTGCCTTTTCCCCCAAAATAAACGGAATTTCTGTCTTTTTGCCCCAAAATGAGGGGAATTTCTGACTTTTTGCCCTGAAATAAGTGAAATTTCTAAAATTTTTCCCCAAAATAAGAAAAATGTCTGCTTTTTGCCCCAAAATATGGGGAATTTCTTCCTTTTTGCCCCAAAATAAGGGGAATTTCAGCCTTTTTTCCTCAAAATGAGGAGAATTTCTGACTTATGCCCCAAAATAAAGGGAATTTCTGCCTATTGGCCCCAAAATAAGAAAAATTTGTGCAATTTTGTACCAAAATAAAAGAAATTTCTGCATTTTTGCCCCAAAATAAGAGAAATTTCTGCCTTTTTTTCTGAAATAAGTGAAATTTCTGCAATTTTGTCCCAAAATAATAAAAATTTGTGCAATTTTGTACCAAATTAAAAGAAATTTCTGCATTTTTGCCCCAAAATAAGAGAAATTTCTGCCTTTTTTTCTGAAATAAGTGAAATTTCTGCCTTTTTGCCCCAAAGTAAGAAAAATTTTTGCTTTTTTTTTCTGAAATAAGTGAAATTTCTGCAATTTTGCCCTAAAATAAGGGGAATTACTGCCATTTGCCCCAAAATAAGGGGAATTTCTTCCTTTTTGCCACAAAATAAAGAAAATTACTGCATGTTTTACCCCAAAATTAGGTGAATTTCTGTAATTTTGCTTCAAAATACGAGCATTTTCTGCCTTTTTCGCCGAAAATAAGAGGAATTTCTGCCATTTTGCCGGGAAATAAGTGAAATTTCTGCAGTTTTACCCCAAAATAAAGGGGAATTTCTGCATTTTGCCCAAATATTAGGGGAATTTCTGCATTTTTGCTTCAAGATACGGAGAATTTCTGCCTTTTTGCCCGAAAATAAAGGGAATGTATACCTTTTTGCCATAAAAACGGGAAATTTCTTCACTTTTTCCCCAAAATAAGGGGATTTTCCGCCTTTTTGACTCAAAATAAGTGCAATTTCTGCCTTTTCCTCAAAAATAAACGGAATTTCTGTCTTTTTGCCCCAAAATAAGGGGAATATCTGCCTTTTGCCCCAAAATATGGGGAATTTCTGCCTTTTTGCCACAAAATAGAAAAAATTTCTGCAATTTTGTACAAAAATAAAAAAAATTTCTGCCTTTTTGCCCCAAAAGAGAAGAAATTTCTGCCTTTTTTCCCTGAAATAAGTGAAATTTCTCCAATTTTGCCCCAAAATAAGGGAAATTTCTGCAGTTTTGCCCCAAAGTAGAGGAAATTTCTTCAATTTTGCCCCAAATAAGGGGAATTTCTGACAATTTGCACCCGAAAAAAGGAGATTTTCTGTCTTTTTGCCCAAAAATAAAAAGAATTTCAGCCTTTTTGCCCGAAAATTAAGAGAATTTCTGCAATTTTTCTTCAAAATACGGAAAATTTCTTTTTTTTAACCCCAAAATAAAGGGAATTTCTGCATTTTTCTTAATATTAGGGGAATTTCTACATTTTACCTCTAAATAAGGGAAATTTCTGCGTTTTACCTCATAATAAGAAGAATTTCTTCCTTTTACCCCAAAATATGGGGAATTTCTGCATTTTTGTTCCAAAATAAAGAAAATTTTTTCAATTTTGTACCATAATAAAAGAAATTTCTCCTTTTTGCCCCAAAATAAAAGGAATTTCTGACTTTTTACCCTGAAATAAATGAAATTTCTGCAATTTTGCCTGAAAGTAAGGGAAATTTGTGCCTTTTTGCCCCAAAATAAGGGGAATTTCTGTTTTTTGCCCCAAAATATGGAGAATTTCTGCATTTTACTTCAAAATAAGGGGAAATTCTGCCTTTTTGCCCTGAAATATTTGAAATTTCTGCAATTTTACCCCAAAATAAGGTGAATTTCTGCCTTTTTGCCCCAGAATAATAGGAATTTCTGCCTTTTTGCCCCAAAATAAGAAAAATTTTTGCTTTTTTTTTCTGAAATAAGTGAAATTTCTGCAATTTTGCCCTAAAATAAGGGAAATTTCTGCAATTTTTCTCCATAATAAAGCAAATTTCTGCAATTTTGCCGCAAAATTGAGGGAATTTCTGATTTTTGCCCCCAAATAAGTGAAATTTCTGCAATTTTGCCCTAAAATAAAGGGAATTTCTGCCATTTTGCCCTGAAATAAGTGAAATTTCTGCAGTTTTACCCCAAAATAAGGGGAATTTCTGCCTTTTTGCCCCAAATTTAGGGGAATTTCTGCAATTTTACTTTAAAATACGGGGAATTTCTGTCTTTTTGCCCGAAAATAAATGGAATGTATACCTTTCTGCCATAAAAAAGGGAAATTTCTTCATTTTTGCCCCAAAATAAGGGGATTTTCCACCTTTTTGACTCTAAATAAGTGCAATTCCTGACTTTTCCTCAAAAATAAACGGAATTTCTGTCTTTTTGCCCCAAAATAAGGGGAATTTCTGACTTTTTGCCCTGAAATAAGTGAAATTTCTAAAATTTTTCCCCAAAATAAGAAAAATGTCTGTTTTTGCCCCAAAATATGGCGAATTTCTGCATTTTTCCCCCAAAATAAGGGGAATTTCAGCCTTTTGTCCTCAAAATAAGGGGAATTTCTGCCTTTTGCCCCAAAATAAGGGGAATTTCTGCCTTTTGGCCCCAAAATAAGAAAAATTTGTGCAATTTTGTACAAAAATAAAAGAAATTTCTGCATTTTGGCCCCAAAATAAGAAAAATTTCTGCCTTTTTTTCTGAAATAAGTGAAATTTTTGCAATTTTGTCCCAAAATAAGAAAAATTTGTGCAATTTTGTACAAAAATAAAAGAAATTTCTGCATTTTTGCCCCAAAATAAGAGAAATTTCTGCCTTTTTTTCTGAAATAAGTGAAATTTCTGCCTTTTTGACCCAAAGTAAGAAAAATTTTTGCTTTTTTTTTCTGAAATAAGTGAAATTTCTGCAATTTTGCCCTAAAATAAGGGGAATTACTTCCATTTGCCCAAAAATAAGGGGAATTTCTGCCTGTTTGCCACAAAATAAAGAAAATTACTGCATGTTTTACCCCAAAATTAGGTGAATTTCTGTAATTTTGCTCCAACATACGAGGATTTTCTGCCTTTTTTGCCAAAAATAAGGGGAATTTCTGCCATTTTGCCAGGAAATAAATGAAATTTCTGCAGTTTTACCCCAAAATAAAGGGGAATTTCTGCATTTTGCCCCCAAAATAGGGGAATTTCTGCATTTTTGCTTCAAGATACGAGGAATTTCTGCCTTTTTGCCTGATAATAAAGGGAATGTATACCTTTTTGCCATAAAAACGGAAAATTTCTTCACTTTTGTTCCAAAATAAGGGGATTCTCTGCCTTTTTCACTCAAAATAAGTGCAATTTCTGCCTTTTCCCCTAAAATAAACGGAATTTCTGTCTTTTTGCCCCAAAATGAGGGAAATTTCTGACTTTTTGCCCTGAAATAAATTAAATTTCTAAAATTTTTCCCCAAAATAATAAAAATGTCTGCTTTTTGCCCCAAAATAAGGGGAAATTTCTGCCTTTTTGCCCCAAAATTACGGGAATTTCTGCAATTTTGCTTCAAAATACAGGGAATTTCTGTCTTTTTGCCCGAAAATAAAGGGAATGTATACCTTTCTGCCATAAAAAAGGATAATTTCTTCACCTTTGCCCGAAAATAAGGGGATTTTCTGACTTTTTGACTCAAAATAGTTGCAATTTCTGACTTTTCATCAAAAATAAACGGAATTTCCGTCTTTTTGCCCCAAAATAAATGGAATTTCTGAATTTTTGCCCTGAAATAAGTGAAATTTCTAAAATTTTTCCACAAAATAAGAAAAATGTCTGCTTTTTGCCCCCAAATAAGGGGAACTTCTGCCTTTTTGCCCCAAAATAATGGGAATTTCAGCCTTTTTTCCTCAAAATAAGGGGAATTTCTGCCTTTTGTTCCAAAATAAGGGGAATTTCTGCCTTTTTGGCCCAAAATAACAAAAATTTGTTAAATTTTGTACCAAAATAAAAGAAATTTCTGCATTTTTGCCCCAAAATAAGAGAAATTTCTGCCTTTTTTCTGAAATAAGTGAAATTTCTGCCTTTTTGCCCCAAAATAAAAAAAATTTTTGCTTTTTTTTCTGAAATAAGTGAAATTTCTGCAATTTTGCCCTAAAATAAGGGGACTTACTGCCATTTGCCCCAAAATAAAGGGAATTTCTGCTTTTTTGCCACAAAATAAAGAAAATTACTGCATGTTTTACCCCAAAATTAGGTGAATTTCTGTAATTTTTATCCAAAATACGAGGATTTTCTGCCCTTTTTGCCGAAAATAAGGGGAATTTCTGCCATTTTGCCAGGAAATAAATGAAATTTCTGCAGTTTTACCCCAAAATAAAGGGGAATTTCTTCATTTTGCCCCAAAAATAGGCGAATTTCTGCATTTTTGCTTCAAGATGCAGAAAATTTCTGCTTTTTGGCCCGAAAATAAAGGAAATGTATACCTTTTTGCCATAAAAACGGGAAATTTCTTCACTTTTGCCCAAAAATAAAGGGATTTTCCCCCTTTTTGACTCAAAATAAGTGCAATTTCTGCCTTTTCCCCCAAAATAAACGGAATTTCTGTCTTTTTGCCCCAATATATGGGGAATTTCTGACTTTTTGCCCTGAAATAAGTGAAATTTCTAAAATTTTTCCCCAAAATAAGGGAAATGTCTGCTTTTTGCCCCAAAATAATGGGAATTTCTGCTTTTTGCTCAAAATAAGAAAAATTTTTGCTTTTTTTCTGAAAGAAGTGAAATTTCTGCAATTTTGCCCTAAAATAAGGGAAATTTCTGAAATTTTTCCCCATAATAAAGCAAATTTCTGCAATTTTGCAGCAAAATTAGAGGAATATCTGTTTTTTGCCCCCAAATAAGGGAAATTTCTGCAATTTTGCCCTAAAATAAGTGGAATTTCTGCCATTTTGCCCTGAAATAAGTGAAATTTCTGAAGTTTTACCCCAAAATAAGGGGAATTTCTGCCTTTTTGCCCCAAAATTAGGGGAATTTCTGCAATTTTGCTTCAAAATACGAGGAATTTCTGCCTTTTTGCCCAAAAATAAAGGGAATGTATACCTTTCTGCCATAAAAAAAGGAAATTTCTTCACTTTTGCCTCAAAATAAGAAGATTTTCCGCCTTTTTGACTCAAAAAAAGTGCAATTTCTGCCTTTTCCCCAAAAATAAACGGAATTTCTGTCTTTTTGCCCCAAAATGAGGGGAATTTCTGACTTTTTGCCCTGAAATAAGTGAAATTTCTAAAAATTTTCCCCAAAATAAGAAAAATGTCTGCTTTTTGCCCCAAAATAATGGGAATTTCTTCCTTTTTGCCCTAAAATAAGGGTAATTTCAGCATTTTTTCCTCAAACTAAGGGGAATTTCTGCCTTTTGCCCCAAAATAAGGAGAATTTTTGCCTTTTTGTTCCAAAATAAGGAAAATTTCTTCAATTTTGTACCAAAATAAAAAAAAATTTCTGCTTTTTGCCCCAAAATAAAAGGAATTTCTGACTTTTTTCCTGAAATAAATGAAATTTCTGCAATTTTGCCCAAAAATAAGAAAAATTTGTGGCTTTTTGCCACAAAATATAAAAAAATTCTGCCTTCTTACCACAAAATAAGAAAAATTTCTGCAATTCTGTACCAAAATAAAAGAAATTTCTTCAATTTTGCCGCAAAATAAGGGAAATTTCTGCAATTTTGCCTCAAAATAAGGGGAATTTCTGACTTTTTGCCCCGAAATAATAATAATTTCTGTATTTTTGCCCCAAAATAAAGGAAATTTCTGCTTTTGCCCCAAAATTTGGGGAGTTTCTTCAATTTTGCTTCAAAAAACAGGGAATTTCTGCCTCTTTCCCCAAAAATAAGGGGAACTTCTGCCTTTTTGCCCCAAATAAAAGGAATTTCTTCATTTTTGCCCCAATATTAGGGGAATATCTGCAATTTTGCTCCAAAATACAGGGAATTTCTGCCTTTTTGCCCGAAATTAAGGGGATTTTCTGCCTTTTTCCCCCAAATAACAAAAATTTCTGCAATTTTATCCCAAAATAAGGGTAATTTCTGCATTTTTGCCCCAAAATAAGGGGAATTTCTGCCTTTTTTCTCTGAAATATGTGAAATTTCTGCAATTTTATTCCAAAATAGGGGGAATTTCTGCCTTTTTGCCCCAAAATAAGGGAAATTTCTGCCTTTTTTTCTGAAATAAGTAAAATTACTGCCTTTTTGCCCCAAAATAAAAAAATTTTTTGCTTTTTTTTTCTGAAATAAGTGAAATTTCTGCAATTTTGCCCTAAAATAAGGGGAATTACTGCCATTTGCCCCAAAATAAGGGGAATTTCTGCTTTTTTGCCACAAAATAAAGAAAATTACTGCATGTTTTACCCCAAAATTAGGTGAATTTCTGTAATTTTTATCCAAAATACGAGGATTTTCTGCCCTTTTTGCCGAAAATAAGGGGAATTTCTGCCATTTTGCCAGGAAATAAATGAAATTTCTGCAGGTTTACCCCAAAATAAAGGGGAATTTCTTCATTTTGCCCCAAAAATAGGCAAATTTCTGCATTTTTGCTTCAAGATACGGAGAATTTCTGCTTTTTTGCCCGAAAATAAAGGGAATGTATACCTTTTTGCCATAAAAACGGGAAATTTCTTCACTTTTGCCCATAAATAAGGGGATTTTCCGCCTTTTTGACTCAAAATAAGTGCAATTTCTGCCTTTTCCCCCAAAATAAACGGAATTTCTGTCTTTTTGCCCCAATATATGGGGAATTTCTGACTTTTTGCCCTGAAATAAGTGAAATTTCTAAAATTTTTCCCCAAAATAAGGGAAATGTCTGCTTTTTGCCCCAAAATAATGGGAATTTCTGCTTTTTGCTCCAAAATAAGAAAAATTTTTGCTTTTATTCTGAAAGAAGTGAAAGTTCTGCAATTTTGCCCTAAAATAAGGGAAATTTCTGAAATTTTACCCCATAATAAAGCAAATTTCTGCAATTTTGCAGCAAAATTAGAGGAATTTCTATTTTTTGCCCCCAAATAAGGGAAATTTCTGCAATTTTGCCCTAAAATAAGTGGAATTTCTGCCATTTTGCCCTGAAATAAGTGAAATTTCTGAAGTTTTACCCCAAAATAAGGGGAATTTCTGCCTTTTTGCCCCAAAATTAGGGGAATTTCTGCAATTTTGCTTCAAAATACGAGGAATTTCTGCCTTTTTGCCCAAAAATAAAGGGAATGTATACCTTTCTGCCATAAAAAAAGGAAATTTCTTCACTTTTGCCTCAAAATAAGAAGATTTTCCGCCTTTTTGACTCAAAAAAAGTGCAATTTCTGCCTTTTCCCCAAAAATAAACGGAATTTCTGTCTTTTTGCCCCAAAATGAGGGGAATTTCTGACTTTTTGCCCTGAAATAAGTGAAATTTCTAAAAATTTTCCCCAAAATAAGAAAAATGTCTGCTTTTTGCCCCAAAATAATGGGAATTTCTTCCTTTTTGCCCTATAATAAGGGTAATTTCAGCCTTTTTTCCTCAAACTAAGGGGAATTTCTGCCTTTTGCCCCAAAATAAAGAGAATTTTTGCCTTTTTGTTCCAAAATAAGGAAAATTTCTTCAATTTTGTACCAAAATAAAAAAAATTTCTGCTTTTTGCCCCAAAATAAAAGGAATTTCTGACTTTTTTCCTGAAATAAATGAAATTTCTGCAATTTTGCCCAAAAATAAGAAAAATTTGTGGCTTTTTGCCACAAAATATAAAAAAATTCTGCCTTCTTACCACAAAATAAGAAAAATATCTGCAATTCTGTACCAAAATAAAAGAAATTTCTTCAATTTTGCCCCAAAATAAGGGAAATTTCTGCAATTTTGCCTCAAAATAAGGGGAATTTCTGACTTTTTGCCCCGAAATAATAATAATTTCTGTATTTTTGCCCCAAAATAAAGGAAATTTCTGCTTTTGCCCCATAATTTGGGGAGTTTCTTCAATTTTGCTTCAACAAACAGGGAATTTCTGCCTCTTTCCCCAAAAATAAGGGGAACTTCTGCCTTTTTGCCCCAAATAAAAGGAATTTCTTCATTTTTGCCCCAATATTAGGGGAATATCTGCAATTTTGCTCCAAAATACAGACAATTTCTGCCTTTTTGCCCGAAATTAAGGGGATTTTCTGCCTTTTTCCCCCCAAATAACGAAAATTTCTGCAATTTTATCCCAAAATAAGGGTAATTTCTGCCTTTTTGCCCCAAAATAAGGGGAATTTCTGCCTTTTTTCTCTGAAATATGTGAAATTTCTGCAATTTTATTCCAAAATAGGGGGAATTTCTGCCTTTTTGCCCCAAAATAAGGGAAATTTCAGCATTTTTGCCCCAAAATAAAAGAAATTTCTGCAATTTTTCCTCATACTAAAGAAAATTTCTGCAATTTTGCCCCAAAATAAGGGGAATTTCTGTTTTTTGCCCCAAAATAAGGGAAATTTCTGCAATTTTGCCCTAAAATGAGGGGAATTTCTGCCTTTAGCCTTAAAATAAGGGAAATTTCTGCCTTTTTGCCACAAAATAAAGAAAATTACTGCATGTTTTACCCCAAAATTAGGTGAATTTCTGTAATTTTTATCCAAAATACGAGGATTTTCTGCCTTTTTCGCCGAAAATAAGGGGAATTTCTGCCATTTTGCCGCGAAATAAGTGAAATTTCTGAAGCTTTACCCCAAAATAAAAGGAGATTTCTGCATTTTGCTTCAAAATTAGGGGAATTTCTGCAATTTTGCTCCAAAATACGGGGAATTTCTGCCTTTTTGCCCGAAATTAAGGGGATTTTCTGCATTTTTGCCCCCAAATAAGGGAAATTTCTGCAATTTTATCCCAAAATAAGGGGAATTTCTGCCTTTTTGCCCCAAAATAAGAGGAATTTCTGTTTTTTTGCCCTGAAAGATGTTAAATTTCTGCAATGTTATTCCAAAATAGGGGGAATTTCTGCCTTTTTGCCCAAAAATAAAGAAAATTTCTGCATTTTTGCCCCAAAATATAAGAAATTTCTGCAATTTTTCACCATAATAAAGAAAATTTCTGCAATTTTGCCCCAAAATAAGGGGAATTTCTGTTTTTTTGCCCCAAAATAAGGCAAATTTCTGACTTTTTGCCCTGAAATAAGTGAAATTTCTGCAATTTTGCCCCAAAATAAGGGGAATTTCTGCTATTTTGCCCAAAATAAGGGGAATTTCAGGATTTTACCAAAAAATTAGGGGAATCTCTGCCTTTTTGCCACAAAATGTGGGGAATTTCTGCCTTATTGCCCCCAAATAAGGAAAATTTCTGCTTTTCTTCCCCAATTAATGGGAATTTCGGCCTTTTTGCCATAAAGTTAAGGAAATTTCTGCCTTTTTGCCCAAAATAAGGGGAATTTCAGTCTTTTTACCTCAAAATAAGGGGAATTTCTGCCTTTTGCCCTAAAATATGGGAAAATTCTGCATTTTTCTTCCAAAATAAGGAAAATTTCTTCAATTTTGTACCAAAATAAAAGAAATTTCTGCTTTTTTCCCCAAAATAAAAGGAATTTCTGACTTTTTGTCCTGTAATAAATGAAATTTCTCCAATTTTGCCTGAAAATAAGAAAAATTTGTGGCTTTTTGCCACAAAATATAAAAAATTTCTGCCTTCTTACCACAAAATAAGAAAAATTTCTGCAATTCTGTAACAAAATAAAAGAAATTTCTGCAATTTTGCCCCAAAATAAGGGGAACTTCTGCCTTTTTGCCCGAAATTAAGGGGATTTTCTGCCTTTTTGCTCCCAAATAAGGGAAATTTCTGCAATTTTATCCCAAAATAAGGGGAATTTCTGCCTTTTTGCCCCAAAATAAGGGGAATTTCAGCCTTTTTGCCCTGAAAGATGTGAAATTTCTGCAATTTTATTCCAAAATAGGGGGAATTTCTGCATTTTGCCCAAAAATAAGGAAAATTTCTGCATTTTTGCCCCAAAATAAAAGAAATTTCTGCAATTTTTCCTCATACTAAAGAAAATTTCTGCAATTTTGCCCCAAAATAAGGGGAATTTCTGTTTTTTGCCCCAAAATAAGGGAAATTTCTGCAATTTTGCCCTAAAATGAGGGGAATTTCTGCCTTTAGCCTTAAAATAAGGGAAATTTCTGCCTTTTTGCCACAAAATAAAGAAAATTACTGCATGTTTTACCCCAAAATTAGGTGAATTTCTGTAATTTTTATCCAAAATACGAGGATTTTCTGCCTTTTTCGCCGAAAATAAGGGGAATTTCTGCCATTTTGCCGCGAAATAAGTGAAATTTCTGAAGCTTTACCCCAAAATAAAAGGAGATTTCTGCATTTTGCTTCAAAATTAGGGGAATTTCTGCAATTTTGCTCCAAAATACGGGGAATTTCTGCCTTTTTGCCCGAAATTAAGGGGATTTTCTGCATTTTTGCCCCCAAATAAGGGAAATTTCTGCAATTTTATCCCAAAATAAGGGGAATTTCTGCCTTTTTGCCCCAAAATAAGAGGAATTTCTGTTTTTTTGCCCTGAAAGATGTTAAATTTCTGCAATGTTATTCCAAAATAGGGGGAATTTCTGCCTTTTTGCCCAAAAATAAAGAAAATTTCTGCATTTTTGCCCCAAAATATAAGAAATTTCTGCAATTTTTCACCATAATAAAGAAAATTTCTGCAATTTTGCCCCAAAATAAGGGGAATTTCTGTTTTTTTGCCCCAAAATAAGGCAAATTTCTGACTTTTTGCCCTGAAATAAGTGAAATTTCTGCAATTTTGCCCCAAAATAAGGGGAATTTCTGCTATTTTGCCCAAAATAAGGGGAATTTCAGGATTTTACCTAAAAATTAGGGGAATCTCTGCCTTTTTGCCACAAAATGTGGGGAATTTCTGCCTTATTGCCCCCAAATAAGGAAAATTTCTGCTTTTCTTCCCCAATTAATGGGAATTTCGGCCTTTTTGCCATAAAGTTAAGGAAATTTCTGCCTTTTTGCCCAAAATAAGGGGAATTTCAGTCTTTTTACCTCAAAATAAGGGGAATTTCTGCCTTTTGCCCTAAAATATGGGAAAATTCTGCATTTTTCTTCCAAAATAAGGAAAATTTCTTCAATTTTGTACCAAAATAAAAGAAATTTCTGCTTTTTTCCCCAAAATAAAAGGAATTTCTGACTTTTTGTCCTGTAATAAATGAAATTTCTCCAATTTTGCCTGAAAATAAGAAAAATTTGTGGCTTTTTGCCACAAAATATAAAAAATTTCTGCCTTCTTACCACAAAATAAGAAAAATTTCTGCAATTCTGTAACAAAATAAAAGAAATTTCTGCAATTTTGCCCCAAAATAAGGGGAACTTCTGCCTTTTTGCCCGAAATTAAGGGGATTTTCTGCCTTTTTGCTCCCAAATAAGGGAAATTTCTGCAATTTTATCCCAAAATAAGGGGAATTTCTGCCTTTTTGCCCCAAAATAAGGGGAATTTCAGCCTTTTTGCCCTGAAAGATGTGAAATTTCTGCAATTTTATTCCAAAATAGGGGGAATTTCTGCATTTTGCCCAAAAATAAGGAAAATTTCTGCATTTTTGCCCCAAAATAAAAGAAATTTCTGCAATTTTTCACCATAATAAAAAAAATTTCTGCAATTTTGCCCCAAAATAAGGGGAATTTCTGTTTTTTGCCCCAAATTAAGGGAAATTTCTGCAATTATGCCCTAAAATGAGGGGAATTTCTGCCTTTTGCCTTAAAATAAGGGGAATTTCTGCCTTTTTGCCACAAATTAAAGAAAATTACTGCATGTTTTACCCCAAAATTAGGTGAATTTCTGTAATTTTGCTCCAAAATACGAGGATTTTCTGCCTTTTTCACCGAAAATAAGGGGAATTTCTGCCATTTTGCCGCGAAATAAGTGAAATTTTGAAGTTTTACCGCAAAATAAAGGGAGATTTCTGCATTTTGCTTCAAAATTAGGGGAATTTCTGCAATTTTACTCCAAAACACGGACAATTTCTGCCTTTTTGCCCGAAAATATAGGGAATGTATACCTTTTGCCATAAAAAAGGGAAATTTCTTCATTTTTGCTACAAAATATTATCCGCCTACTTGACTCAAAAATGTGCAATTTCTGCCTTTTCCCCGAAAATAAACGGAATTTCTGTCTTTTTGCCCCAAAATGAGGGGAATTTCTGACTTTTTGCCCTGAAATAAGTGAAATTTCTAAAATTTTTCCCCAAAATAAGAAAAATGTCTGCTTTTTGCCCCAAAATATGGGGAATTTCTTCCTTTTTGCCCCAAAATAAGGGGAATTTCAGCCTTTTTTCCTCAAAATGAGGAGAATTTCTGACTTTTGCCCCAAAATAAAGGGAATTTCTGCCTATTGGCCCCAAAATAAGAAAAATTTGTGCAATTTTGTACCAAAATAAAAGAAATTTCTGCATTTTTGCCCCAAAATAAGAGAAATTTCTGCCTTTTTTTCTGAAATAAGTGAAATTTCTGCAATTTTGTCCCAAAATAATAAAAATTTGTGCAATTTTGTACCAAATTAAAAGAAATTTCTGCATTTTTGCCCCAAAATAAGAGAAATTTCTGCCTTTTTTTCTGAAATAAGTGAAATTTCTGCCTTTTTGCCCCAAAGTAAGAAAAATTTTTGCTTTTTTTTTCTGAAATAAGTGAAATTTCTGCAATTTTGCCCTAAAATAAGGGGAATTACTGCCATTTGCCCCAAAATAAGGGGAATTTCTTCCTTTTTGCCACAAAATAAAGAAAATTACTGCATGTTTTACCCCAAAATTAGGTGAATTTCTGTAATTTTGCTTCAAAATACGAGCATTTTCTGCCTTTTTCGCCGAAAATAAGAGGAATTTCTGCCATTTTGCCGGGAAATAAGTGAAATTTCTGCAGTTTTACCCCAAAATAAAGGGGAATTTCTGCATTTTGCCCAAATATTAGGGGAATTTCTGCATTTTTGCTTCAAGATACGGAGAATTTCTGCCTTTTTGCCCGAAAATAAAGGGAATGTATACCTTTTTGCCATAAAAACGGGAAATTTCTTCACTTTTTCCCCAAAATAAGGGGATTTTCCGCCTTTTTGACTCAAAATAAGTGCAATTTCTGCCTTTTCCTCAAAAATAAACGGAATTTCTGTCTTTTTGCCCCAAAATAAGGGGAATATCTGCCTTTTGCCCCAAAATATGGGGAATTTCTGCCTTTTTGCCACAAAATAGAAAAAATTTCTGCAATTTTGTACAAAAATAAAAAAAATTTCTGCCTTTTTGCCCCAAAAGAGAAGAAATTTCTGCCTTTTTTCCCTGAAATAAGTGAAATTTCTCCAATTTTGCCCCAAAATAAGGGAAATTTCTGCAGTTTTGCCCCAAAGTAGAGGAAATTTCTTCAATTTTGCCCCAAATAAGGGGAATTTCTGACAATTTGCACCCGAAAAAAGGAGATTTTCTGTCTTTTTGCCCAAAAATAAAAAGAATTTCAGCCTTTTTGCCCGAAAATTAAGAGAATTTCTGCAATTTTTCTTCAAAATACGGAAAATTTCTTTTTTTTAACCCCAAAATAAAGGGAATTTCTGCATTTTTCTTAATATTAGGGGAATTTCTACATTTTACCTCTAAATAAGGGAAATTTCTGCGTTTTACCTCATAATAAGAAGAATTTCTTCCTTTTACCCCAAAATATGGGGAATTTCTGCATTTTTGTTCCAAAATAAAGAAAATTTTTTCAATTTTGTACCATAATAAAAGAAATTTCTCCTTTTTGCCCCAAAATAAAAGGAATTTCTGACTTTTTACCCTGAAATAAATGAAATTTCTGCAATTTTGCCTGAAAGTAAGGGAAATTTGTGCCTTTTTGCCCCAAAATAAGGGGAATTTCTGTTTTTTGCCCCAAAATATGGAGAATTTCTGCATTTTACTTCAAAATAAGGGGAAATTCTGCCTTTTTGCCCTGAAATATTTGAAATTTCTGCAATTTTACCCCAAAATAAGGTGAATTTCTGCCTTTTTGCCCCAGAATAATAGGAATTTCTGCCTTTTTGCCCCAAAATAAGAAAAATTTTTGCTTTTTTTTTCTGAAATAAGTGAAATTTCTGCAATTTTGCCCTAAAATAAGGGAAATTTCTGCAATTTTTCTCCATAATAAAGCAAATTTCTGCAATTTTGCCGCAAAATTGAGGGAATTTCTGATTTTTGCCCCCAAATAAGTGAAATTTCTGCAATTTTGCCCTAAAATAAAGGGAATTTCTGCCATTTTGCCCTGAAATAAGTGAAATTTCTGCAGTTTTACCCCAAAATAAGGGGAATTTCTGCCTTTTTGCCCCAAATTTAGGGGAATTTCTGCAATTTTACTTTAAAATACGGGGAATTTCTGTCTTTTTGCCCAAAAATAAATGGAATGTATACCTTTCTTCCATAAAAAAGGGAAATTTCTTCATTTTTGCCCCAAAATAAGGGGATTTTCCACCTTTTTGACTCTAAATAAGTGCAATTCCTGACTTTTCCTCAAAAATAAACGGAATTTCTGTCTTTTTGCCCCAAAATAAGGGGAATTTCTGACTTTTTGCCCTGAAATAAGTGAAATTTCTAAAATTTTTCCCCAAAATAAGAAAAATGTCTGTTTTTGCCCCAAAATATGGGGAATTTCTGCATTTTTCCCCCAAAATAAGGGGAATTTCAGCCTTTTGTCCTCAAAATAAGGGGAATTTCTGCCTTTTGCCCCAAAATAAGGGGAATTTCTGCCTTTTGGCCCCAAAATAAGAAAAATTTGTGCAATTTTGTACAAAAATAAAAGAAATTTCTGCATTTTGGCCCCAAAATAAGAAAAATTTCTGCCTTTTTTTCTGAAATAAGTGAAATTTTTGCAATTTTGTCCCAAAATAAGAAAAATTTGTGCAATTTTGTACAAAAATAAAAGAAATTTCTGCATTTTTGCCCCAAAATAAGAGAAATTTCTGCCTTTTTTTCTGAAATAAGTGAAATTTCTGCCTTTTTGCCCCAAAGTAAGAAAAATTTTTGCTTTTTTTTCTGAAATAAGTGAAATTTCTGCAATTTTGCCCTAAAATAAGGGGAATTACTTCCATTTGCCCAAAAATAAGGGGAATTTCTGCCTGTTTGCCACAAAATAAAGAAAATTACTGCATGTTTTACCCCAAAATTAGGTGAATTTCTGTAATTTTGCTCCAACATACGAGGATTTTCTGCCTTTTTTGCCAAAAATAAGGGGAATTTCTGCCATTTTGCCAGGAAATAAATGAAATTTCTGCAGTTTTACCCCAAAATAAAGGGGAATTTCTGCATTTTGCCCCCAAAATAGGGGAATTTCTGCATTTTTGCTTCAAGATACGAGGAATTTCTGCCTTTTTGCCTGATAATAAAGGGAATGTATACCTTTTTGCCATAAAAACGGAAAATTTCTTCACTTTTGTTCCAAAATAAGGGGATTCTCTGCCTTTTTCACTCAAAATAAGTGCAATTTCTGCCTTTTCCCCTAAAATAAACGGAATTTCTGTCTTTTTGCCCCAAAATGAGGGAAATTTCTGACTTTTTGCCCTGAAATAAATTAAATTTCTAAAATTTTTCCCCAAAATAATAAAAATGTCTGCTTTTTGCCCCAAAATAAGGGGAAATTTCTGCCTTTTTGCCCCAAAATTACGGGAATTTCTGCAATTTTGCTTCAAAATACAGGGAATTTCTGTCTTTTTGCCCGAAAATAAAGGGAATGTATACCTTTCTGCCATAAAAAAGGATAATTTCTTCACCTTTGCCCGAAAATAAGGGGATTTTCTGACTTTTTGACTCAAAATAGTTGCAATTTCTGACTTTTCATCAAAAATAAACGGAATTTCCGTCTTTTTGCCCCAAAATAAATGGAATTTCTGAATTTTTGCCCTGAAATAAGTGAAATTTCTAAAATTTTTCCCCAAAATAAGAAAAATGTCTGCTTTTTGCCCCCAAATAAGGGGAACTTCTGCCTTTTTGCCCAAAAATAATGGGAATTTCAGCCTTTTTTCCTCAAAATAAGGGGAATTTCTGCCTTTTGTTCCAAAATAAGGGGAATTTCTGCCTTTTTGGCCCAAAATAAGAAAAATTTGTGCAAATTTGTACCAAAATAAAAGAAATTTCTGCATTTTTGCCCCAAAATATAAAAAATTTCTGCTTTTTTTTCTGAAAGAAGTGAAATTTCTGCAATTTTGTCCCAAAATAACAAAAATTTGTGAAATTTTGTACCAAAATAAAAGAAATTTCTGCATTTTTGCCCCAAAATAAGAGAAATTTCTGCCTTTTTTTCTGAAATAAGTGAAATTTCTGCCTTTTTGCCCCAAAATAAAAAAAATTTTTGCTTTTTTTTCTGAAATAAGTGAAATTTCTGCAATTTTGCCCTAAAATAAGGGGACTTACTGCTATTTGCCCCAAAATAAGGGGAATTTCTGCTTTTTTGCCACAAAATAAAGAAAATTACTGCATGTTTTACCCCAAAATTAGGTGAATTTCTGTAATTTTTATCCAAAATACGAGGATTTTCTGCCCTTTTTGCCGAAAATAAGGGGAATTTCTGCCATTTTGCCAGGAAATAAATGAAATTTCTGCAGTTTTACCCCAAAATAAAGGGGAATTTCTTCATTTTGCCCCAAAAATAGGCGAATTTCTGCATTTTTGCTTCAAGATACAGAAAATTTCTGCTTTTTTGCCCGAAAATAAAGGAAATGTATACCTTTTTGCCATAAAAATGGGAAATTTCTTCACTTTTGCCCAAAAATAAAGGGATTTTCCCCCTTTTTGACTCAAAATAAGTGCAATTTCTGCCTTTTCCCCCAAAATAAACGGAATTTCTGTCTTTTTGCCCCAATATATGGGGAATTTCTGACTTTTTGCCCTGAAATAAGTGAAATTTCTAAAATTTTTCCCCAAAATAAGGGAAATGTCTGCTTTTTGCCCCAAAATAATGGGAATTTCTGCTTTTTGCTCCAAAATAAGAAAAATTTTTGCTTTTTTTCTGAAAGAAGTGAAATTTCTGCAATTTTGCCCTAAAATAAGGGAAATTTCTGAAATTTTTCCCCATAATAAAGCAAATTTCTGCAATTTTGCAGCAAAATTAGAGGAATTTCTGTTTTTTGCCCCCAAATAAGGGAAATTTCTGCAATTTTGCCCTAAAATAAGTGGAATTTCTGCCATTTTGCCCTGAAATAAGTGAAATTTCTGAAGTTTTACCCCAAAATAAGGGGAATTTCTGCCTTTTTGCCCCAAAATTAGGGGAATTTCTGCAATTTTGCTTCAAAATACGAGGAATTTCTGCCTTTTTGCCCAAAAATAAAGGGAATGTATACCTTTCTGCCATAAAAAAAGGAAATTTCTTCACTTTTGCCTCAAAATAAGAAGATTTTCCGCCTTTTTGACTCAAAAAAAGTGCAATTTCTGCCTTTTCCCCAAAAATAAACGGAATTTCTGTCTTTTTGCCCCAAAATGAGGGGAATTTCTGACTTTTTGCCCTGAAATAAGTGAAATTTCTAAAAATTTTCCCCAAAATAAGAAAAATGTCTGCTTTTTGCCCCAAAATAATGGGAATTTCTTCCTTTTTGCCCTAAAATAAGGGTAATTTCAGCATTTTTTCCTCAAACTAAGGGGAATTTCTGCCTTTTGCCCCAAAATAAGGAGAATTTTTGCCTTTTTGTTCCAAAATAAGGAAAATTTCTTCAATTTTGTACCAAAATAAAAAAAAATTCTGCTTTTTGCCCCAAAATAAAAGGAATTTCTGACTTTTTTCCTGAAATAAATGAAATTTCTGCAATTTTGCCCAAAAATAAGAAAAATTTGTGGCTTTTTGCCACAAAATATAAAAAAATTCTGCCTTCTTACCACAAAATAAGAAAAATTTCTGCAATTCTGTACCAAAATAAAAGAAATTTCTTCAATTTTGCCCCAAAATAAGGGAAATTTCTGCAATTTTGCCTCAAAATAAGGGGAATTTCTGACTTTTTGCCCCGAAATAATAATAATTTCTGTATTTTTGCCCCAAAATAAAGGAAATTTCTGCTTTTGCCCCAAAATTTGGGGAGTTTCTTCAATTTTGCTTCAACAAACAGGGAATTTCTGCCTCTTTCCCCAAAAATAAGGGGAACTTCTGCCTTTTTGCCCCAAATAAAAGGAATTTCTTCATTTTTGCCCCAATATTAGGGGAATATCTGCAATTTTGCTCCAAAATACAGGGAATTTCTGCCTTTTTGCCCGAAATTAAGGGGATTTTCTGCCTTTTTCCCCCCAAATAACGAAAATTTCTGCAATTTTATCCCAAAATAAGGGTAATTTCTGCCTTTTTGCCCCAAAATAAGGGGAATTTCTGCTTTTTTTCTCTGAAATATGTGAAATTTCTGCAATTTTATTCCAAAATAGGGGGAATTTCTGCCTTTTTGCCCCAAAATAAGGGAAATTTCTGCCTTTTTTTCTGAAATAAGTAAAATTACTGCCTTTTTGCCCCAAAATAAAAAAATTTTTTGCTTTTTTTATTGAAATAAGTGAAATTTCTGCAATTTTGCCCTAAAATAAGGGGAATTACTGCCATTTGCCCCAAAATAAGGGGAATTTCTGCTTTTTTGCCACAAAATAAAGAAAATTACTGCATGTTTTACCCCAAAATTAGGTGAATTTCTGTAATTTTTATCCAAAATACGAGGATTTTCTGCCCTTTTTGCCGAAAATAAGGGGAATTTCTGCCATTTTGCCAGGAAATAAATGAAATTTCTGCAGTTTTACCCCAAAATAAAGGGGAATTTCTTCATTTTGCCCCAAAAATAGGCAAATTTCTGCATTTTTGCTTCAAGATACGGAGAATTTCTGCTTTTTTGCCCGAAAATAAAGGGAATGTATACCTTTTTGCCATAAAAACGGGAAATTTCTTCACTTTTGCCCATAAATATGGGGATTTTCCGCCTTTTTGACTCAAAATAAGTGCAATTTCTGCCTTTTCCCCCAAAATAAACGGAATTTCTGTCTTTTTGCCCCAATATATGGGGAATTTCTGACTTTTTGCCCTGAAATAAGTGAAATTTCTAAAATTTTTCCCCAAAATAAGGGAAATGTCTGCTTTTTGCCCCAAAATAATGGGAATTTCTGCTTTTTGCTCCAAAATAAGAAAAATTTTTGCTTTTTTTCTGAAAGAAGTGAAATTTCTGCAATTTTGCCCTAAAATAAGGGAAATTTCTGAAATTTTTCCCCATAATAAAGCAAATTTCTGCAATTTTGCAGCAAAATTAGAGGAATTTCTGTTTTTTGCCCCCAAATAAGGGAAATTTCTGCAATTTTGCCCTAAAATAAGTGGAATTTCTGCCATTTTGCCCTGAAATAAGTGAAATTTCTGAAGTTTTACCCCAAAATAAGGGGAATTTCTGCCTTTTTGCCCCAAAATTAGGGGAATTTCTGCAATTTTGCTTCAAAATACGAGGAATTTCTGCCTTTTTGCCCAAAAATAAAGGGAATGTATACCTTTCTGCCATAAAAAAAGGAAATTTCTTCACTTTTGCCTCAAAATAAGAAGATTTTCCGCCTTTTTGACTCAAAAAAGTGCAATTTCTGCCTTTTCCCCAAAAATAAACGGAATTTCTGTCTTTTTGCCCCAAAATGAGGGGAATTTCTGACTTTTTGCCCTGAAATAAGTGAAATTTCTAAAAATTTTCCCCAAAATAAGAAAAATGTCTGCTTTTTGCCCCAAAATAATGGGAATTTCTTCCTTTTTGCCCTAAAATAAGGGTAATTTCAGCCTTTTTTCCTCAAACTAAGGGGAATTTCTGCCTTTTGCCCCAAAATAAAGAGAATTTTTGCCTTTTTGTTCCAAAATAAGGAAAATTTCTTCAATTTTGTACCAAAATAAAAAAAATTTCTGCTTTTTGCCCCAAAATAAAAGGAATTTCTGACTTTTTTCCTGAAATAAATGAAATTTCTGCAATTTTGCCCAAAAATAAGAAAAATTTGTGGCTTTTTGCCACAAAATATAAAAAAATTCTGCCTTCTTACCACAAAATAAGAAAAATTTCTGCAATTCTGTACCAAAATAAAAGAAATTTCTTCAATTTTGCCCCAAAATAAGGGAAATTTCTGCAATTTTGCCTCAAAATAAGGGGAATTTCTGACTTTTTGCCCCGAAATAATAATAATTTCTGTATTTTTGCCCCAAAATAAAGGAAATTTCTGCTTTTGCCCCAAAATTTGGGGAGTTTCTTCAATTTTGCTTCAACAAACAGGGAATTTCTGCCTCTTTCCCCAAAAATAAGGGGAACTTCTGCCTTTTTGCCCCAAATAAAAGGAATTTCTTCATTTTTGCCCCAATATTAGGGGAATATCTGCAATTTTGCTCCAAAATACAGGGAATTTCTGCCTTTTTGCCCGAAATTAAGGGGATTTTCTGCCTTTTTCCCCCAAATAACAAAAATTTCTGCAATTTTATCCCAAAATAAGGGTAATTTCTGCCTTTTTGCCCCAAAATAAGGGGAATTTCTGCCTTTTTTCTCTGAAATATGTGAAATTTCTGCAATTTTATTCCAAAATAGGGGGAATTTCTGCCTTTTTGCCCCAAAATAAGGGAAATTTCAGCATTTTTGCCCCAAAATAAAAGAAATTTCTGCAATTTTTCCTCATACTAAAGAAAATTTCTGCAATTTTGCCCCAAAATAAGGGGAATTTCTGTTTTTTGCCCCAAAATAAGGGAAATTTCTGCAATTTTGCCCTAAAATGAGGGGAATTTCTGCCTTTAGCCTTAAAATAAGGGAAATTTCTGCCTTTTTGCCACAAAATAAAGAAAATTACTGCATGTTTTACCCCAAAATTAGGTGAATTTCTGTAATTTTTATCCAAAATACGAGGATTTTCTGCCTTTTTCGCCGAAAATAAGGGGAATTTCTGCCATTTTGCCGCGAAATAAGTGAAATTTCTGAAGCTTTACCCCAAAATAAAGGGAGATTTCTGCATTTTGCTTCCAAATTAGGGGAATTTCTGCAATTTTGCTCCAAAATACGGGGAATTTCTGCCTTTTTGCCCGAAATTAAGGGGATTTTCTGCATTTTTGCCCCCAAATAAGGTAAATTTCTGCAATTTTATCCCAAAATAAGGGGAATTTCTGCCTTTTTGCCCCAAAATAAGGGGAATTTCTGTTTTTTTGCCCTGAAAGATGTTAAATTTCTGCAATTTTATTCCAAAATAGGGGGAATTTCTGCCTTTTTGCCCAAAAATAAATAAAATTTCTGCATTTTTGCCCCAAAATATAAGAAATTTCTGCAATTTTTCACCATAATAAAGAAAATTTCTGCAATTTTGCCCCAAAATAAGGGGAATTTCTGTTTTTTTGCCCCAAAATAAGGGAAATTTCTGCAATTATGCCCTAAAATGAGGAGAATTTCTGCCTTTTGCCTTAAAATAAGGGAAATTTCTGCCTTTTTGCCACAAATTAAAAAAAATTACTGCATGTTTTACCCCCAAATTAGGTGAATTTCTGTAATTTTGCTCCAAAATACGAGGATTTTCTGCCTTTTTCACCGAAAATAAGGGGAATTTCTGCCATTTTGCCGCAAAATAAGTGAAATTTCTGAAGTTTTACCGCAAAATAAAGGGAGATTTCTGCATTTTGCTTCAAAATTAGGGGAATTTCTGCAATTTTGCTCCAAAATACGGAGAATTTCTGCCTTTTTGCCCAAAAATATAGGGAATATATACCTTTTTGCCATAAAAAAGGGAAATTTCTTCATTTTTGCTACAAAATATTTTCCGCCTTCTTGACTCAAAAAAGTGCAATTTCTGCCTTTTCCCCAAAAATAAACAGAATTTCTGTCTTTTTGCCCCAAAATGAGGGGAATTTCTGACTTTTTGCCCTGAAATAAGTGAAATTTCTAAAATTTTTCCCCAAAATAAAAAAAAATGTCTGCTTTTTGCCCCAAAATATGGGGAATTTCTGCCTTTTTGCCCCAAAATAAGGGGAATTTCAGCCTTTTTTCCTCAAAATAAGGGGAATTTCTGCCTTTGCCCCAAAATAAAGAGAATTTCTGCCTATTGGCCCCAAAATAAGAAAAATTTGTGCAATTTTGTACCAAAATAAAAGAAATTTCTGCATTTTTGCCCCAAAATAAGAAAAATTTCTGCCTTTTTTTCTGAAATAAGTGAAATTTCTGCAATTTTGTCCCAAAATAATAAAAATTTGTGCAATTTTGTACCAAATTAAAAGAAATTTCTGCATTTTGGCTCCAAAATAAGAGAAATTTCTGCCTTTTTTTCTGAAATAAGTGAAATTTTTCCAATTTTGCCCCAAAATAAGGGAAATTTCTGCAATTTTGCCCCAAAGTAAAGGAAATTCTTCACTTTTGCCCCAAATAAGGGGAATTTCTGACTTTTTGCACCCGAAAAAATGAGATTTTCTGTCTTTTTGCCCAAAAATAAAAAGAATTTCAGCCTTTTTGCCCAAAAATTAAGAGAATTTCTGCAATTTTTCTTCAAAATATGGAAAATTTCTGTTTTTTAGCCCCAAAATAAAGGGAATTTCTGCATTTTCCCCAATACTAGGGGAATTTGTACATTTTACCTCTAAATAAGGGGAATTTCTGCGTTTTACCTCATAAAAAGAAGAATTTCTGCCTTTTACCCCCAAATATGGGGAATTTCTGCATTTTTGTTCCAAAATAAATAAAATTTCTTCAATTTTGTACCATAATAAAAGAAATTTCTCTTTTTGCCAAAAAATAAAAGGAATTTCTGACGTTTTACCCTGAAATAAATGAAATTTCTGCAATTTTGCCCGAAAATAAGGGAAATTTGTGCCTTTTTGCCCCAAAATAAGGGGAATTTCTGTTTTTGCCCCAAAATATGGGGAATTTCAGCATTTTACTTCAAAATAAGGGGAATTTCTGCCTTTTTGCCCTGAAATATGTGAAATTTCTGCAATTTTACCCCAAAATAAGGTGAATTTCAGCCTTTTTGCCACAAAATAATGGGAATTTCTGCCTTTTTACCGCAAAATAAGAAAAATTTTTCCCTTTTTTTCTGAAATAAGTGAAATTTCTGCAATTTTGCCCTAAAATAAAGGAAATTTCTACAATTTTCTCCATAATAAAGCTTATTTCTGCAATTTTGCCGTTAAATTAGGGTAATTTTTGATTTTTGCCCCAAAATAAGGGAAATTTCTGCAATTTTGCCCTAATATAAGGAAAATTTCTGCCATTTTGCCCCAAAATGAGTGAAATTTCTGCAGTTTTACCCCAAAATAAGGGGAATTTCTGCCTTTTTGCCCCAAAATTAGGGGAATTTCTGCAATTTTGCTTCAAAATACGAGGAATTTCTGCCTTTTTGCCCGAAAATAAAAAGAATGTATAACTTTCTGCCATAAAAAAGGGAAATTTCTTCACTTTTGCCCCAAAATAATAGGATTTTCCGCCTTTTTGACTCTAAATAAGTGCAATTTCTGACTTTTCCCCAAAAATAAACGGAATTTCTGTCTTTTTACCCCAAAATAAGGGGAATTTCTTACTTTTTGCCCTGAAATAATGAAATTTCTAAAATTGTTCCCCAAAATAAGAAAAATTTCTGCTTTTTGCCCCAAAATAAGGGGAATTTCTTCCTTTTTGCCCCAAAATAAGGGGAATTTCAGCCTTTATTCCTCAAAATAAGGGGAATTTCTGCCTTTTTGCCCAAAAATAAGAAAAATTTGTGCAATTTTGTACCAAAATAAAAGAAATTTCTGCATTTTTGCATCAAAATAAGAGAAATTTCTGCCTTTTTTTCTGAACTAAGTGAAATTTCTGCATTTTTGCTCCAAAATAAGAAAATTTTTTGCTTTTTTTTTCTATAAGTGAAATTTCGTCAATTTTGCCCTAAAATAAGGAGAATTATTGACATTTGCCCCAAATTAATGGGAATTTCTGCTTTTTTGCCACAAAATAAAGAAAATTACTGCATGTTTTACCCCAAAATTAGGTGAATTTCTGTAATTTTGCTCCAAAATACGAGGATTTTCTGCCTTTTTCACCGAAAATAAGGGGAATTTCTGCCATTTTGCTGGGAAATTAGTGAAATTTCTGCAGTTTTACCCCAAAATAAAAGGGAATTTCTGCATTTTGCCCCAAAATTAGGGGAATTTCTTCATTTTTGCTTCAAGATACGGGGAATTTCTGCTTTTTTGCCCGAAAATAAAGGGAATGTATACTTTTTTGCCATAAAAACGGGAAATTTCTTCACTTTTGCCCCAAAATAAGGGGATGTTCCGCCTTGTTGACTCAAAATAAGTGCAATTTCTCCCTTTTCCCCCAAAATAAATGGAATTTCTGTTTTTTTTTTGCCTTAATATAAGGTTAATCTCTGACTTTTTGCCCTGAAATAAGTAAAATTTCTAAAATTTTTCCTCAAAATAAGGGAAATGTCTGCTTTTTGCCCCAAAATAAGGGGAATTTCTGCCTTTTGCCCCCAAATAAGGGAAATTTCAGCCTTTTTTCCTCAAAATAAGGGGAATTTCTGCCTTTTGCCCCAAAATATGGGGAATTTCTGCCTTTTTGCCACAAAATAGGAAAAATTTCTGCAATTTTGTACCAAAATAAAAGAAATGTCTGCCTTTTTGCCCCAAAATAAGAGAAATTTCTGCCTTTCTTCCCTGAAATAAGTGAAATTTCTCCAATTTTGCCCCAAAATAAGGGAAATTTCTGCAATTTTGCCCCAAAGTAAAGGAAATTTCTTCAATTTTGCCCCAAATAAGGGGAATTTCTAACTTTTTGCACCCGAAAAAAGGAGATTTTCTGTCTTTTTGCCCAAAAATGAAAAGAATTTCAGCCTTTTTGCCCAAAAATTAAGAGAATTTCTGCAATTTTTCTTCAAAATACGGAAAATTTTAGTTTTTTAGCCCTAAAATAAAGGGAATTTCTGCATTTTCCCCAATATTAGGGGAATTTCTACATTTTACCTCTAAATAAGGGGAATTTCTGCGTTTTACCTCATAAAAAGAAGAATTTCTGCCTTTTACCCCAAAATATGGGGAATTTCAGCATTTTTGTTCCAAAATAAAGAAAATTTCTTCAATTTTGTACCATAATAAAAGAAATTTCTCCTTTTTGCCCCAAAATAAAAGGAATTTCTGACTTTTTACCCTAAAATAAATGAAATTACTGCAATTTTGCCAGAAAATAAGGGAAATTTGTGCCTTTTTGCCCCAAAATAAGGGGAATTTCTGTTTTTTGCCCCAAAATATGGGGAATTTCAGCATTTTACTTCAAAATAAGGGGAATTTCTGCCTTTTTGCCCTGAAATATGTGAAATTTCTGCAATTCTACCCCAAAATAAGGTGAATTTCTGCTTTTTTGCCCCAAAATAATGGGAATTTCTGCCTTTTTACCCCAAAATAAGAAAAATTTTTCCCTTTTTTTCTGAAATAAGTGAAATTTCTGCAATTTTGCCCTAAAATAAGGGAAATTTCTGCAATTTTTCCCCATAATAGAGCTTATTTCTGCAATTTTGCCGCAAAATTAGGGGAATTTCTGTTTTTTGCCCCAAAATAAAGGAAATTTCTGCAATTTTGCCCTAAAATAAGAAAAATTTCTGCCATTTTGCCCCAAAATAAGTGAAATTTCTGCAGTTTTACCCCAAAATAAGGGGAATTTCTGCCTTTTTGCCCCAAAATTAGGGGAATTTCTGCCATTTTGCTTCAAAATACGGGGAATTTCGGCCTTTTTGCCCGAAAATAAAGGGAATGTATACTTTTCTGCCATAAAAACGAAAAATTTCTTCACTTTTGCCCCAAAATAAAAGGATTTTCCACCTTTTTGACTCAAAATAAGTGCAATTTCTGACTTTTCCCCAAAAATAAACGGAATTTCTGTCTTTTTACCCCAAAATAAGGGGAATTTCTGACTTTTTGCCCTGAAATAATGAAATTTCTAAAATTTTTCCCCAAAATAAGAAAAATGTCTGCTTTTTGCCCCAAAATAAGGGGAATTTCAGCCTTTTTTCCTCAAAATAAGGGGAATTTCTGCCTTTTGCCCCAAAATAAGAGGAATTTCTGCTTTTTTGCCCAAAAATAAGAAAAATTTGTGCAATTTTGTACCAAAATAAAAGAAATTTCTGCATTTTTGCCCCAAAATAAGAGAAATTTCTGCCTTTTTTCTGAAATAAGTGAAATTTCTGCAATTTTTCCCAAAATAACAAAATTTGTGCAATTTTGTACCAAAATAAAAGAAATTTCTGCATTTTTTGCTCCAAAATAAGAGAAATTTCTGCCTTTTTTCTGAAATAAGTGAAATTTCTGCCTTTTTGCCCCAAAATAATAAAATTTTTTGCATTTTTTTCTGAAATACGTGAAATTTCTGCAATTTTGCCCTAAAATAAGGAGAATTACTGACATTTGCCCCAAATTAAGGGGAATTTCTGCTTTTTTGCCACAAAATAAAGAAAATTACTGCATGTTTTACCCCAAAATTAGGTGAATTTCTGTAATTTTGCTCCAAAATACTAGGATTTTCTGCCTTTTTCACCGAAAATAAGGGGAATTTCTGCCATTTTGCCGGGAAATTAGTGGAATTTCTGCAGTTTTACCCCAAAATAAAGGGGAATTTCTGTATTTTGCCCCAAAATTAGGGGAATTTCTTTATTTTTGCTTCAAGATACAAGGAATTTCTGCCTTTTTGCCGGAAAATAAAGGGAATGTATACCTTTTTGCCATAAAAACAGGAAATTTCTTCACTTTTGCACCAAAATAAGGGGATGTTCCGCCTTTTTGACTCAAAATAAGTGCAATTTCTGCCTTTTGCCCCAAAATAAACGGAATTTCTTTCTTTTTGCCCCAATATAAGGGGAATCTCTGACTTTTTGCCCTGAAATAAGTGAAATTTCTAAAATTTTTCCTCAAAATAAGGGAAATGTCTGCTTTTTGCCCCAAAATAAGGGGAATTTCTGCCTTTTGCCCCAAAATAAGGGGAATTTCAGCCTTTTTTCCTCAAAATAAGGAGAATTTCTGCCTTTTTGCCACAAAATAGGAAAATTTTCTGCAATTTTGTACCAAAATAAAAGAAATGTCTGCCTTTTTGCCCCAAAATAAGAGAAATTTCTGCCTTTTTTCCCAGAAATAAGTAAAATTTCGCCAATTTTGCCCCAAAATAAGGAAAATTTCTGCAATTTTGCCCCAAAGTAAAGGAAATTTCTTCACTTTTGCCCCAAATAAGGAGAATTTCTGACTTTTTGCACCCGAAAAGAGGAGATTTTCTGTCTTTTTGCCCAAAAATAAAAAGAATTTCAGCCTTTTTGCCCAAAAATTAAGAGAATTTCTGAAATTTTTCTTCAAAATACGGAAAATTTTGGTATTTTAGCCCTAAAATTAAGGGAATTTCTGCATTTTCCCCATTATTAGGGGAATTTCTACATTTTACCTCTAAATAAGGGGAATTTCTGCGTTTTACATCATAATAAGAAGAATTTCTGCCTTTTACCCCAAAATATGGGGAATTTCTGCATTTTTGTTCCAAAATAAAGAAAATTTCTTCAATTTTGTACCATAATAAAAGAAATTTCTCTTTTTGCCCCAAAATAAAAGTAATTTCTGAGTTTTTACCCTGAAATAAATTAATTTCTGCAATTTTGCCCGAAAATAAGGGAAATTTGTGCCTTTTTGCCCCAAAATAAGGGGAATTTCTGTTTTTTGCCCCAAAATATGGGGAATTTCAGCATTTTACTTTAAAATAAAAAGAATTTCTGCTTCTTTGCCCTGAAATATGTGAAATTTCTGCAATTTTACCCCAAAATAAGGAGAATTTCTGCATTTTTGCCACAAAATAATGGAATTTCTGCCTTTTTATCCCAAAATAAGAAAAATTTTTCCCTTTTTTCTGAAATAAGTGAAATTTCTGCAATTTTGCCCTAAAAGAAGGGAAATTTCTGCAATTTTTCCCCATAATAAAGCTTATTTCTGCAATTTTGCCGCAAAATTAGGGGAATTTCTGTTTTTTGCCCCAAAATAAGGGAAATTTCTGCAATTTTGCCCTAAAATAAGGAAAATTTCTGCCATTTTGCCCCAAAATAAGTGAAATTTCTGCAGTTTTACCCCAAAATAAGGGGAATTTCTGCCTTTTTGCCCCAAAATTAGGGGAATTTCTGCAATTTGGCTTCAAAATACGGGGAATTTCTGCCTTTTTGCCCGAAAATAAAGGGAATGTATAACTTTCTGCCATAAAAAAGGGAAATTTCTTCACTTTTGCCCCAAAATAAGGGGATTTTCCGCATTTTTGACTCAAAATAAGTGCAATTTCTGACTTTTCCTCAAAAATAAATGGAATTTCTGTCTTTTTACCCCAAAATAAGGGGAATTTCTTACTTTTTGCCCTGAAATAATGAAATTTCTTAAATTTTTCCCCAAAATAAGAAAAATGTCTGCTTTTTTCCCCAAAATAAGGGGAATTTCTGCCTTTTCGCCCCAAAATAAGGGGAATTTCAGCCTTTTTTCCTCAAAATAAGGGGAATTTCTGCCTTTTGCCCCAAAATAAGTGAAATTTCTGCAGTTTTACCCCAAAATAAGAGGAATTTCTGCAATTTTGCTTCAAAATACAAAGAATTTCTGCCTTTTTGCCCGAAAATAAAGGGAATGTATAACTTTCTGCCATAATAAAGGGAAATTTCTTCACTTTTGCCCCAAAATAAGGGGATTTTCCGCCTTTTTGATTCAAAATAAGTGCAATTTCTTACTTTTCCCAAAAATAAACGGAATTTCTGTCGTTTTACCCCAAAATAAGAGGAATTTCTGACTTTTTGCCCTGAAATAATGAAATTTCTAAAATTTTTCCCCAAAATAAGAAAAATGTCTGCTTTTTGCCCCAAAATGAGGGGAATTTCTGCTTTTTTGCCCCAAAATAAGGGGAATTTCAGCCTTTTTTCCTCAAAATAAGGAGAATTTCTGCCTTTTGCCCCAAAATAAGGGGAATTTCTGCCTTTTTGCCCAAAAATAAGAAAAATTTGTGCAATTTTGTACCAAAATAAAAGAAATTTCTGTATTTTTGCCCCAAAATAAGAGAAATTTCTGCCTTTTTTTCTGAAATAAGTGAAATTTCTGCAATTTTGTCCCAAAATAACAAAAATTTGTGCAATTTTGTACCAAAATAAAAGAAATTTCTACATTTTTGCTCCAAAATAAGAGAAATTTCTGCCTTTTTTTCTGAAATAAGTGAAATTTCTGCATTTTTGCCCCAAAATAATAAATTTTTTTGCTTTTTTTTCTGAAATAAGTGAAATTTCTGCAATTTTGCCCTAAAATAAAGAGAATTACTGCCATTTGCCCCAAAATAAGGGGAATTTCTGCTTTTTTGCCACAAAATAAAGAAAATTACTACATGTTTTACCCCAAAATTAGGTGAATTTCTGTAATTTTGCTCCAAAATACGAAAATTTTCTGCCTTTTTCGCTGAAAATAAGGGGAATTTCTGCCAGTTTGCCGGGAAATTAGTGAAATTTCTGCAGTTTTACCCCAAAATAAAGGGGAATTTCTGCATTTTGCCCCAAAATTAGGGGAATTTCTGCATTTTTACTTCAAGATACAGGGAATTTCTGCCTTTTTGCCCGAAAATAAAGGGAATGTATAACTTTTTGCCATAAAAACGGGATATTTCTTCACTTTTGCCCCAAAATAAGGGGATTTTCCGCCTTGTTGACTCAAAATAAGTGCAATTTCATCCTTTTCCCCCAAAATAAACGGAATTTCTTTCTTTTTGCCCCAATATAAGGGGAATCTCTGACTTTTTGCCCTGAAATAAGTAAAATTTCTAAAATTTTTCCTCAAAATAAGGGAAATGTCTGCTTTTTGCCCCAAAAAAAGAGGAATTTCTGCCTTTTTGCCTCAAAATAAGAGGAATTTCAGCCCTTTTTCCTCAAAATAAGGGGAATTTCTGCCTTTTGCCCCAAAATATGGGGAATTTCTGCCTTTTTGCCACAAAATAGGAAAAATTTCTGCATTTTTGTACCAAAATAAAAGAAATGTCTGCCTTTTTGCCCCAAAATAAGAGAAATTTCTGCCTTTTTTCCCTGAAATAAGTGAAATTTCGCCAATTTTGCCCCAAAATAAGGGAAATTTCTGCACTTTTGCCCCAAAGTAAAGGAAATTTCTTCACTTTTGCCCCAAATAAGGGGAATTTCTGACTTTTTGCACCCGAAAAAAGGAGATTTTCTGTCTTTTTGCCCAAAAATAAAAAGAATTTCAGCCTTTTTGCCCAAAAATTAAGAGAATTTCTGCAATTTTTCTTCAAAATACGGAAAGTTTTAGTTTTTTAGCCCTAAAATAAAGGGAATTTCTGCATTTTCCCCAATATTAGGGGAATTTCTACATTTTACCTCTAAATAAAGGGAATTTCTGCGTTTTACCTCATAAAAAGAAGAATTTCTGCCTTTTACCCCAAAATATGGGGAATTTCTGCATTTTTGTTCCAAAATAAAGAAAATTTCTTCAATTTTGTACCATAATAAAAGTAATTTCTCCTTTTTGCCCGAAAATAAAAGGAATTTCTGACTTTTTACCCTAAAATAAATGAAATTTCTGCAATTTTGCCCAAAAATAAGGGAAATTTGTGCCTTATTGCCCCAAAATAAGGGGAATTTCTGTTTTTTGCCCCAAAATATGGGGAATTTCAGCATTTTACTTCAAAATAAGGGGAATTTCTGCCTTTTTGCCCTGAAATATGTGAAATTTCTGCAATTCTACCCCAAAATAAGGTGAATTTCTGCCTTTTTGCCCCAAAATAATGGGAATTTCTGCCTTTTTACCCCAAAATAAGAAAAATATTTCCTTTTTTTTTCTGAAATAAGTGAAATTTCTGCAATTTTGCCCTAAAAGAAGGGAAATTTCTGCAATTTTTCCCCATAATAAAGCTTATTTCTGCAATTTTGCCGCAAAATTAGGAGAATTTCTGTTTTTTGCCCCAAAATAAGGGAAATTTCTGCAATTTTGCCCTAAAATAAAGAAAATTTCTGCCATTTTGTCCCAAAATAAGTGAAATTTCTGCAGTTTTACCCCAAAATAAGGGGAATTTCTGCCTTTTTGCCTCAAAATTAGGGGAATTTCTGCAATTTGGCTTCAAAATATGGGGAATTTCTGCCTTTTTGCCCGAAAATAAAGGGAATGTATAACATTCTGCCATAAAAAAGGGAAATTTCTTCACTTTTGCCCCAAAATAAGGGGATTTTCCGCCTTTTTGACTCAAAATAAGTGCAATTTCTGACTTTTCCCCAAAAATAAACAAAATTTCTGTCTTTTTACCCCAAAATAAGGGGAAGTTCTGACTTTTTGCACTGAAATAATGAAATTTCTAAAATTTTTCCCCAAAATAAGAAAAATGTCTGCTTTTTGCCCCAAAATAAGGGGAATTTCTTCCTTTTTGCCCCAAAATATTTGGAATTTCTGCCTTTTTGCCACAAATAGAAAAAATTTCTGCAATTTTGTACCAAAATAAAAGAAATGTCTGCCTTTTTGCCCCAAAATAAAAGAAATTTGTGCCTTTCTTCCCTGAAATAAGTGAAATTTCTCCAATTTTGTCCCAAAATAAGGGAAATTTCTGCAATTTTGCCCCAAAGTAAAGGAAATTTCTTCACTTTTGCCCCAAATAAGGGGAATTTCTGACTTTTTGCACTCGAAAAAAGGAGATTTTCTGTCTCTTTTCCCAAAAGTAAAAAGAATTTCAGCCTTTTTGCTCAAAAATTAAGAGAATTTCTGCAATTTTTCTTCAAAATACGGAAAATTTTAGTTTTTTAGCCCTAAAATAAAGGGAATTTCTGCATTTTCCCCAATATTAGGGGAATTTCTACATATTTCCTCTAAATAAGGGGAATTTCTGCGTTTTACCTCATAAATAGAAGAATTTCTGCCTTTTACCACAAAGATGGGGAATTTCTGCATTTTTGTTCCAAAATAAAAAAAAATTCTTCAATTTTGTACCATAATAAAAGAAATTTCTCCTTTTTGCACCAAAATAAAAGGAATTTCTGACTTTTTACCTTAAAATAAATGAAATTTCTGCAATTTTGCCCGAAAATAAAGGAAATTTGTGCCTTTTTGCCCCAAAATAAGGGGAATTTCTGTTTTTGCCACAAAATATGGGGAATTTCAGAATTTTACTTCAAAATAAGGGGAATTTCTGCCTTTTTGCCCTGAAATATGTGAAATTTCTGCAATTCTACCCCAAAATAAGGTGAATTTCTGCCTTTTTGCCCCAAAATAATGGGAATTTCTGCCTTTTTACCCCAAATAAGAAAAATTTTTCCCTTTTTTTCTGAAATAAGTGAAATTTTGCAATTTTGCCCTAAAATAAGGGAAATTTCTGCAATTTTTTCCCATAATAAAGCTTATTTCTGCAATTTTGCCGCAAAATTAGGGGAATTTCTGTTTTTTGCCCCAAAATAAGGGAAATTTCTGCAATTTTGCCCTAAAATAAGGAAAATTTCTGCCATTTTGCCCCAAAATTAGTGAAATTTCTGCAGTTTTATCCCAAAATAAGGGGAATTTCTGCCTTTTTGCCCCAAAATTAGGGGAATTTCTGCAATTTGGCTTCAAAATACGGGGAATTTCTGCCTTTTTGCCCGAAAATAAAGGGAATGTATAACTTTCTGCCATAAAAAAGGGAAATTTCTTCACTTTTGCCCCAAAATAAGGGGATTTTCCGCCTTTTTGACTCAAAATGAGTGCAATTTCTGACTTTTCCCCAAAAATAAATGGAATTTCTGTTTTTTTACCCCAAAATAAAGAGAATTTCTGACTTTTTGCCCTGAAATAATGAAATTTCTAAAATTTTTCCCCAAAATAAGAAAAATGTCTGCTTTTTGCACCAAAATAAGCGGAATTTCTTCCTTTTTGCCCAAAAATAAAGGGAATTGCAGACTTTTTTCCTCAAAATAAGGGGAATTTCTGCTTTTTGCCCCAAAATAAAAGGAATTTCTGCTTTTTGCCCCAAAATAAGAGAAATTTCTGCCTTTTTTTGAAATAAGTGAAATTTCTGCAATTTTGTCCCAAAATAACAAAAATTTGTGCAATTTTGTACCAAAATAAAAGAAATTTCTGCATTTTTGCCCCAAAATAAGAGAAATTTCTGACTTTTTTCTGAAATAAGTGAAATTTCTGCAATTTTGTCCCAAAATAAAAAAAATTGTGCAATTTTGTACCAAAATAAAAGAAATTTCTGCATTTTTGCCCCAAAATAAGAGAAATTTCTGCCTTTTTTTCTGAAATAAGTGAAATTTCTGCCTTTTTGCCCCAAAATTAGGGGAATTTCTGCAATTTTGCTTCAAAATACAAGGAATTTCTGCCTTTTTGCCCGAAAATAAAAAGAATGTATAACTTTCTGCCATAAAAAAAAAGAAATATCTTCACTTTTGCCCCAAAATAAGGGGATTTTCCGCCTTTTTGATTCCAAATAAGTGCAATTTCTGACTTTTCCCCAAAGAAAACGGAATTTCTGTCTTTTTACCCCAAAGTAAGTGAAATTTCTGACTTTTTGCCCTGAAATAATGAAATTTCTAAAATTTTTCCCCAAAATAAGAAAAATGTCTGCTTTTTGCCCCAAAATAAGGGGAATTTCTGCTTTTTTGCCCCAAAATAAGAAGAATTTCAGCCTTTTTTCCTCAAAATAAGAATTTTTGCCTTTTGCCCCAAAATAAGGGGAATTTCTGCCTTTTTGCCCAAAAATAAGAAAAATTTGTGCAATTTTGTACCAAAATAAAAGAAATTTCTGCATTTTTGCCCCAAAATAAGAGAAATTTCTGCCTTTTTTTCTGAAATAATTGAAATTTCTGCAATTTTTCCCAAAATAACAAAAATTTGTGCAATTTTGTACCAAAATAAAAGAAATTTCTGCATTTTTTGCTCCAAAATAAGAGAAATTTCTGCCTTTTTTTCTGAAATAAGTGAAATTTCTGCCTTTTTGCCCCAAAATAATAAAATTTTTTGCATTTTTTTTCTGAAATACGTGAAATTTCTGCAATTTTGCCCTAAAATAAGGAGAATTACTGACATTTGCCCCAAATTAAGGGGAATTTCTGCTTTTTTGCCACAAAATAAAGAAAATTACTGCATGTTTTACCCCAAAATTAGGTGAATTTCTGTAATTTTGCTCCAAAATACTAGGATTTTCTGCCTTTTTCACCGAAAATAAGGGGAATTTCTGCCATTTTGCCGGGAAATTAGTGGAATTTCTGCAGTTTTACCCCAAAATAAAGGGGAATTTCTGTATTTTGCCCCAAAATTAGGGGAATTTCTTCATTTTTGCTTCAAGATACAAGGAATTTCTGCCTTTTTGGCCGAAAATAAAGGGAATGTATACCTTTTTGCCATAAAAACAGGAAATTTCTTCACTTTTGCCCCAAAATAAGGGGATGTTCCGCCTTTTTGACTCAAAATAAGTGCAATTTCTGCCTTTTCCCCCAAAATAAACGGAATTTCTGTCTTTTTGCCCCAATATAAGGGGAATCTCTGACTTTTTGCCCTGAAATAAGTGAAATTTCTAAAATTTTTTCTCAAAATAAGGGAAATGTCTGCTTTTTGCCCCAAAATAAGGGGAATTTCTGCCTTTTGCCCCAAAATAAGGGGAATTTCAGCCTTTTTTCCTCAAAATAAGGGGAATTTCTGCCTTTTGCCCCAAAATATGGGGAATTTCTGCCTTTTTGCCACATAATAGAAAAAATTTCTGCAATTTTGTACCAAAATAAAAGAAATGTCTGCCTTTTTGCCCCAAAATAAGAGAAATTTCTGCCTTTTTTCCCTGAAATAAGTGAAATTTCGCCAATTTTGCCCCAAAATAAGGAAAATTTCTGCACTTTTGCCCCAAAGTAAAGGAAATTTCTTCACTTTTGCCACAAATAAGGGGAATTTCTGACTTTTTGCACCCGAAAAAGGAGATTTTCTGTCTTTTTGCCCAAAAATAAAAAGAATTTCAGCCTTTTTGCCCAAAAATTAAGAGAATTTCTGCAATTTTTTTTCAAAATACGGAAAATTTCTGTTTTTTAGCCCCAAAATAAAGGGAATTTCTACATTTTCCCCAATATTAGGGGAATTTCTACATTTTACCTCTAAATAAGGGGAATTTCAGCGTTTTACATCATAATAAGAAGAATTTCTGCCTTTTACCCCAAAATATGGGGAATTTCTGCATTTTTGTTCCAAAATAAAGAAAATTTCTTCAATTTTGTACCATAATAAAAGAAATTTCTCTTTTTGCCCCAAAATAAAAGTAATTTCTGAGTTTTTACCCTGAAATAAATTAAATTTCTGCAATTTTGCCCGAAAATAAGGGAAATTTGTGCCTTTTTGCCCCAAAATAAGGGGAATCTCTGTTTTTTGCCCCAAAATATGGGGAATTTCAGCATTTTACTTCAAAATAAGGAGAATCTCTGCTTCTTTGCCCTGAAATATGTGAAATTTCTGCAATTTTACCCCAAAATAAGGTGAATTTCTGCATTTTTGCCACAAAATAATGGGAATTTCTGCCTTTTTATCCCAAAATAAGAAAAATTTTTCCCTTTTTTCTGAAATAAGTGAAATTTCTGCAATTTTGCCCTAAAAGAAGGGAAATTTCTGCAATTTTTCCCCATAATAAAGCTTATTTCTGCAATTTTGCCGCAAAATTAGGGGAATTTCTGTTTTTTGCCCCAAAATAAGGGAAATTTCTGCAATTTTGCCCTAAAATAAGGAAAATTTCTGCCATTTTGCCCCAAAATAAGTGAAATTTCTGCAGTTTTACCCCAAAATAAGGGGAATTTCTGCCTTTTTGCCCCAAAATTAGGGGAATTTCTGCAATTTGGCTTCAAAATACGGGGAATTTCTGCCTTTTTGCCCGAAAATAAAGGGAATGTATAACTTTCTGCCATAAAAAAGGGAAATTTCTTCACTTTTGCCCCAAAATAAGGGTATTTTCCGCCTTTTTGACTCGAAATAAGTGCAATTTCTGACTTTTCCCCAAAAATAAACGGAATTTCTGTCTTTTTACCCCAAAATAAGGGGAATTTCTGACTTTTTGCCCTGAAATAATGAAATTTCAAAAATTTTTCCCCAAAATAAGAAAAATGTCTGCTTTTTTCCCCAAAATAAGGGGAATTTCTGCCTTTTTGCCCCAAAATAAGGGGAATTTCAGCCTTTTTTCTTCAAAATAAGGGGAATTTCTGCCTTTTGCCCCAAAATAAGGGGAATTTCTGCCTTTTTGCCCAAAAATAAGAAAAATTTGTGCAATTTTGTACCAAAATAAAAGAAATTTCTGCATTTTTGTTCCAAAATAAGAGAAATTTCTGCCTTTTTTTTTGAAATAAGTGAAATTTCTGCAATTTTGTCCCAAAATAACAAAAATTTGTGCAATTTTGTACCAAAATAAAAGAAATTTCTGCATTTTTGCCCCAAAATAAGAGAAATTTCTGACTTTTTTCTGAAATAAGTGAAATTTCTGCAATTTTGTCCCAAAATAAAAAAAAATTGTGCAATTTTGTACCAAAATAAAAGAAATTTCTGCCTTTTTGCCCCCAAATAAGGGAAATTTCAGCCTTTTTACCTCAAAAGAAGAGGAATTTCTGCCCTTTGCCCCAAAATATGGGGAATTTCTGCCTTTTTGCCACAAAATAGGAAAAATTTCTGCAATTTTGTATCAAAATAAATAAAATGTCTGCCTTTTTGCCCCAAAATAAGAGAAATTTCTGCCTTTTTTCCCTGACATAAGTGAAATTTCGCCAATTTTGCCCCAAAATAAGGGGAATTTCTGCAATTTTGCCCCAAAATAAAGGAAATTTCTTCAACTTTGCCCCAAATAAGAGGAATTTCTGACTTTTTACACCCGAAAAAGGAGATTTTCTGTCTTTTTGCCCAAAAATAAAAAGAATTTCAGCCTTTTTGCCCAAAAATTAAGAGAATTTCTGCAATTTTTTTTCAAAATACGGAAAATTTCTGTTTTTTAGCCCCAAAATAAAGGGAATTTCTACATTTTCCCCAATATTAGGGGAATTTCTACATTTTACCTCTAAATAAGGGGAATTTCAGCGTATTACATCATAATAAGAAGAATTTCTGCCTTTTAGCCCAAAATATGGGGAATTTCTGCATTTTTGCCCCAAAATAAGAGAAATTTCTGACTTTTTTCTGAAATAAGTGAAATTTCTGCAATTTTGTCCCAAAATAAAAAAAAATTGTGCAATTTTGTACCAAAATAAAAGAAATTTCTGCATTTTTGCCCCAAAATAAGAGAAATTTCTGACTTTTTTCTGAAATAAGTGAAATTTCTGCAATTTTGTCCCAAAATAAAAAAAAAATTGTGCAATTTTGTACCAAAATAAAAGAAATTTCTGCATTTTTGCCCCAAAATAAGAGAAATTACTGACTTTTTTTCTGAAATAAGTGAAATTTCTGCCTTTTTCCCCAAAATTAGGGGAATTTCTGCAATTTTGCTTCAAAATACAAGGAATTTCTGCCTTTTTGCCCGAAAATAAAAAGAATGTATAACTTTCTGCCATAAAAAAAAAGAAATATCTTCACTTTTGCCCCAAAATAAGGGGATTTTCCACCTTTTTGATTCCAAATAAGTGCAATTTCTGACTTTTCCCCAAAGAAAACGGAATTTCTCTCTTTTTACCCCAAAGTAAGTGAAATTTCTGACTTTTTGCCCTGAAATAATGAAATTTCTAAAATTTTTCCCCAAAATAAGAAAAATGTCTGCTTTTTGCCCCAAAATAAGGGGAATTTCTGCTTTTTTGCCCCAAAATAAGAAGAATTTCAGCCTTTTTTCCTCAAAATAAGAATTTTTGCCTTTTGCCCCAAAATAAGGGGAATTTCTGCCTTTTTGCCCAAAAATAAGAAAAATTTGTGCAATTTTGTACCAAAATAAAAGAAATTTCTGCATTTTTGCCCCAAAATAAGAGAAATTTCTGCCTTTTTTTCTGAAATAAGTGAAATTTCTGCAATTTTTCCCAAAATAACAAAAATTTGTGCAATTTTGTACCAAAATAAAAGAAATTTCTGCATTTTTTGCTCCAAAATAAGAGAAATTTCTGCCTTTTTTTCTGAAATAAGTGAAATTTCTGCCTTTTTGCCCCAAAATAATAAAATTTTTTGCATTTTTTTTCTGAAATACGTGAAATTTCTGCAATTTTGCCCTAAAATAAGGAGAATTACTGACATTTGCCCCAAATTAAGGGGAATTTCTGCTTTTTTGCCACAAAATAAAGAAAATTACTGCATGTTTTACCCCAAAATTAGGTGAATTTCTGTAATTTTGCTCCAAAATACTAGGATTTTCTGCCTTTTTCACCAAAAATAAGGGGAATTTCTGCCATTTTGCCGGGAAATTAGTGGAATTTCTGCAGTTTTACCCCAAAATAAAGGGGAATTTCTGTATTTTGCCCCAAAATTAGGGGAATTTCTTCATTTTTGCTTCAAGATACAAGGAATTTCTGCCTTTTTGACCGAAAATAAAGGGAATGTATACCTTTTTGCCATAAAAAAAGGAAATTTCTTCACTTTTGCCCCAAAATAAGGGGATGTTCCGCCTTTTTGACTCAAAATAAGTGCAATTTCTGCCTTTTCCCCCAAAATAAACGGAATTTCTGTCTTTTTGCCCCAATATAAGGGGAATCTCTGACTTTTTGCCCTGAAATAAGTGAAATTTCTAAAATTTTTCCTCAAAATAAGGGAAATGTCTGCTTTTTGCCCCAAAATAAGGGGAATTTCTGCCTTTTGCCTCAAAATAAGGGGAATTTCAGCCTTTTTTCCTCAAAATAAGGGGAATTTCTGCCTTTTGCCCCAAAATATGGGGAATTTCTGCCTTTTTGCCACAAAATAGAAAAAAATTCTGCAATTTTGTACCAAAATAAAAGAAATGTCTGCCTTTTTGCCCCAAAATAAGAGAAATTTCTGCCTTTTTTCCCTGAAATAAGTGAAATTTCGCCAATTTTGCCCCAAAATAAGGAAAATTTCTGCACTTTTGCCCCAAAGTAAAGAAAATTTCTTCACTTTTGCCCCAAATAAGGGGAATTTCTGACTTTTTGCACCCGAAAAAAGGAGATTTTCTGTCTTTTTGCCCAAAAATAAAAATAATTTCAGCCTTTTTGCCCAAAAATTAAGAGAATTTCTGAAATTTTTCTTCAAAATACGGAAAATTTTGGTATTTTAGCCCTAAAATAAAGGGAATTTCTGCATTTTCCCCAATATTAGGGGAATTTCTACATTTTACCTCTAAATAAGGGGAATTTCTGCGTTTTACATCATAATAAGAAGAATTTCTGCCTTTTACCCCAAAATATGGGGAATTTCTGCATTTTTGTTCCAAAATAAAGAAAATTTCTTCAATTTTGTACCATAATAAAAGAAATTTCTCTTTTTGCCCCAAAATAAAAGTAATTTCTGAGTTTTTACCCTGAAATAAATTAAATTTCTGCAATTTTGCCCGAAAATAAGGGAAATTTGTGGCTTTTTGCCCCAAAATAAGGGGAATCTCTGTTTTTTGCCCCAAAATATGGGGAATTTTAGCATTTTACTTCAAAATAAGGAGAATCTTTGCTTCTTTGCCCTGAAATATGTGAAATTTCTGCAATTTTACCCCAAAATAAGGTGAATTTCTGCATTTTTGCCACAAAATAATGGGAATTTCTGCCTTTTTATCCCAAAATAAGAAAAATTTTTCCCTTTTTTCTGAAATAAGTGAAATTTCTGCAATTTTGCCCTAAAAGAAGGGAAATTTCTGCAATTTTTCCCCATAATAAAGCTTATTTCTGCAATTTTGCCGCAAAATTAGGGGAATTTCTGTTTTTTGCCCCAAAATAAGGGAAATTTCTGCAATTTTGCCCTAAAATAAGGAAAATTTCTGCCATTTTGCCCCAAAATAAGTGAAATTTCTGCAGTTTTACCCCAAAATAAGGGGAATTTCTGCCTTTTTGCCCCAAAATTAGGGGAATTTCTGCAATTTGGCTTCAAAATACGGGGAATTTCTGCCTTTTTGCCCGAAAATAAAGGGAATGTATAACTTTCTGCCATAAAAAAGGGAAATTTCTTCACTTTTGCCCCAAAATAAGGGGATTTTCCGCCTTTTTGACTCAAAATAAGTGCAATTTCTGACTTTTCCCCAAAAATAAATGGAATTTCTGTCTTTTTACCCCAAAATAAGGGGAATTTCTGACTTTTTGCCCTGAAATAATGAAATTTCTAAAATTTTTCCCCAAAATAAGAAAAATGTCTGCTTTTTGCCCCAAAATAAGGGGAATTTCTGCCTTTTTGCCCCAAAATAAGGGGAATTTCAGCCTTTTTTCCTCAAAATAAGGGGAATTTCTGCCTTTTGCCCCAAAATAAGAGGAATTTCTGCCTTTTTGCCCAAAAATAAGAAAAATTTGTGCAATTTTGTACCAAAATAAAAGAAATTTCTGCATTTTTGCCCCAAAATAAGAGAAATTTCTGCCTTTTTTTCTGAAATAAGTGAAATTTCTGCAATTTTTCCCAAAATAACAAAATTTGTGCAATTTTGTACCAAAATAAAAGAAATTTCTGCATTTTTTGCTCCAAAATAAGAGAAATTTCTGCCTTTTTTCTGAAATAAGTGAAATTTCTGCAATTTTGTCCCAAAATAAAAAAAAATTGTGCAATTTTGTACCAAAATAAAAGAAATTTCTACCTTTTTGCCCCCAAATAAGGGAAATTTCAGCCTTTTTTCCCTCAAAAGAAGAGGAATTTCTGCCTTTTGCCCCAAAATATGGGGAATTTCTGCCTTTTTGCCACAAAATATGAAAAATTTCTGCAATTTTGTATCATAATAAATAAAATGTCTGCCTTTTTGCCCCAAAATAAGAGAAATTTCTGCCTTTTTTCCCTGACATAAGTGAAATTTCGCCAATTTTGCTCCAAAATAAGGGGAATTTCTGCAATTTTGCCCCAAAATAAAGGAAATTTCTTCAACTTTGCCCCAAATAAGAGGAATTTCTGACTTTTTGCACCCGAAAAAGGAGATTTTCTGTCTTTTTGCCCAAAAATAAAAAGAATTTCAGCCTTTTTGCCCAAAAATTAAGAGAATTTCTGCATTTTTTTTTCAAAATACGGAAAATTTCTGTTTTTTAGCCCCAAAATAAAGGGAATTTCTACATTTTCCCCAATATTAGGGGAATTTCTACATTTTACCTCTAAATAAGGGGAATTTCAGCGTTTTACATCATAATAAGAAGAATTTCTGCCTTTTACCCCAAAATATGGGGAATTTCTGCATTTTTGTTCCAAAATAAAGAAAATTTCTTCAATTTTGTACCATAATAAAAGAAATTTCTCTTTTTGCCCCAAAATAAAAGTAATTTCTGAGTTTTTACCCTGAAATAAATTAAATTTCTGCAATTTTGCCCGAAAATAAGGGAAATTTGTGCCTTTTTGCCCCAAAATAAGGGGAATCTCTGTTTTTTGCCCCAAAATATGGGGAATTTCAGCATTTTACTTCAAAATAAGGAGAATCTCTGCTTCTTTGCCCTGAAATATGTGAAATTTCTGCAATTTTACCCCAAAATAAGGTGAATTTCTGCATTTTTGCCACAAAATAATGGGAATTTCTGCCTTTTTATCCCAAAATAAGAAAAATTTTAACCTTTTTTCTGAAATAAGTGAAATTTCTGCAAATTTGCTCTAAAAGAAGGGAAATTTCTGCAATTTTTCCCCATAATAAAGCTTATTTCTGCAATTTTGCCGCAAAATTAGGGTAATTTCTGTTTTTTGCCCCAAAATAAGGGAAATTTCTGCAATTTTGCCCTAAAATAAAGAAAATTTCTGCCATTTTGCCCCAAAATAAGTGAAATTTCTGCAGTTTTACCCCAAAATAAGGGGAATTTCTGCCTTTTTGCCCCAAAATTAGGGGAATTTCTGCAATTTGGCTTCAAAATATCGAGAATTTCTGCCTTTTTGCCCGAAAATAAAGGGAATGTATAACTTTCTGCCATAAAAAAGGGAAATTTCTTCACTTTTGCCCGAAAATAAAAGGATTTTCCGCCTTTTTGACTCAAAATAAGTGCAATTTCTGACTTTTCCCCAAAAATAAACGGAATTTCTGTCTTTTTACCCCAAAATAAGGGGAATTTCTGACTTTTTGCCCTGAAATAATGAAATTTCTAAAATTTTTCCCCAAAATAAGAAAAATGTCTGCTTTTTGCCACAAAATAAGGGGAATTTCTGCCTTTTTGCCCCAAAATAAGGGGAATTTCAGCCTTTTTTCCTCAAAATAAGGGGAATTTCTGCCTTTTGCCCCAAAATAAGGGGAATTTCTGCCTTTTTGCCCAAAAATAAGAAAAATTTGTGCAATTTTGTACCAAAATAAAAGAAATTTCTGTATTTTTGCCCCAAAATAAGAGAAATTTCTGCCTTTTTTTTGAAATAAGTGAAATTTCTGCAATTTTGTCCCAAAATAACAAAAATTTGTGCAATTTTGTACCAAAATAAAATAAATTTCTGCATTTTTGCCCCAAAATAAAAGAAATTTCTGCATTTTTGCCCCAAAATAAAAGAAATTTCTGCCTTTTTTTCTGAAATAATTGAAAGTTCTGCCTTTTTGCTCCAAAATATAAAAATTTTTTGCTTTTTTTTCTGAAATAAGTGAAATTTCGTCAATTTTGCCCTAAAATAAGGAGAATTACTGACATTTGCCCCAAATTAAGGGGAATTTCTGCTTTTTTGCCACAAAATAAAGAAAATTACTGCATGTTTTACCCCAAAATTAGGTGAATTTCTGTAATTTTGCTCCAAAATACGAGGATTTTCTGCCTTTTTAACCGAAAATAAAGGGAATTTCTGCCTTTTTGCCGGAAAATAAAGGGAATGTATACCTTTTTGCCATAAAAACAGGAAATTTCTTCACTTTTGCCCCAAAATAAGGGGATGTTCCGCCTTTTTGACTCAAAATAAGTGCAATTTCTGCCTTTTCCCCCGAAATATACGGAATTTCTGTCTTTTTGCCCCAATATAAGGGGAATCTCTGACTTTTTGCCCTGAAATAAGTGAAATTTCTAAAATTTTTCCTCAAAATAAGGGAAATGTCTGCTTTTTGCCCCAAAATAAGAGGAATTTCTGCCTTTTTGCCCCAAAATAAGGGGAATTTCAGCCTTTTTTCCTCAAAATAAGGGGAATTTCTGCCTTTTGCCCCAAAATATAGGGAATTTCTGCCTTTTTGCCACAAATAGGAAAAATTTCTGCCATTTTGTACCAAAATAAAAGAAATGTCTGCCTTTTTGCCCCAAAATAAGAGAAATTTCTGCCTTTTTTCCCTGAAATAAGTGAAATTTCTCCAATTTTGCCCCAAAATAAGGGAAATTTCTGCAATTTTGCGCCAAAGTAAAGGAAATTTCTTCACTTTTGCCCCAAATAAGGGGAATTTCTGACTTTTTGTACCCGAAAAAAGGAGATTTTCTGTCTTTTTGCCCAAAAATAAAAAGAATTTCAGCCTATTTGCCCAAAAATTAAGAGAATTTCTGCAATTTTTCTTCAAAATATGGAAAATTTTAGTTTTTTAGCCCTAAAATCAAGACAATTTCTGCATTTTCCCCAATATTACGGGAATTTCTACATTTTACCTCTAAATAAGGGGAATTTCTGCATTTTACCTCATAAAAAGAAAAATTTCTGCCTTTTACCCCAAAATATGGGGAATTTCTGCATTTTTGTTCCAAAATAAAGAAAATTTCTTCAATTTTGTACCATAATAAAAGAAATTTCTTCTTTTTGCCCGAAAATAAAAGGAATTTCTGACTTTTTACCCTGAAATAAATGAAATTTCTGCAATTTTGCCCGAAAATAAGGGAAATTTGTGCCTTTTTGCCCCAAAATATGGGGAATTTCTGTTTTTTGCCCCAAAATATGGGGAATTTCAGCATTTTACTTCAAAATAAGGGGAATTTCTGCCTTTTTGCCCTGAAATATGTGAAATTTCTGCAATTCTACCCCAAAATAAGGTGAATTTCTGCCTTTTTGCCCCAAAATAATGGGAATTTCTGCCTTTTTACCCCAAAATAAGAAAAATTTTTCCCTTTTTTTTTGAAATAAGTGAAATTTCTGCAATTTTGCCCTAAAATAAGGGAAATTTCTGCACTTTTTCCCCATAATAAGCTTATTTCTGCAATTTTGCCGCAAAATTAGGGGAATTTCTGTTTTTTGCCCCAAAATAAGGGAAATTTCTGCAATTTTGCCCTAAAATAAGGAAAATTTCTGCCATTTTGCCCCAAAATAAGTTAAATTTCTGCAGTTTTACCACAAAATAAGGGGAATTTCTGCAATTTTGCCCCAAAATTAGGGGAATTTCTGCAATTTTGCTTCAAAATACGGAAAATTTCTGCCTTTTTGCCAGAAAATAAAGGGAATGTTTAACTTTCTGCAATAAAAAAGAGAAATTTCTTCACTTTTGCCCCAAAATAATAGGATTTTCCGCCTTTTTGACTCAAAAAAAGTGCAATTTCTGACTTTTTCCCAAAAATAAACGGAATTTCTGTCTTTTTACCCCAAAATAAGGGGAATTTCTGACTTTTTGTCCTGAAATAATGAAATTTCTAAAATTTTTCCCCAAAATAAGAAAAATGTCTGCTTTTTGCCCCAAAATAAGGGGAATTTCTTCCTTTTTGCCCCAAAATAAGGGGAATTTCAGACTTTTTTCCTCAAAATAAGGGGAATTTCTGCTTTTTGCCCCAAAATAAGGGGAATTTCTGCCTTTTGCCCAAAAATAAGAAAAATTTGTGCAATTTTGTACTAAAATAAAAGACATTTCTGCATTTATGTTCCAAAATAAGAGAAATTTCTGCCTTTTTTTTGAAATAAGTGAAATTTCTGCAATTTTGTCCCAAAATAACAAAAATTTGTGCAATTTTGTACCAAAATAAAAGAAATTTCTGCATTTTTGTCCCAAAGTAAGAGAAATTTCTGCCTTTTTTTCTGAAATAAGTGAAATTTCTGCATTTTTGCCCCAAAATTAGGGGAATTTCTGCAATTTTGCTTCAAAATACAAGGAATTTCTGCCTTTTTGCCCGAAAATAAAAAGAATGTATAACTTTCTGCCATAAAAAAAAGAAATTTCTTCACTTTTGCCCCAAAATAAGGGGATTTTCTGCCTTTTTGATTCCAAATAAGTGCAATTTCTGACTTTTCCCCAAAAATAAACGGAATTTCTGTCTTTTTACCCCAAAATAAGGGGAATTTCTGACTTTTTGCCCTGAAATAATGAAATTTCTAAAATTTTTCCCCAAAATAAGAAAAATGTCTGCTTTTTGCCCCAAAATAAGGGGAATTTCTGCTTTTTGCCCCAAAATAAGGGGAATTTCTGCCTTTTGCCCAAAAATAAGAAAAATTTGTGCCATTTTGTACTAAAATAAAAGACATTTCTGCATTTATGTTCCAAAATAAGAGAAATTTCTGCCTTTTTTTTGAAATAAGTGAAATTTCTGCAATTTTGTCCCAAAATAACAAAAATTTGTGCAATTTTGTACCAAAATAAAAGAAATTTCTGCATTTTTGTCCCAAAGTAAGAGAAATTTCTGCCTTTTTTTCTGAAATAAGTGAAATTTCTGCATTTTTGCCCCAAAATTAGGGGAATTTCTGCAATTTTGCTTCAAAATACAAGGAATTTCTGCCTTTTTGCCCGAAAATAAAAAGAATGTATAACTTTCTGCCATAAAAAAAAGAAATTTCTTCACTTTTGCCCCAAAATAAGGGGATTTTCTGCCTTTTTGATTCCAAATAAGTGCAATTTCTGACTTTTCCCCAAAAATAAACGGAATTTCTGTCTTTTTACCCCAAAATAAGGGGAATTTCTGACTTTTTGCCCTGAAATAATGAAATTTCTAAAATTTTTCCCCAAAATAAGAAAAATGTCTGCTTTTTGCCCCAAAATAAGGGGAATTTCTGCTTTTTTGCCCCAAAATAAGAAGAATTTCAGCCTTTTTTCCTCAAAATAAGGAGAATTTCTACCTTTTGCCCCAAAATAAGGGGAATTTCTGCCTTTTTGCCCAAAAATAAGAGAAATTTGTGCAATTTTGTACCAAAATAAAAGAAATTTCTGCATTTTTGCCCCAAAATAAGAGAAATTTCTGCCTTTTTTTGAAATAAGTGAAATTTCTGCAATTTTGTCCCAAAATAACAAAAATTTGTGGATTTTGTACCAAAATAAAAGAAATTTCTGCATTTTTGCCCCAAAATAAAAGAAATTTCTGCATTTTTGCCCCAAAATAAAAGAAATTTCTGCCTTTTTTTCTGAAATAAGTGAAATTTCTGCCTTTTTGCTCCAAAATATAAAAATTTTTTGCTTTTTTTTTCTGAAATAAGTGAAATTTCGTCAATTTTGCCCTAAAATAAGGAGAAATACTGACATTTGCCCCAAATTAAGGGGAATTTCTGCTTTTTTGCCACAAAATAAAGAAAATTACTGCATGTTTTACCCCAAAATTAGGTGAATTTCTGTAATTTTGCTCCAAAATACGAGGATTTTCTGCCTTTTTCACCGAAAATAAGGGGAATTTCTGCCATTTTGCCGGGAAATTAGTGAAATTTCTGCAGCTTTACCCCAAAATAAAGGGGAATTTCTGTATTTTGCCCCAAAATTAGGGGAATTTCTTCATTTTTGCTTCAAGATACAAGGAATTTCTGCCTTTTTGCCCGAAAATAAAGGGAATGTATACCTTTCTGCCATAAAAACAGGAAATTTCTTCACTTTTGCCCCAAAATAAGGGGATGTTCCGCCTTTTTGACTCAAAATAAGTGCAATTTCTGCCTTTTCCCCCAAAATATATGGAATTTCTGTCTTTTTGCCCCAATATAAGGGGAATCTCTGACTTTTTGCCCTGAAATAAGTGAAATTTCTAAAATTTTTCCTCAAAATAAGGGAAATGTCTGCTTTTTGCCCCAAAATAAGGGGAATTTCTGCCTTTTGCCCCAAAATAAGGGGAATTTCGGCCTTTTTTCCTCAAAATAAGGGGAATTTCTGCCTTTTGCCCCAAAATATGGGGAATTTCTGCCTTTTTGCCACAAATAGGAAAAATTTCTGCAATTTTGTACCAAAATAAAAGAAATGTCTGCCTCTTTGCCCCAAAATAGGAGAAATTTCTGCCTTTTTTCCCTGAAATAATTGAAATTTCTCCAATTTTGCCCCAAAATAAGGGAAATTTCTGCAATTTTGCCCCAAAGTAAAGGAAATTTTCTCACTTTTGCCCCAAATAAGGGGAATTTCTGACTTTTTGTACCCGAAAAAAGGAGATTTTCTGTCTTTTTGCCCAAAAATAAAATGAATTTCAGCCTATTTGCCCAAAAATTAAGAGAATTTCTGCAATTTGTCTTCAAAATATGGAAAATTTTAGTTTTTTAGCCCTAAAATAAAGAAAATTTCTGCATTTTCCCCAATATTAGGGGAATTTCTACATTTTACCTCTAAATAAGGGGAATTTCTGCGTTTTACCTCATAAAAAGAAGAATTTCTGCCTTTTATCCCAAAATATGGGGAATTTCTGTATTTTTGTTCCAAAATAAAGAAAATTTCTTCAATTTTGTACCATAATAAAAAAAATTTCTTCTTTTTGCCCGAAAATAAAAAGAATTTCTGACTTTTTACCCTAAAATAAATGAAATTTCTGCAATTTTGCCCGAAAATAAGGGAAATTTGTGACTTTTTGCCCCAAAATAAGGGGAATTTCTGTTTTTTGCCCCAAAATATGGGGAATTTCAGCATTTACTTCAAAATAAGGGGAATTTCTGCCTTTTTGCCCTGAAATATGTGAAATTTCTGCAATTCTACCCCAAAATAAGGTGAATTTCTGCCTTTTTGCCCCAAAATAATGGGAATTTCTGCCTTTTACCCAAAAATAAGAAAAATTTTTCCCTTTTTTTCTGAAATAAGTGAAATTTCTGCAATTTTGCCCTAAAATAAGGGAAATTACTGCAATTTTTCTACATAATAAAGCTTATTTCTGCCTTTTTGCCCCAAAATTAGGGGAATTTCTGTTTTTTGCCCCAAAATAAGGGAAATTTCTGCAATTTTGCCCTAAAATAAGGAAAATTTCTGCCATTTTGCCCCAAAATAAGTGAAATTTCTGCAGTTTTACCCCAAAATAAGAAGAATTTCTGCATTTTTGCCCCAAAATTAGGGGAATTTCTGCAATTTTGCTTCAAAATACGGGGAATTTCTGCCTTTTTGCCCGAAAATAAAGGGAATGTATAACTTTCTGCCATAAAAAAGAGAAATTTCTTCACTTTTGCCCCAAAATAAGGGGATTTTCCGCCTTTTTGACTCAAAATAACTGCAATTTCTGACTTTTCCCCAAAAATAAACGGAATTTCTGTCTTTTTACCCCAAAATAAGGGGAATTTCTGACTTTTTGCCCTGAAATAATGAAATTTCTAAAATTTTTCCCCAAAATAAGAAAAATGTCTGCTTTTTGCCACAAAATAAGGGGAATTTCTGCCTTTTTGCCCCAAAATAAGGGGAATTTCAGCCTTTTTTCCTCAAAATAAGGGGAATTTCTGCCTTTTGCCCCAAAATAAGGGGAATTTCTGCCTTTTTGCCCAAAAATAAGAAAAATTTGTGCAATTTTGTACCAAAATAAAAGAAATTTCTGTATTTTTGCCCCAAAATAAGAGAAATTTCTGCCTTTTTTTTTGAAATAAGTGAAATTTCTGCAATTTTGTCCCAAAATAACAAAAATTTGTGCAATTTTGTACCAAAATAAAATAAATTTCTGCATTTTTGCCCCAAAATAAAAGAAATTTCTGCATTTTTGCCCCAAAATAAAAGAAATTTCTGCCTTTTTTTCTGAAATAATTGAAAGTTCTGCCTTTTTGCTCCAAAATATAAAAATTTTTTGCTTTTTTTTCTGAAATAAGTGAAATTTCGTCAATTTTGCCCTAAAATAAGGAGAATTACTGACATTTGCCCCAAATTAAGGGGAATTTCTGCTTTTTTGCCACAAAATAAAGAAAATTACTGCATGTTTTACCCCAAAATTAGGTGAATTTCTGTAATTTTGCTCCAAAATACGAGGATTTTCTGCCTTTTTAACCGAAAATAAAGGGAATTTCTGCCTTTTTGCCGGAAAATAAAGGGAATGTATACCTTTTTGCCATAAAAACAGGAAATTTCTTCACTTTTGCCCCAAAATAAGGGGATGTTCCGCCTTTTTGACTCAAAATAAGTGCAATTTCTGCCTTTTCCCCCGAAATATACGGAATTTCTGTCTTTTTGCCCCAATATAAGGGGAATCTCTGACTTTTTGCCCTGAAATAAGTGAAATTTCTAAAATTTTTCCTCAAAATAAGGGAAATGTCTGCTTTTTGCCCCAAAATAAGAGGAATTTCTGCCTTTTTGCCCCAAAATAAGGGGAATTTCAGCCTTTTTTCCTCAAAATAAGGGGAATTTCTGCCTTTTGCCCCAAAATATAGGGAATTTCTGCCTTTTTGCCACAAATAGGAAAAATTTCTGCCATTTTGTACCAAAATAAAAGAAATGTCTGCCTTTTTGCCCCAAAATAAGAGAAATTTCTGCCTTTTTTCCCTGAAATAAGTGAAATTTCTCCAATTTTGCCCCAAAATAAGGGAAATTTCTGCAATTTTGCGCCAAAGTAAAGGAAATTTCTTCACTTTTGCCCCAAATAAGGGGAATTTCTGACTTTTTGTACCCGAAAAAAGGAGATTTTCTGTCTTTTTGCCCAAAAATAAAAAGAATTTCAGCCTATTTGCCCAAAAATTAAGAGAATTTCTGCAATTTTTCTTCAAAATATGGAAAATTTTAGTTTTTTAGCCCTAAAATCAAGACAATTTCTGCATTTTCCCCAATATTAGGGGAATTTCTACATTTTACCTCTAAATAAGGGGAATTTCTGCGTTTTACCTCATAAAAAGAAAAATTTCTGCCTTTTACCCCAAAATATGGGGAATTTCTGCATTTTTGTTCCAAAATAAAGAAAATTTCTTCAATTTTGTACCATAATAAAAGAAATTTCTTCTTTTTGCCCGAAAATAAAAGGAATTTCTGACTTTTTACCCTGAAATAAATGAAATTTCTGCAATTTTGCCCGAAAATAAGGGAAATTTGTTCCTTTTTGCCCCAAAATATGGGGAATTTCTGTTTTTTGCCCCAAAATATGGGGAATTTCAGCATTTTACTTCAAAATAAGGGGAATTTCTGCCTTTTTGCCCTGAAATATGTGAAATTTCTGCAATTCTACCCCAAAATAAGGTGAATTTCTGCCTTTTTGCCCCAAAATAATGGGAATTTCTGCCTTTTTACCCCAAAATAAGAAAAATTTTTCCCTTTTTTTTTGAAATAAGTGAAATTTCTGCAATTTTGCCCTAAAATAAGGGAAATTTCTGCACTTTTTCCCCATAATAAGCTTATTTCTGCAATTTTGCCGCAAAATTAGGGGAATTTCTGTTTTTTGCCCCAAAATAAGGGAAATTTCTGCAATTTTGCCCTAAAATAAGGAAAATTTCTGCCATTTTGCCCCAAAATAAGTTAAATTTCTGCAGTTTTACCACAAAATAAGGGGAATTTCTGCAATTTTGCCCCAAAATTAGGGGAATTTCTGCAATTTTGCTTCAAAATACGGAAAATTTCTGCCTTTTTGCCAGAAAATAAAGGGAATGTTTAACTTTCTGCAATAAAAAAGAGAAATTTCTTCACTTTTGCCCCAAAATAATAGGATTTTCCGCCTTTTTGACTCAAAAAAAGTGCAATTTCTGACTTTTTCCCAAAAATAAACGGAATTTCTGTCTTTTTACCCCAAAATAAGGGGAATTTCTGACTTTTTGTCCTGAAATAATGAAATTTCTAAAATTTTTCCCCAAAATAAGAAAAATGTCTGCTTTTTGCCCCAAAATAAGGGGAATTTCTTCCTTTTTGCCCCAAAATAAGGGGAATTTCAGACTTTTTTCCTCAAAATAAGGGGAATTTCTGCTTTTTGCCCCAAAATAAGGGGAATTTCTGCCTTTTGCCCAAAAATAAGAAAAATTTGTGCAATTTTGTACTAAAATAAAAGACATTTCTGCATTTATGTTCCAAAATAAGAGAAATTTCTGCCTTTTTTTTGAAATAAGTGAAATTTCTGCAATTTTGTCCCAAAATAACAAAAATTTGTGCAATTTTGTACCAAAATAAAAGAAATTTCTGCATTTTTGTCCCAAAGTAAGAGAAATTTCTGCCTTTTTTTCTGAAATAAGTGAAATTTCTGCATTTTTGCCCCAAAATTAGGGGAATTTCTGCAATTTTGCTTCAAAATACAAGGAATTTCTGCCTTTTTGCCCGAAAATAAAAAGAATGTATAACTTTCTGCCATAAAAAAAAGAAATTTCTTCACTTTTGCCCCAAAATAAGGGGATTTTCTGCCTTTTTGATTCCAAATAAGTGCAATTTCTGACTTTTCCCCAAAAATAAACGGAATTTCTGTCTTTTTACCCCAAAATAAGGGGAATTTCTGACTTTTTGCCCTGAAATAATGAAATTTCTAAAATTTTTCCCCAAAATAAGAAAAATGTCTGCTTTTTGCCCCAAAATAAGGGGAATTTCTGCTTTTTTGCCCCAAAATAAGAAGAATTTCAGCCTTTTTTCCTCAAAATAAGGAGAATTTCTACCTTTTGCCCCAAAATAAGGGGAATTTCTGCCTTTTTGCCCAAAAATAAGAGAAATTTGTGCAATTTTGTACCAAAATAAAAGAAATTTCTGCATTTTTGCCCCAAAATAAGAGAAATTTCTGCCTTTTTTTGAAATAAGTGAAATTTCTGCAATTTTGTCCCAAAATAACAAAAATTTGTGGATTTTGTACCAAAATAAAAGAAATTTCTGCATTTTTGCCCCAAAATAAAAGAAATTTCTGCATTTTTGCCCCAAAATAAAAGAAATTTCTGCCTTTTTTTCTGAAATAAGTGAAATTTCTGCCTTTTTGCTCCAAAATATAAAAATTTTTTGCTTTTTTTTTCTGAAATAAGTGAAATTTCGTCAATTTTGCCCTAAAATAAGGAGAAATACTGACATTTGCCCCAAATTAAGGGGAATTTCTGCTTTTTTGCCACAAAATAAATAAAATTACTGCATGTTTTACCCCAAAATTAGGTGAATTTCTGTAATTTTGCTCCAAAATACGAGGATTTTCTGCCTTTTTCACCGAAAATAAGGGGAATTTCTGCCATTTTGCCGGGAAATTAGTGAAATTTCTGCAGCTTTACCCCAAAATAAAGGGGAATTTTTGTATTTTGCCCCAAAATTAGGGGAATTTCTTCATTTTTGCTTCAAGATACAAGGAATTTCTGCCTTTTTGCCCGAAAATAAAGGGAATGTATACCTTTCTGCCATAAAAACAGGAAATTTCTTCACTTTTGCCCCAAAATAAGGGGATGTTCCGCCTTTTTGACTCAAAATAAGTGCAATTTCTGCCTTTTCCCCCAAAATATATGGAATTTCTGTCTTTTTGCCCCAATATAAGGGGAATCTCTGACTTTTTGCCCTGAAATAAGTGAAATTTCTAAAATTTTTCCTCAAAATAAGGGAAATGTCTGCTTTTTGCCCCAAAATAAGGGGAATTTCTGCCTTTTGCCCCAAAATAAGGGGAATTTCGGCCTTTTTTCCTCAAAATAAGGGGAATTTCTGCCTTTTGCCCCAAAATATGGGGAATTTCTGCCTTTTTGCCACAAATAGGAAAAATTTCTGCAATTTTGTACCAAAATAAAAGAAATGTCTGCCTCTTTGCCCCAAAATAGGAGAAATTTCTGCCTTTTTTCCCTGAAATAATTGAAATTTCTCCAATTTTGCCCCAAAATAAGGGAAATTTCTGCAATTTTGCCCCAAAGTAAAGGAAATTTTCTCACTTTTGCCCCAAATAAGGGGAATTTCTGACTTTTTGTACCCGAAAAAAGGAGATTTTCTGTCTTTTTGCCCAAAAATAAAATGAATTTCAGCCTATTTGCCCAAAAATTAAGAGAATTTCTGCAATTTGTCTTCAAAATATGGAAAATTTTAGTTTTTTAGCCCTAAAATAAAGAAAATTTCTGCATTTTCCCCAATATTAGGGGAATTTCTACATTTTACCTCTAAATAAGGGGAATTTCTGCGTTTTACCTCATAAAAAGAAGAATTTCTGCCTTTTATCCCAAAATATGGGGAATTTCTGTATTTTTGTTCCAAAATAAAGAAAATTTCTTCAATTTTGTACCATAATAAAAAAAATTTCTTCTTTTTGCCCGAAAATAAAAAGAATTTCTGACTTTTTACCCTAAAATAAATGAAATTTCTGCAATTTTGCCCGAAAATAAGGGAAATTTGTGACTTTTTGCCCCAAAATAAGGGGAATTTCTGTTTTTTGCCCCAAAATATGGGGAATTTCAGCATTTACTTCAAAATAAGGGGAATTTCTGCCTTTTTGCCCTGAAATATGTGAAATTTCTGCAATTCTACCCCAAAATAAGGTGAATTTCTGCCTTTTTGCCCCAAAATAATGGGAATTTCTGCCTTTTACCCAAAAATAAGAAAAATTTTTCCCTTTTTTTCTGAAATAAGTGAAATTTCTGCAATTTTGCCCTAAAATAAGGGAAATTACTGCAATTTTTCTACATAATAAAGCTTATTTCTGCCTTTTTGCCCCAAAATTAGGGGAATTTCTGTTTTTTGCCCCAAAATAAGGGAAATTTCTGCAATTTTGCCCTAAAATAAGGAAAATTTCTGCCATTTTGCCCCAAAATAAGTGAAATTTCTGCAGTTTTACCCCAAAATAAGAAGAATTTCTGCATTTTTGCCCCAAAATTAGGGGAATTTCTGCAATTTTGCTTCAAAATACGGGGAATTTCTGCCTTTTTGCCCGAAAATAAAGGGAATGTATAACTTTCTGCCATAAAAAAGAGAAATTTCTTCACTTTTGCCCCAAAATAAGGGGATTTTCCGCCTTTTTGACTCAAAATAACTGCAATTTCTGACTTTTCCCCAAAAATAAACGGAATTTCTGTCTTTTTACCCCAAAATAAGGGGAATTTCTGACTTTTTGCCCTGAAATAATGAAATTTCTAAAATTTTTCCCCAAAATAAGAAAAATGTCTGCTTTTTGCCACAAAATAAGGGGAATTTCTGCCTTTTTGCCCCAAAATAAGGGGAATTTCAGCCTTTTTTCCTCAAAATAAGGGGAATTTCTGCCTTTTGCCCCAAAATAAGGGGAATTTCTGCCTTTTTGCCCAAAAATAAGAAAAATTTGTGCAATTTTGTACCAAAATAAAAGAAATTTCTGTATTTTTGCCCCAAAATAAGAGAAATTTCTGCCTTTTTTTTTGAAATAAGTGAAATTTCTGCAATTTTGTCCCAAAATAACAAAAATTTGTGCAATTTTGGACCAAAATAAAATAAATTTCTGCATTTTTGCCCCAAAATAAAAGAAATTTCTGCATTTTTGCCCCAAAATAAAAGAAATTTCTGCCTTTTTTTCTGAAATAATTGAAAGTTCTGCCTTTTTGCTCCAAAATATAAAAATTTTTTGCTTTTTTTTCTGAAATAAGTGAAATTTCGTCAATTTTGCCCTAAAATAAGGAGAATTACTGACATTTGCCCCAAATTAAGGGGAATTTCTGCTTTTTTGCCACAAAATAAAGAAAATTACTGCATGTTTTACCCCAAAATTAGGTGAATTTCTGTAATTTTGCTCCAAAATACGAGGATTTTCTGCCTTTTTAACCGAAAATAAAGGGAATTTCTGCCTTTTTGCCGGAAAATAAAGGGAATGTATACCTTTTTGCCATAAAAACAGGAAATTTCTTCACTTTTGCCCCAAAATAAGGGGATGTTCCGCCTTTTTGACTCAAAATAAGTGCAATTTCTGCCTTTTCCCCCGAAATATACGGAATTTCTGTCTTTTTGCCCCAATATAAGGGGAATCTCTGACTTTTTGCCCTGAAATAAGTGAAATTTCTAAAATTTTTCCTCAAAATAAGGGAAATGTCTGCTTTTTGCCCCAAAATAAGAGGAATTTCTGCCTTTTTGCCCCAAAATAAGGGGAATTTCAGCCTTTTTTCCTCAAAATAAGGGGAATTTCTGCCTTTTGCCCCAAAATATAGGGAATTTCTGCCTTTTTGCCACAAATAGGAAAAATTTCTGCCATTTTGTACCAAAATAAAAGAAATGTCTGCCTTTTTGCCCCAAAATAAGAGAAATTTCTGCCTTTTTTCCCTGAAATAAGTGAAATTTCTCCAATTTTGCCCCAAAATAAGGGAAATTTCTGCAATTTTGCGCCAAAGTAAAGGAAATTTCTTCACTTTTGCCCCAAATAAGGGGAATTTCTGACTTTTTGTACCCGAAAAAAGGAGATTTTCTGTCTTTTTGCCCAAAAATAAAAAGAATTTCAGCCTATTTGCCCAAAAATTAAGAGAATTTCTGCAATTTTTCTTCAAAATATGGAAAATTTTAGTTTTTTAGCCCTAAAATCAAGACAATTTCTGCATTTTCCCCAATATTAGGGGAATTTCTACATTTTACCTCTAAATAAGGGGAATTTCTGCGTTTTACCTCATAAAAAGAAAAATTTCTGCCTTTTACCCCAAAATATGGGGAATTTCTGCATTTTTGTTCCAAAATAAAGAAAATTTCTTCAATTTTGTACCATAATAAAAGAAATTTCTTCTTTTTGCCCGAAAATAAAAGGAATTTCTGACTTTTTACCCTGAAATAAATGAAATTTCTGCAATTTTGCCCGAAAATAAGGGAAATTTGTGCCTTTTTGCCCCAAAATATGGGGAATTTCTGTTTTTTGCCCCAAAATATGGGGAATTTCAGCATTTTACTTCAAAATAAGGGGAATTTCTGCCTTTTTGCCCTGAAATATGTGAAATTTCTGCAATTCTACCCCAAAATAAGGTGAATTTCTGCCTTTTTGCCCCAAAATAATGGGAATTTCTGCCTTTTTACCCCAAAATAAGAAAAATTTTTCCCTTTTTTTTTGAAATAAGTGAAATTTCTGCAATTTTGCCCTAAAATAAGGGAAATTTCTGCACTTTTTCCCCATAATAAGCTTATTTCTGCAATTTTGCCGCAAAATTAGGGGAATTTCTGTTTTTTGCCCCAAAATAAGGGAAATTTCTGCAATTTTGCCCTAAAATAAGGAAAATTTCTGCCATTTTGCCCCAAAATAAGTTAAATTTCTGCAGTTTTACCACAAAATAAGGGGAATTTCTGCAATTTTGCCCCAAAATTAGGGGAATTTCTGCAATTTTGCTTCAAAATACGGAAAATTTCTGCCTTTTTGCCAGAAAATAAAGGGAATGTTTAACTTTCTGCAATAAAAAAGAGAAATTTCTTCACTTTTGCCCCAAAATAATAGGATTTTCCGCCTTTTTGACTCAAAAAAAGTGCAATTTCTGACTTTTTCCCAAAAATAAACGGAATTTCTGTCTTTTTACCCCAAAATAAGGGGAATTTCTGACTTTTTGTCCTGAAATAATGAAATTTCTAAAATTTTTCCCCAAAATAAGAAAAATGTCTGCTTTTTGCCCCAAAATAAGGGGAATTTCTTCCTTTTTGCCCCAAAATAAGGGGAATTTCAGACTTTTTTCCTCAAAATAAGGGGAATTTCTGCTTTTTGCCCCAAAATAAGGGGAATTTCTGCCTTTTGCCCAAAAATAAGAAAAATTTGTGCAATTTTGTACTAAAATAAAAGACATTTCTGCATTTATGTTCCAAAATAAGAGAAATTTCTGCCTTTTTTTTGAAATAAGTGAAATTTCTGCAATTTTGTCCCAAAATAACAAAAATTTGTGCAATTTTGTACCAAAATAAAAGAAATTTCTGCATTTTTGTCCCAAAGTAAGAGAAATTTCTGCCTTTTTTTCTGAAATAAGTGAAATTTCTGCATTTTTGCCCCAAAATTAGGGGAATTTCTGCAATTTTGCTTCAAAATACAAGGAATTTCTGCCTTTTTGCCCGAAAATAAAAAGAATGTATAACTTTCTGCCATAAAAAAAAGAAATTTCTTCACTTTTGCCCCAAAATAAGGGGATTTTCTGCCTTTTTGATTCCAAATAAGTGCAATTTCTGACTTTTCCCCAAAAATAAACGGAATTTCTGTCTTTTTACCCCAAAATAAGGGGAATTTCTGACTTTTTGCCCTGAAATAATGAAATTTCTAAAATTTTTCCCCAAAATAAGAAAAATGTCTGCTTTTTGCCCCAAAATAAGGGGAATTTCTGCTTTTTTGCCCCAAAATAAGAAGAATTTCAGCCTTTTTTCCTCAAAATAAGGAGAATTTCTACCTTTTGCCCCAAAATAAGGGGAATTTCTGCCTTTTTGCCCAAAAATAAGAGAAATTTGTGCAATTTTGTACCAAAATAAAAGAAATTTCTGCATTTTTGCCCCAAAATAAGAGAAATTTCTGCCTTTTTTTGAAATAAGTGAAATTTCTGCAATTTTGTCCCAAAATAACAAAAATTTGTGGATTTTGTACCAAAATAAAAGAAATTTCTGCATTTTTGCCCCAAAATAAAAGAAATTTCTGCATTTTTGCCCCAGAATAAAAGAAATTTCTGCCTTTTTTTCTGAAATAAGTGAAATTTCTGCCTTTTTGCTCCAAAATATAAAAATTTTTTGCTTTTTTTTCTGAAATAAGTGAAATTTCGTCAATTTTGCCCTAAAATAAGGAGAAATACTGACATTTGCCCCAAATTAAGGGGAATTTCTGCTTTTTTGCCACAAAATAAAGAAAATTACTGCATGTTTTACCCCAAAATTAGGTGAATTTCTGTAATTTTGCTCCAAAATACGAGGATTTTCTGCCTTTTTCACCGAAAATAAGGGGAATTTCTGCCATTTTGCCGGGAAATTAGTGAAATTTCTGCAGCTTTACCCCAAAATAAAGGGGAATTTTTGTATTTTGCCCCAAAATTAGGGGAATTTCTTCATTTTTGCTTCAAGATACAAGGAATTTCTGCCTTTTTGCCCGAAAATAAAGGGAATGTATACCTTTCTGCCATAAAAACAGGAAATTTCTTCACTTTTGCCCCAAAATAAGGGGATGTTCTGCCTTTTTGACTCAAAATAAGTGCAATTTCTGCCTTTTCTCCCAAAATATATGGAATTTCTGTCTTTTTGCCCCAATATAAGGGGAATCTCTGACTTTTTGCCCTGAAATAAGTGAAATTTCTAAAATTTTTCCTCAAAATAAGGGAAATGTCTGCTTTTTGCCCCAAAATAAGGGGAATTTCTGCCTTTTGCCCCAAAATAAGGGGAATTTCGGCCTTTTTTCCTCAAAATAAGGGGAATTTCTGCCTTTTGCCCCAAAATATGGGGAATTTCTGCCTTTTTGCCACAAATAGGAAAAATTTCTGCAATTTTGTACCAAAATAAAAGAAATGTCTGCCTCTTTGCCCCAAAATAGGAGAAATTTCTGCCTTTTTTCCCTGAAATAATTGAAATTTCTCCAATTTTGCCCCAAAATAAGGGAAATTTCTGCAATTTTGCCCCAAAGTAAAGGAAATTTTCTCACTTTTGCCCCAAATAAGGGGAATTTCTGACTTTTTGTACCCGAAAAAAGGAGATTTTCTGTCTTTTTGCCCAAAAATAAAATGAATTTCAGCCTATTTGCCCAAAAATTAAGAGAATTTCTGCAATTTGTCTTCAAAATATGGAAAATTTTAGTTTTTTAGCCCTAAAATAAAGAAAATTTCTGCATTTTCCCCAATATTAGGGGAATTTCTACATTTTACCTCTAAATAAGGGGAATTTCTGCGTTTTACCTCATAAAAAGAAGAATTTCTGCCTTTTATCCCAAAATATGGGGAATTTCTGTATTTTTGTTCCAAAATAAAGAAAATTTCTTCAATTTTGTACCATAATAAAAAAAATTTCTTCTTTTTGCCCGAAAATAAAAAGAATTTCTGACTTTTTACCCTAAAATAAATGAAATTTCTGCAATTTTGCCCGAAAATAAGGGAAATTTGTGACTTTTTGCCCCAAAATAAGGGGAATTTCTGTTTTTTGCCCCAAAATATGGGGAATTTCAGCATTTACTTCAAAATAAGGGGAATTTCTGCCTTTTTGCCCTGAAATATGTGAAATTTCTGCAATTCTACCCCAAAATAAGGTGAATTTCTGCCTTTTTGCCCCAAAATAATGGGAATTTCTGCCTTTTACCCAAAAATAAGAAAAATTTTTCCCTTTTTTTCTGAAATAAGTGAAATTTCTGCAATTTTGCCCTAAAATAAGGGAAATTACTGCAATTTTTCTACATAATAAAGCTTATTTCTGCCTTTTTGCCCCAAAATTAGGGGAATTTCTGTTTTTTGCCCCAAAATAAGGGAAATTTCTGCAATTTTGCCCTAAAATAAGGAAAATTTCTGCCATTTTGCCCCAAAATAAGTGAAATTTCTGCAGTTTTACCCCAAAATAAGAAGAATTTCTGCATTTTTGCCCCAAAATTAGGGGAATTTCTGCAATTTTGCTTCAAAATACGGGGAATTTCTGCCTTTTTGCCCGAAAATAAAGGGAATGTATAACTTTCTGCCATAAAAAAGAGAAATTTCTTCACTTTTGCCCCAAAATAAGGGGATTTTCCGCCTTTTTGACTCAAAATAACTGCAATTTCTGACTTTTCCCCAAAAATAAACGGAATTTCTGTCTTTTTACCTCAAAATAAGGGGAATTTCTGACTTTTTGCCCTGAAATAATGAAATTTCTAAAATTTTTCCCCAAAATAAGAAAAATGTCTGCTTTTTGCCCCAAAATAAGGGGAATTTCTTCCTTTTTGCCCCAAAATAAGGGGAATTTCAGACTTTTTTCCTCAAAATAAGGGGAATTTCTGCTTTTTGCCCCAAAATAAGGGGAATTTCTGCCTTTTTGCACAAAAATAAGAAAAATTTGTGCAATTTTGTACCAAAATAAAAGAAATTTCTGCATTTTTGTTCCAAAATAAGAGAAATTTCTGCCTTTTTTTGAAATAAGTGAAATTTCTGCAATTTTGTCCCAAAATAACAAAAATTTGTGCAATTTTGTACCAAAATAAAAGAAATTTCTGCATTTTTGCCCCAAAATAAGAGAAATTTCTGACTTTATTCTGAAATACGTGAAATTTCTGCCTTTTTGCCCCAAAATTAGGGGAATTTCTGTAATTTTGCTTTAAAATACAAGGAATTTCTGCCTTTTTGCCCGAAAATAAAATGAATGTATAACTTTCTGCCATAAAAAAGGGAAATTTCTTCACTTTTGCCCCAAAATAAGGGGATTTTCCGCCTTTTTGATTCCAAATAAGTGCAATTTCTGACTTTTACCCAAAAATAAACGGAATTTCTGTCTTCTTACCCTAAAAAAGGGGAATTTCTGACTTTTTGCCCTGAAATAATGAAATTTCCAAAATTTTTCCCCAAAATAAGAAAAATGTCTGCTTTTTGCCCCAAAATAAGGGGAATTTCTGCTTTTTTGCCCCAAAATAAGAAGAATTTCTGTCTTTATTCCTCAAAATAAGGATAATTTCTGCCTTTTGCCCCAAAATAAGGGGAATTTCTGCCTTTTTGCCCAAAAATAAGAAAAATTTGTGCAATTTTGTACCAAAATAAAAGAAATTTCTGCATTTTTGCCCCAAAAGAGAAATTTCTGCCTTTTTTTCTGAAATAAGTGAAATTTCTGCAATTTTGTCCCAAAATAACAAAAATTTGTGCAATTTTGTACCAAAATAAAAGAAATTTCTGCATTTTTGCCCCAAAATAAGAGAAATTTTTGCCTTTTTTTCTGAACTAAGTAAAATTTCTGCCTTTTTGCTCCAAAATAAGAAAATTTTTTGCTTTTTTTTTCTGAAATAAGTGAAATTTAGTCAATTTTGCCCTAAAATAAGGAGAATTACTGACATTTGCCCCAAATTAAGGGGAATTTCTGCTTTTTTGCCACAAAATAAAGAAAATTACTGCATGTTTTACCCCAAAATTAGGTGAATTTCTGTAATTTTGCTCCAAAATACGAGGATTTTCTGCCTTTTTCACCGAAAATAAGGGGAATTTCTGCCATTTTGCCGGGAAATTAGTGGAATTTCTGCAGTTTTACCCCAAAATAAAGGGGAATTTCTGTATTTTGCCCCAAAATTAGGGGATTTCTTCATTTTTGCTTCAAGATACAAGGAATTTTTGACTTTTTGCCCGAAAATAAAGGGAATGTATACCTTTTTGCCATAAAAACGGGAAATTTCTTCACTTTTGCCCCAAAATAAGGGGATGTTCCGCCTTTTTGACTCAAAATAAGTGCAATTTCTGCCTTTTCCCCCAAAATAAACGGAATTTCTGTCTTTTTGCCCCAATATAAGGGGAATCTCTGACTTTTTGCCCTGAAATAAGTGAAATGTCTAAATTTTTTCTTCAAAATAAGGGAAATATCTGCTTTTTGCCCCAAAATAAAGAGAATTTCTGCCTTTTTGCCCCCAAATAAGGGAAATTTTTGCCTTTTTACCTCAAAAGAAAGGGAATTTCTGCCTTTTGCCCCAAAAATGGGGAATTTCTGCTTTTTGCCACAAAATAGGAAAAATTTCTGCAATTTTGTACCAAAATAAAAGAAATGTCTGCCTTTTTGCCCCAAAATAAGAGAAATATCTGCCTTTTTCCCTGAAATAAGTGAAATTTCGCCAATTTTGCCCCAAAATAAGGGGAATTTCTGCAATTTTGCCCCAAAGTAAAGGAAATATCTTCAACTTTGCCCCAAATAAGGGGAATTTCTGACTTTTTGTACCCGAAAAAAGAAGATTTTCTGTCTTTTTGCCCAAAAATAAAAAGAAATTCAGCCTTTTTGCCCAAAAATTAAGAAAATTTCTGCAATTTTTCTTAAAAATACGGAAAATTTTAGTTTTTTAGCCCTAAAATAAAGAGAATTTCTGCATTTTCCCCAATATTAGGGGAATTTCTACATTTTACCTCTAAATAAGGGGAATTTCTGCGTTTTACCTTATTAGAAGAAAAATTTCTGCCTTTTACCCCAAAATATGGGGAGTTTCTGCATTTTTGTTCCAAAATAAAGAAAATTTCTTCAATTTTGTACCATAATAAAAGAAATCTTTTTTTTTTTTGCCCGAAAATAAAAGGAGTTTCTGACTTTTTACCCTGAAATTAATGAAATTTCTGCAATTTTGCCCAAAAATAAGGGAAATTTGTGCCTTTTTGCCCCAAAATAAGGGGAATTTCTGTTTTTGCCCCAAAATATGGGGAATTTCAGCATTTTACTTCAAAATAAGGGGAATTTCTGCCTTTCTGCCCTGAAATATGTGAAATTTCTGCAATTCTACCCCAAAATAAGGTGAATTTCTGCCTTTTTGCCCCAAAATAATGGGAATTTCTGCCTTTTTACCCCAAAATAAGAAAAATTTTTCCCTTTTTTTCTGAAATAAGTGAAATTTCTGCAATTTTGCCCTAAAAGAAGGGAAATTTCTGCACTTTTTCCCCACAATAAAGCTTATTTCTGCAATTTTGCCGCAAAATTAGGGGAATTTCTGTTTTTTGCACTAAAATAAGGGAAATTTTTGCAATATTGCCCTAAAATAAGGAAAATTTCTGCCATTTTGCCCCAAAATAAGTGAAATTTCTGCAGTTTTACCCCAAAATAAGGGGAATTTCTGATTTTTGCCCCAAAATTAGGGGAATTTCTGCAATTTGGCTTCAAAATACGGGGAATTTCTGCCTTTTTGCCCGAAAATAAAGGGAATGTATAACTTTCTGCCATAAAAAAGGGAAATTTCTTCACTTTTGCCCCAAAATAAGGGGATTTTCCGCATTTTTGACTCAAAATAAGTGCAATTTCTGACTTTTCCCCAAAAATAAACGGAATTTCTGTCTTTTTACCCCAAAATAAGGGGAATTTCTGACTTTTTGCCCTGAAATAATGAAATTTCTAAAATTTTTCCCCAAAATAAGAAAAATGTCTGTTTTTTGCCCCAAAATAAGGGGAATTTCTTTTTTTTTGCCCCAAAATAAGAGGAATTTCGGACTTTTTTCCGCAAAATAAGGGGAATTTCTGCTTTTTGCCCCAAAATAAGGGGAATTTCTACCTTTTTGCCCAAAAATAAGAAAAATTTTTGCAATTTTGTACCAAAATAAAAGAAATTTCTGCATTTTTGCCCCAAAATAAGAGAAATTTCTGCCTTTTTTTGAAATAAGTGAAATTTCTGCAATTTTGTCCCAAAATAACAAAAATTTGTGCAATTTTGTACCAAAATAAAAGAAATTTCTGCATTTTTGCCCCAAAATAAGAGAAATTTCTGCTTTTTTTTCTGAAATAATTGAAATTTCTGCAATTTTGTCCCAAAATAACAAAAATTTGTGCAATTTTGTACCAAAATAAAAGAAATTTCTGCATTTTTGCTCCAAAATAAGAGAAATTTCTGCCTTTTTTTCTGAAATAAGTGAAATTTCTGCCTTTTTGCCCAAAAATAATAAAATTTTTTTGCATTTTTTTTCTGAAATACGTGAAATTTCTGCAATTTTGCCCTAAAATAAGGAGAATTACTGACATTTGCCCCAAATTAAGGGGAATTTCTGCTTTTTTGCCACAAAATAAAGAAAATTACTGCATGTTTTACCCCAACATTAGGTGAATTTCTGTAATTTTGCTCCAAAATAGTAGGATTTTCTGCCTTTTTCACCGAAAATAAGGGGAATTTCTGCCATTTTGCCGGGAAATTAGTGAAATTTCTGCAGTTTTACCCCAAAATAAAGGGGAATTTCTGTATTTTGCCCCAAAATTAGGGGAATTTCTTCATTTTTGCTTCAAGATACAAGGAATTTCTGCCTTTCTGCCCGAAAATAAAGGGAATGTATACCTTTCTGCCATAAAAAAGAAAAATTTCTTCACTTTTGCCCCAAAATAAGGGGATGTTCCGCCTTTTTGACTCAAAATAAGTGCAATTTCTGCCTTTTCCCCCAAAATAAACGGAATTTCTGTCTTTTTGCCCCAATATAAGGGGAATTTCTGACTTTTTGCCCTGAAATAAGTGAAATTTCTAAAATTTTTCCTCAAAATAAGGGAAATGTCTGCTTTTTGCCCCAAAATAATGGGAATTTCTGACTTTTTGCCCCAAAATATCGGGAATTTCTGCCTTTTTGCCACAAAATAGGAAAAATTTCTGCAATTTTGTACCAAAATAAAAGAAATGTCTGCATTTTTGCCCCAAAATAAGAGAAATTTCTGCCTTTTTTCCCTGAAATAAGTGAAATTTCTCCAATTTTGCCCCAAAATAAGGGAAATTTCTGCAATTTTGCCCCAAAGTAAAGGAAATTTCTTCACTTTTGCCCCAAATAAGGGGAATTTCTGACTTTTTGCACCCGAAAAAAGGAGATTTTCTGTCTTTTTGCCCAAAAATAAAAAGAATTTCAGCCTTTTTGCCCAAAAATTAAGAGAATTTCTGCAATTTTTCTTCAAAATACGGAAAATTTTAGTTTTTTAGCCCTAAAATAAAGGGAATTTCTGCATTTTCCCCAATATTAGGGGCATTTCTACATTTTACCTCTAAATAAGGGGAATTTCTGCGTTTTACCTCATAAAAAGAAGAATTTCTGCCTTTTACCCCAAAATATGGGGAATTTCTGCATTTTTGTTCCAAAATAAAGAAAATTTCTTCAATTTTGTACCATAATAAAAGAAATTTCTCCTTTTTGCCCGAAAATAAAAGGAATTTCTGACTTTTTACCCTAAAATAAATGAAATTTCTGCAATTTTGCCCGAAAATAAGGGAAATTTGTGCCTTTTTGCCCCAAAATAAGGGGAATTTCTGTTTTTTGCCCCAAAATATGGGGAATTTCAGCATTTTACTTCAAAATAAGGGGAATTTCTGCATTTTTGCCCTGAAATATGTGAAATTTCTGCAATTCTACCTCAAAATAAGGTGAATTTCTACCTTTTTGCCCCAAAATAATGGGAATTTCTGCCTTTTTACCCCAAAATAACAAAAATTTTTCCCTTTTTTTCTGAAATAAGTGAAATTTCTGCAATTTTGCCCTAAAATAAGGGAAATTTCTGCAATTTTTCCCCATAATAAAGCTTATTTCTGCAATTTTGCCACAAAATTAGGGGAATTTCTGTTTTTTGCCCCAAAATAAGGGAAATTTCTGCAATTTTGCCCTAAAATAAGGAAAATTTCTGCCATTTTGCCCCAAAATAAGTGAAATTTCTGCAGTTTTACCCCAAAATAAAGGGGAATTTCGGTATTTTGCCCCAAAATTAGAGGAATTTCTTCATTTTTGCTTCAAGATACAAGGAATTTCTGCCTTTTTGCCCGAAAATAAAGGGAATGTATACCATTCTGCCATAAAAAAGAAAAATTTCTTCACTTTTGCCCCAAAATAAGGGAATGTTCCGCCTTTTTGACTCAAAATAAGTGCAATTTCTGCCTTTTCCCCCAAAATAAACGGAATTTTTGTCTTTTTGCCCCAATATAAGGGGAATCTCTGAATTTTTGCCCTCAAATAAGTGAAATTTCTAAAATTTTTCCTCAAAATAATGGAAATGTCTGCTTTTTGCCCCAAAATAAGGGGAATTTCAGCCTTTTTTCCTCAAAAGAAGGGGAATTTCTGCCTTTTGCCCCAAAATATGGGGAATTTCTGCCTTTTTGCCACAAATAGGAAAAATTTCTGCAATTTTGTACCAAAATAAAAGAAATGTCTGCCTTTTTGCCCCAAAATAAGAGAAATTTCTGCCTTTTTTCCCTGAAATAAATGAAATTTCTCCAATTTTGCCCCAAAATAAGGGAAATTTCTGCAATTTTGCCCCAAAGTAAAGGAAATTTCTTCACTTTTGCCCCAAATAAGGGGAATTTCTGACTTTTTGCACCCGAAAAAAGGAGATTTTCTGTCTTTTTGCCCAAAAATATAAAGAATTTCAGCCTTTTTGCCCAAAGATTAAGAGAATTTCTGCAATTTTTCTTCAAAATACGGAAAATTTTAGTTTTTTAGCCATAAAATAAAGGGAATTTCTGCATTTTTTCCAATATTAGGGGAATTTCTACATTTTACCTCTAAATAAGGGGAATTTCTGCGTTTTACCTCATAAAAAGAAGAATTTCTGCCTTTTACCCAATAATATGGGGAATTTCTGCATTTTTGTTCCAAAATGGAGAAAATTTCTTCAATTTTGTACCATAATAAAAGAAATTTCTCCTATTTGCCCTAAAATAAAAAGAATTTCTGACTTTTTACCCTAAAATAAATGAAATTTCTGCAATTTTGCCCGAAAATAAGGGAAATTTGTGCCTTTTTGCCCCAAAATAAGGGGAATTTCTGTTTTTTGCCCCAAAATATGGGGAATTTCAGCATTTTACTTCAAAATAAGGGGAATTTCTGCATTTTTGCCCTGAAATATGTGAAATTTCTGCAATTCTACCCCAAAATAAGGTGAATTTCTGCCTTTTTGCCCCAAAATAATGGGAATTTTTGCCTTTTTACCCCAAAATAAGAAAAATTTTTCCCTTTTTTTCTGAAATAAGTGAAATTTCTGCAAGTTTGCCCTAAAATAAGGGAAATTTCTGCAATTTTTCCCCATAATAAAGCTTATTTCTGCAATTTTGCCGCAAAATTAGGGGAATTTCTGTTTTTTGCCCCAAAATAAGGGAAATTTCTGCAATTTTGCCCTAAAATAAGGAAAATTTCTGCCATTTTGCCCCAAAATAAGTGAAATTTCTGCAGTTTTACCCCAAAATAAGGGGAATTTCTGCCTTTTTGCCCCAAAATTAGGGGAATTTCTGCAATTTTGCTTCAAAATACGGTGAATTTCTGCCTTTTTGCCTGAAAATAAAGGGAATGTATACCTTTCTGCCATAAAAAAGAAAAATTTCTTCACTTTTGCCCCAAAATAAGGGGATTTTTCGCATTTTTGACTCAAAATAAGTGCAATTTCTGATTTTCCCCAAAAGTAAACGGAATTTCTGTCTTTTTACCCCAAAATAAGGGGAATTTCTGACTTTTTGCCCTGAAATAATGAAATTTCTAAAATTTTTCCCCAAAATAAGAAAAATGTCTGCTTTTTGCCCCAAAATAAGGGGAATTTCTTCATTTTTGCCCCAAAATAAGGGGAATTTCTGCCTTTTTTCCTCAAAATAAGGGGAATTTCTGCCTTTTGCCCCAAAATAAGGGGAATTTCTGCCTTTTTGCCCAAAAATAAGAAAAATTTGTGCAATTTTGTACCAAAATAAAAGAAATTTCTGCATTTTTGCCCCAAAATAAGAGAAATTTCTGCCTTTTTTTCTGAAATAAGTGAAATTTCTGCAATTTTGTCCCAAAATAACAAAAATTTGTGCAATTTTGTACCAAAATAAAAGAAATTTCTGCATTTTTGCTCCAAAATAAGAGAAATTTCTGCCTTTTTTTGAAATAAGTGAAATTTCTGAAATTTTGTCCCAAAATAACAAAAATTTGTGCAATTTTGTACCAAAATAAAAGAAATTTCTGCATTTTTGCCCCAAAATAAGAGAAATTTCTGACTTTTTCCTGAAATAAGTGAAATTTCTGCAATTTTGTCCCAAAATAAAAAAAATTGTGCAATTGTGTACCAAAATAAAAGAAATTTCTGCATTTTTGCCCCAAAATAAGAGAAATTTCTGCCTTTTTTTCTGAAATAAGTGAAATTTCTGCCTTTTTGCCCCAAAATTAGGGGAATTTCTGCAATTTTGCTTCAAAATACAAGGAATTTCTGCCTTTTTGCCCAAAAATAAAAAGAATGTATAACTTTCTGCCATAAAAAATGGAAATTTCTTTCCTTTTGCCCCAAAATAAGGGGATTTTCCGCCTTTTTGATTCCAAATAAGTGCAATTTCTGACTTTTCCCCAAAAATGAATGGAATTTCTGTCTTTTTACCCCAAAATAAGGGGAATTTCTGACTTTTTGCCCTGAAATAATGAAATTTCTAAAATTTTTCCCCAAAATAAAAAAAATGTCTGCTTTTTGCCCTAAAATAAGGGGAATTTCTGCTTTTTTGCCCCAAAATAAGAAGAATTTCAGCCTTTTTTTCCTCAAAATAAGGAGAATTTCTGCCTTTTGCCCCAAAATAAGGGGAATTTCTGCCTTTTTGCCACAAAATAATGGGAATTTCTGCCTTTTTACCCCAAAATAACAAAAATTTTTCGCTTTTTTCTTAAATAAGTAAAATTTCTGCAAGTTTGCCATAAAATAAGGGAAATTTCTGCAATTTTTCCCCATAATAAAGCTTATTTCTGCAATTTTGCCGCAAAATTAGGGGAATTTCTTTTTTTGCCCCAAAATAAGGGAAATTTCTGCAATTTTGCCCTAAAATAAAGAAAATTTCTGCCATTTTGCCCCAAAATAAGTGAAATTTCTGCAGTTTTACCCCAAAATAAGGGGAATTTCTGCCTTTTTGCCCCAAAATTAGGGGAATTTCTGCAATTTTGCTTCAAAATACGGGGAATTTCTGCCTTTTTGCCCGAAAATAAAGGGAATGTATACCTTTCTGCCATAAAAAAGAAAAATTTCTTCACTTTTGCCCCAAAATAAGGGGATTTTCCGCCTTTTTGACTCAAAATAAGTGCAATTTCTGATTTTCCCCAAAAATAAACGGAATTTCTGTCTTTTTACCCCAAAATAAGGGGAATTTCTGACTTTTTGCCCTGAAATAATGAAATTTCTAAAATTTTTCCCCAAAATAAGAAAAATGTCTGCTTTTTGCCCCAAAATAAGGGGAATTTCTTCATTTTTGCCCCAAAATAAGGGGAATTTCAGCCTTTTTTCCTCAAAATAAGGGGAATTTCTGCCTTTTGCCCCAAAATAAGGGGAATTTCTGCCTTTTTGCCCAAAAATAAGAAAAATTTGTGCAATTTTGTACCAAAATAAAAGAAATTTCTGCATTTTTGCCCCAAAATAAGAGAAATTTCTGCCTTTTTTTCTGAAATAAGTGAAATTTCTACAATTTTGTCCCAAAATAACAAAAATTTGTGCAATTTTGTACCAAAATAAAAGAAATTTCTGCATTTTTGCTCCAAAATAAGAGAAATTTCTGCCTTTTTTTCTGAAATAAGTGAAATATCTGCCTTTTTGCCCCAAAATAATAAAATTTTTTTGCATTTTTTTTCTGAAATACGTGAAATTTCTGCAATTTTGCCCTAAAATAAGGAGAATTACTGACATTTGCCTCAAATTAAGGGGAATTTCTGCTTTTTTGCCACAAAATAAAGAAAATTACTGCATGTTTTACCCCAAAATTAGGTGAATTTCTGTAATTTTGCTCCAAAGTACGAGGATTTTCTGCCCTTTTCACCGAAAATAAGGGAAATTTCTGCCATTTTGCCGGGAAATTAGTGAAATTTCTGCAGTTTTACCCCAAAATAAAGAAGAATTTCGGTATTTTGCCCCAAAATTAGAGGAATTTCTTCATTTTTGCTTCAAGATACAAGGAATTTCTGCCTTTTTGCCCGAAAATAAAGGGAATGTATACCTTTCTGCCATAAAAAAGAAAAATTTCTTCACTTTTGCCCCAAAATAAGGGGATGTTCCGCCTTTTTGACTCAAAATAAGTGCAATTTCTGCCTTTTCCCCCAAAATAAACGGAATTTTTGTCTTTTTGCCCCAATATAAGGGGAATCTCTGACTTTTTGCCCTCAAATAAGTGAAATTTCTAAAATTTTTCCTCAAAATAAGGGAAATGTCTGCTTTTTGCCCCAAAATAAGGGGAATTTCTGCCTTTTTGCCCCAAAATAAGGGGAATTTCAGCCTTTTTTCCTCAAAAGAAGGGGAATTTCGGCCTTTTGCCCCAAAATATGGGGAATTTCTGCCTTTTTGCCACAAAATAGGAAAAATTTCTGCAATTTTGTACCAAAATAAAAGAAATGTCTGCCTTTTTGCCCCAAAATAAGAGAAATTTCTGCCTTTTTTCCCTGAAATAAGTGAAATTTCTCCAATTTTGCCCCAAAATAAGGGAAATTTCTGCAATTTTGCCCCAAAGTAAAGGAAATTTCTTCACTTTTGCCCCAAATAAGGGGAATTTCTGACTTTTTGCACCCGAAAAAAGGAGATTTTCTGTCTTTTTGCCCAAAAATAAAAAGAATTTCAGCCTTTTTGCCCAAAAATTAAGAGAATTTCTGCAATTTTTCTTCAAAATACGGAAAATTTTAGTTTTTTAGCCCTAAAATAAAGGGAATTTCTGCATTTTCCCCAATATTAGGGGAATTTCTACATTTTACCTCTAAATAAGGGGAATTTCTGCGTTTTACCTCATAAAAAGAAGAATTTCTGCCTTTTACCCCAAAATATGGGGAATTTCTGCATTTTTGTTCCAAAATAAAGAAAATTTCTTCAATTTTGTACCATAATAAAAGAAATTTCTCCTTTTTGCCCGAAAATAAAAGGAATTTCTGACTTTTTACCCTAAAATAAATGAAATTTCTGCAATTTTGCCCGAAAATAAGGGAAATTTGTGCCTTTTTGCCCCAAAATAAGGGGAATTTCTGTTTTTTGCCCCAAAATATGGGGAATTTCAGCATTTTACTTCAAAATAAGGGGAATTTCTGCATTTTTGCCCTGAAATATGTGAAATTTCTGCAATTCTACCTCAAAATAAGGTGAATTTCTACCTTTTTGCCCCAAAATAATGGGAATTTCTGCCTTTTTACCCCAAAATAACAAAAATTTTTCCCTTTTTTTCTGAAATAAGTGAAATTTCTGCAATTTTGCCCTAAAATAAGGGAAATTTCTGCAATTTTTCCCCATAATAAAGCTTATTTCTGCAATTTTGCCACAAAATTAGGGGAATTTCTGTTTTTTGCCCCAAAATAAGGGAAATTTCTGCAATTTTGCCCTAAAATAAGGAAAATTTCTGCCATTTTGCCCCAAAATAAGTGAAATTTCTGCAGTTTTACCCCAAAATAAAGGGGAATTTCGGTATTTTGCCCCAAAATTAGAGGAATTTCTTCATTTTTGCTTCAAGATACAAGGAATTTCTGCCTTTTTGCCCGAAAATAAAGGGAATGTATACCATTCTGCCATAAAAAAGAAAAATTTCTTCACTTTTGCCCCAAAATAAGGGAATGTTCCGCCTTTTTGACTCAAAATAAGTGCAATTTCTGCCTTTTCCCCCAAAATAAACGGAATTTTTGTCTTTTTGCCCCAATATAAGGGGAATCTCTGAATTTTTGCCCTCAAATAAGTGAAATTTCTAAAATTTTTCCTCAAAATAATGGAAATGTCTGCTTTTTGCCCCAAAATAAGGGGAATTTCAGCCTTTTTTCCTAAAAAGAAGGGGAATTTCTGCCTTTTGCCCCAAAATATGGGGAATTTCTGCCTTTTTGCCACAAATAGGAAAAATTTCTGCAATTTTGTACCAAAATAAAAGAAATGTCTGCCTTTTTGCCCCAAAATAAGAGAAATTTCTGCCTTTTTTCCCTGAAATAAATGAAATTTCTCCAATTTTGCCCCAAAATAAGGGAAATTTCTGCAATTTTGACCCAAAGTAAAGGAAATTTCTTCACTTTTGCCCCAAATAAGGGGAATTTCTGACTTTTTGCACCCGAAAAAAGGAGATTTTCTGTCTTTTTGCCCAAAAATATAAAGAATTTCAGCCTTTTTGCCCAAAGATTAAGAGAATTTCTGCAATTTTTCTTCAAAATACGGAAAATTTTAGTTTTTTAGCCATAAAATAAAGGGAATTTCTGCATTTTTTCCAATATTAGGGGAATTTCTACATTTTACCTCTAAATAAGGGGAATTTCTGCGTTTTACCTCATAAAAAGAAGAATTTCTGCCTTTTACCCAATAATATGGGGAATTTCTGCATTTTTGTTCCAAAATGGAGAAAATTTCTTCAATTTTGTACCATAATAAAAGAAATTTCTCCTATTTGCCCTAAAATAAAAAGAATTTCTGACTTTTTACCCTAAAATAAATGAAATTTCTGCAATTTTGCCCGAAAATAAGGGAAATTTGTGCCTTTTTGCCCCAAAATAAGGGGAATTTCTGTTTTTTGCCCCAAAATATGGGGAATTTCAGCATTTTACTTCAAAATAAGGGGAATTTCTGCATTTTTGCCCTGAAATATGTGAAATTTCTGCAATTCTACCCCAAAATAAGGTGAATTTCTGCCTTTTTGCCCCAAAATAATGGGAATTTTTGCCTTTTTACCCCAAAATAAGAAAAATTTTTCCCTTTTTTTCTGAAATAAGTGAAATTTCTGCAAGTTTGCCCTAAAATAAGGGAAATTTCTGCAATTTTTCCCCATAATAAAGCTTATTTCTGCAATTTTGCCGCAAAATTAGGGGAATTTCTGTTTTTTGCCCCAAAATAAGGGAAATTTCTGCAATTTTGCCCTAAAATAAGGAAAATTTCTGCCATTTTGCCCCAAAATAAGTGAAATTTCTGCAGTTTTACCCCAAAATAAGGGGAATTTCTGCCTTTTTGCCCCAAAATTAGGGGAATTTCTGCAATTTTGCTTCAAAATACGGTGAATTTCTGCCTTTTTGCCTGAAAATAAAGGGAATGTATACCTTTCTGCCATAAAAAAGAAAAATTTCTTCACTTTTGCCCCAAAATAAGGGGATTTTTCGCATTTTTGACTCAAAATAAGTGCAATTTCTGATTTTCCCCAAAAGTAAACGGAATTTCTGTCTTTTTACCCCAAAATAAGGGGAATTTCTGACTTTTTGCCCTGAAATAATGAAATTTCTAAAATTTTTCCCCAAAATAAGAAAAATGTCTGCTTTTTGCCCCAAAATAAGGGGAATTTCTTCATTTTTGCCCCAAAATAAGGGGAATTTCTGCCTTTTTTCCTCAAAATAAGGGGAATTTCTGCCTTTTGCCCCAAAATAAGGGGAATTTCTGCCTTTTTGCCCAAAAATAAGAAAAATTTGTGCAATTTTGTACCAAAATAAAAGAAATTTCTGCATTTTTGCCCCAAAATAAGAGAAATTTCTGCCTTTTTTTCTGAAATAAGTGAAATTTCTGCAATTTTGTCCCAAAATAACAAAAATTTGTGCAATTTTGTACCAAAATAAAAGAAATTTCTGCATTTTTGCTCCAAAATAAGAGAAATTTCTGCCTTTTTTTGAAATAAGTGAAATTTCTGAAATTTTGTCCCAAAATAACAAAAATTTGTGCAATTTTGTACCAAAATAAAAGAAATTTCTGCATTTTTGCCCCAAAATAAGAGAAATTTCTGACTTTTTCCTGAAATAAGTGAAATTTCTGCAATTTTGTCCCAAAATAAAAAAAATTGTGCAATTGTGTACCAAAATAAAAGAAATTTCTGCATTTTTGCCCCAAAATAAGAGAAATTTCTGCCTTTTTTTCTGAAATAAGTGAAATTTCTGCCTTTTTGCCCCAAAATTAGGGGAATTTCTGCAATTTTGCTTCAAAATACAAGGAATTTCTGCCTTTTTGCCCAAAAATAAAAAGAATGTATAACTTTCTGCCATAAAAAATGGAAATTTCTTTCCTTTTGCCCCAAAATAAGGGGATTTTCCGCCTTTTTGATTCCAAATAAGTGCAATTTCTGACTTTTCCCCAAAAATGAATGGAATTTCTGTCTTTTTACCCCAAAATAAGGGGAATTTCTGACTTTTTGCCCTGAAATAATGAAATTTCTAAAATTTTTCCCCAAAATAAAAAAAATGTCTGCTTTTTGCCCTAAAATAAGGGGAATTTCTGCTTTTTTGCCCCAAAATAAGAAGAATTTCAGCCTTTTTTTCCTCAAAATAAGGAGAATTTCTGCCTTTTGCCCCAAAATAAGGGGAATTTCTGCCTTTTTGCCACAAAATAATGGGAATTTCTGCCTTTTTACCCCAAAATAACAAAAATTTTTCGCTTTTTTCTTAAATAAGTAAAATTTCTGCAAGTTTGCCATAAAATAAGGGAAATTTCTGCAATTTTTCCCCATAATAAAGCTTATTTCTGCAATTTTGCCACAAAATTAGGGGAATTTCTTTTTTTGCCCCAAAATAAGGGAAATTTCTGCAATTTTGCCCTAAAATAAGGAAAATTTCTGCCATTTTGCCCCAAAATAAGTGAAATTTCTGCAGTTTTACCCCAAAATAAGGGGAATTTCTGCCTTTTTGCCCCAAAATTAGGGGAATTTCTGCAATTTTGCTTCAAAATACGGGAAATTTCTGCCTTTTTGCCCGAAAATAAAGGGAATGTATACCTTTCTGCCATAAAAAAGAAAAATTTCTTCACTTTTGCCCCAAAATAAGGGGATTTTCCGCCTTTTTGACTCAAAATAAGTGCAATTTCTGATTTTCCCCAAAAATAAACGGAATTTCTGTCTTTTTACCCCAAAATAAGGGGAATTTCTGACTTTTTGCCCTGAAATAATGAAATTTCTAAAATTTTTCCCCAAAATAAGGAAAATGTCTGCTTTTTGCCCCAAAATAAGGGGAATTTCTTCATTTTTGCCCCAAAATAAGGGGAATTTCAGCCTTTTTTCCTCAAAATAAGGGGAATTTCTGCCTTTTGCCCCAAAATAAGGGGAATTTCTTCCTTTTTGCCCAAAAATAAGAAAAATTTGTGCAATTTTGTACCAAAATAAAAGAAATTTCTGCATTTTTGCCCCAAAATAAGAGAAATTTCTGCCTTTTTTTCTGAAATAAGTGAAATTTCTACAATTTTGTCCCAAAATAACAAAAATTTGTGCAATTTTGTACCAAAATAAAAGAAATTTCTGCATTTTTGCTCCAAAATAAGAGAAATTTCTGCCTTTTTTTCTGAAATAAGTGAAATATCTGCCTTTTTGCCCCAAAATAATAAAATTTTTTTGCATTTTTTTTCTGAAATACGTGAAATTTCTGCAATTTTGCCCTAAAATAAGGAGAATTACTGACATTTGCCTCAAATTAAGGGGAATTTCTGCTTTTTTGCCACAAAATAAAGAAAATTACTGCATGTTTTACCCCAAAATTAGGTGAATTTCTGTAATTTTGCTCCAAAGTACGAGGATTTTCTGCCCTTTTCACCGAAAATAAGGGGAATTTCTGCCATTTTGCCGGGAAATTAGTGAAATTTCTGCAGTTTTACCCCAAAATAAAGAAGAATTTCGGTATTTTGCCCCAAAATTAGAGGAATTTCTTCATTTTTGCTTCAAGATACAAGGAATTTCTGCCTTTTTGCCCGAAAATAAAGGGAATGTATACCTTTCTGCCATAAAAAAGAAAAATTTCTTCACTTTTGCCCCAAAATAAGGGGATGTTCCGCCTTTTTGACTCAAAATAAGTGCAATTTCTGCCTTTTCCCCCAAAATAAACGGAATTTTTGTCTTTTTGCCCCAATATAAGGGGAATCTCTGACTTTTTGCCCTCAAATAAGTGAAATTTCTAAAATTTTTCCTCAAAATAAGGGAAATGTCGGCTTTTTGCCCCAAAATAAGGGGAATTTCTGCCTTTTTGCCCCAAAATAAGGGGAATTTCAGCCTTTTTTCCTCAAAAGAAGGGGAATTTCGGCCTTTTGCCCCAAAATATGGGGAATTTCTGCCTTTTTGCCACAAAATAGGAAAAATTTCTGCAATTTTGTACCAAAATAAAAGAAATGTCTGCCTTTTTGCCCCAAAATAAGAGAAATTTCTGCCTTTTTTCCCTGAAATAAGTGAAATTTCTCCAATTTTGCCCCAAAATAAGGGAAATTTCTGCAATTTTGCCCCAAAGTAAAGGAAATTTCTTCACTTTTGCCCCAAATAAGGGGAATTTCTGACTTTTTGCACCCGAAAAAAGGAGATTTTCTGTCTTTTTGCCCAAAAATAAAAAGAATTTCAGCCTTTTTGCCCAAAAATTAAGAGAATTTCTGCAATTTTTCTTCAAAATACGGAAAATTTTAGTTTTTTAGCCCTAAAATAAAGGGAATTTCTGCATTTTCCCCAATATTAGGGGAATTTCTACATTTTACCTCTAAATAAGGGGAATTTCTGCGTTTTATCTCATAAAAAGAAGAATTTCTGCCTTTTACCCCAAAATATGGGGAATTTCTGCATTTTTGTTCCAAAATAAAGAAAATTTCTTCAATTTTGTACCATAATAAAAGAAATTTCTCCTTTTTGCCCGAAAATAAAAGGAATTTCTGACTTTTTACCCTAAAATAAATGAAATTTCTGCAATTTTGCCCGAAAATAAGGGAAATTTGTGCCTTTTTGCCCCAAAATAAGGGGAATTTCTGTTTTTTGCCCCAAAATATGGGGAATTTCAGCATTTTACTTCAAAATAAGGGGAATTTCTGCATTTTTGCCCTGAAATATGTGAAATTTCTGCAATTCTACCCCAAAATAAGGTGAATTTCTACCTTTTTGCCCCAAAATAATGGGAATTTCTGCCTTTTTACCCCAAAATAAGAAAAATTTTTCCCTTTTTTTCTGAAATAAGTGAAATTTCTGCAATTTTGCCCTAAAATAAGGGAAATTTCTGCAATTTTTCCCCATAATAAAGCTTATTTCTGCAATTTTGCCGCAAAATTAGGGGAATTTCTGTTTTTTGCCCCAAAATAAGGGAAATTTCTGCAATTTTGCCCTAAAATAAGGAAAATTTCTGCCATTTTGCCCCAAAATAAGTGAAATTTCTGCAGTTTTACCCCAAAATAAAGGGGAATTTTGGTATTTTGCCCCAAAATTAGAGGAATTTCTTCATTTTTGCTTCAAGATACAAGGAATTTCTGCCTTTTTGCCCGAAAATAAAGGGAATGTATACCTTTCTGCCATAAAAAAGAAAAATTTCTTCACTTTTGCCCCAAAATAAGGGGATGTTCCGCCTTTTTGACTCAAAATAAGTGCAATTTCTGCCTTTTCCCCCAAAATAAACGGAATTTTTGTCTTTTTGCCCCAATATAAGGGGAATCTCTGACTTTTTGCCCTCAAATAAGTGAAATTTCTAAAATTTTTCCTCAAAATAAGGGAAATGTCTGCTTTTTGCCCCAAAATAAGGGGAATTTCAGCCTTTTTTCCTCAAAAGAAGGGGAATTTCTGCCTTTTGCCCCAAAATATGGGGAATTTCTGCCTTTTTGCCACAAATAGGAAAATTTTCTGCAATTTTGTACCAAAATAAAAGAAATGTCTGCCTTTTTGCCCCAAAATAAGAGAAATTTCTGCCTTTTTTCCCTGAAATAAATGAAATTTCTCCAATTTTGCCCCAAAATAAGGGAAATTTCTGCAATTTTGCACCAAAGTAAAGGAAATTTCTTCACTTTTGCCCCAAATAAGGGGAATTTCTGACTTTTTGCACCCGAAAAAAGGAGATTTTCTGTCTTTTTGCCCAAAAATATAAAGAATTTCAGCCTTTTTGCCCAAAGATTAATAGAATTTCTGCAATTTTTCTTCAAAATACGGAAAATTTTAGTTTTTTAGCCATAAAATAAAGGGAATTTCTGCATTTTCCCCAATATTAGGGGAATTTCTACATTTTACCTCTAAATAAGGGGAATTTCTGCGTTTTACCTCATAAAAAGAAGAATTTCTGCCTTTTACCCAAAAATATGGGAAATTTCTGCATTTTTGTTCCAAAATAAAGAAAATTTCTTCAATTTTGTACCATAATAAAAGAAATTTCTCCTATTTGCCCGAAAATAAAAAGAATTTCTGACTTTTTACCCTAAAATAAATGAAATTTCTGCAATTTTGCCCGAAAATAAGGGAAATTTGTGCCTTTTTGCCCCAAAATAAGGGGAATTTCTGTTTTTTGCCCCAAAATATGGGGAATTTCAGCATTTTACTTCAAAATAAGGGGAATTTCTGCATTTTTGCCCTGAAATATGTGAAATTTCTGCAATTCTACCCCAAAATAAGGTGAATTTCTGCCTTTTTGCTCCAAAATAATGGGAATTTTTGCCTTTTTACCCCAAAATAAGAAAAATTTTTCCCTTTTTTTCTGAAATAAGTGAAATTTCTGCAATTTTGCCCTAAAATAAGGGAAATTTCTGCAATTTTTCCCCATAATAAAGCTTATTTCTGCAATTTTGCCGCAAAATTAGGGGAATTTCTGTTTTTTGCCCCAAAATAAGGGAAATTTCTGCAATTTTGCCCTAAAATAAGGAAAATTTCTGCCATTTTGCCCCAAAATATGTGAAATTTCTGCAGTTTTACCCCAAAATAAGGGGAATTTCTGCCTTTTTGCCCCAAAATTAGGGGAATTTCTGCAATTTTGCTTCAAAATACGGGAAATTTCTGCCTTTCTGCCCGAAAATAAAGGGAATGTATACTTTTCTGCCATAAAAAAGAAAAATTTCTTCACTTTTGCCCCAAAATAAGGGGATTTTCCGCCTTTTTGACTCAAAATAAGTGCAATTTCTGATTTTCCCCAAAAATAAACGGAATTTCTGTCTTTTTACCCCAAAATAAGGGGAATTTCTGACTTTTTGCCCTGAAATAATGAAATTTCTAAAATTTTTCTCCAAAATAAGAAAAATGTCTGCTTTTGGCCCCAAAATAAGGGGAATTTCTGCCTTTTTGCCCCAAAATAAGGGGAATTTCAGCCTTTTTTCCTCAAAATAAGGGGAATTTCTGCCTTTTGCCCCAAAATAAGGGGAATTTCTGCCTTTTTGCCCAAAAATAAGAAAAATTTGTGCAATTTTGTACCAAAATAAAAGAAATTTCTGCATTTTTGCCCCAAAATAAGAGAAATTTCTGCCTTTTTTTCTGAAATAAGTGAAATTTCTGCCTTTTTGCCCCAAAATAATAAATTTTTTTTGCATTTTTTTTCTGAAATACGTGAAATTTCTGCAATTTTGCCCTAAAATAAGGAGAATTACTGACATTTGCTCCAAATTAAGGGGAATTTCTGCTTTTTTGCCACAAAATAAAGAAAATTACTGCATGTTTTACCCCAAAATTAGGTGAATTTCTGTAATTTTGCTCCAAAATACGAGGATTTTCTGCCTTTTTCACCGAAAATAAGGGGAATTTCTGCCATTTTGCCGGGAAATTAGTGAAATTTCTGCAGTTTTACCCCAAAATAAAGGGGAATTTCGGTATTTTGCCCCAAAATTAGAGGAATTTCTTCATTTTTGCTTCAAGATACAAGGAATTTCTGCCTTTTTGCCCGAAAATAAAGGGAATGTATACCTTTCTGCCATAAAAAAGAAAAATTTCTTCACTTTTGCCCCAAAATAAGGGGATGTTCCGCCTTTTTGACTCAAAATAAGTGCAATTTCTGCCTTTTCCCCCAAAATAAACGGAAATTCTGTCTTTTTGCCCCAATATAAGGGGAATCTCTGACTTTTTGCCCTGAAATAAGTGAAATTTCTAAAATTTTTCCTCAAAATAAGGGAAATGTCTGCTTTTTGCCCCAAAATAAGGGGAATTTCTGCCTTTTTGCCCCAAAATAAGGAGAATTTCAGCCTTTTTTCCTCAAAAGAAGGGGAATTTCTGCCTTTTGCCCCAAAATATGGGGAATTTCTGCCTTTTTGCCACAAAATAGGAAAAATTTCTGCAATTTTGTACCAAAATAAAAGAAATGTTTGCCTTTTTGCCCCAAAATAAGAGAAATTTCTGCAATTTTGCCCCAAAGTAAAGGAAATTTCTTCACTTTTGCACCAAATAAGGGGAATTTCTGACTTTTTGCACCCGAAAAAAGGAGATTTTCGCTCTTTTTGCCCAAAAATAAAAAGAATTTCAGCCTTTTTGCCCAAAAATTAAGAGAATTTCTGCAATTTTTCTTCAAAATATGGAAAATTTTAGTTTTTTAGCCATAAAATAAAGGGAATTTCTGCATTTTCCCCAATATTAGGGGAATTTCTACATTTTACCTCTAAATAAGGGGCATTTCTGCGTTTTACCTCATAAAAAGAAGAATTTCTGCATTTTACCCCAAAATATGGGGAATTTCTGCATTTTTGTTCCAAAATAAAGAAAATTTCTTCAATTTTGTACCATAAAAAAAAATTTCTCCTTTTTGCCCGAAAATAAAAGGAATTTCTGACTTTTTACCCTAAAATAAATGAAATTTCTGCAATTTTGCCCGAAAATAAGGGAAATTTGTGCCTTTTTGCCCCAAAATAAGGGGAATTTCTGTTTTTTGCCCCAAAATATGGGGAATTTCAGCATTTTACTTCAAAATAAGGGGAATTTCTGCCTTTTTGCCCTGAAATATGTGAAATTTCTGCAATTCTACCCCAAAATAAGGTGAATTTCTACCTTTTTGCCCCAAAATAATGGGAATTTCTGCCTTTTTACCCCAAAATAAGAAAAATTTTTCCCTTTTTTTCTGAAATAAGTGAAATTTCTGCAATTTTGCCCTAAAATAAGGGAAATTTCTGCAATTTTTCCCTATAATAAAGCTTATTTCTGCAATTTTGCCGCAAAATTAGGGGAATTTCTGTTTTTTGCCCCAAAATAAGGGAAATTTCTGCAATTTTGCCCTTAAATAAGGAAAATTTCTGCCATTTTGCCCCAAAATAAGTGAAATTTCTGCAGTTTTACCCCAAAATAAAGGGGAATTTCGGCCTTTTTGCCCCAAAATTAGGGGAATTTCTGCAATTTTGCTTCAAAATACGAGGAATTTCTGCCTTTCTGCCCGAAAATAAAGGGAATGTATACCTTTCTGCCATAAAAAAGAAAAATTTCTTCACTTTTGCCCCAAAATAAGGGGATGTTGGGCCTTTTTGACTCAAAATAAGTGCAATTTCTGCCTTTTCCCCCAAAATAAACGGAATTTTTGTCTTTTTGCCCCAATATAAGGGGAATCTCTGACTTTTTGCCCTCAAATAAGTGAAATTTCTAAAATTTTTCCTCAAAATAATGGAAATGTCTGCTTTTTGCCCCAAAATAAGGGGAATTTCAGCCTTTTTTCCTCAAAAGAAGGGGAATTTCTGCCTTTTGCCCCAAAATATGGGGAATTTCTGCCTTTTTGCCACAAAATAGGAAAAATTTCTGCAATTTTGTACCAAAATAAAAGAAATGTCTGCCTTTTTGCCCCAAAATAAGAGAAATTTCTGCCTTTTTTCCCTGAAATAAGTGAAATTTCTCCAATTTTGCCCCAAAATAAGGGAAATTTCTGCAATTTTGCCCCAAAGTAAAGGAAATTTCTTCACTTTTGCCCCAAATAAGGGAAATTTCTGACTTTTTGCACCCGAAAAAAGGAGATTTTCTCTCTTTTTGCCCAAAAATAAAAAGAATTTCAGCCTTTTTGCCCAAAGATTAAGAGAATTTCTGCAATTTTTCTTCAAAATATGGAAAATTTTAGTTTATTAGCCATAAAATAAAGGGAATTTCTGCATTTTTTCCAATATTAGGGGAATTTCTACATTTTACCTCTAAATAAGGGGCATTTCTGCGTTTTACCTCATAAAAAGAAGAATTTCTGCATTTTACCCCAAAATATGGGGAATTTCTGCATTTTTGTTCCAAAATAAAGAAAATTTCTTCAATTTTGTACCATAATAAAAGAAATTTCTCCTTTTTGCCCGAAAATAAAAGGAATTTCTGACTTTTTACCCTAAAATAAATGAAATTTCTGCAATTTTGCCCGAAAATAAGGGAAATTTGTGCCTTTTTGCCCCAAAATAAGGGGAATTTCTGTTTTTTGCCCCAAAATATGGGGAATTTCAGCATTTTACTTCAAAATAAGGGGAATTTCTGCATTTTTGCCCTGAAATATGTGAAATTTCTGCAATTCTACCCCAAAATAAGGTGAATTTCTGCCTTTTTGCCCCAAAATCATGGGAATTTTTGCCTTTTTACCCCAAAATAAGAAAAATTTTTCCCTTTTTTTCTGAAATAAGTGAAATTTCTGCAATTTTGCCCTAAAATAAGGGAAATTTCTGCAATTTTTCCCCATAATAAAGCTTATTTCTGCAATTTTACCGCAAAATTAGGGGAATTTCTGTTTTTTGCCCCAAAATAAGGAAAATTTCTGCAATTTTGCCCTAAAATAAGGAAAATTTCTGCCATTTTGCCCCAAAATAAGTGAAATTTCTGCAGTTTTACCCCAAAATAAGGGGAATTTCTGCCTTTTTGCCCCAAAATTAGGGGAATTTCTGCAATTTGGCTTCAAAATACGGGGAATTTCTGCCTTTTTGCCCGAAAATAAAGGGAATGTATAACTTTCTGCCATAAAAAAGGGAAATTTTTTCACTTTTGCCCCTAAATAAGGGAATTTTCCGCCTTTTTGACTCAAAATAAGTGCAATATCTGACTTTTCCCCAAAAATAAACGGAATTTCTGTCTTTTTACCCCAAAATAAGGGGAATTTCTGACTTTTTGCGCTGAAATAATGAAATTTATAAAATTTTTACCCAAAATAAGAAAAATGTCTGCTTTTTGCCCCAAAATAAGGGGAATTTCTTCCTTTTTGCCCCAAAATAAGGGGAATTTCAGACTTTTTTCCTCAAAATAAGGGGAATTTTTGCTTTTTGCCCCAAAATAAAGGGAATTTCTGCCTTTTTGCCCAAAAATAAGAAAAATTTGTGCAATTTTGTACCAAAATAAAAGAAATTTCTGCATTTTTGCCCCAAAATAAGAGAAATTTCTGCCTTTTTTTGAAATAAGTGAAATTTCTGAAATTTTGTCCCAAAATAACAAAAATTTGTGCCATTTTGTACCAAAATAAAAGAAATTTCTGAATTTTTGCCCCAAAATAAGAGAAATTTCTGACTTTTTTCTGAAATAAGTGAAATTTCTGCTATTTTGTCCCAAAATAAAAAAAAATTGTGCAATTTTGTACCAAAATAAAAGAAATTTCTGCATTTTTGCCCCAAAATAAGAGAAATTTCTGCCTTTTTTTCTGAAATAAGAGAAATTTCTGCCTTTTTGCCCCAAAATTAGGAAAATTTCTGCAATTTCGCTTCAAAATACAAGGAATTTCTGCCTTTTTGCCCTAAAATAAAAAGAATGTATAACTTTCTGCCATAAAAAAGGGAAATTTCTTCACTTTTGCCCCAAAATAAGGGGATTTTCCGCCTTTTTGATTCCAAATAAGTGCAATTTCTGACTTTTCCTAAAAAATAAATGGAATTTCTGTCTCTTTACCCCAAAATAAGGGGAATTTCTGACTTTTTGCCCTGAAATAATGAAATTTCTAAAATTTTTCCCCAAAATAAGAAAAATGTCTGCTTTTTGCCCTAAAATAAAGGGAATTTCTGCTTTTTTGCCCCAAAATAAGAATTATTTCAGCCTTTTTTCCTCAAAATAAGGAGAATTTCTGCCTTTTGCCCCAAAATAAGGGGAATTTCTGCCTTTTGCCACAAAATAATGGGAATTTCTGCCTTTTACCCCAAAATAAGAAAAAATTTTCCCTTTTTTTCTGAAATAAGTGAAATTTCTGCAATTTTGCCCTAAAATAAGGGAAATTTCTGCAATTTTTCCCCATAATAAAGCTTATTTCTGCAATTTTGCTGCAAAATTAGGGGAATTTCTTTTTTTTGCTCCAAAATAATGGCAATTTCTGCAATTTTGCACTAAAATAAGGAAAATTTCTGACATTTTGCCCCAAAATAAGTGAAATTTCTGCAGTTTTACCCCAAAATAAGGGGAATTTCTGCCTTTTTGCCCCAAAATTAGGGGAATTTCTGCAATTTTGCTTCAAAATACAGGGAATTTCTACCTTTTTGCCCGAAAATAAAGGGAATGTATACCTTTCTGCCATAAAAAATAAAAATTTCTTCACTTTTGCCCCAAAATAAGGGGATTTTCCGCCTTTTTGACTCAAAATAAGTGCAATTTCTGATTTTCCCCAAAAATAAACGGAATTTCTGTGTTTTTACCTCAAAATAAGGGGAATTTCTGACTTTTTGCCCTGAAATAATGAAATTTCTAAAATTTTTCCCCAAAATAAGAAAAATGTCTGCTTTTTGCCCCAAAATAAGGGGAATTTCTTCATTTTTGCCCCAAAATAAGGGGAATTTCAGACTTTTTTCCTCAAAATAAGGGTAATTTCTGCCTTTTGCCTTAAAATAAGGGGAATTTCTGCCTTTTTGCCCAAAAATAAGAAAAATTTGTGCAATTTTGTACCAAAATAAAAGAAATTTCTGCATTTTTGCCCCAAAATAAGAGAAATTTCTGCCTTTTTTTTGAAATAAGTGAAATTTTTGCAATTTTGTCTCAAAATAACAAAAATTTGTGCAATTTTGTACCAAAATAAAAGAAATTTCTGCATTTTTGCCCCAAAATAAGAGAAATTTCTGACTTTTTTTCTGAAATATGTGAAATTTCTGCCTTTTTGCTCTAAAATAAGAAAATTTTTTGCTTTTTTTTTCTGAAATAAGTGAAATTTCATCAATTTTGCCCTAAAATAAGGAGAATTACTGACATTTGCCCCAAATTAAAGGGAATTTCTGCTTTTTTGCCACAAAATAAAGAAAATTACTGCATGTTTTACCCCAATTTTAGGTGAATTTCTGTAATTTTGCTCCAAAATACGAGGTTTTTCTGCCTTTTTCACCGAAAATAAGGGGAATTTCTGCCATTTTGCCGGGAAATTAGTGAAATTTCTGCAGTTTTACCCCAAAATAAAGGGGAATTTCTGTATTTTGCCCCAAAATTAGGGGAATTTCTTCATTTTTGCTTCAAGATACAAGGAATTTCTGCCTTTTTGCCCGAAAAAAAAGGGAATGTATACCTTTTGCCATAAAAACGGGAAATTTCTTCACTTTTGCCCCAAAATAAGGGGATGTTCCGCCTTTTTGACTCAAAATAAGTGCAATTTCTGCCTTTTCCCCCAAAATAAACGGAATTTCTGTCTTTTTGCCCCAATATAAGGGGAATCTCTGACTTTTTGCCCTGAAATAAGTGAAATTTCTAAAATTTTTCCTCAAAATAAGGGAAATATCTGCCTTTTGCCCCAAAATAATGGGAATTTCTGCCTTTTTGCCCACAAATAAGGGAAATTTCAGCCTTTTTACCTCAAAAGAAAGGGAATTTCTGCCTTTTGCCCCAAAATATGGGGAATTTCTGCCTTTTTGCCACAAAATAGGAAAAATTTCTGCAATTTTGTACCAAAATAAAAGAAATGTCTGCCTTTTTGCCCCAAAATAAGAGAAATATCTGCCTTTTTTTCCTGAAATAAGTGAAATTTCGCCAATTTTGCCCCAAAATAAGGGGAATTTCTGCAATTTTGCCCCAAAGTAAAGGAAATATCTTCAACTTTGCCCGAAATAAGGGGAATTTCTGACTTTTTGCACCCGAAAAAAGAAGATTTTCTGTCTTTTTGCCCAAAAATAAAAAGAATTTCAGCATTTTTGCCCAAAAATTAAGAGAATTTCTGCAATTTTTCTTCAAAGTACGGAAAATTTCTGTTTTTTAGCCCCAAAATAAAGGGAATTTCTGCATTTTTCCCAATATTAGGGGAATTTCTACATTTTACCTCTAAATAAGGGGAATTTCTGCGTTTTACCTCATAATAAGAAGAATTTCTGCCTTTTACCCCAAAATATAAGGAATTTCTGCATTTTTGTTCCAAAATAAAGAAAATTTCTTCAATTTTGTACCATAATAAAAGAAATTTCTCTTTTTGCCCCAAAATAAAAGTAATTTCTGAGTTTTTACTCTGAAATAAATGAAATTTCTGCAATTTTGCCCGAAAATAAGGGAAATTTGTGCCTTTTTGCCTCAAAATAAGGGGAATTTCTGTTTTTTGCCCCAAAATATGGGGAATTTCAGCATTTTACTTCAAAATAAGGGGAATTTCTGCTTTTTTGCCCTGAAATATGTGAAATTTCTGCAATTTTACTTCAAAATAAGGTGAATTTCTGCATTTTTGCCACAAAATAATGGGAACTTCTGCCTTTTTACCCCAAAATAATAAAAATTTTTCCCTTTTTTTCTGAAATAAGTGAAATTTCTGCAATTTTGCACTAAAAGAAGGGAAATTTCTGCAATTTTTCCCCATAATAAAGCTTATTTCTGCAATTTTGCCGCAAAATTAGGGGAATTTCTGTTTTTTTCCCCAAAATAAGGGAAATTTCTGGAATTTTGCCCTAAAATGAGAAAAATTTCTGCCATTTTGCCCCAAAATAAGTGAAATTTCTGCAGTTTTACCCCAAAATAAGGGGAATTTCTGCCTTTTTGCCCCAAAATTAGGGGAATTTCTGCAATTTGGCTTCAAAATACGGGGAATTTCTGCCTTTTTGCCCGAAAATAAAGGGAATGTATAACTTTCTGCCATAAAAAAGGGAAATTTCTTCACTTTTGCCCCAAAATAAGGGGATTTTCCGCCTTTTTGACTCAAAATAAGTGCAATTTCTGACTTTTCCCTAAAAATAAACGGAATTTCTGTCTTTTTACCCCAAAATAAGGGGAATTTCTGACTTTTTGCCCTGAAATAATGAAATTTCTAAAATTTTTCCCCAAAATAAGAAAAATGTCTGCTTTTTGCCTCAAAATAATGGGAATTTCTGCCTTTTTACCCCAAAATAAGGGGAATTTCAGCCTTTTTTCCTCAAAATAAGGGGAATTTCTGCCTTTTGCCCCAAAATAAGGGGAATTTCTGCCTTTTTGCCCAAAAATACGAAAAATTTGGGCAATTTTGTACCAAAATAAAAGAAATTTCTGCATTTTTGCCCCAAAATAAGAGATATTTCTGCCTTTTTTTCTGAAATAAGTGAAATTTCATCAATTTTGCCCTAAAATAAGGAGAATTACTGACATTTGCCCCAAATTAAGGGGAATTTCTGCTTTTTTGCCACAAAATAAAGAAAATTACTGCAAGTTTTACCCCAAAATTAGGTGAATTTCTGTAATTTTGCTCCAAAATACGAGGATTTTCTGCCTTTTTCACCGAAAAAAAAAAGGAATTTCTGCCATTTTGCCGGGAAATTAGTGAAATTTCTGCAGTTTTACCCCAAAATAAAGGGGAATTTCTGTATTTTGCCCCAAAATTAGGGGAATTTCTTCATTTTTGCTTCAAGATACAAGAAATTTCTGCCTTTTTGCCTGAAAATAAAGGGAATGTATACTTTTTTGCTATAAAAACGGGAATTTTCTTCACTTTTGCCCCAAAATAAGGGGATGTTCCGCCTTTTTGACTCAAAATAAGTACAATTTCTGCCTTTTCCCCCAAAATAAACAAAATTTCTGTCTTTTTGCCCCAATATAAGGGGAATCTCTGACTTTTTGCCCTGAAATAAGTGAAATTTCTTAAATTTTTCCTCAAAATAAGGGAAATATCAGCTTTTTGCCCCAAAATAAGGGGAATTTCTGCCTTTTTACCTCAAAAGAAGGGGAATTTCTGCCTTTTGCCCCAAAATATGGGGAATTTCTGCTTTTTTGCCACAAAATAGGAAAAATTTCTGCAATTATGTACCAAAATAAAAGAAATGTCTGCCTTTTTGCCCCCAAATGAGAGAAATTTCTGCTTTTTTCCCTGAAATAAGTGAAATTTCTCCAATTTTGCCCCAAAATATAGGAAATTTCTGCAATTTTGCCCCAAAGCAAAGGAAATTTCTTCAATTTTGCCACAAATAAGAGGAATTTCTGACTTTTTGCACCCGAAAAACGGAGATTTTCTGTCTTTTTGCCCAAAAATAAAAAGAATTTCAGCCTTTTTGCCAAAAAATTAAGAGACTTTCTGCAATTTTTCTTCAAATTACAAAAAATTTCTGTTTTTTAGCCCCAAAATAAAGGGAATTTCTACATTTTACCTCTAAATAAGGGGAATTTCTGCGTTTTACCTCATAATTAGAAGAATTTCTGCCTTTTACCCCAAAATATGGAGAATTTCTGCATTTTTGTTACAAAATAAAGAAAATTTCTTCAATTTTGTACCATAATAAAAGAAATTTCTCCTTTTTGCCCCAAAATTAAAGGAATTTCTCACTTTTTACCCTAAAATAAACGAAATTTCTGCAATTTTGCCTGAAAATATAGGAAATTTGTGACTTTTTGCCCCAAAATAAAGGGAATTTCTGTTTTTTGCCCTAAAATATGGGGAATTTCTGCATTTTACTTCAAAATATAGGGAAATTCTGCCTTTTTGCCCTGAAATATGTAAAATTTCTGCAATTTTACCCCAAAATAAGGTGAATTTCTGCATTTTTGCCCCAAAATAATGGGAATTTCTGCCTCTTTGCCCCAAAATAAGAAAAATTTTTGCTTTCTTTTTCTGAAATAAGTGAAATTTCTGGAATTTTGCTCTTAATTAAGGGAAATTTCTGCAATTTTTCCCCATAATAAAGCAAATTTCTGCAATTTTGCTGCAAAATTGGAGGAATTTCTGTTTTTTGCCCCCCAAATATAGGAAATTTCTGCAATTTTGCCCTAAAATAAGGGAAATTTCTGCCATTTTGCCCCGAAATAAGTGAAATTATTGCAGTTTTACCCCAAAATAAGGGGAATTTCTGCCTTTTTGCCCCAAAATTAGGGGAATTTCTGCAATTTTGCTTCAAAATACGGGAAATTTCTGCCTTTTTGCCCGAATATAAAGGGAATGTATATTTTTCTGCCATAAAAAAGGGAAATTTCTTCACTTTTGCCACAAAATAAGGGGATTTTCCGCCTTTTTGACTCAAAATAAGTGCAATTTCTGCCTTTTCCCCCAAAATAAACGGAATTTCTGTCTTTTTGCCCCAATATAAGGGGAATCTCTGACTTTTTGCCCTGAAATAAGTGAAATTTCTAAAATTTTTCCTCAAAATAAGGGAAATATCTGCCTTTTGCCCCAAAATAATGGGAATTTCTGCCTTTTTGCCCACAAATAAGGGAAATTTCAGCCTTTTTACCTCAAAAGAAAGGGAATTTCTGCCTTTTGCCCCAAAATATGGGGAATTTCTGCCTTTTTGCCACAAAATAGGAAAAATTTCTGCAATTTTGTACCAAAATAAAAGAAATGTCTGCCTTTTTGCCCCAAAATAAGAGAAATATCTGCCTTTTTTTCCTGAAATAAGTGAAATTTCGCCAATTTTGCCCCAAAATAAGGGGAATTTCTGCAATTTTGCCCCAAAGTAAAGGAAATATCTTCAACTTTGCCCGAAATAAGGGGAATTTCTGACTTTTTGCACCCGAAAAAAGAAGATTTTCTGTCTTTTTGCCCAAAAATAAAAAGAATTTCAGCATTTTTGCCCAAAAATTAAGAGAATTTCTGCAATTTTTCTTCAAAGTACGGAAAATTTCTGTTTTTTAGCCCCAAAATAAAGGGAATTTCTGCATTTTTCCCAATATTAGGGGAATTTCTACATTTTACCTCTAAATAAGGGGAATTTCTGCGTTTTACCTCATAATAAGAAGAATTTCTGCCTTTTACCCCAAAATATAAGGAATTTCTGCATTTTTGTTCCAAAATAAAGAAAATTTCTTCAATTTTGTACCATAATAAAAGAAATTTCTCTTTTTGCCCCAAAATAAAAGTAATTTCTGAGTTTTTACTCTGAAATAAATGAAATTTCTGCAATTTTGCCCGAAAATAAGGGAAATTTGTGCCTTTTTGCCTCAAAATAAGGGGAATTTCTGTTTTTTGCCCCAAAATATGGGGAATTTCAGCATTTTACTTCAAAATAAGGGGAATTTCTGCTTTTTTGCCCTGAAATATGTGAAATTTCTGCAATTTTACTTCAAAATAAGGTGAATTTCTGCATTTTTGCCACAAAATAATGGGAACTTCTGCCTTTTTACCCCAAAATAATAAAAATTTTTCCCTTTTTTTCTGAAATAAGTGAAATTTCTGCAATTTTGCACTAAAAGAAGGGAAATTTCTGCAATTTTTCCCCATAATAAAGCTTATTTCTGCAATTTTGCCGCAAAATTAGGGGAATTTCTGTTTTTTTCCCCAAAATAAGGGAAATTTCTGGAATTTTGCCCTAAAATGAGAAAAATTTCTGCCATTTTGCCCCAAAATAAGTGAAATTTCTGCAGTTTTACCCCAAAATAAGGGGAATTTCTGCCTTTTTGCCCCAAAATTAGGGGAATTTCTGCAATTTGGCTTCAAAATACGGGGAATTTCTGCCTTTTTGCCCGAAAATAAAGGGAATGTATAACTTTCTGCCATAAAAAAGGGAAATTTCTTCACTTTTGCCCCAAAATAAGGGGATTTTCCGCCTTTTTGACTCAAAATAAGTGCAATTTCTGACTTTTCCCTAAAAATAAACGGAATTTCTGTCTTTTTACCCCAAAATAAGGGGAATTTCTGACTTTTTGCCCTGAAATAATGAAATTTCTAAAATTTTTCCCCAAAATAAGAAAAATGTCTGCTTTTTGCCTCAAAATAATGGGAATTTCTGCCTTTTTACCCCAAAATAAGGGGAATTTCAGCCTTTTTTCCTCAAAATAAGGGGAATTTCTTCCTTTTGCCCCAAAATAAGGGGAATTTCTGCCTTTTTGCCCAAAAATACGAAAAATTTGGGCAATTTTGTACCAAAATAAAAGAAATTTCTGCATTTTTGCCCCAAAATAAGAGATATTTCTGCCTTTTTTTCTGAAATAAGTGAAATTTCATCAATTTTGCCCTAAAATAAGGAGATTTACTGACATTTGCCCCAAATTAAGGGGAATTTCTGCTTTTTTGCCACAAAATAAAGAAAATTACTGCAAGTTTTACCCCAAAATTAGGTGAATTTCTGTAATTTTGCTCCAAAATACGAGGATTTTCTGCCTTTTTCACCGAAAAAAAAAAGGAATTTCTGCCATTTTGCCGGGAAATTAGTGAAATTTCTGCAGTTTTACCCCAAAATAAAGGGGAATTTCTGTATTTTGCCCCAAAATTAGGGGAATTTCTTCATTTTTGCTTCAAGATACAAGAAATTTCTGCCTTTTTGCCTGAAAATAAAGGGAATGTATACTTTTTTGCTATAAAAACGGGAATTTTCTTCACTTTTGCCCCAAAATAAGGGGATGTTCCGCCTTTTTGACTCAAAATAAGTACAATTTCTGCCTTTTCCCCCAAAATAAACAAAATTTCTGTCTTTTTGCCCCAATATAAGGGGAATCTCTGACTTTTTGCCCTGAAATAAGTGAAATTTCTTAAATTTTTCCTCAAAATAAGGGAAATATCAGCTTTTTGCCCCAAAATAAGGGGAATTTCTGCCTTTTTACCTCAAAAGAAGGGGAATTTCTGCCTTTTGCCCCAAAATATGGGGAATTTCTGCTTTTTTGCCACAAAATAGGAAAAATTTCTGCAATTATGTACCAAAATAAAAGAAATGTCTGCCTTTTTGCCCCCAAATGAGAGAAATTTCTGCTTTTTTCCCTGAAATAAGTGAAATTTCTCCAATTTTGCCCCAAAATATAGGAAATTTCTGCAATTTTGCCCCAAAGCAAAGGAAATTTCTTCAATTTTGCCACAAATAAGAGGAATTTCTGACTTTTTGCACCCGAAAAACGGAGATTTTCTGTCTTTTTGCCCAAAAATAAAAAGAATTTCAGCCTTTTTGCCAAAAAATTAAGAGACTTTCTGCAATTTTTCTTCAAATTACAAAAAATTTCTGTTTTTTAGCCCCAAAATAAAGGGAATTTCTACATTTTACCTCTAAATAAGGGGAATTTCTGCGTTTTACCTCATAATTAGAAGAATTTCTGCCTTTTACCCCAAAATATGGAGAATTTCTGCATTTTTGTTACAAAATAAAGAAAATTTCTTCAATTTTGTACCATAATAAAAGAAATTTCTCCTTTTTGCCCCAAAATTAAAGGAATTTCTCACTTTTTACCCTAAAATAAACGAAATTTCTGCAATTTTGCCTGAAAATATAGGAAATTTGTGACTTTTTGCCCCAAAATAAAGGGAATTTCTGTTTTTTGCCCTAAAATATGGGGAATTTCTGCATTTTACTTCAAAATATAGGGAAATTCTGCCTTTTTGCCCTGAAATATGTAAAATTTCTGCAATTTTACCCCAAAATAAGGTGAATTTCTGCATTTTTGCCCCAAAATAATGGGAATTTCTGCCTCTTTGCCCCAAAATAAGAAAAATTTTTGCTTTCTTTTTCTGAAATAAGTGAAATTTCTGGAATTTTGCTCTTAATTAAGGGAAATTTCTGCAATTTTTCCCCATAATAAAGCAAATTTCTGCAATTTTGCTGCAAAATTGGAGGAATTTCTGTTTTTTGCCCCCCAAATATAGGAAATTTCTGCAATTTTGCCCTAAAATAAGGGAAATTTCTGCCATTTTGCCCCGAAATAAGTGAAATTATTGCAGTTTTACCCCAAAATAAGGGGAATTTCTGCCTTTTTGCCCCAAAATTAGGGGAATTTCTGCAATTTTGCTTCAAAATACGGGAAATTTCTGCCTTTTTGCCCGAATATAAAGGGAATGTATATTTTTCTGCCATAAAAAAGGGAAATTTCTTCACTTTTGCCACAAAATAAGGGGATTTTCCGCCTTTTTGACTCAAAATAAGTGCAATTTCTGACTTTTCCCCAAAAATAAATGGAATTTCTGTCTTTTTAACCCAAAATAAGGGGAATTTCTGATTTTTGCCCTGAAATAATGAAATTTCTAAAATTTTTCCCCAAAATAAGAAAAATGTCTGCTTTTTGCCCCAAAATAAGGGGAATTTCTGCCTTTTTGCCCCAAAATAAAAAAAATTTCAGCCTTTTTTTCTCAAAATAAGGGGAATATCTGCTTTTTGCCCCAAAATAAGGGGAATTTCTGCCTTTTTGCCCAAAAATAAGAAAAATTTGTGCAATTTTGTACCAAAATAAAAGAAATTTCTGCATTTTTGCCCCAAAATAAGAGAAATTTCTGCCTTTTTTTCTGAAATAAGTGAAATTTCTGCAATTTTGTCCCAAAATAACAAAAATTTGTGCAATTTTGTACCAAAATAAAAGAAATTTCTGCATTTTTGCTCCAAAATAAGAGAAATTTCTGCCTCTTTTCTGAAATAAGTGAAATTTCTGCCTTTTTGCCCCAAAATAAGAAAATTTTTTGCTTTTTTTTTCTGAAATAAGTGAAATTTCTGCAATTATGCCCTAAAATAAGGAGAATTACTGCCATTTGCCCCAAAATAAGGGGAATTTCTGCTTTTTTGCCACAAAATAAAGAAAATTACTGCATGTTTTACCCCAAAATTAGGTGAATTTCTGTAATTTTGCTCCAAAATACGAGGATTTTCTGCCTTTTTCGCCGAAAATATGGGGAATTTCTGCCATTTTGCCGCAAAATAAGTGAAATTTCTGAAGTTTTACCCCAAAATAAAGGGGAATTTCTGTATTTTGCCCCAAAATTAGGGGAATTTCTTCCTTTTTGCTTCAAGATACAAGGAATTTCTGCCTTTTTGCCCGAAAATAAAGGGAATGTATACCTTTTTGCCATAAAAACGGGAAATTTCTTCACTCTAGCCCCAAAATAAGGGGATGTTCCGCCTTTTTGACTCAAAATAAGTGCAATTTCTGCCTTTTCCCCCAATATAAACGGAATTTCTGTCTTTTGCCACAATATAAAGGGAATCTCTGACTTTTTGCCCTGAAATAAGTGAAATTTCTAAAATTTTTCCTCAAAATAAGGGAAATGTCTGCTTTTTGCCCCAAAATAAGGGGACTTTCTGCCTTTTTGCCCCAAAATAAGGAAAATTTCAGCCTTTTTACTTCAAAAGAAGGGGAATTTCTGCCTTTTGCCCCAAAATATGGGGAATTTCTGCCTTTTTGCCACAAAATAGGAAAAATTTCTCCAATTTAGTAACAAAATATAAGAAATGTCTGCCTTTTTGCCCCAAAATAAGAGAAATTTCTGCCTTTTTTCCATGAATTAAGTGAAATTTCTCCAATTTTGCCCCAAAATAAGGGAAATTTCTGCAATTTTGCCCCAAAGTAAAGGAAATTTCTTCAATTTTGCCCCAAATAAAGGGAATTTCTGACTTTTTGCACCCGAAAAAAGGAGATTTTCTGTCTTTTTGCCCAAAAATAAAAAGAATTTCAGCCTTTTTGCCCAAAAATTAAGAGAATTTCTGCAATTTTTTTTCAAAATACGGAAAATTTCTGTTTTTTAGCCCCAAAATAAAGGGAATTTCTGCATTTTCCCCAATACTAGGGGAATTTCTACATTTTACCTCTAAATAAGGGGAATTTCTGCGTTTTACCTCATAATAAGAAGAATTTCTGCCTTTTACCCCAAAATATGGGGAATTTCTGCATTTTTGTTCCAAAATAAAGAAAATTTCTTCAATTTTGTACCATAATAAAAGAAATTTCTCTTTTTGCCCCAAAATAAAATGAATTTCTGACTTTTTACCCTGAAATAAATTAAATTTCTGCAATTTTGCCCGAAAATAAGGGAAATTTGTGGCTTTTTGCCCTAAAATAAAGGGAATTTCTGTTTTTTGCCCCAAAATATGGGGAATTTCAGCATTTTACTTCAAAATAAGGGGAATTTTTGCCTTTTTGCCCTGAAATATGTGAAATTTCTGCAATTTTACCCCAAAATAAGGTGAATTTCTGCCTTTTTGCCCCAAAATAATGGGAATTTCTGCCTTTTTACCCCAAAATAAGAAAAATTTTTTCTTTTTTTTCTGAAATAAGTGAAATTTCTGCAATTTCGCCCTATAATAAGGGAAATTTCTGCAATTTTTCCCCATAATAAGGGCTTATTTCTGCAATTTTACCGCAAAATTAGGGGAATTTCTGTTTTTTGCACCAAAATAAGGGAAATTTCTGCAATTTTGCCCTAAAATAAAGAAAATTTCTGCCATTTTGCCCCAAAATAAGTGAAATTTCTGCAGTTTTATTCCAAAATACAGGGAATTTCTGCCTTTTTGCCCCAAAATTAGGGGAATTTCTGCAATTTTGCTTCAAAATACGGGGAATTTCTGCCTTTTTGCCCGAAAATAAAGGGAATGTATACATTTTTGCCATAAAAAAGGGAAATTTCTTCACTTTTGCCCCAAAATAAGGGGATTTTTGCCTTTTTGACTCAAAATAAGTGCAATTTCTGACTTTTCCCCAAAAATAAACAGAATTTTTGTCTTTTTACCCCAAAATAAGGGGAATTTCTGACTTTTTGCCCTGAAATAATGAAATTTCTAAAATTTTTTCCCAAAATAAAAAAATGTCTGTTTTTTGCCCCAAAATAAGGGGAATTTCTTCCTTTTTGCCACAAAATAAGGGGAATTTCAGCCTTTTTTCCTCAAAATAAGGGAAATTTCTGCCTTTTGCCCCAAAAAAAGGGGAATTTCTGCCTTTTTGCCCAAAAATTAAAAAAATTTGTGCAATTTTGTACCAAAATAAAAGAAATTTCTGCATTTTTGCCCCAAAATAAGAGAAATTTCTGCCTTTTTTTCTGAACTAAGTGAAATTTCTGCCTTTTTGCTCCAAAATAAGAAAATTTTTTGCTTTTTTTTTGAAATAAGTGAAATTTCGTCAAATTTGCCCTAAAATAAGGAGAATTACTGACATTTGCCCCAAATTAAGGGGAATTTCTGCTTTTTTGCCACAAAATAAAGAAAATTACTGCATGTTTTACCCCAAAATTAGGTGAATTTCTGTAATTTTGCTCCAAAATACAAGGATTTTCTGCCTTTTTCACCGAAAATAAGGGGAATTTCTGCCATTTTGCCGGGAAATTAGTGAAATTTCTGCAGTTTTACCCCAAAATAAAGGGGAATTTCTGTATTTTGCCCTAAAATTAGGGGAATTTCTTCCTTTTTGCTTCAAGATACAAGGAATTTCTGCCTTTTTGCCCGAAAATAAAGGGAATGTATACCTTTTTGCCATAAAAACGGGAAATTTCTTCACTTTTGCCCCAAAATAAGGGGATGTTCCGCCTTTTTGACTCAAAATAAGTGCAATTTCTGCCTTTTCCCCCAAAATAAACGGAATTTCTGTCTTTTTGCCCCAATATAAGGGGCATTTCTGACTTTTTGCCCTGAAATATTGAAATTTCTAAAATTTTTCCCCAAAATAAAAAAATGTCTGTTTTTTGCCCCAAAATAAGGGGATTTTCTTCCTTTTGCCTCAAAATAAGGGGAATTTCAGCATTTTTTCCTCAAAATAAGGGAAATTTCTGCTTTTTGCCCCAAAAAAGGGGAATTTCTGCCTTTTTGCCCAAAAATAAAAATTTGTGCAATTTTGTACCAAAATAAAAGAAATTTCTGCATTTTTGCCCCAAAATAAGAGAAATTTCTGCCTTTTTTTCTGAACTAAGTAAAATTTCTGCCTTTTTGCTCCAAAATAAGAAATTTTTTTGCTTTTTTTTTCTGAAATAATTGAAATTTCGTCAATTTTGCCCTAAAATAAGCAGAATTACTGACATTTGCCCCAAATTAAGGGGAATTTCTGCTTTTTTGCCACAAAATAAAGAAAATTACTGCATGTTTTACCCCAAAATTAGGTGAATTTCTGTAATTTTGCTCCAAAATACGAGGATTTTCTGCCTTTTTCACCCAAAATAAGGGGAATTTCTGCCATTTTGCCGGGAAATTAGTGAAATTTCTGCAGTTTTACCCCAAAATAAAGGGGAATTTCTGTATTTTGCCCCAAAATTAGAGGAATTTTTTCATTTTTGCTTCAAGATACAAGGAATTTCTGCCTTTTTGCCCGAAAATAAAGGGAATGTATACCTTTTTGCCATAAAAACAGGAAATTTCTTCACTCTAGCCCCAAAATAAGGGGATGTTCCGCCTTTTTGACTCAAAATAAGTGCAATTTCTGCCTTTTCTTCCAAAATAAACGGAATTTCTGTCTTTTTGCCCCAATATAAGGGGAATCTCTGATTTTTGCCCTGAAATAAGTGAAATTTCTAAAATTTTTCCTCAAAATAAAAGAAATGTCTGCTTTGTGCCACAAAATAAGGGGAGTTTCTGTCTTTTTGCCCCCAAATAAGGGAAATTTCAGCCTTTTTACCTCAAAAGAAGGGGAATTTCTGCCTTTTGCCCCAAAATATGGGGAATTTCTGCCTTTTTGCCACAAAATAGGAAAAATTTCTGCAATTTTGTACCAAAATAAAAGAAATGTCTGGCTTTTTGCCCCAAAATAAGGGAAATTTCTGCAATTTTGCCCCAAAGTAAAGGAAATTTCTTCAATTTTGCCCCAAATAAGGAAAATTTCTTACTTTTGCACCCGAAAAAAGGAGATTTTCTGTCTTTTTGCCCAAAAATAAAAAGAATTTCAGCCTTTTTGCCTAAAAATTGAGAGAATTTCTGCAATTTTTCTTCAAAATACGGAAAATTTCTGTTTTTTAGCCCCAAAATAAAGGGAATTTCTGCATTTTCCCCAATATTAGGGGAATTTCTACATTTTACCTCTAAATAAGGGGGATTTCTGCGTTTTACCTCATAATAAGAAGAATTTCGGCCTTTTACCCCAAAATATGGGAAATTTCTGCATTTTTGTTTCAAAATAAAGAAAATTTCTTCAATTCTGTACCATAATAAAAGAAATTTCTCTTTTTGCCCCAAAATAAAAGGAATTTCTGACTTTTTACCCTGAAATAAATGAAATTTCTGCAATTTTGCCCAAAAATAAGGAAAATTTGTGCCTTTTTACCCAAAATATAAGGAATTTCTGTTTTTTGCCCCAAAATATGGGGAATTTCAGCATTTTACTTCAAAATAAGGGGAATTTCTGCCTTTTTGCCCTGAAATATGTGAAATTTCTGCAATTTTACCCCAAAATAAGGTGAATTTCTTCCTTTTTGCCCTAATATAATGGAAATTTCTGCATTTTTGCCCCAAAATAAGAAAAATTTTTGCTTTTTTTTCTGAAATAAGTGAAATTTCTGCAATTTTGCCTTAAAATAAGGGAAATTACTGCAATTTTTCCCCATAATAAAGCAAATTTCTGCAATTTTGTTGCAAAATTGGGGGAATTTCTGTTTTTTGCCCCCCAAATAAGGGAAATTTCTGCAATTTTGCCCTAAAATAAAGGAAATTTCTGCCATTTTGTTCCGAAATAAGTGAAATTTCTGCAGTTTTACCCCAAAATAAGGGGAATTTCTGCCTTTTTGTCCCAAAATTAGGGGAATTTCTGCAATTTTGCTTCAAAATACGAGGAATTTCTGCCTTTTTGCCCGAAAAAAAAGGGAATGTATACCTTTCTGCCATAAAAAAGGGAAATTTCTTCACTTTTGCCACAAAATAAGGGGATTTTCCGCCTTTTTGACTCAAAATAAGTGCAATTTCTGACTTTTCCCCAAAAATAAACAAAATTTCTGTCTTTTTACCTCAAAATAAGGGGAATTTCTGACTTTTTGCCCTGAAATAATGAAATTTCTAAAATTTTTCCCCAAAATAAGAAAAATGTCTGCTTTTTGCCCCAAAATAAGTGGAATTTCTGCCTTTTTGCCCCAAAATAAGGGAAATTTCAGTCTTTTTTTCTCAAAATAAGGGGAATTTCTGCTTTTTGCCCCAAAATAAGGGGAATTTCTGCCTTTTTGCCCAAAAATAAGAAAAATTTGTGCAATTTTGTACCAAAATAAAAGAAATTTCTGCATTTTTGCCCCAAAATAAGAGAAATTTTTGCCTTTTTTTCTGAAATAAGTGAAATTTCTGCAATTTTGTCCCAAAATAACAAAAATTTGTGCAATTTTGTACCAAAATAAAAGAAATTTCTGCATTTTTGCTCCAAAATAAGAGAAATTTCTGCCTTTTATTTGAAATAAGTGAAATTTCTGCCTTTTTTCCCCAAAATAAGAAAATGTTTTGCTTTTTTTTTCTGAAATAAGTGAAATTTCTGCAATTTTGCCCTAAAATAAGGAGAATTACTGCCATTTGCCCCAAAATAAGGGGAATTTCTGCTTTTTTGCCACAAAATAAAGAAAATTACTGCATGTTTTACCCCAAAATTAGGTGAATTTCTGTAATTTTGCTCCAAAATATGAGGATTTTCTGCCTTTTTCGCCAAAAATAAGGGGAATTTCTGCCATTTTGCCGGGAAATTAGTGAAATTTCTGCAGTTTTACCCCAAAATAAAGGGGAATTTCTGCATTTTGCATCAAAATTAGTAGAATTTCTGCATTTTTGCTTCAAGATACAGGGAATTTCTGCCTTTTTGCCTGAAAATAAAAAGAATGTATACCTTTTTGCCATAAAAACGGGAAATTTCTTCACTTTTGCCCCAAAAAAGGGGATGTTCCGCCTTGTTGACTCAAAATGAGTGCAATTTCTGCCTTATCCCCCAAAATAAACAGAATTTCTGTCTTTTTGCCCCAATATAAGGGGAATCTCTGACTTTTTGCCCTGAAATAAGTGAAATTTCTAAAATTTTTCCTCAAAATAAGGGAAATGTCTGCTTTTTGCCCCAAAATAAGGGGAATTTCTGCCTTTTTGCCCCAAAATAAGGGGAATTTCAGCTTTTTTTTCCCTCAAAATAAGGGGAATTTCTGTCTTTTGCCCCAAAATATGTGGAATTTCTGCCTTTTTGCCACAAAATAGGAAATTTTTCTGCAATTTTGTACCAAAATAAAAGAAATGTCTGCCTTTTTGCCCCAAAATAAGAGAAATTTCTGCTTTTTTCCCTGAAATAAGTGAAATTTCTCCAATTTTGCCCCAAAATAAGGGAAATTTCTGCAATTTTGCCCCAAAGTAAAAGAAATTTCTTCAATTTTGCCCCAAATAAGGGGAATTTCTGACTTTTTGCACCGGAAAAAAGGAGATTTTCTGTCTTTTTGCCCAAAAATAAAAAGAATTTCAGCCTTTTTGCCCAAAAATTAAGAGAATTTCTGCAATTTTTCTTCAAAATACGAAAAATTTCTGTTTTTTAGCCCCAAAATAAAGGGAATTTCTGCATTTTCACCAATACTAGGGGAATTTCTACATTTTACCTCTAAATAAGTGGAATTTCTGCATTTTACCTCATAAAAAAAAAAAGAATTTCTGCCTTTTACCCCAAAATATGGGGAATTTCTGCATTTTTGTTTCAAAATAAAGAAAATTTCTTCAATTTTGTACCATAATAAAAGAAAGTTCTCTTTTTTGCCCCAAAATAAAAGGAATTTCTCACTTTTTACCCTAAAATGAATTAAATTTCTGTAATTTTGCCCGAAAATAAGGGAAATTTGTGACTTTTTGCCCCAAAGTAAGGGGAATTTCTGTTTTTTGCCCTAAAATATGGGGAATTTCTGCATTTTACTTCAAAATAAGGGGAAATTCTGCCTTTTTGCCGTGAAATATGTGAAATTACTGCAATTTTACCCCAAAATAAGGTGAATTTCTGCCTTTTTGCCCCAAAATAATGGGAATTTCTGCATTTTTGCCCCATAATAAGAAAAATTTTTGCTTTTTTTTTCTGAAATAAGTGAAATTTCTGCAATTTTGCCCTAAAATAAGGGAAATTTCTGCAATTTTTCCCCATAATAAAGCAAACTTCTGCAATTTTGTTGCAAAATTGGGGGAATTTCTCTTTTTTGCCCCCCAAATAAGGGAAATTTCTGCAATTTTGCCCTAAAATTAAGAAAATTTCTGCAATTTTGTCCCGAAATAAGTGAAATTTCTGCAGTTTTACCCCAAAATAAGGGGAATTTCTGCCTTTTTGCCCCAAAATTAGGGGAATTTCTGCAATTTTGCTTCAAAATACGAAAAATTTCTGCCTTTTTGCCCGAATATAAAGGGAATGTATATCTTTCTGCCATAAAAAAGGGAAATTTCTTCAATTTTGCCACAAAATAAGGGGATTTTCCGCCTTTTTGACTCAAAATAAGTGCAATTTCTGACTTTTCCCCAAAAATAAACGGAATTTCTGTCTTTTTACCCCAAAATAAGGGGAATTTCTGACTTTTTGCCCTGAAATAATGAAATTTCTAAAATTTTTCCCCAAAATAAGATAAATGTCTGCTTTTTGCCCCAAAATAAGGGGAATTTCTGCATTTTTGCCCCAAAATAAGGGGAATTTCAGCCTATTTTCACAAAATAAGGGGAATTTCTGCTTTTTGCCCCAAATTAAGAAGAATTTCTGCCTTTTTGCCCAAAAATAAGAAAAATTTGTGCAATTTTGTACCAAAATAAAAGAAATTTTTGCCCCAAAATAAGAGAAATTTCTGCCTTTTTTCTGAAATAAGTGAAATTTCTGCAATTTTGTCCCAAAATAACAAAAATTTGTGCAATTTTGTACCAAAATAAAAGAAATTTCTTCATTTTTGCTCCAAAATAAGAGAAATTTCTGCCTTTTTTCTGAAACAAGTGAAATTTCTGCCTTTTTGCCCCAAAATAAGAAAATTTTTTGCTTTTTTTTTCTGAAATAAGTGAAATTTCTGCAATTTTGCCCTAAAATAAAGAGAATTACTGCCATTTGCCCCAAAATAAGGGATATTTCTGCTTTTTTGCCACAAAATAAAGAAAATTACTGCATGTTTTTCCCCAAAATTAGGTGAATTTCTGTAATTTTGCTCGAAAATACGAGGATTTTCTGCCTTTTTCGCCGAAAATAAGGGGAATTTCTGCCATTTTACCGGGAAATTAGTGAAATTTCTGACGTTTTACCCCTAAATTAAGGGGAATTTCTTCATTTTGCCCCAAAATTAGGGGAATTTCTGCATTTTTGCTTCAAGATAAAGGGAATTTCTGCCTTTTTGCCTGAAAATAAAAAGAATGTATACCTTTTTGCCATAAAAACGGGAAATTTCTTCACTTTTGCCCCAAAATAAGGGGATGTTCCGCCTTGTTGACTCAAAATAAGTGCAATTTCTGCCTTTTCCCCCAAAATAAATGGGATTTCTGTCTTTTTGCCCCAATATAAGGGGAATCTCTGACTTTTTGCCCTGAAATAAGTGAAATTTCTAAAATTTTTCCTCAAAATAAGGGAAATGTCTGCTTTTTGCCCCAAAATAAGGGGAATTTCTGCCTTTTTGCCCCAAAATAAGGGGAATTTCAGCCTTTTTTTCCTCAAAATAAGGGAAATTTCTGTCTTTTGCCCCAAAATATGTGGAATTTCTGCATTTTTGCCACAAAATAGGAAAATTTTCTGCAATTTTGTACCAAAATAAAAGAAATGTCTGCCTTTTTGCCCCAAAATAAGAGAAATTTCTGCCTTTTTTCCCTGAAATAAGTGAAATTTCTCCAATTTTGCCCCAAAATAAGGGAAATTTCTGCAATTTTGCCCCAAAGTAAAAGAAATTTCTTCAATTTTGCCCCAAATAAGGGGAATTTCTGACTTTTTGCACCGGAAAAAAGGAGATTTTCTGTCTTTTTGCCCAAAAATAAAAAGAATTTCAGCCTTTTTGCCCAAAAATTAAGAGAATTTTTGCAATTTTTCTTCAAAATACGAAAAATTTCTGTTTTTTAGCCCCAAAATAAAGGGAATTTCTGCATTTTCACCAATACTAGGGGAATTTCTACATTTTACCTCTAAATAAGTGGAATTTCTGCATTTTACCTCATAAAAAAAAGAATTTCTGCCTTTTACCCCAAAATATGGGGAATTTCTGCATTTTTGTTTCAAAATAAAGAAAATTTCTTCAATTTTCTACCATAATAAAAGAAAGTTCTCCTTTTTGCCCCAAAATAAAAGGAATTTCTCACTTTTTACCCTAAAATGAATTAAATTTCTGTAATTTTGCCCGAAAATAAGGGAAATTTGTGACTTTTTGCCCCAAAGTAAGGGGAATTTCTGTTTTTTGCCCTAAAATATGGGGAATTTCTGCATTTTACTTCAAAATAAGGGGAAATTCTGCCTTTTTGCCCTGAAATATGTGAAATTACTGCAATTTTACCCCAAAATAAGGTGAATTTCTGCCTTTTTGCCCCAAAATAATGGGAATTTCTGCATTTTTGCCCCAAAATAAGAAAAATTTTTGCTTTTTTTTTCTGAAATAAGTGAAATTTCTGCAAGTTTGCCCTAAAATAAGGGAAATTTCTGCAATTTTTCCCCATAATAAAGCAAACTTCTGCAATTTTGTTGCAAAATTGGGGGAATTTCTGTTTTTTGCCCCCCAAATAAGGGAAATTTCTGCAATTTTGCCCTAAAATTTAGAAAATTTCTGCCATTTTGTCCCGAAATAAGTGAAATTTCTGCAGTTTTACCCCAAAATAAGGGGAATTTCTGCCTTTTTGCCCCAAAATTACGGGAATTTCTGCAATTTTGCTTCAAAATACGGGAAATTTCTGCCTTTTTGCCCGAATATAAAGGGAATGTATATCTTTCTGCCATAAAAAAGGGAAATTTCTTCAATTTTGCCACAAAATAAGGGGATTTTCCGCCTTTTTGACTCAAAATAAGTGCAATTTCTGACTTTTCCCCAAAAATAAACGGAATTTCTGTCTTTTTACCCCAAAATAAGGGGAATTTCTGACTTTTTGCCCTGAAATAATGAAATTTCTAAAATTTTTCCCCAAAATAAGATAAATGTCTGCTTTTTGCCCCAAAATAAGGGGAATTTCTGCATTTTTGCCCCAAAATAAGGGGAATTTCAGCCTTTTTTTCTCAAAATAAGGGGAATTTCTGCTTTTTGCCCAAAAATAAGAAGAATTTCTGCCTTTTTGCCCAAAAATAAGAAAAATTTGTGCAATTTTGTACCAAAATAAAAGAAATTTTTGCATTTTTGCCCCAAAATAAGAGAAATTTCTGCCTTTTTTCTGAAATAAGTGAAATTTCTGCAATTTTGTCCCAAAATAACAAAAATTTGTGCAATTTTGTACCAAAATAAAAGAAATTTCTGCATTTTTGCTCCAAAATAAGAGAAATTTCTGCCTTTTTTCTGAAACAAGTGAAATTTCTGCCTTTTTGCCCCAAAATAAGAAAATTTTTTGCTTTTTTTTTCTGAAATAAGTGAAATTTCTGCAATTTTGCCCTAAAATAAAGAGAATTACTGCCATTTGCCCCAAAATAAGGGATATTTCTGCTTTTTTGCCACAAAATAAAGAAAATTACTGCATGTTTTACCCCAAAATTAGGTGAATTTCTGTAATTTTGCTCCAAAATACGAGGATTTTCTGCCTTTTTCGCCGAAAATAAGGGGAATTTCTGCCATTTTACCGGGAAATTAGTGAAATTTCTGACGTTTTACCCCTAAATTAAGGGGAATTTCTTCATTTTGCCCCAAAATTAGGGGAATTTCTGCATTTTTGCTTCAAGATAAAGGGAATTTCTGCCTTTTTGCCTGAAAATAAAAAGAATGTATACCTTTTTGCCATAAAAACGGGAAATTTCTTCACTTTTGCCCCAAAATAAGGGGATGTTCCACCCTGTTGACTCAAAATAAGTGCAATTTCTGCCTTTTCCCCCAAAATAAATGGGATTTCTGTCTTTTTGCCCCAATATAAGGGGAATCTCTGACTTTTTGCCCTGAAATAAGTGAAATTTCTAAAATTTTTCCTCAAAATAAGGGAAATGTCTGCTTTTTGCCCCAAAATAAGGGGAATTTCTGCCTTTTTGCCCCAAAATAAGGGGAATTTCAGCCTTTTTTTCCTCAAAATAAGGGAAATTTCTGTCTTTTGCCCCAAAATATGTGGAATTTCTGCATTTTTGCCACAAAATAGGAAAATTTTCTGCAATTTTGTACCAAAATAAAAGAAATGTCTGCCTTTTTGCCCCAAAATAAGAGAAATTTCTGCCTTTTTTCCCTGAAATAAGTGAAATTTCTCCAATTTTGCCCCAAATTAAGGGAAATTTCTGCAATTTTGCCCCAAAGTAAAAGAAATTTCTTCAATTTTGCCCCAAATAAGGGGAATTTCTGACTTTTTGCACCGGAAAAAAGGAGATTTTCTGTCTTTTTGCCCAAAAATAAAAAGAATTTCAGCCTTTTTGCCCAAAAATTAAGAGAATTTCTGCAATTTTTCTTCAAAATACGAAAAATTTCTGTTTTTTAGCCCCAAAATAAAGGGAATTTCTGCATTTTCACCAATACTAGGGGAATTTCTACATTTTACCTCTAAATAAGTGGAATTTCTGCATTTTACCTCATAAAAAAAAGAATTTCTGCCTTTTACCCCAAAATATGGGGAATTTCTGCATTTTTGTTTCAAAATAAAGAAAATTTCTTCAATTTTGTACCATAATAAAAGAAAGTTCTCCTTTTTGCCCCAAAATAAAAGGAATTTCTCACTTTTTACCCTAAAATGAATTAAATTTCTGTAATTTTGCCCGAAAATAAGGGAAATTTGTGACTTTTTGCCCCAAAATAAGGGGAATTTCTGTTTTTTGCCCTAAAATATGGGGAATTTCTGCATTTTACTTCAAAATAAGGGGAAATTCTGCCTTTTTGCCCTGAAATATGTGAAATTACTGCAATTTTACCCCAAAATAAGGTGAATTTCTGCCTTTTTGCCCCAAAATAATGGGAATTTCTGCATTTTTGCTCCAAAATAAGAAAAATTTTTGCTTTTTTTTCTGAAATAAGTGAAATTTCTGCAAGTTTGCCCTAAAATAAGGGAAATTTCTGCAATTTTTCCCCATAATAAAGCAAACTTCTGCAATTTTGTTGCAAAATTGGGGGAATTTCTGTTTTTTGCCCCCCAAATAAGGGAAATTTCTGCAATTTTGCCCTAAAATTAAGAAAATTTCTGCCATTTTGTCCCGAAATAAGTGAAATTTCTGCAGTTTTACCCCAAAATAAGGGGAATTTCTGCCTTTTTGCCCCAAAATTAGGGGAATTTGTGCAATTTTGCTTCAAAATACGGGAAATTTCTGCCTTTTTGCCCGAATATAAAGGGAATGTATATCTTTCTGCCATAAAAAAGGGAAATTTCTTCAATTTTGCCACAAAATAAGGGGATTTTCCGCCTTTTTGACTCAAAATAAGTGCAATTTCTGACTTTTCCCCAAAAATAAACGGAATTTCTGTCTTTTTACCCCAAAATAAGGGGAATTTCTGACTTTTTGCCCTGAAATAATGAAATTTCTAAAATTTTTCCCCAAAATAAGATAAATGTCTGCTTTTTGCCCCAAAATAAGGGGAATTTCTGCATTTTTGCCCCAAAATAAGGGGAATTTCAGCCTATTTTCTCAAAATAAGGGGAATTTCTGCTTTTTGCCCCAAATTAAGAAGAATTTCTGCCTTTTTGCCCAAAATAAGAAAAATTTGTGCAATTTTTTACCAAAATAAAAGAAATTTTTGCATTTTTGCCCCAAAATAAGAGAAATTTCTGCCTTTTTTCTGAAATAAGTGAAATTTCTGCAATTTTGTCCCAAAATAACAAAAATTTGTGCAATTTTGTACCAAAATAAAAGAAATTTCTGCATTTTTGCTCCAAAATAAGAGAAATTTCTGCCTTTTTTCTGAAACAAGTGAAATTTCTGCCTTTTTGGCCCAAAATAAGAAAATTTTTTGCTTTTTTTTTCTGAAATAAGTGAAATTTCTGCAATTTTGCCCTAAGATAAAGAGAATTACTGCCATTTGCCCCAAAATAAGGGATATTTCTGCTTTTTTGCCACAAAATAAAGAAAATTACTGCATGTTTTACCCCAAAATTAGGTGAATTTCTGTAATTTTGCTCCAAAATACGAGGATTTTCTGCCTTTTTCGCCGAAAATAAGGGGAATTTCTGCCATTTTACCGGGAAATTAGTGAAATTTCTGACGTTTTACCCCTAAATTAAGGGGAATTTCTTCATTTTGCCCCAAAATTAGGGGAATTTCTGCATTTTTGCTTCAAGATAAAGGGAATTTCTGCCTTTTTGCCTGAAAATAAAAAGAATGTATACCTTTTTGCCATAAAAACGGGAAATTTCTTCACTTTTGCCCCAAAATAAGGGGATGTTCCGCCTTGTTGACTCAAAATAAGTGCAATTTCTGCCTTTTCCCCCAAAATAAATGGGATTTCTGTCTTTTTGCCCCAATATAAGGGGAATCTCTGACTTTTTGCCCTGAAATAAGTGAAATTTCTAAAATTTTTCCTCAAAATAAGGGAAATGTCTGCTTTTTGCCCCAAAATAAGGGGAATTTCTGCCTTTTTGCCCCAAAATAAGGGGAATTTCAGCCTTTTTTTCCTCAAAATAAGGGAAATTTCTGTCTTTTGCCCCAAAATATGTGGAATTTCTGCATTTTTGCCACAAAATAGGAAAATTTTCTGCAATTTTGTACCAAAATAAAAGAAATGTCTGCCTTTTTGCCCCAAAATAAGAGAAATTTCTGCCTTTTTTCCCTGAAATAAGTGAAATTTCTCCAATTTTGCCCCAAATTAAGGGAAATTTCTGCAATTTTGCCCCAAAGTAAAAGAAATTTCTTCAATTTTGCCCCAAATAAGGGGAATTTCTGACTTTTTGCACCGGAAAAAAGGAGATTTTCTGTCTTTTTGCCCAAAAATAAAAAGAATTTCAGCCTTTTTGCCCAAAAATTAAGAGAATTTCTGCAATTTTTCTTCAAAATACGAAAAATTTCTGTTTTTTAGCCCCAAAATAAAGGGAATTTCTGCATTTTCACCAATACTAGGGGAATTTCTACATTTTACCTCTAAATAAGTGGAATTTCTGCATTTTACCTCATAAAAAAAAGAATTTCTGCCTTTTACCCCAAAATATAGGGAATTTCTGCATTTTTGTTTCAAAATAAAGAAAATTTCTTCAATTTTGTACCATAATAAAAGAAAGTTCTCCTTTTTGCCCCAAAATAAAAGGAATTTCTCACTTTTTACCCTAAAATGAATTAAATTTCTGTAATTTTGCCCGAAAATAAGGGAAATTTGTGACTTTTTGCCCCAAAGTAAGGGGAATTTCTGTTTTTTGCCCTAAAATATGGGGAATTTCTGCATTTTACTTCAAAATAAGGGGAAATTCTGCCTTTTTGCCCTGAAATATGTGAAATTACTGCAATTTTACCCCAAAATAAGGTGAATTTCTGCCTTTTTGCCCCAAAATAATGGGAATTTCTGCATTTTTGCCCCAAAATAAGAAAAATTTTTGCTTTTTTTTTCTGAAATAAGTGAAATTTCTGCAAGTTTGCCCTAAAATAAGGGAAATTTCTGCAATTTTTCCCCATAATAAAGCAAACTTCTGCAATTTTGTTGCAAAATTGGGGGAATTTCTGTTTTTTGCCCCCCAAATAAGGGAAATTTCTGCAATTTTGCCCTAAAATTTAGAAAATTTCTGCCATTTTGTCCCGAAATAAGTGAAATTTCTGCAGTTTTACCCCAAAATAAGGGGAATTTCTGCCTTTTTGCCCCAAAATTACGGGAATTTCTGCAATTTTGCTTCAAAATACGGGAAATTTCTGCCTTTTTGCCCGAATATAAAGGGAATGTATATCTTTCTGCCATAAAAAAGGGAAATTTCTTCAATTTTGCCACAAAATAAGGGGATTTTCCGCCTTTTTGACTCAAAATAAGTGCAATTTCTGACTTTTCCCCAAAAATAAACGGAATTTCTGTCTTTTTACCCCAAAATAAGGGGAATTTCTGACTTTTTGCCCTGAAATAATGAAATTTCTAAAATTTTTCCCCAAAATAAGATAAATGTCTGCTTTTTGCCCCAAAATAAGGGGAATTTCTGCATTTTTGCCCCAAAATAAGGGGAATTTCAGCCTTTTTTTCTCAAAATAAGGGGAATTTCTGCTTTTTGCCCAAAAATAAGAAGAATTTCTGCCTTTTTGCCCAAAAATAAGAAAAATTTGTGCAATTTTGTACCAAAATAAAAGAAATTTTTGCATTTTTGCCCCAAAATAAGAGAAATTTCTGCCTTTTTTCTGAAATAAGTGAAATTTCTGCAATTTTGTCCCAAAATAACAAAAATTTGTGCAATTTTGTACCAAAATAAAAGAAATTTCTGCATTTTTGCTCCAAAATAAGAGAAATTTCTGCCTTTTTTCTGAAACAAGTGAAATTTCTGCCTTTTTGCCCCAAAATAAGAAAATTTTTTGCTTTTTTTTTCTGAAATAAGTGAAATTTCTGCAATTTTGCCCTAAAATAAAGAGAATTACTGCCATTTGCCCCAAAATAAGGGATATTTCTGCTTTTTTGCCACAAAATAAAGAAAATTACTGCATGTTTTACCCCAAAATTAGGTGAATTTCTGTAATTTTGCTCCAAAATACGAGGATTTTCTGCCTTTTTCGCCGAAAATAAGGGGAATTTCTGCCATTTTACCGGGAAATTAGTGAAATTTCTGACGTTTTACCCCTAAATTAAGGGGAATTTCTTCATTTTGCCCCAAAATTAGGGGAATTTCTGCATTTTTGCTTCAAGATAAAGGGAATTTCTGCCTTTTTGCCTGAAAATAAAAAGAATGTATACCTTTTTGCCATAAAAACGGGAAATTTCTTCACTTTTGCCCCAAAATAAGGGGATGTTCCGCCTTGTTGACTCAAAATAAGTGCAATTTCTGCCTTTTCCCCCAAAATAAATGGGATTTCTGTCTTTTTGCCCCAATATAAGGGGAATCTCTGACTTTTTGCCCTGAAATAAGTGAAATTTCTAAAATTTTTCCTCAAAATAAGGGAAATGTCTGCTTTTTGCCCCAAAATAAGGGGAATTTCTGCCTTTTTGCCCCAAAATAAGGGGAATTTCAGCCTTTTTTTCCTCAAAATAAGGGAAATTTCTGTCTTTTGCCCCAAAATATGTGGAATTTCTGCATTTTTGCCACAAAATAGGAAAATTTTCTGCAATTTTGTACCAAAATAAAAGAAATGTCTGCCTTTTTGCCCCAAAATAAGAGAAATTTCTGCCTTTTTTCCCTGAAATAAGTGAATTTCTCCAATTTTGCCCCAAAATAAGGGAAATTTCTGCAATTTTGCCCCAAAGTAAAAGAAATTTCTTCAATTTTGCCCCAAATAAGGGGAATTTCTGACTTTTTGCACCGGAAAAAAGGAGATTTTCTGTCTTTTTGCCCAAAAATAAAAAGAATTTCAGCCTTTTTGCCCAAAAATTAAGAGAATTTCTGCAATTTTTCTTCAAAATACGAAAAATTTCTGTTTTTTAGCCCCAAAATAAAGGGAATTTCTGCATTTTCACCAATACTAGGGGAATTTCTACATTTTACCTCTAAATAAGTGGAATTTCTGCATTTTACCTCATAAAAAAAAGAATTTCTGCCTTTTACCCCAAAATATAGGGAATTTCTGCATTTTTGTTTCAAAATAAAGAAAATTTCTTCAATTTTGTACCATAATAAAAGAAAGTTCTCCTTTTTGCCCCAAAATAAAAGGAATTTCTCACTTTTTACCCTAAAATGAATTAAATTTCTGTAATTTTGCCCGAAAATAAGGGAAATTTGTGACTTTTTGCCCCAAAATAAGGGGAATTTCTGTTTTTTGCCCTAAAATATGGGGAATTTCTGCATTTTACTTCAAAATAAGGGGAAATTCTGCCTTTTTGCCCTGAAATATGTGAAATTACTGCAATTTTACCCCAAAATAAGGTGAATTTCTGCCTTTTTGCCCCAAAATAATGGGAATTTCTGCATTTTTGCTCCAAAATAAGAAAAATTTTTGCTTTTTTTTCTGAAATAAGTGAAATTTCTGCAAGTTTGCCCTAAAATAAGGGAAATTTCTGCAATTTTTCCCCATAATAAAGCAAACTTCTGCAATTTTGTTGCAAAATTGGGGGAATTTCTGTTTTTTGCCCCCCAAATAAGGGAAATTTCTGCAATTTTGCCCTAAAATTAAGAAAATTTCTGCCATTTTGTCCCGAAATAAGTGAAATTTCTGCAGTTTTACCCCAAAATAAGGGGAATTTCTGCCTTTTTGCCCCAAAATTAGGGGAATTTCTGCAATTTTGCTTCAAAATACGGGAAATTTCTGCCTTTTTGCCCGAATATAAAGGGAATGTATATCTTTCTGCCATAAAAAAGGGAAATTTCTTCAATTTTGCCACAAAATAAGGGGATTTTCCGCCTTTTTGACTCAAAATAAGTGCAATTTCTGACTTTTCCCCAAAAATAAACGGAATTTCTGTCTTTTTACCCCAAAATAAGGGGAATTTCTGACTTTTTGCCCTGAAATAATGAAATTTCTAAAATTTTTCCCCAAAATAAGATAAATGTCTGCTTTTTGCCCCAAAATAAGGGGAATTTCTGCATTTTTGCCCCAAAATAAGGGGAATTTCAGCCTATTTTCTCAAAATAAGGGGAATTTCTGCTTTTTGCCCCAAATTAAGAAGAATTTCTGCCTTTTTGCCCAAAATAAGAAAAATTTGTGCAATTTTTTACCAAAATAAAAGAAATTTTTGCATTTTTGCCCCAAAATAAGAGAAATTTCTGCCTTTTTTCTGAAATAAGTGAAATTTCTGCAATTTTGTCCCAAAATAACAAAAATTTGTGCAATTTTGTACCAAAATAAAAGAAATTTCTGCATTTTTGCTCCAAAATAAGAGAAATTTCTGCCTTTTTTCTGAAACAAGTGAAATTTCTGCCTTTTTGGCCCAAAATAAGAAAATTTTTTGCTTTTTTTTTCTGAAATAAGTGAAATTTCTGCAATTTTGCCCTAAGATAAAGAGAATTACTGCCATTTGCCCCAAAATAAGGGATATTTCTGCTTTTTTGCCACACAATAAAGAAAATTACTGCATGTTTTACCCCAAAATTAGGTGAATTTCTGTAATTTTGCTCCAAAATACGAGGATTTTCTGCCTTTTTCGCCGAAAATAAGGGGAATTTCTGCCATTTTACCGGGAAATTAGTGAAATTTCTGACGTTTTACCCCTAAATTAAGGGGAATTTCTTCATTTTGCCCCAAAATTAGGGGAATTTCTGCATTTTTGCTTCAAGATAAAGGGAATTTCTGCCTTTTTGCCTGAAAATAAAAAGAATGTATACCTTTTTGCCATAAAAACGGGAAATTTCTTCACTTTTGCCCCAAAATAAGGGGATGTTCCGCCTTGTTGACTCAAAATAAGTGCAATTTCTGCCTTTTCCCCCAAAATAAATGGGATTTCTGTCTTTTTGCCCCAATATAAGGGGAATCTCTGACTTTTTGCCCTGAAATAAGTGAAATTTCTAAAATTTTTCCTCAAAATAAGGGAAATGTCTGCTTTTTGCCCCAAAATAAGGGGAATTTCTGCCTTTTTGCCCCAAAATAAGGGGAATTTCAGCCTTTTTTTCCTCAAAATAAGGGAAATTTCTGTCTTTTGCCCCAAAATATGTGGAATTTCTGCATTTTTGCCACAAAATAGGAAAATTTTCTGCAATTTTGTACCAAAATAAAAGAAATGTCTGCCTTTTTGCCCCAAAATAAGAGAAATTTCTGCCTTTTTTCCCTGAAATAAGTGAAATTTCTCCAATTTTGCCCCAAAATAAGGGAAATTTCTGCAATTTTGCCCCAAAGTAAAAGAAATTTCTTCAATTTTGCCCCAAATAAGGGGAATTTCTGACTTTTTGCACCGGAAAAAAGGAGATTTTCTGTCTTTTTGCCCAAAAATAAAAAGAATTTCAGCCTTTTTGCCCAAAAATTAAGAGAATTTTTGCAATTTTTCTTCAAAATACGAAAAATTTCTGTTTTTTAGCCCCAAAATAAAGGGAATTTCTGCATTTTCACCAATACTAGGGGAATTTCTACATTTTACCTCTAAATAAGTGGAATTTCTGCATTTTACCTCATAAAAAAAAGAATTTCTGCCTTTTACCCCAAAATATAGGGAATTTCTGCATTTTTGTTTCAAAATAAAGAAAATTTCTTCAATTTTGTACCATAATAAAAGAAAGTTCTCCTTTTTGCCCCAAAATAAAAGGAATTTCTCACTTTTTACCCTAAAATGAATTAAATTTCTGTAATTTTGCCCGAAAATAAGGGAAATTTGTGACTTTTTGCCCCAAAATAAGGGGAATTTCTGTTTTTTGCCCTAAAATATGGGGAATTTCTGCATTTTACTTCAAAATAAGGGGAAATTCTGCCTTTTTGCCCTGAAATATGTGAAATTACTGCAATTTTACCCCAAAATAAGGTGAATTTCTGCCTTTTTGCCCCAAAATAATGGGAATTTCTGCATTTTTGCTCCAAAATAAGAAAAATTTTTGCTTTTTTTTCTGAAATAAGTGAAATTTCTGCAAGTTTGCCCTAAAATAAGGGAAATTTCTGCAATTTTTCCCCATAATAAAGCAAACTTCTGCAATTTTGTTGCAAAATTGGGGGAATTTCTGTTTTTTGCCCCCCAAATAAGGGAAATTTCTGCAATTTTGCCCTAAAATTAAGAAAATTTCTGCCATTTTGTCCCGAAATAAGTGAAATTTCTGCAGTTTTACCCCAAAATAAGGGGAATTTCTGCCTTTTTGCCCCAAAATTAGGGGAATTTGTGCAATTTTGCTTCAAAATACGGGAAATTTCTGCCTTTTTGCCCGAATATAAAGGGAATGTATATCTTTCTGCCATAAAAAAGGGAAATTTCTTCAATTTTGCCACAAAATAAGGGGATTTTCCGCCTTTTTGACTCAAAATAAGTGCAATTTCTGACTTTTCCCCAAAAATAAACGGAATTTCTGTCTTTTTACCCCAAAATAAGGGGAATTTCTGACTTTTTGCCCTGAAATAATGAAATTTCTAAAATTTTTCCCCAAAATAAGATAAATGTCTGCTTTTTGCCCCAAAATAAGGGGAATTTCTGCATTTTTGCCCCAAAATAAGGGGAATTTCAGCCTATTTTCTCAAAATAAGGGGAATTTCTGCTTTTTGCCCCAAATTAAGAAGAATTTCTGCCTTTTTGCCCAAAATAAGAAAAATTTGTGCAATTTTTTACCAAAATAAAAGAAATTTTTGCATTTTTGCCCCAAAATAAGAGAAATTTCTGCCTTTTTTCTGAAATAAGTGAAATTTCTGCAATTTTGTCCCAAAATAACAAAAATTTGTGCAATTTTGTACCAAAATAAAAGAAATTTCTGCATTTTTGCTCCAAAATAAGAGAAATTTCTGCCTTTTTTCTGAAACAAGTGAAATTTCTGCCTTTTTGCCCCAAAATAAGAAAATTTTTTGCTTTTTTTTTCTGAAATAAGTGAAATTTCTGCAATTTTGCCCTAAAATAAAGAGAATTACTGCCATTTGCCCCAAAATAAGGGATATTTCTGCTTTTTTGCCACAAAATAAAGAAAATTACTGCATGTTTTACCCCAAAATTAGGTGAATTTCTGTAATTTTGCTCCAAAATACGAGGATTTTCTGCCTTTTTCGCCGAAAATAAGGGGAATTTCTGCCATTTTACCGGGAAATTAGTGAAATTTCTGACGTTTTACCCCTAAATTAAGGGGAATTTCTTCATTTTGCCCCAAAATTAGGGGAATTTCTGCATTTTTGCTTCAAGATAAAGGGAATTTCTGCCTTTTTGCCTGAAAATAAAAAGAATGTATACCTTTTTGCCATAAAAACGGGAAATTTCTTCACTTTTGCCCCAAAATAAGGTGATGTTCCGCCTTGTTGACTCAAAATAAGTGCAATTTCTGCCTTTTCCCCCAAAATAAATGGGATTTCTGTCTTTTTGCCCCAATATAAGGGGAATCTCTGACTTTTTGCCCTGAAATAAGTGAAATTTCTAAAATTTTTCCTCAAAATAAGGGAAATGTCTGCTTTTTGCCCCAAAATAAGGGGAATTTCTGCCTTTTTGCCCCAAAATAAGGGGAATTTCAGCCTTTTTTTCCTCAAAATAAGGGAAAGTTCTGTCTTTTGCCCCAAAATATGTGGAATTTCTGCATTTTTGCCACAAAATAGGAAAATTTTCTGCAATTTTGTACCAAAATAAAAGAAATGTCTGCCTTTTTGCCCCAAAATAAGAGAAATTTCTGCCTTTTTTCCCTGAAATAAGTGAAATTTCTCCAATTTTGCCCCAAAATAAGGGAAATTTCTGCAATTTTGCCCCAAAGTAAAAGAAATTTCTTCAATTTTGCCCCAAATAAGGGGAATTTCTGACTTTTTGCACCGGAAAAAAGGAGATTTTCTGTCTTTTTGCCCAAAAATAAAAAGAATTTCAGCCTTTTTGCCCAAAAATTAAGAGAATTTTTGCAATTTTTCTTCAAAATACGAAAAATTTCTGTTTTTTAGCCCCAAAATGAAGGGAATTTCTGCATTTTCACCAATACTAGGGGAATTTCTACATTTTACCTCTAAATAAGTGGAGATTTCTGCATTTTACCTCATAAAAAAAAGAATTTCTGCCTTTTACCCCAAAATATGGGGAATTTCTGCATTTTTGTTTCAAAATAAAGAAAATTTCTTCAATTTTGTACCATAATAAAAGAAAGTTCTCCTTTTTGCCCCAAAATAAAAGGAATTTCTCACTTTTTACCCTAAAATGAATTAAATTTCTGTAATTTTGCCCGAAAATAAGGGAAATTTGTGACTTTTTGCCCCAAAGTAAGGGGAATTTCTGTTTTTTGCCCTAAAATATGGGGAATTTCTGATTTTACTTCAAAATAAGGGGAAATTCTGCCTTTTTGCCCTGAAATATGTGAAATTACTGCAATTTTACCCCAAAATAAGGTGAATTTCTGCCTTTTTGCCCCAAAATAATGGGAATTTCTGCATTTTTGCCCCAAAATAAGAAAAATTTTTGCTTTTTTTTTCTGAAATAAGTGAAATTTCTGCAAGTTTGCCCTAAAATAAGGGAAATTTCTGCAATTTTTCCCCATAATAAAGCAAACTTCTGCAATTTTGTTGCAAAATTGGGGGAATTTCTGTTTTTTGCCCCCCAAATAAGGGAAATTTCTGCAATTTTGCCCTAAAATTAAGAAAATTTCTGCCATTTTGTCCCGAAATAAGTGAAATTTCTGCAGTTTTACCCCAAAATAAGGGGAATTTCTGCCTTTTTGCCCCAAAATTAGGGGAATTTCTGCAATTTTGCTTCAAAATACGGGAAATTTCTGCCTTTTTGCCCGAATATAAAGGGAATGTATATCTTTCTGCCATAAAAAAGGGAAATTTCTTCAATTTTGCCACAAAATAAGGGGATTTTCCGCCTTTTTGACTCAAAATAAGTGCAATTTCTGACTTTTCCCCAAAAATAAACGGAATTTCTGTCTTTTTACCCCAAAATAAGGGGAATTTCTGACTTTTTGCCCTGAAATAATGAAATTTCTAAAATTTTTCCCCAAAATAAGATAAATGTCTGCTTTTTGCCCCAAAATAAGGGGAATTTCTGCATTTTTGCCCCAAAATAAGGGGAATTTCAGCCTTTTTTTCTCAAAATAAGGGGAATTTCTGCTTTTTGCCCCAAAATAAGAAGAATTTCTGCCTTTTTGCCCAAAAATAAGAAAAATTTGTGCAATTTTGTACCAAAATAAAAGAAATTTTTGCATTTTTGCCCCAAAATAAGAGAAATTTCTGCCTTTTTTCTGAAATAAGTGAAATTTCTGCAATTTTGTCCCAAAATAACAAAAATTTGTGCAATTTTGTACCAAAATAAAAGAAATTTCTTCATTTTTGCTCCAAAATAAGAGAAATTTCTGCCTTTTTTCTGAAACAAGTGAAATTTCTGCCTTTTTGCCCCAAAATAAGAAAATTTTTTGCTTTTTTTTTCTGAAATAAGTGAAATTTCTGCAATTTTGCCCTAAAATAAAGAGAATTACTGCCATTTGCCCCAAAATAAGGGATATTTCTGCTTTTTTGCCACAAAATAAAGAAAATTACTGCATGTTTTACCCCAAAATTAGGTGAATTTCTGTAATTTTGCTCCAAAATACGAGGATTTTCTGCCTTTTTCGCCGAAAATAAGGGGAATTTCTGCCATTTTACCGGGAAATTAGTGAAATTTCTGACGTTTTACCCCTAAATTAAGGGGAATTTCTTCATTTTGCCCCAAAATTAGGGGAATTTCTGCATTTTTGCTTCAAGATAAAGGGAATTTCTGCCTTTTTGCCTGAAAATAAAAAGAATGTATACCTTTTTGCCATAAAAACGGGAAATTTCTTCACTTTTGCCCCAAAATAAGGGGATGTTCCGCCTTGTTGACTCAAAATAAGTGCAATTTCTGCCTTTTCCCCCAAAATAAATGGGATTTCTGTCTTTTTGCCCCAATATAAGGGGAATCTCTGACTTTTTGCCCTGAAATAAGTGAAATTTCTAAAATTTTTCCTCAAAATAAGGGAAATGTCTGCTTTTTGCCCCAAAATAAGGGGAATTTCTGCCTTTTTGCCCCAAAATAAGGGGAATTTCAGCCTTTTTTTCCTCAAAATAAGAGGAATTTCTGTCTTTTGCCAAAAAATAAGAAAAATTTCTGCAATTTTGTACCAAAATAAAAGAAATGTCTGCCTTTTTGCCCCAAAATAAGAGAAATTTCTGCCTTTTTTCCCTGAAATAAGTGAAATTTCTCCAATTTTGCCCCAAAATAAGGGAAATTTCTGCAATTTTGCCCCAAAGTAAAGGAAATTTCTTCAATTTTGCCCCAAATAAGGGGAATTTCTGACTTTTTGCACCGGAAAAAAGGAGATTTTCTGTCTTTTTGCCCAAAAATAAAAAGAATTTCAGCCTTTTTGCCCAAAAATTAAGAGAATTTTTGCAATTTTTCTTCAAAATACGAAAAATTTCTGTTTTTTAGCCCCAAAATGAAGGGAATTTCTGCATTTTCACCAATACTAGGGGAATTTCTACATTTTACCTCTAAATAAGTGGAGATTTCTGCATTTTACCTCATAAAAAAAAGAATTTCTGCCTTTTACCCCAAAATATGGGGAATTTCTGCATTTTTGTTTCAAAATAAAGAAAATTTCTTCAATTTTGTACCATAATAAAAGAAAGTTCTCCTTTTTGCCCCAAAATAAAAGGAATTTCTCACTTTTTACCCTAAAATGAATTAAATTTCTGTAATTTTGCCCGAAAATAAGGGAAATTTGTGACTTTTTGCCCCAAAGTAAGGGGAATTTCTGTTTTTTGCCCTAAAATATGGGGAATTTCTGATTTTACTTCAAAATAAGGGGAAATTCTGCCTTTTTGCCCTGAAATATGTGAAATTACTGCAATTTTACCCCAAAATAAGGTGAATTTCTGCCTTTTTGCCCCAAAATAATGGGAATTTCTGCATTTTTGCCCCAAAATAAGAAAAATTTTTGCTTTTTTTTTCTGAAATAAGTGAAATTTCTGCAAGTTTGCCCTAAAATAAGGGAAATTTCTGCAATTTTTCCCCATAATAAAGAAAACTTCTGCAATTTTGTTGCAAAATTGGGGGAATTTCTGGTTTTTGCCCCCCAAATAAGGGAAATTTCTGCAATTTTGCCCTAAAATTAAGAAAATTTCTGCCATTTTGTCCCGAAATAAGTGAAATTTCTGCAGTTTTACCCCAAAATAAGGGGAATTTCTGCCTTTTTGCCCCAAAATTAGGGGAATTTCTGCAATTTTGCTTCAAAATACGGGAAATTTCTGCCTTTTTGCCCGAATATAAAGGGAATGTATATCTTTCTGCCATAAAAAAGGGAAATTTCTTCAATTTTGCCACAAAATAAGGGGATTTTCCGCCTTTTTGACTCAAAATAAGTGCAATTTCTGACTTTTCCCCAAAAATAAACGGAATTTCTGTCTTTTTACCCCAAAATAAGGGGAATTTCTGACTTTTTGCCCTGAAATAATGAAATTTCTAAAATTTTTCCCCAAAATAAGATAAATGTCTGCTTTTTGCCCCCAAATAAGGGGAATTTCTGCATTTTTGCCCCAAAATAAGGGGAATTTCAGCCTTTTTTTCTCAAAATAAGGGGAATTTCTGCTTTTTGCCCCAAAATAAGAAGAATTTCTGCCTTTTTGCCCAAAAATAAGAAAAATTTGTGCAATTTTGTACCAAAATAAAAGAAATTTTTGCATTTTTGCCCCAAAATAAGAGAAATTTCTGCCTTTTTTCTGAAATAAGTGAAATTTCTGCAATTTTGTCCCAAAATAACAAAAATTTGTGCAATTTTGTACCAAAATAAAAGAAATTTCTGCATTTTTGCTCCAAAATAAGAGAAATTTCTGCCTTTTTTCTGAAACAAGTGAAATTTCTGCCTTTTTGCCCCAAAATAAGAAAATTTTTTGCTTTTTTTTTCTGAAATAAGTGAAATTTCTGCAATTTTGCCCTAAAATAAAGAGAATTACTGCCATTTGCCCCAAAATAAGGGATATTTCTGCTTTTTTGCCACAAAATAAAGAAAATTACTGCATGTTTTTCCCCAAAATTAGGTGAATTTCTGTAATTTTGCTCCAAAATACGAGGATTTTCTGCCTTTTTCGCCGAAAATAAGGGGAATTTCTGCCATTTTACCGGGAAATTAGTGAAATTTCTGACGTTTTACCCCTAAATTAAGGGGAATTTCTTCATATTGCCCCAAAATTAGGGGAATTTCTGCATTTTTGCTTCAAGATAAAGGGAATTTCTGCCTTTTTGCCTGAAAATAAAAAGAATGTATACCTTTTTGCCATAAAAACGGGAAATTTCTTCACTTTTGCCCCAAAATAAGGGGATGTTCCGCCTTGTTGACTCAAAATAAGTGCAATTTCTGCCTTTTCCCCCAAAATAAATGGGATTTCTGTCTTTTTGCCCCAATATAAGGGGAATCTCTGACTTTTTGCCCTGAAATAAGTGAAATTTCTAAAATTTTTCCTCAAAATAAGGGAAATGTCTGATTTTTGCCCCAAAATAAGGGGAATTTCTGCCTTTTTGCCCCAAAATAAGGGGAATTTCAGCCTTTTTTTCCTCAAAATAAGAGGAATTTCTGTCTTTTGCCAAAAAATAAGAAAAATTTCTGCAATTTTGTACCAAAATAAAAGAAATGTCTGCCTTTTTGCCCCAAAATAAGAGAAATTTCTGCCTTTTTTCCCTGAAATAAGTGAAATTTCTCCAATTTTGCCCCAAAATAAGGGAAATTTCTGCAATTTTGCCCCAAAGTAAAGGAAATTTCTTCAATTTTGCCCCAAATAAGGGGATTTTCTGACTTTTTGCACCGGAAAAAAGGAGATTTTCTGTCTTTTTGCCCAAAAATAAAAAGAATTTCAGCCTTTTTGCCCAAAAATTAAGAGAATTTTTGCAATTTTTCTTCAAAATACGAAAAATTTCTGTTTTTTAGCCCCAAAATAAAGGGAATTTCTGCATTTTCACCAATACTAGGGGAATTTCTACATTTTACCTCTAAATAAGTGGAATTTCTGCATTTTACCTCATAAAAAAAAGAATTTCTGCCTTTTACCCCAAAATATGGGGAATTTCTGCATTTTTGTTTCAAAATAAAGAAAATTTCTTCAATTTTCTACCATAATAAAAGAAAGTTCTCCTTTTTGCCCCAAAATAAAAGGAATTTCTCACTTTTTACCCTAAAATGAATTAAATTTCTGTAATTTTGCCCGAAAATAAGGGAAATTTGTGACTTTTTGCCCCAAAGTAAGGGGAATTTCTGTTTTTTGCCCTAAAATATGGGGAATTTCTGCATTTTACTTCAAAATAAGGGGAAATTCTGCCTTTTTGCCCTGAAATATGTGAAATTACTGCAATTTTACCCCAAAATAAGGTGAATTTCTGCCTTTTTGCCCCAAAATAATGGGAATTTCTGCATTTTTGCCCCAAAATAAGAAAAATTTTTGCTTTTTTTTTCTGAAATAAGTGAAATTTCTGCAAGTTTGCCCTAAAATAAGGGAAATTTCTGCAATTTTTCCCCATAATAAAGAAAACTTCTGCAATTTTGTTGCAAAATTGGGGGAATTTCTGGTTTTTGCCCCCCAAATAAGGGAAATTTCTGCAATTTTGCCCTAAAATTAAGAAAATTTCTGCCATTTTGTCCCGAAATAAGTGAAATTTCTGCAGTTTTACCCCAAAATAAGGGGAATTTCTGCCTTTTTGCCCCAAAATTAGGGGAATTTCTGCAATTTTGCTTCAAAATACGGGAAATTTCTGCCTTTTTGCCCGAATATAAAGGGAATGTATATCTTTCTGCCATAAAAAAGGGAAATTTCTTCAATTTTGCCACAAAATAAGGGGATTTTCCGCCTTTTTGACTCAAAATAAGTGCAATTTCTGACTTTTCCCCAAAAATAAACGGAATTTCTGTCTTTTTACCCCAAAATAAGGGGAATTTCTGACTTTTTGCCCTGAAATAATGAAATTTCTAAAATTTTTCCCCAAAATAAGATAAATGTCTGCTTTTTGCCCCCAAATAAGGGGAATTTCTGCATTTTTGCCCCAAAATAAGGGGAATTTCAGCCTTTTTTTCTCAAAATAAGGGGAATTTCTGCTTTTTGCCCCAAAATAAGAAGAATTTCTGCCTTTTTGCCCAAAAATAAGAAAAATTTGTGCAATTTTGTACCAAAATAAAAGAAATTTTTGCATTTTTGCCCCAAAATAAGAGAAATTTCTGCCTTTTTTCTGAAATAAGTGAAATTTCTGCAATTTTGTCCCAAAATAACAAAAATTTGTGCAATTTTGTACCAAAATAAAAGAAATTTCTGCATTTTTGCTCCAAAATAAGAGAAATTTCTGCCTTTTTTCTGAAACAAGTGAAATTTCTGCCTTTTTGCCCCAAAATAAGAAAATTTTTTGCTTTTTTTTTCTGAAATAAGTGAAATTTCTGCAATTTTGCCCTAAAATAAAGAGAATTACTGCCATTTGCCCCAAAATAAGGGATATTTCTGCTTTTTTGCCACAAAATAAAGAAAATTACTGCATGTTTTTCCCCAAAATTAGGTGAATTTCTGTAATTTTGCTCCAAAATACGAGGATTTTCTGCCTTTTTCGCCGAAAATAAGGGGAATTTCTGCCATTTTACCAGGAAATTAGTGAAATTTCTGACGTTTTACCCCTAAATTAAGGGGAATTTCTTCATATTGCCCCAAAATTAGGGGAATTTCTGCATTTTTGCTTCAAGATAAAGGGAATTTCTGCCTTTTTGCCTGAAAATAAAAAGAATGTATACCTTTTTGCCATAAAAACGGGAAATTTCTTCACTTTTGCCCCAAAATAAGGGGATGTTCCGCCTTGTTGACTCAAAATAAGTGCAATTTCTGCCTTTTCCCCCAAAATAAATGGGATTTCTGTCTTTTTGCCCCAATATAAGGGGAATCTCTGACTTTTTGCCCTGAAATAAGTGAAATTTCTAAAATTTTTCCTCAAAATAAGGGAAATGTCTGCTTTTTGCCCCAAAATAAGGGGAATTTCTGCCTTTTTGCCCCAAAATAAGGGGAATTTCAGCCTTTTTTTCCTCAAAATAAGAGGAATTTCTGTCTTTTGCCCCAACATATGTGGAATTTCTGCATTTTTGCCACAAAATAAGAAAAATTTCTGCAATTTTGTACCAAAATAAAAGAAATGTCTGCCTTTTTGCCCCAAAATAAGAGAAATTTCTGCCTTTTTCCCTGAAATAAGTGAAATTTCTCCAATTTTGCCCCAAAATAAGGGAAATTTCTGCAATTTTGCCCCAAAGTAAAGGAAATTTCTTCAATTTTGCCCCAAATAAGGGGAATTTCTGACTTTTTGCACCCGAAAAAAGGAGATTTTCTGTCTTTTTGCCCAAAAATAAAAAGAATTTCAGCTTTTTTGCCCAAAAATTAAGAGAATTTCTGCAATTTTTCTTCAAAATATGAAAAATTTCTGTTTTTTAGCCCCAAAATAAAGGGAATTTCTGCATTTTCACCAATACTAGGGGAATTTCTACATTTTACCTCTAAATAAATGGAATTTCTGCATTTTACCTCATAAAAAGAAGAATTTCTGCCTTTTACCCCAAAATATGGGGAATTTCTGCATTTTTGTTTCAAAATAAAGAAAATTTCTTCAATTTTGTACCATAATAAAAGAAATTTCTCTTTTTGCCCCAAAATAAAAGGAATTTCTGACTTTTTACCCTGAAATAAATGATATTTCTGCAATTTTGCCCGAAAATAAGGGAAATTTGTGCCTTTTTGCCCCAAAATGAGAGGAATTTCTGTTTTTTGCCCCAAAATATGGGGAATTTCAGCATTTTACTTCAAAATAAGGGGAATTTCTGCCTTTTTGCCCTGAAATATGTGAAATTTCTGCAATTCTACCCCAAAATAAGGTGAATTTCTGCCTTTTTGCCTAAAATAATGGGAATTTCTGCCTTTTTACCCCAAAATAAGAAAAATTTTTCCTTTTTTTTCTGAAATAAGTGAAATTTCTGCAATTTTGCCCTAAAATAAGGGAAATTTCTGCAATTTTTCCCCATAATAAATCTTATTTCTGCAATTTTGCCGCAAAATTAGGGGAATTTCTGTTTTTTGCCCCAAAATAAGGGAAATTTCTGCAATTTTGCCCTAAAATAAGGAAAATTTCTGCCATTTTGCCCCAAAATTAGTGAAATTTATGCAGTTTTATTCCGAAATAAGAGGAATTTCTGCCTTTTTGCCCCAAAATTAGGGAAATTTCTGCAATTTTGCTTCAAAATACGGGGAATTTCTGCCTTTTTGCCTGAAAATAAAGGGAATGTATACTTTTCTGCCATAAAAAAGGGAAATTTCTTCACTTTTGCCACAAAATAAGGGGATTTTCCGCATTTTTGACTCAAAATAAGTGTAATTTCTGACTTTTCCCCAAAAATAAACGGAATTTTTGTCTTTTTACCTCAAAATAAGGGGAATTTCTGACTTTTTGCCCTGAAATAATGAAATTTCTAAAATTTTTTCTCAAAATAAGAAAAATGTCTGTTATTTGCTACAAAATAAGGGGAATTTCTTTTTTTTGCCCCAAAATAAGGGGAATTTCAGCCTTTTTTCCTCAAAATAAGGGGAATTTCTGCCTTTTTGCCACAAAATAGGAAAAATTTCTGCAATTTTGTACCAAAATAAAAGAAATGTCTGCCTTTTTGCCCCAAAATAAGAGAAATTTCTGCCTTTTTACCCTGATATAAGTGAAATTTCTTCAATTTTGCCCCAAAATACGGGAAATTTCTGCAATTTTGCCCCAAAGTAAAGGAAATTTCTTCAATTTTGCCCCAAATAAGGAAAATTTCTTACTTTTGCACCCGAAAAAAGGAGATTTTCTGTCTTTTTGCTCAAAAATAAAAAGAATTTCAGCCTTTTTGCCCAAAAATTAAGAGAATTTCTGCAATTTTTCTTCAAAATACGGAAAATTTCTGTTTTTTAGCCCCAAAATAAAGGGAATTTCTGCATTTTCCCCAATATTAGTGGAATTTCTACATTTTACCTATAAATAAGGGGGATTTCTGCGTTTTACCTCATAATAAGAAGAATTTCTGCCTTTTACCCCAAAATATGGGAAATTTCTGCATTTTTGTTCCAAAATGAAGAAAATTTCTTCAATTTTGTACCATAATAAAAGAAATTTCAATTTTGCCCCAAAAAAAGGAATTTCTGACTTTTTACCTTGAAATAAATGAAATTTCTGCAATTTTGCCCAAAAATAAGGAAAATTTGTGCCTTTTTGCCCCAAAATAAGGGGAATTTCTGTTTTTTGCCCCAAAATATGGGGAATTTCAGCATTTTACTTCAAAAAAAGGTGAATTTCTGCCTTTTTGCTTTGAAATATGTGAAATTTCTGCAATTTTACCCCAAATTAAGGTGAATTTCTGCTTTTGCCCCAAAATAATGGGAATTTCTGCGTTTTTGCCCCAAAATAAGAAAAATTTTTGCTTTTTTTTTTCTGAAATAAGTGAAATTTCTGCAATTTTGCCTTAAAATAAGGGAAATTTCTGCAATTTTTCCCCATAATAAAGCAAATTTCTGCAATTTTGTTGCAAAATTGGGGCAATTTCTGTTTTTTGCCCCCCAAATAAGGGAAATTTCTGCAATTTTGCCCTAAAATAAAGGAAATTTCTGCCATTTTGTCCCGAAATAAGTGAAATTTCTGCAGTTTTACCCCAAAATAAGGGGAATTTCTGCCTTTTTGCCCCAAAATTAGGGGAATCTCTGCAATTTTGCTTCAAAATACGGGGAATTTCTGCCTTTTTGCCCGAAAATAAAAAGAATGTATACCTTTCTGCCATAAAAAAAGGAAATTTCTTCACTTTTGCCACAAAATAAGGGGATTTTCCGCCTTTTTGACTCAAAATAAGTGCAATTTCTGACTTTTCCCCAAAAATAAACGGAATTTCTCTCTTTTTACCCCAAAATAAGGGGAATTTCTGACTTTTTGCCCTGAAATAATGAAATTTCTAAAATTTTTCCCCAAAATAAGAAACATGTCTGCTTTTTGCCCCAAAATAAGTGGAATTTCTGCCTTTTTGCCCCAAAATAAGGGGAAGTTCAGCCTTTTTTTCTCAAAATAAGGGAAATTTCTGCTTTTTGCCACAAAATAAGGGGAACTTCTGCATTTTTGCCCAAAAATAAGAAAAATTTGTGCAATTTTGTACCAAAATAAAAGAAATTTCTGCATTTTTGCCCCAAAATAAGAGAAATTTCTGCCTTTTTTCTGAAATAAGGAAATTTCTGCAATTTTGTCCCAAAATAACAAAAATTTGTGCAATTTTGTACCAAAATAAAAGAAATTTCTGCATTTTTGCTCCAAAATAAGAGAAATTTCTGCCTTTTTTCTGAAACAAGTGAAATTTCTGCCTTTTTGCCCCAAAATATAAAAATTTTTTGCTTTTTTTTTCTGAAATAAGTGAAATTTCTGCAATTTTGCCCTAAAATAAGGAGAATTACTGCCATTTGTTCCAAAATAAGGGGAATTTCTGCTTTTTTGCCACAAAATAAAGAAAATTACTGCAAGTTTTACCACAAAATTAGGTGAATTTCTGTAATTTTGCTCCAAAATACGAGGATTTTCTGCCTTTTTCACCGAAAATAAGAGGAATTTCTGCCATTTTACCGGGAAATTAGTGAAATTTCTGCAGTTTTACCCCAAAATAAAGGGGAATTTCTGCATTTTGCCCCAAAATTAGGGGAATTTCTTCATTTTTGCTTTAAGATACGGGGAATTTCTGCCTTTTTGCCTGAAAATAAAGAGAATGTATACCTTTTTGCCATAAAAACGGGAAATTTCTTCACTTTTGCCCCAAAATAAAAGGATGTTCCGCCTTGTTGACTCAAAATAAGTGCAATTTCTGCCTTTTCCCCCAAAATAAATGGAATTTCTGTCTTTTTGCCCCAATATAAGGGGAATCTCTGAATTTTTGTCCTGAAATAAGTAAAATTTCTAAAATTTTTCCTCAAAATAAAGGAAATGTCTGCTTTTTGCCCCAAAATAAGGGGAATTTCTGCCTTTTTGCCCTAAAATAAGGGGAATTTCAGCCTTTATTTCCTTAAAATAAGAGGAATTTCTGTCTTTTGCCCCAAAATATGGGAAATTTCTGCCTTTTTGCCTCCAAATAAGGGAAATTTCAGCCTTTATACCTAAAAAAGGGGGAATTTCTGCCCTTTGCCCCAAAATATGGGAAATTTCTGCCTTTTTGCCACAAAATAGGAAAAATTTCTGCAATTTTGTACCAAAATAAAAGAAATGTCTGCCTTTTGCCCCAAAATAGGAGAAATTTCAGCCTTTTTCCCTGAAATAAGTGAAATTTCGCCAATTTTGCCCCAAAATAAGGGAAATTTCTGCAATTTTGCCCCAAAGTAAAGGAAATTTCTTCAATTTTGCCCTAAATAAGGGGAATTTCTGACTTTTTGCACCCGAAAAAAAGAGATTTTTTTGCCTTTTTGCCCAAAAATAAAAAGAATTTCAGCCTTTTTGCCCAAAAATTAAGAGAATTTCTGCAATTTTTTTTCAAAATACGAAAATTTTCTGTTTTTTAGCCCCAAAATAATGGGAATTTCTGCATTTTCCCCAATACTAGGGGAATTTCTACATTTTACCTCTAAATAAGGGGGATTTCTGCGTTTTACCTCATAAAAAGAAGAATTTCTGACTTTTACCCCAAAATATGGGGAATTTCTGCATTTTTGTTTCAAAATAAAGAAAATTTCTTCAATTTTGTACCATAATAAAAGAAATTTCTCCTTTTTGCCCCAAAATAAATGGAATTTCTCACTTTTTACCCTAAAATAAATGAAATTTCTGCAATTTTGCCCGAAAATAAGGGAAATTTGTGACTTTTTGCCCCAAAATAAGGGGAATTTCTGTTTTTTGCCCTAAAATATGGGGAATTTCTGCATTTTACTTCAAAATAAGGGGAAATTCTGCCTTTTTGCCCTGAAATATGTGAAATTTCTGCAATTCTACCCCAAAATAAGGTGAATTTCTGCCTTTTTGCCCAAAATAATGGGAATTTCTGCCTTTTTACCCCAAAATAAGAAAAATTTTTCTTTTTTTTTCTGAAATAAGTGAAATTTCTGCCATTTTCCCTAAAATAAGGGAAATTTCTGCAATTTTTCCCATAATAAAGCTTATTTCTGCAATTTTGCCGCAAAATTAGGGGAATTTCTGTTATTTGCCCCAAAATAAGGGAAATTTCTGCAATTTTGCCCTAAAATAAGGAAAATTTCTGCCATTTTGCCCCAAAATAAGTGAAATTTCTGCAGTTTTACCCCAAAATAAGAGGAATTTCTGCCTTTTTGCCCCAAAATTAGGGGAATTTCTGCAATTTTGCTTCAAAATACGGGGAATTTCTGCCTTTTTGCCCGAAAATAAAGGGAATGTATACCTTTCTGCCATAAAAAAATGAAATTTCTTCACTTTTGCCACAAAATAAGGGGATTTTCCGCCTTTTTGACTCAAAATAAGTGCAATTTCTGACTTTTCCCCAAAAATAAACGGAATTTCTGTCTTTTTACCCCAAAATAAGGGGAATTTCTGACTTTTTGCTCTGAAATAATGAAATTTCTAAAATTTTTCCCTAAAATAAGAAAAATGTCTGTTATTTGCCCCTAAAATAAGGGGAATTTCTTCCTTTTTGCCCCAAAATAAGGGGAATTTCAGCCTTTTTTCCTCAAAATAAAGGGAATTTCTGCCTTTTGCCCCAAAATAAGGGGAATTTCTGCTTTTTTACCCAAAAATAAGAAATATTTGTGCAATTTTCTACCAAAATAAAAGAAATTTCTGCATTCTTGCCCCAAAATGAGAGAAATTTCTGCATTTTTTTCTGAAATAAGTGAAATTTCTGCAATTTTGTCCCAAAATAACAAAAATTTGTGCAATTTTGTACCAAAATAAAAGAAATTTCTGCATTTTTGCCCCAAAATAAGAGAAATTTCTGCCTTTTTTTCTGAAATAAGTGAAATTTCTGACTTTTTGCTTCAAAATAAGAAAATTTTTTGCTTTTTTTTTCTGAAATAAGTGAAATTTCGTCAATTTTGCCCTAAAATAAAGAGAATTACTGACATTTGCCCCAAATTAAGGGGAATTTCTGCTTTTTTGCCACAAAATAAAGAAAATTACTTCATGTTTTACCCCAAAATTAGGTAAATTTCTGAAATTTTGCTCCAAAATACGAGGATTTTCTGCCCTTTTCACCAAAAATAAAGGGAATTTCTGCCATTTTGCTGGGAAATTAGTGAAATTTCTGCAGTTTTACCCCAAAATAAAGGGGAATTTTTGCATTTTGCCCCAAAATTAGGGGAATTTCTGCATTTTTGCTTCAAGATACGGGGAATTTCTGCCTTTTTGCCCGAAAATAAAGGGAATGTATACCTTTTTGCCATAAAAACGGGAAATTTCTTCACTTTAGAACCAAAATAAAGGGATGTTCCGCCTTTTTTACTCAAAATAAGTGCAATTTCTGCCTTTTCCCCCAAAATAAACGGAATTTATGTCTTTTTGCCCCAATATAAGGGGAATCTCTGACTTTTTGCCCTGAAATAAGTGAAATTTCTAAAATTTTTCCTCAAAATAAGGGAAATGTCTGCTTTTTGCCCCAAAATAAGGGGAATTTCTGCCTTTTTGCCCGCAAATAAGGGGAATTTCAGCCTTTTTACCTCAAAAAAAGGGGAATTTCTGCCTTTTGCCCCAAAATATGGGGAATTTCTGCCGTTTTGCCACAAAATAGGAAAAATTTCTGCAATTTTGTACCAAAATAAAAGAAATGTCTGCCTTTTTGCCCCATAATAAGAGAAATTTCTGCCTTTTTTCCCTGAAATAAGTGAAATTTCTCCAATTTTGCCCCAATATAAGGGAAATTTCTGCAATTTTGCCACAAAGTAAAGGAAATTTCTTCAATTTTTGCCCCAAATAAGGGGAATTTCTGACTTTGCACCCGAAAAAAGGAGATTTTCTTACTTTTTGCCCAAATATAAAAAGAATTTCAGCCTTTTTGCCCAAAAATTAAGAGAATTTCTGCAATTTTTCTTCAAAATATGAAAAATTTCTGTTTTTTAGCCCCAAAATAAAGGGAAATTCTGCATTTTCCCCAATACTAGGGTAATTTCTACATATTACTTCTAAATAAGGGGAATTTCTGCATTTTACCTCATAATAAGAAGATTTTCTGCCTTTTACCCCAAAATATGGGGAATTTCTGGATTTTTGTTCCAAAATAAAAAAAAATTTCTTCAATTTTGTACCATAATAAAAGAAATTTCTCCTTTTTGCCCCAAAATAAAAGGAATTTCTGACTATTTACTTTAAAATAAATGAAATTTCTACAATTTGGACCGAAAATAAGGGAAATTTGTGACTTTTTGCCCCAAAATAAGGCAAATTTCTGTTTTTTTGCCCTAAAATATGGGGAATTTCTGCATTTTACTTCAAAATAAGGGGAAATTCTGCCTTTTTGCCCTGAAATATGTGAAATTTCTGCAATTTTACCCCAAAATAAGGTGAATTTCTGCCTTTTTGCCCCAAAATAATGGGAATTTCTGCCTTTTTTCCCCCATATAAGAAAAATTTTTGCTTTTTTTTTCTGAAATAAGTGAAATTTCTGCAATTTTGCCCTAATATTAGGGAAATTTCTGCAATTTTTTCCCATAATAAAGAAAATTTCTGCAATTGTGCCGCAAAATTTTGGGAATTTCTGTTTATTGCCTCCCAAATAAGGGAAATTTCTGCAATTTTGCCCTAATATAAGGAAAATTTCTGCAATTTTGCCCCGAAATAAGTGAAATTTCTGCAGTTTTACCCCAAAATAAGGGGAATTTCTGCCTTTTTGCCCCAAAATTAGGGGAATTTCTGCAATTTTGCTTCAAAATACAGGGAATTTCTGCCTTTTTGCCCGAAAATAAAGGGAATGTATAACTTTCTGCCATAAAAAAGGGAAATTTCTTTACTTTTGCCCCAAAATTAGGGGATTTTCCGCATTTTGACTCAAAATAAGTGCAATTTCTGACTTTTCCCCATAAATAAACGGAATTTCTATCTTTTTACCCCAAAATAAGGGGAATTTCTGCTTTTTTGCCTCTAAATAAGTGGAATTTCTGTATTTATCCCCCAAACAAAGGGAATTTCTGTTTTTTTTTTTGCCCCAAAATAAAGGAAATTTCTGCCTTTTTGCCCCCAATAAGGGGAATATCAGCCTTTTTACCTCAAAATAAGGGAAATTTCTGAATTTTGGCACAAAATATTAGGAATTTCTTCTTTTTTGCCTCAAAATAAGGAAAATTTCTGCCTTTTTTCCCTGAAATAAGTGAAATTTCTGCAATTTTGCCCCAAAATAAGGGAAATTTCTTGAATTTTTTCACAAAATATGTGTAATTTCTGAGTTTTGCCCAAAAATAAGGAGAATTTCTGCCTTTTTGCCCCACAATTATTGAAATTTCTGCAATTTTGCCCTAAAATAAGGGAAATTTCTGCAATTTTTACCCATAATAAAGGAAATTTCTGCAATTTTGCCCCAAAATTAAGGGAATATCTGTTTTTTGCCCCACAATTAGTGAAATTTCTGCAATTTTGCCCCCAAATAAGGGGAATTTCTGCCTTTTGCCCCAAAATATGGGGAATTTCTGCTTTTTTTTCCGAAAATAAGAAGAATGCATACCTTTTGGCCATAAAAAAAAGAAATTTCTTCATTTTTGCTCCAAATAAGGGGAACTTTTGCCTTTTTACCTCTAAATAAGTGGAATTTCTGTCTTTTTCCCCCAAAACAAAGGGAATTTCTGTCTTTTTTGCCACAAAATAAGGAAAATTTCTGCCTTTTTTTCCTAAAATAAATGAAATTTATGCAATTTTGCTCCAAAATAAGTAGAATTTCTGAGTTTTGCCCCAAAATATGAGAATTTCTGACTTTTTGCCCCAACATATAGGGAATTTCTGCTTTTTTTGCCTCACAATTAAGGGAATTTCTGCAATTTTGCTTCAAAATATGGGGAATTTCTGCCTTTATGCCCGAAAATTAGGGAAATGCATACCTTTTTGCCATATAAAAGGGAAATTTCTTCATTTTTGCTCCAAAATAAGGGGAGTTTCTGCATTTTTGCCACAAAATTTACGGAATTTCTGCCTCTTTGAACCATAATAAGGAAATTTTCTGCAATTTTGCCCCAAAATAAGGGGAATTTCTCCTTTTTTGTCCCAAAATAAAGGAAATTTCAGCCTTTTTACCTGAAAATAAGTGAAATTACTGCAATTTTGTCCCAAATAAGGGAAATTTCTGCAATTTTGCCCCAAAATAAGGTAAATATCTGCAATTTTGCCCCAAAATATAAGGACTTTCAGCATTTTACCTCAAAATAAGGGAAATTTCTGATTTTGCACAAAAATATGGAGAATTTCTGCCTTTTTGCCCCAAAATAAAGGGAATTTCTTCATTTTTGCACCAATATTAGGGGAATTTCTGCAATTTTGCTCCAAAATATGGGTCATTTCTGCCTTTTTGCCCGAAATTAATTGGAATTTCTGCCTTTTGTCCCGAAATAAGTGAAATTTCTTCAATTTTACCCAAAAATTAGGGATTTCATTTTTTTGCCTTAAAATAAGAGGAATTTCTGCCATTTTGCCCTGAAATATTTGAAATTTCTGCAATTTTATCCCAAAATAAGGGGAATTTCTGCCTTTTTGCCCCAAAATAAGGGGAATTTCAACCTTATTACCTCAAAATAAGGGAAATTTCTGCTTTTTTGCCCCAAAATAAGGAAAATTTCTGCAATTTTGACCCAAAATAAGGGAATTTCTCCCTTTTTGCCCCAAAATAAAGAAAATTTCAGCCTTTTTCCCTGAAAATAAGTGAAATTTCTGCAATTTTGCCCCAAATAAGAGACATTTCTGCAATTTTGCCACAAAATAAGGTAAATTCCTGCAATTTTGCCGCAAAATAAAGAAAATTTCTGGACTTTTGACCCAAAATAAGGGGAATTTCTGATTTTTGCCCCAAAATAAAGGGAATTTCTGCATTGCCCCAAAATTAGGTGAATTTCTGCAATTTTTCTCCAAAATACGGGGAATTTCTGCCTTTTTGCCCGAAAATGAAGGGAATGCATACATTTTTGCCATAAAAAGGGAAATTTCTTCATTTTTGCCCCAAAATAAGGGGAATTTCTGACTTATTACCCTGAAATAAGTGAAATTTCTGCAATTTTGCCCAAAAATAAGTGAAATTTCTGCAATTTTGTTCCAAAATAAGGGAAATTTCTAGAATTTTGCCCCAAAATAAGTGGAATTTCTGAGTTTTGCCCTAAAATAAGGAGAATTTCTCCCTTTTTGCCCCACAATTAGTGAAATTTCTGCAATTTTGCCCTAAAATAAGGGAAGTTTCTGCAATTTTTCCCCATAATAAAGGAAACTTTTGCAATTTTGCCCCAAAATAAAGGGAATTTCTGTTTTATGCCCCGCAATTAGTGAAATTTCTGCAATTTTGCCCCAAAATAAGGGAAATTTCATCCTTTTGCCCCAAAATATGGGGAATTTCTGCATTTTACCTCAAATAAGGGAAATTTCTGATTTTTGCATTAAAATATGGAGAATTTCTGCCTTTTTGTCCCAAAATAAAGGGAATTTATGCATTTTTGCACCAATATTAGGAGAATTTCTGCAATTTTGCTTCAAAATACGGGTCATTTCTCTCTTTTTGCCCGAAATTAATTGGAATTTCTTCCTTTTTGTCCCGAAATAAGTAAAATTTTTTCAATTTTAGCCAAAAATTAGGGATTTCATCTTTTTGCCTTAAAATAAGAGGAATTTCTGCCATTTTGCCCTGAAATATTTGAAATTTCTGCAATTTTGCCCCAAAATAAGGGGAATTTCTGCATTTTTGCCCCAAAATAAGGGGAATTTCAACCTTATTACCTTAAAATAAGGGAAATTTCTGAATTTTTGCCACAAAATATACGGAATTTCTGCCTTTTTGACCCAAAATAAGGAAAATTTCTGCAATTTATACCCAAAATAAGGGGAACTTCTCCCTTTTTGCCCCAAAATAAAGGAAATTTCAACTTTTTTTCCTGAAAATAATGAAATTTCTGCAATTTTGCCCAAAAATAAAGTAAATTCCTGCAATTTTGCCCCAAAATAAAGAAAATTTCTGGAATTTTGACCCAAAATAAGGGGAATTTCTGATTTTTGCCCCAAAATAGAGGGAATTTCTGCTTTGCCCTAAAACTAGGAGAATTTCTGCAATTTTGCTTCATAATAAGGGAAATTTCGGCCTTTTTGCCCCCAAATAAGGGAAATTTCAGCCTTTTTAGCTCAAAATAAGGGGAATTTCTGCATTTTTGCCACAAAATATTAAAAATTTCTGCCTTTTTGACCCAAAATAAGGAAAATTTCTGCCTTTTTTCCCTGAAATAATTGAAATTTCTGCAATTTTGCCCCAAAATAAGTGTAATTTTTGAGTTTTGCCAAAATAAGGAGAATTTCTGTCTTTTTGCCCCAACATATAGGGAATTTCTGCCTTTTTGCCCGAAAATAAGGGGAATGCATACCTTTTTGCCATAAAAAAGTGAAATTTCTTCATTTTTGCTCCAAAATAAGGGGAATTTCTGCCTTTTTTCCTCTAAAGAAGTGGAATTTCTGTCTTTTACCCCCAAAACAAAAGGAATTTCTGTCTTTTTTGCCCCCAAATAAGAGGAATTTCTGCCTTTTTGCCCCCAAATAAGGGGAATTTCAGCCTTTTTACCTCAAAATAGGGGAATTTCTGCATTTTTGCCACAAAATATTAGGAATTTCTGCCTTTTTGCCCCAAAATAAGGAAAATTTCTGCCTTTTTTCCCTGAAATAAGTGAAATTTCTGCAATTTTGCCCCAAAATAAGTGGAATTTTTGAGTTTTGCCCCAAAATAAGGAGAATTTCTGTCTTTTTGCCCCAACATATAGGGAATTTCTGCCTTTTTGCCCCACAATTAGGGGAATTTCTGCAATTTTGCTCCAAAATACAGGGAATTTCTGCCTTTTTGCCCAAAAATAAGGGGAATGCATACCTTTTTGACATATAAAAGGAAATTTCTTCATTTTTGCTCCAAAATAAAAGGAATTTCTGCCTTTTTGCCTCTAAATAAGTGGAATTTCTGTCTTTTCCCCCAAAACAAAGGGAATTTCTGTCTTTTTTGCCCCAAAATAAGAGGAATTTCTGACTTATTACCCTGAAATAAGTAAAATTTCTGCAATTTTGCCCCAAAATAAGGGAAATTTCTGCCTTTTTGCCCCCAAATAAAGGGATTTTCAGCGTTTTTACCTTAAAATAAAAGGAATTTCTGAATTTTTGCCACAAAATATTAAAAATTTCTGCCGTTTTGCCCCAAAATAAGGAAAATTTCTGCCTTTTTTCCCTGAAATAATTGAAATTTCTGCAATTTTGCCCCAAAATAAGTGGAATTTTTGAGTTTTGCCCCAAAATAAGGAGAATTTCTGTCTTTTTTGCCACAACATATAGGGAATTTCTGCCTTTTTGCCCCACAATTAGGGGAATTTCTGCAATTTTGCTCAAAAATACAGGGAATTTCTGCCTTTTTGCCAGAAAATAATAGGAATGCATACCTTTTTGCCATATAAAAGGGAAATTTCTTCATTTTTGCTCCAAAATAAAAGGAATTTCTTCCTTTTTGCCTCTAAATAAGTGGAATTTCTGTCTTTTCCCCCAAAACAAAGGGAATTTCTGTATTTTTTGCCCCAAAATAAGAGGAATTTCTGACTTATTACCCTGAAATAAGTAAAATTTCTGCAATTTTGCCCCAAAATAAGGGAAATTTCTGCCTTTTTGCCCCCAAATAAAGGGATTTTCAGTGTTTTTACCTCAAAATTAAAGGAATTTCTGAATTTTTGCCACAAAATTTACGGAATTTCTGCTTTTTGCCCCATAATAAGGAAAATTTCAGCAATTTTGCCCTAAAATAAGGAAAATTTATGCAATTTTGCCCCAAAATAATGGGAATTTCTCCCTTTTTGCCCAAAAATAAAGGAAATTTCAGCCTTTTTACCTGAAAATAAGTGAAATTACTGCAATTTTGCCCCAAATAAGGGAAATTTCTGCAATTTTGCCCCAAAATAAGGTAAATTTCTGTAATTTTGCCCCCAAATAAAGGAAATTTCTCGAATTTTGCCCCAAAATAAGTGGAATTTCTGATTTTTGCCCCAAAATAAAGGGAATTTCTGCATTTTGCCCCAAAATTAGGGGAATTTCTGCAATTTTGCTCCAAAATACGGGGTATTTCTGCCTTTTTTCCCGAAAATAAGGGGAATGAAAACTTTTTTGCCATAAAAAAGGGAAATTTCTTTATTTTTGCTCCTAAATAAAGGGAATATCTGCCTTTTTGCCTCTAAATAAGTGGAATTTTTGTCTTTTTCCCCCAAAACAAAGGGAATTTCAGACTTTTTTGCTCCAAATAAGGAGAATTTATGACTTATTACCCAGAAATAAGTGAAATTTCTGCAATTTTGCCCCAAAATAAGAGAAATTTCTGCCTTTTTGCCCCCAAATAAGGGGAATTTCAGCATTTTTACCTCAAAATAAGGGGAATTTCTGCTTTTTTGCCACAAAATATTAGGAATTTCTGCCTTTTTGCCCCAAAATAAGGAAAATTTCTGCATTTTTTCCCTGAAATAAGTGAAATTTATGCAATTTTGCCCCAAAATAAGTGGAATTTCTGAGTTTTGCCCCAAAATATGGAGAATTTCTGACTTTTTGCCCCAACATATAGGGAATTTCTTTTTTTTTGCCCCAAAATATGGGGAATTTCTGCAATTTTGCTCCAAAATACGGGGAATTTCTGCCTTTTTCCTGAAAATAAGGGGAATGCATAGCTTTTTGCCATATAAAATTGAAATTTCTTCATTTTTGCTCCAAAATAAGGGGAATTTCTGCCTTTTCGCCTCTAAATAAGTGGAATTTCTGTCTTTTTCCCCCAAAACAAAGGGAATTTCTTTTTTTTTTGCCCCAAAATAAGGAAAATTTCTGACTTATTACCCTGAAATAAGTGAAATTTCTGCAAATTTGCCCCAAAATTAGGGAAATTTCTGCCTTTTACACCTAAATATGGGGACTCTCAGCATTTTACCTCAAAATAAGGGAAATTTCTGATTTTTGCACTAAAATATGGAGAATTTCTGCCTTTTTGCCCCAAAATAAAAAGAATTTCTGCATTTTTGCACCAATATTAGGGGAATTTCTGCAATTTTGCTCCAAAATACGGGTCATTTCTGCCTTTTTCCCCTTAATTAATTGGAATTTCTGTCTTGTTGTCCCGAAATAAGTGAAATTTCTTCAATTTTACCCAAAAATTAGGGATTTCATCTTTTTGCCTTAAATAAGAGGAATTTCTGCCATTAAGACCTGAAATATTTGAAATTTCTGCAATTTTACCCCAAAATAAGGGGAATTTCTCCCTTATTGCCCCAAAATAAGGGGAATTTCAACTTTATTACCTCAAAATAAAAGAAATTACTGCCTTTTTGCCCTAAAATATATGGAATTTCTGCCTTTTTGCCCTAAAACAAGGAAAATTTCTGCAATTTTGACCCAAAATAAGGGGAGTTTCTCCCTTTTTGCCCCAAACTTCTGGAAATTTCAGCCTTTTTACTTGAAAATAAGTGAAATTTCTGCAATTTTGCCCCAAATAAAAGAAATTTCTGCAATTTTGCCCCAAAATAAGGGAAATTCCTGCAATTTTGCTCCAAAATAAAGAAAATTTATGGAATTTCCCCCAAAATAAAGGGAATTTCTGATTTTTGCCCCAAAATAAAGGGAAATTCTGCCTTTTGCCCCAAAAATAGGGAAATTTTTGCAATTTTTCTCCAAAATACAGGGATTTTCTGCCTTTTTGCCCGAAAATAAGGGGAATGCATAACTTTTTGCCATAAAAAAGGGAAATTTCTTCATTTTTGCTCCAAAATAAGGGGAATTTCTGCCTTTTTGCCTCTAAATAAGTGGAATTTCTGTCTTTTTCCCCCAAAACAAATGGAATTTCTGAATTTTGCTCAAAAATAAGGGGAATTTCTGACTTATTACCCTGAAATAAGTGAAATTTCTGCAATTTTGCCCCAAAATAAGGGACATTTCTGCCTTTTTGCCCCCAAATAAGGGGATTTCAGCCTTTTTAACTCAAAATAAGAAGAATTTCTGCATTTTTGCCACAAAATATTAGGAATTTCTGCCTTTTGCCCCAAAATAAGGAAAATTTCTGCCTTTTTTTCCTGAAATAAGTGAAATTTCTGCAATTTTGCTCCAAAATAAGTGGAATTTCTGAGTTTTGCCCCAAAATAATGAGAATTTCTGTCTTTTTGCCCCAACATATAGGTTATTTCTGCCTTTTTGTCCCACAATTAGGGGAATTTCTGCAATTTTGCTCCAAATTATGAGGAATTTCGGCCTTTTTGCCCGAAAATAAGGGGAATGCATACCTTTTTGCCATATAAAAGAGAAATTTCTTCATTTTTGCTCCAAAATAAGAAGAATTTCTGCCTTTTTGCCTCTAAATAAGTGGAATTTCTGTCTTTTGCCCCCAAAACAAAGGGAATTTCTTTCTTTTTTGCCCCAAAATAAGGAAAATTTCTGACTTATTACCCTGAAATAAGTGAAATTTCTGCAATATTGCCCCAAAATAAGGGAAATTTCTGCCTTTTGCCCCAAAATATGGGGACTTTCAGCATTTTTCCTCAAAATAAGAGAAATTTCTGATTTTTGCACCAAAATATGGAGAATTTCTGCCTTTTTACCAGAAAATAAAGGAAATTTCTGCATTTTTGCACCAATATTAGGGGAATTTCTGCAATTTTGCTCCAAAATACGGTTCATTTCTGACTTTTTGCCCGAAATTAATTCGAATTTCTGCCTTTTTGCCCCGAAATAAGTGAAATTTCTTCAATTTTAGCCAAAAATTAGGGATTTCATCTTTTTGCTTTAAAATAAGAGGAATTTCTGCCATTTTGCCCTGAAATATTTGAAATTTCTGCAATTTTACCCCAAAATAAGGGGAATTTCTGCCTTATTGCCCCAAAATAAGGGGAATTTCAAATTATTACCTCAAAATAAGGGAAATTTCTGCTTTTTGCCACAAAATATACGGAATTTCTGCCTTTTTGCCCCAAAATAAGGAAAATTTCTGCAATTTTGCCCCAAAATAAGGTAAATTCCTGCAATTTTGCTCCAAAATAAAGAAAATTTCTTGAATTTTGCCTCAAATAAGGTGAATTTCTGATTTTTGCCCCAAAATAAAGGGAATTTCTGCCTTTTGCCCCCAAATTAGGATAATTTCTGCAATTTTGCTCCAAATTACGGGGAATTTCTGCCTTTTTGCCCGAAAATATGAAAAATGCATACCTTTTTGCCATAAAAAAAGGAAATTTCTTCATTTTTCCTCCAAAATAAGGGGAATTTTTGCCTTTTTGCCTCTAAATAAGTGGAATTTCTGTCTTTTTCTCCCAAAACTAAGGGAATTTCTGACTTTTTTGCTCCAAATAAAGGGGAATTTCTGACTTATTACCCTGAAATAAGTGATATTTCTGCAATTTTGCCCCAAAATAAGGGAAATTTCTGCCTTTTGCCACAAAATATGGGGAATTTCTGCATTTTGGCCCGAAAATAAGAAGGATGCATACGTTTTTGCCATAAGAGAGGGAAATTTCTTAATTTTTTCTCCAAAATAAGGGGAATTTCTGCTTTTTTCCCTCTAAATAAGTGGAATTTCTGTATTTATCCCCAAAACAAAGGGAATTTCTGTCTTTTTTGCCCCAAAATAAAGGAAATTTCTGCCTTTTTGCCCCCAATAAGGGGAATATCAGCCTTTTTACCTCAAAATAAGGGGAATTTCTGAATTTTGGCACAAAATATTAGGAATTTCTTCTTTTCTGCCTCAAAATAAGGAAAATTTCTGCCTTTTTTCCCTGAAATAAGTGAAATTTCTGCAATTTTGCCCCAAAATAAGGGAAATTTCTAGAATTTTTTCCCAAAATATGTGTAATTTCTGAGTTTTGCCCAAAAATAAGGAGAATTTCTGCCTTTTGCCCCACAATTATTGAAATTTCTGCAATTTTGCCCTAAAATAAGGGAAATTTCTGCAATTTTTACCCATAATAAAGGAAATTTCTGCAATTTTGCCCCAAAATTAAGGGAATATCTGTTTTTTGCCCCACAATTAGTGAAATTTCTGCAATTTTGCCCCCAAATAAGGGGAATTTCTGCCTTTTGCCCCAAAATATGGGGAATTTCTGCTTTTTTTTCCGAAAATAAGAAGAATGCATACCTTTTGGCCATAAAAAAAAGAAATTTCTTAATTTTTGCTCCAAATAAGTGGAACTTTTGCCTTTTTACCTCTAAATAAGTGGAATTTCTGTCTTTTTCCCCCAAAACAAAGGGAATTTCTGTCTTTTTTGCCACAAAATAAGGAAAATTTCTGCCTTTTTTTCCTAAAATAAATGAAATTTATGCAATTTTGCTCCAAAATAAGTGGAATTTCTGAGTTTTGCCCCAAAATATGAGAATTTCTGACTTTTTGCCCCAACATATAGGGAATTTCTGCTTTTTTTGCCTCACAATTAAGGGAATTTCTGCAATTTTGCTTCAAAATATGGAGAATTTCTGCGTTTATGCCCGAAAATTAGGGGAATGCATACCTTTTTGCAATATAAAAGGGAAATTTCTTCATTTTTGCTCCAAAATAAGGGGAGTTTCTGCATTTTTGCCACAAAATTTACGGAATTTCTGCCTCTTGGCCCCATAATAAGGAAATTTTCTGCAATTTTGCCCCAAAATAAGGGGAATTTCTCCTTTTTTGTCCCAAAATAAAGGAAATTTCAGGCTTTTTACCTGAAAATAAGTGAAATTACTGCAATTTTGTCCCAAATAAGGGAAATTTCTGCAATTTTGCCCCAAAATAAGGTAAATATCTGCAATTTTGCCCCAAAATATGGGGACTTTCAGCATTTTACCTCAAAATAAGGGAAATTTCTGATTTTTGCACAAAAATATGGAGAATTTCTGCCTTTTTGCCCTAAAATAAAGGGAATTTCTTCATTTTGCACCAATATTAGGGGAATTTCTGCAATTTTGCTCCAAAATATGGGTCATTTCTGCCTTTTTGCCCGAAATTAATTGGAATTTCTGCCTTTTGTCCCGAAATAAGTGAAATTTCTTCAATTTTAGCCAAAAATTAGGGATTTCAATTTTTGCCTTAAAATAAGAGGAATTTCTGCCATTTTGCCCTGAAATATTTGAAATTTCTGCAATTTTATCCCAAAATAAGGGGAATTTCTGCCTTATTGCCCCAAAATAAGGGGAATTTCAACCTTATTACCTTAAAATAAGAGAAATTTCTGCCTTTTTGCCACAAAATATACAGAATTTCTGCCTTTTTGCCCCAAAATTAGAAAAATTTCTGCAATTTTGACCCAAAATAAGGGGAATTTCTCCCTTTTTGCCCCAAAATACTGAAAATTTCATTCTTTTTACATGAAAATAAGTGAAATTTTAGCAATTTTGTCCCAAATAAAAGAAATTTCTGCAATTTTGCCCCAAAATAAGGTAAATTCCTGCAATTTTGCTCAAAATAAAGAAAATTTCTGGAATTTTTCCCCAAAATAAGGGGAATTTCTGATTTTTGCCCCAAAATAAAGGGAATTTCTGCCTTTTGCCCCCAAATTAGGGGAAGTTTTGCAATTTTTCCCCAAAATACGGGGAATTTCTGCCTTTTTGCCCGAAAATAAGGGGAATGCATACCTTGTTGCCATAAAAAAGGGAAATTTCTTTATGTTTGCTCCAAAATAAGGGGAATTTCTGCCTTTTTGCCTCTAAATAAGTGGAATTTCTGTCTTTTTCTCCCAAAACAAAGAGAATTTCTGACTTTTTGCTCCAAAATAAAGGGAATTTGTGACTTATTACCCTGAAATAAGTGAAATTTGTGCAATTTTGCCCCAAAATAAGGGACATTTCTGCATTTTTGCCCCCAAATAAGGGGAATTTCAGGCTTTTTACCTCTAAATAAGGGGAATTTCTGCATTTTTGCCTCACAATATTAGGAATTTCTTGCTTTTTGCCCCAAAAATAAGGGAAATTTCTGCCTTTTTTTTCTGAAATAAGTGAAATTTATGCAATTTTGCTCCAAAATAAGTGGAATTTCTGAGTTTTGCCCCAAAATAAGGAGAATTTCTGTCTTTTTGCCCCAACATATAGGGAATTTCTGCCTTTTTGCCCCACAATTAAGGGAATTTCTGCAATTTTGCTCCAAAATACTGGGAATTTCTGCCTTTTTGCCCGAAAATAAGGGTAATGCATACCTTTTTGCCATATAAAAGGGAAATTTCTGCATTTTTGCCACAAAATTTACGGAATTTCTGCCTTTTTTCCCCATAATAAAGAAAATTTCTGCAATTTTGCCCCAAAATAAGGGGAATTTCTCCTTTTTTGCCCCAAAATAAAGGAAATTTCAGCCTTTTTACCTGAAAATAAGTGAAATTACTGCAATATTGCCCCAAATATGGGAATTTCTGCAATTTTGCCCCAAAATAAGGGGAATTTATGATTTTGCCCTAAAATAAAGGGAATTTCTGTCTTTTGCCCTAAAATTAGGGGAATTTCTGCAATTTTGCTCCAATATACGGGGAATTTCTGCCTTTTTGCCCGAAAATAAGGGGAATGCATACCTTTTCGCAATATAAAAGGCAAATTTCTTCATTTTTGCTCGAAATAAAGAGAATTTCTGCATTTTTGCTACACAATTTACGGATTTTCTGCCTTTTTGCCCCATAATAAGGAAAATTTCTGCAATTATGCCCCAAAATAAGAAGAATTTCTCATTTTTTGCCCCAAAATAAAGAAAATTTCAGCCTTTTTAAATGAAAATGAGTGAAATTACTGCAATTTTGCCCCAAATAAGGGGAATTTCTGCAATTTTGCCCCAAAATAAGGTAAATTTCTGCAATTTTGCCCCAAAATAAAGGAAATTGCTGAAATTTTGCCCCAAAATAAGGAAAATTTCTGATTTTTGCACCAAAATAAAGGGAATTTCTGCAATTTTGCCCCAAAATTAGGGGAATTTCTGCAATTTTGCTCCAAAATACGGGGAATTTCTGCCTTTTTGCCCGAAAATAAAGGGAATGCATACCTTTTTGCCATAAAAAAGGGAAATTTTTTTATTTTTGCACCAAAATAAGGGGAAATTCTGCCTTTTGCCTCTAAATAAATGGAATTTCCGTCTTTTTCCCCAAAAAAAGAAAATTTCTGACTTTTTTCACCAAAATAAGGGGAATTTCTGACTTAATACCCTTAAATAAGTGAAATTTCTGCAATTTTGCCCCAAAATAATGGATAATTTTTGCATTTTTGCCCCCAAATAAGAGGAAATTCAGCCTTTTTACCTCAAAATAAGGGGAATTTCTGCATTTTTGCCAAAAAATATTAGGAATTTCTTCCTTTTTGTCACAAAATAAGAAAAATGTCTCCCTTTTTTCTCTGAAATAAGTGAAATTTCTGCAATTTTGCCCCAAAATAAGTGGAATTTCTGAGTTTTGCCCCAAAATAAATAGAATTTCTGTCTTTTTGCCCCAACATATAGGGAATTTCGGCCTTTTTGCCCCACAATTAGGGGAATTTCTGCAATTTTGCTCCAATATACATGGAATTTCTGCCTATTTGCCCGAAAATAAGGGGAATGCATATCTTTTTGCCATATAAAAGGGAAATTTCTTCATTTTTGCTCCAAAATAAGGGGAATTTCTGCCTTTTTGCCTCTAAATAAGTGGAATTTCTGTCTTTTTCCCTCAAAACAAAGGGAATTTCTGTCTTTGTTGCCCTAAAATAATGAAAATTTCTGACTTATTACCCTGAAATAAGTGAAATTTCTGCAAATTTGCCCCAAAATAAGAAAAATTTCTGCCTTTTGCCGAAAATATGGGGACTTTCAGCATTTTACCTCAAAATAAGAGAAATTTCTGAGTTTTGCACCAAAATATGAAGAATTTCTGCCTTTTTGCCCCAAAATAAAGGGAATTTCTGCATTTTTGCACCAATATTATGGGAATTTCTTCAATTTTGCTCCAAAATATGGGTCATTTCTGCCTTTTTGCCCGAAATTAATTGGAATTTCTGCCTTTTGTCCCGAAATAAGTGAAATTTTTTCAATTTTACCCAAAAATTAGGGATTTCATCTTTTTGCCTTAAAATAAGAGGAATTTCTGCCATTTTGCCCTGAAATATTTGAAATTTCTGCAATTTTACCTCAAACTAAGGGGAATTTCTGCCTTATTGCCCCAAAATAAGGGGAATTTCAACCTTATTACCTAAAAATAAGGGAAATTTCTGCCTTTTTGCCACAAAATATACGGAATTTCTGCCTTTTTGCCCCAAAATAAGGAAAATTTCTGCAATTTTGACCAAAAATAAGGGGAATTTCTCCCTTTTTGCCCCAAAATACTGTAAATTTCATCCTTTTTACATGAAAATAAGTGAAATTTCTGGAATTTTGCCCCAAATAAAAAAAAATTTCTGCAATTTTTTCCCCAAAATAAGGTAAATTCCTGCAATTTTTCTCCAAAATAAAGAAAATTTCTGGAATTTTGCCCCAAAATAAGGGGATTATCTGATTTTTGCCCCAAAATAAAGGGAATTTCTGCCTTTTGCCCCAAAATTAGGGGAATTTTTGCAATTTTGCTCCAAAATACGGGGAATTTCTTCCTTTTTGCCCGAAAATAAGGGGAATGCATACCTTGTTGCCATAAAAAAGCGAAATTTCTTTATGTTTGCTCCAAAAGAAGGGGAATTTCTGCCTTTTTGCCTCTAAATAAGTGGAATTTCTGTCTTTTTTTCCCAAAACAAAGGGAATTTCTTACTTTTTACCCCAAAATAAAGGAAATTTCTGACTTATTACCCTGAAATAAGTGAAATTTGTGCAATTTTGCCCTAAAATAAGGGACATTTCTGCCTTTTTGCCCCCAAATAAGGGGAATTTTAGCCTTTTTATTTCTAAATAAGGGGAATTTCTGCATTTTTGCCACAAAATATTAGGAATTTCTGGCTTTTTGCCCCAAAAATAAGGAAAATTTCTGCCTATTTTTTCTGAAATATGTGAAATTTTAGCAATTTTGCTCCAAAATAAGTGGAATTTCTGAGTTTTGCCCCAAAATAAGGAGAATTTCTGTCTTTTTGCCCCAACATATAGGGAATTTCTGCCTTTTTGCCCCACAATTAAGGGAATTTCTGCAATTTTGCTCCAAAATACGGGGAATTTCTGCCTTTTTGTCACAAAATAAGAAAAATTTCTGCCTTTTTTCTCTGAAATAAGTGAAATTTCTGCAATTTTGCCCCAAAATAAGTGGAATTTCTGAGTTTTGCCCCAAAATAAATAGAATTTCTGTCTTTTTGCCCCAACATATAGGGAATTTCGGCCTTTTTGCCCCACAATTAGGGGAATTTCTGCAATTTTGCTCCAATATACATGGAATTTCTGCCTATTTGCCCGAAAATAAGGGGAATGCATATCTTTTTGCCATATAAAAGGGAAATTTCTTCATTTTTGCTCCAAAATAAGGGGAATTTCTGCCTTTTTGCCTCTAAATAAGTGGAATTTCTGTCGTTTTCCCTCAAAACAAAGGGAATTTCTGTCTTTGTTGCCCTAAAATAATGAAAATTTCTGACTTATTACCCTGAAATAAGTGAAATTTCTGCAAATTTGCCCCAAAATAAGAAAAATTTCTGCCTTTTGCCGAAAATATGGGGACTTTCAGCATTTTACCTCAAAATAAGAGAAATTTCTGAGTTTTGCACCAAAATATGAAGAATTTCTGCCTTTTTGCCCCAAAATAAAGGGAATTTCTGCATTTTTGCACCAATATTATGGGAATTTCTTCAATTTTGCTCCAAAATATGGGTCATTTCTGCCTTTTTGCCCGAAATTAATTGGAATTTCTGCCTTTTGTCCCGAAATAAGTGAAATTTTTTCAATTTTACCCAAAAATTAGGGATTTCATCTTTTTGCCTTAAAATAAGAGGAATTTCTGCCATTTTGCCATGAAATATTTGAAATTTCTGCAATTTTACCCCAAACTAAGGGGAATTTCTGCCTTATTGCCCCAAAATAAGGGGAATTTCAACCTTATTACCTCAAAATAAGGGAAATTTCTGCCTTTTTGCCACAAAATATACGGAATTTCTGCCTTTTTGCCCCAAAATAAGGAAAATTTCTGCAATTTTGACCAAAAATAAGGGGAATTTCTCCCTTTTTGCCCCAAAATACTGTAAATTTCATCCTTTTTACATGAAAATAAGTGAAATTTCTGGAATTTTGCCCCAAATAAAAAAAAATTCTGCAATTTTTTCCCCAAAATAAGGTAAATTCCTGCAATTTTTCTCCAAAATAAAGAAAATTTCTGGAATTTTGCCCCAAAATAAGGGGATTATCTGATTTTTGCCCCAAAATAAAGAAAATTTCTGCCTTTTGCCCCAAAATTAGGGGAATTTTTGCAATTTTGCTCCAAAATACGGGGAATTTCTTCCTTTTTGCCCGAAAATAAGGGGAATGCATACCTTGTTGCCATAAAAAAGCGAAATTTCTTTGTTTGCTCCAAAAGAAGGGGAATTTCTGCCTTTTTGCCTCTAAATAAGTGGAATTTCTGTCTTTTTTTCTCAAAACAAAGGGAATTTCTTACTTTTTACCCCAAAATAAAGGAAATTTCTGACTTATTACCCTGAAATAAGTGAAATTTGTGCAATTTTGCCCTAAAATAAGGGACATTTCTGCCTTTTTGCCCCCAAATAAGGGGAATTTTAGCCTTTTTATTTCTAAATAAGGGGAATTTCTGCATTTTTGCCACAAAATATTAGGAATTTCTGGCTTTTTGCCCCAAAAATAAGGAAAATTTCTGCCTATTTTTTCTGAAATATGTGAAATTTTAGCAATTTTGCTCCAAAATAAGTGGAATTTCTGAGTTTTGCCCCAAAATAAGGAGAATTTCTGTCTTTTTGCCCCAACATATAGGGAATTTCTGCCTTTTTGCCCCACAATTAAGGGAATTTCTGCAATTTTGCTCCAAAATACGGGGAATTTCTGCCTTTTTGCCCGAAAATAAGGAGAATGCATACCTTTTTGCCATATAAAAAGGAAATTTCTTCATTTTTGCTCGAAATAAAGGGAATTTCTGCATTTTTGCTACACAATTTACGGATTTTCTGCCTTTTTGCCCCATAATAAGGAAAATTTCTGCAATTATGCCCCAAAAAAGGAGAATTTCTCCTTTTTTGCCCCAAAATAAAGAAAATTTCAGCCTTTTTAAATGAAAATGAGTGAAATTACTGCAATTTTGCCCCAAATAAGGGAAATTTCTGCAATTTTGCCCCAAAATAAGGTAAATTTCTGCAATTTTGCCCAAAAATAAGGGGAATTTCTGCCATTTTGCCCTGAAATATTTGAAATTTCTGCAATTTTACCCCAAAATAAGGGGAATTTCTGGCTTTTTGCCCCAAAATAAAGGAAATTGCTGGAATTTTGCCCCAAAATTAGGGGAATTTCTGATTTTTGCGCCAAAATAAAGGGAATTTCTGCCTTTTGCACCCAAATTAGGGGAATTTCTGCAATTTTGCTCCAAAATACGGGGAATTTCTGCCTTTTGCCCGAAAATAAGGGGAATGCATACCTATTTGCCATAAAAAAGGGAAATTTTTTTTATTTTTGCACCAAAATAAGGGGAATTTCTGCCTTTTTGCCTCTAAATAAGTGGAATTTCGGTTGTTTTCCCCCAAAAAAAAGAAAATTTCTGACTTTTTTCCTTAAAATAAGGGGAATTTCTGACTTAATACCCTTAAATAAGTGAAATTTCTGCAATTTTGCCCCAAAATAATGGATAATTTTTGCCTTTTTGCCCCCAAATAAGAGGAAATTCAGCCTTTTTACCTCAAAATAAGGGGAATTTCTGCATTTTTGCCAAAAAATATTAGGAATTTCTGCCTTTTTTCTACAAAATAAGGAAAATTTCTGCCTTTTTTCCCTAAAATAAATGAAATTTCTGCATTTTTGCCCAAAAATAAGTGGTATTTTTGAGTTTTGCCCCAAAATAAGGAGAATTTCTGTCTTTTTGCCCCAACATATAGGAAATTTCTGCCTTTTTGCTTCACAATTAGGGAATTTCTGCAATTTTGCTCCAAAATACAGGGAATTTCTGCCTTTTTGCCCAAAAATAAGGGGAATGCATACCTTTTTGCCATAGAAAAGGGAAATTTCTTCATTTTTGCTCCAAAAAAAGGAATTTCTGCATTTTTGCCTCTAAATAAGTGGAATTTCTGTCTTTTTCCCCCAAACACAGGGAATTTCTTTCTTTTTTCCCCAAAAATAAGGAAAATTTCTGACTTATTACCCTGAAATAAGTGAAATTTCTGCAAATTTGCCCCAAAATAAGGGAAATTTCTGCCTTTTGCCCCAAAATATGGGGAATTTCAGCATTTTATTTCAAAATAAGGAAAATTTCTGATTTTTGCACCAAAATATAGAGAATTTCTTTCTTTTTGCCCCAAATAAAGAAAATTTCTGCATTTTTGCACCATTATTAGAGGAATTTCTGCAATTTTGCTCCAAAATACGGGTCATTTCTGCCTTTTTACCTGAAATTAATTGGAACTTCTGCCTTTTTGTCATAAATAAGTGAAATTTCTTCAATTTTAGCCAAAAATTCGGGATTTCATTCTTTTGCCCCAATAAGGGGAATTTTTGCCTTATTGCCTCAAAATAAGGGAAATTTCAACCTTATTACCTCAAAATATGGGAAATTTCTGTCTTTTTGCCACAAAATATACGGAATTTCTACATTTTTGCCCCAAATTAAGGAAAATTTCTGCAATTTTGCCCCAAAATAAGGGAAATTTCTGCCTTTTTGCCCCCAAATAATGGAAATTTCAGCCTTTTTACATGAAAATAAGTGAAATTTCTGCAATTTTGACCCAAATAAGAGAAATTTCTGCAATTTTGCCCCAAAATAAGGTAAATTTCTGCAATTTTGCCCCAAAATAAGGTAAATTTCTTCAATTTTGCCCCAAAATAAGGGTAATTTCTGATTTTTGCCACAAAATAAAAAGAATTTCTGCCTTTTGCCCCAAAATTAGTGGAATTTCTGCAATTTTGCTCCCAAATACGGGGAATTTCTGCCTTTTTGTCCGAAAATAAGGGGAATGCATACCTATTTGCCAGAAAAATGTGAAATTTCTTAATTTTTGCCTCAAAATAAGGGGAATTTCTGCCTTTTTGCCTCTAAATAAGTGGAATTTCTGTCTTTATCCCCCAAAACAAACGGAATTTCTGACATTTTTGCTCCAAAATAAGGGGAATTTCTGACTTATTTCCCTGAAATAAGTGAAATTTCTGCAATTTTGCCCCAAAATAAGGGAAATTTCTGCCTTTTGCCCCAAAATTAGGGGAATTTTTGCAATTTTGCTCCAAAATACGGGGAATTTCTTCCTTTTTGCCCGAAAATAAGGGGAATGCATACCTTGTTGCCATAAAAAAGCGAAATTTCTTTGTTTTCTCCAAAAGAAGGGGAATTTCTGCCTTTTTGCCTCTAAATAAGTGGAATTTCTGTCTTTTTTTCCCAAAACAAAGGGAATTTCTTACTTTTTACCCCAAAATAAAGGAAATTTCTGACTTATTACCCTGAAATAAGTGAAATTTGTGCAATTTTGCCCTAAAATAAGGGACATTTCTGCCTTTTTGCCCCCAAATAAGGGGAATTTTAGCCTTTTTATTTCTAAATAAGGGGAATTTCTGCATTTTTGCCACAAAATATTAGGAATTTCTGGCTTTTTGCCCCAAAAATAAGGAAAATTTCTGCCTATTTTTTCTGAAATATGTGAAATTTTAGCAATTTTGCTCCAAAATAAGTGGAATTTCTGAGTTTTGCCCCAAAATAAGGAGAATTTCTGTCTTTTTGCCCCAACATATAGGGAATTTCTGCCTTTTTGCCCCACAATTAAGGGAATTTCTGCAATTTTGCTCCAAAATACGGGGAATTTCTGCCTTTTTGCCCGAAAATAAGGAGAATGCATACCTTTTTGCCATATAAAAAGGAAATTTCTTCATTTTTGCTCGAAATAAAGGGAATTTCTGCATTTTTGCTACACAATTTACGGATTTTCTGCCTTTTTGCCCCATAATAAGGAAAATTTCTGCAATTATGCCCCAAAAAAGGAGAATTTCTCCTTTTTTGCCCCAAAATAAAGAAAATTTCAGCCTTTTTAAATGAAAATGAGTGAAATTACTGCAATTTTGCCCCAAATAAGGGAAATTTCTGCAATTTTGCCCAAAAATAAGGGGAATTTCTGCCATTTTGCCCTGAAATATTTGAAATTTCTGCAATTTTACCCCAAAATAAGGGGAATTTCTGGCTTTTTGCCCCAAAATAAAGGAAATTGCTGGAATTTTGCCCCAAAATTAGGGGAATTTCTGATTTTTGCGCCAAAATAAAGGGAATTTCTGCCTTTTGCACCCAAATTAGGGGAATTTCTGCAATTTTGCTCCAAAATACGGGGAATTTCTGCCTTTTGCCCGAAAATAAGGGGAATGCATACCTATTTGCCATAAAAAAGGGAAATTTTTTTTATTTTTGCACCAAAATAAGGGGAATTTCTGCCTTTTTGCCTCTAAATAAGTGGAATTTCGGTTGTTTTCCCCCAAAAAAAAGAAAATTTCTGACTTTTTTCCTTAAAATAAGGGGAATTTCTGACTTAATACCCTTAAATAAGTGAAATTTCTGCAATTTTGCCCCAAAATAATGGATAATTTTTGCCTTTTTGCCCCCAAATAAGAGGAAATTCAGCCTTTTTACCTCAAAATAAGGGGAATTTCTGCATTTTTGCCAAAAAATATTAGGAATTTCTGCCTTTTTTCTACAAAATAAGGAAAATTTCTGCCTTTTTTCCCTAAAATAAATGAAATTTCTGCATTTTTGCCCAAAAATAAGTGGAATTTTTGAGTTTTGCCCCAAAATAAGGAGAATTTCTGTCTTTTTGCCCCAACATATAGGAAATTTCTGCCTTTTTGCTTCACAATTAGGGAATTTCTGCAATTTTGCTCCAAAATACAGGGAATTTCTGCCTTTTTGCCCGAAAATAAGGGGAATGCATACCTTTTTGCCATAGAAAAGGGAAATTTCTTCATTTTTGCTCCAAAAAAAGGAATTTCTGCATTTTTGCCTCTAAATAAGTGGAATTTCTGTCTTTTTCCCCCAAACACAGGGAATTTCTTTCTTTTTTCCCCCAAAATAAGGAAAATTTCTGACTTATTACCCTGAAATAAGTGAAATTTCTGCAAATTTGCCCCAAAATAAGGGAAATTTCTGCCTTTTGCCCCAAAATATGGGGAATTTCAGCATTTTATTTCAAAATAAGGAAAATTTCTGATTTTTGCACCAAAATATAGAGAATTTCTTTCTTTTTGCCCCAAATAAAGAAAATTTCTGCATTTTTGCACCATTATTAGAGGAATTTCTGCAATTTTGCTCCAAAATACGGGTCATTTCTGCCTTTTTACCTGAAATTAATTGGAACTTCTGCCTTTTTGTCATAAATAAGTGAAATTTCTTCAATTTTAGCCAAAAATTCGGGATTTCATTCTTTTGCCCCAATAAGGGGAATTTTTGCCTTATTGCCTCAAAATAAGGGAAATTTCAACCTTATTACCTCAAAATATGGGAAATTTCTGTCTTTTTGCCACAAAATATACGAATTTCTACATTTTTGCCCCAAATTAAGGAAAATTTCTGCAATTTTGCCCCAAAATAAGGGAAATTTCTGCCTTTTTGCCCCCAAATAATGAAAATTTCAGCCTTTTTACATGAAAATAAGTGAAATTTCTGCAATTTTGACCCAAATAAGAGAAATTTCTGCAATTTTGCCCCAAAATAAGGTAAATTTCTGCAATTTTGCCCCAAAATAAGGTAAATTTCTTCAATTTTGCCCCAAAATAAGGGTAATTTCTGATATTTGCCACAAAATAAAAAGAATTTCTGCCTTTTGCCCCAAAATTAGTGGAATTTCTGCAATTTTGCTCCCAAATACGGGGAATTTCTGCCTTTTTGTCCGAAAATAAGGGGAAAGCATACCTATTTGCCAGAAAAATGTGAAATTTCTTAATTTTTGCCTCAAAATAAGGGGAATTTCTGCCTTTTTTCCTCTCAATAAGTGGAATTTCTGTCTTTATCCCCCAAAACAAACGGAATTTCTGACATTTTTGCTCCAAAATAAGGGGAATTTCTGACTTATTTCCCTGAAATAAGTGAAATTTCTGCAAGTTTGCACCAAAATAAGGGAAATTTCTGCCTTTTTGCCCCCAAATAAGAGGAATTTCAGCCTTTTTACCTCAAAATAAAAGGAATTTCTGCATTTTGCCACAAAATATTAGGAATTTCTGGCTTTTTGCCCCAAAATAAGGAAAATTTCTGCCTTTTTTTCCCTGAAATATGTGAAATTTCTGCAATTTTGCCCCAAAATAAGTGGAATTTCTGAGTTTTTCCCCAAAATAAGGAGAATTTCTGTCTTTTTGCCCCAACATATAGGGAATTTCTGCCTCTTTGCCCCACAATTAGGAGAATTTCTGCAATTTTGCTCCAAAATACGGGGAATTTCTGCCTTTTTGCCCAAAAATAAAGGGAATTTCTGCATTTTTGCACCAATATTAGGGGAATTTCTGCAATTTTGCTCCAAAATACGGGTCATTTCTGCCTTTTTGCCCGAAAATAATTGGAATTTCTGCCTTTTGTCTCGAAATAAGTGAAATTTCTTCAATTTTAGCCATAAATTAGGGATTTCATCTTTTTGCCTTAAAATAAGAGGATTTTCTTCCATTTTGCCCTGAAATATTTGAAATTTCTGCAATTTTACCCCAAAATAAGGAGAATTTCTGCCTTTTTATCCCAAAATAAGGGGAATTTCAACCTTATTACCTTAAAAAAAAGAAATTTCTGCCATTTTGGCACAAAATATACGGAATTTCTGCCTTTTTGCTCCAAAATAAGGAAAATTTCTGCCTTTTTTTTCTGAAATAAGTGAAATTTCTGCAAATTGCCCCAAAATAAGTAGATTTTCTGAGTTTTGCCCCAAAATAAGGAGAATTTCTGTCTTTTTGCCCCAACATATAGGGAATTTCTGCCTTTTTGCCCAACAATTAAGGGAATTTCTGCAATTTTGCTCCAAAATACGGGTCATTTCTGCCTTTTTTGCCCGAAATTAATTGGAATTTCTGCCTTTTTGTCCCGAAATAAGTGAAATTTCTTCAATTTTAGCCAAAAATTAGGGATTTCATCTTTTTGCCTTAAAATAAGAGGAATTTCTGCTATTTTGCCCTGAAATATTTGAAATTTCTGCAATTTTACCCCAAAATAAGGGGAATTTCTGCCTTTTTGCCCCAAAATAAGCGAAATTTCAAACTTATTACCTCAAAATAAGGGAAATTTCTGCCTTTTTGCCACAAAATATACGGAATTTCTGCCTTTTTGCCCCAAAATAAGGAAAATTTCTCCAATTTTGTCCCAAAATAAGGGGAATTTCTCCCTTTTTGCCCCAAAATAAATGAAATTTCAGCCTTCTTACATGAAAATCAGTGAAATTTCTGCAATTTTGCCCCAAATAAGAGTAATTTCTGGAATTTTGCCCCAAAATAAGGTAAATTCAGGCAATTTTGCACAAAAATAAAGGAAATTTCTGGAATTTTGCCTCAAAATAAGGGGAATTTCTTATTTTTGCCCCAAAATAAAGGGAATTTCTGCATTTGCCCCCAAATTAGAAAAATTTATGCAATTTTGCTCCAAAATACGAGGAATTTCTGCCTTTTTGCCCGAAAATAAGGGGTATGCATAACTTTTTGCCATAAAAAAGTGAAATTTCTTCATTTTTGCTCCAAAATAAGGGGAATTTCTCCCTTTTGCCTCTAAATAAGTGGAATTTCTGTCTTTTTCCCCCAAAACAAAGGGAATTTCTGACTTTTTTGCTTCAAAATAAGGGTTATTTCTGATTTATTACCCTGAAATAAGTGAAATTTCTGCAACTTTGCCCCAAAATAAGGAAAATTTCTGCCTTTTTGCCCCTAAATAAGGAGAATTTCAGCCTTTTTACCTCAAAATAAGGAGAATTTCTGCATTTTTGCCACAAAATATTAGGAATTTCTGCCTTTTTGCCCCAAAATAAGGAAAATTTCTGCCTTTTTTCCCTGAAAGAAGTGGAATTTCTGAGTTTTGCCCCAAAATAAGGAGAATTTCTGTCTTTTTGCCCCAACATATAGGGAATTTCTGCCTTTTTGCCCCACAATTAGGGGAATTTCTGCAATTTTGCTCCAAAATACGGGGAATTTCTGCCTTTTTGCCCGAAAATAAGGGGAATGCATACTTTTGCCATATAAAAGAGAAATTTCTTCATTTTTGCTCCAAATTAAGGAAAATTTCTGCCTTTTTGCCTCTAAATAAGTGGAATTTCTGTCTTTTTCTCCCAAAACAAAGGGAATTTCTGTCTTTTTTGCCCCAAAATAAGGAAAATTTTTGACTTATTACCTTGAAATAAGTGAAATTTCTGCAAATTTGCTCCAAAATAAAGGAAATTTGTGCCTTTTGCCCCAAATTATGGGGACTTTCAGCATTTTACCTCAAATAAGGGAAATTTCTGATTTTTTCACCAAAATATGGAGATTTTCTGCCTTTTTGCCCAAAAAAAAGGAAATTTCTGCATTTTTGCACCAATATTATGGGAATTTCTGCAATTTTGCTCCAAAATACGGGTCTTTTCTGCCTTTTTGCCCGAAATTAATTGGAATTTCTGCCTTTTTGTCCCGAAATAAGTGAAATTTCTACAATTTTAGCCAAAAATTAGGGATTTCATATTTTTGCCTTAAAATAAGGTGAATTTCTGCCATTTTGCCCTGTAATATTTGAAATTTTTGCAATTTTACCCCAAAATAAGGGGAATTTCTGCCTTTTTCCCCCCAAATATGGGGAATTTCAGCCTTTTAACCTCAAAATAAGGGGAATTTCTGCCTTTTGCTACAAAATTTAAGGAATTTCTGCCTTTTTGCCCCAAAATAAGAAAAATTTCTGCAATTTTGCCCCAAAATAAGGGGAATTTCTCCTTTTTTGCCCCAAAATAAAGGAAATTTCAGCCTTTTACCTGAAAATAAGTGAAATTACTGCCATTTTGCCCCAAAATAAGGTAAATTTCTGCAACGTTGCCCTAAAATAAAAGAAATTCTGGAATTTTGCCCCAAAATAAGAGGAATTTCTTATTTTGGCGCCAAAATAAAGGGAATTTCTGCCTTTTGCCCCCAAATTAGGGGAATTTCTGCAATTTTGCTCCAAACTACAGGGAATTTCTGCCTTTTTGCCCGAAAATAAGGGGAATGCATACCTTTTTGCCATAAAAAAGGGAAATTTTTTCATTTTTGCTTCAAAATAAGGGGAATTTCTGCCTTTTTACCTCTAAATAAGTGAAATTTTGGTCTTTTCCCCCAAAAAACAAAGAAAATTTCTGACTTTTTTGCCCCAAAATAAGAAGAATTTCTGACTTATTACACTTAAATAAGTGAAATTACTGCAATTTTGCCCAAAAATAATGGATAATTTCTGCATTTTTGCCCCCAAATAAGGGGAATTTCAGCCTTTTTACCTCAAAATAAGAGGAATTTCTGCATTTTTTCCACATACTTTACGGAATTTCTGCTTTTTTGCCCCATAATAAGGAAAATTTCTGCAATTTTTCCCCTAAATAAGGGGAATTTCTCCTTTTTTGCCTTAAAATAAAGGAAATTTCAGCCTTTTTACCTGAAAATAAGTGAAATTACTGCAATTTTGCCTCAAATAAAGAAATTTCTGAAATTTTGCCCCAAAATAAGGTAAATTTCTGCAATTTTGCCCCAAAATAAAGAAATTTATGGAATTTTGCTCCAAAATAAGGGGAATTTCTGATTTTTGCCCCAAAATAAAGGGAATTTCTACCTTTTGCCCCAAAATTTGGGGAATTTCTGCAATTTTGCTACAAAATAAGGGAAATTTCTGCCTTTTTGCCCGAAAATAATAGGAATGCATAACTTGTTGCTATAAAAAAGTAAAATTTCTTCATTTTTGCTCCAAAATAAGGGGAATTTCTGCCTTTTGCCTCTAAATAAGTGGAATTTCTGTCGTATTCCCTCAAAACAAAGGCAATTTCTGAATTTTTGCCCCAAAATAAGGGGAATTTCTGATTTATTACCCTGAAATAAGTGAAATTTCTTCAATTTTGCCGCAAAATAAGGGAAATTTCTGCCTTTTTGCCCCCAAATTAGGGGAATTTCAGCCTTTTTACCTCAAAATAAGGGGAATTTCTGCATTTTTGCCACAAAATATTAGGAATTTCTGCCCTTTTACCCCAAAATAAGGAAAATTTCTGCTTTTTTTCCCTGAAATAAGTGAAATTTCTGCAATTTTGCCCCAAAATAAGTGGAATTTCTGAGTATTGCCCCAAAATAAGAAAAATTTCTCTTTTTTTGCCCCAACATATAGGGAATTTCTGACTTTTTGCCCAACAATTAGGGGAATTTCTGCAATTTTGCTCCAAAATACGGGTCATTTCTGCCTTTTTGCCCGAAATTAATTGGAATTTTTTCCTTTTTGTCCCGAAATAAGTGAAATTTCTTCAATTTTAGCCAAAAATTAGGGATTTCATTTTTTTGCCTTAAAATAAGAGGGATTTATGCCATTTTGCCCTGAAATATTTGAAATTTCTGCAATTTTACCCCAAAATAAGGGGAATTTCTGCCTTTTGCCCCAAAATAAGAAGAATTTCAACCTTATTACCTCAAAATAAAGGAAATATCTGCCTTTTTGCCACAAAATATACAGAATTTCTGCCTTTTTGTCCCAAAATAAAAAAAATTTCTGCAATTTTGACCCAAATAAGAGAAATTTCTGCAATTTTGCCCCAAAATAAGGTAAATTGCTGCAATTTTGCCCCAAAATAAAGAAAATTTCTGGAATTTTGCCCCAAAATAAGGGGAATTTCTGATTTTTGCCCGAAAATAAAGGGAATTTCTGCATTTGCCCCAAAATTAGGGAAATTTATGCAATTTTGCTCCAAAATACGGGGAATTTCTGCCTTTTTGCCCGAAAATAAGGGGAATGCATACCTTTTTGCCATAAAAAGGGAAATTTCTTCATTTTTGCTCCAAAATAAGGGGAATTTCTGCTATTTTGCCTCTAAATAAGTGGAATTTCTGTCTTTTTCTCCAAAAACAAAGGGAATTCCTGACTTTTTTGCTCCAAAATAAGGGGAATTTCTGACTTATTACCCTGAAATAAGTGAAATTACTGCAATTTTGCCCCAAAATAATAGGAATTTCTTCCATTTTGCCCTGAAATATTTTAAATATCTGCAATTTTACCCTAAAATATGGGGAATTTCTGCCTTTTTGCCCCCAAATAAGGGAATTTCAGCCTTTTAACCTCAAAATAAGGGGAATTTCTGCATTTTTGCCACAAAATTTACGGAATTTCTGCCTTAATTTCCTATAATAAAGAAAATTTGTGCAATTTTGCCCCAAAATTAGGGGAACTTCTGCTTTTTTGCCCCAAAATATAGGAAATTTCAGCCTTTTTACCTGAAAATAAGTGAAATTACTGCAATTTTGCCCCAAATAAGGGAAATTTCTGCAATTTTGCCCCAAAATAAAGGATATTTCTGGAATTTTGCCCCAAAATTAGGGGAATTTCTGATTTTTGCCCCAAAATAAAGGAAATTTCTGCCTTTTTGCCCCAAAATAAGAAAAATTTTTGCCTTTTTTCTCTGAAATAAGTGAAATTTCATCAATTTTGCCCCAAAATAAGGGAAATTTCTGGAATTTTGCCCAAAATAAGTGGAATTTCTGAGTTTTATCCCAAAATAAGGAGAATTTCTGTTTTTTTGCCCCAACATATAGGGAATTTCTGCCTTTTTGCCCCACAATTAGGGGAATTTCTGCAATTTTGCTCCAAAATACGGGGAACTTCAGCCTTTTTGCCCGAAAATAAGTGGAATGCATACTTTTTTGCCATAAAAAAAGGAAATTTCTTCATTGTTGCTCCAAAATAAGAGGAATTTCTGCCTTTTTGCCTCTAAATAAGTGGAATTTCTGTCTTTTTTTCCCCAAAACAAAAAAATTTCTGTCTTTTTTGCCTCAAAATAAGGAAAATTTCTGACTTATTACCCTGAAATAAGTGAAATTTCTCCAATTTTGCCCCATAATAAAGAAAATTTCTGCCTTTTTGCCGTGAAATATGTGAAATTTCTGCAATTTTACCCCAAAATAAGGTGAATTTCTGAATTTTGGCCTCAAAATAATGGATATTTCTGCCTTTTTGCCCCAAAATAAGAAAAATTTTTGCTTTTTTTCTCTGAAATAAGTGAAATTTCTGCAATTTTTCCCTAAAATAAGTGAAATTTCTGCTATTTTACCCCATAATAAGAGAAATTCCTTCAATTTTGCACCAAAATTAGGGGAGTTTCCGTTTTTTGCCCCCAAATAAGGGAAATTTTTGTCTTTTTCCCCCAAGTAAGGGGAATTTCAGCCTTTTTACCTCAAAATAAGAGGAATTTCTGCATTTTTGCCACCAAATATTAGGAATTTCTGCCTTTTTGCCCCAAAATAAGGAAAATTTCTGCCTTTTTTCCCCAAAATAAGTGAAATTTCTCCAATTTTGCCCAAACATAAGGGAAATTTCTGCTTTTTTGCCTCCAAATAAGGGGAATTTCAGAATTTTTACCTCAAAATAAGGGGAATTTCTGCATTTTGGCCCCAAAATAAAGAAAATTTCTGCCTTTTTACTCTGAAATAAGTGAAATTTCTGCAATTTTACCCCAAAATAAGTGAAATTTCTGCAATTTTGCCCCAAAATAAGAGAAATTTCTGGAATTTTGCCCCAATTAAGTGGAATTTCTGAGGTTTTCCCCAAAATAAGGAGAATCTCGGTCTCTTTGCCCCAACATATAGGGAATTTCTGCCTTTTTGCCCCACAATTAGGGGAATATCTGCAATTTTGCTCAAAAATACAGGGAATTTCTACCTTTTTGCCCAAAAATAAGGGGAATGCATACCTTTTTGCCATAAAAAAGGGAAATTTCTTCATTTTTGCCCCAAAGTATTGGGAATTTCTGTTTTTTGCCCCCAAATAAGGGAAATTTCTGCAATTTTGCCCTAAAATAAAGGGAATTTCTGCCTTTTGCCCCAAAATAAGCAGAATTTCTGCCTTTTTACCCCAAAATAAAAAAAACTACTGTATTTTTTACCCCAAAATTAGGTGAATTTCTTCAATTTTGCTCCAAAATACGGGGATTTTCTGCCTTTTTTGCTGAAAATAAGGGGAATTTCTGCATTTTGCCGCGAAATAAGTGAAATTTCTGCAGTTTTACCCCAAAATAAGGTGAATTTCTGCCTTTTTGCCACAAAATTAGGGAAATTTCTGCAATTTTGCTCCAAAATACGGGGAATTTCTGCATTTTTGCCTGAAAATAAAAGGAATGTTTAACTTTTTGCCATAAAAAAGTGAAATTTCTTCATTTTTGCCCGAAAATAAGGGGATTTTCCACCTTTTTGACTCAAAATAAGTGCAATTTCTGCCTTTTCCCCTAAAATAAATGAAATTTCTGTCTTTTTGCCCCAAAATAAGGGGAATTTCTGACTTTTTGCCCGAAAATAAGGGGAATTTCAGCCAATTTACCTTAAAATAAGGGGAATTTCTGCCTTTTTGCCCGAAAATATGGGGAATTTCTGCCTTTTTGCCCCAAAATAAGAAAATTTCTGCCTTTGTTCTGAAATAAGTGAAATTTCTGCAATTTTGCCCCAAAATAAGGGAAATTTTTGCAATTTTGCCCCAATGTAAATGAAATTTCTGCAATTTTGCCCCAAAATAAGGGGAATTTCTGACTTTTTGCCCTCTAAAAAAAAAGATTTTCTGTCTTTTTGCCCCAAAATAAGGAGAATTTCTGCCTTTTTGCCTGAAAATTATTAGAATTTCTGTAATTTTGCTTCAAAATACGGGGAATTTCTGCCTTTTAGCCCCAAAATAAAGGGAATTTCTGCATTTTCCCCCAATATTTGGGGAATTTCTGCATTTTACCTCTAAATAAGGGGAATTTCTGCATTTTACCTCAAAATAAGAAGAATTTCTGCCTTTTTCTCTAAAATATGGAGAATTTCTGCCTTTTTGTTCCAAAATAAGGAAAATTTCTTCAATTTTGTACTATAATAAAAGAAATTTCTGCTTTTTGCCCCAAAATAAGAGGAATTTCTGACTTTTTGCCCTGAAATAAATGAAATTTCTGCAATTTTGCCGGAAAATAAGAAAAATTTGTGCCTTTTTGCTCCAAAATAGGGGGAATTTCTGCCTTTTGCCCCAAAATATGGGAAATTTCTGCCTTTATGTCCGAAAATAAGAAGAATGCATAACTTTTTGCCATAAAAAAATTTCTTCATTTTTGCTCTAAAATAAGGGGAATTTCTGCTTTTTTGCCTTTAAATACGTGGAATTTCTGTCTTTTTCCCCCAAAACAAAGGGAATTTCTGTCTTATTTGCCCCAAAATAGGGAAAATTTCTGACTTATTATCCTGAAATAAGTGAATTTTCTGCAATTTTGCCCCAATATAAGGGAAATTTCTGGCTTTTTGCCCCCAAATAAGAGGAATTTCAGCCTTTTTACCTCAAAATAAAGGGAATTTCTGCATTTTTGCCACAAAATTTACGGAATTTCTCCCTTTTTGCCTCATTATAAGGAAAATTTCTGCAATTTTGCCCCAAATTAAAGGAAATTTTTGAATTTTGCCCCTAAATAAGGGGAATTTCTGATTTTTGCCCCAAAATAAAGAGAATTTCTGCCTTTGGCCCCAAAATTAAAGGAATATCTGCAATTTTGCTCCAAAATACGGGAAAATTCTGCCTTTTTGCCCGACAATAAGAGGAATGCATATCTTTTTGCCATAAAAAAGTGAAATTTCTTCATTTTTACTCCAAAATAAGAAAAATTTCTGCCCTTTTGCCCCCAAAAGGAGGAATTTCAGCCTTTTTACCTCAAATTAAGAGGAATTTCTGCATTTTTGCCACAAAATATTAGGAATTTCTGCCTTTTTGCCCCAAAATAAGGAAAATTTCTGCCTTTTTTTCCTGAAATAAGTGAAATTTCTGCAATTTTGCCTCAAAATAAGTGGAATTTCTGAGTTTTGTCCCAAAATAAGTAGAATTTCTCTCTTTTGCCCCAACATATAGGGAATTTCTGTTTTTTGGCCCCACAGTGAGGGGAATTTCTGCAATTTTGCTCCAAAATACGGGGAATTTCTGCCTTTTTGCCCGAAAATAAAGGGAATGCATACCTTTTTGCCATATAAAAGGGAAATATCTTCATTTTTGCTTTAAAATAAGGGGAATTTCAACCTTTTTGCCTCTAAATAAGTGGAATATCTGTCTTTTCCCCCCCAAAAAAGGGAATTTCTTTCTTTTTTGCCCCAAAATAAGAGGAATTTCTAACTTATTACTCTGAAATAAGTGAAATTTCTGCAATTTTGCCACAAAATAAGGGAAAGTTCTGCTTTTGCCCCCAAATAAGGGGAATTTCAGTCTTTTTACCTCAAAATAAGGGGAATTTCTGCATTTTTGCCACAAAATATTCGGAATTTCTTCATTTTTGCCCCATAATAAGGAAAATTTCTGCAATTTTTCCACAAAATAAAAGGTATTTCTCCTTTTTTGCCCCAAAATAAAGGAAATTTCAGCCTTTTTACCTGAAAATATGTGAAATTACTTCAATTTTGCCCCAAATAAGGGAAATTTCTGCCATTTTGCCCCAAAATAAGGTAAATTTCTGCAATTTTGCCCCCAAAAAATGAAATTTCTGGAATTTTGCCCCAAAATAAGGGGAATTTCTGATTTTTTCCCCAAAATAAAGGGAAATTCTACATTTTGCCCCAAAATTAGGGGAATTTCTGCAATTTTGCTCCAAAATACAGGGAATTTTTGCCTTTTTTCCCGAAAATAAGCGGAATGCATACCATTTTGCCATAAAAAAGTGAAATTCCTTTATTTTTGCTTCAAAATATGGGAAATTTCTGCCTTTTTGCCTCTAAATAACTGGAATTTCTGTCTTTTTCCCCCAAAACAAAGGGAATTTTTGACATTTTTGCCCCAAAATAAGGAGAATTTCTGACTTATTACCCTGAAATAAGTGAAATTTCTTCAATTTTGCCCCAAAATAAGGGAAATTTCTGCATTTTCACCCCCAAATAAGGGGAATTTCAGCATTTTTACCTCAAAATAAAGGAATTTCTGCATTTTTGCCACAAAATATTAGGAATTTCTGCTTTTTTGCCCCAAAATAAAGAAAATTTTTGCCTTTTTTCTCTGAAATAAGTGAAATTTCTGCAATTTTGTGCCAAAATAAGTGAAATTTCTGCAATTTTGCCTTAACATAAGGGAAATTTCTGGCATTTTGCCCCAAAATAAGTGGAATTTCTGAGTTTTGCCCCAAAATAAGGAGAATTTCTGTCTTTTTGCCCAAACATATGGGGAATTTCTGCCTTTTTGCTCCACAATTAGGAAAGTTTCTGCAATTTTGCTCTAAAATACGGGGAATTTCTGCCATTTTGCCCGAAAATAAAAGAAATGCATAACTTTTTTACATAAAAAAGGAAATTTCTTCATTTTTTCTCCAATATAAAGGTAATTTCTGCCTTTTTGCCTCTAAATAAGTGGAATTTCTGTTTTTTTTTCCCAAAACAAAGAGAATTTCTGCCTTATTGCCCCAAAATAAGGGGAATTTCTTACTTTTTTCCCTGAAATAAGTGAAATTTCTGCAATTATGCCCCAACATAAGGGAAATTTCCTACATTTTGCCCCCAAATAAGGGGAATTACAGCCTTTTTACCTCAAAATAAGGGGAATTTCTGCATTTTTGCCACAAAATATTAGGAATTTCTGCCTTTTTGCCCCAAAATAAGGAAAATTTCTGCCTTTTTTCCCTGAAATAAGTAAAATTTCTGCAATTTTGCCTCAAAATAAGTGGATTTTTGAGTTTTGCCCCAAAATAAGGAGAATTTCTGTCTTATTGCCCCAACACATAGAGAATTTCTGCCTTTTTTCCCCACAATTAGAGGAATTTCTGCAATTTTGCTCCAAAATACTGGGAATTTCTTCCTTTTTGCCCGAAAATAAGGGGAATGCATACCTTTTTGTCATATAAAAGGGAAATTTCTTCATTTTTGCTCCAAAATAAGGGGAATTTCTGCCTTTTGCTCCAAATAAGTGGAATTTCTGTCTTTTTTCCAAAAACAAAGAAAATTTCTGTCTTTTTGCCACAAAATAAGGAAAATTTTTTACTTATTACCCTGAAATAAGTGAAATTTCTGCAATTTTGCTCCAAAATAAGAGAAATTTCTGCCTATTTGCCCCCAAATAAAGCGAAATTCAGCCTTTTTACCTCAAAATAAGGGGAATTTCTGCATTTTTGCCAAAAATATACGGAATTTCTGATTTTTGCCCCATAATAAAAAAAATATCTGCAATTTTGCCCCAAAATAAGGGGAATTTCTTTTTTGCCCCAAAATAAAAGTAATTTCAGCCTTTTACCTGAAAATAAGTAAACTTACTGCAATTTTGCCCCAAATAAGGGAAATTTCTGCAATTTTGCCCCAAAATAAGGTAAATTTCTGCAATTTTGCCCCAAAATAAAGGAAATTTCTGGAATTTTGCCCCTAAATAAAGGGAATTTCTGATTTTTGCCCCAAAATATAGGGAATTTCTGCCTTTTGCCCAAAATTAGGGGAATTTCTGCAATTTTGCTCCAAAATACGGGGAATTTTTTCCTTTTTGCCCGAAAATAAGGGGAATGCATACCTTTTTGCCATAAAAAAGTGAAATTTCTTCATTTTTGCCCCAAAATAAGAGGAATTTCTGCCTTTTTGCCTCTAAATAAGTAGAATTTCGGTCTTTTTCCCCCAAAAGAAAGAGGATTTCTGACTTTTTTGCCCCAAAATAAGGGGAATTTCTGACTTATTACCCTGAAATAAGTGAAATTTCTGCAATTTTGCCCCAAAATAAGGGAAATTTCTGCCTTTTTATCCCAAAATAAGAGGAATTTCAGCCTTATTACCTCAAAATAGGGGGGATTTCTATATTTTTGCCCCAAAATAAAGAAAATTTCTGCCTTTTTTCCCTGAAATAAGTGAAATTTCTGCAATTTTACCCTAAAATAAGGAAAATTTTTGGAATTTTGCCACAAAATAAGGGAAATTTCTGCCTTTTCGCCCCCAAATAACGAGAATTTCAGCCTTTTTACGTCAAAATAAGAGGAATTTCTCCTTTTTTTGCCCAAAAATAAGGAAAATTTCTGCCTTTGTTCTCTGAAATAAGTGACATTTCTGCAATTTTGCCAAAAAATAAGTGAAATTTCTGAAATTTTGCCCCAAAATTATGGAAATTTCTGGAATTTTGACCCAATATAAGTGGAATTTCTGAGTTTTGCCCCAAAATAAAAAGAATTTCTGTCTTTTTGCCCCAACATATAGGGAATTTTTGCTTTTATGCCAGACAATTAGGGGAATTTCTGCAATTTTGCTCCAAAACACAGGGAATTTCTGCCTTTTTGCCCAAATATAAGGGGAATGCATACCTTTTTGCCATATAAAAGGGAAATTTCTTCATTTTTGTGCCAAAATAAGGGGAATTTCTGCCTTTTTGCCTCTGAATAAGTGGAATTTCTGTCTTTTTTTGCAAAAACAAAGAGAATTTCTGCCTTTTTTGCCCCAAAATAAAGAAAATTTCTCACTTATTACCATGAAATAAGTGAAATTTCTGCAATTTTGCCCCAATATAAGGGAAATTTCTGACTGTTGCCCCAAAATATGGGGAATTTCAGCATTTTAACACAAAATAAGAAAAATTTCTGATTTTTGCACTGAAATATGGAGAATTTCTGCCTTTTTGCCCCAATATAAAGGGAATTTCTGCATTTTTGCACCAATATTAGGGAAATTTCTGCAATTTTGCTCCAAAATACGGGTCATTTCTGCTTTTTTCCCAAAATTATGTGGAATTTCTGCGTTTTTGTCCTGAAATAAGTGAAATTTCTTCAATTTTAGCCAAAAATTAGGGATTTCATATTTTTGCCCCAAAATAAGGGGAATTTCTGCCATTTTGCCCTGAAATATTTAAAATTTCTGCAATTTTACCCCAAAATAAGGGGAATTTCTGCCTTTTTGGCACAAAATATATGGAATTTCTGCCTTTTTGCCCCATAATGAGGAAAATTTCTGCACTTTTGCCCCAAAATGAGGGGAATTTCTCCTTTTTTGCCCCAAAATAAAGGAAATTTCAGCCTTTTTACCTGAAAATATGTGAAATTACTGCAATTTTTGCACCAAATAAGTGAAATTTCTGAAATTTTGCCCCAAAATAAGGTAAATTTCTGCAATTTTGCACCAAAATAAAAGAAATTTCTGCAATTATGCCCCAAAATAATGAAAATTTCTGCCTTTTTTCTATGAAATAAGTGAAATTTCTGCAATTTTGCCCCAAAGTAAGTGAAATTTTTGCAATTTTGCCCCAAAAATAGAAAAATTTCTGGTATTTTGCCCAAAATAAGTAGAATTTCTGAGTTTTGCCCCAAAATAAGGTGAATTTCTGCCTTTTTGCCCCAAAATAAGAAAAATTTTGCAATTTTTTACCAAAATAAAAGAAATTTCTGTCTTTTTGCCCCAAAATAAGAGAAATTTCTGCCTTTTTTCTGAAATAAGTGAAATTTCTGCAATTTTGCCCCAAAATAAGGGAAATTTTTGCAATTTTGCCCCAATGTAAAGGAAATTTCTGCAATTTTGCCCCAAAATAAGGGGAATTTCTGACTTTTTGCTCCCAAAATAAGGAGATTTTCTGTGTTTTTGCCCCAAAATGAGGAGAATTTCTCCCTTTTTGCCCGAAAATTATGAGAATTTCTGCAATTTTGCTTCAAAATAAAAGGAATTTCTAACTTTAAGCTCCAAAATATAGGGAATTTCTGCATTTTCCCCCAATATTTGGGGAATTTCTGCATTTTACCTCTAAATAAGAAGAATTTCTGCCTTTTGCTCCAAAATATGGGAAATTTCTGCTTTTTTGTTCCAAAATAAGGAAAATTTCTTCAATTTTGTACCATAACAAAAGAAATTTCTGCTTTTTGCCCCAAAATAAGGGGAATTTCTGACTTTTTGCCCTGAAATAAATGAAATTTCTGCAATTTTGCCCGAAAATAAGGGAAATTTGTGCCTTTTTGCCCAAAATAAGAAGAATTTCTGCCTTTTGCCCCAAAATATGGGGAATTTCAGCATTTAATCTCAAAATAAGGGGAATTTCAGGCTTTTTGAACAAAAATATGGGAAATTTCTGCCTTTTTGCCCCAAAATAAAGAGAATTTCTGAATTTTGCATTAATATTTGGGGAATTTCTTCAATTTTGCTCCAAAATACGGGTCATTTCTGCCTTTATGCCTGAAATTAAGTGGAATTTCTGCCTTTTTGTCCTGAAATAAGTGAAATTTCTTCAATTTTAGCCAAAAACTAGGGATTTCATCTTTTTGCCCCAAAATAAGGGGAATTTCTGCCATTTTGCTCCAAAATACAGGGAATTTCTGCTTTTTTGCCCAAAAATAAGGGGAATGCATATCTTTTTGCCATATAAAAGGGAAATTTCTTCATTTTTGCTCAACAATAAGGGGAATTTCTCCTTTTTTGCCAATAAATAAGTGGAATTTCTGTCTTTTTCCCCCAAAACAAAGGGAATTTCTGTTTTTTTGCCCCAAAATAAGGGGAATTTCTGAATTATTACCCTGAAATAAGTGAAATTTCTGCAATTTTGCCCCAACATAAGGGAAATTTCTGCCTTTTTGCCCCCAAATAAGGGGAATTTCAGCATTTTTACCTCAAAATAAGGGGAATTTCTGCATTTTTGCCACAAAATATTAGGAATTTCTGCCTTTTTGCCTCAAAATAAGGAAAATTTCTGCCTTTTTTCCCTGAAATAAGTGAAATTTCTGCAATTTTGCCCCAAAATAAGTGTAATTTCTGCAATTTTCCCCAAAATAAGGGAAATTTCTGGAATTTTGCCGCAATTAAGTGGAATTTCTGAGGTTTTCCCCAAAATAATGAGAATCTCGGTCTCTTTGCCCCAACATATAGGGAATTTCTGCCTTTTTGCCCCACAATTAGGGGAATTTCTGAAATTTTGCTCCAAAATACAGGGAATTTCTGCTTTTTTGCCCGAAAATAAGGGGAATGCATACCTTTTTGCCATAAAAAAGGGAAATTTCTTCATTTTTGCCCCAAAATATGGGGAATTTCTGTTTTTTGCCCCCAAATAAGGGAAATTTCTTCAATTTTGCCCTAAAATAAAGGGAATTTCTGCCTTTTGCCCCAAAATAAGGAGAATTTCTGCCTTTTTGCCCCAAAATAAAGAAAATTACTATATTTTTTACCCCAAAAATTAGATGAATATCTTCAATTTTGCTCCAAAATATGGGGATTTTCTGCCTTTTTCGCTGAAAATAAGGGGAATTTCTGCAGTTTTACCCCAAAATAAGGGGAATTTCTGCCTTTTTGCCACAAAATTAGGGGAATTTCTGCAATTTTGCTCCAAAATAAGGGGAATTTCTGCCTTTTTGGCTGAAAATAAAAGGAATGATTAACCTTTTGCCATAAAAAACGGAAATTTCTTCATTTTTGCCCGAAAATAAGGGGATTTTCCGCCTTTTTGACTCAAAATAAGTGCAATTTCTGCCTTTTCCCCAAAAATAAGTAAAATTTCTGTCTTTTTGTTCCAAAATAAGGGGAATTTCTGACTTTTTGCCCAAAAAAAAGGTGAATTTCAGCCTATTTACCTCAAAATAAGGGGAATTTCTGCCTTTTTGCCCCATAATAAGAAAATGTCTGCCTTTTTTCTAAAATAAGTGAAATTTCTGCAATTTTGCCCCAAAATAAGGGAAATTTCTGCAATTTTGCCCCAATGTAAAGGAAATTTCTGCAATTTTGCCCCAAAATAAGGGGAATTTTTGACTTTTTGCTCCCGAAAAAATGAGATTTTCTGTCTTTTTGCCCCAAAATAAGGAGAAGTTCCAGATTTTTGCCCAAAAATTATGAGAATTTCTACAATTTTCCTTCAAAATACGGGGAATTTCTGCCTTTTAGCCCCAAAATAAAGGGAATTTCTGCATTTTCACCCAATATTTGGGGAATTTCTGCATTTTACCTCTAAATAAGGGGAATTTCTGCATTTTACATCAAAATAAGAAGAATTTCTGCCTTTTGCCCAAAAATATGAGGAATTTCTGCCTTTTTGTTCCAAAATAGGGAAAATTTCTTCAATTTTGTACTATAATAAAAGAAATTTCTGCTTTTTGCCCCAAAATAAGAGGAATTTCTGACTTTTTGCCCTGAAATAAATGAAATTTCTGCAATTTTGCCCGAAAATAAGGGAAATTTGTGCCTTTTTGCCCCAAAATAGGGGGAATTTCTGCCTTTTGCCCCAAAATATGGGGAATTTCTGCCTTTATGTCCGAAAATAAGAAGAATGCATAACTTTTTGCCATAAAAAAAATTTCTTCATTTTTGCTCCAAAATAAGGGGAATTTCTGCTTTTTTGCCTCTAAATAAGTGGAATTTCTGTCTTTTTCCCCCAAAACAAAGGGAATTTCTGTCTTTTTTACCCCAAAATAAGGAAAATTTCTGACTTATTATCTTGAAATAAGTGAATTTTCTGCAATTTTGCCCCAATATAAGGGAAATTTCTAGCTTTTTGCCCCCAAATAAGAGGAATTTCAGCCTTTTTACCTCAAAATAAGTGAAATTTCTGCATTTTTGCCACAAAATTTACGGAATTTCTGACTTTTTGCCTCATAATACAGAAAATTTCTGCAATTTTGCCCCAAATTAAAGGAAATTTTTGAATTTTGCCCCTAAATAAGGGGAATTTCTGATTTTTGCCCCAAAATAAAGAGAATTTCTGGCTTTGGCCCCAAAATTAAAGGAATATCTGCAATTTTGCTCCAAAATACGGGGAATTTCTGCCTTTTTGCCCGAAAATAAGGGGAATGCACATTTTTTTGCCATAAAAAAGTGAAATTTCTTCATTTTTGCTCCAAAATAAGGATAATTTCTGCTTTTTTGCCCCCAAAAGGAGGAATTTCAGCCTTTTTACATCAAATTAAGGGGAATTTCTGCATTTTTGCCACAAAATATTAGGAATTTCTGCCTTTTTGCCCCAAAATAAGGAAAATTTCTGCCTTTTTTTCACTGAAATAAGTGAAATTTCTTCAATTTTGCCCCAAAATATGTGGAATTTCTGAGTTTTGCCCCACAATAAGGAGAATTTCTCTCTTTTTGCCCCAACATATAGGGAATTTCTGCCTTTTGGCCACACAATTAGGGGAATTTCTGAAATTTTGCTCCAAAATACGGGGAATTTCTGCCTTTTTGCCCGAAAATAAGGGGAATGCATACCTTTTTGCCATATAAAAGGGAAATTTCTTCATTTTTGCTCTAAAATAAGGGGAATTTCTCCCTTTTTGCCTCTAAATAAGTGGAATATCTGTCTTTTCCCCCCATAAAACGGGAATTTCTTTCTTTTTTGCCCCAAAATAAGAGAAATTTCTAACTTATTACTCTGAAATAAGTGAAATTTCTGCAATTTTGCCACAAAATAAGGGAAATTTCTGCTTTTGCCCCCAAATAAGGGGAATTTCAGTGTTTTTACCTCAAAATAAGGGGAATTTCTGCATTTTTGCCACAAAATATACAAAATTTCTGCCTTTTTGCCACATAATAAGGAAAATTTCTCCAATTTTTCCCCAAAATAAGAAGAATTTCTCCTTTTTTGTCCAAAAATAAAGGAAATTTCAGCCTTTTTACCTGAAAATATGTGAAATTACTTCAATTTTGCCACAAATAAGGGAAATTTCTGCAATTTTGCCCCAAAATAAGGTAAATTTCTGCAATTTTGCCCCCAAAAAATGAAATTTCTGGAATTTTGCCCCAAAATAACAGGAATTTTTGATTTTTTCCCCAAAATAAAGGGAAATTCTGCATTTTGCCCCAGAATTAGGGGAATTTCTGCAATTTTGCTCCAAAATACGGGGAATTTTTGCCTTTTTGCCCGAAAGTAAGAGGAATGCATACCATTTTGCCATAAAAAAGTGAAATTTCTCTATTTTTGCTTCAAAATAAGGGGAATTTCTGCCTTTTTGCCTCTAAATAACTGGAATATTTGTCTTTTTCCCCCAAAACAAAGGGAATTATTGACATTTTTGCCCTAAAATAAGGGGAATTTCTGACTTATTACCCTGAAATAAGTGAAATTTCTGCAATTTTTCCCCAAAATAGGGGAAATTTCTGCTTTTTTGCCCCCAAATAAGGAGAATTTCAGCCTTTTTACCTCAAAATAAAGGGAATTTCTGCATTTTTGCCACAAAATATTAGGAATTTCTGCTTTTTTACCCCAAAATAAAGAAAATTTCTGCCTTTTTTTTTCTGCAATTTTGTGCCAAAATAAGTGAAATTTCTGCAATTTTGCCCCAACATAAGGGAAATTTCTGGCATTTTGCCCCAAAATAAGTGGAATTTCTGAGTTTTGCCCTAAAATAAGGAGAATTTCTGTCTTTTTGCCCCAACATATGGGGAATTTCTGCCTTTTTGCCCCACAATTAGGGGAATTTCTGCAATTTTGCTCCAAAATACGGGGAATTTCTGCCATTTTGCCTAAAAATAAAAGAAAAGCATAACTTTTTGCCATAAAAAAAGGAAATTTCTTCATTATTTCTCCAATATAAGGGTAATTTCTGCCTTTTTGCCTCTAAATAAGTGGAATTTCTGTACTTTTTTCCCAAAACAAAGAGAATTTATGCCTTTTTGCCCCAAAATAAGGGGAATTTCTTACTTCTTTCCCTGAAATAAGTGAAATGTCTGCAATTATGCCTCAACATAATGGAAATTTCCTACATTTTGCCCCCAAATAAAAGGAATTTCAGCCTTTTAACCTCAAAATAAGGGGAATTTCTGCATTTTTGCCACAAAATACTAGGAATTTCTGCCTTTTTGCCCCAAAATAAGGAAAATTTGTGCCTTTTTTCCCTGAAATAAGTAAAATTTCTGCAATTTTACCCCAAAATAAGTGGAATTACTGAGTTTTGCCCCAAAATAAGGAGAATTTCTGTCTTATTGCCCCAACATATAGGGAATTTCTGCCTTTTTGCCCCACAATTAGAGGAATTTCTGCAATTTTGCTCCAAAATATGGGGAATTTCTTCCTTTTTGCCCGAAAATAAGGGGAATGCATAACTTTTTGCCATATAAAAGGGAAATTTCTTCATTTTTGCTCCAAAATAGGGGAATTTCTGCCTTTTTGCCTCTAAATAAGTGGAATTTCGGTCTTTTTTCCAAAAACAAAGAAAATTTCTGTCTTTTTTGCTCCAAAATAAGGAAAATTTTTTACTTATTACCCTGAAATAAGTGAAATTTCTGCAATTTTGCCCCAAAATAAGGGAAATTTCTGCCTATTTGCCCCGAAATAAAGCGAAATTCAGCCTTTTTACCTCAAAATAAGGGGAATTTCTGCATTTTTGTCAAAAAATACACGGAATTTCTGATTTTTGCCCCATAATAAGGAAAATTTCTGCAATTTTGCCCCAAAAAAGAAGAATTTCTTCTTTTTTGCCCCAAAATAAAAGAAATTTCAGCCTTTTTACCTGAAATTACGTAAAATTACTGCAATTTTGCCCCAAATAAGGGAAATTTCTGCAATTTTGCCCCAAAATAAGGTAAATTTCTGCAATTTTGCTCCAAAATAAAGGAAGTTTCTGGAATTCTGCCCCAAAATAAAGGGAATTTCTGATTTTTGCCCCAAAATAAAGGGAATTTCTGCCTTTTGCCCCAAAATCAGGGGAATTTCTGACTTATTACCCTGAAATAAGTGAAATTTCTGCAATTTTGCCCCAAAATAAGGGAAATTTCTGCCTTTTTATCCCAAAATAAGAGGAATTTCAGCCTTATTACCTCAAAATAGGGGGGATTTCTATTTTTTTGCCCCAAAATAAAGAAAATTTCTGCCTTTTTTCCCTGAAATAAGTGAAATTTCTGCAATTTTACCCTAAAATAAGGGAAATTTTTGGAATTTTGCCACAAAATAAGGGAAATTTCTGCCTTTTCGCCCCCAAATAACGAGAATTTCAGCCTTTTTACGTCAAAATAAGAGGAATTTCTCCTTTTTTTGCCCAAAAATAAGGAAAATTTCTGCCTATGTTCTCTGAAATAAGTGACATTTCTGCAATTTTGCCAAAAAATAAGTGAAATTTCTGAAATTTTGCCCCAAAATTATGGAAATTTCTGGAATTTTGACCCAATATAAGTGGAATTTCTGAGTTTTGCCCCAAAATAAAAAGAATTTCTGTCTTTTTGCCCCAACATATAGGGAATTTTTGCTTTTATGCCAGACAATTAGGGGAATTTCTGCAATTTTGCTCCAAAACACAGGGAATTTCTGCCTTTTTGCCCAAATATAAGGGGAATGCATAACTTTTTGCCATATAAAAGGGAAATTTCTTCATTTTTGTGCCAAAATAAGGGGAATTTCTGCCTTTTTGCCTCTGAATAAGTGGAATTTCTGTCTTTTTTTGCAAAAACAAAGAGAATTTCTGCCTTTTTTGCCCCAAAATAAAGAAAATTTCTGACTTATTACCATGAAATAAGTGAAATTTCTGCAATTTTGCCCCAATATAAGGGAAATTTCTGCCTGTTGCCCCAAAATATGGGGAATTTCAGCATTTTACCTCAAAATAAGGGAAATTTCTGATTTTTGCACCAAAATATGGAGAATTTCTGCCTTTTTGCCCCAAAATAAAGGGAATTTCTGCATTTTTGCACCAATATTATGGGAATTTCTGCAATTTTGCTCCAAAATACGGGTGATTTCTGCTTTTTTGCCCGAAATTAAGTGGAATTTCTGCGTTTTTGTCCCGAAATAAGTGAAATTTCTTCAATTTTAGCCAAAAATTAGGGATTTCATATTTTTGCCCCAAAATAAGGGGAATTTCTGACATTTTGCCCTGAAATATTTAAAATTTCTGCAATTTTACCCCAAAATAAGGGGAATTTCTGTCTTTTTGCCACAAAATATACGGAATTTCTGCATTTTTGCCCCATAATGAAGAAAATTTCTGCAATTTTTTTCCAAAATGAGGGGAATTTCTTCTTTTTTGCCCCAAAATAAAGGAAATTTCAGCCTTTTTACCTGAAAATAAGTGAAATTACTGCAATTTTTGCCCCAAATAAGTGAAATTTCTGAAATTTTGCTCCAAAATAAGGTAAATTTCTGCAATTTTGCACCAAAATAAAGGAAATTTCTGCAATTATGCCCCAAAATAAGGAAAATTTCTGCCTTTTTTCTCTTAAATAAGTGAAATTTCTGCTATTTTGTCCCAAAGTAAGTGAAATTTTTGCAATTTTGCCCCAAAAATAGGGAAATGTCTGGAATTTTGCCCAAAATAAGTGGAATTTCTGAGTTTTGCCCCAAAATAAGGTGAATTTCTGTCTTTTTGCCCCAAAATAAAAAAAATTTTTGCTTTTTTTCTCTGAAATAAGTGAAATTTCTGCAATTTTGCTCTAAAATGAGGGAAATTTCTGCACTTTTTTTCTATAATAAGGGAACTTTCTGCAATTTTGCCCTAAATAAGAAGAATTTCTGTTTTTTGCCCCCAAATAATGGAAATTTCTGCAATTTTGCCCTAAAATAAGGGGAATTTCTGATTTTTGCCCCAAAATAAGGAGAATTTCTGCCTTTTTGCCCCAAAATAAAGAAAATTACTGTATTTTTTACCCCAAAATTAGGTGAATTTCTTCAATTTTTCTCCAAAATACGGGGATTTTCTGCCTTTTTCGCTGAAAATAAGGGGAATTTCTCCCAGTTTGCCGCGAAATAAGTGAAATTTCGGCAGTTTTACCCCAAAATGAGGGGAATTTCTGCCTTTTTTTCTAAAAATTAGGGGAATTTCTGCAATTTTGCTCCAAAATACAGGAAATTTCTGCCTTTTTGCCCGAAAATAAAGGGAATGTATACCTTTTTGCCATAAAAAAATGAAATTTCTTCATTTTTGCCCCAAAATAAATGGATTTTCCACCTTTTTACCCAAAAAAGTGCAATTTCTGCATTTTCCCCAAAAATAAACAAAATTTCTGTCTTTTTGCCCAAAATAAGGAGAATTTCTGACTTTTTGCCCCAAAATAAGGGGAATTTCAGCCTTTTTACTTCAAAATAAGGGGAATTTCTGCCTTTTTGCCCGCAAAATAAAGGGAATTTCTTCATTTTTGCACCAATATTAGGGGAATTTCTGCAAATTTGCTCCAAAATACGGGTCATTTCTGCCTTTATGCCCGAAATTAAGTGAAATTTCTGCCTTTTTGTCCCAAAACAAGTGAAATTTCTACAATTTTAGCCAAAAATTAGGGATTTCATCTTTTTGCCCAAAAATAAGGGGAAATTCTGCCATTTTGCCCTGAAATATTTGAAATTTCTGCAATTTTACCCCAAAATAAAGGGAATTTCTGCCATTTTGCCCCAGAATAAAGGGAATTTCAGCCTTATTACCCCAAAATAAGGGGAATTTTTGCCTTTTTTCCCCAATATATAAGAAATTTCTCCCTTTTTGCCCCATAATAAAGAAAATTTCTGCAATTTTGCCCCAAAATAAGGGTAATTTCTGATTTTTGCCCCAAAATATAGATAATTTCTGCCTTTTGCCCCAAAAATAGGGGAATTTCTGCAATTTTGCTCCAAAATACATGGAATTTCTGCCTTTTTGCACAAATATAAGTGGAATGCATACCTTTTTGCCATAAAAAAGAAAAATTTCTTCATTTTTGCTCCAAAATAAGGGGAATTTCTGCCTTTTTGCCTCTAAATAAGTGGAATTTCTGTCTTTTCCCTCAAAACAATGGGAATTTCTGTCTTTTTTGTGCCAAATTAAGGAGATTTCTGACTTATTACCCTGAAAAAAGTGAAATTTCTAAAATTTTGCCCCAAAATAAGGGAAATTTCTGCCTTTTTGCCCCCAAATAAGAGGAATTTCAGGCTTTTTCCTTCAAAATGAAGGGAATTTCTGAATTTTGGCACAAAATATTAGGAATTTCTGGCTTTTTGCCACATAATAAGGAAAATTTCTGCAATTTTGCCCCAAAATAAGGGGAATTTCTCTTTTTTTGCCCCAAAATAAAGGAAATTTCAGCCTTTATACCTTAAAATAAGTGTAATTACTGCAATTTTAGCCCAAATAAGGGAAATTGCTGCAATTTTGCCCCAAAATAAGGTAAATTCCTGCAATTTTGCTTCAAAATAAAGGAAATTTCTTGAACTTTGCCCCAAAATAAGGGGAATTTCTGATTTTTGCCCCAAAATATAGATAATTTCTGCCTTTTGCCCCCAAAATAGGGGAATTTCTGCAATTTTGCTCCAAAATACATGGAATTTCTGCCTTTTTGCCCGAAAATAAGTGGAATGCATACCTTTTTGCTATAAAAAAGGAAATTTCTTCATTTTTGCTCCAAAATAAGGGGAATTTCTGCCTTTTTGCCTCTAAATAAGTGGAATTTCTCTATTTTTCCCCCAAAACAAAGGGAATTTCTGTCTTTTTTGCGCCAAATTAAAGAGATTTCTGACTTATTACCCTGAAAAAAGTGAAATTTCTGAAATTTTGCCCCAAAATAAAGGAAATTTCTGCCTTTTTGCCCCCAAATAAGGGGAATTCCAGCCATTTTCCTTCAAAATAAGGGGAATTTCTGAATTGTGGCACAAAATATTAGGAATTTCTGGCTTTTTGCCCCATAATAAGGAAAATTTCTGCAATTTTGCCTTAAAATAAGGGGAATTTCTCCTTTTTTGCCCCAAAATAAAGGAAATTTCAACCTTTTTACCATAAAATAGGTGAAATTACTGCAATTTTACCCCAGATAAGGGAAATTTCTGCAATTTTGCCCCAAAATAAGGTAAATTTCTGCAATTTTGTTCCAAAATAAAGGAAATTTCTAGAATTTATCCCCAAAATAAGGGAAATTTTTTATTTTTGCCCCAAAATAAAGAGAATATCTGCCTTTTGCCCCAAAATTAGGGGAATTTCTGCAATTTTGCTCAAAAATACGGGGAATTTCTGCCTTTATGCCCAAAAATAAGGGGAATACATACCTTTTTGCCATAAAAAAGTCAAATTTCTTCATTTTTGTTCCAAAATAAGGGAAATTTCTGCTTTTTTGCCTCTAAATAATTGGAATTTCTGTCATTTTCTCCCAAAACAAAGGGAATTTCTGACTTTTTTGCCCCAAAATAAGTGGAATTTCTGACTTATTACCCTAAAATAAGTAAAATTTCTGCAATTTTGCCCCAAAATTAGGTAAATTTCTGCCTTTTTGCCCCCAAATAGGGGGGAATTTCAGCCTTTTTATTTCAAAATAAAGGGAATTTCTGCATTTTTGCCACAAAATATTAAGAATTTCTGCCTTTTTGCCCCAAAATAAGGAAACTTTCTGCCTTTTTTTTTAAATAAGTGAAATTTCTGCAATTTTGCCGCAAAATAAGTGGAATTTCTGAGTTTTGCCCCAAAATACGGAGAATTTCAGTCTTTTTGCCACAACATATAGGGAATTTCTGCCTTTTTGCCCCACAATTAGGGGTATTTCTGCAATTTTGCTCCAAAATACGGGGAATTTCTGCTTTTTTGACCGAAAATAAGGGGAATGCATACCTTTTTGCTATAAAAAAGGAAATTTCTTCATTTTTGCTCCAAAATAAGGAGAATTTCTGCCTTTTTGCCTCTAAATAAGTGGAATTTCTGTTTTCCCCCAAAACAAAGGGAATTTCTGTCTTTTTTGTCCCAAAATAAGGAAAATTTCTTACTTATTACCTTGTAATACGTGAAATTTCTGCAATTTTACCTCACAATAAGAGAAATTTCTTCCTTTTTGCCCCCAAATAAGGGGAATTTCAGCCTTTTTACCTCAAAATAAGGGGAATTTCTGCCTTTTTGCCCCATAAAAAGAAAATTTCTGCAATTTTGCCCAAATAAGAGAAATTTCTGCTTTTTTGCCCCAAAATAAAGGAAATTTCAGCCTTTTTACCTGAAAATATGTGAAATTACTGCAATTTTTGCACCAAATAAGTGAAATTTCTGAAATTTTGCCCCAAAATAAGGTAAATTTCTGCAATTTTGCACCAAAATAAAAGAAATTTCTGCAATTATGCCCCAAAATAATGAAAATTTCTGCCTTTTTTCTCTGAAATAAGTGAAATTTCTGCAATTTTGCCCCAAAGTAAGTGAAATTTTTGCAATTTTGCCCCAAAAATAAAAAAATTTCTGGTATTTTGCCCAAAATAAGTAGAATTTCTGAGTTTTGCCCCAAAATAAGGTGAATTTCTGCCTTTTTGCCCCAAAATAAGAAAAATTTTGCAATTTTTTACCAAAATAAAAGAAATTTCTGTCTTTTTGCCCCAAAATAAGAGAAATTTCTGCCTTTTTTCTGAAATAAGTGAAATTTCTGCAATTTTGCCCCAAAATAAGGGAAATTTTTGCAATTTTGCCCCAATGTAAAGGAAATTTCTGCAATTTTGCCCCAAAATAAGGGGAATTTCTGACTTTTTGCTCCCAAAATAAGGAGATTTTCTGTGTTTTTGCCCCAAAATGAGGAGAATTTCTCCCTTTTTGCCCGAAAATTATGAGAATTTCTGCAATTTTGCTTCAAAATAAAAGGAATTTCTAACTTTAAGCTCCAAAATATAGGGAATTTCTGCATTTTCCCCCAATATTTGGGGAATTTCTGCATTTTACCTCTAAATAAGAAGAATTTCTGCCTTTTGCTCCAAAATATGGGAAATTTCTGCTTTTTTGTTCCAAAATAAGGAAAATTTCTTCAATTTTGTACCATAACAAAAGAAATTTCTGCTTTTTGCCCCAAAATAAGGGGAATTTCTGACTTTTTGCCCTGAAATAAATGAAATTTCTGCAATTTTGCCCGAAAATAAGGGAAATTTGTGCCTTTTTGCCCAAAATAAGAAGAATTTCTGCCTTTTGCCCCAAAATATGGGGAATTTCAGCATTTAATCTCAAAATAAGGGGAATTTCAGGCTTTTTGAACAAAAATATGGGAAATTTCTGCCTTTTTGCCCCAAAATAAAGAGAATTTCTGAATTTTGCATTAATATTTGGGGAATTTCTTCAATTTTGCTCCAAAATACGGGTCATTTCTGCCTTTATGCCTGAAATTAAGTGGAATTTCTGCCTTTTTGTCCTGAAATAAGTGAAATTTCTTCAATTTTAGCCAAAAACTAGGGATTTCATCTTTTTGCCCCAAAATAAGGGGAATTTCTGCCATTTTGCTCCAAAATACAGGGAATTTCTGCTTTTTTGCCCGAAAATAAGGGGAATGCATATCTTTTTGCCATATAAAAGGGAAATTTCTTCATTTTTGCTCAACAATAAGGGGAATTTCTCCTTTTTTGCCAATAAATAAGTGGAATTTCTGTCTTTTTCCCCCAAAACAAAGGGAATTTCTGTTTTTTTGCCCCAAAATAAGGGGAATTTCTGAATTATTACCCTGAAATAAGTGAAATTTCTGCAATTTTGCCCCAACATAAGGGAAATTTCTGCCTTTTTGCCCCCAAATAAGGGGAATTTCAGCCTTTTTACCTCAAAATAAGGGGAATTTCTGCATTTTTGCCACAAAATATTAGGAATTTCTGCCTTTTTGCCTCAAAATAAGGAAAATTTCTGCCTTTTTTCCCTGAAATAAGTGAAATTTCTGCAATTTTGCCCCAAAATAAGTGTAATTTCTGCAATTTTCCCCAAAATAAGGGAAATTTCTGGAATTTTGCCGCAATTAAGTGGAATTTCTGAGGTTTTCCCCAAAATAATGAGAATCTCGGTCTCTTTGCCCCAACATATAGGGAATTTCTGCCTTTTTGCCCCACAATTAGGGGAATTTCTGAAATTTTGCTCCAAAATACAGGGAATTTCTGCTTTTTTGCCCGAAAATAAGGGGAATGCATACCTTTTTGCCATAAAAAAGGGAAATTTCTTCATTTTTGCCCCAAAGTATGGGGAATTTCTGTTTTTTGCCCCCAAATAAGGGAAATTTCTTCAATTTTGCCCTAAAATAAAGGGAATTTCTGCCTTTTGCCCCAAAATAAGGAGAATTTCTGCCTTTTTGCCCCAAAATAAAGAAAATTACTATATTTTTTACCCCAAAATTAGGTGAATATCTTCAATTTTGCTCCAAAATATGGGGATTTTCTGCCTTTTTCGCTGAAAATAAGGGGAATTTCTGCATTTTGCCGCGAAATAAGTGAAATTTCTGCAGTTTTACCCCAAAATAAGGGGAATTTCTGCTTTTTTGCCACAAAATTAGGGGAATTTCTGCAATTTTGCTCCAAAATAAGGGGAATTTCTGCCTTTTTGGCTGAAAATAAATGGAATGTTTAACATTTTGCCATAAAAAACGGAAATTTCTTCATTTTTGCCCGAAAATAAGGGGATTTTCCGCCTTTTTGACTCAAAATAAGTGCAATTTCTGCCTTTTCCCCAAAAATAAGTGAAATTTCTGTCTTTTTGTTCCAAAATAAGGGGAATTTCTGACTTTTTGCCCAAAAAAAGGTGAATTTCAGCCTATTTACCTCAAAATAAGGGGAATTTCTGCCTTTTTGCCCCAAAATAAGAAAATGTCTGCCTTTTTTCTAAAATAAGTGAAATTTCTGCAATTTTGCCCCAAAATAAGGGAAATTTCTGCAATTTTGCCCCAATGTAAAGGAAATTTCTGCAATTTTGCCCCAAAATAAGGGGAATTTTTGACCTTTTGCTCCCGAAAAAATGAGATTTTCTGTCTTTTTGCCCCAAAATAAGGAGAAGTTCCAGATTTTTGCCCAAAAATTATGAGAATTTCTACAATTTTCCTTCAAAATACGGGGAATTTCTGCCTTTTAGCCCCAAAATAAAGGGAATTTCTGCATTTTCACCCAATATTTGGGGAATTTCTGCATTTTACCTCTAAATAAGGGGAATTTCTGCATTTTACATCAAAATAAGAAGAATTTCTGCCTTTTGCCCAAAAATATGAGGAATTTCTGCCTTTTTGTTCCAAAATAGGGAAAATTTCTTCAATTTTGTACTATAATAAAAGAAATTTCTGCTTTTTGCCCCAAAATAAGAGGAATTTCTGACTTTTTGCCCTGAAATAAATGAAATTTCTGCAATTTTGCCCGAAAATAAGGGAAATTTGTGCCTTTTTGCCCCAGAATAGGGGGAATTTCTGCCTTTTGCCCCAAAATATGGGGAATTTCTGCCTTTATGTCCGAAAATAAGAAGAATGCATAACTTTTTGCCATAAAAAAAATTTCTTCATTTTTGCTCCAAAATAAGGGGAATTTCTGCTTTTTTGCCTCTAAATAAGTGGAATTTCTGTCTTTTTCCCCCAAAACAAAGGGAATTTCTGTCTTTTTTGCCCCAAAATAAGGAAAATTTCTGACTTATTATCTTGAAATAAGTGAATTTTCTGCAATTTTGCCCCAATATAAGGGAAATTTCTGGCTTTTTGCCCCCAAATAAGAGGAATTTCAGCCTTTTTACCTCAAAATAAGTGAAATTTCTGCATTTTTGCCACGAAATTTACGGAATTTCTGACTTTTTGCCTCATAATAAGGAAAATTTCTGCAATTTTGCCCCAAATTAAAGGAAATTTTTGAATTTTGCCCCTAAATAAGGGGAATTTCTGATTTTTGCCCCAAAATAAAGAGAATTTCTGGCTTTGGCCCCAAAATTAAAGGAATATCTGCAATTTTGCTCCAAAATACGGGGAATTTCTGCCTTTTTGCCCGAAAATAAGGGGAATGCATATTTTTTTGCCATAAAAAAGTGAAATTTCTTCATTTTTGCTCCAAAATAAGGATAATTTCTGCTTTTTTGCCCCCAAAAGGAGGAATTTCAGCCTTTTTACATCAAATTAAGGGGAATTTCTGCATTTTTGCCACAAAATATTAGGAATTTCTGCCTTTTTGCCCCAAAATAAGGAAAATTTCTGCCTTTTTTTCACTGAAATAAGTGAAATTTCTTCAATTTTGCCCCAAAATATGTGGAATTTCTGAGTTTTGCCCCACAATAAAGAGAATTTCTCTCTTTTTGCCCCAACATATAGGGAATTTCTGCCTTTTGGCCACACAATTAGGGGAATTTCTGAAATTTTGCTCCAAAATACGGGGAATTTCTGCCTTTTTGCCCGAAAATAAGGGGAATGCATACCTTTTTGCCATATAAAAGGGAAATTTCTTCATTTTTGCTCTAAAATAAGGGGAATTTCTACCTTTTTGCCTCTAAATAAGTGGAATATCTGTCTTTTCCCCCCATAAAACGGGAATTTCTTTCTTTTTTGCCCCAAAATAAGAGAAATTTCTAACTTATTACTCTGAAATAAGTGAAATTTCTGCAATTTTGCCACAAAATAAGGGAAATTTCTGCTTTTGCCCCCAAATAAGGGGAATTTCAGTGTTTTTACCTCAAAATAAGGGGAATTTCTGCATTTTTGCCACAAAATATACAAAATTTCTGCCTTTTTGCCACATAATAAGGAAAATTTCTCCAATTTTTCCCCAAAATAAGAAGAATTTCTCCTTTTTTGTCCAAAAATAAAGGAAATTTCAGTCTTTTTACCTGAAAATATGTGAAATTACTTCAATTTTGCCCCAAATAAGGGAAATTTCTGCAATTTTGCCCCAAAATAAGGTAAATTTCTGCAATTTTGCCCCCAAAAATGAAATTTCTGGAATTTTGCCCCAAAATAACAGGAATTTCTGATTTTTTCCCCAAAATAAAGGGAAATTCTGCATTTTGCCCCAGAATTAGGGGAATTTCTGCAATTTTGCTCCAAAATACGGGGAATTTTTGCCTTTTTGCCCGAAAATAAGAGGAATGCATACCATTTTGCCATAAAAAAGTGAAATTTCTCTATTTTTGCTCCAAAATAAGGGGAATTTCTGCCTTTTTGCCTCTAAATAACTGGAATTTTTGTCTTTTTCCCCCAAAACAAAGGGAATTATTGACATTTTTGCCCTAAAATAAGGGGAATTTCTGACTTATTACCCTGAAATAAGTGAAATTTCTGCAATTTTTCCCCAAAATAGGGGAAATTTCTGCTTTTTCGCCCCCAAATAAGGAGAATTTCAGCCTTTTTACCTCAAAATAAAGGGAATTTCTGCATTTTTGCCACAAAATATTAGGAATTTCTGCTTTTTTACCCCAAAATAAAGAAAATTTCTGCCTTTTTTTTTCTGCAATTTTGTGCCAAAATAAGTGAAATTTCTGCAATTTTGCCCCAACATAAGGGAAATTTCTGGCATTTTGCCCCAAAATAAGTGGAATTTCTGAGTTTTGCCCTAAAATAAGGAGAATTTCTGTCTTTTTGCCCCAACATATGGGGAATTTCTGCCTTTTTGCCCCACAATTAGGGGAATTTCTGCAATTTTGCTCCAAAATACGGGGAATTTCTGCAATTTTGCCTAAAAATAAAAGAAAAGCATAACTTTTTGCCATAAAAAAAGGAAATTTCTTCATTATTTCTCCAATATAAGGGTAATTTCTGCCTTTTTGCCTCTAAATAAGTGGAATTTCTGTACTTTTTTCCCAAAACAAAGAGAATTTATGCCTTTTTGCCCCAAAATAAGGGGAATTTCTTACTTCTTTCCCTGAAATAAGTGAAATGTCTGCAATTATGCCTCAACATAATGGAAATTTCCTACATTTTGCCCCCAAATAAAAGGAATTTCAGCCTTTTAACCTCAAAATAAGGGGAATTTCTGCATTTTTGCCACAAAATACTAGGAATTTCTGCCTTTTTGCCCCAAAATAAGGAAAATTTGTGCCTTTTTTCCCTGAAATAAGTAAAATTTCTGCAATTTTACCCCAAAATAAGTGGAATTACTGAGTTTTGCCCCAAAATAAGGAGAATTTCTGTCTTATTGCCCCAACATATAGGGAATTTCTGCCTTTTTGCCCCACAATTAGAGGAATTTCTGCAATTTTGCTCCAAAATATGGGGAATTTCTTCCTTTTTGCCCGAAAATAAGGGGAATGCATAACTTTTTGCCATATAAAAGGGAAATTTCTTCATTTTTGCTCCAAAATAAGGGGAATTTCTGCCTTTTTGCCTCTAAATAAGTGGAATTTCGGTCTTTTTTCCAAAAACAAAGAAAATTTCTGTCTTTTTTGCTCCAAAATAAGGAAAATTTTTTACTTATTACCCTGAAATAAGTGAAATTTCTGCAATTTTGCCCCAAAATAAGGGAAATTTCTGCCTATTTGCCCCGAAATAAAGCGAAATTCAGCCTTTTTACCTCAAAATAAGGGGAATTTCTGCATTTTTGTCAAAAAATACACGGAATTTCTGATTTTTGCCCCATAATAAGGAAAATTTCTGCAATTTTGCCCCAAAAAAGAAGAATTTCTTCTTTTTTGCCCCAAAATAAAAGAAATTTCAGCCTTTTTACCTGAAATTACGTAAAATTACTGCAATTTTGCCCCAAATAAGGGAAATTTCTGCAATTTTGCCCCAAAATAAGGTAAATTTCTGCAATTTTGCTCCAAAATAAAGGAAATTTCTGGAATTCTGCCCCAAAATAAAGGGAATTTCTGATTTTTGCCCCAAAATAAAGGGAATTTCTGCCTTTTGCCCCAAAATCAGGGGAATTTCTGACTTATTACCCTGAAATAAGTGAAATTTCTGCAATTTTGCCCCAAAATAAGGGAAATTTCTGCCTTTTTATCCCAAAATAAGAGGAATTTCAGCCTTATTACCTCAAAATAGGGGGGATTTCTATTTTTTTGCCCCAAAATAAAGAAAATTTCTGCCTTTTTTCCCTGAAATAAGTGAAATTTCTGCAATTTTACCCTAAAATAAGGGAAATTTTTGGAATTTTGCCACAAAATAAGGGAAATTTCTGCCTTTTCGCCCCCAAATAACGAGAATTTCAGCCTTTTTACGTCAAAATAAGAGGAATTTCTCCTTTTTTTGCCCAAAAATAAGGAAAATTTCTGCCTATGTTCTCTGAAATAAGTGACATTTCTGCAATTTTGCCAAAAAATAAGTGAAATTTCTGAAATTTTGCCCCAAAATTATGGAAATTTCTGGAATTTTGACCCAATATAAGTGGAATTTCTGAGTTTTGCCCCAAAATAAAAAGAATTTCTGTCTTTTTGCCCCAACATATAGGGAATTTTTGCTTTTATGCCAGACAATTAGGGGAATTTCTGCAATTTTGCTCCAAAACACAGGGAATTTCTGCCTTTTTGCCCAAATATAAGGGGAATGCATACCTTTTTGCCATATAAAAGGGAAATTTCTTCATTTTTGTGCCAAAATAAGGGGAATTTCTGCCTTTTTGCCTCTGAATAAGTGGAATTTCTTTCTTTTTTTGCAAAAACAAAGAGAATTTCTGCCTTTTTTGCCCCAAAATAAAGAAAATTTCTGACTTATTACCATGAAATAAGTGAAATTTCTGCAATTTTGCCCCAATATAAGGGAAATTTCTGCCTGTTGCCCCAAAATATGGGGAATTTCAGCATTTTACCTCAAAATAAGGGAAATTTCTGATTTTTGCACCAAAATATGGAGAATTTCTGCCTTTTTGCCCCAAAATAAAGGGAATTTCTGCATTTCTGCACCAATATTAAGGGAATTTCTGCAATTTTGCTCCAAAATACGGGTGATTTCTGCTTTTTTGCCCGAAATTAAGTGGAATTTCTGCGTTTTTGTCCCGAAATAAGTGAAATTTCTTCAATTTTAGCCAAAAATTAGGGATTTCATATTTTTGCCCCAAAATAAGGGGAATTTCTGACATTTTGCCCTGAAATATTTAAAATTTCTGCAATTTTACCCCAAAATAAGGGGAATTTCTGTCTTTTTGCCACAAAATATACGGAATTTCTGCCTTTTTGCCCCATAATGAAGAAAATTTCTGCAATTTTTTCCCAAAATGAGGGGAATTTCTTCTTTTTTGCCCCAAAATAAAGGAAATTTCAGCCTTTTTACCTGAAAATAAGTGAAATTACTGCAATTTTTGCCCCAAATAAGTGAAATTTCTGAAATTTTGCTCCAAAATAAGGTAAATTTCTGCAATTTTGCACCAAAATAAAGGAAATTTCTGCAATTATGCCCCAAAATAAGGAAAATTTCTGCCTTTTTTCTCTTAAATAAGTGAAATTTCTGCTATTTTGTCCCAAAGTAAGTGAAATTTTTGCAATATTGCCCCAAAAATAGGGAAATGTCTGGAATTTTGCCCAAAATAAGTGGAATTTCTGAGTTTTGCCCCAAAATAAGGTGAATTTCTGTCTTTTTGCCCCAAAATAAAAAAAATTTTTGCTTTTTTTCTCTGAAATAAGTGAAATTTCTGCAATTTTGCTCTAAAATGAGGGAAATTTCTGCACTTTTTTTCTATAATAAGGGAACTTTCTGCAATTTTGCCCTAAATAAGAAGAATTTCTGTTTTTTGCCCCCAAATAATGGAAATTTCTGCAATTTTGCCCTAAAATAAGGGGAATTTCTGATTTTTGCCCCAAAATAAGGAGAATTTCTGCCTTTTTGCCCCAAAATAAAGAAAATTACTGTATTTTTTACCCCAAAATTAGGTGAATTTCTTCAATTTTTCTCCAAAATACGGGGATTTTCTGCCTTTTTCGCTGAAAATAAGGGGAATTTCTCCCAGTTTGCCGCGAAATAAGTGAAATTTCGGCAGTTTTACCCCAAAATGAGGGGAATTTCTGCCTTTTTTTCTAAAAATTAGGGGAATTTCTGCAATTTTGCTCCAAAATACAGGAAATTTCTGCCTTTTTGCCCGAAAATAAAGGGAATGTATACCTTTTTGCCATAAAAAAATGAAATTTCTTCATTTTTGCCCCAAAATAAATGGATTTTCCACCTTTTTGACCCAAAAAAGTGCAATTTCTGCATTTTCCCCAAAAATAAACAAAATTTCTGTCTTTTTGCCCAAAATAAGGGGAATTTCTGACTTTTTGCCCCAAAATAAGGGGAATTTCAGCCTTTTTACTTCAAAATAAGGGGAATTTCTGCCTTTTTGCCCGCAAAATAAAGGGAATTTCTGCATTTTTGCACCAATATTAGGGGAATTTCTGCAAATTTGCTCCAAAATACGGGTCATTTCTGCCTTTATGCCCGAAATTAAGTGAAATTTCTGCCTTTTTGTCCCAAAACAAGTGAAATTTCTACAATTTTAGCCAAAAATTAGGGATTTCATCTTTTTGCCCAAAAATAAGGGGAAATTCTGCCATTTTGCCCTGAAATATTTGAAATTTCTGCAATTTTACCCCAAAATAAAGGGAATTTCTGCCATTTTGCCCCAGAATAAAGGGAATTTCAGCCTTATTACCCCAAAATAAGGGGAATTTTTGCCTTTTTTCCCCAATATATAAGAAATTTCTCCCTTTTTGCCCCATAATAAAGAAAATTTCTGCAATTTTGCCCCAAAATAAGGGTAATTTCTGATTTTTGCCCCAAAATATAGATAATTTCTGCCTTTTGCCCCAAAAATAGGGGAATTTCTGCAATTTTGCTCCAAAATACATGGAATTTCTGCCTTTTTGCCCAAATATAAGTGGAATGCATACCTTTTTGCCATAAAAAAGAAAAATTTCTTCATTTTTGCTCCAAAATAAGGGGAATTTCTGCCTTTTTGCCTCTAAATAAGTGGAATTTCTGTCTTTTCCCTCAAAACAATGGGAATTTCTGTCTTTTTTGTGCCAAATTAAGGAGATTTCTGACTTATTACCCTGAAAAAAGTGAAATTTCTAAAATTTTGCCCCAAAATAAGGGAAATTTCTGCCTTTTTGCCCCCAAATAAGAGGAATTTCAGGCTTTTTCCTTCAAAATAAAGGGAATTTCTGAATTTTGGCACAAAATATTAGGAATTTCTGGCTTTTTGCCACATAATAAGGAAAATTTCTGCAATTTTGCCCCAAAATAAGGGGAATTTCTGATTTTTGCCCCAAAATATAGATAATTTCTGCCTTTTGCCCCCAAAATAAGGTAAATTTCTGCAATTTTGCTCCAAAATACATGGAATTTCTGCCTTTTTGCCCGAAAATAAGTGGAATGCATACCTTTTTGCTATAAAAAAGGAAATTTCTTCATTTTTGCTCCAAAATAAGGGGAATTTCTGCCTTTTTGCCTCTAAATAAGTGGAATTTCTCTATTTTTCCCCCAAAACAAAGGGAATTTCTGTCTTTTTTGCGCCAAATTAAAGAGATTTCTGACTTATTACCCTGAAAAAAGTGAAATTTCTGAAATTTTGCCCCAAAATAAAGGAAATTTCTGCCTTTTTGCCCCCAAATAAGGGGAATTCCAGCCATTTTCCTTCAAAATAAGGGGAATTTCTGAATTGTGGCACAAAATATTAGGAATTTCTGGCTTTTTGCCCCATAATAAGGAAAATTTCTGCAATTTTGCCTTAAAATAAGGGGAATTTCTCCTTTTTTGCCCCAAAATAAAGGAAATTTCAACCTTTTTACCATAAAATAGGTGAAATTACTGCAATTTTACCCCAGATAAGGGAAATTTCTGCAATTTTGCCCCAAAATAAGGTAAATTTCTGCAATTTTGTTCCAAAATAAAGGAAATTTCTAGAATTTATCCCCAAAATAAGGGGAATTTTTTATTTTTGCCCCAAAATAAAGAGAATATCTGCCTTTTGCCCCAAAATTAGGGGAATTTCTGCAATTTTGCTCAAAAATACGGGGAATTTCTGCCTTTATGCCCGAAAATAAGGGGAATACATACCTTTTTGCCATAAAAAAGTCAAATTTCTTCATTTTTGTTCCAAAATAAGGGAAATTTCTGCTTTTTTGCCTCTAAATAATTGGAATTTCTGTCATTTTCTCCCAAAACAAAGGGAATTTCTGACTTTTTTGCCCCAAAATAAGTGGAATTTCTGACTTATTACCCTAAAATAAGTAAAATTTCTGCAATTTTGCCCCAAAATTAGGTAAATTTCTGCCTTTTTGCCCCCAAATAGGGGGGAATTTCAGCCTTTTTATTTCAAAATAAAGGGAATTTCTGCATTTTTGCCACAAAATATTAAGAATTTCTGCCTTTTTGCCACAAAATAAGTAAACTTTCTGCCTTTTTTTTTAAATAAGTGAAATTTCTGCAATTTTGCCGCAAAATAAGTGGAATTTCTGAGTTTTGCCCCAAAATACGGAGAATTTCAGTCTTTTTGCCACAACATATAGGGAATTTCTGCCTTTTTGCCCCACAATTAGGGGTATTTCTGCAATTTTGCTCCAAAATACGGGGAATTTCTGCTTTTTTGACCGAAAATAAGGGGAATGCATACCTTTTTGCTATAAAAAAGGAAATTTCTTCATTTTTGCTCCAAAATAAGGAGAATTTCTGCCTTTTTGCCTCTAAATAAGTGGAATTTCTGTTTTCCCCCAAAACAAAGGGAATTTCTGTCTTTTTTGTCCCAAAATAAGGAAAATTTCTTACTTATTACCTTGTAATACGTGAAATTTCTGCAATTTTACCTCACAATAAGAGAAATTTCTTCCTTTTTGCCCCCAAATAAGGGGAATTTCAGCCTTTTTACCTCAAAATAAGGGGAATTTCTGCCTTTTTGCCCCATAAAAAGAAAATTTCTGCAATTTTGCCCAAATAAGAGAAATTTCTGCTTTTTTGCCCCAAAATAAAGGAAATTTCAGCCTTTTTACCTGAAAATATGTGAAATTACTGCAATTTTTGCACCAAATAAGTGAAATTTCTGAAATTTTGCCCCAAAATAAGGTAAATTTCTGCAATTTTGCACCAAAATAAAAGAAATTTCTGCAATTATGCCCCAAAATAATGAAAATTTCTGCCTTTTTTCTCTGAAATAAGTGAAATTTCTGCAATTTTGCCCCAAAGTAAGTGAAATTTTTGCAATTTTGCCCCAAAAATAAAAAAATTTCTGGTATTTTGCCCAAAATAAGTAGAATTTCTGAGTTTTGCACCAAAATAAGGTGAATTTCTGCCTTTTTGCCCCAAAATAAGAAAAATTTTGCATTTTTTTACCAAAATAAAAGAAATTTCTGTCTTTTTGCCCCAAAATAAGAGAAATTTCTGCCTTTTTTCTGAAATAAGTGAAATTTCTGCAATTTTGCCCCAAAATAAGGGAAATTTTTGCAATTTTGCCCCAATGTAAAGGAAATTTCTGCAATTTTGCCCCAAAATAAGGGGAATTTCTGACTTTTTGCTCCCAAAATAAGGAGATTTTCTGTGTTTTTGCCCCAAAATGAGGAGAATTTCTCCCTTTTTGCCCGAAAATTATGAGAATTTCTGCAATTTTGCTTCAAAATAAAAGGAATTTCTAACTTTAAGCTCCAAAATATAGGGAATTTCTGCATTTTCCCCCAATATTTGGGGAATTTCTGCATTTTACCTCTAAATAAGAAGAATTTCTGCCTTTTGCTCCAAAATATGGGAAATTTCTGCTTTTTTGTTCCAAAATAAGGAAAATTTCTTCAATTTTGTACCATAACAAAAGAAATTTCTGCTTTTTGCCCCAAAATAAGGGGAATTTCTGACTTTTTGCCCTGAAATAAATGAAATTTCTGCAATTTTGCCCGAAAATAAGGGAAATTTGTGCCTTTTTGCCCAAAATAAGAAGAATTTCTGCCTTTTGCCCCAAAATATGGGGAATTTCAGCATTTAATCTCAAAATAAGGGGAATTTCAGGCTTTTTGAACAAAAATATGGGAAATTTCTGCCTTTTTGCCCCAAAATAAAGAGAATTTCTGAATTTTGCATTAATATTTGGGGAATTTCTTCAATTTTGCTCCAAAATACGGGTCATTTCTGCCTTTATGCCTGAAATTAAGTGGAATTTCTGCCTTTTTGTCCTGAAATAAGTGAAATTTCTTCAATTTTAGCCAAAAACTAGGGATTTCATCTTTTTGCCCCAAAATAAGGGGAATTTCTGCCATTTTGCTCCAAAATACAGGGAATTTCTGCTTTTTTGCCCGAAAATAAGGGGAATGCATATCTTTTTGCCATATAAAAGGGAAATTTCTTCATTTTTGCTCAACAATAAGGGGAATTTCTCCTTTTTTGCCAATAAATAAGTGGAATTTCTGTCTTTTTCCCCCAAAACAAAGGGAATTTCTGTTTTTTTGCCCCAAAATAAGGGGAATTTCTGAATTATTACCCTGAAATAAGTGAAATTTCTGCAATTTTGCCCCAACATAAGGGAAATTTCTGCCTTTTTGCCCCCAAATAAGGGGAATTTCAGCCTTTTTACCTCAAAATAAGGGGAATTTCTGCATTTTTGCCACAAAATATTAGGAATTTCTGCCTTTTTGCCTCAAAATAAGGAAAATTTCTGCCTTTTTTCCCTGAAATAAGTGAAATTTCTGCAATTTTGCCCCAAAATAAGTGTAATTTCTGCAATTTTCCCCAAAATAAGGGAAATTTCTGGAATTTTGCCGCAATTAAGTGGAATTTCTGAGGTTTTCCCCAAAATAATGAGAATCTCGGTCTCTTTGCCCCAACATATAGGGAATTTCTGCCTTTTTGCCCCACAATTAGGGGAATTTCTGAAATTTTGCTCCAAAATACAGGGAATTTCTGCTTTTTTGCCCGAAAATAAGGGGAATGCATACCTTTTTGCCATAAAAAAGGGAAATTTCTTCATTTTTGCCCCAAAGTATGGGGAATTTCTGTTTTTTGCCCCCAAATAAGGGAAATTTCTTCAATTTTGCCCTAAAATAAAGGGAATTTCTGCCTTTTGCCCCAAAATAAGGAGAATTTCTGCCTTTTTGCCCCAAAATAAAGAAAATTACTATATTTTTTACCCCAAAATTAGGTGAATATCTTCAATTTTGCTCCAAAATATGGGGATTTTCTGCCTTTTTCGCTGAAAATAAGGGGAATTTCTGCATTTTGCCGCGAAATAAGTGAAATTTCTGCAGTTTTACCCCAAAATAAGGGGAATTTCTGCTTTTTTGCCACAAAATTAGGGGAATTTCTGCAATTTTGCTCCAAAATAAGGGGAATTTCTGCCTTTTTGGCTGAAAATAAATGGAATGTTTAACATTTTGCCATAAAAAACGGAAATTTCTTCATTTTTGCCCGAAAATAAGGGGATTTTCCGCCTTTTTGACTCAAAATAAGTGCAATTTCTGCCTTTTCCCCAAAAATAAGTGAAATTTCTGTCTTTTTGTTCCAAAATAAGGGGAATTTCTGACTTTTTGCCCAAAAAAAGGTGAATTTCAGCCTATTTACCTCAAAATAAGGGGAATTTCTGCCTTTTTGCCCCAAAATAAGAAAATGTCTGCCTTTTTTCTAAAATAAGTGAAATTTCTGCAATTTTGCCCCAAAATAAGGGAAATTTCTGCAATTTTGCCCCAATGTAAAGGAAATTTCTGCAATTTTGCCCCAAAATAAGGGGAATTTTTGACCTTTTGCTCCCGAAAAAATGAGATTTTCTGTCTTTTTGCCCCAAAATAAGGAGAAGTTCCAGATTTTTGCCCAAAAATTATGAGAATTTCTACAATTTTCCTTCAAAATACGGGGAATTTCTGCCTTTTAGCCCCAAAATAAAGGGAATTTCTGCATTTTCACCCAATATTTGGGGAATTTCTGCATTTTACCTCTAAATAAGGGGAATTTCTGCATTTTACATCAAAATAAGAAGAATTTCTGCCTTTTGCCCAAAAATATGAGGAATTTCTGCCTTTTTGTTCCAAAATAGGGAAAATTTCTTCAATTTTGTACTATAATAAAAGAAATTTCTGCTTTTTGCCCCAAAATAAGAGGAATTTCTGACTTTTTGCCCTGAAATAAATGAAATTTCTGCAATTTTGCCCGAAAATAAGGGAAATTTGTGCCTTTTTGCCCCAAAATAGGGGGAATTTCTGCCTTTTGCCCCAAAATATGGGGAATTTCTGCCTTTATGTCCGAAAATAAGAAGAATGCATAACTTTTTGCCATAAAAAAAATTTCTTCATTTTTGCTCCAAAATAAGGGGAATTTCTGCTTTTTTGCCTCTAAATAAGTGGAATTTCTGTCTTTTTCCCCCAAAACAAAGGGAATTTCTGTCTTTTTTACCCCAAAATAAGGAAAATTTCTGACTTATTATCTTGAAATAAGTGAATTTTCTGCAATTTTGCCCCAATATAAGGGAAATTTCTAGCTTTTTGCCCCCAAATAAGAGGAATTTCAGCCTTTTTACCTCAAAATAAGTGAAATTTCTGCATTTTTGCCACAAAATTTACGGAATTTCTGACTTTTTGCCTCATAATACGGAAAATTTCTGCAATTTTGCCCCAAATTAAAGGAAATTTTTGAATTTTGCCCCTAAATAAGGGGAATTTCTGATTTTTGCCCCAAAATAAAGAGAATTTCTGGCTTTGGCCCCAAAATTAAAGGAATATCTGCAATTTTGCTCCAAAATACGGGGAATTTCTGCCTTTTTGCCCGAAAATAAGGGGAATGCACATTTTTTTGCCATAAAAAAGTGAAATTTCTTCATTTTTGCTCCAAAATAAGGATAATTTCTGCTTTTTTGCCCCCAAAAGGAGGAATTTCAGCCTTTTTACATCAAATTAAGGGGAATTTCTGCATTTTTGCCACAAAATATTAGGAATTTCTGCCTTTTTGCCCCAAAATAAGGAAAATTTCTGCCTTTTTTTCACTGAAATAAGTGAAATTTCTTCAATTTTGCCCCAAAATATGTGGAATTTCTGAGTTTTGCCCCACAATAAAGAGAATTTCTCTCTTTTTGCCCCAACATATAGGGAATTTCTGCCTTTTGGCCACACAATTAGGGGAATTTCTGAAATTTTGCTCCAAAATACGGGGAATTTCTGCCTTTTTGCCCGAAAATAAGGGGAATGCATACCTTTTTGCCATATAAAAGGGAAATTTCTTCATTTTTGCTCTAAAATAAGGGGAATTTCTACCTTTTTGCCTCTAAATAAGTGGAATATCTGTCTTTTCCCCCCATAAAACGGGAATTTCTTTCTTTTTTGCCCCAAAATAAGAGAAATTTCTAACTTATTACTCTGAAATAAGTGAAATTTCTGCAATTTTGCCACAAAATAAGGGAAATTTCTGCTTTTGCCCCCAAATAAGGGGAATTTCAGTGTTTTTACCTCAAAATAAGGGGAATTTCTGCATTTTTGCCACAAAATATACAAAATTTCTGCCTTTTTGCCACATAATAAGGAAAATTTCTCCAATTTTTCCCCAAAATAAGAAGAATTTCTCCTTTTTTGTCCAAAAATAAAGGAAATTTCAGTCTTTTTACCTGAAAATATGTGAAATTACTTCAATTTTGCCCCAAATAAGGGAAATTTCTGCAATTTTGCCCCAAAATAAGGTAAATTTCTGCAATTTTGCCCCCAAAAAATGAAATTTCTGGAATTTTGCCCCAAAATAACAGGAATTTCTGATTTTTTCCCCAAAATAAAGGGAAATTCTGCATTTTGCCCCAGAATTAGGGGAATTTCTGCAATTTTGCTCCAAAATACGGGGAATTTTTGCCTTTTTGCCCGAAAATAAGAGGAATGCATACCATTTTGCCATAAAAAAGTGAAATTTCTCTATTTTTGCTCCAAAATAAGGGGAATTTCTGCCTTTTTGCCTCTAAATAACTGGAATTTTTGTCTTTTTCCCCCAAAACAAAGGGAATTATTGACATTTTTGCCCTAAAATAAGGGGAATTTCTGACTTATTACCCTGAAATAAGTGAAATTTCTGCAATTTTTCCCCAAAATAGGGGAAATTTCTGCTTTTTCGCCCCCAAATAAGGAGAATTTCAGCCTTTTTACCTCAAAATAAAGGGAATTTCTGCATTTTTGCCACAAAATATTAGGAATTTCTGCTTTTTTACCCCAAAATAAAGAAAATTTCTGCCTTTTTTTTCTGCAATTTTGTGCCAAAATAAGTGAAATTTCTGCAATTTTGCCCCAACATAAGGGAAATTTCTGGCATTTTGCCCCAAAATAAGTGGAATTTCTGAGTTTTGCCCTAAAATAAGGAGAATTTCTGTCTTTTTGCCCCAACATATGGGGAATTTCTGCCTTTTTGCCCCACAATTAGGGGAATTTCTGCAATTTTGCTCCAAAATACGGGGAATTTCTGCCATTTTGCCTAAAAATAAAAGAAAAGCATAACTTTTTGCCATAAAAAAAGGAAATTTCTTCATTATTTCTCCAATATAAGGGTAATTTCTGCCTTTTTGCCTCTAAATAAGTGGAATTTCTGTACTTTTTTCCCAAAACAAAGAGAATTTATGCCTTTTTGCCCCAAAATAAGGGGAATTTCTTACTTCTTTCCCTGAAATAAGTGAAATGTCTGCAATTATGCCTCAACATAATGGAAATTTCCTACATTTTGCCCCCAAATAAAAGGAATTTCAGCCTTTTAACCTCAAAATAAGGGGAATTTCTGCATTTTTGCCACAAAATACTAGGAATTTCTGCCTTTTTGCCCCAAAATAAGGAAAATTTGTGCCTTTTTTCCCTGAAATAAGTAAAATTTCTGCAATTTTACCCCAAAATAAGTGGAATTACTGAGTTTTGCCCCAAAATAAGGAGAATTTCTGTCTTATTGCCCCAACATATAGGGAATTTCTGCCTTTTTGCCCCACAATTAGAGGAATTTCTGCAATTTTGCTCCAAAATATGGGGAATTTCTTCCTTTTTGCCCGAAAATAAGGGGAATGCATAACTTTTTGCCATATAAAAGGGAAATTTCTTCATTTTTGCTCCAAAATAAGGGGAATTTCTGCCTTTTTGCCTCTAAATAAGTGGAATTTCGGTCTTTTTTCCAAAAACAAAGAAAATTTCTGTCTTTTTTGCTCCAAAATAAGGAAAATTTTTTACTTATTACCCTGAAATAAGTGAAATTTCTGCAATTTTGCCCCAAAATAAGGGAAATTTCTGCCTATTTGCCCCGAAATAAAGCGAAATTCAGCCTTTTTACCTCAAAATAAGGGGAATTTCTGCATTTTTGTCAAAAAATACACGGAATTTCTGATTTTTGCCCCATAATAAGGAAAATTTCTGCAATTTTGCCCCAAAAAAGAAGAATTTCTTCTTTTTTGCCCCAAAATAAAAGAAATTTCAGCCTTTTTACCTGAAATTACGTAAAATTACTGCAATTTTGCCCCAAATAAGGGAAATTTCTGCAATTTTGCCCCAAAATAAGGTAAATTTCTGCAATTTTGCTCCAAAATAAAGGAAGTTTCTGGAATTCTGCCCCAAAATAAAGGGAATTTCTGATTTTTGCCCCAAAATAAAGGGAATTTCTGCCTTTTGCCCCAAAATCAGGGGAATTTCTGACTTATTACCCTGAAATAAGTGAAATTTCTGCAATTTTGCCCCAAAATAAGGGAAATTTCTGCCTTTTTATCCCAAAATAAGAGGAATTTCAGCCTTATTACCTCAAAATAGGGGGGATTTCTATTTTTTTGCCCCAAAATAAAGAAAATTTCTGCCTTTTTTCCCTGAAATAAGTGAAATTTCTGCAATTTTACCCTAAAATAAGGGAAATTTTTGGAATTTTGCCACAAAATAAGGGAAATTTCTGCCTTTTCGCCCCCAAATAACGAGAATTTCAGCCTTTTTACGTCAAAATAAGAGGAATTTCTCCTTTTTTTGCCCAAAAATAAGGAAAATTTCTGCCTATGTTCTCTGAAATAAGTGACATTTCTGCAATTTTGCCAAAAAATAAGTGAAATTTCTGAAATTTTGCCCCAAAATTATGGAAATTTCTGGAATTTTGACCCAATATAAGTGGAATTTCTGAGTTTTGCCCCAAAATAAAAAGAATTTCTGTCTTTTTGCCCCAACATATAGGGAATTTTTGCTTTTATGCCAGACAATTAGGGGAATTTCTGCAATTTTGCTCCAAAACACAGGGAATTTCTGCCTTTTTGCCCAAATATAAGGGGAATGCATACCTTTTTGCCATATAAAAGGGAAATTTCTTCATTTTTGTGCCAAAATAAGGGGAATTTCTGCCTTTTTGCCTCTGAATAAGTGGAATTTCTTTCTTTTTTTGCAAAAACAAAGAGAATTTCTGCCTTTTTTGCCCCAAAATAAAGAAAATTTCTGACTTATTACCATGAAATAAGTGAAATTTCTGCAATTTTGCCCCAATATAAGGGAAATTTCTGCCTGTTGCCCCAAAATATGGGGAATTTCAGCATTTTACCTCAAAATAAGGGAAATTTCTGATTTTTGCACCAAAATATGGAGAATTTCTGCCTTTTTGCCCCAAAATAAAGGGAATTTCTGCATTTTTGCACCAATATTAAGGGAATTTCTGCAATTTTGCTCCAAAATACGGGTGATTTCTGCTTTTTTGCCCGAAATTAAGTGGAATTTCTGCGTTTTTGTCCCGAAATAAGTGAAATTTCTTCAATTTTAGCCAAAAATTAGGGATTTCATATTTTTGCCCCAAAATAAGGGGAATTTCTGACATTTTGCCCTGAAATATTTAAAATTTCTGCAATTTTACCCCAAAATAAGGGGAATTTCTGTCTTTTTGCCACAAAATATATGGAATTTCTGCCTTTTTGCCCCATAATGAAGAAAATTTCTGCAATTTTTTCCCAAAATGAGGGGAATTTCTTCTTTTTTGCCCCAAAATAAAGGAAATTTCAGCCTTTTTACCTGAAAATAAGTGAAATTACTGCAATTTTTGCCCCAAATAAGTGAAATTTCTGAAATTTTGCTCCAAAATAAGGTAAATTTCTGCAATTTTGCACCAAAATAAAGGAAATTTCTGCAATTATGCCCCAAAATAAGGAAAATTTCTGCCTTTTTTCTCTTAAATAAGTGAAATTTCTGCTATTTTGTCCCAAAGTAAGTGAAATTTTTGCAATATTGCCCCAAAAATAGGGAAATGTCTGGAATTTTGCCCAAAATAAGTGGAATTTCTGAGTTTTGCCCCAAAATAAGGTGAATTTCTGTCTTTTTGCCCCAAAATAAAAAAAATTTTTGCTTTTTTTCTCTGAAATAAGTGAAATTTCTGCAATTTTGCTCTAAAATGAGGGAAATTTCTGCACTTTTTTTCTATAATAAGGGAACTTTCTGCAATTTTGCCCTAAATAAGAAGAATTTCTGTTTTTTGCCCCCAAATAATGGAAATTTCTGCAATTTTGCCCTAAAATAAGGGGAATTTCTGATTTTTGCCCCAAAATAAGGAGAATTTCTGCCTTTTTGCCCCAAAATAAAGAAAATTACTGTATTTTTTACCCCAAAATTAGGTGAATTTCTTCAATTTTTCTCCAAAATACGGGGATTTTCTGCCTTTTTCGCTGAAAATAAGGGGAATTTCTCCCAGTTTGCCGCGAAATAAGTGAAATTTCGGCAGTTTTACCCCAAAATGAGGGGAATTTCTGCCTTTTTTTCTAAAAATTAGGGGAATTTCTGCAATTTTGCTCCAAAATACAGGAAATTTCTGCCTTTTTGCCCGAAAATAAAGGGAATGTATACCTTTTTGCCATAAAAAAATGAAATTTCTTCATTTTTGCCCCAAAATAAATGGATTTTCCACCTTTTTGACCCAAAAAAGTGCAATTTCTGCATTTTCCCCAAAAATAAACAAAATTTCTGTCTTTTTGCCCAAAATAAGGGGAATTTCTGACTTTTTGCCCCAAAATAAGGGGAATTTCAGCCTTTTTACTTCAAAATAAGGGGAATTTCTGCCTTTTTGCCCGCAAAATAAAGGGAATTTCTGCATTTTTGCACCAATATTAGGGGAATTTCTGCAAATTTGCTCCAAAATACGGGTCATTTCTGCCTTTATGCCCGAAATTAAGTGAAATTTCTGCCTTTTTGTCCCAAAACAAGTGAAATTTCTACAATTTTAGCCAAAAATTAGGGATTTCATCTTTTTGCCCAAAAATAAGGGGAAATTCTGCCATTTTGCCCTGAAATATTTGAAATTTCTGCAATTTTACCCCAAAATAAAGGGAATTTCTGCCATTTTGCCCCAGAATAAAGGGAATTTCAGCCTTATTACCCCAAAATAAGGGGAATTTTTGCCTTTTTTCCCCAATATATAAGAAATTTCTCCCTTTTTGCCCCATAATAAAAAAAATTTCTGCAATTTTGCCCCAAAATAAGGGTAATTTCTGATTTTTGCCCCAAAATATAGATAATTTCTGCCTTTTGCCCCAAAAATAGGGGAATTTCTGCAATTTTGCTCCAAAATACATGGAATTTCTGCCTTTTTGCCCAAATATAAGTGGAATGCATACCTTTTTGCCATAAAAAAGAAAAATTTCTTCATTTTTGCTCCAACATAAGGGGAATTTCTGCCTTTTTGCCTCTAAATAAGTGGAATTTCTGTCTTTTCCCTCAAAACAATGGGAATTTCTGTCTTTTTTGTGCCAAATTAAGGAGATTTCTGACTTATTACCCTGAAAAAAGTGAAATTTCTAAAATTTTGCCCCAAAATAAGGGAAATTTCTGCCTTTTTGCCCCCAAATAAGAGGAATTTCAGGCTTTTTCCTTCAAAATAAAGGGAATTTCTGAATTTTGGCACAAAATATTAGGAATTTCTGGCTTTTTGCCACATAATAAGGAAAATTTCTGCAATTTTGCCCCAAAATAAGGGGAATTTCTCCTTTTTTGCCCCAAAATAAAGGAAATTTCAGCCTTTATACCTTAAAATAAGTGTAATTACTGCAATTTTAGCCCAAATAAGGGAAATTTCTGCAATTTTGCCCCAAAATAAGGTAAATTCCTGCAATTTTGCTTCAAAATAAAGGAAATTTCTTGAATTTTGCCCCAAAATAAGGGGAATTTCTGATTTTTGCCCCAAAATATAGATAATTTCTGCCTTTTGCCCCCAAAATAGGGGAATTTCTGCAATTTTGCTCCAAAATAAATGGAATTTCTGCCTTTTTGCCCGAAAATAAGTGGAATGCATACCTTTTTGCTATAAAAAAGGAAATTTCTTCATTTTTGCTCCAAAATAAGGGGAATTTCTGCCTTTTTGCCTCTAAATAAGTGGAATTTCTCTATTTTTCCCCCAAAACAAAGGGAATTTCTGTCTTTTTTGCGCCAAATTAAAGAGATTTCTGACTTATTACCCTGAAAAAAGTGAAATTTCTGAAATTTTGCCCCAAAATAAAGGAAATTTCTGCCTTTTTGCCCCCAAATAAGGGGAATTCCAGCCATTTTCCTTCAAAATAAGGGGAATTTCTGAATTGTGGCACAAAATATTAGGAATTTCTGGCTTTTTGCCCCATAATAAGGAAAATTTCTGCAATTTTGCCTTAAAATAAGGGGAATTTCTCCTTTTTTGCCCCAAAATAAAGGAAATTTCAACCTTTTTACCATAAAATAGGTGAAATTACTGCAATTTTACCCCAGATAAGGGAAATTTCTGCAATTTTGCCCCAAAATAAGGTAAATTTCTGCAATTTTGTTCCAAAATAAAGGAAATTTCTAGAATTTATCCCCAAAATAAGGGAAATTTTTTATTTTTGCCCCAAAATAAAGAGAATATCTGCCTTTTGCCCCAAAATTAGGGGAATTTCTGCAATTTTGCTCAAAAATACGGGGAATTTCTGCCTTTATGCCCGAAAATAAGGGGAATACATACCTTTTTGCCATAAAAAAGTCAAATTTCTTCATTTTTGTTCCAAAATAAGGGAAATTTCTGCTTTTTTGCCTCTAAATAATTGGAATTTCTGTCATTTTCCCCCAAAACAAAGGGAATTTCTGACTTTTTTCCTTAAAATAAGTGGAATTTCTGACTTATTACCCTAAAATAAGTAAAATTTCTGCAATTTTGCCCCAAAATTAGGTAAATTTCTGCCTTTTTGCCCTCAAATAGGGGGGAATTTCAGCCTTTTTATTTCAAAATAAAGGGAATTTCTGCATTTTTGCCACAAAATATTAAGAATTTCTGCCTTTTTGCCCCAAAATAAGGAAACTTTCTGCCTTTTTTTTTTAAATAAGTGAAATTTCTGCAATTTTGCCGCAAAATAAGTGGAATTTCTGAGTTTTGCCCCAAAATACAGAGAATTTCAGTCTTTTTGCCACAACATATAGGGAATTTCTGCCTTTTTGCCCCACAATTAGGGGTATTTCTGCAATTTTACTCCAAAATACGGGGAATTTCTGCTTTTTTGACCGAAAATAAGGGGAATGCATACCTTTTTGCTATAAAAAAGGAAATTTCTTCATTTTTGCTCCAAAATAAGGAGAATTTCTGCCTTTTTGCCTCTAAATAAGTGGAATTTCTGTTTTCCCCCAAAACAAAGGGAATTTCTGTCTTTTTTGTCCCAAAATAAGGAAAATTTCTTACTTATTACCTTGTAATACGTGAAATTTCTGCAATTTTACCTCACAATAAGAGAAATTTCTTCCTTTTTGCCCCCAAATAAGGGGAATTTCAGCCTTTTTACCTCAAAATAAGGGGAATTTCTGCCTTTTTGCCCCATAATAAAGAAAATTTCTGCAATTTTGCCCAAATAAGAGAAATTTCTGCTTTTTTGCCCCAAAATAAAGGAAATTTCAGCCTTTTTACCTGAAAATAAGTGAATTTACTGCAATTTTGCCCCAAATAAGGGAAATTTCTGCAATTTTGCCCCAAAATAAGGTAAATTTCTGCAATTTTGCCCCAAAATAAAGGAAATTTCTGGAATTTTGCCCCAAAATAAGGGAAATTTCTGCCTTTTTGCCCCAAAATAAGGGAAATTTCAGCCTTTTTACCTCAAAATAAGGGGAATTTCTGCCTTTTGGCTCCAAAATAAGGTAAATTACTGCCTTTTTTTCTTGAAATAGGTGAAATTTCTGCAATTTTGCCCCAAAATAAGTCAAATTTCTGCAATTTTGCCCCAAAATAAAGGAAATTTTTGGAATTTTGCTTCAAAATAAGAGAAATTTCTGCCTTTTTGCCCCCAAATAAGGGGAATTTCAGCCGATTTATCTCAAAATAAGGGGAATATCTCTTTTTTGGCCCAAAATAAAGAAAATTACTGCCTTTTTTCTCTGAAATAAGTGAAATTTCTGCAATTTTGCGCAAAAATAAGTGAAATTTCAGCAATTTTGCCCCAAAATAAGGGAAATTTCTGCAATTTTGCCCCAAAATAAAGGAAATTTCTGGAATTTTGCCCCAAAATAAGGGAAATTTCTGCCTTTTTGCCCCCAAATAAGGGGAATTGCAGCCGTTTTAACTCAAAATAAGGGGAATTTCTCTTTTTTAGCCCAAAATAAGGAAAATTACTGCCTTTTTTCTCTGAAATAAGTGAAATTTCTGCAATTTTGCGCAAAAATAAGTGAAATTTCAGCAATTTTGCCCCAAAATAAGGGAAATTTCTGGAATTTTGCCACAAAATAAGTGGAATTTCTGAGTTTTGCCCCAAAATAAAGAGAATTTCTTTCTTTTTACCCCAACATATAGGGAATTTCTGCATTTTTGCCCCACAATTAGAGGAATTTCTGCAATTTTGCTCCAAAATACGAGGAATTTCTGCCTTTTTGCCAGAAAATAAGGGGAATGCATACCTTTTTGCCATAAGAAAGGAAAATTTTTTCATTTTTGCTCCAAAATAAGGGGAATTTCTGCCTTTTTGCCTCTAAATAAGTGGAATTTCTGTCTTTTTTTTCCCAAAACAAAGAGAATTTCTGCCTTTTTTGCCCCAAAACACGGAACATTTCTAATTTATTACCCTGAAATAAGTGAAATTTCTGCAATTTTGCCCCAAAATAAGAAAAATTTCCGCCTTTTTGCCCTGAAATATGTGAAATTTCTGCAATTTTACCCCAAAATAAGGTGCATTTCTGCCTTTTTGCCCCAAAATAATGGGAATTTCTGCCTTTTTGCCCCAAAATAAAAAAAAATTGCTTTTTTTCTCTTAAATAAGTGAAATTTCTGCAATTTTGCCCTAAAATATGGGAAATTTCTGCAATTTTTCCTTATAATACGGGAAGTTTCTGCAATTTTGCCCCAAAATAAGGGGAATTTCAGTTTTCTGCACCCATATAAGAGAAATTTCTGCAATTTTGCCCTAAAATAAGGGGAATTTCTGCCTTTTTGCCCCAAAATAAAGAAAATTACTGTATTTTTTACTTCAAAATTAAGTGAATTTCTGCAATTTTGCTCTATAATACAGGGAGTTTCTGCCTTTTCCCCGAAAATAAGGGGAATTTCTGCCATTTTGCCGCAAAATAAGTGAAATTTCTGCAGTTTTACCCCAAATTAAGGGGAATTTCTGCCTTTTTGCCCCAAAATTAGGGGTATTTCGGCAATTTTGCTCCAAAATATGGGGAATTTCTGCCTTTTTGCCCGAAAATAAAAGGAATGTATACCTTTTTGCCATTAAAAAGAGAAATTTCTTCATTTTTGCCCGAGAATAAGGGGATTTTCCGCCTTTTTTACTCAAAATAAGTTCAATTTCTGCCTTTTCCCCCAAAATAAACAAAATTTCTGTCTATTTGCCCCAAAATAAAAGGAATTTCTGACTTTTTGCCCCAAAATAAAATGAATTTCAGCCTTTTTACCTCAAAATAAGAGGAATTTTTGCCTTTTTGCCCCAAAATATTGAGAATTTCTGCCTTTTTGCCTCTAAATAGGTGGAATTTCTGTTTTCCCGCAAAGCAAAAGGAATTTCTGTCTTTTTTGCCCCAAAATAAAAAAAATTTCTGACTTATTACCCTGTAATACGTGAAATTTCTGCAATTTTAGCTCAAAATAAGAGAAATTTCTGCCTTTTTGCCCCCAAATAAGGGGAATTTCAGCCTTTTTACCTCAAAATAAGGGGAATTTCTGCCTTTTTGCCACATAATAAAGAAAATTTCTGCAATTTTGCCCAAATAAGGGGAATTTCTCCTTTTTTGCCCCAAAATAAAGGAAATTTCAGAATTTTTACTTGAAAATAAGTGAAATTTCTGCAATTTTGCCCCAAATAAGGGAAATTTCTGCAATTTTGCCCCAAAATAAGGTAAATTCCTGCAATTTTGCCCCACAATAAAGAATATTTCTGGAATATTTTCCCCAAAATAAGGGAAATTTCTGATTTTTGTCCCAAAATAAAGGGAATTTCTGCCTTTTGCCCCAAAATTAGGGGAATTTCTCCAATTTTGCTCTGAAATACGGGGAATTTCTGCATTTTTGCCCGAAAATAAGGGGAATGCATACCTTTTTGCCATAAAAAAGGGAAATTTCTTCATTTTTGCTCCAAAATAAGAGGAATTTCTGCCTTTTTGCCTCTAAATAAATGGAATTTCTGTCTTTTTCCCCCAAAACAAAGGGAATTTCTGACTTTTTTGCCCCAAAATAAGGGGAATTTCTTCCTTTTTGTTCCAAAATATGAAAAATTTTTGCTTTTTTTCTCTGAAATAAGTGAAATTTCTGTAATTTTGCCCTAAAATAAGGGAAATTTCTGCAATTTTACCCCATAGTAAGGGAAGTTTCTGCAATTTTGCCCCAAAATAAGGGGAATTTCTGTTTTTTGCCCACAAATAAGGGAAATTTCTGCAATTTTGCCCTAAAATAAGGGGAATTTCTGCCTTTTTGCCCCAAAATAAAGAAAATAACTGTATTTTTTACCACAAAATTAGGTGAATTTTTGCAATTTTGCTCTATAATACAGGGAGTTTCTGCCTTTTCCCCGAAAATAAGGGGAATTTCTGCCATTTTGCCGCGAAATAAGTGAAATTTCTGCAGTTTTACCCCAAAATAAGGAGAATTTCTGCCTTTTTGCCCCAAAATTAGGGGTATTTCTGCAATTTTGCTCCAAAATATGGGGAATTTCTGCCTTTTTGCCCGAAAATAAAAGAAATGTATACATTTTTTCCATAAAAAAGGGAAATTTCTTCATTTTTGCCCGAGAATAAGGGGATTATTTGCCTTTTTGACTCAAAATAAGTGCAATTTCTGCCTTTTCCCCCAAAATAAGCAAAATTTCTTTCTATTTGCCCCAAAATAAAGGGAATTTCTGACTTTTTGCCCCAAAATAAAAGGAATTTCAGCCTTTTTTCCTCAAAATTAGGGGAATTTCTGCCTTTTTGCCCCAAAATATGGAGAATTTCTGCATTTGTGCCCCAAAATAAGAAAAATTTCTGCAATTTTGTACCAAAATAAAAGAAATTTCTGCCTTTTTGCCCCAACATAAGAAAATTTCTGCCTTTTTTCCCTGAAATAAGTGAAATTTCTGATATTTTGCCCTAACATAAGGGAAATTTCTGCAATTTTGCCCCAATGTAAAGGAAATTTCTGCAATTTTGCCCCAAAATAAGGGGAATTTCTGATTTTTTGCTCCCGAAAAAAGGAGATTTTCTGTCTTTTTGCCCCAAAATAAAGAGAATTTCTGCCTGTTTGCCCAAAAATTATGAGAATTTCTGCAATTTTGCTTCAAAATACAGGGAATTTCTGCCTTTTAGCCTCAAAATAAAGGGAATTTCTGCATTTTCCCCCAATATTTGGGGAATTTCTGCATTTTACCTCTAAATAAAAGGAATTTCTGCATTTTACCTCAAAATAAGAAGAATTTCTGCCTTTTGTCGCGAAATATGGGGAATTACTGCCTTTTTGTTTCAAAATAAAGAAAATTTCTTCAATTTTGTACTATAATAAAAGAAATTTCTTCTTTTTGCCCCAAAATAAGAGGAATTTCTGATTTTTGCCCTGAAATAAATGAAATTTCTGCAATTTTACCCGGAAATAAGGGAAATTTGTGCCTTTTTGCCACAAAATAAGAGGAATTTCATCCTTTTGCACCAAAATATGGGGAATTTCTGCCTTTTTGTCCGAAAATAAGAAGAATGCATACCTTTTTCCCATAAAAAGGGAAATTTCTTCATTTTTGCTCCAAAATAAGGGGAATTTTTGCCTTTTTGCCTCTAAATAAGTGGAATTTCTGTCTTTTTCCCCCAAAACAAAGGGAATTCCTGTCTTTTTGCCCAAAAATAAAAAAAATTTCTAACTTATTACCCTGAAATAAGTGAAATTTCTGCAATTTTGCCCCGATATAAGGGAAATTTCTGCCTTTTTGCCCCCAAATAATTTGGAATTTCAGCCTTTTTACTTCAACATAAGGGTTATTTCTGCATTTTTGCCACAAAATATTAGGAATTTCTGCCTTTTTGCCCCAAAATAAAGAAAACTTCTGCCTTTTTTCTCTGAAATAAGTGAAATTTCTGCAATTTTGCCTAAAAGTAAGTGAAATTTCTGCAATTTTGTTCCAAAAATAGGGAAATTTCTGGAATTTTGCCCCAAAATAGGTGGAATTTCTGAGTTTTGCCCCAAAATAAGGTGAATTTCTGCCTTTTTGCCCCAAAATAAGAAAAATTTTTGCTTTTTTTCTCTGAAATAAGTGAAATTTCTGCAATTTTTCCCTAAAATAAGGGAAATTTCTGCAATTTTTCCTTGTAATAAGGGAAATTTCTGAAATTTTGCCCCAAAATAGAGGGAATTTCTGTTTTTTGCCCCCAAATAAGGGAAATTTCTGCAATTTTGCCCTAAAATATGGGGAATTTCTGCTTTTTGCCCCAATATAAGTAGAATTTCTGCCTTTTTGCCCCAAAATAAAGAAAATTACTGTATTTTTTACCCCAAAATTAGGTAAATTTCTGCAATTTTGCTCCAAAATACGGGGATTTTAAGCTTTTTCGCCGAAAATAAGGCGAATTTATGCCATTTTGCCGCGAAATATGTGAAATTTCTCCAGTTTTACCCCAAAATGAAAGGAATTTCTGCCTTTTTGCCAAAAAATTAGGGGAATTTCTGCAATTTTGCTCCAAAATACGGGGAATTTCTGCATTTTTGCCCGAAAATAAACGGAATGTATACCTTTTTGCCATAAAAAAAGGAAATTTCATTTTTGCCCCAAAATAAGGGGATTTTCCAACTTTTTGACTCAAAATAAGTGCAATTTCTGTCTTTTCCACAAAAATAAACGAAATTTCTGTCTTTTTGCCAAAAATAAAAGGAATTTTTGACTTTTTGCCCCAAAATAAGGAAAATTTCAGCCTTTTTACCTCAAAATAAGAAAAATTTCTGCCTTTTTGCCCGCAAAATAAAGGGAATTTCTGCATTTTTGCACCAATATTAGAAGAATATCTGCAATTTTGCTCCAAAATACGGGTCATTTCTGCCTTTATTCCCGAAATTAAGTGGCCTTTTTTATCTCAAAATAAGTGAAATTTCATCAATTTTAGCCAAAAATAAGGGATTTCATGTTTTTGCCCCAAAATAAGGGGAATTTCTGCCATTTTGCCCTGAAATATTTGAAATTTCTGCAATTTAACCCCAAAATAAAGGGAATTTCTGCCTTTTTGCCCCAAAATATAAGAAATTTCTGCCTTTTTTGCCCCAAAATAAGGAAAATTTCTGACTTATTACCCTGAAATAAGTGGAATTTCTTTCTTTTCCCCCAAAACATAGGGAATTTCTGTCTTTTTTGCCCCAAAATAAGGAAAATTTCTGACTTATTATCCTGAAATAAGTGAAATTTCTGCAATTTTGCCCCAGTATAAGGGAAATTTCTGCCTTTTTGCCCTTAAATAATTGGGAACTTCAGCCTTTTTACCTCAAATTAAGGGGTATTTCTGCATTTTTGCCACAAAATATTTGGAATTTCTGCCTTTTTGCCCCAAAATAAGAAAAATTTCTGCCTTTTTTTCTCTGAAGTAAGTGAAATTTCTGCAATTTTGCTTAAAAGTAAGTGAAATTTCTGCAATTTTGCCCCAAAAAAGGAAAATTTCTGAAATTTTGCCCCAAAATATGTGGAATTTCTGAGTTTTGCCCCAAAATAAGGTGAATTTCTGCCTTTTTGCTCCAAAATAAGAAAAATTTTTGCTTTTTTTCTCTGAAATAACTGAAATTTCTGCAATTTTGCCCTAAAATAAGAGAAATTTCTGCAATTTTTCCCTATAGTAAGGGAAATTTCTGCAATTTTACCCCAAAATAAGGGGAATTTCTGTTTTTTGCCCCCAAATAAGGGAAATTTCTGCAATTTTGCCCTAAAATAAGTGAAATTTCTGCAATTTTTCCCTATAATAAGGGAAATTTCTGCAATTTTGCCCCAAAATAAGAGGAATTTCTGTTTTTTGCCCCCAAATAAGGGAAATTTCTGCAATATTGCCCTAAAATAAGGGGAATTTCTGCCTTTTGCCCCAAAATAAGGAGTATTTCTGCCTTTTTGCCACAAAATAAAGAAAATTACTCTATTTTTACCCTAAAATTATGTGAATTTCTGCAATTTTGTTCCAAAATACGGGGATTTTCTGCCTTTTTCGCTGAAAATAATGGTAATTTCTGCCATTTTGCCGCGAAATAAGTAAAATTTCTGCAGTTTTACCCCAAAATAAGAGGAATTTTTGCCTTTTTGCCCAAAAATTAAAGGAATTTCTGCAATTTTGCTTCAAAATACAGGGAATTTCTGCCTTTTTGCCCAAAAATAAAGGGAATGTATACCTTTTTGCCATAAAAAAAAGGAAATTTCTTCATTTTTTCCCCAAAATAAGGGGATTTTCCACCTTTTTGACTCAAAATAAGTGTAATTTCTGCCTTTCCCTAAAAGTAAACGAAATTTCTGTCTTTTTGCCCAAAATAAGGGGAATTTCTGACTTTTTGCCCCAAAATAAGGGGAATTTCAGCATTTTTACCTCAAAATAAGGGGAATTTCTGCCTTTTTGACCGCAAAATAAAAGGAATTTCTGCATTTTTGCACCAATATTAGGGGAATTTCTGCAATTTTACTCCAAAATACGGGTCATTTCTGCCTTTATAACCGAAATTAAGAGGAATTTCTGCCTTTTTGTCCCAAAATAAGTGAAATTTCTTCAATTTTAGCCAAAAATTAGGGATTTCATCTTTCTGCCGCAAAATAAGATGAATTTCTGCCATTTTGCCCTGAAATATTTGAAATTTCTGCAATTTTACCCCAAAATAAAGGGAATTCCTGCCTTTTTGCCCCAAGATAAAGGGGAATTTTAGCCTTATTACCTCAAAATATGGGGAATTTTTGCCTTTTTTCCCCAAAATATAAGAAATTTTTGCCTTTTTGCCCCAAAATAAGGAAATTTTCTGAAATTTTGCCCCAAAATAAGGGGAATTTCTCCCTTTTTGCCCCAAAATAAAAAAAAAATATCAGCCTTTTTACCTGAAAATATGTGAAATTTCTGCAATTTTGCCCCAAATAAGGGAAATTTCTGCAATTTTGCCTCAAAATAAGGTAAATTCTTGCAATTTTGTTTCAAAATAAAGGAAATTTCTGGAATTTTGCCCCAAAATAAGGGGAATTTCTGATTTTTACCCCAAAATATAGATAATTTCTTCTTTTTGCCCGCAAATTAGGGGAATTTCTGCAATTTTGCTCCAAAATACGGGGAATTTCTACCTTTTTGCCCGAAAATAAGTGGAATGCATACCTTTTTGCCATAAAAAAGGGAAATTTCTTAATTTTTGCTACAAAATAAGGGGAGTTTCTGCCTTTTTGCCCGAAAATAAGAAGAATGCATACCTTTTTGCCATAAAAAAGGAAAATTTCTTCATTGTTGCTCCAAAATAAGGGGAATTTCTGCTTTTTTGCCTCTAAATAAGTGGATTTTCTGTCTTTGTCCCCCAAAACAAAGAGAATTTCTGTCTTTTTTGCCCCAAAATAAGGAAAATTTCTGACTTTATATACTGAAATAAGTGAAATTTCTGTAATTTTGCCCCAATATAAGGGAAATTTATGCCTTTTTGCACCCAAATAAGGGGAATTTCAGTCTTTTTAACCTCAAAATAAGGAAAATTTCTGCCTTTTTGCCCCAAAATAAGGAAAATTTCTGACTTTTTTCCCTGAAATAAGTGAAATGTCTGCAATTTTGCCCCAAAATAAGTGAAATTTCTGCAATTTTGCCCCAAAATAAGAGAAATTTCTGGAATTTTCCCCTAAAATAAGTGGAATTTCTGTGTTTTGCCAAAAAATAAGGAGAATTTCTGCCTTTTTGCCCCACAATTAGGGGAATTTCTGCAATTTTGCTCCAAAATACGGGGAATTTCTGCTTTTTGCCCGAAAATAAGGGAAATGCATACATTTTTGCCATAAAAAAGGGAATTTTTTTTAATTTTTGCTCCAAAATAAAGGGAATTTCTGACTTTTTGACTCTAAATAAGTGGAATTTCTGTTTTTTATCCCAAAACAACGAGAATTTTTGTCTTTTTTGCCCCAAAATAAGGGAAATTTCTGATTTATTACCCTGAAATAAGTGAAATTTCTGCAATTTTGCCCCAAAATAAGGAAAATTTCTGCCTTTTTGCCCTGAAATATGTGAAATTTCTGCAATTTTACCTTTAAAATAAGGTGAATTTCTGCCTTTTTGCCCCAAAATAATGGGAATTTCTGCTTTTTTGCCCCAAAATAAGAAAAATTTTTGCTTTTTTTCTCTGAAATAAGTGAAATTTCTGCAATTTTGCCCTAAAATAAGGGAAATTTCTGCAATTTTCCCTATAATAAAGAAAATTTCTGCAATTTTGCCCCAAAATAAGGGGAATTTCTTTTTTTGCCCCCAAATAAGAGAAATTTCTGCAATTTTGCCCTATAATAAGGGGAATTTCTGCCTTTTTGCCCCTAAATAAAGAAAATTATTGTATTTTTTACCCCAAAATTAGGTGAATTTCTGCAATTTTGCTCTATAATACAGGGATTTTCTGCCTTTTCCCCAAAAATAAGGGGAATTTCTGCCATTTTGCCGCGAAATAAGTGAAATTTCTGCAGTTTTACCCCAAAATAAGGGGAATTTCTGCCTTTTTGCCCGAAAATAAAAGGAATGTATACCTTTTTTGCCATAAGAAAAGGAAATTTCTTCATTTTTGCCCGAAAATAAGGGGATTTTCAGCCTTTTTGACTCAAAATAAGTGCAATTTCTGGCTTTTCCCAAAAAATAAACAAAATTTCTGTATATTTGCCCCAAAATAAAGGGAATTTCTGACTTTTTGCCCCAAAATAAAAGATATTTCAGCCCTTTTACCTCAAAATAAGCAGAATTTCTGCATTTTTGCCCCAAAATATGGGGAATGTCTGCCTTTTTGCCCCAAAATAAGAAAAATTTCTGCAATTTTGTACCAAATATAAGAAATTTCTGCCTTTTTGCCCCAAAATTAGAAAATTTCTGCCTATTTTCCCTGAAATAAGTGAAATTTCTGATATTTTGCCTCAAAATAAGGGAAATGTCTGCAATTTTGCCCCAATGTAAAGGAAATTTCTGCAATTTTGCCCCAAAATAAGGAAAATTTATGATTTTTTGCTCCCGAAAAAAGGAGATTTTCTGTCTTTTTGCCCCAAAATAAAGAGAATTTCTGCCTTTTTGCCCGAAAATTATGAGAATTTCTGCAATTTTGCTTCAAAATACAGAGAATTTCTGCGTTTTAGTCCCAAAATAAAGGGAATTTCTGCATTTTCCCCCAATATTTGGGGAATTTCTGCATTTTACCTCTAAATATAAGGAATTTCTGCATTTTACCTCAAAATAAGAAGAATTTCTGCTTTTGCCCTAAAATATGGGGAATTTCTGCTTTTTTGTTTCTAAATAAGGAAAATTTCTTCAGTTTTGTACTATAATAAAAGAAATTTCTGCTTTTTGCCCCAAAATAAGGGGAATTTCTGACTTTTTGCCCTGAAATAAATAAAATTTCTGCAATTTTGTCCAAAAATAAGAGAAATTTGTGCCTTTTTGCCCCAAAATAAAGGGAATTTCTGCCTTTTGCCCCAAAATATGGGGAATTTCTCCCTTTTTATCTGAAAATGAGAAGAATGCATACCTTTTTGCCATAATAGGGAAATTTCTTCATTTTTGCTCCAAAATAAGGGGAATTTTTGCATTTTGCCTATAAATAAGTGAAATTTCTGTCATTTTCCCCCAAAACAAAGGGAATTTATGTCTTTTTTGCCCTAAAATAAGGGGAATTTCTGACTTATTACCCTGAAATAAGTGAAATTTCTTCAATTTTGCCACAAAACAAGGGAAATTTCTGCCTTTTTGCCCCCAAATAAGGGGAATTTCAGCCTTTTTACCTCAAAATAAGGGGAATTTCTGCCTTTTTGCCACAAAATATTAAGAATTTCTGCTTTTTTGCCCCAAAATTAGAAAAATTTCTGCCTTTTTTCCCTGAAATAAGTGAAATTTCTCAAATTTTGCCTAAAAGTAAGTGAAATTTCTGCAATTTTGTCCCAAAAAAAGGGAAATTTCTGGAATTTTGCCCCAAAATAAGTGGAATTTCTGAGTTTTGCCCAAAAATAAGGTGAATTTCTGCTTTTTGCCCCAAAATAGGAAAAAATTTTCCTTTTTTTTTCTGAAATAAGTGAAATTTCTGCAATTTTGCCCTAAAATAAGGGAAATTTCTGCAATTTTTCCCTATAATAAGGGAAATTTCTGCAATTTTGCCCCAAAATAGAGGGAATTTCTGTTTTTTGCCCTCAAATAAGGGAAATTTCTGCAATTTTGCCCTAAAATAAGGGAAATGTTTGCAATTTTTCCCTATAGTAAGGGAAATTTCTGCAATTTTGCCCCAAAATAAGGGGAATTTTTGTTTTTTGCCCCCAAATAAGGGAAATTTCTGCAATTTTGCCTTAAAATAAGGGAAATTTCTGCAATTTTTCCCTGTAATAAGGGAAATTTCTGCAATTTTGCCCCAAAATAAGAGGAATTTCTGATTTTTGCCCCCAAATAAGAGAAATTTCTGCAATTTTGCCCTAAAATATGGAGAATTTCTGCTTTTTGCCCCAATAAAAGTAGAATTTCTGCCTTTTTGCCCCAAAATAAAGAAAATTACTGTATTTTTTACCCCAAAATTTGGTGAATTTCTGCAATTTTTCTCCAAAATACGGGGATTTTCAGCTTTTTCGCTGAAAATAAGTGGAATTTCTGCCATTTTGCCGCGAAATATGTGAAATTTCTCCAGTTTTACCCCAAAATGAAAGAAATTTCTGCCTTTTTGCCCAAAAATTAGGGGAATTTCTGCAATTTTGCTCCAAAATACGGGGAATTTCTGCATTTTTGCCCGAAAATAAAGGGAATGTATACCTTTTTACCATAAAAATAAGAAATTTCATTTTTGCCCCAAAATAAGGGGATTTTCCAACTTTTTGACATAAAATAAGTGTAATTTCTGCCTTTTCCCCAAAAATAAACGAAATTTCTGTCTTTTTGCCAAAAATAAGGGGAATTTCTGACTTTTTGCCCTGAAATAAATGAAATTTCTGCAATTTTGCCCGAAAATAAGGGAAATTTGTGCCTTTTTGCCCCAAAATAAAGGGAATTTCTGCCTTTTGCCCCAAAATAAGGGGAATTTCTGTTTTTTGCCCCCAAATAAGGGAAATTTCTGCAATTTTGCCCTAAAATAAGGGGAATTTCTGCCTTTTTGCCACAAAATAAAGAAAATTACTGTATTTTTACCCTAAAATTAGGTGAATTTCTGCAATTTTGTTCCAAAATACAGGGATTTTCTGCATTTTTCGCTGAAAATAAGGGTAATTTCTGCCATTTTGCCACAAAATAAGTAAAATTTCTGCAGTTTTACCCCAAAATAAGGGGAATTTTTGCATTTTTGCCCAAAAATTAAAGGAATTTCTGCAATTTTGCTCCAAAATACTGGGAATTTCTGCCTTTTTGCCCGAAAATAAAGGGAATGTATACCTTTTTGCCATAAAAAAAGGAAATTTCTTCATTTTTGCCCCAAAATAAGGGGAATTTTCGAACTTTTTGACTCAAAATAAGTGTAATTTCTGCCTTTTCCCCAAAAGTAAACGAAATTTCTGTGTTTTTGCCCAAAATAAGGGGAATTTCTGACTTTTTGCCCCAAAATAAGGGGAATTTCAGCATTTTTACCTCAAAATAAAGGAAATTCTGCCTTTTTGACCGGAAAATAAAGGGAATTTCTGCATTTTTGCACCAATATTAGGGGAATTTCTGCAATTTTACTCCAAAATACGGGTCATTTCTGCCTTTATGCCCGAAATTAAGTGGAATTTCTGCCTTTTTGTCCTAAAATAAGAGAAATTTCTTCAATTTTAGCCAAAAATTAGGGATTTCATCTTTCTGCCCCAAAATAATGGGAATTTCTGCCATTTTGCCCTGAAATATTTGAAATTTCTGCAATTTTACCCCAAAATAAAGGGAATTCCTGCCTTTTTGCCCCAAAATAAAGGGGAATTTTAGCCTATTACCTCAAAATATGGGGTATTTCTGCCTTTATTCCCCAAAATATAAGAAATTTCTGCCTTTTTGCCCCAAAATAAGGAAATTTTCTGAAATTTTGCCCCAAAATAAGGAAAATTTCTCCCTTTTTGCCCCAAAATAAAAAAAAAATTTCAGCCTTTTTACCTGAAAATATGTGAAATTTCTGCAATTTTGCCCCAAATAAGGGAAATTTCTGCAATTTTGCCTCAAAATAAGGTAAATTCTTGCAATTTTGTTTCAAAATAAAGGAAATTTGTGGAATTTTGCCCCAAAATAAGGGGAATTTCTGATTTTTACCCCAAAATATAGATAATTTCTTCCTTTTGCCCGCAAATTAGGGGAAATTCTGCAATTTTGCTCCAAAATACGGGGAATTTCTGCCTTATTGCCCGAAAATAAGTGGAATGCATACCATTTTGCCATAAAAAAGGAAAATTTCTTCATTTTTGCTCCAAAATAAGGGGAATTTCTGCCTTTTTGCCTCTAAATAAGTGGAATTTCTTTTTTTTTCTCCCAAAACAAAGGGAATTTCTGTATATTTTGCCCCAAATTAAGGGGAATTTCTGACTTATTACCCTGAAATAAGTGAAATTTGTGCAATTTTGCCCCAAAATAAGGGAAATTTCTGCCTTTTTGCCGCCAAATAAGGGGAATTTCTGAGTTTTGCCCCAAAATAAGGAGAATTTCTGTCTTTTTGCCCCAACATATCAGGAATTTCTGCCTTTTTGCCCCACAATTAGGGGAATTTCTGCAATTTTGCTCCAAAATACGGGGAATTTCTGCCTTTTTGCCCGAAAATAAGAAGAATGCATAACTTTTTGCCATAAAAAAGGAAAATTTCTTCATTGTTGCTCCAAAATAAGGGGAATTTCTGCTATTTTTCCTCTAAATAAGTGGATTTTCTGTCTTTGTCCCCCAAAACAAAGAGAATTTCTGTCTTTTTTGCCCCAAAATAAAGAAAATTTCTGACTTTATATACTGAAATACGTGAAATTTCTGCAATTTTGCCCCAATATAAGGGAAATTTATGCCTTTTTGCACCCAAATAAGGGGAATTTCAGTCTTTTTAACCTCAAAATAAGAGAAATTTCTGCCTTTTTGCCCCAAAATAAGGAAAATTTCTGCCTTTTTTCCCTGAAATAAGTGAAATGTCTGCAATTTTGCCCCAAAATAAGTGAAATTTCTGCAATTTTGCCCCAAAATAAGAGAAATTTCTGGAATTTTGCCCTAAAATATGTGGAATTTCTGAGTTTTGCCAAAAAATAAGGAGAATTTCTGCCTTTTTGCCCCACAATTAGGAAAATTTCTGCAATTTTGCTCCAAAATACGGGGAATTTCTGCTTTTTGCACGAAAATAAGGGGAATGCATACGTTTTTGCCATAAAAAAGGGAAATTTTTTCATTTTTGCTCCAAAATAAGGGGAATTTCTGCCTTTTTGACTCTAAATAAGTGGAATTTCTGTTTTTTATCCCAAAACAACGAGAATTTTTTGTCTTTTTTGCTCCAAAATAAGGGAAATTTCTGATTTATTACCCTGAAATAAGTGAAATTTCTGCAATTTTGCCCCAAAATAAGGAAAATTTCTGCCTTTTTGCCCTGAAATATGTGAAATTTCTGCAATTTTACCTTTAAAATAAGGTGAATTTCTGCCTTTTTGCCGCAAAATAATGGGAATTTCTGCTTTTTTGCCCCAAAATAAGAAAAATTTTTGCTTTTTTTCTCTGAAATAAGTGAAATTTCTGCAATTTTGCCCTAAAATAAGGGAAATTTCTGCAATTTTCCCTATAATGAAGAAAATTTCTGCAATTTTGCCCAAAAATAAGGGGAATTTCTTTTTTTACCCCCAAATAAGGAAAATTTCTGCAATTTTGCCCTATAATAAGGGGAATTTCTGCCTTTTTGCCCCTAAATAAAAAAAATTACTGTATTTTTTACCCCAAAATTAGGTGAATTTCTGCAATTTTGCTCTATAATACAGGGATTTTCTGCCTTTTCCCCGAAAATAAGGGGAATTTCTGCCATTTTGCCGCGAAATAAGTGAATTTTCTGCAGTTTTACCCCAAAATAAGGGGAATTTCTGCCTTTTTGCCCGAAAATAAAAGGAATGTATACCTTTTTGCCATAAGAAAGGGAAATTTCTTCATTTTTGCCCGAAAATAAGGGGATTTTCCGCCTTTTTGACTCAAAATAAGTGCAATTTCTGGCTTTTCCCAAAAAATAAACAAAATTTCTGTATATTTGCCCCAAAATAAAGGGAATTTCTGACTTTTTGCCCCAAAATAAAAGGAACTTCAGCCCTTTTACATCAAAATAAGCAGAATTTCTGCATTTTTGCCCCAAAATATGGGGAATTTCTGCCTTTTTGCCCCAAAATAAGAAAAATTTCTGCAATTTTGTACCAAATATAAGAAATTTCTGCCTTTTTGCCCCAAAATAAGAAAATTTCTGCCTATTTTCCCTGAAATAAGTGAAATTTCTGATATTTTGCCTCAAAATAAGGGAAATGTCTGCAATTTTGCCCCAATGTAAAGGAAATTTCTGCAATTTTGCCCCAAAATAAGGAAAATTTATGATTTTTTGCTCCCGAAAAAAGGAGATTTTCTGTCTTTTTGCCTCAAAATAAAGAGAATTTCTGCCTTTTTGCCCGAAAATTATGAGAATTTCTGCAATTTTGCTTCAAAATACAGGGAATTTCTGCCTTTTAGTCCCAAAATAAAGGGAATTTCTGCATTTTCCCCCAATATTTGGGGAATTTCTGCATTTTACATCTAAATATAAGGAATTTCTGCATTTTACCTCAAAATAAGAAGAATTTCTGCTTTTGCCCCAAAATATGGGGAATTTCTGCTTTTTTGTTTCTAAATAAGGAAAATTTCTTCAGTTTTGTACTATAATAAAAGAAATTTCTGCTTTTTGCCCCAAAATAAGGGAAATTTCTGACTTTTTGCCCTGAAATAAATGAAATTTCTGCAATTTTGTCCGAAAATAAGGGAAATTTGTGCCTTTTTGCCCCAAAATAAATGGAATTTCTGCCTTTTGCCCCAAAATATGGGGAATTTCTCCCTCTTTAGCTGAAAATGAGAAGAATGCATACCTTTTTGCCATAAAAGGGAAATTTCTTCATTTTTGCTCCAAAATAAGGGGAATTTTTGCATTTTGCCTATAAATAAGTGGAATTTCTGTCTTTTTCCCCCAAAACAAAGGGAATTTATGTCTTTTTTGCCCTAAAATAAGGGGAATTTCTGACTTATTACCCTGTAATAAGTGAAATTTCTTCAATTTTGCCACAAAATAAGGGAAATTTCTGCCTTTTTGCCCCCAAATAAGAGGAATTTCAGCCTTTTTACCTCAAAATAAAGGGAATTTCTGCCTTTTTGCCACAAAATTTTAAGAATTTCTGCTTTTTTGCCCCAAAATAAGAAAAATTTCTGCCTTTTTTCCCTGAAATAAGTGAAATTTCTCAAAATTTGCCTAAAAGTAAGTGAAATTTCTGCAATTTTGTCCCAAAAAAAAGGAAATTTCTGGAATTTTGCCCCAAAATAAGTGGAATTTTTGAGTTTTGCCTAAAAATAAGGTGAATTTCTGATTTTTGCCCCAAAATAGGAAAAAATTTTTCCTTTTTTTTTTCTGAAATAAGTGAAATTTCTGCAATTTTGCCCTAAAATAAGGGAAATTTCTGCAATTTTTCCCTATAATAAAGGAAATTTCTGCAATTTTGCCCCAAAATAGGGGGAATTTCTGTTTTTTGCCCCCAAATAAGGGAAATTTCTGCAATTTTGCCCCTAAATAATGGGAATTTCTGTTTTTTGCCCCCAAATAAGGGAAATTTCTGCAATTTTGCCCTAAAATAAGGGAAATTTCTGCAATTTTTCCCTATAGTAAGGGAAATTTCTGCAATTTTGCCCCAAAATAAGGGGAATTTCTTTTTTTTACCCCCAAATAAGGGAAATTTCTGCAATTTTGCCCTAAAATAAGGGAAATTTCTGCAATTTTTCTTTGTAATAAGGGAAATTTCCGCAATTTTGCCCCAAAATAGGGGGAATTTCTATTTTTGCCCCCAAATAAGGGAAATTTTTGCAATTTTGCCCTAAAATATGGGGAATTTCTGCTTCTTGCCCCAATATAAGTAGAATTTCTGCATTTTTGCCCCAAAATAAAAGAAATTACTGTATTTTTTCCCCAAAATTAGGTGAATTTCTGCAATTTTGCTCCAAAATATGGGGATTTTCAGCTTTTTCGCCGAAAATAAGGGGAATTTCTGCCATTTTGCCGCAAAATATGTGAAAATTCTCCAGTTTTACCCCAAAATGAAAGGAATTTCTGCCTTTTTCCCCAAAAATTAGGGAAATTTCTGCAATTTTGCTCCAAAATACAGGGAATTTCTGCATTTTTGCCCGAAAATAAAGGGAATGTATACCTTTTTGCCATAAAAAAAGGAAATTTCATTTTTGCCCCAAAATAAGGGGATTTTCCAACTTTTTGACTCAAAATAAGTGCAATTTCTGCCTTTTCCCCAAAAATAAACGAAATTTCTGACTTTTTGCCAAAAATACGGGGAATTTCTGACTTTTTGCCCCAAAATAAGGAAAATTTCAGCCTTTTTACCTCAAAATAAGAGGAATTTCTGCCTTTTTGCCCGCAAAATAAAGGGAGTTTCTGCATTTTTGCACCAATATTAGAAGAATATCTGCAATTTTGCTCCAAAATACGGGTCATTTCTGCCTTTATTTCCGAAATTAAGTTGAATTTCTGCCTTTTTGTCTCAAAATAAGTTAAATTTCATCAATTTTAGCCAAAAATAAGGAATTTCATGTTTTTGCCCCAAAATAAGGGGAATTTCTGCCATTTTGCCCTGAAATATTTGAAATTTCTGCAATTTAACCCCAAAATAAAGGGAATTTCTGCCTTTTTTCCCCAAAATATAAGTAATTTCTGCCTTTTTGCCCCAAAATAAAGAAAATTTCTGACTTATTACCCTGAAATAAGTGGAATTTCTCTCTTTTTCCCCCAAAACAAAGGGAATTTCTGCCTTTTTTGCCCCAAAATAAAGAAAATTTCTGACTTATTATTCTGAAATAAGTGAAATTTCTGCAATTTTGCCCCAATATAAGGGAAATTTCTGCCTTTTTGCCCTTAAATAATTGGGAACTTCAGCCTTTTTACCTCAAATTAAGGGGTATTTTTGCATTTTTGGCACAAAATATTTGGAATTTCTGCCATTTTGCCCCAAAATAAGAAAAATTTCTGCCTTTTTACTCTGAAATAAGTGAATTTCTGCAATTTTGCCTAAAAGTAAGTGAAATTTCTGCAATTTTGCCCCAAAAAAGGGAAATTTCTGGAATTTTGCCCCAAAATAAGTGGAATTTCTAAGTTTTGCCCCAAAATAAGGGGAATTTCTGTTTTTTGCCCCCAAATAAGGGAAATATCTGAAATTTTGCCCTAAAATAAGGGGAATTTCTGCAATTTTTCCCTATAATAAGAAAAATTTCTGCAATTTTTCCCTATAATAAGGAAAATTTCTGCAATTTTTCCCTATAATAAGGGAAATTTCTGCAATTTTGCCCCAAAATAAGGGGAATTTCTGTTTTTTGCCCCCAAATAAGGGAAATTTCTTCAATTTTGCCCTAAAATAAGGGGAATTTCTGCCTTTTGCCCCAAAATAAGGAGTATTTCTGCCTTTTTGCCACAAAATAAATAAAATTACTGTATTTTTACCCCAAAATTAGGTGAATTTCTGCAATTTTGCTCCAAAATATGGGGATTTTCTGCCTTTTTCGCTGAAAATAAGGGTAATTTCTGCCATTTTGCCAGGAAATAAGTAAAATTTCTGCAGTTTTACCCCAAAATAAGGGGAATTTTTGCCTTTTTTCCCCAAAATTAGGGGAATTTCTGCAATTTTGCTCCAAAATACAGGGAATTTCTGCCTTTTTGCCCGAAAATAAAGGGTATGTATACCTTTTTGCCATAAAAAAAGGAAATTTCTTCATTTTTGCTTCAAAATAAGGGGATTTTCCACCTTTTTAACACAAAATAAGTGTAATTTCTGCCTTTTCCCCAAAAATGAACGAAATTTCTGTCTTTTTGCCCAAAATAAGGGGAATTTCTGATTTTTTGCCCCAAAATAAGGAGAATTTCAGCATTTTTACCTCAAAATAAGGGAAATTTCTGCATTTTTGACCGCAAAATAAAGGGAATTTCTGCATTTTTGCACCAATATTAGGGGAATTTCTGCAATTTTACTCCAAAATACGGGTCATTTCTGCCTTTATGCCTGAAATTAAGTGGAATTTCTGCCTTTTTGTCCCAAAATAAGTGAAATTTCTTCAATTTTAGCCAAAAATTAGGGATTTCATCTTTCTGCCCCAAAATAATGGGAATTTCTGCCATTTTGTTCTGAAATATTTGAAATTTCTGCAATTTTACCCCAAAATAAAGGGAATTCCTGCCTTTTTGCCCTAAAATAAAGGGGAATTTCAGCCTTATTACCTCAAAATATGGGGAATTTCTGCCTTTTTTCCCCAAAATATAAGAAATTTCTGCCTTTTTGCCCCTAAATAAGAAAATTTTCTGAAATTTTGCCCAAAAATAAGGGGAATTTCTCCCTTTTTGCCCCAAAATAAAAAAAAAAAATTTCAGCCTTTTTACCAGAAAATATGTGAAATTTCTGTAATTTTGCCCCAAATAAGGGAAATTTCTGCAATTTTGCCTCAAAATAAGGTAAATTCTTGCAATTTTGCTTCAAAATAAAGGAAATTTCTGGAATTTTGCCCCAAAATAAGGGGAATTTTTGATTTTTACCCCAAAATATAGATAATTTCTTCCTTTTGCCCCAAAATTAGGAAAATTTCTCCAATTTTGCTCCAAAATACGGGGAATTTCTGCCTCTTTGCCCGAAAATAAGTGGAATGCATACCTTTTTGCCATAAAAAAAAATTTCTTCATTGTTGCTCCAAAATAATGGGAATTTCTGCTTTTTTGCCTCTAAATAAGTGGATTTTCTGTCTTTGTCCCCCAAAACAAAGAGAATTTCTGTCTTTTTTGCCCCAAAATAAGAAAAATTTCTGACTTATTATACTGAAATAAGTGAAATTTCTGCAATTTTGCCCCAATATAAGGGAAATTTATGCCTTTTTGCACCCAAATAAGGGGAATTTCAGTCTTTTTAACCTCAAAATAAGGGAAATTTCTGCCTTTTTGCCCCAAAATAAGGAAATTTATGCCTTTTTTCCCTGAAATATGTGAAATGTCTGCAATTTTGCCCCAAAATAAGTGAAATTTCTTCAATTTTGCCCCAAAATAAGGGAAATTTCTTCAATTTTGCCCCAAAATAAGGGAAATTTCTGGAATTTTGTCCCAAAATAAGGGGAATTTCTGAGTTTTGCCAAAAAATAAGGAGAATTTCTGCCTTTTTGCCACACAATTAGGGGAATTTCTACAATTTTGCTCCAAAATACAAGGAATTTCTGCCTTTTTGCCCGAAAATAAGGGGAATGCATTCCTTTTTGCCATAAAAAATGGAAATTTTTTCATTATTGCTCCAAAATAAGGGGAATTTCTGCCTTTTTGCCTCTAAATAAGTGGAATTTCTATTTTTTTTCCCAAAACATCGAGAATTTCTGTCTTTTTTGCCCCAAAATAAGGGAAATTTTTGATTTATTACCCTGAAATAAGTGATATTTCTGCAATTTTGCCCCAAAATAAGGAAAATTTCTGCCTTTTTGTCCTAAAATATGTGAAATTTCTGCAATTTTACCTTTAAAATAAGGTGAATTTCTGCCTTTTTGCCCCAAAATAATGGGAATTTCTGCCTTTTTGCCCCAAAATAAGAAAAATTTTTGCTTTTTTTCTCTGAAATAAGTGAAATTTCTGCAATTTTGCCCTGAAATAAAGGAAATTTCTGCAATTTTCCCTATAATAAGGAAAATTTCTGCAATTTTGCCCTAAAATAAGAAATATTTCTGAAATTTTTCCCTGTAATAAGAGAAATTTCTGCAATTTTGCCCCAAAATAGGGGGAATTTCTGTTTTTTGCCCCCAAATAAGGGAAATTTCTGCAATTTTGCCCTAAAATATGGGGAATTTCTGCTTTTTGCCCCAATATAAGTAGAATTTCTGCTCTTTTGCCCCAAAATAAAGAAAATTACTGTATTTTTTACCCCAAAATTAGGTGAATTTCTGCAATTTTGCTTCAAAATATGGGGATTTTCAGCTTTTTCGCCGAAAATAAGGGGAATTTCTGCCATTTTGCCGCGAAATATGTGAAATTTCTCCAGTTTTACCCCAAAATGAAAGGAATATCTGCCTTTTTGCCCAAAAATTAGGGGAATTTCTGCAATTTAGCTCCAAAATACGGGGAATTTCTGCATTTTTGCCCGAAAATAAAGGGAATGTATACCTTTTTACCATAAAAATAAGAAATTTCATTTTTGCCCCAAAATAAGGGGATTTTCCAACTTTTTGACTTAAAATAATTGCAATTTCTGCCTTTTCCCCAAAAATAAACGAAATTTCTGTTTTTTTGCCAAAAATAAGGGAATTTCTGAATTTTTGCCCTGAAATAAATGAAATTTCTGCAATTTTGCCCAAAAATAAGGGAAATTTGTGCCTTTTTGCCCCAAAATAAAGGGAATTTCTGCCTTTTGCCCCAAAATATGGGGAATTTCTGCCTTTTTGTCTGAAAATAAGAAGAATGCATACCTTTTTGCCATAAAAAGGGAAATTTCCTCATTTTTGCTCCAAAATAAGGGGAATTTTTGCTTTTTGCCTATAAATAAGTGGAATTTCTGTCTTTTTCCCCCAAAACAAAGGGAATTTATGTCTTTTTTGCCCTAAAATAAAAGGAATTTCTGACTTATTACCCTGAAATAAGTAAAATTTCTTCAATTTTGCCCCAAAATAAGGGAAATTTCTGCATTTTTGCCCCCAAATAAGGGAAATTTCAGCCTTTTTACCTCAAAATAAGGAGAATTTCTGCCTTTTTGCAACAAAATATTAGGAATTTCTGCCTTTTTGCCCCAAAATAAAGAAAAGTTCTGCCTTTTTTCCCTGAAATAAGTGAAATTTCTCCAATTTTGCCTAAAAGTAAGTGAAATTTCTGCAATTTTGTCCCAAAAAAAGGGAAATTTCTGGAATTTTGCCCCAAAATAAGTGGAATTTCTGAGTTTTGCCCCAAAGTAAGGTGAATTTCTGCTTTTTGCCCCAAAATAAGGAAAATTTTTGCTTTTTTTCTGAAATAAGTGAAATTTCTGCAATTTTGTCCTAAAATAAGGGAAATTTCTGCAATTTTTCCCTATAATTAGGGAAATTTCGGCAATTTTGCCCCTAAATAAGGGGAATTTCTGTTTTTTGCCCCCAAATAAGGGAAATTTCTGCAATTTTGCCCTAAAATAAGGGAAATTTCTGCAATTTTTCCCCATAGTAAGGGAAATTTCTGCAATTTTGCCCCAAAATAAGGGGAATTTCTTTTTTTTTTGCCCCCAAATAAGGGAAATTTCTGCAATTTTGCCCTAAAATAAGGGAAATTTCTGCAATTTTTCCCTATAGTAAGGGAAATTTCTGCAATTTTGACCCAAAATAAGGGGAATTTCTTTTTTTTGCCCCCAAATAAGGGAAATTTTTGCAATTTTGCCCTAAAATAAGGGGAATTTCTGCTTTTTGCCCCAATATAAGTAGAATTTCTGCATTTTTGCCCCAAAATAAAGGAAATTACTGTATTTTTTACCCCAAAATTAGGGGAATTTCTGCAATTTTGCTCCAAAATATGGGGATTTTCAGCTTTTTCGCCGAAAATAAGGGGAATTTCTGCCATTTTGCCGCAAAATATGTGAAATTTCTCCAGTTTTACCCCAAAATGAAAGGAATTTCTGCCTTTTTCTCCAAAAATTAGGGAAATTTCTGCAATTTTGCTCCAAAATACAGGGAATTTCTGCATTTTTGCCCGAAAATAAAGGGAATGTATACCTTTTTGCCATAAAAAAAGGAAATTTCATTTTTGCCCAAAAATAAGGGGATTTTCCAACTTTTTGACTCAAAATAAGTGCAATTTCTGCCTTTTCCCCAAAAATAAACGAAATTTCTGACTTTTTGCCAAAAATACGGAGAATTTTTGACTTTTTGCCCCAAAATAAGGAAAATTTCAGCCTTTTTACCTCAAAATAAGAGGAATTTCTGCCTTTTTGCTCGCAAAATAAAGGGAGTTTCTGCATTTTTGCACCAATATTAGAAGAATATCTGCAATTTTGCTCCAAAATACGGGTCATTTCTGCCTTTATTCCCGAAATTAAGTGGAATTTCTGCCTTTTTGTCTCAAAATAAGTTAAATTTCATCAATTTTAGCCAAAAATAAGGAATTTCATGTTTTTGCACCAAAATAAGGGGAATTTCTGCCATTTTGCCCTGAAATATTTGAAATTTATGCAATTTAACCCCAAAATAAAGGGAATTTCTGCCTTTTTTCCCCAAAATATAAGTAATTTCTGCCTTTTATGCCCCAAAATAAGGAAAATTTCTGACTTATTACCCTGAAATAAGTGGAATTTCTCTCTTTTTCCTCCAAAACAAAGGGAATTTCTGCCTTTTTTGCCCCAAAATAAAGAAAATTTCTGACTTATTATCCTGAAATAAGTGAAATTTCTGCAATTTTGCCCCAATATAAGGGAAATTTCTGCCTTTTTGCCCTTAAATAATTGGGAACTTCAGCCTTTTTACCTCAAATTAAGGGGTATTTCTGCATTTTTGCCACAAAATATTTGGAATTTCTGCCATTTTGCCCCAAAAAAAGAATAATTTCTGCCTTTTTACTCTGAAATAAGTGAATTTCTGCAATTTTGCCTAAAAGTAAGTGAAATTTCTGCAATTTTGCCCCAAAAAAGGGAAATTTCTGGAATTTTGCCCCAAAATAAGTGGAATTTCTGAGTTTTGCCCCAAAATAAGGGGAATTTCTGTTTTTTGCTTCCAAATAAGGGAAATTTCTGCAATTTTGCCCTAAAATAAGGGGAATTTCTGCAATTTTTCCCTATAATAAGGGAAATTTCTGCAATTTTTCCCTATAATAAGGAAAATTTCTGCAATTTTTCCCTATAATAAAGGAAATTTCTGCAATTTTGCCCCAAAATAAGGGGAATTTCTGTTTTTTGCCCCCAAATAAGGGAAATTTCTTCAATTTTGCCCTAAAATAAGGAAAATTTCTGCCTTTTGCCCCAAAATAAGGAGCATCTCTGCCTTTTTGCCACAAAATAAAGAAAATTACTGTATTTTTACCCCAAAATTAGGTGAATTTCTGCAATTTTGCTCTAAAATACGGGGATTTTCTGCCTTTTTCGCTGAAAATAAGGGTAATTTCTGCCATTTTGCTGCGAAATAAGTAAAATTTCTGCAGTTTTACCCCAAAATAAGGGGAATTTTTGCCTTTTTTCCCCAAAATTAGGGGAATTTCTGCAATTTTGCTCCAAAATACAGGGAATTTCTGCCTTTTTGCCCGAAAATAAAGGGTATGTATACCTTTTTGCCATAAAAAAAGGAAATTTCTTCATTTTTGCCCCAAAATAAGGGGATTTTCCACCTTTTTGACACAAAATAAGTGTAATTTCTGCCTTTTCCCCAAAAATAAACGAAATTTCTGTCTTTTTGCCCAAAATAAGGGGAATTTCTGATTTTTTGCCCCAAAATAAGGAGAATTTCAGCATTTTTACCTCAAAATAAGGGAAATTTCTGCATCTTTGACCGCAAAATAAAGGGAATTTCTGCATTTTTGCACCAATATTAGGGGAATTTCTGCAATTTTACTCCAAAATACGGGTCATTTCTGCCTTTATGCCCGAAATTAAGTGGAATTTCTGCCTTTTTGTCCCAAAATAAGTGAAATTTCTTCAATTTTAGCCAAAAATTAGGGATTTCATCTTTCTGCCCCAAAATAATGGGAATTTCTGCCATTTTGTTCTGAAATATTTGAAATTTCTGCAATTTTACCCCAAAATAAAGGGAATTCCTGCCTTTTTGCCCTAAAATAAAGGGGAATTTCAGCCTTATTACCTCAAAATATGGGGAATTTCTGCCTTTTTTCCCCAAAATATAAGAAATTTCTGCCTTTTTGCCCCTAAATAAGAAAATTTTCTGAAATTTTGCCCAAAAATAAGGGGAATTTCTCCCTTTTTGCCCCAAAATAAAAAAAAAAAATTTCAGCCTTTTTACCAGAAAATATGTGAAATTTCTGTAATTTTGCCCAAATAAGGGAAATTTCTGCAATTTTGCCTCAAAATAAGGTAAATTCTTGCAATTTTGCTTCAAAATAAAGGAAATTTCTGGAATTTTGCCCCAAAATAAGGGGAATTTTTGATTTTTACCCCAAAATATAGATAATTTCTTCCTTTTGCCCCAAAATTAGGAAAATTTCTCCAATTTTGCTCCAAAATACGGGGAATTTCTGCCTCTTTGCCCAAAAATAAGTGGAATGCATACCTTTTTGCCATAAAAAAAAATTTCTTCATTGTTGCTCCAAAATAATGGGAATTTCTGCTTTTTTGCCTCTAAATAAGTGGATTTTCTGTCTTTGTCCCCCAAAACAAAGAGAATTTCTGTCTTTTTTGCCCCAAAATAAGAAAAATTTCTGACTTATTATACTGAAATAAGTGAAATTTCTGCAATTTTGCCCCAATATAAGGGAAATTTATGCCTTTTTGCACCCAAATAAGGGGAATTTCAGTCTTTTTAACCTCAAAATAAGGGAAATTTCTGCCTTTTTGCCCCAAAATAAGGAAATTTATGCCTTTTTTCCCTGAAATATGTGAAATGTCTGCAATTTTGCCCCAAAATAAGTGAAATTTCTTCAATTTTGCCCCAAAATAAGGGAAATTTCTTCAATTTTGCCCCAAAATAAGGGAAATTTCTGGAATTTTGTCCCAAAATAAGGGGAATTTCTGAGTTTTGCCAAAAAATAAGGAGAATTTCTGCCTTTTTGCCACACAATTAGGGGAATTTCTACAATTTTGCTCCAAAATACAAGGAATTTCTGCCTTTTTGCCCGAAAATAAGGGGAATGCATTCCTTTTTGCCATAAAAAATGGAAATTTTTTCATTATTGCTCCAAAATAAGGGGAATTTCTGCCTTTTTGCCTCTAAATAAGTGGAATTTCTATTTTTTTTCCCAAAACATCGAGAATTTCTGTCTTTTTTGCCCCAAAATAAGGGAAATTTTTGATTTATTACCCTGAAATAAGTGATATTTCTGCAATTTTGCCCCAAAATAAGGAAAATTTCTGCCTTTTTGCCCTAAAATATGTGAAATTTCTGCAATTTTACCTTTAAAATAAGGTGAATTTCTGCCTTTTTGCCCCAAAATAATGGGAATTTCTGCCTTTTTGCCCCAAAATAAGAAAAATTTTTGCTTTTTTTCTCTGAAATAAGTGAAATTTTGCAATTTTGCCCTGAAATAAAGGAAATTTCTGCAATTTTCCCTATAATAAGGAAAATTTCTGCAATTTTGCCCTAAAATAAGAAATATTTCTGAAATTTTTCCCTGTAATAAGAGAAATTTCTGCAATTTTGCCCCAAAATAGGGGGAATTTCTGTTTTTTGCCCCCAAATAAGGGAAATTTCTGCAATTTTGCCCTAAAATATGGGGAATTTCTGCTTTTTGCCCCAATATAAGTAGAATTTCTGCTCTTTTGCCCCAAAATAAAGAAAATTACTGTATTTTTTACCCCAAAATTAGGTGAATTTCTGCAATTTTGCTTCAAAATATGGGGATTTTCAGCTTTTTCGCCGAAAATAAGGGGAATTTCTGCCATTTTGCCGCGAAATATGTGAAATTTCTCCAGTTTTACCCCAAAATGAAAGGAATATCTGCCTTTTTGCCCAAAAATTAGGGGAATTTCTGCAATTTAGCTCCAAAATACGGGGAATTTCTGCATTTTTGCCCGAAAATAAAGGGAATGTATACCTTTTTACCATAAAAATAAGAAATTTCATTTTTGCCCCAAAATAAGGGGATTTTCCAACTTTTTGACTTAAAATAATTGCAATTTCTGCCTTTTCCCCAAAAATAAACGAAATTTCTGTTTTTTTGCCAAAAATAAGGGAATTTCTGAATTTTTGCCCTGAAATAAATGAAATTTCTGCAATTTTGCCCGAAAATAAGGGAAATTTGTGCCTTTTTGCCCCAAAATAAAGGGAATTTCTGCCTTTTGCCCCAAAATATGGGGAATTTCTGCCTTTTTGTCTGAAAATAAGAAGAATGCATACCTTTTTGCCATAAAAAGGGAAATTTCCTCATTTTTGCTCCAAAATAAGGGGAATTTTTGCTTTTTGCCTATAAATAAGTGGAATTTCTGTCTTTTTCCCCCAAAACAAAGGGAATTTATGTCTTTTTTGCCCTAAAATAAAAGGAATTTCTGACTTATTACCCTGAAATAAGTAAAATTTCTTCAATTTTGCCCCAAAATAAGGGAAATTTCTGCATTTTTGCCCCCAAATAAGGGAAATTTCAGCCTTTTTACCTCAAAATAAGGAGAATTTCTGCCTTTTTGCAACAAAATATTAGGAATTTCTGCCTTTTTGCCCCAAAATAAAGAAAAGTTCTGCCTTTTTTCCCTGAAATAAGTGAAATTTCTCCAATTTTGCCTAAAAGTAAGTGAAATTTCTGCAATTTTGTCCCAAAAAAAGGGAAATTTCTGGAATTTTGCCCCAAAATAAGTGGAATTTCTGAGTTTTGCCCCAAAGTAAGGTGAATTTCTGCTTTTTGCCCCAAAATAAGGAAAATTTTTGCTTTTTTTCTGAAATAAGTGAAATTTCTGCAATTTTGTCCTAAAATAAGGGAAATTTCTGCAATTTTTCCCTATAATTAGGGAAATTTCGGCAATTTTGCCCCTAAATAAGGGGAATTTCTGTTTTTTGCCCCCAAATAAGGGAAATTTCTGCAATTTTGCCCTAAAATAAGGGAAATTTCTGCAATTTTTCCCCATAGTAAGGGAAATTTCTGCAATTTTGCCCCAAAATAAGGGGAATTTCTTTTTTTTTTTGCCCCCAAATAAGGGAAATTTCTGCAATTTTGCCCTAAAATAAGGGAAATTTCTGCAATTTTTCCCTATAGTAAGGGAAATTTCTGCAATTTTGACCCAAAATAAGGGGAATTTCTTTTTTTTGCCCCCAAATAAGGGAAATTTTTGCAATTTTGCCCTAAAATATGGGGAATTTCTGCTTTTTGCCCCAATATAAGTAGAATTTCTGCATTTTTGCCCCAAAATAAAGGAAATTACTGTATTTTTTACCCCAAAATTAGGGGAATTTCTGCAATTTTGCTCCAAAATATGGGGATTTTCAGCTTTTTCGCCGAAAATAAGGGGAATTTCTGCCATTTTGCCGCAAAATATGTGAAATTTCTCCAGTTTTACCCCAAAATGAAAGGAATTTCTGCCTTTTTCTCCAAAAATTAGGGAAATTTCTGCAATTTTGCTCCAAAATACAGGGAATTTCTGCATTTTTGCCCGAAAATAAAGGGAATGTATACCTTTTTGCCATAAAAAAAGGAAATTACATTTTTGCCCAAAAATAAGGGGATTTTCCAACTTTTTGACTCAAAATAAGTGCAATTTCTGCCTTTTCCCCAAAAATAAACGAAATTTCTGACTTTTTGCCAAAAATACGGAGAATTTTTGACTTTTTGCCCCAAAATAAGGAAAATTTCAGCCTTTTTACCTCAAAATAAGAGGAATTTCTGCCTTTTTGCTCGCAAAATAAAGGGAGTTTCTGCATTTTTGCACCAATATTAGAAGAATATCTGCAATTTTGCTCCAAAATACGGGTCATTTCTGCCTTTATTCCCGAAATTAAGTGGAATTTCTGCCTTTTTGTCTCAAAATAAGTTAAATTTCATCAATTTTAGCCAAAAATAAGGAATTTCATGTTTTTGCACCAAAATAAGGGGAATTTCTGCCATTTTGCCCTGAAATATTTGAAATTTATGCAATTTAACCCCAAAATAAAGGGAATTTCTGCCTTTTTTCCCCAAAATATAAGTAATTTCTGCCTTTTATGCCCCAAAATAAGGAAAATTTCTGACTTATTACCCTGAAATAAGTGGAATTTCTCTCTTTTTCCTCCAAAACAAAGGGAATTTCTGCCTTTTTTGCCCCAAAATAAAGAAAATTTCTGACTTATTATCCTGAAATAAGTGAAATTTCTGCAATTTTGCCCCAATATAAGGGAAATTTCTGCCTTTTTGCCCTTAAATAATTGGGAACTTCAGCCTTTTTACCTCAAATTAAGGGGTATTTCTGCATTTTTGCCACAAAATATTTGGAATTTCTGCCATTTTGCCCCAAAAAAAGAATAATTTCTGCCTTTTTACTCTGAAATAAGTGAATTTCTGCAATTTTGCCTAAAAGTAAGTGAAATTTCTGCAATTTTGCCCCAAAAAAGGGAAATTTCTGGAATTTTGCCCCAAAATAAGTGGAATTTCTGAGTTTTGCCCCAAAATAAGGGGAATTTCTGTTTTTTGCTTCCAAATAAGGGAAATTTCTGCAATTTTGCCCTAAAATAAGGGGAATTTCTGCAATTTTTCCCTATAATAAGGGAAATTTCTGCAATTTTTCCCTATAATAAGGAAAATTTCTGCAATTTTTCCCTATAATAAAGGAAATTTCTGCAATTTTGCCCCAAAATAAGGGGAATTTCTGTTTTTTGCCCCCAAATAAGGGAAATTTCTTCAATTTCGCCCTAAAATAAGGAAAATTTCTGCCTTTTGCCCCAAAATAAGGAGCATCTCTGCCTTTTTGCCACAAAATAAAGAAAATTACTGTATTTTTACCCCAAAATTAGGTGAATTTCTGCAATTTTGCTCTAAAATACGGGGATTTTCTGCCTTTTTCGCTGAAAATAAGGGTAATTTCTGCCATTTTGCCGCGAAATAAGTAAAATTTCTGCAGTTTTACCCCAAAATAAGGGGAATTTTTGCCTTTTTTCCCCAAAATTAGGGGAATTTCTGCAATTTTGCTCCAAAATACAGGGAATTTCTGCCTTTTTGCCCGAAAATAAAGGGTATGTATACCTTTTTGCCATAAAAAAAGGAAATTTCTTCATTTTTGCCCCAAAATAAGGGGATTTTCCACCTTTTTGACACAAAATAAGTGTAATTTCTGCCTTTTCCCCAAAAATAAACGAAATTTCTGTCTTTTTGCCCAAAATAAGGGGAATTTCTGATTTTTTGCCCCAAAATAAGGAGAATTTCAGCATTTTTACCTCAAAATAAGGGAAATTTCTGCATCTTTGACCGCAAAATAAAGGGAATTTCTGCATTTTTGCACCAATATTAGGGGAATTTCTGCAATTTTACTCCAAAATACGGGTCATTTCTGCCTTTATGCCCGAAATTAAGTGGAATTTCTGCCTTTTTGTCCCAAAATAAGTGAAATTTCTTCAATTTTAGCCAAAAATTAGGGATTTCATCTTTCTGCCCCAAAATAATGGGAATTTCTGCCATTTTGTTCTGAAATATTTGAAATTTCTGCAATTTTACCCCAAAATAAAGGGAATTCCTGCCTTTTTGCCCTAAAATAAAGGGGAATTTCAGCCTTATTACCTCAAAATATGGGGAATTTCTGCCTTTTTTCCCCAAAATATAAGAAATTTCTGCCTTTTTGCCCCTAAATAAGAAAATTTTCTGAAATTTTGCTCAAAAATAAGGGGAATTTCTCCCTTTTTGCCCCAAAATAAAAAAAAAAATTTCAGCCTTTTTACCAGAAAATATGTGAAATTTCTGTAATTTTGCCCCAAATAAGGGAAATTTCTGCAATTTTGCCTCAAAATAAGGTAAATTCTTGCAATTTTGCTTCAAAATAAAGGAAATTTCTGGAATTTTGCCCCAAAATAAGGGGAATTTTTGATTTTTACCCCAAAATATAGATAATTTCATCCTTTTGCCCCCAAATTAGGGGAATTTCTCCAATTTTGCTCCAAAATACGGGGAATTTCTGCCTTTTTGCCCGAAAATAAGAAGAATGCATACCTTTTTGCCATAAAAAAAAGATTTCTTCATTGTTGCTCCAAAATAATGGGAATATCTGCTTTTTTGCCTCTAAATAAGTAGATTTTCTGTTTTTGTCCCCCAAAACAAAGAGAATTTCTGTCTTTTATCCCCAAAATAAGAAACATTTCTGACTTATTATACTGAAATAAGTGAAATTTCTGCAATTTTGCCCCAATATAAGGGAAATTTATGCCTTTTTGCACCCAAATAAGGGGAATTTCAGTCTTTTTAACCTCAAAATAAGGGAAATTTCTGCCTTTTTGCCCCTAAATAAGGAAAATTTCTGCCTTTTTTCCCTGAAATAAGTGAAATGTCTGCAATTTTGCCCCAAAATAAGTGAAATTTCTTCAATTTTGCCCCAAAATAAGGGAAATTTCTGGAATTTTGTCCCAAAATAAGGGGAATTTCTGAGTTTTGCCAAAAAATAAGGAGAATTTCTGCCTTTTTGCCACACAATTAGGGTAATTTCTGCAATTTTGCTTCAAAATACAAGGAATTTCTGCCTTTTTGCCCAAAAATAAGGGGAATGCATTCCTTTTTGCCATTAAAAATGGAAATTTTTTCATTATTGCTCCAAAATAAGGGGAATTTCTGCCTTTTTGCCTCTAAATAAGTGGAATTTCTATTTTTTTCCCAAAACATCGAAAATTTCTGTCTTTTTTGCCACAAAATAAGGGAAATTTTTGATTTATTACCCTGAAATAAGTGATATTTCTGCAATTTTGCCCCAAAATAAGGAAAATTTCTGCCTTTTTGTCCTGAAATATGTGAAATTTCTGCAATTTTACCTTTAAAATAAGGTGAATTTCTGCCTTTTGGCCCCAAAATAATGGTTATTTCTCCCTTTTTGCCCCAAAATAAGAAAAATTTTTGCTTTTTTTCTCTGAAATGAGTGAAATTTCTGCAATTTTGCCCTGAAATAAAGGAAATTTCTGCAATTTTCCCTATAATAAGGAAAATTTCTGCAATTTTGCCCTAAAATAAGGGAAATTTCTGAAATTTTTCCCTGTAATAAGGGAAATTTCTGCAATTTTGCCCCAAAATAGGGGGAATTTCTGTTTTTTGCCCACAAATAAGGGAAATTTCTGCAATTTTGCCCTAAAATATGAGGAATTTCTGCTTTTTGCCCCAATATAAGTAGAATTTCTGCTCTTTTGCCCCAAAATAAAGAAAATTACTGTATTTTTTACCCCAAAATTAGGTGAATTTCTGCAATTTTGCTTCAAAATATGGGGATTTTCAGCTTTTTCGCCGAAAATAAGGGGAATTTCTGCCATTTTGCCGTGAAATATGTGAAATTTCTCCAGTTTTACCCCAAAATGAAAGGAATTTCTGCCTTTTTGCCCAAAAATTAGGGGAATTTCTGCAATTTTGCTCCAAAATACGGGGAATTTCTGCATTTTTGCCCGAAAATAAAGGGAATGTATACCTTTTTGCCATAAAAAAAGGAAATTTCATTTTTGCCCAAAAATAAGGGGATTTTCCAACTTTTTGACTCAAAATAAGTGCAATTTCTGCCTTTTCCCCAAAAATAAACGAAATTTCTTACTTTTTGCCAAAAATGAGGGGAATTTCTGACTTTTTCCCCCAAAATAAGGAAAATTTCAGCCTTTTTACCTCAAAATAAGAGGAATTCCTGCCTTTTTGCCCGCAAAATAAAGGGAATTTCTGCATTTTTGCACCAATATTAGGGGAATTTCTGCAATTTTACTCCAAAATACGGGTCATTTCTGCCTTTATGCCCGAAATTAAGTGGAATTTCTGCCTTTTTGTCCCAAAATAAGTGAAATTTCTTCAATTTTAGCCAAAAATTAGGGATTTCATCTTTCTGCCCCAAAATAATGGGAATTTCTGCCATTTTGCCCTGAAATATTTGAAATTTCTGCAATTTTACCCCAAAATAAAGGGAATTCCTGCCTTTTTGCCCCAAAATAAAGGGGAATTTCAGCCTTATTACCTCAAAATATGGGGAATTTCTGCCTTTTTCCCCAAAATATAAGAAATTTTTGCCTTTTTCCCCCAAAATAAGGAAAATTTCTGAAATTTTGCCCCAAAATAAGATGAATTTCTCCGTTTTTGCCCCAAAATAAAAAAAAATTTCAGCCTTTTTACCTGAAAATATGTGAAATTTCTGTAATTTTGCCCCAAATAAGGGAAATTTCTGCAATTTTGCCTCAAAATAAGGTAAATTCTTGTAATTTTGCTTCAAAATAAAAGAAATTTCTGGAATTTTGCCCCAAAATAAGGGGAATTTTTGATTTTTACTCCAAAATATAGATAATTTCTTCCTTTTGCCCCCAAATTAGGGGAATTTCTCCAATTTTGCTCCAAAATACGGGGAATTTCTGCCTTTTTGCCCGAAAATAAGAAGAATGCATACCTTTTTGCCATAAAAAAGAAAAATTTCTTCATTGTTGCTTTAAAATAAGGGGAATTTCTGCATTTTTGCCTCTAAATAAGTGGATTTTCTGTCTTTGTCCCTCAAAAAAAAGGGAATTTCTGTCTTTTTTGCCCCAAAATAAGAAAAATTTCTGACTTATTATACTGAAATAAGTGAAATTTCTGCAATTTTGTCCCAATATAAGGGAAATTTATGCCTTTTTGCACCCAAATAAGGGAAATTACAGCTTTTTGCCTCAAAATAAGGGAAATTTCTGCCTTTTTGCCCCAAAATAAGGACAATTTCTGCCTTTTTTCCCTGAAATAAGTGAAATTTCTGCAATTTTGCCCCAAAATAAGTGAAATTTCTGCAATTTTGCTCCAAAATAAGGGAAATTTCTGGAATTTTGCCCCCAAAAAAGTGGAATTTCTGAGTTTTGCCAAAAAATAAGAATTTCTGCCTTTTTGCCACACAATTAGGGGAATTTCTGCAATTTTGCTCCAAAATACAAGGAATTTCTGCCTTTTTGCCCGAAAATAAGGGGAATGCATTCCTTTTTGCCATAAAAAAGGGAAATTTTTTCATTTTTGCTCCAAAATAAAGGGAATTTCTGCTTTTTTGCCTCTAAATAAGTGGAATTTCTGGTTTTTTCCCAAAACATCGAGAATTTCTGTCTTTTTTGCCCCAAAATAAGGGAAATTTCTGATTTATTACCCTGAAATAAGTGAAATTTCTGCAATTTTGCCCTAAAATAAGGAAAATTTCTGCTTTTTTGCCCTGAAATATGTGAAATTTCTGCAATTTTACCTTTAAATAAGGTGAATTTCTGCCTTTTTGCCCCAAAATAATGGGAATTTCTGCCTTTTTGCCCCAAAATAAGAAAAATTTTTGCTTTTTTTCTCTGAAATAAGTGAAATTTCTGCAATGTTGCCCTAAAATAAGGGAAATTTCTGCAATTTTCCCTATAATAAGGAAAATTTCTGCAATTTTGCCCTAAAATAAGGGAAATTTCTGCAATTTTTCCTTGTAATAAGGGAAATTTCTGCAATTTTGCCCCAAAATAGGGGGAATTTCTGTTTTTTGCCCCCAAAAAGGGAAATTTCTGCAATTTTGCCCTAAAATATGGGGAATTTCTGCTTTTTGCCCCAATATAAGTAGAATTTCTGCCCTTTTGCCCCAAAATAAAGAAAATTACTGTATTTTTTACCCCAAAATTAGGTGAATTTCTGCACTTTTGCTTCAAAATATGGGGATTTTCAGCTTTTTCGCCGAAAATAATGGGAATTTCTGCCATTTTGCCGCGAAATATGTGAAATTTCTCCAGTTTTACCCCAAAATGAAAGGAATTTCTGCCTTTTTGCCCAAAAATTAGGAGAATTTCTGCAATTTTACTCCAAAATACGGGGAATTTCTGCATTTTTTCCCGAAAATAAAGGGAATGTATACTTTTTTCCCATAAAAAAATGAAATTTCATTTTTGTCCCAAAATAAAGGGATTTTCCAACTTTTTGACTCAAAGTAAGTGCAATTTCTGCCTTTTCCCCAAAAATAAACGAAATTTCTGACTTTTTGCCAAAAATAAGGGGAATTTCTGACTTTTTGCCCCAAAATAAGGAAAATTTCAGCCTTTTTACCTAAAAATAAGAGGAATTTCTGCCTTTTTGCCCGCAAAATAAAGAGAATTTCTGCATTTTTGCACCAATATTATAAGAATATCTGCAATTTTGCTCCAAAATACGGGTCATTTCTGCCTTTATTCCCGAAATTAAGTGAAATTTCTGCCTTTTTGTCTCAAAATAAGTGAAATTTCATCAATTTTAGCAAAAATAGGGGATTTCATGTTTTTGCCCCAAAATAAGGGGAATTTCTGCCATTTTGCCCTGAAATATTTGAAATTTCTGCAATTTAACCCCAAAATAAAGGGAATTTCTGCCTTTTTGCCCCAAAATATAAGAAATTTCTGCCTTTTTTACCCCAAAATAAGGAAAATTTGTGACTTATTACCCTGAAATAAGTGGAATTTCTCTCTTTTTCCCCCAAAACAAAGGGAATTTCTGTCTTTTTTGCCCCAAAATAAAGAAAATTTCTGACTTATTATACTGAAATAAGTGAAATTTCTGCAATTTTGCCCCAATATAAGGGAAATTTCTGCCTTTTTGCCCTTAAATAATTGGGAACTTCAGCCTTTTTACCTCAAATTAAGGGGTATTTCTGCATTTTTGCCACAAAATATTTGGAATTTCTGCCTTTTTGCCCCAAAATAAGAAAAATTTCTGCCTTTTTACTCTGAAATAAGTGAAATTTCTGCAATTTTGCCTAAAAGTAAGTGAAATTTCTGCAATTTTGCCCCAAAAAAGGAAATTTCTTGAATTTTGCCCCAAAATAAGTGGAATTTCTGAGTTTTGCCACAAAATAAGGTGAATTTCTGCCTTTTTGCCCCAAAATAAGAAAAATTTTTGCTTTTTTTCTCTGAAATAAGTGAAATTTCTGCAATTTTACCCCAATATAAGGGGAATTTCTGTTTTTTGCCCCCAAATAAGGGAAATTTCTGCAATTTTGCCCTAAAATAAGGAAAATTTCTGCAATTTTTCCCAATAATAAGGAAAATTTCTGCAATTTTGCCCCAAAATAAGGGGAATTTCTGTTTTTTGCCCCCAAATAAGGGAAATTTCTGCAATTTTGCCCTAAAATAAGGGGAATTTCTGCCTTTTGCCCCAAAATAAGGAGTATTTCTGCCTTTTTGCCACAAAATAAAGAATATTACTGTATTTTTATCCCAAAATTAGGTGAATTTCTGCAATTTTGCTCCAAAATACGGGGATTTTCTGCCTTTTTCGCTGAAAATAAGGGTAATTTTCGCCATTTTGCCGCGAAATAAGTAAAATTTCTGCAGTTTTACCCCAAAATAAGGGGAATTTTTGCCTCTTTTCCCCAAAATTAGGGGAATTTCTGCAATTTTGCTCCAAAATACAGGGAATTTCTGCCTTTTTGCCCGAAAATAAAGGGTATGTATACCTTTTTGCCATAAAAAAAAGAAATTTCTTCATTTTTGCCCCAAAATAAGGGGATTTTCCACCTTTTTGACTCAAAATAAGTTTAATTTCTGCCTTTTCCCCTATAATAAACGAAATTTCTGTCTTTTTGCCCAAAATAAGGGGAATTTCTGACATTTTGCCCCAAAATAAGGAGAATTTCAGCATTTTTACCTCAAAATAAGGGGAATTTCTGCCTTTTGACCGCAAAATAAAGGGAATTTCTGCATTTTTGCACCAATATTAGGGGAATTTCTGCAATTTTACTCCGAAATACGGGTCATTTCTGCCTTTATGCCCGAAATTAAGTGGAATTTCTGCCTTTTTGTCCCAAAATAAGTGAAATTTCTTCAATTTTTGCCAAAAATTAGGGATTTCATCTTTCTGCCCCAAAATAATGGGAATTTCTGCCATTTTGCACTGAAATATTTGAAATTTCTTCAATTTTACCCCAAAATAAAGGGAATTCCTGCCTTTTTGCCCCAAAATAAAGGGGAATTTCAGCCTTATTACCTCAAAATATGGGGAATTTCTGCCTTTTTTCCCCAAAATATAAGAAATTTCTGCCTTTTTGCCCCTAAATAAGGAAATTTTCTGAAATTTTGCCCCAAAATAAGGGGAATTCCTCCCTTTTTGCCCCAAAATAAAAAAAAATTTCAGCCTTTTTACCTGAAAATATGTGAAATTTCTGTAATTTTGCCCCAAATAAGGGAAATTTCTGCAATTTTGCCTCAAAATAAGGTAAATTCTTGCAATTTTGCTTCAAAATAAAGGAAATTTCTGGAATTTTGCCCCAAAATAAGGGGAATTTTTAATTTTTACCCCGAAATATAGATAATTTCTTCCTTTTGCCCCCAAATTAGGGAAATTTCTCCAATTTTGCTCCAAAATACGGGGAATTTCTGTTTTTTTGGGCGAAAATAAGAAGAACGCATACCTTTTTGCCATAAAAAAGAAAAATTTCTTCATTGTTGCTCCAAAATAAGGGGAATTTCTGCTTTTTTGCCTCTAAATAAGTGGATTTTCTGTTTTTGTCCCCCAAAACAAAGGGAATTTCTGTCTTTTTTGCCCCAAAATAAGGAAAATTTCTGACTTATTATACTGAAATTAGTGAAATTTCTGAAATTTTGCCCCAATATAAGGGAAATTTATGCCTTTTTGCACCCAAATAAGGGGAATAACAGCTTTTTTACCTCAAAATAAGGGAAATTTCTGCCTTTTTGCCCCAAAATAAGGACAATTTCTGCCTTTTTTCCCTGAAATAAGTGAAATTTCTGCAATTTTGCCCAAAAATAAGTGAAATTTCTGCAATTTTGCCCCAAAATAAGGTAAATTTCTGGAATTTTTCCCCAAAATAAGTGGAATTTCTGAGTTTTGCCCAAAAATAAGGAGAATTTCTGCCTTTTTGCCCCACAATTAGGGTAATTTCTGCAATTTTGCTCCAAAATACAAGGAATTTCTGCCTTTTTGCCCGAAAATAAGGGGAATGCATACCTTTTTGCCATAAAAAAGGGAATTTTTTTCATTTTTGCTCCAAAATAAGGGGAATTTCTCCTTTTTGCCTCTAAATAAGTGGAATTTCTGTCTTTTTTCCCAAAACAACGAGAATTTCTGTCTTTTTTGCCCCAAAATAAGAAAAATTTCTGATTTATTAACCTGAAATAAGTGAAATTTCTGCAATTTTGCCCCGAAATAAGGAAAATTTCTGCCTTTTTGCCCTGAAATATGTGAAATTTCTGCAATTTTACCCCCAAAATAAGATGAATTTCTGCCTTTTTGCCCCAAAATAATGGGAATTTATGCTTTTTGCCCCAAAATAAGAAAAATTTTTGCTTTTTCTCTCTGAAATAAGTGAAATTTCTGAAATTGTGCCCTAAAATAAGGGAAATTTCTGCAATTTTTCCCCATAATAAGGAAAATTTCTGCAATTTTGCCCCAAAATAAGGGGAATTTCTGTTTTTTGCCCCCAAATAAGGGAAATTTCTGCAATTTTGCCCTCAAATAAGGGGAATTTCTGCCTTTTTGCCCCTAAATAAAGAAAATTACTGTATTTTTTATTCCAAAATTAGGTGAAATTCTACAATTTTGCTCTATAATACAGGGATTTTCTGCCTTTTCCCCGAAAATAAGGGGAATTTTTGCCATTTTGCCGTGAAATAAGTGAAATTTCTGCAGTTTTACCCCAAAATAAGGGGAATTTCTGCCTTTTTGCCTCAAAATTAGGGGAATTTCTGCAATTTTACTCAAAAATATGGGGAATTTCTGCCTTTTGCCCGAAAATAAAAGGAATGTATACCTTTTTGCCATAAGAAAGGGAAATTTCTTCATTTTTGCCCGAAAATAAGGGGATTTTCCGCCTTTTTGACTCAAAATAAGTGCAATTTCTGCCTTTTCCCCAAAAATAAACGAAATTTCTGTCTATTTGCCCCAAAAGAAAGGGAATTTCTGCATTTTTGCACCAATATTAGGGGAATTTCTGCAATTTTGCTCCAAAATACGGGTCATTTTTGCCTTTTTGCCCGAAATTAAGTGGAATTTCTGCCTTTTTGTCCCGAAAAAAGTGAAATTTCTACAATTTTAGACAAAAATTAAGGATTTCATCTTTTTGCCTCAAAATAAGGGGAATTTCTGCCATTTTTTTCCTGAAATATTTGAAATTTCTGCAATTTTACCCCAAAATAATGGGAATATCTGCCTTTTTGCCCCAAAATAAGGGGAATTTCAGCCTTATTACCTCAAAATAAGGGGAATTTCTGCCTTTTTGCAACAAAATATAAGGAATTTCTGCCTTTTTGCCACAAAATAAGGAAAATTTCTGCAATTTTGCCCCAAAATAAGGGGTATTTCTCTTTTTTTGCCCCAAAATAAATGAAATTTCAGCATTTTTATGAAAATAAGTGAAATTTCTGCAATTTTGCCCCAAATAAGGGAAATTTCTGCAATTTTGCCCCAAAATAAGGTAAATTCCTGCAATTTTGCCCCACAATAAAGTAAATTTCTTGAATTTTTTCCCCCAAAATAAGGGGAATTTTTGATTTTTGCCCCAAAATAAAGGGAATTTCTGCCTTTTGCCCCAAAATTAGGGGAATTTCTGCAATTTTGCTCAAAAATACAGGGAATTTCTGACTTTTTGCCGGAAAATAAGGGGAATGCCTAACTTTTTGCCATAAAAAAAGGAAATTTCTTCATTTTTGCTCCAAAATAAGGGGAATTTCTGTATTTTGCCTCTAAATAAGTGAAATTTCTTTCTTTTCCCCCCAAAACAATGGGAATTTCTGTCTTTTTTGCCCCAAAATAAGGGGAATTTCTGACTTATTACCCTGAAATAAGTGAAATTTCTTCAATTTTGCCCCAAATAAAGGGAAATTTCTGCCTTTTTGCCCCCAAATAAGGAAAATTTCAGGTTTTTACCTCAAAATAAGGGGAATTATGCCTTTTTGCCCCAAAATAAGGAAAATTTCTGCATTTTTCCCTGAAATAAGTGAAATTTCTGCAATTTTGCCCCAAAATAAGTAAAATTTTTGTTTTTTGCTTCCAAATAAGGGAAATTTCTGCAATTTTGCTCTAAAATAAGGGAAATTTCTGCAATTTTTCCCTATAATAAAGGAAATTTCTGTAATTTTGCCCCAAAATAAGGGGAATTTCTGTTTTTTGCCCCCAAATAAGGGAAATTTCTGCAATTTTGCCCTAAAATAAGGGGAATTTCTGTATTTTGCCCCAAAATAAGGAGAATTTCTGCCTTTTTGCCACAAAATAAAGAAAATTACTGTATTTTTTACCCCAAAAATAGGTGAATTTCTGCAATTTTGCTCCAAAATAAGGGGTTTTCTGCCTTTTTCGCCGATAATAAGGGGAATTTCTGCCATTTTGCCGCGAAATATGTGAAATTTCTGCAGTTTTACCCCAAAATGAAAGGAATTTCTGCCTTTTTGCCCAAAATTTAGGGGAATTTCTGCAATTTTGCTCCAAAATAAGGGGAATTTCTGCTTTTTTGCCTGAAAATAAAGGGAATGTATACATTTTTGCCATAAAAAAAGGAAATTTCTTCATTTTTGCCCATAAATAAGGGGTTTTTTCAACTTTTTGACTCAAAATAAGTGTAATTTCTGCCTTTTCCCAAAAAATAAACAAAAATTCTGTCTTTTTGCCCAAAATAAGGGGAATTTCTGATTTTTTGCCCCAAAATAAGGGGAATTTCAGCATTTTTACCTCAAAATAAAAGGAATTTCTGCCTTTTTGACCGCAAAATAAAGGGAATTTCTGCATTTTTGCACCAATATTAGGGGAATTTCTGCAATGTTCCTCGAAAATACGGGTCATTTCTGCCTTTATGCCCGAAATTAAGTGGAATTTCTGCCTTTTTGTCCCAAATTAAGTGAAATTTCTTCAATTTTAGCCAAAAATTAGGGATTTCATCTTTCTGACACAAAATAAGGGAAATTTCTGCCATTTTACCCTGAAATATTTGAAATTTCTGCCTTTTTGCCCCAAAATAAGGGGAATTTCAGCCTTATTACCTCAAAATAAGGGGAATTTCTGCCTTTTTGCCTCAAAATTAGGGGAATTTCTGCAATTTTACTCAAAAATATGGGGAATTTCTGCCTTTTGCCCGAAAATAAAAGGAATGTATACCTTTTTGCCATAAGAAAGGGAAATTTCTTCATTTTTGCCCGAAAATAAGGGGATTTTCCGCCTTTTTGACTCAAAATAAGTGCAATTTCTGCCTTTTCCCCAAAAATAAACGAAATTTCTGTCTATTTGCCCCAAAAGAAAGGGAATTTCTGCATTTTTGCACCAATATTAGGGGAATTTCTGCAATTTTGCTCCAAAATACGGGTCATTTTTGCCTTTTTGCCCGAAATTAAGTGGAATTTCTGCCTTTTTGTCCCGAAAAAAGTGAAATTTCTACAATTTTAGACAAAAATTAAGGATTTCATCTTTTTGCCTCAAAATAAGGGGAATTTCTGCCATTTTTTTCCTGAAATATTTGAAATTTCTGCAATTTTACCCCAAAATAATGGGAATATCTGCCTTTTTGCCCCAAAATAAGGGGAATTTCAGCCTTATTACCTCAAAATAAGGGGAATTTCTGCCTTTTTGCAACAAAATATAAGGAATTTCTGCCTTTTTGCCACAAAATAAGGAAAATTTCTGCAATTTTGCCCCAAAATAAGGGGTATTTCTCTTTTTTTGCCCCAAAATAAATGAAATTTCAGCATTTTTATGAAAATAAGTGAAATTTCTGCAATTTTGCCCCAAATAAGGGAAATTTCTGCAATTTTGCCCCAAAATAAGGTAAATTCCTGCAATTTTGCCCCACAATAAAGTAAATTTCTTGAATTTTTTCCCCCAAAATAAGGGGAATTTTTGATTTTTGCCCCAAAATAAAGGGAATTTCTGCCTTTTGCCCCAAAATTAGGGGAATTTCTGCAATTTTGCTCAAAAATACAGGGAATTTCTGACTTTTTGCCGGAAAATAAGGGGAATGCCTAACTTTTTGCCATAAAAAAAGGAAATTTCTTCATTTTTGCTCCAAAATAAGGGGAATTTCTGTATTTTGCCTCTAAATAAGTGAAATTTCTTTCTTTTCCCCCCAAAACAATGGGAATTTCTGTCTTTTTTGCCCCAAAATAAGGGGAATTTCTGACTTATTACCCTGAAATAAGTGAAATTTCTTCAATTTTGCCCCAAATAAAGGGAAATTTCTGCCTTTTTGCCCCCAAATAAGGAAAATTTCAGGTTTTTACCTCAAAATAAGGGGAATTATGCCTTTTTGCCCCAAAATAAGGAAAATTTCTGCATTTTTCCCTGAAATAAGTGAAATTTCTGCAATTTTGCCCCAAAATAAGTAAAATTTTTGTTTTTTGCTTCCAAATAAGGGAAATTTCTGCAATTTTGCTCTAAAATAAGGGAAATTTCTGCAATTTTTCCCTATAATAAAGGAAATTTCTGTAATTTTGCCCCAAAATAAGGGGAATTTCTGTTTTTTGCCCCCAAATAAGGGAAATTTCTGCAATTTTGCCCTAAAATAAGGGGAATTTCTGTATTTTGCCCCAAAATAAGGAGAATTTCTGCCTTTTTGCCACAAAATAAAGAAAATTACTGTATTTTTTACCCCAAAAATAGGTGAATTTCTGCAATTTTGCTCCAAAATAAGGGGTTTTCTGCCTTTTTCGCCGATAATAAGGGGAATTTCTGCCATTTTGCCGCGAAATATGTGAAATTTCTGCAGTTTTACCCCAAAATGAAAGGAATTTCTGCCTTTTTGCCCAAAATTTAGGGGAATTTCTGCAATTTTGCTCCAAAATAAGGGGAATTTCTGCTTTTTTGCCTGAAAATAAAGGGAATGTATACATTTTTGCCATAAAAAAAGGAAATTTCTTCATTTTTGCCCATAAATAAGGGGTTTTTTCAACTTTTTGACTCAAAATAAGTGTAATTTCTGCCTTTTCCCAAAAAATAAACAAAAATTCTGTCTTTTTGCCCAAAATAAGGGGAATTTCTGATTTTTTGCCCCAAAATAAGGGGAATTTCAGCATTTTTACCTCAAAATAAAAGGAATTTCTGCCTTTTTGACCGCAAAATAAAGGGAATTTCTGCATTTTTGCACCAATATTAGGGGAATTTCTGCAATGTTCCTCGAAAATACGGGTCATTTCTGCCTTTATGCCCGAAATTAAGTGGAATTTCTGCCTTTTTGTCCCAAATTAAGTGAAATTTCTTCAATTTTAGCCAAAAATTAGGGATTTCATCTTTCTGACACAAAATAAGGGAAATTTCTGCCATTTTACCCTGAAATATTTGAAATTTCTGCCTTTTTGCCCCAAAATAAGGGGAATTTCAGCCTTATTACCTCAAAATAAGGGGAATTTCTGCCTTTTTCCCCATAATATATGAAATGTCTGCCTTTTTTCCTCAAAATAAGGAAAATTTCTGCAATTTTGCCCCAAAATAAGGGGGATGTCTCCCTATTTGCGCCAAAATAAAGGAAATTTCAGCCTTTTTACCTGAAAATATGTTAAATTTCTGCAATTTTTCCCCAAATAAAGGAAATTTCTGCAATTTTGCCTCAAAATAAGGTAAATTCTTGCAATTTTGCTTCAAAATAAAGGAAATTCTGGAATTTACCCCCAAAATAACGGGAATTTTTGATTTTTACCCCAAAATATAGATAATTTCTTCCTTTTGCCCCCAAATTAGGGGAATTTCTGCAATTTTTCTCCAAAATACGAGGAATTTCTGCCTTTTTGCCCGAAAATAAGTGGAATGCATACCTTTTTGCCATAAAAAAGGAAAATTTCTTCATTTTTGCTCCAAAATAAGGGGAATTTCTGCCTTTTTGCCTCTAAATAAGTGGAATGTCTTTCTTTTTCCCCCAAAACAAAGGGAATTTCTGTCTTTTTTGCCCCAAATTAAAGGGAATTTCTGACTTATTACCCTGAAATAAGTGAAATTTCTGCAATTTTGCCTTAAAATAAGGGAAATTTCTGCCTTTTTGCCTTCAAATAAGGGGAATTTCAGCCTTTTTCCCTCAAAATAAAGGGATATTCTGAATTTTGGCACAAAATATTAGGAATTTCTGCCTTTTGGCCCCAAAATAAAAAAATTTCTGCCTTTTTTTTCTGAAATAAGTGAAATTTCTAAAATTTTGCCCTCAAATAAGTGAAATTTCTGCAATTTTGCAACAAAATAAGGGAAATTTCTGGAATTTTGCCCCAAAATAAGGGGAATTTCTTAGTTTTGTCCCAAAATAAGGAGAATTTCTGTCTTTTTACCCAAACATATAGGGAATTTCTGCCTTTTTGCACCAAAATAAGGGGAATTTCAGCCTTTTTACCTCAAAATAAGGGGAATACTGCATTTTTGCCCCAAAATAAGGAAAATTTCTGCCTTTATCCCTGATATAAGTGAAATTTCTGCAATTTTGCCCCAAAATAAGTGAAATTTCTGCAATTTTGCCCCACAATAAGGGAAATTTCTGGAATTTTGCCCCAAAATAAGTGGAATTTTTGAGTTTTGCCCAAAAATAAGGAGAATTTCTGCCTTTTTGCCCCACAATTAGGGGAATTTCTGCACTTTTGCTCCAAAATACAAGGAATTTCTGCTTTTTTGCCTGAAAATAAGGGGAATGCATACCTTTTTGCCATAAAAAAGGGAATTTTTTTCATTTTTGCTCCAAAATAAAAGGAATTTCTCCCTTTTTGCCTCTAAATAAGTAGAATTTCTGTCTTTTTTCCCCAAAACAATGAGAATTTCTCTCTTTTTTGCCCCAAAATAAGAAAAAATTCTGATTTATTAACCTGAAATAAGTGAAATTTCTGCAATTTTGCCTCAAAATAAGGAAAATTTCTGACTTTTTGCCCTGAAATATGTGAAATTTCTGCAATTTTACCCCCAAAATAAGGTGAATTTCTGCCTTTTTGCCCAAAAATAATGGGAATTTCTGCTTTTTGCCCCAAAAAAATTTTTTTTTGCTTTTTTTCTCTGAAATAAGTGAAATTTCTGCAATTGTGCCCTAAAATAAGTGAAATTTCTGCAATTTTTCCTACATAATAAAGAAAATTTCTGCAATTTTGCCCCAAAATAAGGGGAATTTCTGTTTTTTGCCCCCAAATAAGAAAAATTTCTGCAATTTTGCTCTAAAAAAAGGGGAATTTTTGCCTTTTTGCCCCTAAATAAAGAAAATTACTGTATTTTTTATCCCAAAATTAGGTGAATTTCTACAATTTTGCTCTATAATACAGGGATTTTCTGCCTTTTCCCCGAAAATAAGAGGAATTTCTGCCATTTTGCCATGAAATAAGTGAAATTTCTGCAGTTTTATCCCAAAATAAGGGGAATTTCTGCCTTTTTGCCCCAAAATTAGGGGAATTTCTGCAATTTTGCTCCAAAATATGGGGAATTTCTGCCTTTTGCCCGAAAATAAAAGGAATGTATACCTTTTTGCCATAAGAAAGGAAAATTTCTTCATTTTTGCCCGAAAATAAAAAGATTTTCCGCCTTTTTGACTCAAAATAAGTGCAATTTCTGTTTTCCCCAAAAATAAACAAAATTTCTGTCTATTTGCCCCAAAAGAAAGTGAATTTCTGCATTTTTGCACTAATATTAGGGGAATTTCTGCAATTTTGCTCCAAAATACGGGTCATTTTTGCCTTTTTGCCCGAAATTAAGTGGAATTTCTGCCTTTTTGTCCCGAAAAAAGTGAAATTTCTTCAATTTTAGACAAAAATTAGGGATTTCATCTTTTTGCCTCAAAATAAGGGGAATTTCTTCCATTTTTCCCTGAAATATTTGAAATTTCTGCAATTTTACCCCAAAATAAGGGGAATATCTGCCTTTTTGCCCCAAAATAAGGGGAATTTCAGCCTTATTACCTCAAAATAAGGGGAATTTCTGCCTTTTTGCCACAAAATATAATGAATTTCTGCCTTTTTGCCACAAAATAAAAAAATTTCTGCAATTTTGCCCCAAAATAAGGGGAATTTCTGTTTTTTGCCCCCAAATAAGGGAAATTTCTGCAATTTTGCCCTAAAATAAGGGGAATTTCTGCATTTTGCCCCAAAATAAGGAGAATTTCTGCCTTTTTGCCACAAAATAAAAAAAATTTCTGCAATTTTGCCCCAAAATAAGGGGAATTTCTGTTTTTTGCCCCCAAATAAGGGAAATTTCTGCAATTTTGCCCTAAAATAAGGGGAATTTCTGCATTTTGCCCCAAAATAAGGAGAATTTCTGCCTTTTTGCCATAAAATAAAGAAAATTACTATATTTTTTAACCCCAAAATTAGGTGAATTTCTGCAATTTTGCTCCAAAATACGGGGATTTTCTGTGTTTTTCGCCGATAATAAGGGGAATTTCTGCCATTTTGCCGCGAAATATGTGAAATTTCTCCAGTTTTACCCCAAAATGAAAGGAATTTCTGCCTTTATGCCCAAAAATTAGGGGAATTTCTGCAATTTTGCTCCAGAATACAGGGAATTTCTGCCTTTTTGCCCGAAAATAAAGGGAATGTATACCTTTTTGCCATAAAAAAAGGAAATTTCTTCATTTTTGCCCCAAAATAAGGGGTTTTTTCAACTTTTTGACTCAAAATAAGTGTAATTTCTGCCTTTTCCCAAAAAATAAACGAAATTTCTGTCTTTTTGCCCAAAATAAGGGGAATTTCTGACTTTTTGCCCCAAAATAGGGGGAATTTCAGCATTTTTACCTCAAAATAAGGGGAATTTTTGACTTTTTGACCGCAAAATAAAGGGAATTTCTGCATTTTTGCACCAATATTAGGAGAATTTCTGCAATGTTGCTTCAAAATACGGGTCATTTCTGCCTTTATGCCCGAAATTAAGTGGAATTTCTGCCTTTTTGTCCCAAAATAAGTGAAATTTCTTCAATTTTAGCCAAAAATTAGGGATTTCATCTTTCTGACCCAAAATAAGGGAAATTTCTGCCATTTTGCCCTGAAATATTTGAAATTTCTGCCTTTTTGCCCCAAAATAAGGGGAATTTCAGCCTTATTACCTCAAAATAACAGGAATTTCTGCCTTATTGCCCCCAAATAAGGGGAATTTCAGCCTTTTTCTCTCAAAATAAGGGGATTTTCTGAATTTTGGCACAAAATATTAGGAATTTCTGCATTTTGGCCCAAAATAAAAAAATTTCTGCTTTTTTCCCTGAAATAAGTGAAATTTCTTCAATTTTGCCCCCAAATAAGTGAAATTTCTGCAATTTTGCCACAAAATAAGGGAAATTTCTGGAATTTTGCCCCAAAATAAGGGGAATTTCTGAGTTTTGTCCCAAAATAATGAGAATTTCTGTCTTTTTGCCCCAACATATAGGGAATTTCTGCCTTTTTTGCCCCACAATTAGGGGAATTTTTGCAATTTTGCTAAAAAATACAGGGAATTTCTGCCTTTTTGCCCGAAAATAAGAAGAATGCATACCTTTTTGCCATAAAAAAGGAAAATTTCTTCATTTCTGCTCCAAAATTAGAAGAATTTCTGCTTTTTTGCCCTTAAATAAGTGGAATTTCTGTATTTGTCCCCCAAAACAAAGGGAATTTCTGTCTTTTTTGCCCCAAAATAAGGAAAATTTCTGACTTATTATACTGAAATAAGTGAAATTTCTGCAATTTTGCCCCAATATAAGGGAAATTTCTGCCTTTTTGCCCCCAAATAATGGGAATTTTAGCCTTTTTATCTCAAAATAAGGGGAATTTTTGCCTTTTTGCCCCAAAATAAGGACAATTTCTGCCTTTTTTCCCTGAAATAAGTGAAATTTCTGCAATTTTGCCCCAAAATAAGTGAAATTTCTGCAATTTTCCCCAAAATAAGGGAAATTTTTGGAATTTTGCCCCAAAATAAGTGGAATTTCTGAGTTTTGCCCAAAAATATGGAGAATTTCTGCCTTTTTGCCCCACAATTAGGGGAATTTCTGCAATTTTGCTCCAAAATACAAGGAATTTCTGCCTTTTTGCCCGAAAATAAGGGGAATGCATACCTTTTTGAAATAAAAAAGGGAATTTTTTTCATTTTTGCTCCAAAATAAGGGGAATTTCTGCTTTTTTGCCTCTAAATAAGTGGAATTTCTGTCTTTGTTCCCAAAAACAAAAGGAATTTCTGTCTTTTTTGCCCCAAAATAAGAAAATTTTCTGATTTATTAACCTGAAATAAGTGAAATTTCTGCAATTTTTCCCCAAAATAAGGAAAATTTCTGCCTTTTTGCCCTGAAAAATGTGAAATTTTTGCAATTTTACTCCCAAAATATGGTTAATTTCTGCCTTTTTGCCCCAAAATAATGGGAATTTTTGGTTTTTGCCCCAAGATAAGAAAAATTTTTGCTTTTTTTCTCTGAAATAAGTGAATTGTCTGAAATTTTGCCCTAAAAAAGGGAAATTTCTGCAATTTTTCCCCATAATAAGAAACATTTCTGATATTTTGCCCTAAAATAAGGGGAATTTCTGCCTTTTTGCCCCTAAATAAAGAAAATTACTGTATTTTTTATCCCAAAATTAGGTGAATTTCTGCAATTTTGCTCTAAAATACAGGGATTTTCTGCCTTTTCCCCGAAAATAAGGGGAATTTCTGCCATTTTGCCGTGAAATAAGTGAATTTTCTGCAGTTTTACCCCAAAATAAAGGGAATTTCTGCCTTTTTGCCCCAAAATTAGGGGAATTTCTGCAATTTTGCTCCAAAATATGGGGTATTTCTGCCTTTTGCCCGAAAATAAAAGGAATGTATACCTTTTTGCCATAAAAAAGGGAAATTTCTTCATTTTTGCTCCGAAAATAAGGGGATTTTCCGCCTTTTTGACTCAAAATAAGTGCAATTTCTGCCTTTTCTCCAAAAATAAACAAAATTTCTGTCTATTTGCCCCAAAAGAAAGGGAATTTCTGCATTATTGCACCAATATTAGGGGAATTTCTGCAATTTTGCTCCAAAATACAAGTCATTTTTGCCTTTTTGCCCGAAATTAAGTGGAATTTCTGCCTTTTTGTCCCAAAATAAGTGAAATTTCTGGAATTTTGCCCCAAAATAAGGGAAATTTCTGCCTTTTTGCCCCCAAGTAAGGAAAATTTCAACTTTTTACCTCAAAATAAGGGAAATTTCTGCATTTTTGCCACAAAATATTAGGAATTTCTGCCTTTTTGCCCCAAAATAAGGAAAATTTCTGCATTTTTCCTTGAAATAATGAAATTTCTGCAATTTTGCCCCAAAATAAGTAAAATTTCTGCAATTTTGCCCCTAAATAAAAGAAATTTCTGGAATTTTGCCCCAAAATAAGTGGAATTTCTGAGTTGTTCCCCAAAATAAGGAGAATTTCTGTCTTTTAGCCCAACATATAGGGAATTTCTACATTTTTGCCTCACAATTAGGGGAATTTCTGCATTTTTGCTTCAAAATACGGGGAATTTCTGCCTTTTTGCCCGAAAATAAAAAGTATGCATACATTTTCGCCATAAAAAAGTGAAATTTCTTCATTTTTGCTCCAAAATAAGGGGAATTTCTGCCTTTTTGCCTCTAAATAAGTGGAATTTCTGTCTTTTTCCCCCAAAACAAAGGGAATTTCTGTCTTTTTTGCCCCAAAATAAGGAAAATTTCTGACTTATTACCCTGAAATAAGTGAAACTTTTGCAATTTTGCCCCAAAATAAAGGAAATTTCTGCCTTTTTACCCAAAAATAAACGGAATTTCTGTTTTTTTGCCCCAAAATAAAAGGAATTTTTGAGTTATGCCCTGAAATAAGTGAAATTTCTGCAATTTTGCCCCAAAATAAGGAAAATTTCTGCTTTTTTGCCCCCAAATAAGGGGAATTTCAGCCTTTTTACCTCAAAATAAGAGGAATTTCTGCATTTTTGCCACAAAATATTTGGAATTTCTGCCTTTTTGCCCCCTAAAAAAAAATTTCTGCCTTTTTTTCCTGAAATTAGTAAAATTTCTGCAATATCGCCCCAAAATAAGGGGAATTTCTCCCTTTTTGTTCCAAAATAAAAGAAACTTCAGCCTTTTTACCTGAAAATAAGTGAAATTTCTGCTATTTTGCCCCAAATTAGGGAAATTTCTGAAATTTTGCCCCAAAATAAGGTAAATTTCTGCAGTTTTGCCCCAAAATAAAGGAAATTTCTGGAATTTTGCCCCAAAATAAGAAGAATTTCTGATTTTTGACCCAAAAAAAGGGAATTTCTGCTTTTTGCCCCTAAATTAGGGGAATTTCTGCAATTTTACTCCAAAATACCGGGAATTTCTGCTTTTTTGCCCTAAAATAAGGGGAATGAATTCCTTTTTGCCATAAAAAGGGGAAATTTTTTCATTTTTTCTCCAAAATGAAGGGAATTTCTGCCTTTTTGCCTCTAAATAAGTGGAATTTCTGACTTTTTCCCCCAAAACAAAAGCTATTTCTGTCTTTTTTGCCCAAAATAAGGAAAATTTCTGACTTATTACTCTGAAATAAGTGAAATTTCTGCAATTTTGCCCCGAAATAAGGGAAATTTCTGTTTTTTTACACAAAAGTAAATGAAATTTTTGTTTTTTTGCCAAAAATAAAAGGAATTTTTGAGTTATGCCCTGAAATAAGTGAAATTTCTGCAATTTTGCTTCAATATAAGGGAAATTTCTGCCTTTTTGCCCCCAAAAAAGGGAAAATTCTGGAATTTTGCCCTAAAATAAGTGAAATATCTGCAAATTTGACACAAAATATGGGAAATTTCTGGAAATTTGCCCCAAAATAAGTGGAATTTCTGTCTTTTTTTCCCAAAAAAAAGAATTTCTGTCTTTTTTGCCGCAAAAAAAGGAAAATTTCTGATTTATTACCCTGAAATAAGTGAAATTTCTGCAATTTTGCCCCAAAATAAGGAAAATTTCTGCCTTTTTGCCCTGAAATATGTGAAATTTCTGCAATTTTACCACAAAATAAGGTGAATTTCTGCCTTTTTGCCCCAAAATAATGGGAATTTCTGCTTTTTTGCCCCAAATTAAGAAAAAATTTTTGCTTTTTTTCTCTGAAATAGGTGAAATTTCTGCAATTTTGCCCTAAAATAAGGGAAATTTCTGCAATTTTTCCCCATAATAAGGGAAATTTCTGCAATTTTGCCCCAAAATAAAGGGAATATCTGTTTTTTGCCCCAAATAAGGGAAATTTCTGCAATTTTGTCCTAAAATAAGGGGAATTTCTGACCTTTTGCCTTTAAAAAACGAAAATTTCTGTATTTTTTACCCCAAAATTAGGTGAATTTCTGCAATTTTGCTCTATAATACATGGATTTTCTGACTTTTCCCCGAAAATAAAGGGAATTTCTGCCATTTTGCCGCGAAATAAGTGAAATTCCTGCAGTTTTACCTCAAAATAAGGGGAATTTTTTTCTTTTTGCCACAAAATTAGGGGAATTTCTGCAATTTTGCTCTAAAATATGAGGAATTTCTGCCTTTTTGCCCGAAAATAAGAGGAATGTATACCTTTTTGCCGTAAAAAAGGGAAATTACTTCATTTTTGCCCGAAAATAAGGGGATTTTCCGCCTTTTTGACTCATAATAAGTGAAATTTCTGCATTTTCTTCAAAAATAAACGAAATTTCTGTCTATTTGCCCCAAAATAAAGGGAATTTCTGAATTTTTGCCCCAAAATAAAAGGAATTTCAGCCTTTTTACCTCAACATAAAAGGATTTTCTGCCTTTTTCCCCAAAATATAAGAAATTTCTGACTTTTTGCCCCAAAATAAGAATAATTTCTGCAATTTTGTACCAAAATAAAAGAAATTTCTGCCTTTTTGCCCCAAAATTAGAAAATTTCTGCCTTTTTTCCCTGACATAATTGAAATTTCTGATATTTTGCCCCAAAATAAGGGAAATTTCTGCAATTTTGCCCCAATGTAAAGGAAATTTCTGCAATTTTTCCCCAAAATAAGAAAAATGTCTGATTATTTGCTCCCGAAAAAAGGAGATTTTCTGTCTTTTTGCCCCAAAATAAAGAGAATTTCTGCCTTTTTGCCCGAAAATTATGAGAATTTCTGCAATTTTGCTTCAAAATACAGGGAATTTCTGCCTTTTAGCCCCAAAATAAAAAGAATTTCTGCATTTTCCCCCAATATTTGGGGAATTTCTGCATTTTACCTCTAAATAAAAGGAATTTCTGCATTTTACCTCAAAATAAGAAGAATTTCTGCTTTTGCCCCAAAATATGGGGAATTTCTGCCTTTTTGTTTCAAAATAAGGAAAATTTCTTCAATTTTGTACTATAATAAAAGAAATTTCTGCTTTTTGCCCCAAAATAAGGGGAATTTTTGAATTTTTGCCCTGAAATAAATGAAATATCTGCAATTTTGCCCGAAAATAAGGGAAATTTGTGCCTTTTTGCTTCAAAATAAAAGGAATTTCTGCCTTTTGCCCCAAAATATGGGAAATTTCTGCCTTTTTGTCTGAAATAAGAAGAATGCATACCTTTTGGCATATAAAGGGAAATTTCTTCATTTTTGCTCCAAAATAAGGGGAATTTTTGCATTTTGCCTCTAAATAAGTGGAATTTCTGTCATTTTCCCCCAACACAAAGGGAATTTCTGTCTTTTTTGCCCCAAAATAAGGAAAATTTCTGACTTATTACCCTGAAATAAGTGAAATTTCTTCAATTTTAGCCAAAAATTTTGGATTTAATCTTTCTGCCCCAAAATAAGGGAAATTTCTGCAATTTTGTTCTGAAATATTTGAAATTTCTGCAATTTTACCCCAAAATAAAGGGAATTTCTGCCTTTTTGCCCCAAAATAAAGGGAATTTTAGCCTTATTACTTCAAAATAACGGGAATTTCTGCCTTTTTTCCCCAAAATATAAGAAATTTCTGCCTTTTTGCCCCAAAATAAGGAAAATTTCTGCAATTTTGCCCCAAAATAAGGGGAATTTCTCCCTTTTTGCCCCAAAATAAAGGAAATTTCAGCTTTTTTACCTGAAAATATGTGAAATTTCTGAAATTTTGCCCCAAATAGATGAAATTTCTGCAATTTTGCCCCAAAATAAGGTAAATTCCTGTAATTTTGCATCAAAATAAAGGAAATTTCTGGAATTTTGCCCCAAAATAAGGGGAATTTCTGATTTTTGCCCCAAAATATAGATAATTTCTGCCTTTTGCCCCAAAATTAGGGGATTTTCTGCAATTTTGCTCCAAAATATGGGGAATTTCTGCCTTTTTGCCCGAAAATAAGTGGAATGCATACCTTTTTGCCATAAAAAGGAAAATTTCCTCATTTTTGCTCCAAAATAAGGGGAATTTCTGCCTTTTTGCCTATAAATAAGTGGAATTCCTGTATTTTTCCCCCAAAACAAAGGAAATTTCTGTCTTTTTTGCCCCAAATTAAGGGGAATTTCTGACTTATTACCCTGAAATAAGTGAAATTTCTGCAATTTTGCCCAAAAATAAGGGAAATTTCTGCCTTTTTGCCCCCAAATAAAAGGAATTTCAGCCTTTTTCCCTCAAAATAAGGGGAATTTCTGAATTTTGGCACAAAATATTAGGAATTTCTGCTTTTTGGCCCCAAAATAAAAAAAAAAATTCTGCCTTTTTTCCCTGAAATAAGTGAAATTTCTGCAATTTTGCCCCAAAATAAGGGAAATTTCTGGAATTTTGCCCCAAAATAAGTGGAATTTCTCAGTTTTGCCCCAAAATAAGGAGAATTTCTGTCTTTTGCCTCAACATATAGAGAATTTCTGCCTTTTTGCCCCACAACTAGGGGAATTAGTGCAATTTTGCTCAAAAATACGGGGAATTTCTGCCTTTTTGCCCGAAAATAAGGGGAATGCATACCTTTTTGCCATTAAAAAGGTAAATTTCTTCATTTTTGCTCCAAAATAAGGGGAATTTCTGCCTTTTTGCCTTTAAATAAGTGGAATTTCTGTCTTTTTTCCCCAAAACAAAGGGAATTTCTGTGTTTTTTGCCCCAAAATAAGGAAAATTTCTGACTTATTTTCCTTAAATATGTGAAATTTCTGCAATTTTGCCCCAAAATAAGAAAAATTTCTGCCTTTTTTCCCTGAAATATGTGAAATTTCTGCAATTTTTCCCTAAAATAAGGGAAATTTCTGCAATTTTTCCCCCTAATAAGGGAAATTTCTGCAATTTTCCTCCAAAATAAGGGGAATTTCTGTTTTTTGCTTTCAAATAAGGGAAATTTCTGCAATTTTGCCCCCAAATAAGGGAAATTTCTGCAATTTTGCCCTAAAATAAGGAGAATTTCTGCCTTTTTTTTTCCAAAATAAAGAAAATTACTGTATTTTTTACCCCAAAATTAGGTGAATTTCTGCAATTTTGCTTCAAAATATGGGGATTTTCTGCTTTTTTCGCCGAGATTAAGGGGAATTTCTGCCATTTTGCCGTGAAATAAGTGAAATTTCTGCAGTTTTACCCCAAAATAAGGGGAATTTCTGCCTTTTTGCCCCAAAATTAGAGGAATTTCTGCAATTTTGCTCCAAAATACAGGGAATTTCTGCCTTTTTGCCCGAAAATAAAGAGAATGTATACCTTTTTAGCATAAAAAACGGAAATTTCTTCATTTTTGCCCCAAAATAAGGGGATTTTCTGCCTTTTTGACTCAAAATAAGTGCAATTTCTGCCTTTTCCCCCAAAATAAACGAAATTTCTGTCCATTTGCCCCAAAATAAAGGGAATTTCTGATTTTTGCCCCAAAATAAAAGGAATTTCAGCCTTTCTACCTCAAAATATGGGGAATTTCTGCCTTTTTGCTCCAAAATATGGGTAATTTCTGAATTTTTGCCCTAAAATAAGAAAAATTTCTGCAATTTTGTACCAAAATAAAAGAAATTTCTGCCTTTTTGCCCCAAAATAAGAAAATTTCTGCCTTTTTTTCCTGAAATAAGTGAAATTTCTGATATTTTGCCCCAAAATAAAGGAAATTTCTGCAATTTTTCCCCAATGTAAAGGAAATTTCTGCAATTTTGCCCCAAAATAAGGAAAATTTCTGATTTTTTGCTCCCAAAATAAGGACATTTTCTGTCTTTTTGCCCCAAAATAAAGAGAATTTCTGCTTTTGCCAGAAAATTATGAGAATTTCTGCAATTTTGCTTCAAAATACAGGGAATTTCTGCCTTTTAGCCCCAAAATAAAGGGAATTTCTGCATTTTCCCCCAATATTTGGGTATTTCTGCATTTTACCTCTAAATAAGGGGAATTTCTGCATTTTACCTCAAAATAAGAAGAATTTCTGCTTTTGCCCAAAAATATGAGGAATTTCTGCCTTTTTGTTTCAAAATAAGGAAAATTTCTTTAATTTTGTACTATAATAAAAGAAATTTCTGCATTTTGCCGCAAAATAAGGAGAATTTCTAACTTTTTGCCCTGAAATAAATGAAATTTTGCCCGAAAATAAGGGAAATTTGTGCCTTTTTGCTTCAAAATAAAAGGAATTTTTGCCTTTTGCCCCAAAATATGGGAAATTTCTGCCTTTTTGTCTGAAATAAGAAGAATGCATACCTTTTTGCCATAAAAAGGGAAATTTCTTTATTTTTCCTCCATAAAAAGGGGAATTTTTGCATTTTGCCTCTAAATAAGTGGAATTTCTGTCTTTTTCCCCCAACACAAAGGCAATTTCTGTCTTTATTGCCCCAAAATAAGGAAAATTTCTGCCTTTTTTCTCTTAAATAAGTTAAATTTCTGCAATTTTGCCCCAAAATAAGAAAATTTCTGCTTTTTTTCTGAAATAAGTGAAATTTCTGCAATTTTGCCCCAACATAAGGAACATTTCTGATTTATACCCCCGAAAAAAGGAGATTTTCTGTCTTTTTGCCTTAAAATAAAGAGAATTTCTGCCTTTTTGCCTGAAAATTATGAGAATTTCTGCAATTTTGCTTCAAAATACGGGGAATTTCTGCCTTTTAGCCCCAAAATAAAGAGAATTTCTGCATTTTCCCACAATATTTGGGGAATTTCTGCATTTTACCTCTAAATAAGGGGAATTTCTGCATTTTACCTCAAAATAAGAAGAATTTCTGCCTTTTGCCACAAAATATGGGCAATTTCTGCCTTTTTTTCCAAAATAAGGAAAATTTCTTCAATTTTGTACCATAATAAAAGAAATTTCTGCTTTTTGCCTTAAAATAAGGGGAATTTCTGACTTTTTACCCTGAAATAAATGAAATTTCTACAATTTTGCCCGAAAATAAGAAAAATTTGTGCCTTTTTCCCCAAAATGAGGGGAATTTCTGCCTTTTGCCCCAAAATATGGGGAATTTCAGCATTTTACCTCAAAATAAGGGGAATTTCAGCCTTTTTGCACCAAAATATGGAGAATTTCTGCCTTTTTGCCCCAAATTAAAAGGAATTTCTGCATTTTTGCACCAATATTAGGGGAATTTCTGCAATTTTGCTCCAAATTATGGGTCATTTCTGCCTTTTTGCCCGAACTTAAGTGGAATTTCTGCCTTTTTGTCCCGAAATAAGTGAAATTTCTTCAATTTTAGCCAATATTTGTGGATTTCATCTTTTTGCCCCAAAATAAGGGGAATTTCTGCCATTTTGCCTTGAAATATTTGAAATTTCTGCAATTTTACCCCAAAATAAGGGGAATTTCTGCCTTTTTGCCCCAAAATAAAAAAAATTTCTGCAATTTTGCCCCAAAATAAGGGGTATTTCTCTTTTTTTGCCCCAAAGTAAAAAAAAAATTCAGCCTTTTTACTTTAAAATAAGTGAAATTTCTGCAATTTTGAACAAATAAAGAAAATTTCTGCAATTTTGCCCCAAAATAAGGTAAATTCCTTCAATTTTGCCCCAAAATAAAGGAGATTTCTGGAATTTCACCCCAAAATAAGGGGAATTTTTGATTTTTGCCCCAAAATAATGGGAATCCCTGTGTTTGCCCCAAAATTCGGGAAATTTCTGCAATTTTGCTCCAAAATACGGGGAATTTCTGCCTTTTTGCCCTAAAATAAGGGGAATGCATACCTTTTTGCCATAAAAAAGGGAAATTTCTTCATTTTTGCTCCAAAATAAGGGGAATTTCTGACTTTTTGCCTCTAAATAAGTGGAATTTTTTGTCTTTTTCCCCCAAAACAAAGGGAATTTCTGTCTTTTTTGCCCCAAAATAAGGGAAATTTCTGACTTATTACCCTGAAATAAGTGAAATTTCTGCAATTTTGCCCCAATATAAGGGAAATTTCTGCCTTTTTGTCCCCAAATAACTGGGAATTTCAGCCTTTATACATCAAAATAAGGGAATTTCTGCATTTTTGCCACAAAATATTAGGTATTTCTGAATTTTTGCCCCAAAATAAAGAATATTTCTGCCTTTTTTCTCTGAAATAAGTGAAATTTCTGCAATTTTGCCCCAAAGTAAGTGAAATTTCTGCAATTTTGCCCCAAAAAAGGGAAATTTCTGGAATTTTGCCCTAAAATAAGTGAAATATCTGCAAATTTGACACAAAATATGGGAAATTTCTGGAAATTTGCCCCAAAATAAGTGGAATTTCTGTCTTTTTTTCCCAAAAAAAAGAATTTCTGTCTTTTTTGCCGCAAAAAAAGGAAAATTTCTGATTTATTACCCTGAAATAAGTGAAATTTCTGCAATTTTGCCCCAAAATAAGGAAAATTTCTGCCTTTTTGCCCTGAAATATGTGAAATTTCTGCAATTTTACCACAAAATAAGGTGAATTTCTGCCTTTTTGCCCCAAAATAATGGGAATTTCTGCTTTTTTGCCCCAAATTAAGAAAAATTTTTGCTTTTTTTCTCTGAAATAGGTGAAATTTCTGCAATTTTGCCCTAAAATAAGGGAAATTTCTGCAATTTTTCCCCATAATAAGGGAAATTTCTGCAATTTTGCCCCAAAATAAAGGGAATATCTGTTTTTTGCCCCAAATAAGGGAAATTTCTGCAATTTTGTCCTAAAATAAGGGGAATTTCTGACCTTTTGCCTTTAAAAAACGAAAATTTCTGTATTTTTTACCCCAAAATTAGGTGAATTTCTGCAATTTTGCTCTATAATACATGGATTTTCTGACTTTTCCCCGAAAATAAAGGGAATTTCTGCCATTTTGCCGCGAAATAAGTGAAATTCCTGCAGTTTTACCTCAAAATAAGGGGAATTTTTTTCTTTTTGCCACAAAATTAGGGGAATTTCTGCAATTTTGCTCTAAAATATGAGGAATTTCTGCCTTTTTGCCCGAAAATAAGAGGAATGTATACCTTTTTGCCGTAAAAAAGGGAAATTACTTCATTTTTGCCCGAAAATAAGGGGATTTTCCGCCTTTTTGACTCATAATAAGTGAAATTTCTGCATTTTCTTCAAAAATAAACGAAATTTCTGTCTATTTGCCCCAAAATAAAGGGAATTTCTGAATTTTTGCCCCAAAATAAAAGGAATTTCAGCCTTTTTACCTCAACATAAAAGGATTTTCTGCCTTTTTCCCCAAAATATAAGAAATTTCTGACTTTTTGCCCCAAAATAAGAATAATTTCTGCAATTTTGTACCAAAATAAAAGAAATTTCTGCCTTTTTGCCCCAAAATTAGAAAATTTCTGCCTTTTTTCCCTGACATAATTGAAATTTCTGATATTTTGCCCCAAAATAAGGGAAATTTCTGCAATTTTGCCCCAATGTAAAGGAAATTTCTGCAATTTTTCCCCAAAATAAGAAAAATGTCTGATTATTTGCTCCCGAAAAAAGGAGATTTTCTGTCTTTTTGCCCCAAAATAAAGAGAATTTCTGCCTTTTTGCCCGAAAATTATGAGAATTTCTGCAATTTTGCTTCAAAATACAGGGAATTTCTGCCTTTTAGCCCCAAAATAAAAAGAATTTCTGCATTTTCCCCCAATATTTGGGGAATTTCTGCATTTTACCTCTAAATAAAAGGAATTTCTGCATTTTACCTCAAAATAAGAAGAATTTCTGCTTTTGCCCCAAAATATGGGGAATTTCTGCCTTTTTGTTTCAAAATAAGGAAAATTTCTTCAATTTTGTACTATAATAAAAGAAATTTCTGCTTTTTGCCCCAAAATAAGGGGAATTTTTGAATTTTTGCCCTGAAATAAATGAAATATCTGCAATTTTGCCCGAAAATAAGGGAAATTTGTGCCTTTTTGCTTCAAAATAAAAGGAATTTCTGCCTTTTGCCCCAAAATATGGGAAATTTCTGCCTTTTTGTCTGAAATAAGAAGAATGCATACCTTTTGGCATATAAAGGGAAATTTCTTCATTTTTGCTCCAAAATAAGGGGAATTTTTGCATTTTGCCTCTAAATAAGTGGAATTTCTGTCATTTTCCCCCAACACAAAGGGAATTTCTGTCTTTTTTGCCCCAAAATAAGGAAAATTTCTGACTTATTACCCTGAAATAAGTGAAATTTCTTCAATTTTAGCCAAAAATTTTGGATTTAATCTTTCTGCCCCAAAATAAGGGAAATTTCTGCAATTTTGTTCTGAAATATTTGAAATTTCTGCAATTTTACCCCAAAATAAAGGGAATTTCTGCCTTTTTGCCCCAAAATAAAGGGAATTTTAGCCTTATTACTTCAAAATAACGGGAATTTCTGCCTTTTTTCCCCAAAATATAAGAAATTTCTGCCTTTTTGCCCCAAAATAAGGAAAATTTCTGCAATTTTGCCCCAAAATAAGGGGAATTTCTCCCTTTTTGCCCCAAAATAAAGGAAATTTCAGCTTTTTTACCTGAAAATATGTGAAATTTCTGAAATTTTGCCCCAAATAGATGAAATTTCTGCAATTTTGCCCCAAAATAAGGTAAATTCCTGTAATTTTGCATCAAAATAAAGGAAATTTCTGGAATTTTGCCCCAAAATAAGGGGAATTTCTGATTTTTGCCCCAAAATATAGATAATTTCTGCCTTTTGCCCCAAAATTAGGGGATTTTCTGCAATTTTGCTCCAAAATATGGGGAATTTCTGCCTTTTTGCCCGAAAATAAGTGGAATGCATACCTTTTTGCCATAAAAAGGAAAATTTCCTCATTTTTGCTCCAAAATAAGGGGAATTTCTGCCTTTTTGCCTATAAATAAGTGGAATTCCTGTATTTTTCCCCCAAAACAAAGGAAATTTCTGTCTTTTTTGCCCCAAATTAAGGGGAATTTCTGACTTATTACCCTGAAATAAGTGAAATTTCTGCAATTTTGCCCAAAAATAAGGGAAATTTCTGCCTTTTTGCCCCCAAATAAAAGGAATTTCAGCCTTTTTCCCTCAAAATAAGGGGAATTTCTGAATTTTGGCACAAAATATTAGGAATTTCTGCTTTTTGGCCCCAAAATAAAAAAAAAAATTCTGCCTTTTTTCCCTGAAATAAGTGAAATTTCTGCAATTTTGCCCCAAAATAAGGGAAATTTCTGGAATTTTGCCCCAAAATAAGTGGAATTTCTCAGTTTTGCCCCAAAATAAGGAGAATTTCTGTCTTTTGCCTCAACATATAGAGAATTTCTGCCTTTTTGCCCCACAACTAGGGGAATTAGTGCAATTTTGCTCAAAAATACGGGGAATTTCTGCCTTTTTGCCCGAAAATAAGGGGAATGCATACCTTTTTGCCATTAAAAAGGTAAATTTCTTCATTTTTGCTCCAAAATAAGGGGAATTTCTGCCTTTTTGCCTTTAAATAAGTGGAATTTCTGTCTTTTTTCCCCAAAACAAAGGGAATTTCTGTGTTTTTTGCCCCAAAATAAGGAAAATTTCTGACTTATTTTCCTTAAATATGTGAAATTTCTGCAATTTTGCCCCAAAATAAGAAAAATTTCTGCCTTTTTTCCCTGAAATATGTGAAATTTCTGCAATTTTTCCCTAAAATAAGGGAAATTTCTGCAATTTTTCCCCCTAATAAGGGAAATTTCTGCAATTTTCCTCCAAAATAAGGGGAATTTCTGTTTTTTGCTTTCAAATAAGGGAAATTTCTGCAATTTTGCCCCCAAATAAGGGAAATTTCTGCAATTTTGCCCTAAAATAAGGAGAATTTCTGCCTTTTTTTTTCCAAAATAAAGAAAATTACTGTATTTTTTACCCCAAAATTAGGTGAATTTCTGCAATTTTGCTTCAAAATATGGGGATTTTCTGCTTTTTTCGCCGAGATTAAGGGGAATTTCTGCCATTTTGCCGTGAAATAAGTGAAATTTCTGCAGTTTTACCCCAAAATAAGGGGAATTTCTGCCTTTTTGCCCCAAAATTAGAGGAATTTCTGCAATTTTGCTCCAAAATACAGGGAATTTCTGCCTTTTTGCCCGAAAATAAAGAGAATGTATACCTTTTTAGCATAAAAAACGGAAATTTCTTCATTTTTGCCCCAAAATAAGGGGATTTTCTGCCTTTTTGACTCAAAATAAGTGCAATTTCTGCCTTTTCCCCCAAAATAAACGAAATTTCTGTCCATTTGCCCCAAAATAAAGGGAATTTCTGATTTTTGCCCCAAAATAAAAGGAATTTCAGCCTTTCTACCTCAAAATATGGGGAATTTCTGCCTTTTTGCTCCAAAATATGGGTAATTTCTGAATTTTTGCCCTAAAATAAGAAAAATTTCTGCAATTTTGTACCAAAATAAAAGAAATTTCTGCCTTTTTGCCCCAAAATAAGAAAATTTCTGCCTTTTTTTCCTGAAATAAGTGAAATTTCTGATATTTTGCCCCAAAATAAAGGAAATTTCTGCAATTTTTCCCCAATGTAAAGGAAATTTCTGCAATTTTGCCCCAAAATAAGGAAAATTTCTGATTTTTTGCTCCCAAAATAAGGACATTTTCTGTCTTTTTGCCCCAAAATAAAGAGAATTTCTGCTTTTGCCAGAAAATTATGAGAATTTCTGCAATTTTGCTTCAAAATACAGGGAATTTCTGCCTTTTAGCCCCAAAATAAAGGGAATTTCTGCATTTTCCCCCAATATTTGGGTATTTCTGCATTTTACCTCTAAATAAGGGGAATTTCTGCATTTTACCTCAAAATAAGAAGAATTTCTGCTTTTGCCCAAAAATATGAGGAATTTCTGCCTTTTTGTTTCAAAATAAGGAAAATTTCTTTAATTTTGTACTATAATAAAAGAATTTTCTGCATTTTGCCGCAAAATAAGGAGAATTTCTAACTTTTTGCCCTGAAATAAATGAAATTTTGCCCGAAAATAAGGGAAATTTGTGCCTTTTTGCTTCAAAATAAAAGGAATTTTTGCCTTTTGCCCCAAAATATGGGAAATTTCTGCCTTTTTGTCTGAAATAAGAAGAATGCATACCTTTTTGCCATAAAAAGGGAAATTTCTTTATTTTTCCTCCATAAAAAGGGGAATTTTTGCATTTTGCCTCTAAATAAGTGGAATTTCTGTCTTTTTCCCCCAACACAAAGGCAATTTCTGTCTTTATTGCCCCAAAATAAGGAAAATTTCTGCCTTTTTTCTCTTAAATAAGTTAAATTTCTGCAATTTTGCCCCAAAATAAGAAAATTTCTGCTTTTTTTCTGAAATAAGTGAAATTTCTGCAATTTTGCCCCAACATAAGGAACATTTCTGATTTATACCCCCGAAAAAAGGAGATTTTCTGTCTTTTTGCCTTAAAATAAAGAGAATTTCTGCCTTTTTGCCTGAAAATTATGAGAATTTCTGCAATTTTGCTTCAAAATACGGGGAATTTCTGCCTTTTAGCCCCAAAATAAAGAGAATTTCTGCATTTTCCCACAATATTTGGGGAATTTCTGCATTTTACCTCTAAATAAGGGGAATTTCTGCATTTTACCTCAAAAAAAGAAGAATTTCTGCCTTTTGCCACAAAATATGGGCAATTTCTGCCTTTTTTTCCAAAATAAGGAAAATTTCTTCAATTTTGTACCATAATAAAAGAAATTTCTGCTTTTTGCCTTAAAATAAGGGGAATTTCTGACTTTTTACCCTGAAATAAATGAAATTTCTACAATTTTGCCCGAAAATAAGAAAAATTTGTGCCTTTTTCCCCAAAATGAGGGGAATTTCTGCCTTTTGCCCCAAAATATGGGGAATTTCAGCATTTTACCTCAAAATAAGGGGAATTTCAGCCTTTTTGCACCAAAATATGGAGAATTTCTGCCTTTTTGCCCCAAATTAAAAGGAATTTCTGCATTTTTGCACCAATATTAGGGGAATTTCTGCAATTTTGCTCCAAATTATGGGTCATTTCTGCCTTTTTGCCCGAACTTAAGTGGAATTTCTGCCTTTTTGTCCCGAAATAAGTGAAATTTCTTCAATTTTAGCCAATATTTGTGGATTTCATCTTTTTGCCCCAAAATAAGGGGAATTTCTGCCATTTTGCCTTGAAATATTTGAAATTTCTGCAATTTTACCCCAAAATAAGGGGAATTTCTGCCTTTTTGCCCCAAAATAAAAAAAATTTCTGCAATTTTGCCCCAAAATAAGGGGTATTTCTCTTTTTTTGCCCCAAAGTAAAAAAAAAATTCAGCCTTTTTACTTTAAAATAAGTGAAATTTCTGCAATTTTGAACAAATAAAGAAAATTTCTGCAATTTTGCCCCAAAATAAGGAAAATTCCTTCAATTTTGCCCCAAAATAAAGGAGATTTCTGGAATTTCACCCCAAAATAAGGGGAATTTTTGATTTTTGCCCCAAAATAATGGGAATCCCTGTGTTTGCCCCAAAATTCGGGAAATTTCTGCAATTTTGCTCCAAAATACGGGGAATTTCTGCCTTTTTGCCCTAAAATAAGGGGAATGCATACCTTTTTGCCATAAAAAAGGGAAATTTCTTCATTTTTGCTCCAAAATAAGGGGAATTTCTGACTTTTTGCCTCTAAATAAGTGGAATTTTTTGTCTTTTTCCCCCAAAACAAAGGGAATTTCTGTCTTTTTTGCCCCAAAATAAGGGAAATTTCTGACTTATTACCCTGAAATAAGTGAAATTTCTGCAATTTTGCCCCAATATAAGGGAAATTTCTGCCTTTTTGTCCCCAAATAACTGGGAATTTCAGCCTTTATACATCAAAATAAGGGAATTTCTGCATTTTTGCCACAAAATATTAGGTATTTCTGAATTTTTGCCCCAAAATAAAGAATATTTCTGCCTTTTTTCTCTGAAATAAGTGAAATTTCTGCAATTTTGCCCCAAAGTAAGTGAAATTTCTGCAATTTTGCCCCAAAAAAGGGAAATTTCTGGAATTTTGCCCCAAAATAAGTGGAATTTCTGAGTTTTCCCCCAAAATAAGTTGAATTTCTGCCTTTGTGCCCCAAAATAAAAAAAAAATTTGCTTATTTTCTCTGAAATAAGTGAAATTTCTGCAATTTTGCCCTAAAATAAGGGAAATTTCTGCCATTTTACCCTATAATAAGGGAAATTTCTGCAATTTTGCCCCAAAATAAGGGGAATTTCTGCCTATTGCCCCAAAATGAAAAGAATTTCTGCCTTTTTGCCACAAAATAAGGAAAATTACTGTATTTTTACCCCAAAATTAGGTGACTTTCTGCATTTTTGCTCCAAAATACGGGGATTTTCTGACCTTTTCGCCAAAAATAAGAGGAATTTCTGCCATTTTGCCATGAAATAAGTAAAATTTCTGCAGTTTTACCCCAAAATAAGGGGAATTTTTGCCTTTTTTCCCCAAAATTAGGGGAATTTCTGCAATTTTGCTCCAAAATACAAGGAATTTCTGCTTTTTTGCCCAAAAATACAGGGAATGTATAACTTTTTGCCATAAAAAAAGGAAATTTCTTCATTTTTGCCCCAAAATAAGGGGATTTTCCACCTTTTTGACTCAAAATAAGAGTAATTTCTGCCTTTTCCCCAAAAATAAACGAAATTTCTTTATTTTTGCCAAAAATAAGGGGAATTTCTGAATTTTTGCCCTAAAATAAGGGTAATTTCAGCATTTTTACGTCAAAATAAGGGGAATTTCTGCCTTTTTGACCGCAAAATAAAGGGAATTTCTGCATTTTTGCACAAATATTAGAGGAGTTTCTGCAATTTTGCTCCAAAATACGGGTCATTTCTGCCTTTATGCTCGAAATTAAGTGGAATTTCTGCCTTTTTGTCCCGAAATAAGTGAAATTTCTTCAATTTTAGCCAATATTTATGGATTTCATCTATTTGCCCCAAAATAATGGGAATTTCTGCCATTTTGCCCTGAAATATTTGAAATTTCTGCAATTTTACCACAAAATAAAGGGAACTTCTGCCTTTTTGCCCCAAAATAAGGGGAATTTCAGCCTTATTACCTCAATATAAGGCGAATTTCTCCCTTTTTTCTCCATAATATAAGAAATTTCTGCCTTTTTGCCCCAAAATAAGGAAAATTTCTGCAATTTTGCCCCAAAATAAAAGAAATTTCTGCATTTTTGCCACAAAATAAAGGAAATTTCAGCCTTTTTACCTTAAAATATGTGAAATTTCTGCAATTTTGCCCCAAATAAGAGAAATTTCTGCAATTTCGCTCCAAAATAAGGTAAATTCCTGCAATTTTGCCCCAAAAAAGAAAAATTTCTTGAATTTTGCCCCAAAATAAGGGGAATTTCTGATTTTTACCCCAAAATATAGATAATTTCTTCTTTTTGCCCCCAAATTAGGAGAATTTCTGCAATTTTGCTCCAAAATACGGGGAATTTCTGCCTTTTTGCCCGAAAATAAGTGGAATGCATACCTTTTTGCCATAAAAAAGGAAAATTTCTTCATTTTTGCTCCAAAATAAGGGGAATTTCTGACTTTTTGCCTCTAAATAAGTGGAATTTCTGTCTTTTTCCCCCAAAACAAAGAAAATTTCTGTCTTTTTTGCCCCAAATTAAGGGGAATTTCTGACTTATTACCCTGAAATAAGTGAAATTTCTGCAATTTTGCCCTAAAATAAGGGAAATTTCTGCCTTTTTAGTCTTAAATAAGGGCAATTTCAGCCTTTTTTCCCTCAAAAAAAGGGGAATTTCTGAATTTTGGCACAAAATATTAGGAATTTCTGCTTTTTGGCCCCAAAATAAAAAAAATTACTGCCTTTTTTCCCTGAAATAAGTGAAATTTCTGCAATTTTGCCCCAAAATAAGTGAAATTTCAGCAATTTTGCCCCAAAATAATAGAAATTTCTGGAATTTTGCCCCAAAATAAGTGGAATTTCTGAGTTTTGCCCCAATTAAGAAGAATTTCTGTCTTTTGCCCCAACATATAGTGAATTTCTGCCTTTAGCCCCACAACTAGGGGAATTTCTGCAATTTTGATCCAAAATACGAGGAATTTCTGCCTTTTTGCCCGAAAATAAGGGGAATGCATACCTTTTTGCCATTAAAAAGGGAAATTTCTTCATTTGTGCTTCAAAATAAGGGGAATTTCTGCCTTTTTCTTTCTAAATAAGTGGAATTTCAGTCTTTTTTCCCCAAAACAAAGGGAATTTCTGTCTTTTTTGCCTCAAAATAAGGAAAATTTCTGACTTATTACCCTGAAATAAGTGAAATTTCTGCAATTTTGCCCCAAAGTAAGAAAAATATCTGCCTTTTTGCCCTGAAATATGTGAAATTTCTGCAATTTTACCCCAAAAAAAGGTAAATTTCTGCCTTTTTGCCCCAAAATAATGGGAATTTTTTCTTTTTTGCCCTAAAATAAGAAAAATTTTTGCTTTTTTTATCTGAAATAAGTGAAATTTCTGCAATTTTGCCCTAAAATAAGGAAATTTCTGCAATTTTTCCCTATAATAAGGGAAATTTCTGCAATTTTCCTCCAAAATAAGGGGAATTTCTGTTTTTTGCCTTCAAATAAGGGAAATTTCTGCTATTTTGCCCCCAAATAAAGGAAGTTTCTTCAATTTTGTCCTAAAATAAGGAGAATTTCTGCCTTTTTGTCCCAAAATAAAGAAAATTACTGTATTTTTTACCCCAAAATTAGGTGAATTTCTGCAATTTTGCTCCAAAATACAGGGATTTTCTGCCTTTTTCGCCGAGAATAATGGGAATTTCTGCCATTTTGCCGCAAAATAAGTGAAATTTCTGCAGTTTTACCCCAAAATAAGGAGAATTTCTGCCTTTTTGCACCAAAATAAGAGGAATTTCTGCAATTTTGCTCCGAAATACGGAGAATTTCTGACTTTTTGCCCGAAAATAAAGGAAATGTATACCTTTTTCCCATAAAAAAGGGAAATTTCTTCATTTTTGCCCCAAAATAATGGGATTTTCCGCCTTTTTGACTCAAAATAAGTGCAATTTCTGCCTTTTCCCAAAAATAAACGAAATTTCTGTCTTTTCGCCCCAACATAAGGGGAATTTCTGACATTTGCCCGAAAATAAGGAGAATTTCAGCCCTTTTACCTCAAAATAAGGGGAATTTCTGCCTTTTTGCCACAAAATATGGGGAATTTCTGCCTTTTTGCCCCAAAATAAGAATAATTTCTGCAATTTTGTACCAAAATAAATAAATTTCTGCCTTTTTGCCCCAAAATAAGAAAATTTCTGCTTTTTTTCTGAAATAAGTGAAATTTCTGCAATTTTGCCACAAAATAAGGGACATTTCTGCAATTTTGCCCAAATGTAAAAAAAATTTCTGCAATTTTGCCCCAAAATAAGAAAAATTTCTGGTTTTCACCCCCGAAAAAAGGAGATTTTCTGTCTTTTTGCCCCAAAATAAAGAGAATTTTAGCCTTTTTGCCTGAAAATTATGAGAATTTCTGAAATTTTGCTTCAAAATATGGGGAATTTCTGCCTTTTAGCCCCAAAATAAAGGGAATTTCTGTATTTTCCCACAATATTTGGGGAATTTCTGCATTTTACCTCTAAATAAGGGGAATTTCTGCATTTTACCTCAAAATAAGAAGAATTTCTGCCTTTTGCCCCAAAATATGGGAAATTTTTGCCTTTTTTTCCAAAATAAGGAAAATTTCTTCAATTTTGTACCATAATAAAAGAAATTTCTGCTTTTTGCCCCAAAATAAGGGGAATTTCTCTGACTTTTTACCCTGAAATAAATGAAATTTCTACAATTTTGCCTGAAAATTAGAAAAATTCGTGCCTTTTTCCCCAAAATGAGGGGAATTTCTGCCTTTTGCCCCAAAATATGGGGAATTTCAGCATTTTACCTCAAAATAAGTGGAATTTCAGCCTTTTTGCACCAAAATATGGAGAATTTCTGCATTTTTGCCCCAAAATAAAAGGAATTTCTGCAGTTTTGCACCAATATTAGGGGAATTTCTGCAATTTTGCTCTAAATTATAGGTCATTTCTGCCTTTTTGCCCGAACTTAAGTGGAATTTCTGCCTTTTTGTCCCGAAATAAGTGAAATTTCTTCAATTTTAGCCAATATTTATGGATTTCATCTATTTGCCCCAAAATAATGGGAATTTCTGCCATTTTGCCCTAAAATATTTGAAATTTTGCAATTTTACCCCAAAATAAGGGGAATTTCTGCCTTTTTGCCCCTAAATAAGAGGAATTTCAGCCTTATTACCTCAAAATAGAAGGAATTTCTGCCTTTTTGCCCCAAAATAAAAAAAATTTCTGCAATTTTGCCCCAAAATAAGGGGTATTTCTTTCTTTTTGTCCCAAAGTAAAGGAAATTTCAGCCTTTTTACTTTAAAATAAGTGAAATTTCTGCAATTTTGAACAAATAAGGAAAATTTCTGCAATTTTGCCCCAAAATAAGGTAAATTCCTGCAATTTTGCCACAAAATAAAGGAGATTTTTGGAATTTTACCCCAAAATGAGGGGAATTTCTGAGTTTTGCCCTAAAATAAGTTGAATTTCTGCATTTTTGCCCCAAAATAAAAAAAAATTTTGCTTTTGTTCTCTGAAATAAGTGAAATTTCTTCAATTTTGCCCTAAAATAAAGGAAATTTCTGCAATTTTTCCCTATAATAAGGGAAATTTCTGCAATTTTGCCCCAAAATAAGGGGAATTTCTGCCTTTTGCCCCAAAATAAAAAGAATTTCAGCCTTTTTACTTTAAAAAAGTGAAATTTCTGCAATTTTGAACAATTAAGGGAAGTTTTTTGCAATTTTGTCCCAAAATAAGGTAAATTTCTGCAATTTTGCTCCAAAATACAGGGAATTTCTGCCTTTTTGCCCGAAAATAAAGGGAATGTATGCCTTTTTGCCATAAAAAAGGGAAATTTCTTCATATTTGCCCCAAAATATGGGGATTTTCCGCCTTTTTGACTCAAAATAAGTGCAATTTTTGCCTTTTCTCCAAAAATAAACCAAATTTCTGTCTTTTTGCCCCAACATAAAGGGAATTTCTGACTTTTTGCCAGAAAATAAGGGGAATTTCTGACATTTTGCCTCAAAATAAGGGAATTTTCTGCATTTTTGCCACAAAATATGGGGAATTTCCTTCTTTTTGCCCCAAAATAAGCATAATTTCTGCAATTTTGTACCAAAATAAATAAATTTCTGCCTTTTTGCCCCAAAATAAGAAAATTTCTGCCTTTTTTCTGAAATAAGTGAAATTTCTGCAATGTTGCCCCAAAATAAGGGAAATTTCTGCAATTTGCCCAAATGTAAAAAAAATTTCTGCAATTTTGCCCCAAAATAAGGGGAATTTCTGATTTTTACCGCAGAAAAAAGGAGATTTTCTGTCTTTTTGCCTGAAAATTATGAGAATTTCTGCAATTTTGCTTCAAAATACGGGGAATTTCAGCCTTTTAGCCCCAAAATAAAGGGAATTTCTGCATTTTCCCACAATATTTGGGGAATTTCTGCATTTTACCTCTGAATAAGGGGAATTTCTGCATTTTACCTCAAAATAAGAAGTATTTCTGCCTTTTGCCCCAAAGTATGGGCAATTTCTGCCTTTTTGTTCCAAAATAATTAAAATTTCTTCAATTTTGTACCATAATAAAAGAAATTTCTGCTTTTTGCCCCAAAATAAGGGGAATTTCTGACTTTTTACCCTGAAATAAATGAAATTTCTACAATTTTGCCCGAAAATAATAAAAATTCGTGCCTTTTTGCCCCAAAATGAGGGGAATTTCTGCCTTTTGCCCCAAAATATGGGGAATTTCAGCATTTTACCTCAAAATAAGGGGAATTTCAGACTTTTTGCACCAAAATATGGAGAATTTCTGCCTTTTTGCCCAAAAATAAAAGGAATTTCTGCATTTTTGCAACAATATTAGGGGAATTTCTGCAATTTTGCTCCAAAATACGGGTCATTTCTGCCTTTTTGCCCGAACTTAAGTGGAATTTCTGCCTTTTTGTCCCGAAATAAGTGAAATTATTTCAATTTTAGCCAATATTTAGGGATTTCATCTTTTTGCCCCAAAATAAGGGGAATTTCTGCCATTTTGCCCTTAAATATTTGAAATTTCTGCAATTTTACCCAAAAATAAGGGGAATTTCTGCCTTTTTGCCCCAAAATAAGAAGAATTTCAGCCTTATTACCTCAAAATAAAAAGAAATTTCTGCCTTTTTGCCCCAAAATATAAGGAATTTCTGCCTTTTTGCCCCAAAATAAAAAAAAAATTTCTGCAATTTTGCCCCAAAATAAGGGGTATTTCTCCCTTTTTGCCCCAAAGTAAAGGAAATTTCAGCCTTTTTACTTTAAAAGAAGTGAAATTTCTGCAATTTTGAACAAATAAGGAAAATTTCTGCAATTTTGCCCCAAAATAAGGTAAATTCCTGAAATTTTGCCCCAAAATAAAGGAGATTTCTGGAATTTTGCCCCAAAATAAGGGGAATTTATGATTTTTGCCCCAAAATAATGGGAATTTCTGCGATTTCCCCAAAATTAGGGGAATTTCTGCAATTTTGCTCCAAAATACAAGAAATTTCTGCATTTTTGCCCGAAAATAAGGGGAATGCATACCTTTTGCCATAAAAGAGGGAAATTTTTTCATTTTTGCTCCAAAATAAGGGGAATTTCTGACTTTTTGCCTCTAAATAAGTGGAATTTTCGTCTTTTTCCCCCAAAACAAAAGGAATTTCTGTCATTTTTGCCCCAAAATAAAAGGAATTTCTGACTTATTACCCTGAAATAAGTGAAATTTCTGCAATTTTTGCCCCAATATAAGGGAAATCTCTGCCTTTTTGTCCCCAAATAATTGGGAATTTCAGCCTTTATACATCAAAATAAGAAGAATTTCTGCATTTTTGCCACAAAATATTAGGAATTTATGCCTTTTTGCCCCAAAATAAAGAAAATTTCTGCCTTTTTTCTCTGAAATAAGTGAAATTTTTGCAATTTTGCCACAAAGTAAGTGAAATTTCTGCAATTTTGCCCCAAAAAAAGGGAAATTTCTGGAATTTTGCCCCAAAATAAGTGCAATTTCTGAGTTTTGCCCTATAATAAGTTGAATTTCTGCATTTTTGCCCCAAAATGAAAAAATATTTTGCTTTTTTTTTTCTGAAATAAGTGAAATTTCTGCAATTTTGCCTTAAAATAAAGAAAATTACTGCAATTTTTCCCTATAATAAGGGAAATTTCTGCAATTTTGCCCCAAAATAAGGGGAATTTCTGCCTTTTGACCCAAAATAAAAAGAATTTCAGCCTTTTTACATTAAAATAAGTGAAATTTCTGCAATTTTGAACAAATAAGGGAAGTTTCTGCAATTTTGCCCCAAAATAAGGTAAATTTCTGCAATTTTGCTCCAAAATACGGGGAATTTCTGCCTTTTTGCCCGAAAATAAAGGGAATTTATGCCTTTTTGCCCTAAAAAGGGAAATTTCTTCATTTTTGCCCCAAAATAAGGGGATTTTCCGCCTTTTTGACTCAAAATAAGTGCAATTTCTGCCTTTTCTCCAAATATAAACCAAATTTCTGTCTTTTTGCCCCAACATAAGGGGAATTTCTGACTTTTTGCCCGAAAATAAAAGGAATTTCAGCCTATTTACCTCAAAATAAGGGGAATTTCTGCCTTTTTGCCCCAAAATATGGGTAATTTCTGCCTTTTTGCCCCAAAATAAGAATAATTTCTGCAATTTTGTACCAAAATAAATAAATTTCTGCCTTTTTTCCCCAAAATAAGAAAATTTCTGCCTTTTTTCTGAAATAAGTGAAATTTCTGCAATTTTGCCCCAAAATAAGGGAAATTTCTGCAATTTTGCCCAAATGTAAAAAAAAATTCTGCAATTTTGCCCCAAAATAAGGGGAATTTCTGATTTTTACCCCCGAAAAAAGGAGATTTTCTGTCTTTTTGCCCCAAAATAAAGAGAATTTCTGCCTTTTTGCCTGAAAATTATGAGAATTTCTGCAATTTTGCTTCAAAATACGGGGAATTTCTGCCTTTTAGCCCCAAAATAAAGGGAATTTCTGCATTTTTCCCCAATATTTGGGGAATTTCTGCATTTTACCTCTAAATAAGGAGAATTTCTGCATTTTACCTCAAAATAAGAAAAATTTCCGCCTTTTGCCCCAAAATATGAGCAATTTCTGCCTTTTTGTTCCAAAATAAGGAAAATTTCTTCAATTTTGTACCATAATAAAAGAAATTTATGGTTTTTGCCCCAAAATAAAGGGAATTTCTGACTTTTTACCCTGAAATAAATGAAATTTCTACAATTTTGCCCGAAAATAAGAAAAATTTGTGCCTTTTTGCCTAAAAATGAGGGGAATTTCTGCCTTTTGCCCCAAAATATGGGGAATTTCATCATTTTACCTTAAAAGAAGAGGAATTTCAGTCTTTTTGCACCAAAATATGGAGAATTTCTGCCTTTTTGCCCAAAAATAAAAGGAATTTCTGCATTTTTGCAACAATATTAGGGGAATTTCTGCAATTTTGCTCCAAAATACGGGTCATTTCTGCCTTTTTGATCGAACTTAAGTGGAATTTTTGCCTTTTTGTCCCAAAATAAGTAAAATTTCTTCAATTTTAGCCAATATTTAGGGATTCCATCTTTTTGCCCCAATATAAGGGGAATTTCTGCCATTTTGCCCTGAAATATTTGAAATTTCTGCAATTTTACCCCAAAATAAAGGGAATTTCTGCCTTTTTGCCCCAAAATAATAAGAATTTCAGCATTATTACCTCAAAATAAAAGGAATTTCTGCCTTTTTGCCCCAAAATATAAGGAATTTCTGCCTTTTTGCCCCAAAATAAAAAAAAATTTCTGCAATTTTGCCCCAAAATAAGGGGTATTTCTCCCTTTTTGCCCCAAAGTAAATTTCATCCTTTTTACTTTAAAATAATTGAAATTTCTGCAATTTTGAACAAATAAGGAAAATTTCTGCAATTTTGCCCCAAAATAAGGTAAATTCCTGCAATTTTGCCCCAAAATAAAGGAGATTTCTGGAATTTTGCCTCAAAATAAAGGGAATTTATGATTTTTGCCCCAAAATAATGGGAATTTCTGCGTTTGCCCCAAAATTAGAGGAATTTCTGCAATTTTGCTCCAAAATACGGGAAATTTCTGCCTTTTTGCCCGAAAATAAGGGGAATGCATACCTTTTTGCCATAAAAAAGTGAAATTTCTTCATTTTTGCTCCAAAATATGGGGAATTTCTGACTTTTTGCCTCTAAATAAGTGGAATTTTTGTCTTTTCCCCCAAAACAAAGGGAATTTCTGTCTTTTTTGCCCTAAAATAAGGGGAATTTCTGACTTATTACCCTGAAATAAGTGAAATTTCTGCAATTTTGCCCCAATATAAGGGAAATTTCTGCCTTTTTGCCGCCAAATAATTGGGAATTTCAGCCTTTATACATCAAAATAAGAAAAATTTCTGCATTTTTGCCACAAAATATTAGGAATTTCTGCCTTTTTGCCCCAAAATAAGGAAAATTTCTGCCTTTTTTCTCTTAAATAAGTTAAATTTCTGCAATTTTGCCCCATAGTAAGTGAAATTTCTGCAATTTTGCCCCAAAAAAGGGAAATTTCTGGAATTTTGCCCCAAAAGTAGTGGAATTTCTGAGTTTTGCCCTAAAATAAGTTTAATTTCTGCCTTTTTGCCCCTAAATAAAAAAAAAATTTGCTTTTTTTCTCTGAAATAAGTGAAATTTCTGCAATTTTGCCCTAAAATAAGGGAAATTTCTGCAATTTTTCCCTATAAGGGAAATTTCTGCAATTTTGCCCCAAAATAAGGGGAATTTCTGCCTTTTGCCCCAAAATAAGGAGAATTTCTGTCTTTTTGCCACAAAATAAAGAAAATTACTGTATTTTTTACCCCAAAATTAGGTGAATTTCTGCAATTTTGCTCCAAAATACGGAGATTTTCTGCATTTTTTGCCGAAAATACGGGTATTTTCTGCCATTTTGTCGTGAAATAAGTAAAATTTCTGAAGTTTTACCCCAAAATAAGGGGAATTTTTGCCTTTTTGCCCAAAAATTAGGGGAATTTCTGCAATTTTGCTCCAAAATACGGGTCATTTCTGCCTTTATGCCCGAAATTAAGTGGAATTTCTGCCTTTTTGTCCCAAAATAAGTGAAATTTCTTCAATTTTAGCCAAAAATTAGGGATTTCATCTTTCTGCCCCAAAACAAGGGGAATTTCTGCCATTTTGCCCTGAAATATTTGAAATTTCTGCAATTTTACCCCAAAATAAAGGTAATTTCTGCATTTTTGCCCCAAAATAAGGGGAATTTCAGCCTTATTACCTCAAAATAAAGGGAATTTCTGCCTTTTTTTCCCAAAATATAAGAAATTTCTGCCTTTTTGCTCCAAAATAAGGAAATTTTCTGCAATTTTGCCCCAAATAAGGGGAATTTCTCCCTTTTTGCCTCAAAATAAAGGAAATTTCAGCCTTTTTACCTGAAAATATGTGAAATTTCTGCAATTTTACCACAAATAAGGGAAATTTCTGCAATTTTGCCCCAAAATCAGGTAAATTCCTGCAATTTTGCTTAAAAATGAAGGAAATTTCTAGAATTATGCCCCAAATTAAGGGGAATTTCTGATTTTTGCCCCAAAATATAAATAATTTCTGCCTTTTGCCCCAAAATTAGGGGAATTTCTGCAATTTTGCTCCAAAATACGGGGAATTTCTGCCTTTTTGACCGAAAATAAGTGGAATGCATACCTTTTTGCCATAAAAAAGGAAAATTTCTTCATTTTTGCTCGAAAATAAGAAGAATTTCTGCCTTTTTGCCTCTAAATAAGTGGAATTTCTGTCTTTTTCCCCCAAAATAAATAGAATTTCTGTCTTTTTTGCCCCAATTAAGGGGAATTTCTGACTTATTACCCTGAAATAATTGAAATTTCTGCAATTTTGCCCCAAAATAAGAAAAATTTTTGCCTTTTTGCCCCCAAATAAGGGGAATTTCATCCTTCTTCCCTCAAAATAAGGAGAATTTCTGAATTTTGGCACAAAATATTAGGAATTTCTGCCTTTTGGCCTCAAAATAAAAAAAATTTCGGCATTTTTTCTCTGAAATAAGTGAAATTTCTGCAATTTTGCCCCAAAATAAGTGAAATTTCTGCAATTTTGCCCCAAAATAAGGGAAATTTCTGGAATTTTGCCACAAAATAAGTGGAATTTCTGAGTTTTGCCCCAAAATAAAGAGAATTTCTTTTTTTTGCCCCAACATATAGAGAATTTCTGCATTTTTGCCCCACAACTAGGGGAATTTTGACAATTTTGCTCCAAAATACGGGGAATTTCTGCCTTTTTGTCCGAAAATAATGGGAATGCATACCTTTTTGCCATTAAAAAGGGAAATTTCTTCATTTTGCTCCAAAATAAGGGGAATTTCTGCCTTTTTGCCTCTAAATAAGTGGAATTTCAATCTTTTTTCCCTGAAACAAAGGGAATTTCTGTCTTTTTTGCCCCAAAATAAGGAAAATTTCTGACTTATTACCCTGAAATAAGTGAAATTTCTGCAATTTTGCCCCAAAATAAGAAAAATTTCTGCCTTTTTGCCCTGAAATATGTGAAATTTCTGCAATTTTACCCAAAAATAAGGTGAATTTCTGCCTTTTTGCCCCAAAATAATAGGAATTTTTTTTCTTTTTGCCCCAAAATAAGAAAAATTTTTGCTTTTTTTCTTTGAAGTAAGTGAAATTTCTGCAATTTTGCCCTAATTAAGGGAAATTTCTGCAATTTTTCCCAATAATATGGGAAATTTCTGCAATTTTTCTCCAAATTAAGGGTAATTTCTGTTTTTTGCCTTCAAATAAGGGAAATTTCTGCAATTTTGCCAACAAATAAAGGAAATTTCTACAATTTTGCCCTAAAGTAAGAAGAATTTATGCCTTTTTGTCCCAAAATAAAGAAATTTCTGTATTTTTTTATCCCAAATTTAGTTGAATTACTGTAATTTTGCTCCAGAATACGGAGATTTTTTGCCTTTTTAGCCGAGAATAAAGGGAATTTCTGCCATTTTGCCGCGAAATAAGTGAAATTTCGGCAGTTTTACCCCAAAATAAGGGGAATTTCTGCCTTTTTGCCCCAAAATTAGAGGAATTTCTGCAATTTTGCTCCAAAATACGGAAAAGTTCTGCCTTTTTGCCCGAAAATAAAGGGAATGTATACCTTTTTGCCATAAAAAAGGGAAATTTCTTAATTTTTGCCCCAAAATAAGGGGATTTTCCGCCTTTTTGACTCAAAATAAGTGCAATTTCTGCCTTTTCCCCAAAAATAAACGAAATTTCTGTCTTTTGCCCCAACATAAGAGGAATTTCTGACTTTTTGCCCGAAAATAAGGGGAATTTCAGCCTTTTTACCTCAAAATAAGAGGAATTTCTGCCCTTTTGCCCCAAAATATGGGGAATTTCTGCCTTTTTGCCCCAAAATAAGAATTATTTCTGCAATTTCGTACCAAAATAAATGAATTTCTGCCTTTTTGCCCCAAAATAAGAAAATTTCTGCCTTTTTTCTAAAATAAGTGAAATTTCTGCAATTTTGCCACGAAATAAGGGAAATTTCTGCAATTTTGCCCCGAACTAAAGGAAATTTCTGCAATTTTGCCCCAATGTAAAGGAAATTTCTGCAATTTTGCCCCAAAATATGGGCATTTCTGACTTTTTGCCCCCGAAAAAAGGAGATTTTCTGTCTTTTTGCCCCCCCAAAAAAAGAATTTCTGTTTTTTTGCCTGAAAATTATGAAAATTTCTGCAATTTTGCTTCAAAATACGGGGAATTTCTGCCTTTTAGCCCCAAAATATAGGAAATTTCTTCATTTGTCCCCAACATTTGGGGAATTTCTGCATTTTACCTCTAAATAAAGGGGAATTTCTGCATTTTACCTCAAAAAAAGAAGGATTTCTGCCTTTTGCCCCAAAATATGGGGAATTTCTGCCTTTTTGTTCCAAAATAAGGAAAATTTCTTCAATTTTGTACCATAATAAAAGAAATTTCTGCTTTTTGCCCCAAAATAAGGGGAATTTCTGACTTTTTAACCTGAAATAAATGAAATTTCTGCAATTTTGCCCGAAAATAAGGGAAATTTGTGTCTTTTTGCCCCAAAATGAGGAGAATTTCTGCCTTTTGCCCCAAAATATAGGGAATTTCAGCATTTTACCTCAAAATAAGGGGAATTTCAGCCTTTTTGCACTAAAATATGGAGAATTTCTGCCTTTTTGCCCCAAAAGAAAGGGAATTTCTGCATTTTTGCACCAATATTAGGGGAATTTCTGCAATTTTGCTCCAAAATGCGGGTCATTTTTGCCTATTTGCCCGAAATTAAGTGGAATTTCTTCCTTTTTGTCCCGAAATAAGTGAAATTTCTGCAATTTTACCCCAAAATAAGAGGAATTTCTGCCTTTTTGCCCCAAAATAATGGGAATTTCAGCCTTATTACCTCAAAATAAGGGGAATTTCTGCTTTTTGCCACAAAATAGAAGGAATTTCTGCCTTTTTGCCCCAAAATATGGGAAATGTCTGCAATTTTGCCCCAAAATAAGGGGTATTTCTTTTTTTTTGCCCCAAAATATAGGAAACTCCAGCCATTTTACTTGAAAATAAGTGAAATTTCTGCAATTTTGCCCCAAATAAGAGATCTTTCTGCAATTTTGACCAAAATAAGGTAAATTCCTGTAATTTTGCCCCAAAATAACGAAAATTTCTGGAATTTTACCCAAAAATAAGGGGAATTTCTGATTTTTACCCCAAAATAAAGGACATTTCTGCCTTTTGACCCAAAATTAGGGGAATTTCTGCTATTTTGCTCCAAAATATGATAAATTTCTGCCTTTTTGCCCGAAAATAAGGGGAATGCATAGCTTTTTGCCATAAAAAGGGAAATTTCTTCATTTTTGCTCCAAAATAAAGGGAATTTCTGCCTTTTTGCCTCTAAATAAGTGGAATTTCTGTCTTTTTCCCCCAAAACAAATGGAATTTATGTCTTTTTTGCCCTAAAATAAGGGGAATTTCTGACTTTTTACCCTGAAATAAGTGAAATTTCTTCAATTTTGCCCCAAAATAAGGGAAATTTCTGCCTTTTTGCCCCCAAATAAGGGGAATTTCAGCCTTTTTGCCTCAAAATAAAAAGAATTTCTGCATTTTTGCCACAACATATTAGGAATTTCTTCCTTTTTGCCCCAAAATAAAGAAAATTTCTGCCTTTTTTCCCTGAAATAAGTGAAATTTCTGCAATTTTGCCCCAAAATAAGTAAATTTTCTGCAATTTTGCCCCTAAATAAGAAAAATTCCTGGAAATTTGCCCCAAAATAAGTGGTATTACTGAGTTTTGCCCAAAAATAAAGAGAATTTCTGTTTTTTTGCACCAACATATAGGGAATTTCTACCTTTTTGCCCCACAATTAGGGGAATTTCTGCAATTTTGCTCCAAAATACAGGGAATTTAAGCCTTTTTGCCCGAAAATATAAAGAATGCATAACGTTTTGCCATAAAAAAGTGAAATTTCTTCATTTTTGCTCCAAAATAAAGGGAATTTCTGCATTTTGCCTCTAAATAAGTGAAATTTCTGTCTTTTTCCCCCAAAACAAAGGGAATTTCTGTCTTTTTTGCCCCAAAATAAGGAAAATTTGTGACTTATTACCCTGAAATAAGTGAAATTTCTGCAATTTTGCCCCAAAATAAGAAAAATTTCTGCTTTTTTGCCCCCAAATAAGGGGAATTTCAGCCTTTTTACCTCAAAATAAGGTGAATTTCTGAATTTTTGCCACAAAATATTTGAAATTTCTGCCTTTTATCCCCAAAATAAGTAAAATTTCTGCAATTTTGCCCCAAAATAAGTGAAATTTCTGCAATTTTGCCTCAAAATAAGGGGAATTTCTCCTTTTTTGTTCTAAAATAAAAGAAATTTCAGCCTTTTTACATGAAAATAAGTGAAATTTCTGCAATTTTGCCCCAAATAAGGGAAATTTCTGCAATTTTGCCCCAAATAAGGTGAATTGCTGCAATTTTGCCCCTAAATAAAGGAAATTTCTGGAATTTTGCCACAAAATAAGGGGAATTTCGGATTTTTGCCCCAAAATAAAGGGAACTTCGGCTTTTTGCCCCAAAATTAGGGGATTTTCTGCAATTTTACTCCAAAATACAGGGAATTTCTGCCTTTTTGCCCTAAAATATGGGGAATGCATACCTTTTTGCCATAAAAAAGGGAAATTTCTTCATTTTTTCTCCAAAATAAAGGGAATTTCTGCCTTTTTGCCTCTAAATAAGTGGAATTTCTGTCTGTTTCCCCCAAAACAAAAGGAATTTCTGTGTTTTTTGCCCCAAAATAAGGAAAATTTCTGACTTATTACACTGAAATAAGGGAAACTTCTGCAATTTTGCCCCAAAGTAAAGGAAATTTCTGCCTTTTTTCCCAAAAATAAACGGAATTTCTGTCTTTTTGCCCCAAAATAAAAGGAATTTTTGAGTTATGCCCTGAAATAAGTGAAATTTCTGCAATTTTGCCCCAAAATAAAAGAAATTTCTGCCTTTTTGCCACAAAATAAGGGGAATTTCTGTCTTTTTGCCCCAAAATAACGGAAATTTCTGCTTTTTTGCCCCCAAATAAGGGGAGTTTCAGCATTTTTACCTCAAAATAAGGGGAATTTCTGCATTTTTGCCACAAAATATTAACAATTTCTGCCATTTTGCTTCAAAATACGAAAAATTTCTGTTTTTTTTCTCTGAAATAAGTGAATTTTCTGCAATTCTGCCCCAAAATAAGTGAAATTTCTGCAATTTTGCCCCAAAATAATAGAAATTTCTGGAATTTTGCCCCAAAATAAATGAAATTTCTGAGTTTTGCCCCAAAATAAGGAGAATTTCTGGAATTTTGCCCCAAAATAAGTGGAATTTCTGAGTTTTCCAACAAAATAAAGAGAATTTCTGTCTTTTTGCCCCAACATATAGGGAATTTCTGCATTTTTGCCCCACAATTAGGGGAATTTGTGCAGTTTTGCTCTAAAATACGGGGAATTTCTGCTTTTTTGCCTGAAAATAAGTGGAATGCATACCTTTTGCCACAAAAAAGTGAAATTTCTTCATTTTTGCTCCAAAATAAGGGGAATTTCTGCCTTTTTGCATCTAAATAAGTGGAATTTCTGTATTTTTCCCCCAAAACAAAGGAAATTTCTGATGTTTTTGCCCCAAAATAAGGAAAATTTTTGAATTATTACCCTGAAATAAGTGAAATTTCTGCAATTTTGCCCCAAAATAAGGAAAATTTCTGCTTTTTGCCCCCAAATAAGGGGAATTTCAGCTTTTTTACTTCAAAATAAGTGGAATTTCTGAATTTTTGCCACAAAATATTTGGAATTTCTTTCTTTTTGCCCCAAAATAAGGAAAAGTTCTGCCTTTTTTTCCTGAAATTTGTGAAATTTCTGCAATTTTGCCGCAAAATAAGTGAAATTTCTGCAATTTTGCCCCAAAATAAGGGAAATTTCTGCAATTTTGCCCTAAAATAAGGGAAATTTCTCCTTTTTTTTTTGTTCCAAAATAAAAGAAATTTCAGCCTTTTGACATGAAAATAAGTGAAATTTCTGCAATTTTGCCCCAAATAAGGGAAATTTCTGCAATTTTGCCCCAAAATCAGGTAAATTCCTGCAATTTTGCCCCAAAATAAAGGAAATTTCTGGAATTTTGCCCCAAAATAAGTGGAATTTCTGAGTTTTCCCCCAAAATAAAGAGAATTTCTGTCTTCTTGCCCCACAATTAGGGGAATTTCTGCAATTTTGCTCCAAAATACGGGGAATTTCTGCCTTTTTGCCCGAAAATATAAAGAATGCATACCGTTTTGCCATAAAAAAGTGAAATTTCTTCATTTTTGCTCCAAAATAAGGGGAATTTCTGCATTTTTGCCTCTAAATAAGTGGAATTTCTGTCTTTTTCTCCCAAAACAAAGGATATTTTTGTCTTTTTTGCCCCAAAATATGAAAAATTTCTCACTTATTACCCTGAAATAAGTGAAATTTCTGCAATTTTGCCCCAAAACAAGGGAAATTTCTGCCTTTTTACCCAAAAATAAACGGAATTTCTGTTTGTTTTTCCCAAAATAAAAGGAATTTTTGAGTTATGCCCTGAAATAAGTGAAATTTCTGCAATTTTGCCCCAAAATAAAAGAAATTTCTGCCTTTTTGCCCCAAAATAATGGAAATTTCTGCCTTTTTTCCCCCAAATAAGGGGTGTTTCAGCATTTTTACCTCAAAATAAGGGGAATTTCTGCATTTTTGCCACAAAATATTAAGAATTTCTGCCATTTTGCTACAAAATACAGAAAATTTCTGGTTTTTTTCCCTGAAATAAGTGAATTTTCTGCAATTCTGCCCGAAAATAAGTGAAATTTCTGCAATTTTGCCCCAAAATAAAGGAAATTTCTGGACTTTTGCCCCAAAATAAGTGGAATTTCTGAGTTTTGCCCCAAAATAAGGAGAATTTCTGGAATTTTGCCTCAAAATAAGTGGAATTTCTGAGTTTTCCCACAAATTAAAGACAATTTCTGTATTTTTGCCCCAACATATAGGGAATTTCTGCATTTTTGCCCCACAATTAGGGGAATTTCTGCAGTTTTGCTCCAAAATACGGGGAATTTCTCTTTTTTTGCCTGAAAATAAGGGGAATGTACCTTTTGCCAAAAAAAAGGGAAATTTCTTCATTTTTGCTCCAAAATAAGAGGAATTTCTGCCTTTTTACCTCAAAATAAGTGAAATTTCTGCCTTTTTACCCAAAAATAAACGGAATTTCTGTCTTTTGCCCCAAAATAAAAGGAATTTTTGAATTATGCCCTGAAATAAGTTAAATTTCTGCAATTTTGCCCTAAAATAAAAGAAATTTCTGCCTTTTTGCCACAAAATAAGGGGAATTTTTGTCTTTTTGCCCCAAAATAAGGAAAATTTCTGCTATTTTGCCACCAAATAAGGGGAATTTCAGCCTTTTTGCCACAGAATGAAGGGAATTTCTGCCTTTTTGCCCCAAAATATGGAGAATTTCAGCATTTTACCTCAAAATAAGAAGAATTTCAGCCTTTTTGCACCAAAATAAGGAGAATTTCTGCCTTTTTGCCCCAAAATAAAGAGAATTTCTACATTTTTGCACCAATATTAGGGGAATTTCTGCAATTTTGCTCCAAAATACGGGTCATTTCTGCCTTTATGCCCGAAATTAAGTGGAATTTCTGTTTTTTTGTCCCGAAATAAGTGTAATTTCTTTAATTTTAGCCAAAAATTAGGGATTTCATTTTTGCCCCAAAATAAGGGGAATTTCTGCCATTTTGCCCTGAAATATTTGAAATTTCTGCAATTTTACCACAAAATAAGGGGAATTTCTGCCTTTCTGCCCCAATAAAGGGAATTTCAGCCTGATTACCGACACATAAGGAGAATTTCTGCTTTTTTGCCCCAAAATATAAGGAATTTCTGCCTTTTTGCCCCAAAATAAGGGAAATTTCTGCAATTTTGCCCAAAATAAGGGGTATTTCTCTTTTTTTGCCCCAAAATAAAGGAAACTCCAGCCTTTTTACTTGAAAATAAGTGAAATTTCTGCAATTTTGACCGAATAAGAGAAATTTCTGCAATTTTGCCCCAAAATAAGGTAAATTCCTGCAATTTTGCCCCAAAATAAAGAAAATTTCTGGAATTTTTCCCCCAAAATAAGGGGAATTTCTGATTTTTACCCCAAAATAAAGGGAATTTCTGCCTTTTGACCCAAAATTAAGGGAATTTCTGCTATTTTGCTCCAAAATATGGGGAATTTTTGCCTTTTTGCCCGAAAATAAGGGGAATGCATACCTTTATGCCATAAAAAAGGGAAATTTCTTCATTTTTGCTCCAAAATAAGGGAAATTTCTGCCTTTTTGCATCTAAATAAGTGGAATTTCTGTCTTTTTCCCCCAAAACAAAGGAAATTTCTGATGTTTTTGCCCCAAAATAAGGAAAATTTTTGAATTATTACCCTGAAATAAGTGAAATTTCTGCAATTTTGCCCCAAAATAAGGAAAATTTCAGCTTTTTGCCCCCAAATAAGGGGAATTTCAGCTTTTTTACTTCAAAATAAGTGGAATTTCTGAATTTTTGCCACAAAATATTTGGAATTTCTTTCTTTTTGCCCCAAAATAAGGAAAAGTTCTGCCTTTTTTTCCTGAAATTTGTGAAATTTCTGCAATTTTGCCGCAAAATAAGTGAAATTTCTGCAATTTTGCCCCAAAATAAGGGAAATTTCTGCAATTTTGCCCTAAAATAAGGGAAATTTCTCCTTTTTTTTTTGTTCCAAAATAAAAGAAATTTCAGCCTTTTGACATGAAAATAAGTGAATTTTCTGCAATTCTGCCCGAAAATAAGTGAAATTTCTGCAATTTTGCCCCCAAATAAAGGAAATTTCTGGACTTTTGCCCCAAAATAAGTGGAATTTCTGAGTTTTGCCCCAAAATAAGGAGAATTTCTGGAATTTTGCCTCAAAATAAGTGGAATTTCTGAGTTTTCCCACAAATTAAAGACAATTTCTGTATTTTTGCCCCAACATATAGGGAATTTCTGCATTTTTGCCCCACAATTAGGGGAATTTCTGCAGTTTTGCTCCAAAATACGGGGAATTTCTCTTTTTTTGCCTGAAAATAAGGGGAATGTACCTTTTGCCAAAAAAAAGGGAAATTTCTTCATTTTTGCTCCAAAATAAGAGGAATTTCTGCCTTTTTACCTCAAAATAAGTGAAATTTCTGCCTTTTTACCCAAAAATAAACGGAATTTCTGTCTTTTGCCCCAAAATAAAAGGAATTTTTGAATTATGCCCTGAAATAAGTTAAATTTCTGCAATTTTGCCCTAAAATAAAAGAAATTTCTGCCTTTTTGCCACAAAATAAGGGGAATTTTTGTCTTTTTGCCCCAAAATAAGGAAAATTTCTGCTATTTTGCCACCAAATAAGGGGAATTTCAGCCTTTTTGCCACAGAATGAAGGGAATTTCTGCCTTTTTGCCCCAAAATATGGAGAATTTCAGCATTTTACCTCAAAATAAGAAGAATTTCAGCCTTTTTGCACCAAAATAAGGAGAATTTCTGCCTTTTTGCCCCAAAATAAAGAGAATTTCTACATTTTTGCACCAATATTAGGGGAATTTCTGCAATTTTGCTCCAAAATACGGGTCATTTCTGCCTTTATGCCCGAAATTAAGTGGAATTTCTGTTTTTTTGTCCCGAAATAAGTGTAATTTCTTTAATTTTAGCCAAAAATTAGGGATTTCATTTTTGCCCCAAAATAAGGGGAATTTCTGCCATTTTGCCCTGAAATATTTGAAATTTCTGCAATTTTACCCCAAAATAAGGGGAATTTCTGCCTTTCTGCCCCAAAATAAAGGGAATTTCAGCCTGATTACCGACACATAAGGAGAATTTCTGCTTTTTTGCCCCAAAATATAAGGAATTTCTGCCTTTTTGCCCCAAAATAAGGGAAATTTCTGCAATTTTGCCCAAAATAAGGGGTATTTCTCTTTTTTTGCCCCAAAATAAAGGAAACTCCAGCCTTTTTACTTGAAAATAAGTGAAATTTCTGCAATTTTGACCAAATAAGAGAAATTTCTGCAATTTTGCCCCAAAATAAGGTAAATTCCTGCAATTTTGCCCCAAAATAAAGAAAATTTCTGGAATTTTTCCCCCAAAATAAGGGGAATTTCTGATTTTTACCCCAAAATAAAGGGAATTTCTGCCTTTTGACCCAAAATTAAGGGAATTTCTGCTATTTTGCTCCAAAATACGGGGAATTTTTGCCTTTTTGCCCGAAAATAAGGGGAATGCATACCTTTTTGCCATAAAAAAGGGAAATTTCTTCATTTTTGCTCCAAAATAAGGGAAATTTCTGCCTTTTTGCTTCTAAATAAGTGGAATTTCTGTCTTTTTCCCCCAAAACAAAGGATATTTCTGTCTTTTTTGCCCCAAAATAAGAAAAATTTCTGACTTATTACCCTGAAATAAGTGAAATTTCTGAAATTTTGCCCCAAAATAAGGGAAATTTCTGCCTTTTTGCCCCCAAATAAGGAAAATTTCAGCCTTTTTACTTCAAAATAAGGGGAATTTCTTCATTTTTGCCACAAAATATTAGGAATTTCTGCCTTTTTGCCCCAAAATAGGAAAATTTCTGCCTTTTTTCCCGGAAATAAGTATAATTTCTGCAATTTTGCCCCAAAAAAAGTAAAATTTCTGCAATTTTGCCCCTAAATAAGGGAAATTTTTGGAATTTTGCTCCAAAATAAGTGGAATTTCTGAGTTTTGCCCCAAAATAAGGAGAATTTCTGTCATTTTGCCCCAACATATAGGGAATTTCTATCTTTTTGCCCCACAATTAGGGGAATTTCTGCAACTTTGCTCCAAAATACGAGGAATTTCTGCCTTTTTGCCCGAAAATATAAAGAATGCATACCGTTTTGCCATAAAAAAGTGAAATTTCTTCATTTTTGCTCCAAAATAAGGGGAATTTCTGCATTTTTGCCTCTAAATAAGTGGAATTTCTGTCTTTTTCTCCCAAAACAAAGGATATTTCGGTCTTTTTTGCTCCAAAATAAGAAAAATTTCTGACTTATTACCCTGAAATAAGTGAAATTTCTGCAATTTTGCCCCAAAATAAGGAAAATTTCTGCTTTTTTGCCCCTAAATAACGGGAATTTCAGCCTTTTTACCTCAAAATAAGGAGAATTTCTGAATTTTTGCAACAAAATATTTGGAATTTCTGCCCTTTTCCCCCAAAATAAGTGAAATTTCTGCAATTTTGCCCCAAAATAAGTGAAATTTCTGCAATTTTGCCCCAAAATAAGGGGAATTTCTCCCTTTTTGTTCCATAATAAAAGAAATTTCAGCCTTTTTACATTAAAATAAGTGAAATTTCTGCAATTTTGCCCCAAATAAGGGAAATTTCTGCAATTTTGCCCCAAATAAGGTAAATTCCTGCAATTTTGCCCCTAAATAAAGGAAATTTTGCCACAAAATAAGAGGAATTTCGGATTTTTGCCCCAAAATATAGGGAACTTCGGCTTTTTGCCCCAAAATTAGGGGAATTTCTGCAATTTTACTCCAAAATATGGAGAATATCTGCCTTTTTGCCCTAAAATAAGAGGAATGCATAATTTTTTGCCATAAAAAAGGGAAATTTTTCATTTTTTTTCCAAAATAAGGGGAATTTCTGCCTTTTTGCCTCTAAATAAGTGGAATTTCTTTCTTTTCCCCCAAAACAAAAGGAATTTCTGTCTTTTTTGCCCCAAAATAAGGAAAATTTCTGACTTATTACCCTGAAATAAGTGAAACTTCTGGAATTTTGCCCCAAAATAAAAGGAATTTTTGAGTTATGCCCTGAAATAAGTGAAATTTCTGCAATTTTGCCCCAAAATCAAAGAAATTTCTGCCTTTTTGCCACAAAATAAGGGGAATTTCTGTCTTTTTGCCCCAAAATAACGGAAATTTCTGCCTTTTTGCCCACAAATAAAGGGAGTTTCAGCATTTTTACCTCAAAATAAGGGGTATTTCTGCATTTTTGCCACAAAATATTAAGAATTTCTGCCATTTTGCTCCAAAATACGGAAAATTTCTGGTTTTTTTTTCTGAAATAAGTGAAATTTCTGCAATTCTGCCCCAAAATAAGTGAAATTTCTTCAATTTTGCTCCAAAATAAGGGAAATTTCTGGAATTTTGCCGCAAAATAAGTGGAATTTCTGAGTTTTGCCCCAAAATAAGAAGAATTTCTAGAATTCTGCCCCAAAATAAGTGGAATTTCTGAGTTTTCCCCCAAAATAAAGAGAATTTCTGTCTTCTTGCCCCACAATTAGGGGAATTTCTGCAATTTTGCTCCAAAATACGGGGAATTTCTGCCTTTTTGCCCGAAAATATAAAGAATGCATACTGTTTTGCCATAAAAAAGTGAAATTTCTTCATTTTTGCTCCAAAATAAGGGGAATTTCTGCATTTTTGCCTCTAAATAAGTGGAATTTCTGTCTTTTTCTCTCAAAACAAAGGATATTTTTGTCTTTTTTGCCCCAAAATATTTAAAATTTCTCACTTATTACCCTTAAATAAGTGAAATTTCTGCAATTTTGCCCCAAAATAAGGAAAATTTCTGCTTTTTTGCCCCCAAATAAGGGGAATTTCAGCCTTTTTACCTCAAAATAAGTAGAATTTCTGAATTTTTGCAACAAAATATTTGGAATTTCTGCCCTTTTCCCCCAAAATAAGTGAAATTTCTGCAATTTTGCCCCAAAATAAGTGAAATTTCTGCAATTTTGCCCCAAAATAAGGGGAATTTCTCCCTTTTTGTTCCAAAATAAAAGAAATTTCAGCCTTTTTACATGAAAATAAGTGAAATTTCTGAAATTTTGCCCCAAAATAAGGGAAATTTCTGCCTTTTTGCCCCCAAATAAGGAAAATTTCAGCCTTTTTACTTCAAAATAAGGGGAATTTCTTCATTTTTGCCACAAAATATTAGGAATTTCTGCCTTTTTGCCCCAAAATAGGAAAATTTCTGCCTTTTTTCCCGGAAATAAGTATAATTTCTGCAATTTTGCCCCAAAAAAAGTAAAATTTCTGCAATTTTGCCCCTAAATAAGGGAAATTTTTGGAATTTTGCTCCAAAATAAGTGGAATTTCTGAGTTTTGCCCCAAAATAAGGAGAATTTCTGTCATTTTGCCCCAACATATAGGGAATTTCTATCTTTTTGCCCCACAATTAGGGGAATTTCTGCAACTTTGCTCCAAAATACGAGGAATTTCTGCCTTTTTGCCCGAAAATATAAAGAATGCATACCGTTTTGCCATAAAAAAGTGAAATTTCTTCATTTTTGCTCCAAAATAAGGGGAATTTCTGCATTTTTGCCTCTAAATAAGTGGAATTTCTGTCTTTTTCTCCCAAAACAAAGGATATTTCGGTCTTTTTTGCTCCAAAATAAGAAAAATTTCTGACTTATTACCCTGAAATAAGTGAAATTTCTGCAATTTTGCCCCAAAATAAGGAAAATTTCTGCTTTTTTGCCCCTAAATAACGGGAATTTCAGCCTTTTTACCTCAAAATAAGGAGAATTTCTGAATTTTTGCAACAAAATATTTGGAATTTCTGCCCTTTTCCCCCAAAATAAGTGAAACTTCTGCAATTTTGCCCCAAAATAAGTGAAATTTCTGCAATTTTGCCCCAAAATAAGGGGAATTTCTCCCTTTTTGTTCCATAATAAAAGAAATTTCAGCCTTTTTACATTAAAATAAGTGAAATTTCTGCAATTTTGCCCCAAATAAGGGAAATTTCTGCAATTTTGCCCCAAATAAGGTAAATTCCTGCAATTTTGCCCCTAAATAAAGGAAATTTTGCCACAAAATAAGAGGAATTTCGGATTTTTGCCCCAAAATATAGGGAACTTCGGCTTTTTGCCCCAAAATTAGGGGAATTTCTGCAATTTTACTCCAAAATATGGAGAATATCTGCCTTTTTGCCCTAAAATAAGAGGAATGCATAATTTTTTGCCATAAAAAAGGGAAATTTTTCATTTTTTTTCCAAAATAAGGGGAATTTCTGCCTTTTTGCCTCTAAATAAGTGGAATTTCTTTCTTTTCCCCCAAAACAAAAGGAATTTCTGTCTTTTTTGCCCCAAAATAAGGAAAATTTCTGACTTATTACCCTGAAATAAGTGAAACTTCTGGAATTTTGCCCCAAAATAAAAGGAATTTTTGAGTTATGCCCTGAAATAAGTGAAATTTCTGCAATTTTGCCCCAAAATCAAAGAAATTTCTGCCTTTTTGCCACAAAATAAGGGGAATTTCTGTCTTTTTGCCCCAAAATAACGGAAATTTCTGCCTTTTTGCCCACAAATAAAGGGAGTTTCAGCATTTTTACCTCAAAATAAGGGGTATTTCTGCATTTTTGCCACAAAATATTAAGAATTTCTGCCATTTTGCTCCAAAATACGGAAAATTTCTGGTTTTTTTTTCTGAAATAAGTGAAATTTCTGCAATTCTGCCCCAAAATAAGTGAAATTTCTTCAATTTTGCTCCAAAATAAGGGAAATTTCTGGAATTTTGCCGCAAAATAAGTGGAATTTCTGAGTTTTGCCCCAAAATAAGAAGAATTTCTAGAATTCTGCCCCAAAATAAGTGGAATTTCTGAGTTTTCCCCCAAAATAAAGAGAATTTCTGTCTTCTTGCCCCACAATTAGGGGAATTTCTGCAATTTTGCTCCAAAATACGGGGAATTTCTGCCTTTTTGCCCGAAAATATAAAGAATGCATACTGTTTTGCCATAAAAAAGTGAAATTTCTTCATTTTTGCTCCAAAATAAGGGGAATTTCTGCATTTTTGCCTCTAAATAAGTGGAATTTCTGTCTTTTTCTCTCAAAACAAAGGATATTTTTGTCTTTTTTGCCCCAAAATATTTAAAATTTCTCACTTATTACCCTTAAATAAGTGAAATTTCTGCAATTTTGCCCCAAAATAAGGAAAATTTCTGCTTTTTTGCCCCCAAATAAGGGGAATTTCAGCCTTTTTACCTCAAAATAAGTAGAATTTCTGAATTTTTGCAACAAAATATTTGGAATTTCTGCCCTTTTCCCCCAAAATAAGTGAAATTTCTGCAATTTTGCCCCAAAATAAGTGAAATTTCTGCAATTTTGCCCCAAAATAAGGGGAATTTCTCCCTTTTTGTTCCAAAATAAAAGAAATTTCAGCCTTTTTACATGAAAATAAGTGAAATTTCTGCAATTTTGCCCCAAATAATAGAAATTTCTGCAATTTTGCCCCAAATAAGGTAAATTCCTGCAATTTTGCCCCTAAATAAAGGAAATTTCTGGAATTTTGCCACAAAATAAGAGGAATTTCGGATTTTTGCCCCAAAATAAAGGGAACTTCGGCTTTTTGCGCCAAAATTAGGGGAATTTCTGCAATTTTACTCCAAAATACGGAGAATTTCTGCCTTTTTGCCCTAAAATAAGAGGAATGCATAATTTTTTGCCATAAAAAAGGGATATTTTTAATTTTTTTTTTCCAAAATAAGGGGAATTTCTGCCTTTTTGCCTCTAAATAAGTGGAATTTCTTTCTTTTCCCCCAAAACAAAAGGAATTTCTGTCTTTTTTGCCCCAAAATAAGGAAAATTTTTGACTTATTACCCTGAAATAAGTGAAACTTCTGCAATTTTGCCCCAAAATAAAGGAAATTTCTGCCTTTTAACCCAAAAATAAACGGAATTTCTGGTTTTTTGCCCCAAAATAAAAGGAATTTTTGAGTTATGCCCTGAAATAAGTGAAATTTCTGCAATTTTGCCCCAAAATCAAAGAAATTTCTGCCTTTTTGCCACAAAATAAGGAAAATTTCTGTCTTTTTGCCCCAAAATAACGGAAATTTCTGCCTTTTGGCCCACAAATAAAGGGAGTTTCAGCATTTTTACCTCAAAATAAGGGGTATTTCTGCATTTTTGCCACAAAATATTAAGAATTTCTGCCATTTTGCTCCAAAATACGGAAAGTTTCTGGTTTTTTTTTTCTGAAATAAGTGAAATTTCTGCAATTCTGCCCCAAAATAAGTGAAATTTCTGCAATTTTGCCCCAAAATAAGGGAAATTTCTGAAATTTTGCCCCAAAATAAGTGGAATTTCTGAGTTTTGCCCCAAAATAAGAGGAATTTCTAGAATTGTGCCCCAAAATAAGTGGAATTTCTGAGTTTTCCCCCAAAATAAAGAGAATTTCTGTCTTCTTGCCCCACAATTAGGGGAATTTCTGCAATTTTGCTCCAAAATACAGGGAATTTCTGCTTTTTTGCCTGAAAATAAAGGGAATGTATACCTTTTGCCACAAAAAAGTGAAATTTCTTCATTTTTGCTCCAAAATAAGGGGAATTTCTGCCTTTTTGCCTCTAAATAAGTGGAATTTCTGTCTTTTTCCCCCAATACAAAGGAAATTTCTGTCGTTTTTGACCATAAATAAGGAAAATTTCTGACTTATTACCCTGAACTAAGTGAAATTTCTGCACTTTTGCCCCAAAATAAGGAAAATTTCTGCTTTTTTGCCCCCAAATAAGGGGAATTTCAGCCTTTTTACCTCAAAATAAGGAGAATTTCTGAATTTTTGCTACAAAATATTTGGAATTTCTGCCTTTTTGCCCCAAAATAATGAAATTTCTGCAATTTTGCCCCAAAATAAGGGGAATTTCTCCCTTTTTGTTCCAAAATAAAAGAAATTTCAGTCTTTTTACATGAAAATAAGTGAAATTTCTGCAATTTTGCCCCAAAATAAGGGAAATTTCTGGAATTTTGCCCCAAAATAAGTGGAATTTCTGAGTTTTGCCCCAAAATAAGGAGAATTTCTGGAATTTTGCCCCAAAATAAGTGGAATTTCTGAGTTTTCCTCCAAAATAAAGAGAATTTCTGTCTTTTTGCCCCACAATTAGGGGAATTTCTGCAGTTTTGCTCCAAAATACAGGGAATTTCTCCTTTTTTGCCTGAAAATAAAGGGAATGTATACCTTTTGCCACAAAAAAGTGAAATTTCTTCATTTTTGCTCCAAAATAAGGAGAATTTCTTCCTTTTTGCCTCTAAATAAGTGGAATTTCTGTCTTTTTCCCCCAAAACATAGGAAATTTCTGTCTTTTTTGCCCCAAAATAAGGAAAATTTATTACTTATTACCCTGAACTAAGTGAAGTTTCTGCAATTTTGCCCCAAAATAAGGAAAATTTCTGCTTTTTTGCCCCCAAATAAGGGGAATTTCAGCCTTTTTACCTCAAAATAAGGAGAATTTCTGAATTTTTGCCACAAAATATTTGGAATTTCTGCCTTTTTGCCCCAAAATAAGTGAAATTTCGGCAATTTTGCCCCAAAATAAGTGAAATTTCTGCAATTTTGCCCCAAAATAAGAGGAATTTCTCAATTTTTCTTCCAAAATAAAAGAAATTTCAGCCTTTTTACATGAAAATAACTGAAATTTCTGCTATTTTGCCCCAAATAAGGGAAATTTTTGCAATTTTGCCCCAAATAAGGTAAATTCCTGCAATTTTGCCTCTAAATAAAGGAAATTTTTGGAATTTTGCCACAAAATAAAGGAAATTTCGGATTTTTTGCTCCAAAATATAGGGAACTTCGGCTTTTTGCCCCAAAATTAGGGGAATTTCTGCAATTTTATTCCAAAATACGGGGAATTTCTGTCTTTTTGCCCTAAAATAAGGGGAATGTATACTTTTTTGCCATAAAAAAGGGAAATTCTTCATTTTTTCTCCAGTATAAGGGGAATTTCTGCCTTTTGCCTCTAAATAAGTGGAATTTCTGTCTTTTTCCCCAAAACAAAAGGAATTTCTGTCTTTTTTGCCCCCAAATAAGGAAAATTTCTGACTTATTACCCTGAAATAAGTGAAACTTCTGCAATTTTGCCCCAAAATAAAGGAAATTTCTGCCTTTTTACCCAAAAATAAACGGAATTTCTTTTTTTTTGCCCCAAAATACAAGGAATTTTTGAGTTATGCCCTGAAATAAGTGAAATTTCTGCAATTTTGCCCCAAAATAAAAGAAATTTCTGCATTTTTGCCACAAAATAAGGGGAATTTCTGTCTTTTTGCCCCAAAATAACAGAAATTTCTGCCTTTTTGCCCCCAAATAAAGGAAGTTTCAGCATTTTTACCTCACAATAAGGGGAATTTCTGCATTTTTGCCACAAAATATTAAGAATTTCTGCCATTTTGCTCCAAAATACGGAAAATTTCTGGTTTTTTTTTTCTGAAATAAGGGAAATTACTGCAATTCTGCCCCAAAATAAGTGAAATTTTTGCATATTTGCTCCAAAATAAAGGAAATTTCTGGAATTTTGCCCGAAAATAAGTGGAATTTCTGAGTTTTGCCACAAAATAAGGAGAATTTCTTGAATTTTGCCCAAAAATAAGTGGAATTCCTGAGTTTTCCCACAAAATAAAGAGAATTTCTGTCTTTTGGCCCCACAATTAGGGGAATTTCTGCAGTTTTGCTCCAAAATACGGGGAATTTCTGCTTTTTTGCCTGAAAATAAGGGGAATGTATACCTTTTGCCACAAAAAAGTGAAATTTCTTCATTTTTGCTCGAAAATAAGGGGAATTTCTGCTTTTTTGGCTCTAAATAAGTGGAATTTCTGTCTTTTTCCCCCAAAACAAAGAAAATTTCTGTATTTTTTGCCCCAAAATAAGAAAAATTTCTAACTTATTACCCTGAACTAAGTGAAATTTCTGCAATTTTACCCCAAAATAAGGAAAATTTCTGCTTTTTTGCCCCTAAATAAGGGGAATTTCAGCCTTTTTACCTCAAAATAAGGAGAATTTCTGAATTTTTGCCCCAAAATAAGTGAAATTTCTGCAATTTTGCCCCAAAATAAGTGAAATTTCTGCAATTTTGCCCCAAAATAATGGGAATTCCTCACTTTTTGTTCCAAAATAAAAGAAATTTCAGCCTTTTTACATGAAAATAAGTGAAATTTCTGCAATTTTGACCCAAATAAGGGAAATTTCTGCAATTTTGCCCCAAATAAGGTAAATTCCTGCAATTTTGCCCCTAAATAAAGGAAATTTCTGGAATTTTGCCACAAAATAAGGGGAATTTCGGATTTTTGCCCCAAAATAAAGGGAACTTCGGCTTTTTGCCCCAAAATTAGGGGAATTTCTGCAATTTTACTCCAAAATACGAGGAAATTCTGCCTTTTTGCCCTAAAATAAGGGGAATGCATACTTTTTTGCCATAAAAAAAGAAATTTCTCATTTTTTCTCCAAAATAAGGGGAATTTCTGCCTATTTGCCTCTAAATAAGTAGAATTTCTGTCTTTTCCACCAAAACAAAAGGAATTTCTGTCTTTTTTGCCCCAAAATAGGGAAAATTTCTGACTTATTACCCTGAAATAAGTGAAACTTCTGCAATTTTGCCCCAAAATAAATGAAATTTCTTCCTTTTTACCCAAAAATAAACGGAATTTCTGTTTTTTTGCCCCAAAATAAAAGGAATTTTTGAGTTATGCCCTGAAATAATTGAAATTTCTGCAATTTTGCCCCAAAATAAAAGAAATTTCTGCCTTTTTGCCACAAAATAAGGGGAATTTCTTTTTTTTGCCCCAAAATAACGGAAATTTCTGCCTTTTTGCCCCCAAATAAGGGGAGTTTCAGCATTTTTACCTCAAAATAAGGGGAATTTCTGCATTTTTGCCACAAAATATTAAGAATTTCTGCTATTTTGCTTCTAAATACGGAAAATTTCTGTTTTTTTTTTAGAAATAAGTGAAATTTCTGCAATTCTGCCCCAAAATAAGTGAAATTTCTGCAATTTTGCCCCAAAATAAGGGAAATTTCTGGAATTTTGCCCCAAAATAAGTGGAATTTCTGAGTTTTGCCCCAAAATAAGGAGAATTTCTGGAATTTTGCCCCAAAATAAGTGGAATTTCTGAGTTTTTCCCCAAAATAAAGAGAATTTCTGTCTTTTTGCCCCACAATTAGAAGAATTTCTGCAATTTTGCTCCAAAATACGGGGAATTTCTGCTTTTTTGCCTGAAAATAAAGGGAATGTATACCTTTTGCCAGAAAAAAGTGAAATTTCTTCATTTTTGCTCCAAAATAAGGGGAATTTCTGCCTTTTTGCCTCTAAATAAGTGGAATTTCTGTCTTTTTCCCCCAAAAGAAAGGAAATTTCTGTCTTTTTTGCCCCAAAATAAAGAAAATTTCTGACTTATTACCCTGAACTAAGTAAAATTTCTGCAATTTTGCCCCAAAATAAGGAAAATTTCTGACTTATTACCCTGAAATAAATGAAACTTCTGCAATTTTGCCCCAAAATAAAGGAAATTTCTGCCTTTTTACCCAAAAATAAACGGAATTTCTGTTTTGTTGCCCCAAAATAAAAAGAATTTTTTGAGTTATGCCCTGAAATAAGTGAAATTTCTGCAATTTTGTCCCAAAATAAAAGAAATTTCTGCCTATTTGCCACAAATTAAGGGGAATTTCTGTCTTTTTGCCCCAAAATAACGGAAATTTCTGCCTTTTTGCCTCCAAATAAGGGGAGTTTCAGCATTTTTACCTCAAAATAAGGGGAATTTCTGCATTTTTACCACAAAATATTAGGAATTTCTGCCTTTTTGCTCCAAAATAAGAAAAATTTCTGGTTTTTTTTTTTGAAATAATTGAAATTTCTGCAATTCTGCCCCAAAATAAGTGAAATTTTTGCAATTTTGCTCCAAAATAAGGGAAATTTCTTCAATTTTGCCCCAAGACAAGGGGAATTTCAGACCTTTTGCCCCATAATAATGTGAATTTCTGTATTTTTGCCCCAAAATAAAGAAAATTTCTGCCTTTTTACACCAAAATTAGGGGAGTTTCTAAAATTTTGCTTCAAAATACGGGGAATTTCTGCCTTTTTGCCCAACAATAAGGGGAACTTCCGCTTTTTTGGCCCTAATAAAGGATTTTTCTGCATTTTTTCGCCAATATTAGGGGGATTTCTGCAATTTTGCTCCAAAATAGGTGAATTTCTGCTTTTTTGCCCAAAAATAATGCAAATTTCTGTCTTTTTGTCCCAAAATAAGAAATTTTTTTGCTTTTTTCTCTGAAAAAATGAAATTTCTGGAATTTTGCCCGAAAATAAGTAAAATTTGTGCATTTTTGCCTCAAAATATGGAAAATTTCTGCCTTCTTGCCACAAAATAAGAAAAATTTCTGCAATTCTGTCCCAAAATAGAAGAAATTTCTACAATTTTGCCCCAAAATAAAGGAAATTTCTGCAATTTTGCTCCAAAATAAGGAAAATTTCTTCAATTTTGCCCCAAAATAAAGGGAATTTCTGACTTTTTGCCCCATAATAAGGTAAATTTCTGTATTTTTGCCCCAAAATAAAGGAAATTTCTGCCTTTCTGCCCCAAAATTAGGGGATATTCTAAAATCTTGCTTCAAAATACAGAAAATTTCTGCCTTTTTGCCCGAAAATAAGGGGAACTTCTGCTTTTTTGGCCCAAATAAATGAAATTTCTGCATTTTTGCCCAATATTAGGGGAATTTCTGCAATTTTGCTCCAAAATAAGGTGAATTTCTGCCTTTCTGCCACAATATAAGGCAAATTATTGCCTTTTTGCCCCAAAATAAGAAAAATTTTTGTTTTTTTTTCTCTTAAATAAGTGAAATTTCTGCAATTTTGCCCTAAAATAAGGGAATTTCTGCATTTTTCCCCAATTTTAGGGGAATTTCTGCATTTTACCTCAAAATAAGAAGAATTTCTGCGTTTTGCCCCATAATAAGGCAAATTATTGCCTTTTTGCCCCAAAATAAGAAAAATTTTTGCAATTTTGCTCCAAAATAAGGGAAATTTCTTCAATTTTGCCCCAAAATAAGAGGAATTTCTGACTTTTTGCTCCATAATAAGGTGAATTTCTGTATTTTTGCCCCGAAATAAAGAGAATTTCTGCCTTTTTCCCCAAAATTAGTGGATTTTCTAAAATTTTGCTTCAAAATATGGGAAATTTCTGCCTTTTTGCCCAAAAATAGGGGGAACTTCTGCTTTTTTGGCCCAAATAAAAAAAATTTCTGAATTTTTGCCCCAATATTAGGGGAAATTCTGCAATTTTGCTCCAAAATAAGGTGAATTTCTGCCTTTTTGCCCCAAAATAAGGCGAATTTCTTTTTTTTTTGCCCCAAAATAAGAAAAAATTTGCTTTTTTTCTCTGAAATAAGTGAAATTTCTGAAATTTTGCCATAAAATAAGGGAAATTTCTGCAATTTTTCCCCATAATAAGGGAAATTTCTGCAATTTTGCCCCAAAATAAGGGGAATTTCTGTTTTTTGCCCCCAAATAAGGGAAATTTCTGCAATTTTTCCCCATAATAAGGGAAATTTCTGCAATTTTGCCCCAAAATAAGGGGAATTTCTGTTTTTTGCCCCCAAATAAGGGAAATTTCTGCAATTTTGCCCTAAAATAAAGGGAATTTCTGCCTTTTGCCCCGAATTAAGCAAAATTTCTGCCATTTTGCTCCAAAATAAAGAAAATTACTGCATTTTTTTACCCCAAAATTAGGTGAATTACTGCAATTTTGCTCCAAAATATAAGGATTTTTTGCCTTTTTCGCCAAAAATAAGGGGAATTTCTGCCATTTTGCAACAAAATAAGTGAAATTTCTGCAATTTTACCCCAAATAAATGGAATTTGTGCCTTTTTGCTATAAATTAGGGGAATTTCTGCAATTTTGCTACAAAATACGGGGAATTTCTGCCTTTTTGCCCGAAAATAAATGGAATGTATACCTTTTTGCAATAAAAAAATGAAATTTCTTCATTTTTCCCTAAAATAAGGGGATTTTCTGCCTTTTTGACTCAAAATAAGTGCAATTTCTGCCTTTTCCCTAAAAATAAACGGAATTTCTGTCTGTTTGCTTCAAAATAAAGGGAATTTCTGACTTTTTCTCCTGAAATAAGTGAAATTTATAATATTTTCCCCCAAATAATGGAAATGTCTGCTTTTTCCTCAAAAAGAGGAATTTCTGCTTTTATGCCTTAAAATATAAGGAATTTAAGAATTTTTACCTCAAAATAAAGGGAATTTCTGCCATTTTGCCCCAAAATAAGAAAAATTTCTGCAATTTTGTACCAAAATAAAAGAAATTTTCATTTTTTGCCCCAAAATAAAAGAAATTTCTGCCTTTTTTTTCTTAAATAAGTGAAATTTCTGCAATTTTGCCCCAAAATAAGGGAAATTTCTGAAATTTTGCCCAAAAATAAGTGAATTTTCTGACTTTTTACCCCCAAAGAAAGGATGTTTTCTGTCTTTTTGCCCCAAAATAAAGAGAATTTCAGCCTTTTTGCCGGAAAATTATGAGAATTTCTGCAATTTTGCTTCAAAATACGGGGAATTTCTGCCTTTTAGCCCCAAAATAAAGGGAATTTCTGCATTTTTCGTCAATATTAGGGGAATTTCTGCATTTTACCTAAAAATAAGTAGAATTTCTGCCTTTTGCCCCAAAATATGGGGAATTTCTCCGTTTTTGCCCCAAAATAAGAAAAATTTCTGCAATTTTGTACCAAAATAAAAGAAATTTCTGCTTTTTTGCCCCAAAAATAAAAGAAATTTCTGCCTTTTTTCCCTGAAATAAGTTAAATTTCTGCAATTTTGCCCCAAAATCAGAGAAATTTCTGCAATTTTGCCCCAAAATAAGGGAAATTTCTGCCAATTTGCCCCAAAATAAGGGGAATTTCTGACTTTTTGCCCCCGAAAAAAGAAGATTTTCTGTCTTTTTGCCCCAAAATAAAGAGAATTTCTGCCTCTTTGCCCGAAAATCATGAGAATTTCTGCAATTTTGTCTCAAAATACGGGGAATTTCTGCCTGTTGGCCCCAAAATAAAGGAAATTTCTGAATTTTCCCCCAATATTAGGGGAATTTCTGCATTTTACCTCAAAATAAGAAGAATTTCTGCCTTTTGCCCCAAAATATGGGGAATTACTGCCTTTTGGTTCCAAAATAAGGAAAATTTCTTCAATTTTGTACCATAATAAAAGAAATTTCTGCTTTTTGCCCTGAAATAAATGAAATTTCTGCAATTTTGCCTGAAAATAAGAAAAATTTGTGCCATTTTGCCCCAAAATATGAAAAATTTCTGCCTTCTTGCCACAAAATAAAAAAAAATTTCTGCAATTCTGTACCAAAATAGAAGAAATTTCTACAATTTTGCCCCAAAATAAGGGAAATTTTTGCAATTTTGCTCCAAAATAAGGGAAATTTCTTCAATTTTGCCACAAAATAAGAGGAATTTCTGACTTTTTGCCCCATAATAAGGTGAATTTCTGTATTTTTACCCCAAAATCAAGAGATTTTCTGCCTTTTTGCCCCCAAATTAGGTGATTTTCTAAAATTTTGCTTCAAAATACGGGGAATTTCTGCCTTTTTGCCCGAAAATAGGGGGAACTTCTGCTTTTTTGGCCCAAATAAAGAAAATTTCTGCATTTTTGCCCCAATATTAGGGGAAATTCTGCAATTTTGCTTCAAAATAAGGTAAATTTCTGCCTTTTTGCCCCAAAATAAGGCGAATTTCTTCCTTTTTGCCCCAAAATAAGAAAAATTTTTGCTTTTTTCTCTGAAATAAGTGAAATTTCTGCAATTTTGCCCCAAAATAAGGGAAATTTCTGCAATTTTTCCCCATAATAAAGGAAATTTCTGCAATTTTGCCCCAAAATAAAAGGAATTTCTGTTTTTTGCCCCCAAATAAGAGAAATTTCTCCAATTTTGCTCTAAAATAAAGGGAATTCCTGCCTTTTGCCCCGAATTAAGCGAAATTTCTGCCATTTTGTCCAAAATAAAGAAAATTACTGCATTTTTTTACCCCAAAATTAGGTGAATTACTGCAATTTTGCTCCAAAATATGGGGATTTTCTGCCTTTTTCGCCAAAAATAAGGGGAATTTCTGCCATTTTGCCAAAAAATAAGTGAAATTTCTGCAATTTTACCCCAAATAAATAGAATTTGTGACTTATTGCTCAAAATTAGGGGAATTTCTGCAATTTTGCTCCAAAATATGGGGAATTTCTGCCTTTTTGCCCGAAAATAAATGGAATGTATACCTTTTTGCAATAAAAAAAGAAATTTCTTCATTTTTCCCCAAAATAAGTGGATTTGCTACCTTTTTGACTCAAAATAAGTGCAATTTCTGCCTTTTCCCTAAAAATAAATGGAATTTCTCTCTGTTTGCCCCAAAATAAAGGGAATTTCTGACTTTTTGTCCTGAAATAAGTGAAATTTATAATATTTTCCCCCAAATAATGGAAATGTCTGCTTTTTCCCCAAAAAGAGGAATTTCTGCCTTTATGCCCCAAAATATAAAGAATTTCAGAATTTTTACCTCAAAATAAGGGGAATTTCTGAATTTTTGCCCCAAAATAAAAATTTCTGCAATTTTGTACCAAAATAAAAGAAATTTTCACTTTTTTGCCCCAAAATAAAAAAAATTTCTGCCTTTATTTTTTGAAATAAGTGAAAGTTCTGCAATTTTGCCCCAAAATAAGGGAAATTTCTGCAATTTTCCCCCAAAATAAGGGAATTTTCTGACTTTTTACCCCCGAAAAAAGGATGTTTTCTGTCTTTTTGCCCCAAAATAAGAAGAATTTCTGCCTTTTTGCCCGAAAATTATGAGAATTTCTGCAATTTTGCTTCAAAATACGGGGAATTTCTGCTTTTTAGCCCCAAAATAAAGGGAATTTCTGCATTTTTCCCCAATATTACGGGAATTTCTGCAATTTACCTCAAAATAAGAAGAATTTCTGCTTTTTGCCCCAAAATATGGGGAATTTCTGCCTTTTTGTTCCAAAATAAGGAAAATTTCTTCAATTTTGTACCATAATAAAAGAAATTTCTGCTTTTTGCCCTGAAATAAATGAAATTTCTGCAATTTTGCTCGAAAATAAGAAAAATTTGTGCCTTTTTGCCCCCAAATAAAGAAAATTTCTGCCTTCTTGCCACAAAATAAGAAAAATTTCTGCAATTCTGTACCAAAATAGAAGAAATTTCTACAATTTTGCCCCAAAATAAGGAAAATTTCTGCAATTTTGCTCCAAAATAAGAGAAATTTCTTCAATTTTGCCCCAAAATAAGGGAAATTTCTGTCTTTTTGACCCATAATAAGGTGAATTTCTGTATTTTTGCCCCAAAATAAAGGGAATTTCTGCCTTTTTGCCCCAAAATTAGGGGAGTATCTAAAATTTTGCTTCAAAATACGGGGAATTTCTGCCTTTTTGCCCGAAAATAAGGGGAACTTCTGCTTTTTTGGCCCAAATAAAGAAAATTTCTGCATTTTTGCCCCTATATTAGGGGAATTTCTGCAATTTTGATCCAAATTAAGGTGAATTTCTGCCTTTTTGCCCCAAAATAAGGGGAAATTCTGCCTCTTTGCCCCAAAATAAGAAAAATTTTTGCTTTTATTCTCTGAAATAAGTGAAATTTCTGCAATTTTGCCCTAAAATAAGGGAAATTTCTGCAATTTTTCCCCATAATAAAGGAAATTTCTGCAATTTTGTCCCAAAATAAGGGGAATTTCTGTTTTTTGCCACGAATAAGGGAAATTTCAGCAATTTTGCCCTAAAATAAGGGGAATTTCTGCCTTTTGCCCTGAATTAAGGGAAATTTCTGCCGTTTTGCCCCAAAATAAAAAAAATTACTGCATTTTTTACCCCAAAATTAGGTGAATTACTGCAATTTTGCTCCAAAACACGGGAAATTTCTGCCTTTTTCCCGAAAATAAAGGGAATGTATACCTTTTTGCCATAAAAAGGAAAAATTTCTTCATTTTTTCCCAAAATAAGGGAATTTCCCTCCTTTTTGACTCAAAATAAGTGTAATTTCTGATTTTTCCCTAAAAATAAACGGAATTTGTGTCTGTTTGCTCCAAAATAAGGGGAATTTCTCACTTTTTCCCCTGAAATAAGTGAAATTTCTAAAATTTTTTCCCAAATAAGGGAAATGTCTGCTTTTTGCCCCAAAATAAGGAGAATTTCTGCCTTTTTGCCCCAAAATAAAAGGAATTTCAGCCTTTTTACGTCAAAATAAGGGGAATTTCTGCATTTTTGCCCCAAAATAAGAAAAATTTCTGCAATTTTGTACCAAAATAAAAGAAATTTCTGCTTTTTTGCCCCAAAATAAGAGAACTTTCTGCTTTTTTTCCCTGAAATAAGTGAAATTTCTGCAATTTTGCCCCAAAATAAGGGGAATATCTGACTTTTTGCCCCTGAAAAAAAAAGATTTTCTGCCTTTTTGCCCGAAAATAATGGGAACTTCTGCTTTTTTGACCCAAATAAATGAAATTTCTGCATTTTTGCTCAATATTACGGGAATTTCTGTAATTTTGCTCCAAAATAAGGTGAATTTCTGCCTTTTTGCCCCAAAATAAGGCAAATTTCTGCTTTTTTGCCCCAAAATAAAAAAAATTTTTGCTTTTTTTTTCTGAAATATGTGAAATTTCTGCAATTTTGCCCTAAAATAAGTGAAATTTCTGCAGTTTAACCCCAAATAAATGGAATTTCTGCTTTTTTTGCCCAAAATTAGGGGAATTTCTGCCATTTTGCTCCAAAATACGGGAAATTTCTGCCTTTTTACCCGAAAATAAAGGGAATGTATATTTTTTTGCCATAAAAAGGGAAATTTCTTCATTTTTTTCCAAAAATAAGGTGATTTTCCGCCTTTTTGACTCAAAATAAGTGCAATTTCTGAATTTTCCCTAAAAATAAACGGAATTTCTTTCTTTTTGCCCCAAAATAAGGGGAATTACTGACTTTTTGTCCTGAAATAAGTGAAATTTCTAAAATTTTTTCCCAAATAATGGAACTGTCTGCTTTTTGCCCCAAAATAAAGGGGAATTTCTGAATTTTTGCCCCAAAATAAAAAAATTTCAGCTTATTTACCTCAAAATAAGGGGAATTTCTGCCTTTTTGACCCAAAATAAGAAAAATTTCTGCAATTTTGTACCAAAATAAAAAAATTTCTGCTTTTTTGCCCCAAAATAAGAGAAATTTCTCCCTTTTTCACTGAAATAAGTGAAATTTCTGCAATTTTGCCCCAAAATAAGGAAAATTTCTGCAATTTTGCCCCAAAATAAGGGGAATTTCTGACTTTTTACCCCCGAAAAAAAGAGATTTTCTGTCTTTTTGCCCCAAAATAAGGAGAATATCTGCCTTTGCCCGAAAATTATGAGAATTTCTGCAATTTTGCTTCAAAATACGGGGAATTTCTGCCTTTTAGCCCCAAAATAAAGGGAATTTCTGCATTTTTTTCCAATTTTAGGAGAATTTCTGCATTTTACCTCAAAATAAGAAGAATTTCTGCGTTTTGCCCCAAAATATGGGGAATTTCTGCCTTTTTGTTCCAAAATAAGGAAAATTTGTTCAATTTTGTCCCATAATAAAAGAAATTTCTAATTTTGCTCTGAAATAAATGAAATTTCTGCAATTTTGCCCGAAAATAAGAAAAATTTGTGCATTTTTGCCCCAAAATATTGAAAGTTTCTGCCTTCTTACCACAAAATAAAAAAAAAAATTTCTGCAATTCTGTACCAAAATAGAAGAAATTTCTACAATTTTGCCCCAAAATAAGGGAAATTTTTGCAATTTTGATCCAAAATAAGGGAAATTTCTTCAATTTTGCCCCAAAATAAGAGGAATTTCTGACTTTTTACACCATAATAAGGTGAACTTCTGTATTTTTGCCCCAAAATAAAGAGAATTACTGCCTTTTTGCCCCAAAAATAGGGGAGTTTCTAAAATTTTGCTTCAAAATACGGGGAATATCTGCCTTTTTGCCCGAAAATAAGGTGTACTTCTGCTTTTTTGGCCCAAATAAAGAAAATATCTGCATTTTTGCCCCTATATTAGGGGAATTTAGGCAATTTTGCTCCAAAATAAGGAGAATTTCTGCCTCTTTGCCTCAAAATAAGGCGAATTTCTGCCTTTTTGCCCCAAAATAAGAAAAATTTTTGCTTTTTTTCTCTGAAATAAGTGAAATTTCTGCAATTTTGCTCTAAAATAAGGGAAATTTCTGCAATTTTCCCCCAAAATAAGGGGAATTTCTGTTTTTTGCCCCCAAATAAGGGAAATTTCTTCAATTTTGCCCTAAAATAAAGGGAATTTCTTCCTTTTGCCCCGAATATACGAAATTTCTTCCGTTTTGGTCCAAAATAAAGAAAATTACTGCATTTTTTTACCCCAAAATTATGTGAATTACTGCAATTTTGCTCCAAAATATGAGGATTTTCTGCCTTTTTCGCCGAAAATAAGGGGAATTTCTGCCATTTTGCCACGAAATAAATGAAATTTCTGCAGTTTTACCCCAAATTAATGGAATTTGTTCCTTTTTGCTCAAAATTAGGGGAAGTTCTGCACTTTTGCTCCAAAATACGGGGAATTTCTGCCTTTTTGCCGGAAAATAAAGGGAATGTATACCTATTTGCAATAAAAAAAAGATATTTCTTTATTTTTCCCCAAAATAAGGGAGTTTTCTGCCTTTTTGACTCAAAATAAGTGCAATTTCTGCCTTTTCCCTAAAAATAAACAAAATTTCTGTCTGTTTGCCCCAAAATAAAGGGAATTTCTCACTTTTTGTACTGAAATAAGTGAAATTTATAAAATTTTCCCCCAAATAATGGAAATGTCTGCTTTTTTCCCCAAAAAGAGGAATTTCTGCCTTTATGCCCCAAAATATAAGGAATTTCAAAATTTTTACTTCAAAATAAGGGGAATTTCTGCCTTTTTGCCCCCAAAAAAGAAAAATTTCTGCAATTTTGTACCAAAATAAAAGAAATTTTCACTTTTTTGCCCCAAAATAAAAGAAATTTCTGCTTTTTTTTCTGAAATAAGTGAAATTTCTGCAATTTTGCCTCAAAATAAGAGAAATTTCTTCAATTTTGCCCCAAAATAAGGGAAATTTCTGCAATTTTGTCTCAAAATAAGGGAAATTTCTGACTTTTTACCCCCGAAAAAAGGATGTTTTCTGTCTTTTTGCCCCAAAATAAGAGAATATCTGCTTTTTTGCCCGAAAATTATGAGAATTTCTGCAATTTTGCATCAAAATATGGGGAATTTCTGCCTTTAGCCAAAAAATAAAGGGAATGTCTGCATTTTTCTCCAATATTAGGGGAATTTCTGCATTTTACCTCAAAATAAGAATTTCTGCCTTTTGCCCCAAAATATGGGGAATTTCTGCCTTTTTGTTCCAAAATAAGGAAAATTTCTTCAATATTGTACCATAATAAAAGAAATTTCTGCTTTTTGCCCTGAAATAAATGAAATTTCTGCAATTTTGCCCGAAAAAAAAATTGTGCCTTTTTGCCCCCAAATATGGAAAATTTCTGCCTTCTTGCCACAAAATAAGAAAAATTTTTGCTTTTTTTCTCTGAAATAAGTGAAATTTCTGCAATTTTGCCCTAAAATAACGGAAATTTCTGCAATTTTTCCCCATGATAAGGGAAATTTCTGCAATTTTGCCCCAAAATAAAGGGAATTTCTGTTTTTTTGCCCCCAAATAAGAAAAATTTCTCCAATTTTGCCCTAAAATAAGGGGAATTTCTGCCTTTTGCCTCAAATTAAGGGAAATTACTGCCATTTTGCCCCAAAATAGGGAAAATTACTGCATTTATTCACCCCAAAATTAGGTGAATTACTGCAATTTTGCCCCAAATTATGGGGATTTTCTGCCTTTTTCGCCGAAAATAAGGGGAATTTCTGCCATGTTGCCGCGAATTAAGTGATATTTCTGCAGTTTTACCCCAAATAAATGGAATTTCTGCTTTTTTCCCAAATTTAGGAAAATTTCTGCAATTTTGCTCAAAATACAGAGAATTTCTGCCTTTTTGCCTGAAAATAAAGGGAATGTATATTTTTTTGCCATAAAAAAGGGAAATTTCTTCATTTTTTCCCCAAAATAAGGGGATTTTCCACCTTTTTGACTCAAAAGAAGTGCAATTTCTGCCTTTTCCCCCAAAATAAACGGAATTTTTGTCTTTTTGCCCCAAAATAAGGAAAATTTCTGACTTTTTGTCCTGAAATAAGTGAAATTTCTAAAATTCTTCCCCAAATAAGGGAAATGTCTGCTTTTTGCCCCAAAATAAGGATAATTTCTGACATTTTGCCCCAAAATAATAGGAATTTCAGCCTTTATACCTTACAATAAGGGGAATTTCTGCCTTTTTGCCCCAAATTAAGAAAAATTTCTGCAATTTTGTACCAAAATAAAAGAAATTTTTCTTTTTTGCCTCAAAATAATAGAAATTTCTTCCTTTTTTCTCTAAAATAAGTGAAATTTCTGCAATTTTGCCCCAAAATAAGGGAAATTTCTGCAATTTTGCCCAAAATAAGGGGAATTTCTGACATTTTGCCCTCGAAAAAATAAGATTTTCTGTCTTTTTGCCCCAAAATAAGGAGAATTTCTGCCTTTTGCCCAAAAATTATGAGAATTTCTACAATTTGCTTCAAAATACGGGGAATTTTAGCCTTTTAGCTTCAAAATAAAGGGAATATCTGCCTTTTTGTTCCAAAATAGGACAATTTGTTCAATTTTGTCCCATAATAAAAGAAATTCCTGCTTTTTACTCTGAAATAAATGAAATTTCTGCAATTTTGCCCAAAACTAAGAAAAATTTGTGCCTTTTTGCCTCAAAATATGGAAAGTTTCTGCCTTCTTGCCACAAAATAAGAAAAATTTCTGCAATTCTGTACCAAAATAGAAGAAATTTCTACAATTTTGCCCCAAAATAAAAGAAATTTCTGCAATTTTGCTCCAAAATAAGGGAAATTTCTTCAATTTTGCCCCAAAATAAGGGGAATTTCTGAATTTTTGCCCCATTATAAGGTGAATTTCTGTATTTTTGCCCCAAAATAAAGGAAATTTCTGCCTTTTTGCCCCAAAATTAGGGGAGTTTCTAAAATTTTGCTTCAAAATACGGGGAATTATTGCCTTTTTGCCCGAAAATAACGGGAACTTCTGCTTTTTTGGCCCAAATAAAGGAAATTATTGCATTTTTGCCCCAATATTAGGGGAATTTCTGCAATTTTGCTTCAAAATAAGGTGAATTTCTGCCTTTTTGCCCCAAAATAAGGCGAATTTCTGCCTTTTTGCCTCAAAATAAGAAAAATTTTTGCTTTTTTTATCTGAAATAAGTGAAATTTCTGCAATTTTGCCCTAAAATAAGGGAAATTTCTGCAATTTTTCCCCATAATAAGAGAAATTTCTGCAATTTTGCCCAAAAATAAGGGGAATTTCTGTTTTTTGCCCCCAAATAAGGGAAATTTCTGCAATTTTGTCCTAAAATAAAGGGAATTTCTGCCTTTTGCCCTGAATTAAGCGAAATTTCTGCCGTTTTGCTCCAAAATAAAGAAAATTACTGCATTTTTTTACCCCAAAGTTAGGTGAATTACTGCAATTTTGCTCCAAAATACGAGGATTTACGCCTTTTTCGTCGAAAATAAGGGGAATTTCTGCCATTTTGCTGCGAAATAAGTAAAATTTCTGCAGTTTTACCCCAAAATAAAGGGGGAATTTCTGCATTTTGCCCCAAAATTAGGGGAATTTCTGCAATTTTGCTTCAAAATACGGGGAATTTCTGCCTTTTTGCCCGAAAATAAAAGGAATGTATACCTTTTTGCCATAAAAAAGAGAAATTTCTTCACTTTTGCCCCAAAATAAGGGGATTTTCCGACTTTTTGACACAAAATAAGTGCAATTTCTGCCTTTTCCCCAAAAATAAACGGAATTTCTGTCTTTTTGACCCAAAATAAGGGGAATTTCTGACTTTTTGCCCTTAAATAAGTGAAATTTCTAAAAATTTTTCCCCAAAATAAGGGAAATGTCTGCTTTTTGCCTCAAAATAAGGGGAATTTCTGCCTTTTTGCCGCAAATAAGGGGAATTTCAGCCTTTTTACCTCAAAATAAGGAGATTTTCTGCCTTTTGCCGCAAAATATGGGGAATTTCTGCCTTTTTGACCCAAAATAGGAAAAATTTCTGCCATTTTGTACCAAAATAAAAGAAATTTCTGCCTTTTTGATCGAAAATAAGAAAAATTTCCGCTTTTTTTCCCTGAAATAAGTGAAATTCCTCCAATTTTGCCCCAAAATAAGGGAAATTTCTGCAATTTTGCCCCACAGTAAAGAAAATTTCTGCAATTTTGACACAAATAAGGGGAATTTCTGACTTTTTGCACCCAAAAAAAGGAGATTTTCTGTCTTTTTGCACCAAAATAAGTAGAATTTCAGTCTTTTTGCCAGTAAATTAAGAGAATTTCTGCAATTATTCTTCAAAATACGGAAAATTTCTGCCTTTTAGCCCCAAAATAAACGGAATTTCTGCATTTTTCCCCAATATTAGGGGAATTTCTACATTTTACTTCTAAATAAGGGGAATTTCTGCGCTTTACCTCAAAATAAAAAGAATTTCTGCCTTTTACCCCAAAATATGGGGAATTTCTGCATTTTTGTTCCAAAATAAAAAATTTCTTCAATTTTGTACCATAATAAAAGAAATTTCTACCTTTTGCCCCAAAATAAAAGGAATTTCTGACTTTTTATTCTGAAATAAATGAAATTTCTGCAATTTTGCACGAAAATAAGGGAAATTTGTGCCTTTTTGCCACAAAATAAGGGGAATTTTTATTTTTTGCCCTAAAATATGAAGAATTTCAGCATTTTACCTCAAAATAAGGGGAATTTCTGTCTTTTTGCCCTGAAATATGTGAAATTTCTGCAATTTTACCCCAAAATAAGGTGAATTTCTGCCTTTTTGCCCCAAATAATGGGAATTTCTGCCTTTTTGCCCCAATATAAGAAAAACTTTTGATTTTTTTTTCTGAAATAAGTGAAATTTCTGCAATTTTGCCCTAGAATAAGGGAAATTTCTGCAATTTTTCCCCATAATAAAGCAAATTTCTGCAATTTTGCCGCAAAATTAGGGGAATTTCTGTTTTTTGCCCCCAAATAAGGGAAATTTCTGCAATTTTGCCCTAAAATAAGGGGAATTTCTGCAATTTTTCCCCGAAATAAGTGAAATTTCTGCAGTTTTACCCCAAAATAAGGGGAATTTTTGCCTATTTGCCCCAAAATTAGGGAAATTTCTGCAATTTTGCTTCAAAATACGGGGAATTTCTGACTTTTTGCCCGAAAATAAAGGGAATGTATACCTTTTTGCCATAAAAAAGGGAAACTTCTTCACTTTTGCCCCAAAATAAGGGGATTTTCCGCCTTTTTGACTCAAAATAAGTGCAATTTCTTCATTTTCCAAAAAAATAAATGGAATTTCTGTCTTTTTGCCCCAAAATAAGGGGAATTTCTGACTTTTTCCTCTGAAATAAGTGAAATTTCTGAAATTTTTCCCCAAAATAAGAAAAATGTCTGCTTTTTTCCCCAAAATAAAAGGAATTTCTGCATTTTGCCCCAAAATAAGGGGAATTTCAGCATTTTTTTCCTCAAAATAAGGGGAATTTCTGCCTTTTGCCCCAAAATAAGGGGAATTTCTGCCTTTTTGCCCCAAAATAAGAAAAATTTGTGCAATTTTGTACCAAAATAAAAGAAATTTCTGCATTTTTGCCCCAAAATAAGAGTAATTTCTGCCTTTTTTTCTGAAATAAGTGAAATTTCTGCAATTTTGTCCCAAAATAAGAAAAATTTGTGCAATTTTGCACCAAAATAAAAGAAATTTCTGCATTTTTGCCCCAAAATATGAGAAATTTTTGCCTATTTTTTTCTGAAATAAGTGAAATTTCTGCCTTTTTGCCCCAAAATAAGAAAAATTTTTGCTTATTTTTCTGAAATAAGTGAAATTTCTGCAAATTTGCCCTAAAATAAGGGGAATCACTGCCATTTCCCCAAAATAAGGGGAATATCTGCCTTTTTGCCACAAAATAAAGAAAATTACTGCATGTTTTACCCCAAAATTAGGTGAATTTCTGTAATTTTGCTCTAAAATACGAGGATTTTCTGCCTTTTTCGCCGAAAATAAAGGGAATTTCTGCCATTTTGCCGCGAAATAAGTGAAATTTCTGCAGTTTTACCCCAAAATAAAAAGGAATTTCTGCATTTTGCCCCAAAATTAGGGGAATTTCTGCATTTTTGCTTCAAAATACAGGGAATTTCTGCCTTTTTGCCCGAAAATAAAGAGAATGTATACCTTTTTGCCATAAAAACGGGAAATTTCTTCACTTTTGCCCCAAATTAAGAGGATTTTCCGCCGTTTTGATTCAAAATAAGTGCAATTTCTGCCTTTTCCCCAAAAATAAACGGAATTTCTGTATTTTTGCCCCAAAATAAGGGGAATTTCTTACTTTTTGCGCTGAAATAAGTGAAATTTCTAAAATTTTTACCCAAAATAAGGGAAATGTCTGCTTTTTGCCCCAAAAATAAGGAGAATTTCTGACTTTTTGCCTCCAAATAAGGGGAATTTCAGCCTTTTTACCTCAAAATAAGGGGAATTTCTGCCTTTTGCCCTAAAATATGAGGAATTTCTGTTTTTTTGCCCCAAAATAGGAAAAATTTCTGCTTTTTGGATCCAAAATAAAAGAAATGTCTGCCTTTTTGCCCCAAAATAAGAGAAATTTCTGTTTTTTTTTCCCTGAAATATGTGAAATTTCTCCGATTTTGCCCCAAAATAAAAAAAAATTTCTGCAATTTTGCTCCAAAGTAAAGGAAATTTCTGCAATTTTGCCCCAAATAAAAGGAATTTCTGACTTTTTGCACCCGAAAAAAGGAGATATTCTGTCTTTTTGCCCCAAAATAAGGAGAATTTCAGACTTTTTGCCAGAAAATTAAGAAAATTTCTGAAATTTTTCTTCAAAATACAGAAAATTTCTGCCTTTTAGCCCCAAAATAAAGGGAATTTCTGCATTTTTCTCAATATTAGGGGAATTTCTACATTTTACCTCTAAATAAAGGGAATTTCTGCATTTTTACTCAAAATAAGAAGAATTTCTGCCTTTTACCCCAAAATATAGGGAATTTCTGCATTTTTGTTCCAAAATAAAGAAAATTTCTTCAATTTTGTACCATAATAAAGGAAATTTCTCCTTTTTGCCCCAAAATAAAAGGAATTTCTGACTTTTTACCCTGAAATAAATGAAATTTCTGCAATTTTGCCAGAAAATAAGGGAAATTTTTGCCTCAAAATAAGGGGAATTTCTGTTTTTTGCCCCAAAATATGGGGAATTTCAGCATTTTACCTTAAAATAAGGGGAATTTCTGCCTGTTTGCCCTGAAATATGTGAAATTTCTGCAAGTTTACCTTAAAATAAGGAGATTTTCTGCCTTTTTGCCTCAAAATAATGGGAATTTCTGCCTTTTTGCCCCAAAATAAGAAAAATTTATGCAATTTTGTACCAAAATAAAAGAAATTTTCACTTTTTTGCTCCAAAATAAAAGAAATTTCTTCCTTTTTTTCTGAAATAAGTGAAATTTCTTCAATTTTGCCCCAAAATAAGAAAAATTTCTGCAATTTTGCCCCAAAATAAGGGAAATTTCTGCAATTTTGTCTCAAAATAAGAGAAATTTCTGCCTTTTTTCCCTGAAATATGTGAAATTTCTTCAATTTTCCCAAAAATAAGGAAAATTTCTGCAATTTTGCCCCAAAGTAAAGGAAATTTCTGCAATTTTGCCCCAAATAAAGGCAATTTCTGATTTTTGCACCCGAAAATAGGAGATTTTCTGTCTTTTTGCCCCAAAATAAGAAGAATTTCAGACTTTTTGCCAGAAAATTAAGAAAATTTCTGAAATTTTTCTTCAAAATACAGAAAATTTCTGCATTTTAGCCTTAAAGTAAAGGGAATTTCTGAATTTTTTCTCAATATTAGGGGAATTTCTACATTTTACCTCTAAATAAAGGGAATTTCTGCATTTTACCTCAAAATAAGAAGAATTTCTGCCTTTTACCCCAAAATATGGGGAATTTCTGCATTTTTGTTCCAAAATAAAGAAAACTTCTTCAATTTTGTACCATAATAAAGGAAATTTCTACTTTTTGCCCCAAAATAAAAGGAATTTCTGACTTTTTACCCTGAAATAAATGAAATTTCTGCAATTTTGCCCGAAAATAAGGGAAATTTGTGCCTTTTTGCCTCAAAATAAGAAGAATTTCTGTTTTTTGCCCGAAAATACGGGGAATTTCAGCATTTTACCTTAAAATAAGGGGAATTTCTGCCTTTTTGCCCTGAAATATGTGAAATTTCTGCAAGTTTACCTTAAAATAAGAAGATTTTCTGCCTTTTTGCCCCAAAATAATGGGAATTTCTGCCTTTTTGCCGCAAAATAAGAAAAATTTTTGCTTTTTTTTTCGGAAATAAGTAAAATTTCTGCAATTTTGCACTAAAATAAGGGAAATTTCTGCAATTTTTCCCCATAATAAAGCAAATTTCAGCAATTTTGCTGCAAAATTAGGGGAATTTCTGTTTTTTGCCCCCAAATAAGGGAAATTTCTGCAATTTTGCCCTAAAATCAGGGGAATTTCTGCCATTTTGCCCCGAAATAAGTGAAATTTCTGCAGTTTTACCACAAAATAAGGGGAATTTCTGCCTTTTTCCTCAAAATTAGGGGAATTTCTGCAATTTTGCTTCAAAATACGGGGCATTTTTGCATTTTTGCCCGAAAATGAAGGGAATGTATACCTTTTTGCCATAAAAAAGGGAAATTTCTTCACTTTTGCCCCAAAATAAGGGGATTTTCCGCCTTTTTGACTCAAAATATGTGCAATTTCTGCCTTTTCCCCATAAATAAACGGAATTTCTGTCTTTTTGCACCAAAATAAGAGGAATTTCTGACTTTTTACCCTGAAATAAGTGAAATTTCTAAAATTTTTCCCTAAAATATGAAAAATGTCTACTTTTTGACCCAAAATAAGGGGAATTTCTGCCTTTTTGCCCTAAAATAAGGGGAATTTCAGCCTTTTTTTTCTCAAAATAAGGGGAATTTCTGCCTTTTGCCCCAAATTAAGGGAAATTTTTGCCTTTTTGCCACAAAATAAGAAAAATTTGTGCAATTTTGTACCAAAATAAAAGAAATTTCTGCATTTTTGCCCAAAAATAAGAGAAATTTCTGCCTTTTTTTCTGAAATAAGTGAAATTTCTGCAATTTTGTCCCAACATAAGAAAAATTTCTGCAATTTTGCCCCAATTTAAAGGAAATTTCTGCAATTTTGCCCAAAAATATATGAAATTTCTGACTTTTTGCCCTGAAATAAGTGAAATTTCTAAAATTTTTCCCCAAAATAAGGGAAATGTCTGCTTTTTGCCCCAAAATAAGGGGAATTTCTGCCTTTTTGCCTCCAAATAAGGGGAATTTCAGCCTTTTTACCTCAAAATAAGGGGAATTTCTGCCTTTTGCCCCAAAATATGTGGAATTTCTGCCTTTTTGCCTCAAAATAGGAAAAAATTCTGCTTTTTGGAACCAAAATAATAGAAATTTCTGCCTTTTGCCCCAAAATAAGAAAAATTTCTGCCTTTTTTCCCTGAAATATGTGAAATTTCTCCAATTTTGCCCCAAAATAAGGAAAATTTCTGCAATTTTGAACAAAGTAAAGGAAATTTCTGCAATTTTGTTCCAAATAAAGGGAATTTCTGACTTTTTGCACCCGAAAAAAGGAGATTTTCTGTCTTTTTGCCCCAAAATAAGGAGAATTTCAGCCTCTTTGCCTGAAAATTAAGGGAATTTCTGCAATTTTTCTTCAAAATACGGAAAATTTCTCCCTTTTAGCCCCAAAATAAAGGGAATTTCTGCATTTTTCTCCAATATTAGAGGATTTCTACATTTTACCTCTAAATAAGGGAAATTTCTGCGTTTTACCACAAAATAAAAAGAATTTCTGCCTTTTACCCGAAAATATGGGGAATTTCTGCATTTTTGTTCCAAAATATAGAAAATTTCTTCAATTTTGTACCATAGTAAAAGAAATTTCTCCTTTTTGCCCCAAAATAAAAGGAATTTCTGACTTTTTACCCTGAAATAAATGAAATTTCTGCAATTTTGCCCGAAAATAAAGAAAATTTGTGCCTTTTTGACCCAAAATAAGGGGAATTTCTGTTTTTTGTTCCAAAATATGGGGAATTTCAGCATTTTACCTTAAAATAAGAAGAATTTCTGCCTTTTTGCCCTGAAATATGTGAAATTTCTGCAATTTTACCCCAAAATAAGGTGAATTTCTGCCTTTTTGCCTCAAAATAATGGGAATTTCTGCCTTTTTGCTCCAAAATAAGAAAAATTTTTGCTTTTTTTTCTGAAATAACTGAAATTTCTGCAATTTTGCACTAAAATAAGGGAAATTTCTGCAATTTTTCTCCATAATAATGCAAATTTCTGCAATTTTGTCGCAAAATTAGGGGAATTTCTGTTTTTTGCCTCCAAGTAAGGGAAATTTCTGCAATTTTGCCCTAAAATAAGGAGAATTTCTGCCTTTTTGCCCCGAAATAAGTGAAATTTCTGCAGTTTTACCCCAAAATAAGGGGAATTTCTGCCTTTTTGCCTCAAAATTAGGGGAATTTCTCACTTTTTGCCCTGAAATAAGTGAAATTTCTAAAATTTTTTCCCAAAATAAGAAAAATGTCTGCTTTTTGCCCCAAAATAAGGGAAAATTCTGCCTTTTTGCCCAAAAATAAGAGGAATTACAGCCTTTTTTTCTCAAAATAATGGGAATTTCTGCCTTTTGCCCCATAATAAAAGGAATTTCTGCATTTTTGCCCCAAAATAAGAAAAAATTGTGCAATTTTGTACCAAAATAAAAGAAATTTCTGCACTTTTGCCCCAAAATAAGAGAAATTTCTGCCTTTTTTTTCTGAAATAAGTGAAATTTCAGCAATTTTGTCCCAAAATAAAAAAAATTTCTGCAAGTTTGCCCCAATGTAAAGGATATTTTTGCAATTTTGCCCAAAAATAAGGGAATTTTCTGACTTTTTGCTCCCGAAAAAAGGGTATTTTCTGTCTTTATGCCCCAAAATAAAGAGTATTTCTTTTTTTTTGCCAGAGAATTATAAAAATTTATGAAATTTTGCTTCAAAATAAGGGGAATTTCTGCCTTTTAGCCCCAAAAATAAAGAGAATTTCTGCATTTTCCCCCAATATTTGGGGAATTTCTGCATTTTACCTCTAAATAAGGGGAATTTCTGCATTTTACCTCAAAATAAGAAGAATTTCTGCCTTTTGCCCCAAAATATAGGGAATTTCTGCCTTTTTGTTACAAAATAAGGAAAATTTCTTCAATTTTGTACCATAATAAAAGAAATTTCTGCTTTTTGCCGCAAAATAAAGGGAATTACTGACTTTTTGCCCTGAAATAAATGAAATTTCTGCAATTTTGCCCGAAAATAAGGAAAATTTGTGCCTTTTGCCCCAAAATAAGAAGAATTTCTTCCTTTTGCCCCCAAATATGGGGAATTTCAGCATTTTACCTCAAAATAAGAAGAATTTTAGCCTTTTTGCACCAAAATACAGGGAAATTCTGCCTTTTTGCCCCCAAAATAAAGGGAATTTCTGCATTTTTGCACCAATATTAGGGGAATTTCTACAATTTTGCTCCAAAATACGGGTCATTTCTGCCTTTTTGCCCAAAATTAAGTGGAATTTCTGCCTTTTTGTCCGGAAATAAGTGAAATTTCTGCAATTTTAGCCAAAAATTAGGGATTTCATCTTTTTGCCCCAAAATAAGGGGAATTTCTGCCATTTTGCCCTGAAATATTTGAAATTTCTGCAATTTTACCCCAAAATAAGAGGAATTTCTGCCTTTGTGACCCAAAATAAAGAGAATATCAGCCTTATTACCTCAAAATAAGAGGAATTTCTACCTATTTGCCCCAAAAAATAAGGAATTTCTGCCTTTTTGCCCCAAAATAATGGAATTTTCTGAAATTTTACCCTAAAATAAGGGGAATTTATCCCTTTTTGCCCCAAAATAAAAAATATTTCAGCCTTTTTACCTGAAAATAAGTAAAATTTCTGCAATTTTGCCCCAAATAAAGAAAATTTCTGCAATTTTGCTCCAAAATAAGGTAAATTTCTGCAATTTTGCACCAAAATAAGTGGAATTTCTGAGTTTTGCCCCAAAATAAGGAGAATTTCTGTCTTTTTGCCCCAACATATAGGGAATTTCTGCCTTTTTGCCCCACAATTAGGGGAATTTCTGCAATTTTGCTCCAAAATATGGGGAATTTCTGCTTTTTTGCCCGAAAATAAGGGGAATGCATACCTTGTTGCCATAAAAAAGGGAAATTTCTTCATTTTTTCTCCAAAATAAGGGGAATTTCTGTTTTTTTGCCTCTAAATAAGTGGAATTTCTGTCTTTTTCCCCCAAAACAAAGGGAATTTCTGTTTTTTTTTGCCCCAAAATAAAGGGAATTTCTGACTTATTACCCTGAAATAAGTAAACTTTCTGCAATTTTGGCCCAAAATAAGGGAAATTTCTGCTTTTTTTGCCCCCAAATAAGGGGAATTTCAGCCTTTTTACCTCAAAATAAGAGGAATTTCTGCATTTTTGCCACAAAATATTAGGAATTTCTGCATTTTTGCCCCAAAATAAAAAAAATTTCTGCCTTTTTTTCCCTGAAATAAGTGAAATTTCTTCAATTTTGACCCAAAATAAGGGAAATTTCTGGAATTTTGCCCCAAAATAAGTGGAATTTCTCAGTTTTGCCCCAAAATAACGAGAATTTCTGTCTTTTTGCCCAAACATATAGGGATTTTCTGCCTTTTTGCCCCACAATTAGGGGATTTTATGCAATTGTGCTCCAAAATACGAGGAATTTTTGCTTTTTTGCCCAAAAATAAGGGGAATGTATACCTTTTGCCACAAAAAAGGGAAATTTCTTCATTTTTGCCCCAAAATAAAAAAAATTTCTTCATTCTTACCTCAAAATAAGTGAAATTTCTGCCTTTTAACCCAAAAATAAACGGAATTTCTGTTTTTTTGCCCCAAAATAAAAGGAATTTTTGAATTTTGCCCTGAATTAAGTGAAATTTCTGCAATTTTGCCCCAAAATAAGGGAAATTTCTGCCTTTATGCCACAAAATATAGGGAATTTCTGTCTTTTTTCCCCAAAATAAAGGGAATTTCAACATTTTACCTCATAATAAAGGGAATCTCTGCCTTTTTGCCCCAAATTATGAGGAATTTCTGCATTTTGCCCCAAAATAAAAAAAATTTATACAATTTTGTACTAAACTAAAAGAAATTTCTGCCTTTTTGCCCCAAAATAAAAGAAATTTCTGTGTTTTTTTCTTTGAAATAAGTGAAATTTCTGCAATTTTGCTCCAAAATAAGGGAAATTTCTGCAATTTTGCCCCAAAATAAAGGAAATTTCTGCAATTTTGCCCCAAAATAAGGGAAATTTCTTACTTTTTGCCCTGAAATAAGGAGAATTTCTGTCTTTTTACCCCAAAATAATGTGAATTTCTGCATTTTCCCTCAAAATTAGGGGAATATGTGCAATTTTGCTTCAAAATAAGGGGAAATCTGCCTTATTGCACAAAAATAAAGGGAATTTCTGCATTTTTGAACCAATATAAGGGGAATTTCTGAAATGTAGCTTTAAAATACGGGAAATTTCTGCATTATTGCCAGAAATAAAGTGATATTTCTGCCTTTTTGCCCTGAAATATTTTAAATTTCTGCCATTTTACTTCAAAATAAAGGGAATTTCTGTTTTTAGCCCAAAAATTAGAGGAATTTCTGATTTTAGCCCCAAAATAAGGCAAATTTCTCACTTTTTTGCCCTGAAATAATTGAAATTTCTGCAATTATGCCCCAAAATAACAGGAATTTCTGCCTTTTTGCCCAAAATAAGGAGAATTTCAGAATTTTACCTCCAAATAAGGGGATTTTCTGCCTTTTTGCCAAAAAATATGGGGAATTTCTGCCCTATTGCCTTTAAATAATGAAAATTTCTGCTTTTCTGCCCCAATTAACTGGAATTTCTGCCTTTTTGCCACAAAGTAAAGGGAATTTCTGCATTTTTGCCACAAAATAACGGGAATTTCAGCCTTTTTACCTCAAAATAAGGGGAATTTCTGCCTTTTGCCCCAAAATATGGGGAATTTATGCCTTTTTGTTCCAAAATAAGGAAAATTGCTAAAATTTTGTATCAAAATAAAAGAAATTTCTATATTTTGCCCCAAAATCAAAGTAATTTCTGACTTTTTGCCCTGAAATAAATGAAATTCCTGAAATTTTGCCCGAATATAAGGGAAATTTGTGCCTTTTTGCCCCAAAATGAGGTGAATTTCTGCATTTTTGCCCCAAAATATGGGGAATTTCAGGATTTTACCTCAAAATAAGGTGAATTTCAGCCTTTTTGCACCAAAACATAGGGAATTTCTGCCTTTTTTCCACAAAATAAAAATTTCTGCAAGTCTGTACCAAAATAAAAGAAATTTCTAAAATTTTGCTCCAAAATAAGGGAAATTTTTGATTTTTGCCCCAAAATAAGGAGAATTTCTGTAATTTTGCCCCAAAATAAAGGGAATTTCTGCCTTTTTGTCCCAAAATTAGGGGAGTTTCTGCAATTTTGCTTCAAAATACAGGGAATTTCTTCCTCTTTTCCCGAAATTAAGGGGATTTTCTGCCTTTTTGCTCCCAAATAAAAAAAATTTCTGCAATTTTATCCCCAAATAAGGGGAATTTTTGCCTTTTTTTCCAAAATAAGGGGAATTTCTGCCTTTTTGCCCTGAAATATGTGAAATTTCTGCAATTTTACCGCAAAATAAGGTGAATTTCTGTCTTTTTGACCCAAAATAAGAAAAATTTTTGCTTTTTTTCTCTGAAATAAGTGAAATTTCTGAAATTTTGCCCTAAAATAAGGGAAATTTCTGCAATTTTTTCCTATAATAAAGCAAATTTCTGCAATTTTGCCCCAAAATAAGGGGAATTTCTGTTTTTTGCCCCAAAATAAGAAAAATTTCTGCAATTTTGCCCTAAAATAAAGGGAATTTCTGCCATTTTCCCCAAAATAAAGGGAATTTCTCCCTTTTTGCCACAAAATAAAGAAAATTACTGCATGTTGTACCCCAAAATAAGGTGAATTTCTGCAATTTTGCTCCAAAATATGAGGATTTTTTGCCTTTTTCGCCGAAAATAAGGGGAATTTATGCCATTTTGCTGCGAAATAAGTGAAATTTCTGCAGTTTTACTCCAAAATAAGGGGAATTTCTGCCTTTTTGCACCAAAATTAGGGCAATTTCTGTAATTTTGCTCCATAATACAGGAAATTTCTGCCTTTTTGCCCGCAAATAAAGGGAATGTATACCTTTTTGCCATAAAAAAGAAAAATTTCTTCACTTTTGCCCCAAAAGAAGGGGATGTTCCGCTTTTTTGACTCAAAATAAGTGTAATTTCTGCCTTTTCCCCAAAAATAAACGGAATTTCTGTCTTTTTGCCCCAAAATAAGGGAAATTTCTGACTTTTTGCCCTGAAATAAGTGAAATTTCTTAAATTTTTCCATAAAATAAGGGAAATGTCTGCTTTTTGCCCCAAATAAGAGGAATTTCTGCCTTTTGCCCCAAAATATGGGGAATTTCTGCCTTTTTGCACCAAAATAAGAAAAATTTCGGCAATTTTGTACCAAAATAAAAGAAATTTCTTCATTTTTGCCCCAAAATACGAGAAATTTTTGCCTTTTTTTCCTGAAATAAGTGAAATTTCTACAATTTTGCCCCAAAATAAGGAAAAGTTCTGCAATTTTACCCCAATGTAAAGGAAATTTCTGCAATTTTGCCCCGAAATAAAGAGATTTTCTGAATTTTTGATCCCGAAAAAAGGGGATTTTCTGTCTTTTTGCCCTAAAATAAGGAGAATTTTTGCCTTTTTGCCTGAAAATTAGTAGAATTTCTTCAATTTTGCTTCAAAATACAGGGAATTTTTGCCTATTAGCCCCAAAATAAAGGGAATTTCTGCATTTTACCTCAAAATAAGAATAATTTTTGCCTTTTACACAAAATATGGGAAATTTCTGCATTTTTGTTCCAAAATAAGGAAAATTTCTTCAATTTTGTACCATAATAAAAGAAATTTCTGCTTTTTGCCCTTATTTTGGGGCAAAAAGACAGAAATTCCCTTTATTTTGTGGCAAAAAGGCAGAAATTTCCCTTAATTTTGGGCAAAATTGCAAAAATTTCACTTATTTCAGTGCATAATTCAAAAATTCCTTTTATTTTGGGGCAAAAAGACAGAAATTCCATTTATTTTTGAGTAAAAAGGCAGAAATTTCACTTATTTTGAGGTAAAAAGGCAGAAATTCTTCTTATTTGGGGGCAAAAATGAAGAAATTTCCCTTGTTTCTGGCAAAAGGTATACATTCCCCTTATTTTCGGGAAAAAAATCATTAATTCCCCGTATTTTGGAGCAAAATTGCAGAAATTACACTTATTTTGGGGCAAAATTGCAGAAATTTCACTTATTTCAGGGAAAAAAGGAAGAAATTTTCTTTATTTTGGAGCAAAAGGGCAGAAATTCCTAATATTTTGTGGCAAAACTGCAGAAATTCCCCTTATTTTGAGGTAAAAAAGTTGAAATTCCCCTTATTTGGGGGCAAAAAGGCAGAAATTTCCCTTATTTTGGGGCAAAAAGACAGAAATTTCACTTATTTTCGGGTAAAATGGCAGAATTTTTTTTTTATTTTATGGCAAAATTGCAGAAATTTCACTTATTTCAGGGCATAATTCAAAAATTCCTTTTATTTTGGGGCAAGAGGACAGAAATTCCGTTTATTTTTGGGTAAAAAGGCAGAAATTTCACTAATTTTGAGGTAAAAAGGCAGAATTTCGTTTTATTTGGGGGCAAAAATGAATAAATTTCCCTTTTTTGTGGCAAAAGGTATACATTCCCCTTATTTTCTGGCAAAAAAGCAGAAATTCCCCGTATTTTTGGGCAAAATTCCAGAAATTCCCCTAATTGTGGGGCAAAAATGCAGAAATTCCCTATATGATGAGGCAAAAATACAGAAGTTCTTCTTATTTTAGGGCAAAACTCAGAAATTCCACATGTTTTGGGGCAAAATTCCAGAAATTTCCCTTATTTTGGGGCAAAATTGCAGAAATTTCACTTATTTTGGGGCACAATTGCAGAAATTTTACTTATTTCAGGGGAAAAAAACAGAAATTATTCGTATTTTGGAGCAAAATGGCAGAAATTCTTAATATTTTGTGGCAAAAATGCAGAAATTCCCATTATTTTGAGGTAAAAAGCTGAAATTCTTCTTATTTAGAAGCAAAAAGGCAGAAATTTACTTTATTTTGAGACAAAAATACAGAAATTCCCCTTATTTTGTGGCAAAAAGGCAGAAATTTATTTTGGGGCAAAATGGCAGAAATTTCACTTATTTCAGGGCATAACTCAAAAATTCCTTTTATTTTGGGGCAAATAGACAGAAATTCCGTTTATTTTTGGGTAAAAAGGCAGAAATTTCCCTTATTTTGGGGCAAAATTGCAGAAATTTCACTTATTTCAGGGTAATAAGTCAGAAATTTTCCTTATTTTGGGGCAAAAAAGACAGAAATTCCCTTTGTTTTGGGGGAAAAAGACAGAAATTCCACATATTTAGAGGCAAAAAGGCAGAAATTCCCCTTATTTTGGAGCAAAAATGAAGAAATTTCACTTTTTTATGGCAAAAAGGTATGCATTCCCCTTATTTTCGGGCAAAATGCAAAAATTCCCTGTATTTTGGAGCAAAATTGCAGAAATTCCCCTAATTGTGGGGCAAAAAGGTAGAAATGCCCTATATTTTGGGGCAAAAAGACAGAAATTCTCCTTATTTTGGGGCAAAACTCAGAAATTTCATTATTTTGGGGCAAAATTCCAGAAATTTCTTTTATTTAGGGGCAAAATTGCAGAAATTTTCCTTATTTTGGGGCAAAATTGCAGAAATTTCAATTATTTCAGGAAAAAAAGGCTGAAATATCTTTTATTTTGGGGCAAAAAGGCAGAAATTCCTAATATTTTGTGGCAAAAATGCAGAAAATCCCCTTATTTTGAGGTAAAAAGGCTGAAATTTCCCTTATTTGGGGGCAAAAAGGCAGAAATTTCCCTTATTTTGGAGCAAAATTGAAGAATTTTCACTAATTTCAGGGTAATAAGTCAGAAATTCCCCTTATTTTGGGGCAAAAAAGACATAAATTCCCTTTGTTTTGGGGAAAAAAGACAGAAATTCCACTTATTTAGAGGCAGAAAAGCGGAAATTCCCCTTATTTTAGAGCAGAAATGAAGAAATTTCTCTTTTTTATAGCAAAAAGTTATGCATTACGCTTATTGTCGGGCAAAAAGGCAGAAATTCCTCGTATGTTGAAGCAAAATTGCAGAAATTCCCCTAATTTTGGGGCAAAAGGCAGAAAATCCCTTTATTTTGGAGCAAAAATCAGAAATTCCCCTTATTTTGGGGAAAAAATTCCAGAAATTTCCTTTATTTTGTGGAAGAATTGCAGGAATTTACCTTATTTTGGGGCAAAATTTCAGAAATTACCCTTATTTGGGGCAAAATTGCAGAAATTTCACTTATTTTCAAGTAAAAAGGCTGAAATTTCCTTTATTTTCGGGCAAAAAAAAAGAAATACCCTTTATTTTGGGGCAAAATTGGAGAAATTTTCCTTATTTTGGGGCCAAAAGGGAGAAATTCCTTATATTTTGTGGCAAAAGGCAGAAATTCCCTTTATTTTGAGGTAATAATGCTGAAATTCCCCTTATTTTGGGGCAAAAAGGCAGAAATTCCCCTTATTTTGGGGTAAAATTGCAGAAATTCCCATAATTGTGGGGCAAAAATGCAGAAATTCCCTATATGTTGGGGCAAAAATACAGAAATTCTTCTTATTTTGAAGCAAAACTAAGAAATTCCACTTATTTTGGGGCAAAATTGCAGAAATTTCACTTATTTCAGGGGAAAAAAAAGAAATTTTCCATATTTTGGAGCAAAATGACAGAAATTCTTAATATTTTGTGGCAAAAATGCAGAAATTCTTCTTATTTTGAGGTAAAATGCAGAAATTCCCCTTATTTAGAGGTAAAATGCAGAAATTCCCCAAATATTGTGGAAAAAATGCAGAAATTATCTTTATTTTGAGGCTAAAAGGCAGAAATTCCCTGTATTTTGAAGCAAAGTTGCAGAAATTCTCATAATTTTCAGGCAAAAAGACAGAAATTTTCTTTATTTTGGGGCAAAAAGACTGAAAATCTCCTTTTTTCGGGGGCAAAAAGTCAGAAATTCCTCTTATTTTGGGGCAAAATTTCAGAAATTTCTTTTACATTTGGGCAAAATTGCAGAAATTTCCCTTATTTTGGGGTAAAATTGCAGAAATTTCACTTATATCAGAAAAAAGGCAGAATTTTTCTTATTTGGGGGCAAAAAAACAGAAATTTAATTATTTTGGTACAAAATTGTAGAAATTATTCTTATTTTGGGGCAAAAAAACAGAAATTCCCCATATTTTGGGGCAAAAAGGCAGAAATTTCTCTTATTTTGAGGTAAAAAGTCTGAAATTCCCCTTATTTTTGGGAAAAAGGCAGAAATTCTTCTTATTTTGGGGCAAAAAGCAGACATTTTTCTTATTTTAGGGAAAAATTTTAGAAATTTCACTTATTTCAGGGCAAAAAGTAAGAAATTCCCCTTATTTTGGGGCAAAAAGACAGAAATTCCGTTTATTTTTGGGGAAAAGGAAGAAATTGCACTTATTTTGAGTCAAAAAGGCAGAAAATCCCCTTATTTTGGAACAAAAGTGAAGAAATTTCTTTTTTTTATGGCAAAAAGGTCTACATTCCTTTTATTTTCGGGCAAAAAGGCAGAAATCCCCGTATTTTGGAGCACATTTGCAGAAATTATCTTAATTTTGGGGCAAAAAGGCAGAAATTCTTCTTATTTTCTGGTAAAACTGCAGAAATTTCACTTATTTCGCAGCAAAATGGCAGAAATTCCCCTTCTTTTCTGCGAAAAAGGCAGAAAATCCCCGTATTTGGGAGCAAAATTGCAGAAATTCACCTAATTTTTGGGGTATAAAATGCAGTAATCTTCTTTATTTTTGGGCAAAACGGCAGAAATTTCCCTTAATTCTGGGCAAAAGGCAGAAATTCCCCTTATTTTAGGGCAAAATTGCAGAAATTTCCTTTATTTTGAAGCAAAAAACAGAAATTCCCCTTATTTTCGGGCAAAATTGCAAAAATTTCCCTTATTATAGGGAAAAATTGCAGAAATTTTTCTTATTTTAGGGCAAAATTGCAGAAATTTCACTTATTTCAGAGAAAAAAAGCAAAAATTTTTCTTATTTTAGGGCAAAAAGGCAGAAATTCCCATTATTTTGGGGCAAAGAGGCAGAAATTCACGTTATTTTGGGGTAAAATTGCAGAAATTTCACATATTTCAGGGCAAAAAGGCAGAAATTTCCTTTATTTTAAGGCAAAAAAGCAGAAATTCCCATTATTTTGGGATAAAATTGCAGAAATTTCCTTTGTTTGGGGGCAAAAAGGCAGAAAATCCCTTTAATTTCGGGCAAAAAAGCAGAAATTCTCCATATTTTGAAGCAAAATTGCAGAAATTCCCCTAATATTGGGGCAAAAATTCAGAAATTCCCTTTATTTGGGGCAAAAAGGCAGAAGTTCCCCTTATTTTCGGGAGAAGAGGCAGAGATTTCCTGTATTTTGAAGCAAAATTGCAGAAACTCCCCTAATTTTGGGGCAAAAAGGCATAATTTTCTATATGTTGGGGCAAAAAGACAGAAATTCTCCTTATTTTGGGGCAAAACTCAGAAATTCCACATATTTTGGGGCAAAATTGAAGAAATTTCCCTTATTTTGGGGCAACATTGCCGAAATTTTTCTTATTTTGAAGCAAAATTGTAGAAATTTCTTTTATTTTGGTATAGAATTGCAGAAATTTTTCTTATTTTGTGGCAAATAGGCAGAAATTCCCCTCATTTTGGGGCAAAAATGCTCAAATTTCCCTTATTTTCTGGCAAAATTGCAGAAATTTAATTTATTTCAAGGCAAAGTCAGAAATTCCTTATATTTTGGGGCAAAAAGCAGAAATTTCTATTAATTTGGTACAAAATTGAAGAAATTTTCCTTATTTTCGCACAAAAAGGCAGAAATTCCCCATATTTTGGAGCAAAAGGCAGAAATTCCCCTTATATTGAGGTAAAAAGGCTGAAATTCTCCTTATTTTGGGGCAAAAAGGCAGAAATTCCCTTTACTTCGTGGCAAAAAGGCAGAAATTTCCATTAATTGGGGCAGAAAAGAAGAAATTTTCCTTAGTTGGGGGCAATAAAGCAGACATTCCCCATATTTTGTGGCGAAAAGGCAGAAATTCCCCTTATTTGGAGGTAAAATGCTGAAATTCCCCATATTTTGGGCAAAAAGGCAGAAATTCCCTTTATTTTGGGGCAAAATTGCAGAAATTTCACTTATTTCAGGGCAAAACGTCAGAAATTTGCCTTATTTTGAGGCAAAAAGCAGAAATTCCTTTAATTTTGTGACCAAAAACAGAAATTCCAATTATTTTGGGGTAAAATTGCGGAAATTTCAAATATTTCAGGGCAAAAAGGCAGAAATTCCACTTTATTTCGGGCAATAAGGCAGAAATTCCCCGTATTTTGAAACAAAATTTCAGAAATTCACCTTATATGGTGCAAAAATGCAGAAATTCTCTTTATTTTGGTGCAATAAGGCAGAAATTCCTTGTATTTTGAAGCAAAATTGCACAAATTCCCCTAAATTTGATGGAAAATGCAGAAATTCACATTATTTTGGGGCAAAAAAACAGAAATTCTTCTTATTTCAGGACAAAAAATCAGAAATTCCCCTTATTTTGTGGCAAAATTGCAGAAATTTCTTTTATTTTGGGGCAAAATTGCAGAAATTTTTCTTATTTTCGGCAAAATGGCAGAAATTTCACTTATTTTGGGGCAAAAACGCAGAAATTCCTCTTATTATGCGATAAAAACGCTGAAATTCCCCTTATTTTAGAGCAAAAAGACAGAAATTCCCCTTATTTTGTGGCAAAAAGGCAGAAATTTCCCTTATTTTGGGGCAAAATTCCAGAAATTTCCCTTATTTTGGGGCAAAATTGCAGAAATTTCACGTATTTCAGGGGAAAAAAAACAGAAATTTTCCGTATTTTAGAGCAAAATGTCAGAAATAATTAATATTTTGTGGCAAAAATGCAGAAATTCTCCTATTTTGAGGTAAAAAGCTGAAATTCTCCTTATTTAGGGGCAAAAAGGCAGAAATTTCCTATATTTTGAGGCAAAAATACAGAAATTTCCCTTATTTTGTGGCAAAAAGGCAGAAATTTCTTTTATTTTGGGGCAAAATTGCAGAAATTTCACTTATTTCTGGGCATAACTCAAAAATTCTTTTTATTTTGGGGCAAATAGACAGAAATTCCGTTTATTTTTGGGTAAAAAGGCAGAAATTTCCCTTATTTTGAGGCAAAATTGCAGAAATTTCACTAATTTTAGGGTAATAAGTCAGAAATTTTCCTTATTTTGGGGCAAAAAAGACAGAAATTACCTTTGTTTTGGTGGAAAAAGACAGAAATTCCACTTATTTAGAGGCAAAAAGGCAGAAATTCCCTTTATTTTGGAGAAAAAATGAAGATATTTCCCTTTTTTATGGCAAAAAGTTATGCATTCCCCTTATTTTAGGGCAAAATGGCAGAAATTCCCTGTATTTTGGAGTAAAATTGCAGAAATTCCCTTAATTTTGAAGCAAAAAGCAGAAATTCCCTTTATTTTGGGGCAAAAATCAGAAATTCCCCTTATTTTGGCACAAAAATCAAGAAATTTCCTTTATTTTAGGGCAAAATTGCAGGAATTTACCTTATTTTGAGGCAAAATTGCAGAAATTTTACTTATTTTCAGGTAAAAAGGCTGAAATTTCTTTTATTTTAGAACAAAAAGGGAGAAATTCCTATTATTTTGGGGCAAAATTGCAGAAATTTCACTTATTTTGTGGCAAAATTGCAGAAATTTCACTTATTTCAAGAAAAAAGACAGAAATTTTCCTTATTTTGGGGCAAAAAGGCAGAAATTCCCATTATTTTGAGGTAAAAAGGCTGAATTTCCTCTTATTTGGGGGCAAAAAAGCAGAAATTTTCCTTATTTTGGGGCAAAAAAAGACAGAAATTCCCTTTGTTTTGGGGGAAAAAGACAGAAATTCCACTTATTTAGAGGCAAAAAAGCAGAAATTCCCCTTATTTTGGAGCAAAAATGAAGAAATTTCCCTTTTTTATGGCAAAAAGGTATGCATTCCACTTATTTTCGGGCAAAAAAGCAGAAATTCCCCGTATTTTGGAGCAAAATTGCAGAAATTCCCCTAATTTGGGGGCAAAAGGCAGAAATTTCCTTTATTTTGGGGCAAAAATCAGAAATTCCCCTTACTTTGGGGAAAAAATTCCATAAATTTCCTTTATTTTGGGGAAAAATTGCAGGAATTTACCTTATTTTGGGGAAAAATTGCAGAAATTTCCCTTATTTGGGGCAAAATTGCAGAAATTTCACTTATTTTCAAGTATAAAGGCTGAAATTTCCTTTATTTTGGAGCAAAAAAAAAGAAATACCCCTTTTTTGGGGCAAAATTGCAGAAATTTCTCTAATTTTGGGGCAAAATGGCAGAAATTCCTCTTATTTTGGGGTAAAACTGCAGAAATTTCACTTATTTCGCGGCAAAATGGCAGAAATTTCTCTTATTCTCCGCGAAAAAGGCAGAAAATCCCCGTATTTTGGAGCAAAATTGCAGAAATTCACCTAATTTTGGGGTAAAAAATACAGTAATTTTCTTTATTTTGAAACAAAAAGGCAGAAATTCTCCTTATTCTAGGGCAAAATTGCAGAAATTTCCCTTATTTGGGGGCAAAATTGCAGAAAATTCCCTTATTGGAAGGCAAAAAAACAGAAATTCCCCTTATTTTGGGGGAAAATTGCAGAAATTTCCCTTATTATGGGGAAAATTGCAGAAATTTCCTTTATTTTAAGGCAAAATTGAAGAAATTTTACTTATTTCAGAGTAAAAAAGCAAAAATTTTTCTTATTTTGGGGCAAAAAGGCAGAAATTCCCATTATTTTGGGGCAAAAAGGCAGAAATTCACCATATTTTGGGGCAAAATTGCAGAAATTTCACTTATTTTGGGGCAAAATTGCAAAAATTTCACTTATTTTGAGGCAAAAAAGCAGAAATTCCAAATATTTTGTGGCAAAAATTCAGAAATTCTCCTTATTTTGAGGTAAAAAGGCTGAAATTCCCCTTATTTGGGGGCAAAAAAGCAGAAATTTACCTTATTTTGGGGAAAAATTGCAGAAATTTCACTTATTTCAGGGTAATAAGTCAGAAATTTTCCTTATTTGGGGGCAAAAAAGACAGAAATTCTCTTTGTTTTGGGTGGAAAAGACAGAAATTCCACTTATTTAGAGGCAAAATTGCAGAAATTCCCCTTATTTTGGAACAAAAATGAAGAAATTTCACTTTTTTATGGCAAAACGGTATGCATTCTTTATATTTTCGGGCAAAAAGGCAGAAATTTCCCGTATTTTGGAGCAAAATTGCAGAAAATCCCCTAATTGTGGGGCAAAAATGTAGAAATTCCCTATATGTTGGGGCAAAAAGACAGAAATTCTTCTTATTTAGGGGCAAAACTCAGAAATTCACTTATTATGGGGCAAAATTCCAGAAATTTCCCTTATTTAGTGGCAAAATTGCAGAAATTTTAATTATTTTGGGGCAAAATTGCAGAAATTTCACTTATTTCAGGGAAAAAATTCAAAAATTTTTCTTATTTTGGGGCAAAAATGCAGAAATTCCTAATATTTTGTGGCAAAAATGCAGAAATTCTTCTTATTTTGAGGTAAAAAGGCTGAAATTCCCCTTATTTGAGGGCAAAAAGGCAGAAATTTCCCTTATTTTGGTGCAAAATTGATGAAATTTCACTTATTTCAGGGTAATAAGTCAGAAATTCCCCTTATTTTAGGGCAAAAAGGACATAAATTCCTTTTGTTTTGGAGGAAAAAGACAGAAATTCCACTTATTTAGAGGCAAAAAGGCAGAAATTCCCCTTATTTTGGAGCGAAAATGAAGAAATTTACCTTTTTTATGGCAACAAGGTATGCATTCCCCTTATTTTCGGGTAAAAAGGCAGAAATTCCCTGTATTTTGGAGCAAAATAGCAGAAATTCCTCTAATTTTGGGTCAAAAGGCAGAAATTCCCTTTATTTTGGGGTAAAAATCAGAAATTCCCCTTATTTTGGGGAAAAAATTCAGAAATTTTCTTTATTTTGGGGCAAAATTGCAGGAATTTACCTTATTTTGGGGCAAAATTGCAGAAATTTCTCTTATTTAGGGCAAAATTGCAGAAATTTCAATTATTTTCAAGTATAAAGGCTGGAGTTTCCTTTATTTTGGGGCAAAAAAAGAGAAATACCCCTTATTTTGGGGCAAAATTGCAGAAATTTCACTTATTTTGAGGCAAAAAAGCAGAAATTCCAAATATTTTGTGGCAAAAATTCAGAAATTCTCCTTATTTTGAGGTAAAAAGGCTGAAATTCCCCTTATTTGGGGGCAAAAAAGCAGAAATTTACCTTATTTTGGGGAAAAATTGCAGAAATTTCACTTATTTCAGGGTAATAAGTCAGAAATTTTCCTTATTTGGGGGCAAAAAAGACAGAAATTCTCTTTGTTTTGGGTGGAAAAGACAGAAATTCCACTTATTTAGAGGCAAAAATGCAGAAATTCCCCTTATTTTGGAACAAAAATGAAGAAATTTCACTTTTTTATGGCAAAACGGTATGCATTCTTTATATTTTCGGGCAAAAAGGCAGAAATTTCCCGTATTTTGGAGCAAAATTGCAGAAAATCCCCTAATTGTGGGGCAAAAATGTAGAAATTCCCTATATGTTGGGGCAAAAAGACAGAAATTCTTCTTATTTAGGGGCAAAACTCAGAAATTCACTTATTATGGGGCAAAATTCCAGAAATTTCCCTTATTTAGTGGCAAAATTGCAGAAATTTTAATTATTTTGGGGCAAAATTGCAGAAATTTCACTTATTTCAGGGAAAAAATTCAAAAATTTTTCTTATTTTGGGGCAAAAATGCAGAAATTCCTAATATTTTGTGGCAAAAATGCAGAAATTCTTCTTATTTTGAGGTAAAAAGGCTGAAATTCCCCTTATTTGAGGGCAAAAAGGCAGAAATTTCCCTTATTTTGGTGCAAAATTTATGAAATTTCACTAATTTCAGGGTAATAAGTCAGAAATTCCCCTTATTTTAGGGCAAAAAGGACATAAATTCCTTTTGTTTTGGAGGAAAAAGACAGAAATTCCACTTATTTAGAGGCAAAAAGGCAGAAATTCCCCTTATTTTGGAGCGAAAATGAAGAAATTTACCTTTTTTATGGCAACAAGGTATGCATTCCCCTTATTTTCGGGTAAAAAGGCAGAAATTCCCTGTATTTTGGAGCAAAATAGCAGAAATTCCTCTAATTTTGGGTCAAAAGGCAGAAATTCCCTTTATTTTGGGGTAAAAATCAGAAATTCCCCTTATTTTGGGGAAAAAATTCAGAAATTTTCTTTATTTTGGGGCAAAATTGCAGGAATTTACCTTATTTTGGGGCAAAATTGCAGAAATTTCTCTTATTTAGGGCAAAATTGCAGAAATTTCAATTATTTTCAAGTATAAAGGCTGGAGTTTCCTTTATTTTGGGGCAAAAAAAGAGAAATACCCCTTATTTTGGGGCAAAATTGCAGAAATTTCCCTTATTTTGGGGCAAAAAGGCAGAAATTCCTTATATTTTGGGGCAAGAAGCAGAAATTCCCCTTATGTTGCGGTAATAAGGCTGAAATTCCCTTTATTTTGGGGCAAAAAGGCAGAAATTCCCCTTATTTTGGGGTAAAATTGCAGAAATTTCAAATATTTCAGGGCAAAATAGCAGAAATTCCCCTTATTTTGGGGCAAAAATGAAATCCCTAATTTTTGGCTAAAATTGAAAAAATTACACTTATTTCGGGACAAAAAGGCAGAAATTCCACTTAGTTTCGGGCATAAAAACAGAAATGACCCGTATTTTGGAGCAAAATTGCAGAAATTCCCCTAATATTGGTGCAAAAATGCAGAAATTCTCTTTATTTTGGGGCAAAAAGGCAGAAATTCTCCATATTTTTGTGCAAAAAGGCTGAAATTCTTCTTATTTTTAGGTAAAATGCTGAAATTCTCCATATTTTGGGGCAAAAAGGCAGAAATTCCCCTCATTCTGTGGCAAAAAGGCTGAAATTCCCCTTATTTGGTGGCACAATAGCAGAAACTTTCTTTATTTTGGGGCAAAAAGACAGAAATTCCCCTTATTTTGTGGAAAAAAGGCATAAATTTCTTTTATTTTAGGGCACAATTGCAGAAATTTCACTTATTTCAGGGAATAATTCAAAAATTCCTTTTATTTTGGGGCAAAAAGACAGAAATTCCGTTTATTTTTGGGTAAAAAGGCAGAAATTTCACTTATTTTGAGGTAAAAAGGTAGAAATTTCTCTTATTTTGGGGCAAAAATGAAGAAATTTCCCTTTTTTGTGGCAAAAGGTATACATTCCCCTTATTTTCAGGCAAAAAAGCTGAAATTCCCCGTATTTTGGAGCAAAACTTTAGAAATTCCCCTAATTGTGGGGAAAAATGCAGAAATTCCCTATATGTTAGGGCAAATGACAGAAATTCTCTTTATTTTGGGGGCAAAAATGCAGAAATTCCCCTTATTTTGAGGTAAAAAGTCTGAAATTCCCCTTATTTGGGGGCAAAAATGCAGAAATTTTCCTTATTTTGGGGCAAAATTGAAGAAATTTCACTTATTTCAGGGTAATAAGTCATAAATTCCCCTTATTTTAGGGCAAAAAAGACATAAATTCCCTTTGTTTTGGGGGAAAAAGACAGAAATTCCACTTATTTAGAGGCAAAAAGGCAGAAATTCCCCTTATTTTGGAGCAAAAATGAAGATATTTACCTTTTTTATGGCAACAAGATATGCATTCCCCTTATTTTCGGGCAAAAAGGCAGAAATTCCCTGTATTTTGGAGCAAAATAGCAGAAATTCCCCTAATTTTGGGTCAAAAGACAGAAATTCCATTTATTTTGAGGTAAAAATCAGAAATTCCCCTTATTTTGGGGAATAAATTCAGAAATTTTCTTTATTTTGGGGCAAAATTGCAGGAATTTACCTTATTTTGGGGCAAAATTGCAGAAATTTCCCTTATTTGGGGCAAAATTGCAGAAATTTCACTTATTTTCAAGTAAAAAGGCTGGAGTTTCCTTTATTTTGGGGCAAAAAAAGAGAAATTCCTTTTATTTTGGGGCAAAATTGCAGAAATTTTCCTTATTTTGGGGCAAAAAGGCAGAAATTCCTTATATTTTGGGGCAAAAAAGCAGAAATTCCCCTTATGTTGCGGTAATAAGGCTAAAATTCCCTATATTTTGGGGCAAACAGGAAGAAATTCCCCTTATTTTGGGGTAAAATTGCAGAAATTTCAAATATTTCAGGGCAAAATGGCAGAAATTCCCCTTATTTTGGGGCAAAAATGAAATCCCTAATTTTTGGCTAAAATTGAAGAAATTACACTTATTTCTGGACAAAAAGGCAGAAATTCCACTTAATTTCAGGCATAAAGGCAGAAATGACCCGTATTTTGGAGCAAAATTGCAGAAATTCCCCTAATATTGGTGCAAAAATGCAGAAATTCTCTTTATTTTGGGGCAAAAAGGCAGAAATTCTCCATATTTTGGTGCAAAAAGGCTGAAATTCTTCTTATTTTGAGGTAAAATGCAGAAATTCCCCATATATTGGGGCAAAAAGGCAGAAATTTTCCTCATTCTGTGGCAAAAAGGCTGAAATTCCCCTTATTTGGTGGCACAATAGCAGAAATTTTCCTTATTTTGGGGCAAAAAGACAGAAATTCCCCTTATTTTGTGGAAAAAAGGAAGAAATTTCTTTTATTTTAGGGCAAAATTGCAGAAATTTCACTTATTTCAGGGCATAATTCGAAAATTCCTTTTATTTTGGGGCAAAAAGACAGAAATTCCGTTTATTTTTGGGTAAAAAAACAGAAATTTCACTTATTTTGAGGTAAAAAGGCAGAAATTCCTCTTATTTTGGGGCAAAAATGAAGAAATTTCCCTTTTTTTGTGGCAAAAGGTTTACATTCCCCTTATTTTCAGGCAAAAAAGCAGAAATTCCCCGTATTTTGGAGCAAAACTTTAGAAATTCCCCTAATTGTGGGGCAAAAATGCAGAAATTCCCTATATGTTGGGGCAAATGACAGAAATTCTCTTTATTTTGGGGGAAAACTCAAAAATTCCACTTATTTAGGGGCAAAATTCCAGAAATTCTCCTTATTTTGGGGTAAAACTCAGAAATTCCACTTATTTTGGGGCAAAATTACAGAAATTTTTTTTATTTTGGGGCAAAATTGCAGAAATTTCACTTATATTTGGGCAGAATTGCAGAAATTTCACTTACTTCAGGGAAAAAAACAGAAAATTTCCGTATTTTGGAGCAAAATGGCACAAATTCTTAATATTTTGTGGCAAAAATGCAGAAATTCCCATTATTTTGAAGTAAAAATGCTGAAACTCCCCTTATTTGGGGGAAAAAAGAAGAAATTTCCGTTATTTTGGGGCAAAAAAGACAGAAATTCCCCTTATTTTGTGGCAAAAAGGCAGAAATTTCTTTTATTTTTGGGCAAAATTGCAAAAATTTCACATATTTCAGGGCATAACTCAAAAATTCCTTTCATTTTGGGGCAAAAAGAAAGAAATTCCGTTTATTTTTGGGTAAAAAGGCAGAAATTTCCTTTATTTTGGGGCAAAATTGCAGAAATTTCACTTATTTTCGGGCAAAATTGCAGAAATTTCACGTATTTCAGGAAAAAAAGGCAGAAATTTTTCTTATTTTGGGGCAAAAAGGCAGAAATTCCAAATATTTTGTGGCAAAAATTCAGAAATTCGACTTATTTTGAGGTACAAAGGCTGAAATTCCCCTTATTTGGGGGCAAAAAACCAGAAATTTTTCTTATTTTGGGGCAAAATTGCAAAAATTTCACTTATTTCAGGGTAATAAGTCAGAAATTTTCCTTATTTTCGGGCAAAAAACAGAAATTTCTTTTGTTTTGGGGGAAAAAGACAGAAATTCCACTTATTTAGAGGCAAAAAGGCAGAAATTCCCCTTATTTTGGAGAAAAAATGAAGAAATTTCACTTTTTTGTGGCAAAAGGTATACATTCCTCTTATTTTCAGGCAAAAAAGAAGAAATTCCCCGTATTTTGGAGCAAAACTGCAGAAATTCCCCTAATTGTGGGGCAAAAAGACAGAAATTCTCTTTATTTTGGGGGAAAACTCAGAAATTCCACTTATTTTTGGGCAAAATTCCAGAAATTCTCCTTATTTTGGGGCAAAACTCAGAAATTCCAATTATTTTCGGGCAAAATTCCAGAAATTTCCCTTATTTTGTAGCAAAATTGCAAAAATTTCACTTATTTTGGGGCAGAATTGCAGAAATTTCAATTATTTCAAAAAAAAAAAACCAGAAATTTTTCTTATTTTGGAGCAAAAAGGCAGAAATTCCTAATATTTTGTGGCAAAAATGCAGAAATTCCCCTTATTTTGAGGTAAAAATGCTGAAACTCCCCTTATTTGGAGGCAAAAAGGCAGAAATTTCCGTTATTTTGGGGCAAAAAGACAGAAATTCCCCTTAATTTGTGGCAAATAGGCAGAAATTTCTTTTATTTTGGGACAAAATTGCAGAAATTTCACTTATTTCAGGGCATAACTCAAAAATTCTTTTTATTTTGGGGCAACAAAACAGAAATTCCGTTTATTTTTGGGTAAAAGGGCAGAAATTTCCTTTATTTTGGGGCAAAATTGCAGAAGTTTCATTTATTTCAGGGTAATAAGTCAGAAATTTTCCTTATTTTGGGGCAAAATTGCAGAAATTTTACTTAGTTCAGGGTAATAAGTCAGAAATTTTCTTTATTTTGGGGCAAAAAAGACAGAAATTTCCTTTGTTTTGGGGGAAAAAGACAGAAATTCCACTTATTTAGAGGCAAAAAGGCAGAAATTCCCCTTATTTTGGAGCAAAAATGAAGAAATTTCACTTTTTTCTGGCAAAAGGTATACATTCCCTTTATTTTCAGGCAAAAAAGCAGAAATTCCCCGTATTTTGGAGCAAAATTGCAGAAATTCTTCTAATTGTGGGGCAAAAAGACAGAAATTCTCTTTATTTTGGGGAAAAACTCAGAAATTCCACTTATTTTGGGGCAAAATTCCAGAAATTCTCCTTATTTTGGGGCAAAACTCAGAAATTCCACTTATTTTGGGGCAAAATTCCAGAAATTTCCCTTATTTTGGGGCAAAATTGCAGAAATTTCACTTATTTTGGGGCAGAATTGCAGAAATTTCACTTATTTCTAAAAAAAAAAAACAGAAATTTTCCGTATTTAGAAGCAAAATAGCAGAAATTCTTAATATTTTGTGGCAAAAATGCAGAAATTCCCCTTATTTTGAGGTAAAAATGCTGAAACTCCCCTTATTTGGGGGCAAAAAGGCAGAAATTTCCGTTATTTTGGGGCAAAAAAAAGAAATTCCCCTTATTTTGTGGCAAAATGGCAGAAATTTTTTTTATTTTGGGGCAAAATTGCAGAAATTTCAATTATTTCAGGGCATAACTCAAAAATTCCTTTTATTTTGGGGCAAAAAAACAGAAATTCCGTTTATTTTTGGGTAAAAAGGAAGAAATTTCATTTATTTTGGGGCAAAATTGCAGAAGTTTCACTTATTTCAGGGTAATAAGTCAGAAATTTTCCCTATTTTGGGGCAAAAAAGACAGAAATTCCTTTTGTTTTGGTGGAAAAGACAGAAATTCTACTTATTTAGAGGCAAATAGGCAGAAATTCCCCTTATTTTGGAGAAAAAATGAGAAATTTCTTTTTTTATGGCAAAAAAGTATGCATTCCCCTTATTTTAGGGCAAAAAGGCAGAATTTCCTCGTATTTTGGAGTAAAATTGCAGAAATTCCCCTAATTTTGGGGCAAAAAGCCGAAGTTCCCTTTATTTTGGGGCAAAAATCCGAAATTCCCCTTATTTTGTGGCAAAATTCCAGAAATTTCCTTTATTTAGTGGCAAAATTGCAGGAATTTACCTTATTTGGGGCAAAATTGCAGAAATTTCCCTTATTTGGGTCAAAATTGCAGAAATTTCACTTATTTTCATGTAAAAAGGCTGAAATTTCTTTTATTTTGGAACAAAAAGTGAGGAATTCCCATTATTTTGGGGCAAAATTGCAGAAATTTCACTTATTTTGGGGCAAAAATTCAGAAATTCTCCTTATTTTGATGTAAAAAGGCTGAAATTCCCCTTATTTAGGGGCAAAAAAGCAGAAATTTTCCTTATTTTGGGGTAAAATTGCAAAAATTTCACTTAGTTCAGGGTAATAAGTTAGAAATTTTTCTTATTTTGGGGCAAAAAATACAGAAATTTTCTTTGTTTTGGGGGAAAAAGACAGAAATTCCACTTATTTAGAGCCAAAAAAGCAGAAATTCCCCTTATTTTGGAGCAAAAATGAAGAAATTTCAATTTTGGGTGGCAAAAGGTATACATTCCCCTTATTTTCAGGCAAAAAAGCAGAAATTCCCCGTATTTTGGAGCAAAACTGCAGAAATTCCCCTAATTGTGGGGCCAAAAGACAGAAATTCTCTTTATTTTGTGGGAAAACTCAGGAATTCCACTTATTTTTGGGCAAAATTCAAGAAATTCTCCTTATTTTGTGGCAAAACTCAGAAATTCCACTTATTTTCGGGCAAAATTCCAGAAATTTCCTTTATTTTGGAGCAAAATTGCAAAAATTTCACTTATTTTGGGGCAGAATTGCAGTAATTTCACTTATTTCAGAAAAAAAAAACCAGAAATTTTCCGTATTTTGGAGCAAAATGGCAGAAATTCTTAATATTTTGTGGCAAAAATGCAGAAATTCCCCTTATTGTGAGGTAAAAATGCTGAAACTTCCTTTATTTGGGGGCAAAAAGGCAGAAATTTCTGTTATTTTTGGGCAAAAAGACAGAAATTCCCCTTATTTTGTGGCAAAAATGCAGAAATTTCTTTTATTTTGGGGCAAAATTGCAGAAATTTCACTTATTTCAGGGCATAACTCAAAAATTCCTTTTATTTTGAGGCAAAAAAAACAGAAATTCCGTTTATTTTTGGGTAAAAAGGCAGAAATTTCCTTTATTTTGGGGCAAAATTGCAGAAGTTTCACTTATTTCAGGGTAATAAGTCAGAAATTTTCCTTATTTGGGGGCAAAAAAGACAGAAATTCCTTTTGTTTTGGGGAAAAAGACAGAAATTCCACTTATTTAGAGGCAAAAGGCAGAAATTCCCCTTATACTGGAGAAAAAATGAAGAATTTCCCTTTTTTATGGCAAAAAAGTATACATTCCCCTTATTTTAGGGCAAAAAGACAGAAATTCCCCGTATTTTGGAATAAAATTGCAGAAATTCCCCTAATTTTGGGGCAAAAAGCCGAAGTTCCCTATATTTTGGAGCAAAAAATCCGAAATTTCCTTTATTTTGTGGCAAAATTCCAAAAATTTCCTTTATTTAGAGGCAAAATTGCAGGAATTTACCTTATTTGGGGCAAAATTGCAAAAATTTCCCTTATTTGGGGCAAAATAGCAGAAATTTCAGTTATTTTCATGTAAAAAGGCTGAAATTTCTTTTATTTTGGAAGAAAAATTGAGAAATTCCTCTTATTTTGGGGCAAAATTGCAGAAATTTCACTTATTTTGGGGCAAAATTGCCGAAATTTCACTTATTTTGGGGCAAAAAGGCAGAAATTCCAAATATTTTGTGGCAAAAATTCAGAAATTCTCCTTATTTTGAGGTAAAAAGGCTGAAATTCCCCTTATTTGGGGGCAAAAAAGCAGAAATTTTCCTTATTTTGGGGCAAAATTGCAGAAACTTCACTTAGTTCAGGGTAATAAGTAATAAATTTTCCTTATTTTGGGGCAAAAAAGACAGAAATTTCCTATGTTTTGGGGGAAAAAGACAGAAATTCCACTTATTTAGAGGCAAAAAGGAAGAAATTCTCCTTATTTTGGAGCAAAAATGAAGAAATTTCACTTTTTTGTGGCAAAAGGTATACATTCCCTTTATTTTCAGGCAAAAAAGGAGAAATTCCCTGTATTTTGGAGCAAAACTGCAGAAATTCCCCTAATTGTGGGGCAAAAAGACAGAAATTCTCTTTATTTTGGAGGAAAACTCAGAAATTCCACTTATTTTGGGGCAAAATTCCAGAAATTCTCCTTATTTTGGGGCAAAACTCAGAAATTCCACTTATTTTGGGGCAAAATTCCAGAAATTTCCCTTATTTTGGGGCAAAATTGCAGAAATTTCACTTATTTTCATGTAAAAAGACTGAAATTTCTTTTATTTTGGAACAAAAAGGGAGAAATTCCCCTTATTTTGGGGCAAAATTGCAGAAATTTCACTTATTTTGGGGCAAAAAGGCAGAAATTCCAAATATTTTGTAGCAAAAATTCAGAAATTCTCCTTATTTTGAGGTAAAAATGCTGAAATTCCCCTTATTTGGGGGCAAAAAAGCAGAAATTTTCCTTATTTTGGGGCAAAAGTGCAGAAATTTCACTTAGTTCAGGGTAATAAGTCAGAAATTTTCCTTATTTATGGTCAAAAACGACAGAAATTTCCTTTGTATTGGGGGAAAAAGACAGAAATTCCACTTATTTAGAGGCAAAAAGGCAGAAATTCCCCTTATTTTGGAGCAAAAATGAAGAAATTTCACTTTTTTGTGGCAAAAGGTATACATTCCCTTTATTTTCAGGCAAAAAAGCAGAAATTCCCTGTATTTTGGAGCAAAATTGCAGAAATTCCCCTAATTGTGGGGCAAGAAGACAGAAATTCTCTTTATTTTGGGGGAAAACTCAGAAATTCCACTTATTTTGGGGCACAATTCTAGAAATTCCTCTTATTTTGGGGCAAAACTCAGAAATTCCACTTATTTTGGGGCAAAATTTCAGAAATTTCCCTTATTTTGGGGCAAAATTGCAGAAATTTCACTTATTTTGGGGCAGAATTGCAGAAATTTCACTTATTTCAGAAAAAAAAAAACCAGAAACTTTCCGTATTTTGGAGCAAAATGGCAGAAATTCTTAATATTTTGTGGCAAAAATGCAGAAATACCCCTTATTTTGAGGTAAAAATGCTGAAACTCCCTTTATTTGTGGGCCAAAAGGCAGAAATTTCCGTTATTTTGGGGCAAAAAGACAGAAATTTTCCTTATTTTGTGGCAAAAAGGCAGAAATTTCTTTGATTTTGGGGCAAAATTGCAGAAATTTCACTTATTTCAGGGCATAACTCAAAAATTCCTTTTATTTTGGGGCAAAAAACCAGAAATTCCGTTTATTTTTGGGTTAAAAGGCAGAAATTTCCTTTATTTTGGGGCAAAATTGCAGAAGTTTCACTTATTTCAGGGTAATAAGTCAAAAATTTTCCTTATTTTGGGGCAAAAAAGACAGAAATTCCTTTTGTTTTGGGGGAAAAGAAAGAAATTCCACTTATTTAGAGGCAAAAAGGCAGAAATTCCCCTTATTTTGGAAAAAAAAAATTAAAAATATCCCTTTTTTATGGCAAAAAATTATGCATTCCTCTTATTTTAGGGCAAAAAGGCAGAAATTCTCCGTATTTTGGAGTAAAATTGCAGAAATTCCCCTAATTTTGGCGCAAAAAGCCGAAGTTCCCTTTATTTTGGGGCAAAAATCCGAAATTCCTCTTATTTTGTGGCAAAATTCCAGAAATTTCCTTTATTTAGGGGCAAAATTGCAGGAATTTACCTTATTTGGGGCAAAATTGCAGAAATTTCTATTATTTGGGGCAAAATTGCAGAAATTTCACTTATTTTCATGTAAAAAGGCTGAAATTTCTTTTATTTTGGAACAAAAAGGGAGAAATTCCCCTTATTTTGGGGCAAAATTGCAGAAATTTCACTTATTTTGGGGCAAAATTGCAGAAATTTCACTTATTTTGGGGGAAAAGGGCAGAAATTCCAAATATTTTGTTGCAAAAATTCAGAAATTCTACTTATTTTGAGGTAAAAAGGCTGAAATTCCCCTTATTTGGGGGCATAAAAGCAGAAATTTTCCTTATTTTGGGGCAAAATTGCAGAAATTTCACTTATTTAAGGGTAATAAGTGAGAAATTTTAAATATTTTGGGGCAAAAAAGACAAAAATATCCTTTGTTTTGAGAGAAAAAGACAGAAATTCCACTTATTTAGAGGCAAAAATGCAGAAATTCCCCTTATTTTGGAGCAAAAATGAAGAAATTTCACTTTTTTATGGCAAAACAGTATGCATTCTTTATATTTTCGGGCAAAAAGGCAGAAATTCCCCGTATTTTGGAGCAAAATTGCAGAAATTCCCCTAATTGTGGGGCAAGAAGACAGAAATTCTCTTTATTTTGGGGGAAAACTCAGAAATTCCACTTATTTTGGGGCAGAATTCTAGAAATTCTTCTTATTTTGGGGCAAAACTCAGAAATTCCACTTATTTTGCGGCAAAATTCCAGAAATTTCCCTTATTTTGGAGCAAAATTGAAGAAATTTCACTTATTTTGGGGCAGAATTGCAGAAATTTCACTTATTTCAGAAAATAAAACCAGAAATTTTCCGTATTTTGGAGCAAAATGGCAGAAATTCTTAATATTTTGTGGCAAAAATGCAGAAATACCCCTTATTTTGAGGTAAAAATGCTGAAACTCCCTTTATTTGTGGGCAAAAAGGCAGAAATTTCCGTTATTTTGGGGCAAAAAGACAGAAATTCCCCTTATTTTGTGGCAAAAAGGCAGAAATTTCTTTGATTTTGGGGCAAAATTGCAGAAATTTCACTTATTTCAGGGCATAACTCAAAAATTCCTTTTATTTTGGGGCAAAATTCCAGAAGTTTCACTTATTTCAGGGTAATAAGTCAGAAATTTTCCTTATTTTGGGGCAAAAAAGACAGAAATTCCTTTTGTTTTGGGGGAAAAGAAAGAAATTCCACTTATTTAGAGGCAAAAAGGCAGAAATTCCCCTTATTTTGGAAAAAAAATGAAAAATTTCCTTTTTTTATGGCAAAAAATTATGCATTCCTCTTATTTTAGGGCAAAAAGGCAGATATTCTCCATATTTTGGAGTAAAATTGCAGAAATTCCCCTAATTTTGGGGCAAAAAGCCGAAGTTCCCTAAATTTTGGGGCAAAAATCCGAAATTCCTCTTATTTTGTGGCAAAATTTCCTTTATTTAGGGGCAAAATTGCAGGAATTTACCTTATTTGGGGCAAAATTGCAGAAATTTCCCTTATTTGGGGCAAAATTGCAGAAATTTCACTTATTTTAATGTAAAAAGGCTGAAATTTCTTTTATTATGGAACAAAAAGGGAGAAATTCCCCTTATTTTGGGGCAAAATTGCAGAAATTTCACTTATTTTGGGGCAAAATTGCAGAAATTTCACTTATTTTGGGGGAAAAGGGCAGAAATTCCAAATATTTTGTTGCAAAAATTCAGAAATTCTCCTTATTTTGAGGTAAAAAGGCTGAAATTCCCGTTATTTAGGGGCAAAAAAGCAGAAATTTTCCTTATTTTGGGGCAAAATTGCAGAAATTTCACTTATTTCAGGGTAATAAGTCAGAAATTTTTCTTATTTTGGAGCAAAAAAGACCGAAATATCCTTTGTTTTGGGAGAAAAAGACAGAAATTCCACTTATTTAGAGGCAAAAATGCAGAAATTCCCCTTATTTTGGAGCAAAAATGAAGAAATTTCACTTTTTTATGGCAAAACGGTATGCATTCTTTGTATTTTCGGGCAAAAAGGCAGAAATTCCTCGTATTTTGGAGCAAAGTTGCAGAAATTCCCCTAATTGTGGGGCAAAAAGATAGAAATTCCCTATATGTTGGGGCAAAATGACAGAAATTCTCCTTATTTTGGGGCAAAACTCAGAAATTCCACTTATTTTGGAGCAAAATTCCCAAAATTTCCCTTATTTAGGGGCAAAATTGCAGAAATTTTACTTTTTTTGGGGCAAAATTGCAGAAATTATACTTATTTCCGGGAAAAAAGGCAGAAATTTTCCTATTTTGGGGCAAAAAGGCAGAAATTCCTAATATTTTGTGGCAAAAATGAAGAAATTCCCCTTATTTTGAAGTAAAAAGGCTGAAATTTTCCTTATTTGGGGGCAAAAAGGCAGAAATTTCCCTTATTTTGGGGCAAAATTTCAGAAATTTCACTTATTTCAGGGTAATAAGTCAGAAATTTTTCTTATTTTGGGGCAAAAAAGACAGAAATATCCTTTGTTTTGGGGGAAAAAGACAGAAATTCCACTTATTTAGAAGCAAAAAGGCAGAAATTTCCCTTATTTTGGAGCAAAAATGAAGAAATTTCCCTTTTTTATGGCAAAAAGGTATGCATTCCCCTTATTTTCGGGCAAAAAGGCAAAAATTCCCCGTATTTTGGAGCAAAATAGCAGAAATTCCCTTAATTTTGGGTCAAAAGGCAGAAATTCCCTTTATTTTGGGGTAAAAATCAGAAATTCCCCTTATTTTGGGGGAAAAATTCCAGAAATTTTCTTTATTTTAGGGCAAAATTGCAGGAATTTACCTTATTTTGGGGCAAAATTGCAGAAATTTCTCTTATTCGGTCAAAATTGCAGAAATTTCACTTATTTTCAAGTAAAAAGGCTGGAGTTTCCTTTATTTTGGGGCAAAAAAAGAGAAATACCCCTTATTTTGGGCAAAATTGCAGAAATTTCCCTTATTTTGGGGCAAAAAGGCAGAAATTCCTTATATTTTGGGGCAAAAAAGCAGAAATTCTCCTTATGTGTCGGTAATCAGGCTGAAATTCCCTTTATTTTGGGGCAGAAAGGCAGAAATTCCCCTTATTTTGGGGTAAAATTGCAGAAATTTCAAATATTTCAGGGCAAAATGGCAGAAATTCCCCTTATTTTGGGGCAAAAATAAAATCCCTAATTTTTGGCTAAAATTAAAGAAATTACACTTATTTCGGGACAAAAAAACAGAAATTCCACTTAATTTCGGGCATAAAGGCAGAAATGACCCGTATTTTGGAGCAAAATTGCAGAAATTCCCCTAATATTGGTGCAAAAATGTAGAAATTCTCTTTATTTTGGGGCAAAAAGGCAGAAATTCTCCTTATTTTGGTGCAAAAAGGCTGAAATTCTTCTTATTTTGAGGTAAAATGCTGAAATTCTCCATATTTTGGGGCAAAAAGGCAGAAATTCCCTTCATTCTGTGGCAAAAAGGCTGAAATTCCCCTTATTTGGTGGCAAAATAGCAGAAATTTTCCTTATTTTGGGGCAAAAAGACAAAAATTCCCCTTATTTTGTGGCAAAAAGGCAGAAATTTCTTTTATTTTAGGGCAAAATTGCAGAAATTTAACTTATTTCAGGGCATAATTCAAAAATTCCTTTTATTTTGGGGCAAAAGACAGAAATTCCGTTTATTTTTGGGTAAAAAGGCAGAAATTTCACTTATTTTGAGGTAAAAAGGCAGAAATTCCTCTTATTTTGGAGCAAAAATGAAGAAATTTCCCTTTTTTTTGGCAAAAGGTACATTCCCCTTATTTTCAGGCAAAAAAAGAGAAATTCCCCGTATTTTGGAGCAAAACTGCAGAAATTCCCCTAATTGTGGGGCAAAAATGCAGAAATTCCCTATATGTTGGGGCAAAAATACAGAAATTGTCTTTAATTTGCGGGAAAACTCAGAAATTCCACTTATTTTGAGGCAAAATTCCAGAAATTCTCCTTATTTTGGGGCAAAACTCAGAAATTCCACTTATTTTGGGGCAAAAGTCCAGAAATTTCCTTTATTTTGGGGCAAAATTGCAGAAATTTCACTTATTTTCGGGCAGAATTGCAGAAAATTCACTTATTTCAGGGAAAAAAACCAGAAATTTTCTGTATTTTGTAGCAAAATGGCAGAAATTCTTAATATTTTGTGGCAAAAATGCAGAAATTCCCCTTATTTTGAGGTAAAAATGCTGAAACTCCCCTTATTTGGGGGAAAAAAGGCAGAAATTTCCATTATTTTGGGGCAAAAAGGCAGAAATTTCTTTTATTTTGGGGCAAAATTGCAGAAATTTCACTTATTTCAGGGCATAACTCAAAAATTCCTTTTATTTTGGGAAAAACAAACAGAAATTCCGTTTATTTTTGGGTAAAAAGGCAGAAATTTCCCTTGTTTTGGGGCAAAATTGCAGAAATTTCACTTATTTCAGGGTAATAAGTGAGAAATTTTTCATATTTTGGGGCAAAAAAGACAAAAATATCCTTTGTTTTGAAAGAAAAAGACAGAAATTACACTTATTTAGAGGCAAAAATGCAGAAATTCCCCTTATTTTGGAGCAAAAATGAAGAAATTTCACTTTTTTATGGCAAAACGGTATGCATTCTTTATATTTTCGGGCAAAAAGGCAGAAATTCCCCGTATTTTGGAGCAAAATTGCAGAAATTCCCCTAATTGTGGGGCAAGAAGACAGAAATTCTCTTTATTTTGGGGGAAAACTCAGAAATTCCACTTATTTTGGGGCAAAATTCCAGAAATTTCCTTTATTTTGGGGGCAAAATTGCAGGAATTTACCTGATTTTGGGGCAAAATTGCAGAAATTTCCCTTATTTGGGGCAAAATTGCAGAAATTTCACTTATTTTCATGTCAAAAGGCTGAAATTTCTTTTATTTTGGAACAAAAAAAAAGGAGAAATTTCCCTTATTTTAGGGCAAAATTGCAGAAATTTCCCTTATTTTGGGGCAAAATTGCAGAAATTTCACTTATTTTGCGGCAAAATTGCAGAAATTTCACAAATTTCAGGAAAAAAAGGCAGAACTTTTCCTTATTTTGGGGCAAAAAGAAAGAAATTCCAAATATTTTGTGGCAAAAATTCAGAAATTCCACTTATTTTGAAGTAAAAAAGCTGAAATTCCCCTTATTTGGGGGCAAAAAGCAGAAATTTTCCTTATTTTGGGGCAAAATTGCAGAAATTTCACTTATTTCAGGGTAATAATTCAAAAATTTTCCTTATTTTGGGGCAAAAACATCAGAAATTTCCTTTGTTTTGGGGGAAAAAGACAGAAATTCCACTTATTTAGATGCAAAAAGGCAGAAATTTCCCTTATTTTGGAGCAAAAATGAAGAAATTTCCCTTTTTTATGGCATAAAGGTATGCATTCCCCTTATTTTCGGGCAAAAAGGCAAAAATTCCCCATATTTTGGAGCAAAATAGCAGAAATTCCCTTAATTTTGGGTCAAAAGGCAGAAATTCCCTTTATTTTGGGGTAAAAATCAGAAATTCCCCTTATTTTGGGGGAAAAATTCCAGAAATTTTCTTTATTTTGGGGCAAAATTGCAGGAATTTACCTTATTTTGGGGCAAAATTGCAGAAATTTCTCTTATTCGGTCAAAATTGCAGAAATTTCACTTATTTTCAAGTAAAAAGGCTGGAGTTTCCTTTATTTTGGGGCAAAAAAAGAGAAATACCCCTTATTTTGGGCAAAATTGCAGAAATTTCCCTTATTTTGGGGCAAAAAGGCAGAAATTCCTTATATTTTGGGGCAAAAAAGCAGAAATTCTCCTTATGTGTCGGTAATCAGGCTGAAATTCCCTTTATTGGGGCAGAAAGGCAGAAATTCCCCTTATTTTGTGGTAAAATTGCAGAAATTTCAAATATTTCAGGGCAAAATGGCAGAAATTCCCCTTATTTTGGGGCAAAAATGAAATCCCTAATTTTTGGCTAAAATTAAAGAAATTACACTTATTTCGGGACAAAAAAACAGAAATTCCATTAATTTCGGGCATAAAGGCAGAAATGACCCGTATTTTGGAGCAAAATTGCAGAAATTCCCCTAATATTGGTGCAAAAATGTAGAAATTCTCTTTATTTTGGGGCAAAAAGGCAGAAATTCTCCTTATTTTGGTGCAAAAAGGCTGAAATTCTTCTTATTTTGAGGTAAAATGCTGAAATTCTCCATATTTTGGGGCAAAAAGGCAGAAATTCCCTTCATTCTGTGGCAAAAAGGCTGAAATTCCCCTTATTTGGTGGCAAAATAGCAGAAATTTTCCTTATTTTGGGGCAAAAAGACAAAAATTCCCCTTATTTTGTGGCAAAAAGGCAGAAATTTCTTTTATTTTAGGGCAAAATTGCAGAAATTTAACTTATTTCAGGGCATAATTCAAAAATTCCTTTTATTTTGGGGCAAAAGACAGAAATTCCGTTTATTTTTGGGTAAAAAGGCAGAAATTTCACTTATTTTGAGGTAAAAAGGCAGAAATTCCTCTTATTTTGGAGCAAAAATGAAGAAATTTCCCTTTTTTTTGGCAAAAGGTACATTCCCCTTATTTTCAGGCAAAAAAAGAGAAATTCCCCGTATTTTGGAGCAAAACTGCAGAAATTCCCCTAATTGTGGGGCAAAAATGCAGAAATTCCCTATATGTTGGGGCAAAAATACAGAAATTGTCTTTAATTTGCGGGAAAACTCAGAAATTCCACTTATTTTGAGGCAAAATTCCAGAAATTCTCCTTATTTTGGGGCAAAACTCAGAAATTCCACTTATTTTGGGGCAAAAGTCCAGAAATTTCCTTTATTTTGGGGCAAAATTGCAGAAATTTCACTTATTTTCGGGCAGAATTGCAGAAAATTCACTTATTTCAGGGAAAAAAACCAGAAATTTTCTGTATTTTGTAGCAAAATGGCAGAAATTCTTAATATTTTGTGGCAAAAATGCAGAAATTCCCCTTATTTTGAGGTAAAAATGCTGAAACTCCCCTTATTTGGGGGAAAAAAGGCAGAAATTTCCATTATTTTGGGGCAAAAAGGCAGAAATTTCTTTTATTTTGGGGCAAAATTGCAGAAATTTCACTTATTTCAGGGCATAACTCAAAAATTCCTTTTATTTTGGGAAAAACAAACAGAAATTCCGTTTATTTTTGGGTAAAAAGGCAGAAATTTCCCTTGTTTTGGGGCAAAATTGCAGAAATTTCACTTATTTCAGGGTAATAAGTGAGAAATTTTTCATATTTTGGGGCAAAAAAGACAAAAATATCCTTTGTTTTGGGAGAAAAAGACAGAAATTCCACTTATTTAGAGGCAAAAATGCAGAAATTCCCCTTATTTTGGAGCAAAAATGAAGAAATTTCACTTTTTTATGGCAAAACGGTATGCATTCTTTATATTTTCGGGCAAAAAGGCAGAAATTCCCCGTATTTTGGAGCAAAATTGCAGAAATTCCCCTAATTGTGGGGCAAGAAGACAGAAATTCTCTTTATTTTGGGGGAAAACTCAGAAATTCCACTTATTTTGGGGCAAAATTCCAGAAATTTCCTTTATTTTGGGGCAAAATTGCAGGAATTTACCTGATTTTGGGGCAAAATTGCAGAAATTTCCCTTATTTGGGGCAAAATTGCAGAAATTTCACTTATTTTCATGTCAAAAGGCTGAAATTTCTTTTATTTTGGAACAAAAAAAAAAGGAGAAATTTCCCTTATTTTAGGGCAAAATTGCAGAAATTTCCCTTATTTTGGGGCAAAATTGCAGAAATTTCACTTATTTTGCGGCAAAATTGCAGAAATTTCACAAATTTCAGGAAAAAAAGGCAGAACTTTTCCTTATTTTGGGGCAAAAAGAAAGAAATTCCAAATATTTTGTGGCAAAAATTCAGAAATTCCACTTATTTTGAAGTAAAAAAGCTGAAATTCCCCTTATTTGGGGGCAAAAAGCAGAAATTTTCCTTATTTTGGGGCAAAATTGCAGAAATTTCACTTATTTCAGGGTAATAATTCAAAAATTTTCCTTATTTTGGGGCAAAAACATCAGAAATTTCCTTTGTTTTGGGGGAAAAATACAGAAATTCCACTTATTTAGATGCAAAAAGGCAGAAATTCCCCTTATTTTGGAGCAAAAATGAAGAAATTTCACTTTTTTGTGGCAAAAGGTATGCATTCCACTTATTTTCAGGCAAAAAAGCAGAAATTCCCCGTATTTTAGAGCAAAACTGCACAAATTCCCCTAATTGTGGGGCAAAAATGCAGAAATTCCCTATATGTTGGGGCAAAAAGACAGAAATTCTCTTTATTTTGTTGGAAAACTCAGAAATTCCACTTATTTTGGGGCAAAATTCCAGAAATTCTCCTTATTTTGGGGCAAAACTCAGAAATTTCATTTATTTTGGGGCAAAATTCCAGAAATTTCTATTATTTTGGGGCAAAATTGCAGAAATTTCACTTATTTTGGGGCAGAATTGCCGAAAATTCACTTATTTCAGAGAAAAAAAACAGAAATTTTTCGTATTTTGAAGCAAAATGGCAGAAATTGTTAATATTTTGTGGCAAAAATGCAGAAATTCCCCTTATTTTGAGGTAAAAATGCTGAAACTCCCCTTATTTGGGGCAAAAAAGCAGAAATTTCCGTTATTTTGGGGCAAAAAGACAGAAATTCCCCTTATTTTGTGGCAAAAAGGCAGAAATTTCTTTTATTTTGGGGCAAAATTGCAGAAATTTCACTTATTTCAGGGCATAACTCAAAAATTCCTTTTATTTTGGGGCAAAAAGACAGAAATTCCGTTTATTTTTGGGTAAAAAGGCAGAAATTTCCTTTACTTTGGGGCAAAATTGCAGAAGTTTCACTTATTTCAGTGTAATAAGTCAGAAATTTTCCTTATTTTGGGGCAAAAAATACAGAAATTCCTTTTGTTTTGGGGGAAACAGACAGAAATTCCACTTATTTAGATGCAAAAAGGCAGAAATTTCCTTTATTTTGGAGAAAAAATGAAGAAATTTCCCTTTTTTATGGCAAAAAGGTATGCATTCCCCATATTTTAGGGCAAAAAGGCAGAAATTCCCTGTATTTTGGAGTAAAATTGCAGAAAATCCCCTAATTTTGGGGCAAAAAGCCGAAGTTCCCTTTATTTTGGGGCAAAAATCCGAAATTCCCCTTATTTTTGGCAAAATTCCAGAAATTTCCTTTATTTAGGGGCAAAATTGCAGCAATTCACCTTATTTGGGGCAAAATTGCAGAAATTTCCCTTATTTGGGGCAAAATTGCAGAAATTTCACTTATTTTCATGTAAAAAGGCTGAAATTTCTTTTATTTTAGAACAAAAAGGGAGAAATTCCCCTTATTTTGAGGCAAAATTGCAGAAATTTCACTTATTTTGGGGCAAAATTGCAGAAATTTTACTTATTTTGGGGATAAAAGGCAGAAATTTCAAATATTTTGTGGCAAAAATTCAGAAATTCACCTTATTTTGAGGTAAAAAGGCTGAAATTCCCCTTATTTGGGGGCAAAAAAGCAGAAATTTTTCTTATTTTGGGGCAAAATTGCAGATATTTCACTTATTTCAGGGTAATAAGTCACAAATTTTCCTTATTTTGGGGCAAAAAAGACAGAAATTCCCTTTGTTTTGGGGGAAAAAGACAGAAATTTCACTTATTTAGAGGCAAAATGCAGAAATTCCCTTTATTTTGGAGCAAAAATGAAGAAATTTCACTTTTTTATGGCAAAACGTTATGCATTCTTTATATTTTCGGGCAAAAAGGCTTAAATTCCCTGTATTTTGGAGCAAAATTGCAGAAATTCCCCTAATTGTGGGGCAAAAAGGTAGAAATTCCCTATATGTTGGTGCAAAAAAACAGAAATTCTCTTTATTTTTGGGCAAAACTCAGTAATACCACTTATTTTGGGGCAAATTTCCAGGAATTTTTCTTATTTAGGGGCAAAATTGCAGAAAATTTACTTATTTTGGGGCAAAATTGCAGAAATTTCACTTATTTCAGGGAAAAAAGGCAGAAATTTTCTTTATTTTGGGGCAAAAAGGCAGAAATTCCTAATATGTTGTGGCAAAAATGCAGAAATTCTTTTTATTTTGAGGCAAAAAGGCTGAAATTCCCCTTATTTGGGGGCAAAAAGGCAGAAATTTCCCTTATTTTGGGGCAAAATTGAAGAAATTTCACTTATTTCAGGGTAAAAAGTCAGAAATTCCCCTTATTTTAGGGCAAAAAAGACATAAATTCCATTTGTTTTGGGGGAAAAAGACAGAAATTCCACTTATTTAGAGGCAAAAAGGCAGAAATTCCCTTTATTTTGGAGCAAAAATGAAGAAATTTCCCCTTTTTATGGCAAAAAGCTATGCATTCCCCTTATTTTCGGGCAAAAAGGCAGAAATTTATCATATTTTGGAGCAAAATAGCAGAAATTCCCCTAATTTTGGGTCAAAAGGCAGAAATTTCCTTTATTTTGGGGTAAAAATCAGAAATTCCCCTTATTTTTGGGTAAAATTCCAGAAATTTTCGTTATTTTGGGGCAAAATTGCAGGAATTTACCTTATTTTGGTCAAAATTGCAGAAAGATCTCTTATTTGGGGCAAAATTGCAGAAATTTCACTTATTTTCAAGTAAAATGGCTGGAGTTTCCTATATTTTGGGGCAAAAAAAAAGAAATACCCCTTATTTTGGGGCAAAATTGCAGACATTTCCCATATTTTGGGGCAAAAAGGCAGAAATTCCTTCTATTTTGTGGCAAAAAGCAGAAATTCCCCTTATTTTGAGGTAATAAGGCTGAAATTCCCATTATTTTGGGGCAAAAAGGCAGAAATTCCTCTTATTTTGGGGTAAAATTGCAGAAATTTCACTTATTTCGGGACAAAAAGGAAGAAATTCCACTTAATTTCGGGCAAATAGGCAAAAATGACCCGCATTTTGGAGCAAAATTGCAGAAATTCCCCTAATATTGGTGCAAAAATGCAGAAATTCCCTTTCTTTTGGGGCAAAAAGGCAGAAATTCTCCATATTTTAGTGCAAAAAGGCTGAAATTCCCCTTATTTTGAGGTAAAATGCTGAAATTCGCTATATTTTGGGGCAAAAGGCAGAAATTCTCCTCATTTTGGGGCAAAAAGCCACAAATTTCCCTTATTTTCGGGCAAAATTGCAGAAATTTCATTTATTTCAGGTTAAAAAGTCAGAAATTCCCCTTATTTTGGGGCAAAAAGCAGAAATTTCTTTTATTATGGTACAAAATTGAAGAAATTTTCCTTATTTTGAAACAAATAGGCAGAAATTCCCCATATTTTGGGGCAAAAGGCAGAAATCCTTCTTTTTTTGAGGTAAAATGCAGAAATTCCCCTTTATTTAGAGGTAAAATGCAGAAATTCCCCAAATGTTGGGGACAAATGAAGAAATTTCCTATATTTTGGGGCTAAAAGGCAGAAATTCCCCGTATTTTGAAGCAAAATTGCAGAAATTTTCATAATTTTCAGGCAAAAAAACAGAAATTCTTTTTTTGGGGGGGCAAAAAGACAGAAAATCTCCTTTTTTCGGGGGCAAAAATGTCAGAAATTCCCATATTTTGGGGCAAAATTGCAGAAATTTCCTTTACATTGGGGCAAAATTGCAGAAATTTCCTTTAGTTCGGGGCAAAATTGCAGAAATTTCCCTTATTTCGTGGCAAAATTGCAGAAATTTCACTTATTTTAGAAAAAAGGCAGAAATTTTCTTATTTTGGGGCAAAAAGGCAGAAATTCATTTATTTTGGTACGAAATTGCAGAAATAATTCTTATTTTGGGGCAAAAAGGCAGAAATTCCCCATATTTTGGGGCAAAAGGGCAGAAATTCCTCTTATTTTGAGGTAAAAAGGCTGAAATTCCCCTTATTTTCGGGCAAAAAGTCAGAAATTCCTCTTATGTTGGGGCAAAAGACAGAAATTTCGTTTATTTTTGGGGAAAAGGCAGAAATTGCACTTATTTTGAGTCAAAAAGGCGGAAAATCCCCTTATTTTGGGGCAAAAATTAAGAAATTTCCCTTTTTTATGGCAAAAAGGTATACATTCCCTTTATTTTCGGGCAAAAAGGCAGAACTTTTCCGTATTTTGGAGCAAAATTGCAGAAATTCCTCTAATTTTAGGGCAAAAAGGCAGAAATTCCCCTTATTTTGGGGTAAAACTGCCGAAATTTCACTTATTTCGCGGCAAAATGGCAGAAATTCCCTTTATTCTCGGCTAAAAAGGCAAAAAATCTCCGTATTCTGGAGCAAAATTACAGTAATTCAACTAAATTTGGGATAAAAAAATACAGAAATTTCTTTATTTTGGGACAAAAAGGCATAAATTCTTCTTATTTTAGGGCAAAATTGTAGAAATTTCCTTTATTTGTTGGCAAAATTGCAGAAATTTCCCTTATTTGAAGGCAAAAAACAGAAATTACCCTTAATTTGGAGAAAAATTGCAGAAATTTCCCATATTATTGGGAAAAATTGCAGAAATTTCCCTTAATTAGGGCAAAATTGCAGAAATTTCACTTACTTCAAAGAAAAAAAGCAAAAATTTTTCTTATTTTGGGGCAAAAAGAAAAAAAAATTCCTATTATTTTGGGGCAAAAAGGCAGAAATTCACCTTATTTTTGGGTAAAATTGCAGAAATTTCACATATTTCAGGGCAAAAAGGCAGAAATTTTTCTTATTTTGGGGCAAAATTGCAGAAATTTCACTTATTTCAGGGTAATAAGTCAGAAATTTTTCTTATTTTGGGGCAAAAAAGACAGAAATTCCCTTTGTTTCAGGGAAAAAAGATTGAAATTCCACTTATTTAGAGGCAAAAAGGCAGAAATTCCCCTTATTTTGGAGCAAAATGAAGAAATTTCCCTTTTTAATGGCAAAAAGGTATGCATTCCCATTATTTTCGGACAAAAAGGCAGAAATTCCCCGTATTTTGGAGCAAAATTGTCAAAATTCCCCTAGTTGTGGGGCAAAAATGCAGAAATTCTCTATATGTTGGGGCAAAAAAAAGAAATTCTCTTTATTTTGGGGCAAAACTCAGAAATTCCACTTATTTTGTGGCAAAATTCCAGAAATTTCCCTTATTTTGGGGCAAAATTGCAGAAATTTCACTTATTTTGGGGCAAAATTGCAGAAATTTCACTTATTTCAGAGAAAAAATGCCGAAATTTTTTTTATTTTGAGGCCAAAAGGCAGAAATTCCTAATATTTTGTGCCAAAATTCAGAAATTCTCCTTATTTTGAGGGAAAAAGGATGAAATTCCCCTTATTTGGGGGCAAAAAGGCAAAAATTTTTCTTATTTTGGGGCAAAATTGCAGAAATTTCAATTATTTCAGGGTAATAAGTCAGAAATTCCCCTTAATTGGGGCAAAAAAGACAGAAATTCTATTTATTTTGGGGGAAAAAGACAGAAATTCCACTTATTTAGAGGCAAAAAGGCAGAAATTCTTCTTATTTTCGAGCAAAAATGAAGAAATTTTCCTTTTTTATGGCAAAAAGGTATGCATTCCACTTATTTTCGGTCAAAAAGGCAGAAATTCCCCGTATTTTGGAGCAAAATTGCAGAAATTCCCCTAATTTTGGGGCAAAAGGCAGAAATTATTTATATTTTGGGGCAAAAATCAGAAATTCCCCTTAATTTGGGGCATAATTCTAGAAATTTCCTTCATTTTTAAGCAAAATTGCAGGAATTTACCTGATTTTGGGGCAAAATTGCAGAAATTTCCCTTATTTGTGGTAAAATTGCAGAAATTTCACATATTTTCAGGTAAAAAGGCTGAAATTTCCTTTATTTTGAGGCAAAAAGGGAGAAATTCCCCTTATTTGGGGCAAAATTGCAGAAAATTTCCTTATTTTGGAGCAAAAAGGCAGAAATTTCTTATATTTTGGGAAAAAAGGCAGAAATTCCCTTTATTTTGAGGTAATAAGGCTGAAATTCCCCTTATTTTGGGGCAAAAATGCAGAAATTACCTTTATTTTGGGGTAAAATTGCAGAAATTTCAAATATTTCAGGGCAAAATGGCAGAAATTCCCCTTATTTTGGGGCAGAAAGATGAAATCCCTAATTTTTGGCTAAAATTGAAGAAATTTCACTTATTTTGGGACAAAAAGGCAGAAATTCCACTTAATTTCGGGCATAAAGGCAGAAATGACCCGTATTTTGGAGCAAAATTGCAGAAATTCCCCTAATTTTTGGGCACAAAGGCAAAAATTCCCCTTATTTTGGGGTAAAACTTCAGAAATTTTACTTATTTCACGACAAAATGGCAGAAAATCCCCGTATTTTCGGCAAAAAATGCAGAAAATCTCCGTATTTTGGAGCAAAATTGCAGAAATTCACCTAATTTTGGGGTAAAAAATACAGTAATTTTCTTTATTTTGTGGCAAAAAGACAGAAATTCTCCTTATTTTGGGGCAAAAGGCAGAAATTCCCCTTATTTTGGGGCAAAATTGCAGAAATTTCCCTTATAGGGAAAAATTGCAGAAATTTCCCTTATTTTAGGGCAAAATTGCAGAAATTTCACTTATTTCAGAGAAAAAAAGCAAATTTTTTTTTATTTAGGGGCAAAAAGGCAGAAATTAAACTTATTTTAGGGCAAAACTCAGAAATTCCACTAATTTTGGGGCAAAATTCCAGAAATTTCCCTTTTTTGGGGCAAAATTGCAGAAATTTCACTTACTATGGGGCAAAATTGCAGAAATTTAACTTATTTAAGAGAAAAAAGGCAGAAATTTTCCTTATTTTGGGGCAAAAAGGCAGAAATTCCTAATATTTTGTGGCAAAAATGCAGAAATTTTTCTTATTTTGATGTATAAAGGCTGAAATTCCCAATTATTTGGCGGCAAAAAGGCAGAAATTTCCCTTATATTGGGGCAAAATTGCAGAAATTTCACTTATTTCAGGGTAATAAGTCAGAAATTCCCCTTATTTTGGGGCAAAAAAGACAGAAATTCCCTTTGTTTTGGGGGAAAAGACAAAAATTCCACTTATTTAGAGGCAAAAAGTCAGAAATTCCCCATATTTTGGAGCAAAAATGAAGAAATTTCACTTTTTTATGGCAAAAAGGTATGCATTCCCCTTATTTTCGGGCAAAAAGGCAGAAATTCCCCGTATTTTGGAGCAAAATTGCAGAAATTCCTCTAATTTTGGGGCAAACGCAGAAATTCCCATTATTTTGGGGCAAAAATCATAAATTCCCTTTATTTTGAGGCAAAATTCCAGAAATCTCCTTTATTTTGGGGCAAAATTGCAGGAATTTACCTTATTTTGGGGCAAAATTGCAGAAATTTTCCTTATTTGTTCAAAATTGCAGAAATTTCAATTATTTTAAAGTAAAAAGGATGAAATTTACTTTGGGGCAAAAAGGGAGAAATACCCCTTATTTTGGGGCAAAATTGCAGAAATTTTTTTTTATTTTGGGGCAAAAAGGCAGAAATTCCTTATATTTTGGGGCAAAAAGGCAGAAATTCCTTTTATTTTGAGGTAATAATGCTGAAATTCTTATTATTTTGGGGCAAAAAGGCAGAAATTCCCTTTATTTTGGGGTAAAATTGCAGAAATTTCAAATATTTCAGGGCAAAATGGCAGAAATTCCCCTTATATTGGGGCAAAAAGATGGAATCCCTAAATATTGGCTAAAATTGAAGAAATTTTACTTATTTCGGGACAAAAAGGCAAAAATTCCACTTAAGTTCGATCAAAAAGGCAGAAATGACCCGTATTTTGGAGCAAAATTGCAGAAATTCACCTAATATTGTTGCAAAAATGCAGAAATTCCTTTTATTTTTGGGCAAAAAGGTAGAAATTCTCCATATTTTGGTGCAAAAAGACTGAAATTCCTCTTCTTTTAAGGTAAAATGATGAAATTCCCCATATTTTGGGGCAAAAGGCAGAAATTCCCCTCATTTTTGGGCAAAAAGGCACAAATTTTTCTTATTTTCGGGCAAAATTGTAGAAATTTCATTTATTTCAGGGTAAAAAGTCAGAAATTCCCTTTATTTTGGGGCAAAAACCATAAATTTCTTTTATTATGGTACAAAATTGTAGAAACTTTTTTTTATTTTGGTACAAAAAGGCAGAAATTCGCCATATTTTGGGGCAACAGGCAGAAATTCTTCTTATTTTGAGGTAAAATGCAGAAATTCTCCTTATTTAGAGGTAAAATGCAGAAATTCCCCAAATATTGGGGAAAAATGCAGAAATTCCCTTTATTTTGGGGCTAAAAGGCAGAAATTCCCCGTATTTTGAAGCAAAATTGCAGAAATTCTCATAATTTTCAGGCAAAAAGGCAGAAATTCTCTTTATTTTGGGGCAAAAAGACAGAAAATCTCCTTTTTTCGGGGGTAAAAATCAGAAATTCCCCTTATTTTGGGGCAAAATTGCAGAATTTTTTTTTACATTTGGGCAAAATTGCAGAAATTTCCCTTATTTTGGGGCAAAATTGCAGAAATTTCACTTATTTCAGAAAAAAGGCAGAAATTTTCTTATTTTGGGGAAAAAAGGCAGAAATTTATTTATTTTGGTACAAAATTGCAGAAATTATTCTTATTTTGGGGCAAAAAGGCAGAAATTACCCATATTTTGGGGCAAAAAGGCAGAAATTCCCCTTATTTTGAGGTAAATAGGCTGAAATTCCTTTTATTTTCGGGCAAAAAGTCAGAAATTCCCCTTATGTTGGGGCAAAAAGACAGAAATTTGGTTTATATTTGGAGAAAAGGCAGAAATTGCACTTATTTTGAGTCAAAAAGGCGGAAAATCCCCTTATTTTGGGGCAAAAATGAAGAAATTTCCCTTTTTAGGGCAAAAAGGCATAAATTCCCTTTATTTTCGGGCAAAAAGGCAGAAATTCCCCGTATTTTGGAGCAAAATTGCAGAAATTTACCTTATTTTGGGGCAAAATTGCAGAAACTTCCCTTATTTGTTCAAAATTGCAGAAATTTCACTTATTTTAATGTAAAAAGGCTGAAATTCTTTTTATTTTGGGTCAAAAGGCAGAAATTCCCCTTATTTTGGGGCAAAATTGCAGAAATTTCCCTTATTATAGGGAAAAATTGCAGTAATTTTCTTTATTTTAAGGCAAAATTGCAGAAATTTCACTTATTTCAGAAAAAAAAAGCAAAATATTTTTTCATTTTGGGGCAAAAATGCAGAAATTCAACTTATTATAGGGCAAAACTCAGAAATTGCACTTATTTTGGGGCAAAATTCCAGAAATTTCCCTTTTTTGGGGGCAAAATTGCAGAAATTTCACTTACTTTGTGGCAAAATTGCAAAAATTTCACTTATTTCAGAGAAAAAAGGCAGAAATTTTCTTTATTTTGGGGCAAAAAGGCATAAATTCCTAATATTTTGTGGCAAAAATGCAGAAATTCTTCTTATTTTGATGTATAAAGGCTGAAATTCCCAATTATTTGGGGACAAAAAGGCAGAGATTTCCCTTATATTGGGGCAAAATTGCAGAAATTTCACTTATTTCAGGGTAATAAGTCAGAAATTCCTTTTATTTTGGGGCAAAAAAGACAGAAATTCCTTTTGTTTTGGGGGAAAAAGACGAAAATTCCACTTATTTAGAGGCAAAAAGTCAGAAATTCCCCTTATTTTGGAGCAAAAATGAAAAAATTTCCCTCTTTTATGGCAAAAGGTATGCATTCCCCTTATTTTCGGGCAAAAATGCAGAAATTTCTTGTATTTTGGAGCAAAATTGCAGAAATTCCCCTAATTTTGGGGAAATCGCAGAAATTCCCATTATTTTGGGGCAAAAATCATAAATTCCCCTTATTTTGGGGCAAAATTCCAGAAATCTCCTTTATTTTGGGGCAAAATTTCAGGAATTTACCTTATTTTGGGGCAAAATTGCAGAAATTTTCCTTATTTGTTCAAAATTGCAGAAATTTCACTTATTTTAAAGTAAAAAGGCTGAAATTTCCTTTACTTTGGGGCAAAAAGGGAGAAATACCCCTTATTTTGGGGCAAAATTGCAGAAATTTTTTTTTTATTTTGGGGCAAAAAGGCAGAAATTCCTTATATTTTGGGGCAAAAAGGCAGAAATTTCTTTTTATTTTGAGGTAATAAGGCTGAAATTCTTCTTATTTTGGGGCAAAAAGGCAGAAATTCCCCTTATTTTTGGGTAAAATTGCAGAAATTTCAAATATTTAAGGGCAAAATGGCAGAAATTCCCCTTATTTTGGGGCAAAAAGATGAAATCCCTAAATATTGGCTAAAATTGAAATAATTTCACTTATTTCGGGACAAAAAGGCAGAAATTCCACTTAAGTTCAGGCAAAAAGGCAGAAATGACCCGTATTTTGGAGCAAAATTGCAGAAATTCCCCTAATATTGTTGCAAAAATGCAGAAATTCCTTTTATTTTTGGGCAAAAAGGCAGAAATTCTCCATATTTTGGTGCAAAAAGTCTGAAATTCCCCTTATTTTGAGGTAAAATGCTGAAATTCCCCATATTTTGGGGCAAAAGGCAGAAATTCCCCTCATTTTGGGGCAAAAAGGCACGAATTTTTATTATTTTCGGGCAAAATTGTAGAAATTTCATTTATTTCAGGGTAAAAAGTCAGAAATTCCCCTTATTTTGGGGCAAAAAGCAGAAATTTCTTTTATTATGGTACAAAATTGAAGAAATTTTAATTATTTTGGAACAAAAAGGCAGAAATTGCCCATACTTTGGGGCAAAAGGCAGAAATACTTCTTATTTTGAGGTAAAATGCAGAAATTCCCCTTATTCAGAGGTAAAATGCAGAAATTCCCCAAATATTGTGGGAAAATGCAGAAATTCCCTTTATTTTGGGGCTAAAAGGCTGAAATTCCCCGTATTTTGAAGCAAAATTGCAGAAATTCTCATAATTTTCAGGCAAAAAGACAGAAAATCTCCTTTTTTCTGCGGTAAAAATCAGAAATTCCCCTTATTTTGGGGCAAAATTGCAGAAATTATGCTTATTTTGGGGCAAAAAGAAAGAAATTCCCCATATTTTGTGGCAAAAATGCAGAAAATTCCCTTATTTTGAGGCAAAATGTCAGAAATTCCCCTTATTTTCTGGCAAAAAGTCAGAAATTCCCCTTATGTTGGGGCAAAAAGACAGAAATTTGGTTTATTTTTGGAGAAAAGGCAGAAATTGCACTTATTTTGAGTCAAAAAGGCGGAAAATCCCCATATTTTGGGGCAAATATGAAGAAATTTCCCTTTTTTATGGCAAAAAGGCATACATTCCCTTTATTTTCGGGCAAAAAGGCAGAAATTCCCTGTATTTTGGAGCAAAATTGCAGAAATTTACCTTATTTTGGGACAAAATTGCAAAAAACTTCCCTTAATTGTTCAAAATTGCAGAAATTTCACTTTTTTAAAGTAAAAAGGCTGAAATTCTTTTTATTTTGGGGCAAAAGGCAGAAATTCCCCTTATTTTGGGGCAAAATTGCAGAAATTTCCCTTATTATAGGGAAAAATTGCAGAAATTTCCTTTATTTTAGGGCAAAATTGAAGAAATTTCACTTATTTCAGAGAACAAAAGCAAATTTTTTTTATTTTGGGGCAAAAATGCAGAAATTCAACTTATTTTAGGGCAAAACTCAGAAATTGCACTTATTTTGGGGCAAAATTCCAGAAATTTCCCCTTTTTTGGGGCAAAATTGCAAAAATTTCACTTACTTTGGGGCAAAATTGCAGAAATTTCACTTATTTCAGAGAAAAAAGACAGAAATTTTCTTTATTTTGGGGCAAAAAGGCAGAAATTCCTAATATTTTGTGGCAAAAATGCAGAAATTCCCCTTATTTTGATGTATAAAGGCTGAAATTCCCAATTGTTTGGGGGCAAAAAGGCAGAAATTTCCCTTATATTGGGGCAAAATTGCAGAAATTTCACTTATTTCAGGATAATAAGTCAGAAATTCCCCTTATTTTGGGGCAAAAAAGACAGAAATTCCCTTTGTTTTGTGGGAAAAAGACAAAAATTCCACTTATTTAGAGGCAAAAAGTCAGAAATTCTCTTAATTTTGGAGCAAAAATGAAGAAATTTCCCTTTTTTATGGCAAAAAGGTATGCATTCCTCTTATTTTCGGGCAAAAAGGCAGAAATTCCCCGTATTTTGGAGCAAAATTGCAGAAATTCCCCTAATTTTGGGGCAAACGCAGAAATTCCCATTATTTTGGGGCAAAAATCAGAAATTCCCCTCATTTTGGGGTAAAATTCCAGAAATCTCCTTTATTTTGTGGCAAAATTGCAGGAATTTACCTTATTTTGGGGCAAAATTGCAGAAATTTTCCTTATTTGTTCAAAATTGCAGAAATTTCACTTATTTTAAAGTAAAAAGGCTGAAATTTCCTTTACTTTGGGACAAAAAGAAAGAAATACCCCTTATTTTGGGGCAAAATTGCAGAAATTTTTTTTATTTTGGGGCAAAAAGGCAGAAATTCCTTCTATTTTGAGGTAATAAGGCTGAAATTCCTCGTATTTAGGGGCAAAAAGGCAGAAATTCCCCTTATTTTGGGGTAAAATTGCAAAATTTCAAATATTTCAGGGCAAAATGGCAGAAATTCCCATTATTTTGGGGCAAATAGATGAAATCCATAAATATTGGCTAAAATTGAAGAAATTTCACTTATTTCGGGACAAAAATGCAGAAATTCCACTTAAGTTCGGGCAAAAAGGCAGAAATGACCTATAATTTAGAGCAAAATTGCAGAAATTCCCCTAATATTGGTGCAAAACTGCAGAAATTCCTTTTATTTTGGGGCAAAAATGCAGAAATTCTCCATATTTTGGTGCAAAAAGGCTGAAATTCCACTTATTTTGAGGTAAAATGCTGAAATTCCCCATATTTTGGGGCAAAAGGCAGAAATTCCCCTCATTTTGGGGAAAAAGGCATGAATTTTTCTAATTTTCAGGCAAAATTGTAGAAATTTCATTTATTTCAGGGTAAAAAGTCAGAAATTCCCCTTATTTTGGGGCAAAAAGCAGAAATTTCTTTTATTATGGTACAAAATTGAAGAAATTTTCCTTATTTTGGAAAAAAAGGCAAAAATTTCCCATATTTTGGGGCAAAAGGCAGAAATTCTTCTTATTTTGAGGTAAAATGCAGAAATTCCCCTTATTTAGAGGTAAAATGCAGAAATTCCCCAAATATTGTGGGAAAATACAGAAATTCCCTTTATTTTGGGGCTAAAAGGCAGAAATTCCCCATATTTTGAAGCAAAATTTCAGAAATTCTCATAATTTTCAGGCAAAAAGGCAAAAATTCTCTTTATTTTGGGGCAAAAAGACAGAAAATCTCCTTTTTTCGGGGGTGAAAACCAGAAATTTTTCTTATTTTGGGGCAAAATTGCAGAAATTTTTTTTACATTTGGGCAAAATTGCAGAAATGTCCCTTATTTTGGGGCAAAATTGCAGAAATTTCACTTATTTCAGAAAAAAAGCAGAAATTTTCTTATTTTGGGGCAAAAAGGCAGAAATTTATTTATTTTGGTACAAAATTGCAGAAATTATTCTTATTTTGGGGCAAAAAGGCAGAAATTCCCCATATTTTGTGGCAAAAAGGCAGAAATTCCCCTTATTTTGAGGTAAAAGGGCTGAAATTCTCCTTATTTTCGGGCAAATGTCAGAAATTCCCCTTATGTTGGGGCGAAAAGACAGAAATTTCGTTTATTTTTGGGAAAAGGCAGAAATTGCACTTATTTTGAGTCAAAAAGGCGGAAAATCCCATTATTTTGGGGCAAAAATGAAGAAATTTCCCTTTTTTTATGGGAAAAAGGTATACATTTCCTTTATTTTCGGGCAAAAAGTCAGAAATTCTCCGTATTTCGGAGCAAAATTGCAGAAATTCCTCTTATTTTGGTGCAAAAAGGCAGAAATTCTCCTTATTTTGGGGTAAAACTGCAGAAATTTCACTTATTTTGTGGCAAAATGGCAGAAATTCCCATTATTCTCGGCGAAAAAGGCAGAAAATCCCTGTATTTTGGAGCAAAATTGCAGAAATTCACCTAATTTTGGGGTAAAAAATACAGTAATTTTCTTTATTTTGGGACAAAAAGGCAGAAATTCTCCTTATTTTAGGACAAAATTGAAGAAACTTCCTTTATTTGGGGGCAAAATAGCAGAAATTTCCCTTATTTGAAGGCAAAAAACAGAAATTCCCCTTATTTTGGAGGAAAATTGCAGAAATTTCCCTTATTATAGGGAAAAATTGCAGAAATTTCCTTATTTTAGGGCAAAATTGCAGAAATTTCACTTATTTCAGATAAAAAAAGCAAAAATTTTTCTTATTTTAGGGCAAAAAAAAAAAATTCCCATTATTTTGGGGCAAAAAGGCAGAAATTTACCTTTTTTTGGGGTAAAATTGCAGAAATTTCACATATTTCAGGGCAAAAAGGCAGATATTTTTCTTACTTTGGGGCAAAATTGCAGAAATTTCACTTATTTCAGGGTAATAAGTCAGAAATTTTCCTTATTTTGAGGCAAAAAAGACAGAAATTCCCTTTGTTTTGGGGAAAAAAGACTGAAATTCCACTTATTTAGAAAGAAAAAGGCAGAAATTCCCCTTATTTTGAAGCACAAATGAAGAAATTTCCCTTTTTAATGGCAAAAAGGTATGCATTCCCCTTATTTTCGGGCAAAAAGGCAGAAATTCCTCGTATTTTGGATCAAAATTGCAGAAATTCCCCTAGTTGTGGGGCTAAAGGCAGAAATTCACTATATGTTGGGGCAAAAGACAGAAATTCTTCTTAATTGGGGCAAAACTCAGAAATTCCACTTATTTTGGGGCAAAATTCCAGAAATTTCTATTATTTTGGGGCAAAATTGCTGAAATTTCACTTATTTTGGGGCAAAATTGCAGAAATTTCACTTATTTCAGGGAAAAAAGGCAGTAATTTTTTTTATTTTGGGGCCAAAAAGCAGAAATTCCTAATATTTTGTGCCAAAATTCAGAAATTCCCCTTTTTTTGAGGGAAAAAAGGCTGAAATTGCCCTTATTTAAGACTAAAAAGGCAGAAATTTCCCTTATTTTAGGGCAAAATTGCAGAAATTTCACTTATTTCAGGGTAATAAGTCAGAAATTCCCCTTAATTTGGGGCAAAAAAGACAGAAATTTTCTTTGTTTTGGGGGAAAAAGACAGAAATTCCACTTATTTAGAGGCAAAAAGTCAGAAATTCCCCTTATTTTGGAGCAAAAATGAAGAAATTTTCCTTTTTTATGGCAAAAAGGTATGCATTCCCCTTATTTTCGGGCAAAAAGGCAGAAATTCCCCGTATTTTGGAGCAAAATTGCAGAAATTCCTCTAATTTTGGGGCAAACGCAGAAATTCCCATTATTTTGGGGCAAAAATCATAAATTCCCTTTATTTTGAGGCAAAATTCCAGAAATCTCCTTTATTTTGGGGCAAAATTGCAGGAATTTACCTTATTTTGGGGCAAAATTGCAGAAATTTTCCTTATTTGTTCAAAATTGCAGAAATTTCAATTATTTTAAAGTAAAAAGGATGAAATTTACTTTGGGGCAAAAAGGGAGAAATACCCCTTATTTTGGGGCAAAATTGCAGAAATTTTTTTTTATTTTGGGGCAAAAAGGCAGAAATTCCTTATATTTTGGGGCAAAAAGGCAGAAATTCCTTTTATTTTGAGGTAATAATGCTGAAATTCTTATTATTTTGGGGCAAAAAGGCAGAAATTCCCTTTATTTTGGGGTAAAATTGCAGAAATTTCAAATATTTCAGGGCAAAATGGCAGAAATTCCCCTTATATTGGGGCAAAAAGATGGAATCCCTAAATATTGGCTAAAATTGAAGAAATTTTACTTATTTCGGGACAAAAAGGCAAAAATTCCACTTAAGTTCGATCAAAAAGGCAGAAATGACCCGTATTTTGGAGCAAAATTGCAGAAATTCACCTAATATTGTTGCAAAAAATGCAGAAATTCCTTTTATTTTTGGGCAAAAAGGCAGAAATTCTCCATATTTTGGTGCAAAAAGACTGAAATTCCTCTTCTTTTAAGGTAAAATGATGAAATTCCCCATATTTTGGGGCAAAAGGCAGAAATTCCCCTCATTTTTGGGCAAAAAGGCACAAATTTTTCTTATTTTCGGGCAAAATTGTAGAAATTTCATTTATTTCAGGGTAAAAAGTCAGAAATTCCCTTTATTTTGGGGCAAAAACCATAAATTTCTTTTATTATGGTACAAAATTGTAGAAACTTTTTTTTATTTTGGTACAAAAAGGCAGAAATTCGCCATATTTTGGGGCAACAGGCAGAAATTCTTCTTATTTTGAGGTAAAATGCAGAAATTCTCCTTATTTAGAGGTAAAATGCAGAAATTCCCCAAATATTGGGGAAAAATGCAGAAATTCCCTTTATTTTGGGGCTAAAAGGCAGAAATTCCCCGTATTTTGAAGCAAAATTGCAGAAATTCTCATAATTTTCAGGCAAAAAGGCAGAAATTCTCTTTATTTTGGGGCAAAAAGACAGAAAATCTCCTTTTTTCGGGGGTAAAAATCAGAAATTCCCCTTATTTTGGGGCAAAATTGCAGAATTTTTTTTTTACATTTGGGCAAAATTGCAGAAATTTCCCTTATTTTGGGGCAAAATTGCAGAAATTTCACTTATTTCAGAAAAAAGGCAGAAATTTTCTTATTTTGGGGAAAAAAGGCAGAAATTTATTTATTTTGGTACAAAATTGCAGAAATTATTCTTATTTTGGGGCAAAAAGGCAGAAATTACCCATATTTTGGGGCAAAAAGGCAGAAATTCCCCTTATTTTGAGGTAAATAGGCTGAAATTCCTTTTATTTTCGGGCAAAAAGTCAGAAATTCCCCTTATGTTGGGGCAAAAAGACAGAAATTTGGTTTATATTTGGAGAAAAGGCAGAAATTGCACTTATTTTGAGTCAAAAAGGCGGAAAATCCCCTTATTTTGGGGCAAAAATGAAGAAATTTCCCTTTTTAGGGCAAAAAGGCATAAATTCCCTTTATTTTCGGGCAAAAAGGCAGAAATTCCCCGTATTTTGGAGCAAAATTGCAGAAATTTACCTTATTTTGGGGCAAAATTGCAGAAACTTCCCTTATTTGTTCAAAATTGCAGAAATTTCACTTATTTTAATGTAAAAAGGCTGAAATTCTTTTTATTTTGGGTCAAAAGGCAGAAATTCCCCTTATTTTGGGGCAAAATTGCAGAAATTTCCCTTATTATAGGGAAAAATTGCAGTAATTTTCTTTATTTTAAGGCAAAATTGCAGAAATTTCACTTATTTCAGAAAAAAAAAGCAAAATATTTTTTCATTTTGGGGCAAAAATGCAGAAATTCAACTTATTATAGGGCAAAACTCAGAAATTGCACTTATTTTGGGGCAAAATTCCAGAAATTTCCCTTTTTTGGGGGCAAAATTGCAGAAATTTCACTTACTTTGTGGCAAAATTGCAAAAATTTCACTTATTTCAGAGAAAAAAGGCAGAAATTTTCTTTATTTTGGGGCAAAAAGGCATAAATTCCTAATATTTTGTGGCAAAAATGCAGAAATTCTTCTTATTTTGATGTATAAAGGCTGAAATTCCCAATTATTTGGGGACAAAAAAGCAGAGATTTCCCTTATATTGGGGCAAAATTGCAGAAATTTCACTTATTTCAGGGTAATAAGTCAGAAATTCCTTTTATTTTGGGGCAAAAAAGACAGAAATTCCTTTTGTTTTGGGGGAAAAAGACGAAAATTCCACTTATTTAGAGGCAAAAAGTCAGAAATTCCCCTTATTTTGGAGCAAAAATGAAAAAATTTCCCTCTTTTATGGCAAAAGGTATGCATTCCCCTTATTTTCGGGCAAAAATGCAGAAATTTCTTGTATTTTGGAGCAAAATTGCAGAAATTCCCCTAATTTTGGGGAAATCGCAGAAATTCCCATTATTTTGGGGCAAAAATCATAAATTCCCCTTATTTTGGGGCAAACTTCCAGAAATCTCCTTTATTTTGGGGCAAAATTTCAGGAATTTACCTTATTTTGGGGCAAAATTGCAGAAATTTTCCTTATTTGTTCAAAATTGCAGAAATTTCACTTATTTTAAAGTAAAAAGGCTGAAATTTCCTTTACTTTGGGGCAAAAAGGGAGAAATACCCCTTATTTTGGGGCAAAATTGCAGAAATTTTTTTTTTATTTTGGGGCAAAAAGGCAGAAATTCCTTATATTTTGGGGCAAAAAGGCAGAAATTTCTTTTTATTTTGAGGTAATAAGGCTGAAATTCTTCTTATTTTGGGGCAAAAAGGCAGAAATTCCCCTTATTTTTGGGTAAAATTGCAGAAATTTCAAATATTTAAGGGCAAAATGGCAGAAATTCCCCTTATTTTGGGGCAAAAAGATGAAATCCCTAAATATTGGCTAAAATTGAAATAATTTCACTTATTTCGGGACAAAAAGGCAGAAATTCCACTTAAGTTCGGGCAAAAAGGCAGAAATGACCCGTATTTTGGAGCAAAATTGCAGAAATTCCCCTAATATTGTTGCAAAAATGCAGAAATTCCTTTTATTTTTGGGCAAAAAGGCAGAAATTCTCCATATTTTGGTGCAAAAAGTCTGAAATTCCCCTTATTTTGAGGTAAAATGCTGAAATTCCCCATATTTTGGGGCAAAAGGCAGAAATTCCCCTCATTTTGGGGCAAAAAGGCACGAATTTTTATTATTTTCGGGCAAAATTGTAGAAATTTCATTTATTTCAGGGTAAAAAGTCAGAAATTCCCCTTATTTTGGGGCAAAAAGCAGAAATTTCTTTTATTATGGTACAAAATTGAAGAAATTTTAATTATTTTGGAACAAAAAGGCAGAAATTGCCCATACTTTGGGGCAAAAGGCAGAAATACTTCTTATTTTGAGGTAAAATGCAGAAATTCCCCTTATTCAGAGGTAAAATGCAGAAATTCCCCAAATATTGTGGGAAAATGCAGAAATTCCCTTTATTTTGGGGCTAAAAGGCTGAAATTCCCCGTATTTTGAAGCAAAATTGCAGAAATTCTCATAATTTTCAGGCAAAAAGACAGAAAATCTCCTTTTTTCTGCGGTAAAAATCAGAAATTCCCCTTATTTTGGGGCAAAATTGCAGAAATTATGCTTATTTTGGGGCAAAAAGAAAGAAATTCCCCATATTTTGTGGCAAAAATGCAGAAAATTCCCTTATTTTGAGGCAAAATGTCAGAAATTCCCCTTATTTTCTGGCAAAAAGTCAGAAATTCCCCTTATGTTGGGGCAAAAAGACAGAAATTTGGTTTATTTTTGGAGAAAAGGCAGAAATTGCACTTATTTTGAGTCAAAAAGGCGGAAAATCCCCATATTTTGGGGCAAATATGAAGAAATTTCCCTTTTTTATGGCAAAAAGGCATACATTCCCTTTATTTTCGGGCAAAAAGGCAGAAATTCCCTGTATTTTGGAGCAAAATTGCAGAAATTTACCTTATTTTGGGACAAAATTGCAAAAAACTTCCCTTAATTGTTCAAAATTGCAGAAATTTCACTTTTTTAAAGTAAAAAGGCTGAAATTCTTTTTATTTTGGGGCAAAAGGCAGAAATTCCCCTTATTTTGGGGCAAAATTGCAGAAATTTCCCTTATTATAGGGAAAAATTGCAGAAATTTCCTTTATTTTAGGGCAAAATTGAAGAAATTTCACTTATTTCAGAGAACAAAAGCAAAATTTTTTTTTATTTTGGGGCAAAAATGCAGAAATTCAACTTATTTTAGGGCAAAACTCAGAAATTGCACTTATTTTGGGGCAAAATTCCAGAAATTTCCCCTTTTTTGGGGCAAAATTGCAAAAATTTCACTTACTTTGGGGCAAAATTGCAGAAATTTCACTTATTTCAGAGAAAAAAGACAGAAATTTTCTTTATTTTGGGGCAAAAAGGCAGAAATTCCTAATATTTTGTGGCAAAAATGCAGAAATTCCCCTTATTTTGATGTATAAAGGCTGAAATTCCCAATTGTTTGGGGGCAAAAAGGCAGAAATTTCCCTTATATTGGGGCAAAATTGCAGAAATTTCACTTATTTCAGGATAATAAGTCAGAAATTCCCCTTATTTTGGGGCAAAAAAGACAGAAATTCCCTTTGTTTTGTGGGAAAAAGACAAAAATTCCACTTATTTAGAGGCAAAAAGTCAGAAATTCTCTTAATTTTGGAGCAAAAATGAAGAAATTTCCCTTTTTTATGGCAAAAAGGTATGCATTCCTCTTATTTTCGGGCAAAAAGGCAGAAATTCCCCGTATTTTGGAGCAAAATTGCAGAAATTCCCCTAATTTTGGGGCAAACGCAGAAATTCCCATTATTTTGGGGCAAAAATCAGAAATTCCCCTCATTTTGGGGTAAAATTCCAGAAATCTCCTTTATTTTGTGGCAAAATTGCAGGAATTTACCTTATTTTGGGGCAAAATTGCAGAAATTTTCCTTATTTGTTCAAAATTGCAGAAATTTCACTTATTTTAAAGTAAAAAGGCTGAAATTTCCTTTACTTTGGGACAAAAAGAAAGAAATACCCCTTATTTTGGGGCAAAATTGCAGAAATTTTTTTTATTTTGGGGCAAAAAGGCAGAAATTCCTTCTATTTTGAGGTAATAAGGCTGAAATTCCTCTTATTTAGGGGCAAAAAGGCAGAAATTCCCCTTATTTTGGGGTAAAATTGCAAAATTTCAAATATTTCAGGGCAAAATGGCAGAAATTCCCATTATTTTGGGGCAAATAGATGAAATCCATAAATATTGGCTAAAATTGAAGAAATTTCACTTATTTCGGGACAAAAAGGCAGAAATTCCACTTAAGTTCGGGCAAAAAGGCAGAAATGACCTATAATTTAGAGCAAAATTGCAGAAATTCCCCTAATATTGGTGCAAAACTGCAGAAATTCCTTTTATTTTGGGGCAAAAATGCAGAAATTCTCCATATTTTGGTGCAAAAAGGCTGAAATTCCACTTATTTTGAGGTAAAATGCTGAAATTCCCCATATTTTGGGGCAAAAGGCAGAAATTCCCCTCATTTTGGGGAAAAAGGCATGAATTTTTCTAATTTTCAGGCAAAATTGTAGAAATTTCATTTATTTCAGGGTAAAAAGTCAGAAATTCCCCTTATTTTGGGGCAAAAAGCAGAAATTTCTTTTATTATGGTACAAAATTGAAGAAATTTTCCTTATTTTGGAAAAAAAGGCAAAAATTTCCCATATTTTGGGGCAAAAGGCAGAAATTCTTCTTATTTTGAGGTAAAATGCAGAAATTCCCCTTATTTAGAGGTAAAATGCAGAAATTCCCCAAATATTGTGGGAAAATACAGAAATTCCCTTTATTTTGGGGCTAAAAGGCAGAAATTCCCCATATTTTGAAGCAAAATTTCAGAAATTCTCATAATTTTCAGGCAAAAAGGCAAAAATTCTCTTTATTTTGGGGCAAAAAGACAGAAAATCTCCTTTTTTCGGGGGTGAAAACCAGAAATTTTTCTTATTTTGGGGCAAAATTGCAGAAATTTTTTTTACATTTGGGCAAAATTGCAGAAATGTCCCTTATTTTGGGGCAAAATTGCAGAAATTTCACTTATTTCAGAAAAAAAGCAGAAATTTTCTTATTTTGGGGCAAAAAGGCAGAAATTTATTTATTTTGGTACAAAATTGCAGAAATTATTCTTATTTTGGGGCAAAAAGGCAGAAATTCCCCATATTTTGTGGCAAAAAGGCAGAAATTCCCCTTATTTTGAGGTAAAAGGGCTGAAATTCTCCTTATTTTCGGGCAAATGTCAGAAATTCCCCTTATGTTGGGGCGAAAAGACAGAAATTTCGTTTATTTTTGGGAAAAGGCAGAAATTGCACTTATTTTGAGTCAAAAAGGCGGAAAATCCCATTATTTTGGGGCAAAAATGAAGAAATTTCCCTTTTTTATGGGAAAAAGGTATACATTTCCTTTATTTTCGGGCAAAAAGTCAGAAATTCTCCGTATTTCGGAGCAAAATTGCAGAAATTCCTCTTATTTTGGTGCAAAAAGGCAGAAATTCTCCTTATTTTGGGGTAAAACTGCAGAAATTTCACTTATTTTGTGGCAAAATGGCAGAAATTCCCATTATTCTCGGCGAAAAAGGCAGAAAATCCCTGTATTTTGGAGCAAAATTGCAGAAATTCACCTAATTTTGGGGTAAAAAATACAGTAATTTTCTTTATTTTGGGACAAAAAGGCAGAAATTCTCCTTATTTTAGGACAAAATTGAAGAAACTTCCTTTATTTGGGGGCAAAATAGCAGAAATTTCCCTTATTTGAAGGCAAAAAACAGAAATTCCCCTTATTTTGGAGGAAAATTGCAGAAATTTCCCTTATTATAGGGAAAAATTGCAGAAATTTCCTTATTTTAGGGCAAAATTGCAGAAATTTCACTTATTTCAGATAAAAAAAGCAAAAATTTTTCTTATTTTAGGGCAAAAAAAAAAATTCCCATTATTTTGGGGCAAAAAGGCAGAAATTTACCTTTTTTTGGGGTAAAATTGCAGAAATTTCACATATTTCAGGGCAAAAAGGCAGATATTTTTCTTACTTTGGGGCAAAATTGCAGAAATTTCACTTATTTCAGGGTAATAAGTCAGAAATTTTCCTTATTTTGAGGCAAAAAAGACAGAAATTCCCTTTGTTTTGGGGAAAAAAGACTGAAATTCCACTTATTTAGAAAGAAAAAGGCAGAAATTCCCCTTATTTTGAAGCACAAATGAAGAAATTTCCCTTTTTAATGGCAAAAAGGTATGCATTCCCCTTATTTTCGGGCAAAAAGGCAGAAATTCCTCGTATTTTGGATCAAAATTGCAGAAATTCCCCTAGTTGTGGGGCTAAAGGCAGAAATTCACTATATGTTGGGGCAAAAGACAGAAATTCTTCTTAATTGGGGCAAAACTCAGAAATTCCACTTATTTTGGGGCAAAATTCCAGAAATTTCTATTATTTTGGGGCAAAATTGCTGAAATTTCACTTATTTTGGGGCAAAATTGCAGAAATTTCACTTATTTCAGGGAAAAAAGGCAGTAATTTTTTTTATTTTGGGGCCAAAAAGCAGAAATTCCTAATATTTTGTGCCAAAATTCAGAAATTCCCCTTTTTTTGAGGGAAAAAAGGCTGAAATTGCCCTTATTTAAGACTAAAAAGGCAGAAATTTCCCTTATTTTAGGGCAAAATTGCAGAAATTTCACTTATTTCAGGGTAATAAGTCAGAAATTCCCCTTAATTTGGGGCAAAAAAGACAGAAATTTTCTTTGTTTTGGGGGAAAAAGACAGAAATTCCACTTATTTAGAGGCAAAAAGTCAGAAATTCCCCTTATTTTGGAGCAAAAATGAAGAAATTTTCCTTTTTTATGGCAAAAAGGTATGCATTCCACTTATTTTCGGGCAAAAAGGCAGAAATTCCCCGTATTTTGGAGCAAAATTGCAGAAATTCTCCTAATTTGGGGGCAAAAAGAAGAAATTATCTATATTTTGGGGTAAAAATCAGAAATTCCCCTTATTTTGGGGCAAAATTCAAGAAATTTTTCTTTTTTGGGGCAAAATTGCAGGAATTTACCTTATTTTGGAGCGAAATTGCAGAAATTTCTCTTATTTGGGGCAAAATTGCAGAAATTTCACATATTTTAAGGTAAAAAGGCTGAAATTTCCTTTATTTTGTGGCAAAAATGCAGAAATTTCTTTTATTTTGGGGCAAAATTGCAGAAATTTTCCTTATTTTGGGGCAAAAAGGCAGAAATTTCTTATATTATGGAGAAAAAAGGGAGAAATTCGCCTTATATTGAGGTAATAAGGCTGAAATTCCCCTTATTTTGGGGCAAAAAGGCAGAAGTTCCCTTTATTTTGTGGTAAAATTGAAGAAATTTCAAATATTTCAGGGCAAAATGGCAGAAATTCCCATTATTTTGGGGCAAATAGATGAAATCCATAAATATTGGCTAAAATTGAAGAAATTTCACTTATTTCGGGACAAAAAGGCAGAAATTCCACTTAATTTCGAGCATAAAGGCAGAAATGACCCGTATTTTGGAGCAAAATTGCAGAAACTCCTCTAATATTTGTGCAAAAATGCAGAAATTCCCTTTATTTTGCGGTCAAAAAGGCAGAAATTCCCCTTATTTTGACGTAAAAATGCTGAAATTACCCTTATTTTAGGGCAAAAATTCAGAAATTCCCCTTATTTTTGGCAAAAATAAAGAAATTTCGTTTATTTTTGGGGAAAAGGCAGAAATTACTCTTATTTTGAGTCAAAAAGGTGGAAAATCCCCTTATTTTGGGGCAAAAATGAAGAAATTTCCTTTTTTTATGGCAAAAAGTTATACATTCCCTGTATTTTTGGGCAAAAAAGCAGAAATTCCTTGTATTTTGGAGCAAAATTGCAGAAATTCCCCTAATTTTGGGGAAAAAAGGCAAAAATTCCCCTTATTTTGGGGTAAAACTGCAGAAATTTTACTTATTTCATGGCAAAATGGCAGAAATTCCTCTTATTTTTGGCGAAAAGGTCAGAAAATCCCCGTATTTTGGAGCAAAAATGCAGAAATTCACCTAATTTTGGGGTAAAAATACAGTAATTTTCCTTATTTTGTGGCAAAAAGGCAGAAATTCTTTTCATTTTGGGGCAATAGGCAGAAATTCCCCTTATTTTGGGGCAAAATTGCAGAAATTTCCCTTATTATAGGGTAAAATGGCAGAAATTTCCCTTATTTTAGGGCAAAATTGCAGAAATTTCACTTATTTCAGAGAAAATAAGCAAATTTTTTTTTATTTTGGGGCACAAAGGCAGAAATTCAACTTATTTTGGGGGAAAACTCAGAAATTCCACTTATTTTGGGGCAAAATTCCAGAAATTTCCCTTTTTTGGGGCAAAATTGCAGAAATTTCACTTACTTTGGGGCAAAATTGCAGAAATTTCACTTATTTCAGAGAAAAAAGGCAGAAATATTCTTTATTTTGGGGCAAAAATTCAGAAATACCTAATATTTTGTGGCAAAAATGCAGAAATTCCCTTATTTTGATGTATAAAGGCTGAAATTCCCAGTTATTTGGGGACAAAAAGGCAGAAATTTCCCTTATATTGGGGCAAAATTGCAGAAATTTCACTTATTTCAGGGTAATAAGTCAGAAATTTCCCTTATTTTGGGGCAAAAAAGACAGAAATTCCCTTTGTTTTGGGGGAAAAAGACAAAAAATTCCACTTATTTAGAGGCAAAAAGTCAGAAATTCCCCTTATTTTGGAGCAAAAATGAAGAAATTTCCCTTTTTTATGGCAAAAAGTTATGCATTCCCCTTATTTTAGGGCAAAAAGGCAGAAATTCCCCGTATTTTGGAGCAAAATTGCAGAAATTTCCCGAATTTTGGGGCAAACACAGGGATTCCCATTATTTTGGGGCAAAAATCAAAAATTCCCCTTATTTTGGGGTGAAATTCCAGAAATCTCCTTTATTTTGGGGCAAAATTGAAGGAATTTACCTTATTTTGGGGCAAAATTGCAGAAATTTTCTTTATTTGTTCAAAATTGCAGAAATTTCACTTATTTTAAAGTAAAAAGGCTGAATTTTTTTTTTACTTTGGGGCAAAAAAAGAGAAATACCCCTTATTTTGGGGCAAAATTGCAGAAATTTTTTTTATTTTGGGGCAAAAAGGCAGAAATTCCCCTTATTTTGGGGTAAAATTGCAGAAATTTCAAATATTTCAGGGCAAAATGGCAGAAATTCCCCTTATTTTGGGGCAAAAAGATGAAATCCACAAATATTGGCTAAAATTGAAGAAATTTCACTTATTTCGGGACAAAAAGGCAGAAATTCCACTTAAGTTCGGGCAAAAAGGCAGAAATGACCCATAATTTGGAGAAAAATTGCAGAAATTCCCCTAATATTGGTGCAAAAATGCAGAAATTCCTTTTAATTTGGGGCAAAAAGGCAGAAATTCTCCATATTTTGGTTCAAAAAGGCTGAAATTCCCCTTATTTTGAGGTAAAATGCTAAAATTCCCCATATATGGGGCAAAAGGCAGAAATTCCCCTCATTTTGGGGAAAAAGGCACAAATTTTTCTTATTTTCGGGCAAAATTGTAGAAATTTCATTTATTTCAGGGTAAAAAGTCAGAAATTCCCCTTATTTTAAGGCAAAAAGCAGAAATTTCTTTTATTATGGTACAAAATTGAAGAAATTTTCCTTATTTTGGAAAAAAAGGCAGAAATTGCCCATATTTTGTGGCAAAAGGCAGAAATTCTTCTTATTTTGAGGTAAAATGCAGAAATTCCCCTTATTTAGAGGTAAAATGCAGAAATTCCCTAAATATTGTGGGAAAATGCAGAAATTCTCTTTATTTTGGGGCTAAAAGGCAGAAATTCCCCGTATTTTGAAGCAAAATTGCAGAAATTCTCATAATTTTCAGGCAAAAAGGCAGAAATTCTCTTTATTTTAAGGCAAAAAGACAGAAAATCTCCTTTTTTCGGGGGTATAAATCAGAAATGTTCCTTATGTTGGGGCAAAATTGCAGAAATTTCACTTATTTCAGAAAAAAAGCAGAAATTTTCTTATTTTGGGGCAAAATTGCAGAAATTTAACTTATTTAAGAGAAAAAAGGCAGAAATTTTCCTTATTTTGGGGCAAAAAAGACAGAAATTGCCTTTGTGTTGGGGGAAAAAGACAGAAATTCCACTTATTTAGAGGCAAAATGCAAAAATTCCCCTTTTTATGGAGGAAAAATAAAGAAATTTCCCTTTTTATGGCAAAAAGGTATGCATTCTTCTTATTTCAGACAAAAAGGCAGAAATTTCCCATATTTTGGGGCAAAAGGCAAAAATTCCTTTTATTTTGAAGCAAAAAGGCACAAATTTCCCTTATTTTCGGGCAAAATTTCATTTATTTCAGGGCAAAAAGTTAGAAATTCTCCTTATTTTGCGGCAAAATGCAGAAATTTCTTTTATTATAGTACAAAATTAAAGAAATTTTCCTTATTTTGAAACAAAAAGGCAGAAATTCCTCATATTTTTGGGCAAAAGCAGAAATTCTTCTTATTTTGAGGTAAAATGCAGAAATTCCCCTTATTTAGAGGTAAAATGCAGAAATACCCAAATATTGGGGGAAAATGCAGAAATTCCCTTTATTTTGGGGCTAAAAGGCAGAAATTCCCTGTATTTTGAAGCAAAATTGCAGAAATTCTCATAATTTTCTGGCAAAAGCAGAAATTCTCTTTATTTTGGGGCAAAAAGACAGAAAATGTCCTTATTTTGGGAGCAAAAAATCAGAAATTTTCCTTATTTTGGGGCAAAATTGCAGAAATTTCCTTTACATTAGGGAAAAATTGCAGAAATTTCCTTTATTTTGGGGCAAAATATCAGAAATTTCACTTATTTCAGGAAAAAAAGGCAGAAATTTTCTTATTTTGGGGCAAAAAGGCAGAAATTTCTTTTATTTTGGTACAAAATTGCAGAAATTTTTCTTATTTTAGGGCAAAAATTCAGAAATTACCCATATTTTGGAGCAAAAAGGCAGAAATTCCCCATATTTTGAGGTAGAAAGGCTGAAATTCCTTTTATTTTGGGGCAAAAATCAGAAATTCCCTTTATTTTGGGGCAAATGGACAGAAATTTCGTTTATTTTGGGGGAAAAGGCAGAAATTGCACTTATTTTGAGTCAAAAAGGCAGAAAATCCCCTTATTTTGGGGCAAAAATGAAGAAATTTCCGTTTTTTATGCTAAAAAGGTATACATTCTCTTTATTTTCGGGCAAAAAGGCAGAAATTCCCTGTATTTTGGAGCAAAATTGCAGAAATTCCTCTAATTTTGGGGCAAAAAGGCAGAAATTCCCCTTATTTTGGGGTAAAACTGCAGAAATTTCACTTATTTCACGGCAAAATGGCAGAAATTCCCCTTAATCTCGGCGAAAAAAGCAGAAAATCCCCATATTTTGAAGCAAAATTGCAGAAATTCACCTAATTTTGGGGTAAAAAATACAGTAATTTTCTTTATTTTGGAAAAAAAAGGCAGAAATTCTCCTTATTTTAGGGCAAAATTGCAGAAATTTCCCTTATTTGGGGGCAAAATTGCAGAAATTTCCCTTATTTGAAAGCAAAAAACAGAAATTCCCCTTATTTTGGAGGAAAATTGCAGAAATTTCCCTTATTAGGGGGAAAAATTGCAGAAATTTCCCTTATTTTAGGGAAAAATTGCAGAAATTTCACATATTTCAGGGAAAAAAGGCAGAAATTTTTCTTATTTTGGGGCAAAATTGCAGAAATTTCACATATTTAAGGAAAATAAGTCAGAAATTTTCCTTATTTTGGGGTAAAAAAGACAGAAATTCTCTTTGTTTTGGGGAAAAAAGACAGAAATTCCACTTATTTAAAGGCAAAAAGGCAGAAATTCCCCTTATTTTGGAGCAAAAATGAAGAAATTTACCTTTTTAATGGCAAAAAGGTATGCATTCCCCTTATTTTCGGGCAAAAAGGCAGAAATTCCCCGTATTTTTGAGCAAAATTGCAGAAATTCCCCTAGTTGTGGAGCAAAAAGGCAGAAATTCTCTATATGTTGAGGCAAAAGACAGAAATTCTCCTTATTTTGGGGCAAAACTGAGAAATTCCACTTATTTTGGGGCAAAATTCCAGAAATTTCCCTTATTTTGGGGCAAAATTGCAGAAATTTCACTTATTTCAGGGAAAAAAGGCAGAATTTTTTTTTATTTTGGGGCCAAAAAGCAGAAATTCCTAATATTTTGTGCCAAAATTCAGAAATTCCCCTTATTTTGAGGGAAAAAGGTTGAAATTCCTTTTATTTGGGGGCAAAAAGGCAGAAATTTCCCTTATTTTTGGGCAAAATTGCAGAAATTTCACTTATTTCAGGGTAATAAGTCAGAAATTCCCCTTAATTTGGGGCAAAAAAGACAGAAATTTCCTTTGTTTTGGGGGAAAAATACAGGAATTCCACTTATTTATAGGCAAAAAGGCAGAAATTCCCCTTATTTTGGAGCAAAAATGAGGAAATTTTCCTTTTTATGGCAAAAAGGTATGCATTCCACTTATTTTCGGGCAAAAAGGCAGAAATTCCCCATATTTTGGAGCAAAATTGCAGAAAATCCCCTAATTTTGGGGCAAAAGGCAGAAATTATCTATATTTTGGGGCAAAAATCAGAAATTCCCCTTATTTTGGGGCAAAATTCCAGAAATTTCCTTTATTTTGATGCAAAATTACAGGAATTTACCTTATTTTGGGGCAAAATTGCAGAAATTTCATCTATTTGGGGCAAAATTTCAGAAATTTCACATATTTTCAGGTAAAAAAGCTGAAATTTCCTTTATTTTGGGGCAAAAAGGGAGAAATTCCCCTTATTTTGGGGCAAAATTGCAGAAATTTTCCTTATTTTGGGGCAAAAAGGCAGAAATTTCTTATATTTTGGGGAAAAAAGGCAGAAATTCCCGTTATTTTGAAGTAATAAGGCTAAAATTCCCTTTATTTTGGGGCAAAAAGGCAGAAATTCCCTTTATTTTGGGGTAAAATTGCAGAAATTTCAAATATTTCAGAACAAAATTGCAGAAATTTCCCTTATTTTGGGGCAGAAAGATTAAATCCAAAATTTTTGGCTAAAATTGAAGAAATTTCACTTATTTCAGGGTAATAAGTCAGAAATTTTCCTTATTTTGGGGCAAAAAAGACAGAAATTCCCTTTGTGTTGGGGGAAAATGACAGAAATTCCACTTATTTAGAGGCAAAATGCAAAAATTCCCCTTATTTTGGAGCAAAAATGAAGAAATTTCCCTTTATATGCCAAAAGGTATGCATTCTTCTTATTTCAGACAAAAAGGCAGAAATTTCCCATATTTTGGGGCAAAAGGCAGAAATTCCTTTTATTTTGAAGCAAAAAGGCACAAATTTCCCTTATTTTCGGGCAAAATTGCAGATATTTCATTTATTTCAGGGCAAAAATTCAAAAATTCCCCTTATTTTGGGGCAAAAAGCAGAAATTTCTTTTATTATAGTACAAAATTGAAGAAATTTTCCTTATTTTGAAACAAAAAGGCAGAAATTCCCCATATTTTGGGGCAAAAGCAGAAATTCTTCTTATTTTGAGGTAAAATGCAGAAATTCCTTTTATTTAGAGGTAAAATGCAGAAATTCCCCAAATATTGGGGGAAAATGCAGAAATTCTTTTTATTTTGGGGCTAAAAGGCAGAAATTCCCTGTATTTTGAAGCAAAATTGCAGAAATTCTCATAATTTTCGGGCAAAAAGGCAGAAATTCTCTTTATTTTGGGGCAAAAAGACAGAAAATCTCCTTTTTTCGGGAGCAAATAATCAGACATTTTTCTTATTTTGGGGAAAAATTGCAGAAATTTCCTTTTCATTGGGGCAAAATTGCAGAAATTTCCCTTATTTTGGGGCAAAATATCAGAAATTTCAATTATGTCAGGGAAAAAAGGCAGAAATTTTCTAATTTTGGGGCAAAAAGGCAGAAATTTCTTTTATTTTGGTACAAAATTGCAGAAATTTTTCTTATTTTGGGGCAAAAAGTCAGAAATTTCTTATATTTTGGGGAAAAAGGCAGAAAATCCTTTTATGTTGAGGTAAAAAGGCTGAAATTCCTTTTATTTTGGGGCAAAAATTCAGAAATTCCCTTTATTTTGGGGCAAATAGACAGAAATTTCGTTTATTTTTGAAGAAAATGCAGAAATTTCACTTATTATGAGTCAAAAAGGCGGAAAATCCCCTTATTTTCGGGCAAAAATGAAGTAATTTCCCTTTTTTACGGCAAAAAGGTATACATTCCTCTTATTTTCGGGCAAAAAGGCAGAAATTCCTCATATTTTAGAGCAAAATTGCAGAAATTCCCCTAATTTTGTGGCAAAAAGAAAAAAATTCCCCTTATTTTGAGGTAAAACTGCAGGAATTTCACTTATTTCGTGGCAAAATGGCAGAAATTCCCTTTATTTTCGGGGAAAAGTCAGAAAATCCATGTATTATAGAGCAAAATTGCAGAAATTCACCTAATTTTGGGGTAAAAAATACAGAAATTTTCGTTTTTTAAAGGCAAAAGGTCAGAAATTCCCCTTATTTTAGGACAAAATTGCAGAAATTTCCCTTATTTGGGGCAAAAAACAGATATTCCCTTTATTTTGGGGCAAAATTGCAGAAATTTCCCTTATTATGGGGAAAAATTGCAGAAATTTCCCTTATTTTAGGGCAAAATTGCAGAAATTTCACCTATTTCAGAGAAAAAAAGCAAAAATTTTTCTTAATTTGGGGCAAAAAAGCAGAAATTCCCATTATTTTGGGTCAAAAAGACAGAAATTCACCTTATTTTGCGGTAAAATTGCAGAAATTTCACATATTTCAGGGCAAAAAGGCAGAAATTCCCCTTATTTTGGAAAAAAAGGCAGAAATTCCCCTTATTTTGGGATAAAATTGCAGAAATTTTTTTTATTTGGGAGCAAAAAGGCAGAAAATCCCCTTAATTTCGGGAAAAGAGGAAGAAATTCCCTGTATTTTGAAGCAAAATTGCAGAAACTCCCCTAATTTTGGGACAAAAAGGCAGAAATTCCCTTTATTTTGGGGCAAAATTACAGAAATTCTCCTTATTTTGGGGCAAAAATCAAAAATTTCCCTTAATTTGGAGCAAAATTTTAGAAATTTCTTTTATTTTGGTACAGACTTGCAGAAATTTTTATTTTGTGGAAAAAAGGCAGAAATTCCCTATGTTTTGGTGCAAAAAGGCTGAAATTCACCTTATTTTGAGGTAAAATCCTGAAATTCCCCATATTTTGGGGCAAAAATGCAGAAATTCACCTCATTTTGGGGCAAAAAGGCACAAATTTCCCTTATATTCGGGCAAAATTTCAGGAATTTCATTTATTTCAGGGCAAAAAGTCAGAAATTACTTTGATTTTGGGGCAAAATATAGAAATTTCTTTTATTTTGATACAAAATTTTAGCAATTTTCCTTATTTTGGAACAAAAAGGCATAAATTCCCCATATTTTGGGGCAAAAGGCAGAAATTCCCCTTATTTTGAGGTAAAAAGGCTGAAATTCCCGTTATTTTGTGGCAAAAAGGCAGAAATTCCCTTTACTTTGTGGCAAAAAGGCAGAAATTCCAGTTAATTGGGGCAGAAAAGCAGAAATTTTCATTATTTAAAGGCAATAGGGCAGAAATTCCCCATATTTTTTGGCAAAAAGGCAGAAAATCCCCTTATTTGGAGGTAAAATTCTGAAATTCTCCTTATTTTGGGCAAAAAGGCAGAAATTCCTGTTATTTTGGGGCATAATTGCAGAAATTTCAATTATTTCAGGGCAAAAAAGTGAGAAATTTGCCTTATTTTGGGGCTAAAATCAGAAATTCCTCTAATTTTTGGGCTAAAAACAGAAATTCCCTTTATTTTGAAGTAAAATGGCAGAAATTTAAAATATTTCAGGGCAAAAAGGCAGAAATATCACTTTATTTCTGGCAATAATGCAGAAATTTCCCGTATTTTAAAGCTACATTTCAGAAATTCCCCTTATATTGGTTCAAAAATGCAGAAATTCCCTTTATTTTTGTGCAATAAGGCAGATTTCCCCTTATTTTGAAGCAAAATTGCACATATTCCCCTAATTTTGAGGGAAAATGCAGAAATTCACATTATTTTGGGGTAAAAAGACAGAAATTCTCCTTATTTCAGGGCAAAAAGTAAGAAATTTCCCTTATTTTGGGGCAAAATTGCAGAAATTTCCTTTATTTTGGGGCAAAATTGCAGAAATTTCCCTTATTTTGGGGCAAAATTGCAGAAATTTCACTTATTTCAGAGAAAAAAACACAGAAATTTCTTTTATTTTGGGGCAAAAAGGCAGAAATTTCTTTTAGTTTAGTACAAAATTGTATAAATTTTTTTTATTTTGGGGCAAAATGCAGAAATTCCTCATATTTTGGGGCAAAAAGGCAGAGATTCCCTTTATTATGAGGTAAAATGCTGAAATTCCCTTTATTTTGGGGAAAAAAGACAGAAATTCCCTTTATTTTGTGGCATAAAGGCAGAAATTTCCCTTATTTTGGGGCAAAATTGCAGAAATTTCACTTAATTCAGGGCAAAATTCAAAAATTCCTTTTATTTTGGGGCAAAAAAACAGAAATTCCGTTTATTTTTGGGTTAAAAGGCAGAAATTTCACTTATTTTGAGGTAAGAATGAAGAAATTTTTTTTATTTTGGGGCAAAAATGAAGAAATTTCCCTTTTTTGTGGCAAAAGGTATACATTCCCCTTATTTTTGGGCAAAAAAGCAAAAATTCCTCGTATTTTGGAGCACAATTGCATAAAATCCCCTAATTGTGGGGCAAAAAGGCAGAAAATCCCTATATGTTTGGGCAAAAAGACAGAAATTCTCGTTATTTTGGGGCAAAACTGAGAAATTCCACTTATTTTGGGGCAAAATTCCAGAAATTTCCCTTATTTTGGGTCAAAATTGAAGAAATTTCACTTATTTCAGGGAAAAAAAGGCAGAAATTTTTTTTATTTTGGGGCAAAAATGCAGAAATTCCTAATATTTTGTGGCAAAAATGCAGAAATTCCTCTTATTTTGAGGTAAAAAGGCTGAAATTCCCCTTATTTGGGGGCAAAAAAAGCAGAAATTTCCCTTATTTTGGGCCAAAATTGCAGAAAGTTTACTTATTTCAGGGTAATAAGTCAGAAATTCCCTTTATTTTGGGGCAAAAAAAACAGAAATTCCCTTTGTTTTGGGGGAAAAAGACAGAAATTCCACTTATTTAGAGGCAAAAGGCAGAAATTCCCCTTATTTTGGAGAAAAAATGAAGAAATTTCCCTTTTTTATGGCAAAAAGGTATGCATTCCCCTTATTTTCGGGCAAAAAATCAGAAATTCCCCATATTTTGGAGCAAAATTGCAGAAATTCCCCTAATTGTGGGGCAAAAAGGCAGAAATTCCCTATATGTTGGGGCAAAAAGACAGAAATTCTCCTTATTTTGGGGCAAAACTCAGAAATTCCACTTATTTTGGTGCAAAATTGCAGAAATTTACCTTATTTTGGAGCAAAATTGCAGAAATTTTCTTTATTTGGGGCAAAATTGCAGAAATTTTACTTATTTTCAGGTAAAAAGGCTGAAATATCCTTTATTTTGGGGCAAAAAGGGATAAATTCCCCTTATTTTAGGGTAAAATTTCAGAAAATTCCATTATTTTGGGGCAAAAAGGCAGAAATTCCTTATTTTTTGGGGCAAATAGGTAGAAATTCCTCTTATTTTGAGGTAATAAGGCTGATATTCTCTTTATTTTGGGTCACAAAGGCAGAAATTCCTCTTATTTTGGGGTAAAATTGCAGAAATTTCAAATATTTCAGGGCAAAATGGCAGAAATTCCCCTTATTTTGGGGCAAAAAGATGAAATCCCTAATTTTTGGCTAAAATTGCAGAAATTTCACTTATTTCCGGACAAAAAGGCAGAAATTCCACTTAATTTTGGGCAAAAAGGCAGAAATGACCCGTATTTTGGAGCAAAATTGTAGAAATTCCCCTAATATTGGTGCAAAAATGCAGAAATTCCCTTTATTTTGGGGGCAAAAAGGCAGAATTTCCCTGTATTTTGGTGCAAAAAGGCTAAAATTCTTCTTATTTTGAGGTAAAATGCTGAAATTCCCCATATTTGGGGGCAAAAGGAAGAAATTCTTCTTATTTTGGGGCAAAAGGCACAAATTTTCCTTATTTTCGGGCAAAATTGTAGAAATTTCATTTATTTCAGGGCAAAAAGTCAGTAATTCCCTTTATTTTGCGGCAAAAAGCAGAAATTTCTTTTATTATGGTACAAAATTGAAGAAATTTTCCTTATTTTGTAACAAAAAGGCAGAAATTCCCTATATTTTGGGGCAAAAGGCAGAAATTCTTCTTATTTTGAGGTAAAATGCAGAAATTCCCCTTATTTAGAGGTAAAATGCAGAAATTCCCCAAATATTGGGGGAAAATGCAGAAATTCTCTTTATTTTTGGGGCTAAAAGGCAGAAATTCCCCTTATTTTGAAGCAAAATTTCATAAATTTTTATAATTCTCTGGCAAAAAAAAAGAAATACTCTTTATTTTGGGGCATAAAGACAGAAAATACCCTTTTTTCGGGAGCAAAAAGTCAGAAAATTCCCTTATTTTTGGGCAAAATTGCAAAAATATCCTTTACATTGGGGCAAACTTGCAGAAATTTTTTTTATTTTGGGACAAAATTGCTGAAATTTCACTTATTTCAGAAAAAAAAGGCAGAAATTTCTCTTATTTTGGGGCAAAAGTGCAGAAATTTCTTTTATTTTGGTACAAAATTGCACAATTTTTTCTTATTTTGGGGCAAAAATGCAGAAATTCCTTTTATTATGGGGCAAAAGGCAGAAATTCCCATTATTTTGAGAAAAAAAGGCTGTAATTCCTCTTATTTTTGGGCAAAAAGGCAGAATTTTCCCTTATTTTGGGGCAAAAAGCAGACATTTTTCTTATTTTGGGAAAAAATTTTAGAAATTTCACTTATTTCAGGGCAAAAAGTGAGAAATTCCCCTAATTTTGAGGCAAAAAGGCAGAAATTCCCCTTATTTTGGGGTAAAACTGCAGAAATTTCACTTATTTCGGGGCAAAAAGGCAGAAATTCTCCTTATTTTAGGGCAAAATTGCAGAAATTTCCCTTACTTGGAGGCAAAAAACAGAAATTCCCCTAATAATGCGACAAAATTGCAGAAATTTGCATTATTATGGAGAAAAATTGCAGAAATTTCCCTTATTTTAGTGCAAAATTGCAGAAATTTCAGTTATTTCAGAAAAAAAAGCAAAAATTTTTCTTATTTTGGAGCAAAAAGGCAGAAATTCCCATTATTTTGAGGCAAAAAGGCAGAAATTCACCTTATTTTGGGGTAAAATTGCAGAAATTTCACATATTTCAGGGCAAAAAGGCAGAAATTCTTCTTATTTTAAGGTAAAATGCTGAAATTCCCCATATTTTGGAACAAAAAACAGAAATTCCCCTTATTTTGGGTCAAAAAGGCACAAATTTTCTTTATTTTCGGGCAAAATTGCAGAAATTTCATTTATTTCAGGGTAAAAAGTCAGAAATTCCTTTTATTTTGGGGCAAAAAGGAGAAATTTCTTTTACTATGGTACAAAATTGAAGAAATTTTCTATATTTTGGAACAAAAATGCAGAAATTCCCCATATTTTCGGGTAAAAGGCAGAAATTCTTTTTATTTTGTGGTAAAACGCAGAAATTTCCCTTATTTAGAGGTAAAATGTAGAAATCCTCTAATATTGGAGAAAAATGCAGAAATTCCCTTTATTTTGGGGCTAAAAGGGAGAAATTTTCCGTATTTTGAAGAAAAATTGCAGAAATTCCCTTAATTTTCAGGCAAAGAGGCTGAAATTCTCCTTATTTTGGGGCAAAAAGACAGAAAATCTCCTTTTTTCGGGTGCAAAAAGTCAGAAATTCCCCTTATTTGGAACAAAATTGCAGAAATTTCCTTTACTTTGTTCAAAATTGCAGAAATTTTCCTTATTTTGGGGCAAAATTGGAGAAATTTCACATATTTCAGGGAAAAAAGGCAGAAATTTTTCTTATTTTGGGGCAAAAGGCAGAAATTTCTATTATTTTGGTTCCAAAAAGCAGAATTTTTTCCTATTTTGAGGCAAAAAGGCAGAAATTCCACATATTTTGGGGCAAAAGGCAGAAATTCCCCTTATTTTGAGGTAAAAAGGCTGAAATTCCCCTTATTTGGAGGCAAAAAGGCAGAAATTCCCCTTATTTTGGGGCAAAAAGCAGACATTTCCCTTATTTTGGGGAAAAATTTTAGAAATTTCACTTATTTCAGGGCAAAAAGTCAGAAATTTCCTATATTTTTGGGCAAAATTGCAGAAATTTCCTTTAAATTGGGGCAAAATTGCAGAAATTTTTCTTATTTTGTGGCAAAAAGGCAAAAATTTCCCTTAATTTGGGGCAAAAGGCAGAAATTCCCCTTATTTTGAGAAAAAAAGGCTGAAATTCCCCTTATTTTAGGGCAAAAAGGCAGAAATTCCCCTTATTTTGGGTCAAAAAGTAGACATTTTTCATATTTTAGGGAAAAATTTTAGAAATTTCACTTATTTCAGGGTAAAAAGTCAGAAATTCCTCTTATTTTGGTGCAAAAAGACAGAAATTCCGTTTATTTATGGGGAAAAGGCAGAAATTGCACATATTTTGAGTCAAAAAGGCGGAAAATCCCCTTATTTTGGGGCAAAAGTGAAGAAATTTCCCTTTTTTATGGCAAAAAGGTATACATTCCCTTCATTTTCGGGCAAAAATGCAAAAATGCCCCGTATTTTGAAGCAAAATTGCAGAAATTCCCCTAATTTTGAGGAAAAAGGCAGAAATTCCCCTTATTTTGTGGTAAAACTGCAGAAATTTCACTTATTTCGGGGCAAAATGGCAGAAATTCCCCTGATTTTAGGGCAAAATTGCAGAAATTTCCCTTATTTGGGGGCAAAAAACAGAAATTCCCCTAATTTTGCAGCAAAATTGCTGAAATTTGCTTTATTATGGGGAAAAATTGCAGAAATTTCCCTTATTTTAGTGCAAAATTGCAGAAATTTTACTTATTTCCGAAAAAAAAAGCAAAAATTTTTCTTATTTTGGGGCAAAAAGGCAGAAATTCCCATTATTTTGGGGCAAAAAGGCAGAAAATCTTCTTATTTTAAGGTAAACTTGCAGAAATTTCACATATTTCAGGGCAAAAAGGCAGAAATTCCCCTTATTTTAAGGTAAAATGCTGAAATTCCCCATATTTTCGGGCAAAAAACAGAAATTCTTCTTATTTTGAGGCAAAAAGGCACAAATTTCCCTTATTTTCGGGCAAAATTGCAGAAATTTCATTTATTTCAGGGTAAAAAGTCAGAAATTCCTTTTATTTTGGGGCAAAAAGTAGAAATTTCCTTTATTATGGTACAAAATTGAAGAAGTTTTCTTTATTTTGGAACAAAAATGCAGAAATTCCCCATATTTTGGGGTAAAAGGCAGAAATTCTTCTTATTTTGAGGTAAAATGCAGAAATTCCCTTTATTTAGAGGTAAAATGTAGAAATTCCCCTAATATTGAGAAAAAATGCAGAAATTCCCTTTACTTTAAGGCTAAAATGCAGAAATTTTCTGTATTTTGAAGAAAAATTTCAGAAATTTTCTTAATTTTCTGGCAAAAAGTCTGAAATTCTTCTTATTTTGGGGCAAAAAGACAGAAAATCTCCTATTTTCGGGTGCAAAAATCAGAAATTGCCTTTATTTGGGGCAAAATTGCAGAAATTTCCTTTACTTTGGGGCAAAATTGCAGAAATTTTCCTTATTTTTGGGAAAATTGAAGAAATTTCACATATTTCAGGGAAAAAAGGCAGAAATTTCTCTTATTTTGAGACAAAATTGCAGAAATTTCCCTTATTTTGGGGCAAAATTGCAGAAATTTTTCTTATTTTGGGGCAAAATTGCAGAAATTTCACTTATTTCAGAAAAAAAAGGAAGAAATTTCTTTTATTTTGGAGCAAAAAAGTGAAAATTTCTTTTATTTTGGTACAAAATTGCATAAATTTTTCTTATTTTGGGGCAAAAAGGCAGAAATTCCCATTATTTTGAGGCAAAAAGGCAGAAAATCTCCTTATTTTAAGGTAAACTTGCAGAAATTTCACATATTTCAGGGCAAACAGGCAGAAATTCCCCTTATTTTAAGGTAAAATGCTGAAATTCCCCATATTTTGGAACAAAAAACAGAAATTCCCCTTATTTTGAGGCAAAAATTTCCCTTATTTTCTGGCAAAATTGCAGAAATTTCATTTATTTCAGGGTAAAAAGTCAGAAATTCCTTTTATTTTGGGGCAAAAAGGAGAAATTTCCTTTATTATGGTACAAAATTGAAGAAATTTTCTTTATTTTGGAACAAAAATGCAGAAATTCCCTATATTTTGGGGTAAAAGGCAGAAATTCTTCTTATTTTGAGTAAAAATGCAGAAATTCCCTTTATTTAGAGGTAAAATGTAGAAATTCCCCTAATATTGAGAAAAATGCAGAAATTCCCTTTATTTTGGGGCTAAAAGGCAGAAATTTTCTGTATTTTGAAGAAAAATTTCAGAAATTTTCTTAATTTTCTGGCAAAAAGTCTGAAATTCTCCTTATTTTGGGGCAAAAAGACAGAATATCTCCTTTTTTCGGGTGCAAAAAGTCAGAAATTCCTTTTATTTGGGGCAAAATTGCAGAAATTTCCTTTACTTTGGAGCAAAATTGCAGAAATTTTTTTTTATTTTGGGGCAAAATTGGAGAAATTTCACATATTTCAGGGAAAAAAAACAGAAATTTCTCTTATTTTGGGGCAAAAAGGCAGAAATTTCTTTTATTTTGGATCCAAAAAGCAGAAATTTTTCCTATTTTGGGGCAAAAAAACAGAAATTCCTCATATTTTAGGGCAAAAGGCAGAAATTCCCCTTATTTTGAGGTAAAAAGGCTGAAATTCCCCTTATTTGGAGGCAAAAAGTCAGAAATTCTCCTTATTTTTGGGGCAAAAAGCAGACATTTCCCTTATTTTGGGTAAAAATTTTAGAAATTTCACTTATTTCAGCGCAAAAAGTAAGAAATTCCCCTTATTTTGGGGCAAAAATACAGAAATTCCGTTTATTTTTGGGGAAAAGGCAGAAATTGCACTTATTTTGAATCAAAACGGCGGAAAATCCTCTTAATTTGGGGCAAAAGTGAAGAAATTTCCCGTTTTTATGGCAAAAAGGTATACATTCTCTTTATTTTCGGGCAAAAAGGCAGAAATTCCCTGTATTTTGAAGCAAAAATGCAGAAATTCCCCTAATTTTGGGGCAAAATGCAGAAATTCCTTTTTATTTTGGGGTAAAACTGCAGAAATTTCACTTATTTCGCGGCAAAATGGCAGAAATTCCCTTTATTTTCGGCGAAAAAGGCAGAAAATCCTCGTATTTTAGAGCAAAATTACAGAAATTCACCTAATTTTGGGGTAAAACATGCAGTAATTTTCTTTATTTTGTGGCAAAAAGGCAGATATTCCCCTTATTTTGGGGCAAATGGCAGTGATTCCCCTTATTTTAGGGCAAAATTGCAGAAATTTCACTTATTTCAGAAAAATAAGCAAAAATTTTTCTTATTTTGGGGCAAAAAGGCAGAAATTTCACTTATTTCAGAAAAAAATAGGCAAAAATTTCTCATATTTTGGGGCAAAAATGCAGAAATTTCTTTTATTTTGGTGCAAAATTGCACAAATTTTTCTTATTTTGGGACAAAATTGCAGAAATTTCACTTATTTCAGAAAAAAAGGCAGAAATTACTCTTATTTTGGGGCAAAAATGCAGAAATTTCTTTTATTTTGGTACAAAATTGCACAAATTTTTCTTATTTTGGGGCAAAAAGGCAGAAATTCCCCTTATTTTGGGGCAAAAGGCAGAAATTCCCCTTATTTTGAGGAAAAAAATGCTGAAATTCCCCTTATTTTGGGGCAAAATGCAGAAATTCCTTTTATTTTGGGGAAAAAAGCAGACATTTTTCTTATTTTGGGGAAAAATTTCAGAAATTTCACTTATTTCAGAGGAAAAAGTCAGAAATTCCCCTTATTTTGGGGCAAAAAGACAGAAATTCCATTTATTTTTTTGGAAAATGCAGAAATTGCACTTATTTTGAGTCAAAAAGGCGGAAAATCCCCTTATTTTGGGGCAAAAGTGAAGAAGTTTCCCTTTTTTATGGCAAAAAGGTATACATTCCCTTTATTTTCGGGCAAAAAGTCAGAAATTCCCCGTATTTTGAAGCAAAATTGCAGAAATTTCCCTAATTTTGGGGCAAATAGGCAAAAATTCCCCTTATTTTGGGGTAAAACTGCAGAAATTTCACTTATTTCGGGGAAAAATTGCAGAAATTCCCCTTATTTTAGGGCAAAATTGCAGAAATTTCCCTTATTTGGGGGCAAAAAACAGAAATTCCCCTAATTTTGCGGCAAAATTGCAGAAATTTGCTTTATTATGGGGAAAAATTGCAGAAATTTCCCTTATTCTAGGGCAAAATTGCAGAAATTTCACTTATTTCAGAAAAAAAAATCAAAAGTTTTTCTTATATTGGGGCAAAAAGGCAGAAATTCCCATTATTTGGGGCAAAAAGGCAGAAATTCACCTTATTTTGGGGTAAAATTGCAGAAATTTCACATATTTCAGGGCAAAAAGACAGAAATTCCCCTTATTTTGAGGTAAAATGCTGAAATTCTTCATATTTTAGGGCAAAAAATAAAAATTCCCCTTATTTTGTGGCAAAAAGGCACAAATTTCCCTTATTTTCGGGCAAAATTGCAGAAATTTCATTTATTTCAGAATAAAAAGTCAGAAATTCCTTTTATTTTGGGGCAAAAGGTAGAAATTTCTTTTATTATGGTACAAAATTGAAGAAATTTTTTATTTTGGAACAAAAATGCAGAAATTCCCCATATTTTGGGGTAAAAGGCAGAAATTCTTTTTATTTTGAGGTAAAGCGCAGAAATTCCCCTTATTTAGAAGTAAAATGTAGAAATTCCCCTAATATTGGGGAAAAATGCAGAAATTCCGTTTATTTTGGGGCTAAAAGGCAGAAATTTTCCGTATTTTGAAGAATAATTGCAGAAATTCTCTTAATTTACTGGCAAAAAGACTGAAATTCTACTTATTTTGGTGCAAAAAGACAGAAAATCTCCTTTTTTTGGGTGCAAAAAGTCAGAAATTCCCCTTATTTGTGTCAAAATTGCAGAAATTTTCTTTACTGTGGGGCAAAATTGCAGAAATTTCCCTTATTTTGGGGCAAAATTGGAGGAATTTCACTTATTTCAGGGAAAAAAAGCGGAAATTTTTCTTATTTTGGATCAAAAAGGCAGAAATTTCTTTTATTTTGGTACAAAATGGCAGAAATTTTTCCTATTTTGGGTCAAAAAGGCAGAAATTCCCCATATTTTGCGGCAAAAGGCAGAAAATCTCCTTATTTTGAGGTAAAAAGGCTGAAATTCCCCTTATTTGCGGCAAAAAGGCAGAAATTCCCCTTATTTTGAGGCAAAAAGCAGACATTTCCCTTATTTTGGGGAAAAATTTTTAGAAATTTCACTTATTTAAGGGCAAAAAGTCAGAAATTCCCCTTATTTTGGGTCAAAAAGACAGAAATTCCGTTTATTTTTGGGGAAAAGGCAGAAATTGCACTTATTTTGTGTCAAAAAGTCGGAAAATCCCCTTATTTTGGGGCAAAAGTGAAGAAATTTCTCTTTTTTATGGCAAAAAGGTATACATTCCTTTTATTTTCGGGCAAAAAGGCAGAAATTCCCCGTATTTTGAAGCAAAATTGCAGAAATTCCCCTAATTTTGGGGCACAATGCAGAAATTCCCCCTTTATTTTGGGGTAAAACTGCAGAAATTTTACTTATTTCGCAGCAAAATGGCAGAAATTCCCCTTATTTTCGACGAAAAAGGCGTAAATCCTCGTATTTTGGAGCAAAATTGCAGTAATTCACCTAACTTTGGGGTAAAAAAATGCAGTAATTTTCTTTATTTTGGAGCAAAACGGCAGAAATTTCGCTTAATTCAGGGCAAAAGGCAGAAATTCCCTTTATTTTAGGACAAAATTGCAGAAATTTCCCTTATTTGGGGGCAAAAAACAGAAATTCCCCTTATTTTTGGGCAAAATTGCAGAAATTTCTCTTATTATGGGGAAAAATTGCAGAAATTTCCCTTATTTTAGGGCAAAATTGCAGAAATTTCACTTATTTCAGAGAAAAAAAGCAAAAATTTTTCTTATTTTGAGGCAAAAAGGCAGAAATTCGCCTTATTTTGGGGCAAAAAGGCAGAAATTCACCTTATTTTGAAGCAAAATTGCAGAAATTCCCCTAATATTGGGGCAAAAATGCAATAATTTCCTTTATTTGGGCCAAAAAAGCAGAAGTTCCCGTTATTTTCGGGCAAAAAGGCAATAATTCCCCGTATTTTGAAGCAAAATTTTAGAAACTCCCCTAATTTTGGGGCAAAAAGGCAGAAATTTCCTTTATTTTGGGGCAAAAATACAGAAATTCACCTTATAATGGGGCAAAAATTCAGAAATTCCCCTTATTTTGGGGCAAAATTGAAGAAATTTCCCTTATTTTGGAGCAAAATTGCAGAAATTTCTTTTATTTTGGGGCAAAATTGTAGAAATTTCTTCTATTTTGGTACAGAATTGCAGAAATTTTTCTTATTTTGTGGCAAGAAGGCAGAAACTTTCCATATTTTGAGGCAAAAAGGCACAAATTTTTCTTAGTTTTGGGCAAAATTGCAGAAATTTCATTTATTTCAGAGTAAAAAGCAGGAATTTCTTTTATTATGGGACAAAATTGAACAAATTGTCCTATTTTGGAACAAAAAGGCAGATATTCCCTTTATTTTGAAGCTAAAAGGCTAAAATTCCCCGTATTTTGAAGCAAATTGTAGAAATTCTCATAATTTTTGTGCAAAAGGCAGAAATTCTCCTTATTTTGGGGCAAAAAGACAGAAAATCTTATTTTTTCGAGGGCAAAATGTCAGAAATTCCCCTTATTTTGGGCAAAATTGCAGAAATTTCCCTTATTTTGGGGCAAAATTGCAGAAATTTCACTTATTTTAGAGAAAAAAGGAAGAAATTTCTATTATTTTGAGGCAAAAAAGCAAAATTTCTTTTATTTTGGTACAAAATTGCAGAAATTTTTCTTAATTTGGGGCAAAAAGGCAGAAATTCCCCTTATTGTAAGGTATAAAGGCTGAAATTCCTATTATTTTGGGGCAAAATGTCAGAAATTCCCCTTATTTTGGGGCAAAAAGCAGACATTTCCCTTATTTGGGGAAGAATTTTAGAAATTTCACTTATTTCAGGACAAAAAGTCAGAAATTTTCCTTATTTTGGGGCAAAAAGACAAAAATTCCGTTTATTTTGGGGGAAAAGGCAGAAATTGCACTTCTTTTGAGTCAAAAAGGTGGAAAATCCCCTTATTTTGGGGAAAAAATGAAGAAATTTCCCTTTTTTATGGCAAAAAAATATACATTCCCTTTATTTTCAGGCAAAAAGGCAGAAATTCTCTGTATTTTGAGCAAAATTGCAGAAATTTTCCTAAATTTGGGAAAAAAGCAGAAATTCCATTTATTTGGGGTAAAACTGCAGAAATATCACTTAATTCGCGGCAACATGGCAGAAATTCCCCTTATTTTCGGCGAAAAAGGCAGAAAATCCCCATAATTTGGGGCAAAATTGCAGTAATTCACCTAATTTTGGGGTGAATAAATGCAGTAATTTTCCCTATTTTGGGGCAAAATGGCAGTAATTTCCCTTAATTTGAGGCAAAAGGCAGAAATTCCCCTTATTTTAGGGCAAAATTGGAGAAATTTTTCTTATTTGGGGGCAAAAAAACAGAAATTCCCTTTATTTTGGGGCAAAATTGCAGAAATTTCCCTTATCATGGGGAAAAATTGCAGAAATTTCCGTTATTTTAGGGCAAAATTGCAGAAATTTCACTTATTTCAGAGAAAAAAAGCAAAAATTTTTCTTATTTTGTGGCAAGAAGGCAGAAATTTTCCATATTTGGGGGCAAAAAGGCACAATTTTTTTTTCGGGCAAAATTGCAGAAATTTCATTTATTTCAGGGCAAAAAGCAGAAATTTCTTTTATTATGGTACAATATTGAAGAAATTTTCCTTATTTTGGAACAAAAAGGCAGAAATTCCCCATATTTTGGGGCAAAAGGCAGAAATTCTTATTTTGAGGTAAAATGCAGAAATTCCCCTAATATTGGAGAAAAATGCAGACATTCCCTTTATTTTTTGGCTAAAGGCAGAAATTCCCCATATTTTGATGCAAAATTGCAGAAATTCTCATAATTTTCGGGCAAAAAAGCAGATATTCTCTTATTTTGGGGCAAAAAGACAGAAAACATCCTTTTTTCGGGGGTAAAAAGTAAGAAATTTCCCTTATTTTGAGACAAAATTGCAGAAATTTCCCTTATTTTGGGGCAAAATTGAAGAAATTTCTCTTATTTTGAGGCAAAATTGCAGAAATTTCACTTATTTCAGAAAAAAAAGCAGAAATTTCTTTTATTTTGGGGCAAAAAAGTGAAAATTTCTTTTATTTTGGTACAAAATTGCAGAAATTTTTCTTTTTTGGGGGCAAAAAGGCAGAAATTCCCCTTATTTTGAAGTAAAAATTTTGAAATTCCTTATATTTTGGGGCATAAAGGCAGAAATTCCTCTTTTTGGGGAAAAAAGCAGACATTTCCATTATTTGGGGGAAAATTTTATAAATTTCACTTATTTCAGTACAAAAAGTGAGAAATTCCCTTTATTTTGGGGCAAACAGACAGAAATTTTGTTTATTTTTAGGGAAAAGGCAGAAATTGCACTTATTTTGAGTCAAAAAGGCAGAAAACTCCCTTATTTTGGGGAAAAATAAAGAAATATCTTTTTTTTATTGCAAATAGGTATACATTCCCTTTATTTTCCGGCAAAAAGGCAGAAATTCCCCGTATTTTGGAGCAAAAGTGCAGAACTTCCCCTAATTTTGAGCAAAAAGGAACAAATTCCATTAATTTGGGGTAAAACTGCAGAAATTTCATTTATTTCGTGGCAAAATGGCAGAAATTCCCCTTATTTTCGGCGAAAAAGGCAGAAAATCCTCATATTTTGGAGCAAAATTGCAGTAATTCACATAATTTTGGGGTAAAAAAATGCAGTAATTTTCTTTATTTTGGACCAAAACGGAAGAAATTTCGTATATTCGGGGCAAAAGGAAGAAATTCCCTTTATTTTAGGGCAAAATTGAAGAAATTTCCCTTATTTGGGGGCAAAAAACAGAAATTCCCCTTATTTTGGGGGAAAATTGCAGAAATTTCCCTTATTTTAGAGCAAAATTGCAGAAATTTCACTTATTTCAGAGAAAAAAAGCAAAAATTTTTCTTATTTTGGGGCAAAAAGGCAGAAATTCGCCTTATTTTGAGGCAAAGAGGCAGAAATTCTCCTTATTTTGGAGCAAAATTGCAGAAATTCCCCTAATATAGGGGCAAAAATGCAGATATTTTCTTTATTTGGGCCAAAAAAGCAGAAGTACACCTTATTTTCGGGCAAAAAGGCAGATATTCCCCGTATTTTGAAGCAAAATTTTAGAAACTCCCCTATTTTTGGGGCAAAAAGGCAGTAATTCTCTTTATTTTGGGGCAAAAATACAGAAGTTCACCTTATTATGGTGTAAAAAGTCAGAAATTCCTCTTATTTTGGGGCAAAATTGAAGAAATTTCCCTTATTTTGGATCAAAATTGCAAAAATTTCCCTTATTTTGGGGCAAAATTGTAGAAATTTCTTCTATTTTGGTACAGAATTGCAGAAATTTTTTTTTTATTTTGTGGTAAGAAGGCAGAAACTTTCAATATTTTGGGGCAAAAATGCACAAATTTTTCTTATTTTCGGGCAAAATTGCAGAAATTTCATTTATTTCAGAGCAAAATTAGAAATTTCTTTTATTATGGGACAAAATTGAACAAATTTACCTTATTTTGGAACAAAAAGGCAGAAATTCCCCATATTTTGGGGCAAAACGCAGAAATTCTTCTTATTTTGAGGTAAAATGCAGAAATTCTCCTAAAATTGGAAAAAAATGCAGAAATTCCCTTTATTTTGGGGCTAAAAGACAGAAATTCCCCGTATTTTGAAGCAAAATTGCAGAAATTCTCATAATTTTCGGGCAAAGGCAGATATTCTCCTTATTTTGGGGCAAAAAGAGAGAAAATCTCTTTTTTTCGGGGGTAAAAAGTCAGAAATTCCCCTTATTTTGGGGCAAAATTGCAGAAATTTTCCTTATTTTGGGGCAAAATTGCAGAAATTTCACTTATTTCAGTGAAAAAGGGAGAAATTTCTCTTATTTTGGGGCAAAAAAGCAGAAATTTTTTTATTTTGGTACAAAATTGCAGAAATTTTTCTTATTTTGGGTCAAAAAGGCAGAAATTCCCCTTATTTTGAGGTAAATAAGCTGAAATTTTTTTATTTTGGGGCAAAAATTCAGAAATTCCCCTTTATTTTGGGGCAAAAAGCAGACAGTTCCATTATTTGGGAAAAAATTTTAGAAATTTCACTTATTTCAGGACAAAAAGTCAGTAATTCCCCTTATTTTGGGGCAAAAAGAAAGAAATTCCGTTTATTTTTAGGGAAAATTCAGAAATTGCACTTATTTTGAGTCAAAAAGGCGGAAAATCACCTTATTTTTGGAAAAAAATGAAGAAATTTCCCTTTTTATGGCAAAAAAATATACATTCCCTTTATTTTCGGGTAAAAAGGCAGAAATTTCCCGTATTTTGGAGCAAAATGGCAGAAATTCCCCTAATTTTGGGCAAAAAAAGCAGAAATTCCATTTATTTGGGGTTAAACTGCAGAAATTTCACTTATTTCGCGGCAAAATGGCAGAAATTCCCCTTATTTTCGGCGAAAAAGGCAGAAAATCCCCATTTTTTGGAGCAAAATTGCAGTAATTCACCTAATTTTGGGGTAAAAAAATGCAGTAATTTTCTTTATTTTGGGGCAAAACTGCAGAAATCTCCCTTAATTCGGAGCAAAAGGCAGAAATTCCCCTTATTATAGGGCAAAATTGCAGAAATTTCCCTTATTTGGGGGCAAAAAACAGAAATTCCCCTTATTTTGGGGTAAAATTGCAGAAATTTCCCTTATTATGGGGAAAAATTGCAGAAATTTCCCTTATTTTAGGGCAAAATTGCAGAAATTTCACATATTTCAGAAAAAAAAAGCAAAAATTTTTTTTATTTTGGGGCAAAAAAGCAGAAATTTGCCTTATTTTGGGGCAAAAAGGCAGAAATTCACCTTATTTTGGAGCAAAATTACAGAAATTCCCGTAATATTGAGCAAAAATGCAGAAATTTCATTTATTTGGGTCAAAAAAGCAGAAGTTCCCATTATTTTCGGGCAAAAAGGCAGAAATTCCCCGTATTTTGAAGCAAAATTTTAGAAACTCCCCTAATTTTGGGGCAAAAAGGCAGAAATTTTCTATATTTTGGGGCAAAAATACAGAAATTCACCTTTTTATGGGGAAAAAAGTCAGAAATTTCCCTTGTTTAGGGGCAAAATTTAAGAAATTTCCCTTATTTTGTGGCAAAATATTAGAAATTTCTTCTATTTTGGTACAGAATTGCAGAAATTTTTTTTTATTTTGTGGCAAGAAGGCAGAAATTTTCCATATTTGGGGCCAAAAAGGCACATTTTTTTCTTATTTTCGGGCAAAATTGCAGAAATTTTATTTAATTCAGGGCAAAAAGCAGAAATTTCTTTTATTATGGTACAAAATTGAAAAAATTTTCCTTATTTTGGAACAAAAAAACAGAAATTCCCCATATTTTGGGGCAAAAGGCAAAAATTCTTCTTATTTTGAGGTAAAATGCAGAAATTCCCCTAATATTGGTGAAAAATGCAGAAATTCCGTTTTTTGGGGGCTTAAAGGCAGAAATTCCCCGTATTTTGAAGCAAAATTGCAGAAATTCTCATAATTTTCGGGCATAAAGAGAGAAATTCTCCTTATTTTGGGGCAAAAAGACAGAAAATCTCCTTTTTTCAGGGGCAAAAAGTCAGATATTCCCCTTATTTTGGGGCAAAATTGCAGAAATTTCACTTATTTCAGGGAAAAAAAGCAGAAAGTTCTCTTATTTTTGGGGCAAAAAAGCAGAAATTTCTTTTATTTTGGTACAAAATTGCAGAAATTTTTCTTATTTTGGGGCAAAAATGCAGAAATTCCCCTTATTTTGACGTAAAAAGGCTGAAATTCCTTTTATTTTGGGGCAAAAAGGCAGAAATTCTCCTTATTTTGGGGCAAAAAGCAGACATTTCCCTTATTTGGGAAAAAATTTTAGAAATTTCACTTATTTCAGGGGAAAAAGTGAGAAATTCCCCTTATTTTGGAGCAAACAGACACAAATTCCGTTTATTTTTAGGGAAAAATCAGAAATTACACTTATTTTGAGTCAAAAAGGAGGGAAATTCCCTTATTTTGGGAAAAAATGAAGAAATTTTTCCTTTTTATGGCAAAAAGGTATACATTCCCTTTATTTTCGGGAAAAAGGCAGAAATTTCCCGTGTTTTGGAGCAAAATTGCAGTAATTCACCTAATTTTGGGGTAAAAAATGCAGTAATTTTTTTTATTTTGGGGCAAAACGGCAGAAATTTCCCTTAATTCAGGGCAAAAGGCAGAAATTCCCCTTATTTTAGGGCAAAATTGTTGAAATTTCCCTTATTCGTGGCAAAAAACAGAAATTCCCCTTATTTTGGGACAAAATTGCAGAAATTTCCTTTATTATGGGGAAAAATTGCAGAAATTTCCCTTATTTTAGGGCAAAATTGCAGAAATTTCACTTATTTCAGAGAATAAAAGCAAAAATTTTTCTTATTTTGGGGCAAAGAGGCAGAATTTCCCCTTATTTTGGGGCAAAAAGGCAGAAATTCACCTTAATTTGGATCAAAATTGCAGAAATTCCCCTAATATAGGGGCAAAAATGCAGAAATTTTCTTTATTTGGGCCAAAAAAGCAGAAGTTCCCCTTATTTTCGGGCAAAAAGGCAGAAATTCCCCGTATTTTGAAGCAAAATTTTAGATACTCCCCTAATTTTGGGGCAAAAAGGCAGAAATTCCCTTTTTTTGGGGCAAAAATACAGAAATTCACCTTATTATGGGTCAAAAAGACAGAAATTTCCCTTATTTTGGGGCAAAATTGAAGAAATTTCTCTTATTTTGGAGCAAAATTGCAGAAATTTTCCTTATTTTGGGGCAAAATTGTAGAAATTTCTTCTATTTTGGTACAGAATTGCAGAAATTTTTCTTATTTTGTGGCAAGAAGGCAGAAATTTTCTATATTTGGGGGCAAAAAGGCACAAATTTTTCTTATTTTCGAGCAAAATTGCAGAAATTTCATTTATTTCAGGGCAAAAAGCAGAAATTTCTTTTATTATGGTACAAAATTGAAGAAATTTTCCTTATTTTGGAACAAAAAGGCAGAAATTCTCCATATTTTGGGGCAAAAAGCAGAAATTCTTCTTATTTTGAGGTAAATTGCAGAAATTCCCGTAATATTGGGGAAAAATGCAGAAATTCCCTTTATTTTGGGGCTAAAAAGCAGAAATTCCCCGTATTTTGAAGCAAAATTGCAGAAATTCTCATAATTTTCGGGCAAAAAGGCAGAAATTCTTCTTATTTTGGGGCAAAAAGACAGAAAACATCCTTTTTTCGGGGGTAAAAAGTCAGAAAATTCCCTTATTTTGGGGGAAAATTGCAGAAATTTCCCTTATTTTGGGGCAAAATTGCAGAACTTTCACTTATTTCAAAAAATAAAGGCAGAAATTTTTTTTATTTTGGGGCAAAAAAGTGAAAATTTCTTTTATTTTGGTACAAAATTGCAGAAATTTTTATTTTGGGGCAAAAATTCAGAAATTCCCCTTATTTTGAGGTAAAAATTCTGAAATTCTTTATATTTTGGGGCATAAAGGCAGAAATTCCTCTTTTTGGGGAAAAAGCAGACATTTCCATTATTTGGGGGAAAATATTATAAATTTCACTTATTTCAGGACAAAAAGTCAGAAATTCCCTTTATTTTGGGGCAAACAGAGAGAAATTCCATTTATTTTTAGGGAAAAGGCAGAAATTGCACTTATTTTGAGTCAAAAAGGTAGCAAATCCACTTATTTTGGGGAAAAATGAAGAAATTTCTTTTTTTATTGCAAAAAGGTATACATTCCATTTATTTTCGGGCAAAAAGGCAGAAATTCCCCATATTTTGGAGCAAAATTGCAGAAATTCCCCTAATTTTGAGCAATAAGTCACAAATTCTATTTATTTGGGGTAAAATTGCAGAAATTTCACTTATTTTTTGGCAAAATGGCAGAAATTCCCCTTATTTTTGGCGAAAAAGGCAGAAAATCCCCATATTTTGGAGCAAAATTGCAGTAATTCACCTAATTTTGGGGTAAAAAAATGCAGTAATTTTCTTTATTTTGGACAAAATGGCAGAAATTTCGCTTAATTCGGGGCAAAAGGCAGGAATTCCCTTTATTTTAGAGCAAAATTGGAGAAATTTCTCTTATTTGGGGGCAAAAAACAGAAATTCCTTTTATTTTGGAGCAAAATTGCAGAAATTTCCCTTATTATGGGGAAAAAATGCAGAAATTTCCCTTATTTTGGGGCAAAATTGCAGAAATTTCACTTATTTCAGAGAAAAAAGCAAAAATTTTTCTTATTTTGGGGCAAAAAGGAAGAAATTCGCCTTATTTTGGGGCAAAAAGGCAGAAATTTACCTTATTTTGAAGCAAAATTGCAGAATTTCCCCTAATATTGGGGCAAAAATGCAGAAATTTTCTTTATTTGGGCCAAAAAAGCAGAAGTTCCCCCTATTTTCGGGCAAAAAGGCAGAAATTCCCCGTATTTTGAAGCAAAATTTTAGAAAATCACCTAATTTGGGGGCAAAAAGGCAGAAAATCTCTTGATTTTGGGGTAAAAATACAGAAATTCACCTTATTATGGGGCAAAAAGTCAGAAATTCCTCTTATTTCGTGGCAAAATTGAAGAAATTTCCCTTATTTTGGAGCAAAATTGCAAAAATTTCCCTTATTTTGGGGCAAAATTGTAGAAATTTCTTCTATTTTGGTACAGAATTGCAGAAATTTTTTTTTATTTTGTGGCAAGAAGGCAGAAATTTTTCATATTTTGGGGCAAAATGGCACAAATTTTTCTTATTTTCAGGCAAAATTGCAGAAATTTCATTTATTTCAGGGCAAAAAGCAGAAATTTCTTTTATTATGGTACAAAATTGAAGAAATTTTCCTTATTTTGGAACCAAAAGGCAGTAATTCCCCATATTTTGGGGCAAAAGGCAGAAATTCTTCTTATTTTGAGGTAAAATGCAGAAATTCCCCTAATATTGGGGGAAAATTCAGAAATTTCCTTTATTTTGGGGCCAACAGGCAGAAATTCCCCGTATTTTGAGACAAAATTGCAGAAATTCTCATGATTTTCGGGCAAAGAGGCAGAAATTCTCTTTATTTTGGGGCAAAAAGACAGAAAATCTTCTTTTTTCGGGGGCAAAAAGTCAGAAATTCCCCTTATTTTGGGGCAAATTGGCAGAAATTTCCCTTATTTTGGGGCAAAATTGCAGAAATTTCTCTGATTTTGGGGCAAAATTGCAGAAATTTAACTTATTTCAGGGAAAAAAGGCAGAAATTTCCTTTATTTTTGGGGCAAAAAAGCAGAAATTTCTTTTATTTTGGTACAAAATTGCAGAAATTTTTCTTATTTTGGGGCAAAAACGGAGAAATTCCCCATATTTTGGGCCAAAAGGCAGAAATTCTACTTATTTTTAGGTAAAATGCAGAAATTCCCCTAATATTGACGAAAAATGCAGAAATTCCCTTTATTTTGGGGCTAAAAGGCAGAAATTCCCCGTATTTTGAAGCAAAATTGCAGAAATTCTCATAATTTTCCGGCAAAACGCTGAAATTCTCTTTATTTTGGGGCAAAAAGACAGAAAACATCCTTTCTTTGGGGGTAAAAAGTCAGAAAATTCACTTATTTTTGGGCAAAATTTCAGAAATTTCCCTTATTTTGGGGCAAAATTGCAGAAATTTCACTTATTTAAGAAAAAAAAGGCAGAAATTTCTTTTATTTTGGGGCAAAAAATGAAAATTTCTTTTATTTTGGTACAAAATTGCAGAAATTTTTCTTATTTTGGGGCAAAATGGCAGAAATTCCCTTTATTTTGAGGTAAAAATTCTTAAATTCCTTATATTTTAAGGCATAAAAGCAGAAATTCCTCTTTTTGAGGAAAAAGCAGACATTTCCATTATTTGGGGGAAAATATTATAAATTTCACTTATTTCAGGAGAAAAAGTCAGAAATTCCCTTTATTTTGAAGCAAACAGACAGAAATTCCGTTTATTTTTAGGGAAAAGGCAGAAATTGCACTTATTTTGAGTCAAAAAGGCAGAAAATCCCCTTATTTTAGGGAAAAATGAAGAAATTTCATTTTTTTATTGCAAAAAGGTATACATTCCATTTATTTTCGGGCAAAAAGGCAGAAATTCCCCGTATTTTGTAGCAAAATTGCAGAAATTCCCCTAATTTATAGCAAAAAGGCACAAATTCCATTTATTTGGGGTAAAATTGCAGAAATTTCACTTATTTTGTTGCAAAATGGCAGAAATTCCCCTTATTTTTGGGTAAAAAGGCAAAAAATCCTTATATTTTGGAGCAAAATTGCAGTAATTCACCTAATTTTGGGGTAAAAAAATGCAGTAATTTTCTTTATTTTGGAGCAAAATGGCAGAAATTTTGCTTAATTCGGGGCAAAAGGCAGAAATTCCCTTTATTTTAGGGCAAAATTGCAGAAATTTCCCTTATTTGGGGACAAAAAACAGAAATTCCCCTTATTTTGGGGCAAAATTGCAGAAATTTCCCTTATTATGGGGAAAAATTGCAGAAATTTCCCTTATTTGGGGGCAAAAAACAGAAATTCCCCTTATTTTGGGGCAAAATTGCAGAAATTTCCCTTATTATGGGGAAAAATTGCAGAAATTTCCCTTATTTTATGGCAAAATTTCAGAAATTTCACTTATTTCAGAGAAAAAAAGCAAATTTTTTCTTATTTTGGGGCAAAAAAAAAAGAAATTCGCCTTATTTTGGGGCAAAAAGGCAGAAATTCACCTTATTTTGGAGCAAAATTGCAGAATTTCCCCTAATATTGGGGCAAAAATTCAGAAATTTTTTTTATTTGGGCCAAAAAAGCAGAAGTTCCCCCTATTTTTGGGCAAAAAGGCAGAAATTTCCCATATTTTGAAGCAAAATTTTAGAAAATCCACTAATTTTGGGGAAAAAGGCAGAAATTCTCTTTATTTCGGGGCAAAAATACAGAAATTCACCTTATTATGGAGCAAAAAGTCAGAAATTCCTCTTATTTTGGGGCAAAATTGAAGAAATTTCCCTTATTTTGGAGCAAAATTGCAAAAATTTTTCTTATTTTGGGGCAAAAAGGCAATAATTTGCCTTATTATGGGGCAAAACGCAAAATTCTTCTTATTTTGAGGTAAAATGCAGAAATTCCCCTAAAATTGGGGAAAAATGCAGAAATTCCCTTATTTTAGGGCAAAATTGCAGAAATTTCACTTATTTAAGAGAAAAAAAAACAAAAATTTTTCTTATTTTGGGGCAAAAAGGCAATAATTTGCCTTATTTTGTGGCAGAAAGGCAGAAATTCACCTTATTTTGGAGCAAAATTGCAGAAATTCCCCTAATATTGGGCAAAAATGCAGAAATTTCATTTATTTGGGCCAAAAAAGCAGAAGTTCCCCTTATTTTCGGGCAAAAAGGCAGAAATATTCTGTATTTTGAAGCAAGATTTTAGAATATCCCCTAATTTTGGGGCAGAAAGGCAGAAATTTCCTTTATTTTGGGGCAAAAATACAGAAATTTACCTTATTATGGGGCAAAAAGTCAGAAATTCCCTTTATTTTGGGGCAAAATTGAAGAAATTTTCCTTATTTTGGAGCAAAATTGCAGAAATTTCCTTTATTTTGGGGCAAAATTGTAGAAATTTCTTCTATTTTGGGACAGAATTGCAGAAATTTTTCTTATTTTGTGGCAAGAAGGCAGAAATTTTCCATATTTTGAGGCAAAAATGCACAAATTTTACTTATTTTCGGGCAAAATTCCAGAAATTTCATTTTTTCAGAGAAAAAAGCAAAAAAATTTCTTATTTTGGGACAAAAAGACAGAAATTTGCATTATTTTGGGCAAAAAAGCAGAAATTCACCTATTTTGGAGCAAAATTGCAGAAATCCCCCTAATATTGGCGAAAAAATGCAGAAAAATCCTTTATTAGGGCCAAAAAAGCGGAAGTTCCCCTTATTGTCGGGCAAAAAGGCAGAAATTCCCCGTATTTTGAAGCAAAATTTTAGAAACTCCCCTAATTTTGGTGTAAAAAGGCAGAAATTTTCTTTATTTTGGGGCAAAAATACAGAAATTCACCTTATTATGGGGCAAAAGGTCTGAAATTCCCCTTGTCTTTGGGCAAAATTGAAGAAATTTCCCTTATTTTGGAGCAAAATTGCAAAAATTTTTCTTATTTTGGGGCAAAATTGTAGAAATTTCTTCTATTTTGGTACAGAATTGCAGAAATTTTTTTTTATTTTGTGGCAAAAAGGCAGAAACTTTCCATATTTTGAGGCAAAAAGGCACAAATTTTTCTTATTTTCGGGCAAAATTGCAGAAATTTAATTTATTTCAGAGCAAAAGTAAAAATTTCTTTTATTATGAGACAAAATTGAACAAATTTTCCTTATTTTGGAACAAAAAGGCAGAAATTCCCCATATTTTGGGGCAAAATGCAGAAATTCTTCTTATTTTGAGGTAAAATGCAGAAATTCCCCTAAAATTGGGGAAAAATGCAGAAATTCCCTTATTTTAAGGCAAAATTGCAGAAATTTCACTTATTTCAGAGAAAAAAAGCATTTTTTTTTTATTTTGGGGCAAAAAGGCAGAAATTTGCCTTATTTTGTGGCAGAAAGGCAGAAATTCACCTTATTTTGGAGCAAAATTGCAGAAATTCCCCTAATATTGGGCAAAAATGCAGAAATTTCATTTATTTGGGCCAAAAAAGCAGAAGTTCCCCTTATTTTCGGGCAAAAAAACAGAAATTTTCTGTATTTTGAAGCAAGATTTTAGAATATCCCCTAATTTTGGGGCAGAAAGGCAGAAATTCCCTTTATTTTGGGGCAAAAATACAGAAATTTACCTTATTATGGAGCAAAAAGTCAGAAATTCCCCTTATTTTGGGGCAAAATTGAAGAAATTTCCCTTATTTTGAGGTAAAATGCAGAAATTCTCCTAATATTGGTGAAAAATGCAGAAATTCCCTTTATTTTGGGGCTTAAAGGCAGAAATTCCCCGTATTTTGAAGCAAAATTGCAAAAATTCTTATAATTTTCGGGCAAAAAGGCAGAAATTCTCTTTATTTTGGGGCAAAAAGACAGAAAATCTCCTTTTTTCGGGGGCAAAACGTCAGCAATTCCCCTTATTTTGGGGCAAAATTGCAGAAATTTCCCTTATTTTGGGGCAAAATTGCACAAATTTCACTTATTTCAGGAAAAAAACAGAAATTTCTCTTATTTTGGGGCAAAAAAGCAGAAATTTCTTTTATTTTGGTACAAAATTGCAGAAATTTTTCTTATTTTGGGGCAAAAATGCAGAAATTCCCCTTATTTTGAGGTAAAAAGGCTGAAATTCCATTTATTTTGGGGCAAAAAGGCAGAAATTCTTCTTATTTTGGGGCAAAAAGCAGACATTTCCCTTATTTGGGAAAAAATTTTAGAAATTTCACTTATTTCAGTGCAAAAAGTCAGAAATTCCCTTTATGTTGGGGCAAACAGACGGAAATTCCATTTATTTTTGGGGAAAAGTCAGAAATTGAACTTATTTTGAGTCAAAAAGGCGGAAAATTCCCTTATTTTGAAAAAAAAATGAAGAAATTTCCCTTTTTTATGGCAAAATGTATACATTCCCTTTATTTTCGGTCAAAAAGGAAGAAATTCCCCGTGTTTTGGAGCAAAAAGGGAGAAATTCCATTTATTTGGGGTAAAATTGCAGAAATTTCACTTATTTCGCGGCAAAATGACAAAAATTCCCCTTATTTTTTGCGAAAAAGGCAGAAAATCCCCGTATTTTAGAGCAAATTGCAGTAATTCACCTAATTTTGGGGTAAAAAATGCAGTAATTTTCTTTATTTTGGGGCAAAACGGCAGAAATTTCCCTTAATTCGGGGCAAAAGGCAGAAATTCCCTTTATTTTAGGGCAAAATTGCAGAAATTTCCCTTATTTGGTGGCAATTAACAGAAATTCCCCTCATTTTGGGCCAAATTTCAGAAATTTCTTTTATTATGGGGAAAAAGTGCAGAAATTTCCCTTATTTTAGGGCAAAATTGCAGAAATTTCACTTATTTCAGAGAAAAAAAGCAAAAATTTTTCTTATTTTGGGGCAAAGAAGCAGAATTTCGCCTTATTATGGGGCAAAAAGGCAGAAATTCACCTTATTTTGGAGCAAAATTGCAGAAATTTCCCTAATATTGGGGCAAAAATGCAGAAATATCCTTTATTTGGGCCAGAAAAGCAGAAGTTCCCCTTATATTCGGCAAAAAGGCAGAAATTTCCTGTATTTTGAAGCAAAATTTTAGATACTCCCCTAATTTTGGGGCAAAAAGGCAGAAATTCCCTTTATTTTGGGGCAAAAATACAGAAATTCACCTTATTATGGTGCAAAAAGTCAGAAATTCCCCTTATTTTGGGGCAAAATTGAAGAAATTTCCCTTATTTTGGAACAAAATTGCAGAAATTTCCCTTATTTTGGGGCAAAATTGTAAAAATTTCTTCTATTTTGGTACAGAATTGCAGAAATTTTTCTTATTTTGTGGCAAGAAGGCAGAAATTTTACATATTTGGGGCCAAAAAGACACAAATTTTTCTTATTTTCGGGCAAAATTGCAAAAATTTCATTTAATTCAGGGCAAAAAGCAGAAATTTCTTTTATTATGGTACAAAATTGAAGAAATTTTCCTTATTTTGGAACAAAAAGGCAGTAATTCCCCATATTTTGAGGCAAAAGGCAAAAATTATTCTTATTTTGAGGTAAAATGCAGAAATTCTCCTAATATTGGTGAAAAATGCAGAAATTCCCTTTATTTTGGGGCTTAAAGGCAGAAATTCCCCGTATTTTGAAGCAAAATTGCAAAAATTCTTATAATTTTCGGGCAAAAAGGCAGAAATTCTCTTTATTTTGGGGCAAAAAGACAGAAAATCTCCTTTTTTCGGGGGCAAAAAGTCAGCAATTCCCCTTATTTTGGGGCAAAATTGCAGAAATTTCCCTTATTTTGGGGCAAAATTGCACAAATTTCACTTATTTCAGGAAAAAAACAGAAATTTCTCTTATTTTGGGGCAAAAAAGCAGAAATTTCTTTTATTTTGGTACAAAATTGCAGAAATTTTTCTTATTTTGGGGCAAAAATGCAGAAATTCCCCTTATTTTGAGGTAAATAGGCTGAAATTCCATTTATTTTGGGGCAAAAAGGCAGAAATTCTTCTTATTTTGGGGCAAAAAGCAGACATTTCCCTTATTTGGGAAAAAATTTTAGAAATTTCACTTATTTCAGTGCAAAAAGTTAGAAATTCCCTTTATGTTGGGGCAAACAGACAGAAATTCCATTTAGTTTTGGGGAAAAGTCAGAAATTGAACTTATTTTGAGTCAAAAAGGCGGAAAATTCCCTTATTTTGAAAAAAAAATGAAGAAATTTCCCTTTTTTATGGCAAAATGTATACATTCCCTTTATTTTCGGTCAAAAAGGAAGAAATTCCCCGTGTTTTGGAGCAAAAAGGCAGAAATTCCATTTATTTGGGGTAAAATTGCAGAAATTTCACTTATTTCGCGGCAAAATGACAGAAATTCCCCTTATTTTTTGCGAAAAAGGCAGAAAATCCCCGCATTTTAGAGCAAATTGCAGTAATTCACCTAATTTTGGGGTAAAAAATGCAGTAATTTTCTTTATTTTGGGGCAAAATGGCAGAAATTTCCCTTAATTGGGGGCAAAAGGCAGAAATTCCCTTTATTTTAGGGCAAAATTGAAGAAATTTCCCTTATTTGGTGGCAATAAACAGAAATTCCCCTTATTTTGGGCCAAATTTCAGAAATTTCTTTTATTATGGGGAAAAAGTGCAGAAATTTCCCTTATTTTAGGGCAAAATTGCAGAAATTTCACTTATTTCAGAGAATAAAAGCAAAAATTTTTCTTATTTTGGGGCAAAGAAGCAGAATTTCGCCTTATTATGGGGCAAAAGGGCAGAAATTCACCTTATTTTGCAGCAAAATTGCAGATATTTCCCTAATATTGGGGCAAAAATGCAGAAATATCCTTTATTTGGGCCAGAAAAGCAGAAGTTCCCCTTATATTCGGCAAAAAGGCAGAAATTTCCCGTATTTTGAAGCAAAATTTTAGATACTCCCCTAATTTGGGGGCAAAAAGGCAGAAATTCCCTTTATTTTGGGGCAAAAATACAGAAATTCACCTTATTATGGTGCAAAAAGTCAGATATTCCCCTTATTTTCGGACAAAATTGAAGAAATTTCCCTTATTTTGGAACAAAATTGCAGAAATTTCCCTTATTTTGGGGCAAAATTGTAAAAATTTCTTCTATTTTGGTACAGAATTGCAGAAATTTTTCTTATTTTGAGGCAAGAAGGCAAAAATTTTCCATATTTTGGGGCAAAAAGGCACAAATTTTTTTTTATTTTCGGGCAAAATTGCAGAAATTTCATTTATTTCAGAGCAAAAAGCAGAAATTTCTTTTATTATGGTACAAAATTGAAGAAATTTTTCTTATTTTGGAACAAAAAGGCAGAAATTCCCCATATTTTGGGGCAAAAGGCAGAAATTCTTCTTATTTTGAGGTAAAATGCAGAAATTCCCCTAATATTGGGGAAAAATGCAGAAATTCCTTTTATTTTTGGGCTAAAAGACAGAAATTCCCCGTATTTTGAAGCAAAATTGCAGAAATTCTCATAATTTTCGGGCAAAAAGGCAGAAATTCTACTTATTTTGGGGCAAAAAGACAGAATATCTCCTTTTTTCGGGGGCAAAAAGTCAGAAATTCCCCTTATTTTGGGGCAAAATTGCAGAAATTTCCCTTTTTTTGGGGCAAAATTACAGAAATTTCCCTTATTTTGGGGTAAAATTGAAGAAATTTCACTTATTTCAGGGAAAAAAGGCAGAAATTTCTCTTATTTTGGGGCAAAAAAGCAGAAATTTCTTTTATTTTGGTACAAAATTGCAGAAATTTTTTTTATTTTGGGGCAAAAACGCAGAAATTCCCTTTATTTTGGGGCAAAAAGCAGACATTTCCCTTATTTGGGGAAAAATTTTAGAAATTTCACTTATTTCAGGGCAAAAAGTCAGAAATTCCTCTTATTTTTGGGCAAACAGAGAGAAATTCCGTTTATTTTTGGGGAAAAGGCAGAAATTGCACTTATTTTGAGTCAAAAAGGTGGAAAATCCTCTTATTTTGGGGAAAAATGAAGAAATTTACCTTTATTATGGCAAAAGGGTATACATTCCTTTTATTTTCGGGCAAAAAGGCAGAAATTCCCCGTATTTTGGAGCAAAATTGCAGAAATTCCCTTAATTTTGAGCAAAAAAGCAGAAATTCCATTTATTTGGGGTAAAACTTCAGATATTTCACTTATTTCGCGGCAAAATGGCAGAAATTACCCTTATTTTCGGCGAAAAAGGCAGAAAATCCCCATATTTTGGAGCAAAATTGCAGTAATTCACCTAATTTTGAGGTAAAAAATGCAGTAATTTTCTTTATTTTGGAGCCAAACGGCAGAAATTTCTCTTAATTCGGGACAAAAGGCAGAAATTCCCCCTTTTTTAGGGCAAAATTGCAGAAATGTCCCTTATTTGGGGACAAAAAACAGAAATTCCCCTTATTTTGGGGCAAATTTGCAGAAATTTCCCTTATTATGGGGGAAATTGCAGAAATTTCCCTTATTTTAGGGCAAAATTGCAGAAATTTCACTTATTTCAGAGAAAAAAAGCAAAAATTTTTTTTTATTTTGGGGCAAAAATGCAGAAATTCGCCTTATTTTGGGTCAAAAATGCAGAAATTCACTTTATTTTAGAGCAAAATTGCAGAAATTCCCATAATATTGGGGCAAAAATGCAGAAATTTCCTTTATTTGGGCCAAAAAAGCAGAAGTTTTCCTTATTTTCGGGCAAAAAGGCAGAAATTCCCCGTATTTTAAAGCAAAATTTTAGAAACTCCCCTAATTTTGGGGCAAAAAGGCAGAAATTCCTTTTATTTTGTGGCAAAAATACATAAATTGACCTTATTTTGGGGCAAAAAGTCAGAAATTTCCCTTATTTTGGGGCAAAAATGTAGAAATTTCTTCTATTTTGGTACAGAATTGCAGAAATTTTTCTCATTTTGTGGCAAGAATGCAGAAATTTTTTCTATTTTGGGGCAAAAAGGCACAAAATTTTCTTATTTTCGGGCAAAATTGCAGAAATTTCAATTATTTCAGGGCAAAAAGCAGAAATTTTTTTTATTATGGTACAAAATTGAAAAAATTTTCCTTATTTTGGAACAAAAATGCAGAAATTCCCCATATTTTGGGGCAAAAGGCAGAAATTCTTCTTATTTTGAGGTAAAATGCACAAATTCCTCTAATATTGGGGAAAATGCAGAAATTCCTTTTATTTTTTGGCTAAAAGACAGAAATTCCCCGTATTTTGAAGCAAAATTGCAGAAATTCTCATAATTTTCGGGCAAAAAGGCAGAAATTTTCCTTATTTTGGGGCATAAAGACAGAAAATCTCCTTTTTTCAGGGGCAAAAAGTCAGAAATTCCCCTTATTTTGGGGCAAAATTGCAGAAATTTCCCTGATTTTGGGGCAAAATTGCAGAAATTTCACTTATTTCAGGAAAAAAAGGCAGAAATTTCTTTTATTTTTGAAGCAAAAAAGCAGAAATTTCTTTTATTTTGGTACAAAATTGCAGAAATTTTTCTTATTTTGGGGCAAAAAGCAGAAATTCCCCTTATTTTGAGGTAAAAAGGCGGAAATTCCTTTTATTTTGGGGCAAAAAGTCAGAAATTCCCCTTATTTTGGGGCAAAAAGCAGACATTTCCCTTATTTGGGGAAAAATTTTAGAAATTTCATAAATTTCAGGACAAAAAGTCAGAAATTCCCCTTATTTTGGGGCAAAAAGAGAGAAATTCTGTTTATTTTTGGGGACAAAGAAGAAATTGCACTTATTTTGAGTCAAAAATGCGGAAAATTTTTTTATTTTGTGGAAAAAATGAAGAAATTTCCCTTTTTTATGACAAAAAAATATACACTCCCATTATTTTCGGGCAAAAAAGCAGAAATTCCCTGTATTTTGGAGCAAAACTGCAGAAATTTTCCTAAATTTGGGCAAAAAGGCAGAAATTCCATTTATTTGGGGTAAAACTGCAGAAATATCACTTATTTCACGGCAAAATGGCAGAAATTCCCCTTATTTTCGTAGAGAAAGGCAGGAAATCCCCATAATTTGGGGCAAAATTGCAGTAATTCTTCTAACTTTGGGGTAAGAAAATGCAGTAATTTTCTTTATTTTGGGACAAGATGGCAGAAATTTCCCTTAATTCGAGGCAAATGGCAGAAATTCCCCTTATTTTAGGGCAAAATTGCAGAAATTTTCTTATTTGGGGGCAAAAAACAGAAATTCTCTTTATTTTGTGGTAAAATTGCAGAAATTTCCCTTATTATGGGAAAAAATTGCAGAAATTTCCCTTATTTTAGGGCAAAATTGCAGAAATTTCACTTTTTTCAGAGAAAAAAAGCAAAAATTTTTCTTGTTTTGGGCCAAAAATTCAGAAATTCGCCTCATTTTGGGGCAAAAAGGCAGAAATTCACCTTATTTTGGAGCAAAATTGCAGAAATTCCCCTAATATTGGGGCAAAATTGCAGAAATTTCCTTTATTTGGGCCAAAAAGGCAGAAGTTCGCCTTATTTTCGGGCAAAAAGGAAGAAATTCCCCGAATTTTAAAGCAAAATTTTAAAAACTCCCCTAATTTTGGGGCAATAAGGCAGAAATTCCCTTTATTTTGGGTCAAAAATACAGAAGTTCACCTTATTATGATGCAAAAAGTCAGAAATTCCCCTTATTTTGGGGCAAAATTGAAGAAATTTCTCTTATTTTGGAACAAAATTGCAGAAATTTCTTTTATTTTGGGGTAAAATTGTAGAAATTTCTTTTATTTTGGTACAGAATTTCAGAAATTTCTCTTATTTTGTGGCAAGAAGGCAGAAATTTTCTATATTTGGGGGCAAAAAGGCACATTTTTTTTTTATTTTCGGGCAAAATTGCAGAAATTTCATTTATTTCAGGGCAAAAAGCAGAAATTTCTTTTATTATGGTACAAAATTGAAGAAATTTTCCTTATTTTGGAACCAAAATGCAGAAATTCCCCATATTTTGGGGCAAAAGGCAGAAATTCTTCTTATTTTGAGGTAAAATGCAGAAATTCCCCTAATATTGGGGAAAAATTCAGAAATTTCCTTTATTTTGGGCCCAAAAGGCAGAAATTCCCCGTATTTTGAAGCAAAATTGCAGTAATTCTCATGATTTTCGGGCAAAAAGGCCGAAATTCTCTTTATTTTGGGGCAAAAAGGCAGAAAATCTTCTTTTTTCGGGGGAAAATAGTCAGAAATTCCCCTTATTTTGGGGCAAATTTGAGGAAATTTCCCTTATTTTGGGGCAAAATTGCAGAAATTTCCCTGATTTTGGGGCAAAATTGCAGAAATTTCACTTATTTCAGGGAAAAAAGGCAGAAATTTTTTTTATTTTTGGGGCAAAAAAGCAGAAATTTTTTTTATTTTGGTACAAAATTGCAGAAATTTTTCTTATTTTGGGGCAAAAATCAAAAATTCCTTTTATTTTTGGGCAAAAAGCAGACATTTCCCTTATTTGGGAAAAAATTTTAGAAATTTCACTTATTTCAGGGCAAAAAGTCAGAAATTCCTCTTCTTTTTGGGCAAACAGAGAGAAATTCCGTTTATTTTTGGGGAAAAGGCAGAAATTGCACTTATTTTGAGTCAAAAAGGTGGAAAATCCTCTTATTTTGGGGAAAAATGAAGATATTTACCTTTTTTATGGCAAAAAGGTATACATTCCCTTTATTTTCGGGCAAAAAGGCAGAAATTCCCCGTATTTTGGGGCAAAATTGCAGAAATTCCATTAATTTTGAGCAAAAAGGCAGAAATTCCATTTATTTGGGGTAAAACTTCAGATATTTCACTTATTTCGCGGCAAAATGTCAGAAATTACCCTTATTTTCGGCGAAAAAGACAGAAAATCCCCATATATTGGAGCTAAATTGCAGTAATTCACCTAATTTTGGGGTAAAAAATGGAGTAATTTTCTTTATTTTGGAGCCAAACGGCAGAAATTTCGCTTAATTCGGGGCAAAAGGCAGAAATTCCCCTTTTTTTAGGGCAAAATTGCAGAAATGTCCCTTCTTTGGGAACAAAAAACAGAAATTCCCCTTATTTTGGGGCAAATTTGCAGAAATTTCCCTTATTATAGGAGAAATTGCAGAAATTTCCCTTATTTTATGGCAAAATTGCAGAAATTTCACTTATTTCAGAGAAAAAAGCAAAATTTTTTTTTATTTTGGGGCAAAAATGCAGAAATTCGCCTTATTTTGGGTCAAAAATGCAGAAATTCACTTTATTTTAGAGCAAAATTGCAGAAATTCCCATAATATTGGGGCCAAAATGCAGAAATTTCCTTTATTTGGGCCAAAAAAGCAGAAGTTCCCCTTATTTTCGGGCAAAAAGGCAGAAATTCCCCGTATTTTGAAGCAAAATTTTAGAAACTCCCCTAATTTTGGGGCAAAAAGGCAGAAATTCCTTTTATTTTGTGGCAAAAATACATAAATTGACCTTATTATGGGGCAAAAAGTCAGAAATTTCCCTTATTTTGGGGCAAAAATGTAGAAATTTCTTCTATTTTGGTACAGAATTGCAGAAATTTTTCTCATTTTGTAGCAAGAATGCAGAAATTTTCCCTATGTTGGGGCAAAAAGGCACAAAATTTTCTTATTTTCGGGCAAAATTGCAGAAATTTCAATTATTTCAGGGCAAAAAGAAGAAATTTCTTTTATTATGGTACAAAATTGAAAAAATTTTTCTTATTTTGGAACAAAAATGCAGAAATTCCCCATATTTTGGGGCAAAAGGCAGAAATTCTTCTTATTTTGAGGTAAAATGCAGAAATTCCTCTAATATTGGGAAAAATGCAGAAATTCCTTTTATTTTTTGGCTAAAAGACAGAAATTCCCTGTATTTTGAAGCAAAATTGCAGTAATTCTCATAATTTTCGGGCAAAAAGGCAGAAATTCTCCTTATTTTGGGGCATAAAGACAGAAAATCTCCTTTTTTCGGGGGCAAAAAGTCAGAAATTCCCCTTATTTTGGGGCAAAATTGCAGAAATTTCCCTGATTTTGGGGCAAAATTGCAGAAATTTCACTTATTTCAGGAAAAAAAGGCAGAAATTTCTTTTTTTTTTTGAAGCAAAAAGCAGAAATTTCTTTTATTTTGGTACAAAATTGCAGAAATTTTTCTTATTTTGGGCCAAAAAGCAGAAATTCCTTTTTTTGAGGTAAAAAGGCTGAAATTCCTTTTATTTTGGGGCAAAAAGTCAGAAATTCCCCTTATTTTTGGGCAAAAAGCAGACATTTTCCTTATTTGGGGAAAAATTTTAGAAATTTCATTAATTTCAGGACAAAAAGTCAGAAATTCCCCTTATTTTGGGGCAAAAAGAGAGAAATTCCGTTTATTTTTGGGGACAAACAAGAAATTGCACTTATTTTGAGTCAAAAATGCGGAAATTTTTTTTATTTTGTGGAAAAAATGAAGAAATTTTCCTTTTTTATGACAAAAAATATACACTCCCATTATTTTCGGGCAAAAAGGCAGAAATTCCCTGTATTTTGGAGCAAAATTGCAGAAATTTTCCTAAATTTGGGCAAAAAGGCAGAAATTCCATTTATTTGGGGTAAAACTGCAGAAATATCACTTATTTCACGGCAAAATGGCAGAAATTCCCCTTATTTTCGTCGAGAAAGGCAGAAAATCCCCATAATTTGGGGCAAAATTGCAGTAATTCTTCTAATTTTGGGGTAAGAAAATGCAGTAATTTTCTTTATTTTGGGACAAAACGGCAGAAATTTCCCTTAATTCGAGGCAAATGGCAGAAATTCCCCTTATTTTAGGGCAAAATTGCAGAAATTTTCTTATTTGGGGGCAAAAAACAGAAATTCTCTTTATTTTGGGGTAAAATTGCAGAAATTTCCCTTATTATGGGAAAAATTGCAGAAATTTCCCTTAATTTAGGGCAAAATTGCAGAAATTTCACTTTTTTCAGAGAAAAAAAGCAAAAATTTTTCTTGTTTTGGGCCAAAAATTCAGAAATTCGCCTTATTTTGGGGCAAAAAGGCAGAAATTCACCTTATTTTGGAGCAAAATTGCAGAAATTCCCCTAATATAGGGGCAAAATTGCAGAAATTTCCTTTATTTGGGCCAAAAAAGCAGAAGTTCCCCTTATTTTCGGGCAAAATTGCAGAAATTTCAATTATTTCAGGGCAAAAAGCAGAAATTTCTTTTATTATGGTACAAAATTGAAAAAAATTTTCCTTATTTTGGAACAAAAATGTAGAAATTCCCCATATTTTGGGGCAAAAGGCAGAAATTCTTCTTATTTTGAGGTAAAATGCAGAAATTCCTCTAATATTGGGGAAAATGCAGAAATTCCTTTTATTTTTTGGCTAAAAGACAGAAATTCCCCGTATTTTGAAGCAAAATTGCAGAAATTCTCATAATTTTCGGGCAAAAAGGCAGAAATTTTCCTTATTTTGGGGCATAAAGACAGAAAATCTCCTTTTTTCAGGGGCAAAAAGTCAGAAATTCCCCTTATTTTGGGGCAAAATTGCAGAAATTTCCCTGATTTTGGGGCAAAATTGCAGAAATTTCACTTATTTCAGGAAAAAAAGGCAGAAATTTCTTTTATTTTTGAAGCAAAAAAGCAGAAATTTCTTTTATTTTGGTACAAAATTGCAGAAATTTTTCTTATTTTGGGGCAAAAAGCAGAAATTCCCCTTATTTTGAGGTAAAAAGGCTGAAATTCCTTTTATTTTGGGGCAAAAAGTCAGAAATTCCCCTTATTTTGGGGCAAAAAGCAGACATTTCCCTTATTTGGGGAAAAATTTTAGAAATTTCATAAATTTCAGTACAAAAAGTCAGAAATTCCCCTTATTTTGGGGCAAAAAGAGAGAAATTCTGTTTATTTTTGGGGACAAAGAAGAAATTGCACTTATTTTGAGTCAAAAATGCGGAAAATTTTTTTATTTTGTGGAAAAAATGAAGAAATTTCCCTTTTTTATGACAAAAAAATATACACTCCCATTAGTTTCGGGCAAAAAAGCAGAAATTCCCTGTATTTTGGAACAAAACTGCAGAAATTTTCCTAAATTTGGGCAAAAAGGCAGAAATTCCATTTATTTGGGGTAAAACTGCAGAAATATCACTTATTTCACGGCAAAATGGCAGAAATTCCCCTTATTTTCGTCAAGAAAGGCAGAAAATCCCCATAATTTGGGGCAAAATTGCAGTAATTCTTCTAACTTTGGGGTAAGAAAATGCAGTAATTTTCTTTATTTTGGGACAAGATGGCAGAAATTTCCCTTAATTCGAGGCAAATGGCAGAAATTCCCCTTATTTTAGGGCAAAATTGCAGAAATTTTCTTATTTGGGGGCAAAAAACAGAAATTCTCTTTATTTTGTGGTAAAATTGCAGAAATTTCCCTTATTATGGGAAAAAATTGCAGAAATTTCCCTTATTTTAGGGCAAAATTGCAGAAATTTCACTTTTTTCAGAGAAAAAAAGCAAAAATTTTTCTTGTTTTGGGCCAAAAATTCAGAAATTCGCCTCATTTTGGGGCAAAAAGGCAGAAATTCACCTTATTTTGGAGCAAAATTGCAGAAATTCCCCTAATATTGGGGCAAAATTGCAGAAATTTCCTTTATTTGGGCCAAAAAGGCAGAAGTTCGCCTTATTTTCGGGCAAAAAGGAAGAAATTCCCCGAATTTTAAAGCAAAATTTTAAAAACTCCCCTAATTTTGGGGCAATAAGGCAGAAATTCCCTTTATTTTGGGTCAAAAATACAGAAGTTCACCTTATTATGATGCAAAAAGTCAGAAATTCCCCTTATTTTGGGGCAAAATTGAAGAAATTTCTCTTATTTTGGAACAAAATTGCAGAAATTTCTTTTATTTTGGGGTAAAATTGTAGAAATTTCTTTTATTTTGGTACAGAATTTCAGAAATTTCTCTTATTTTGTGGCAAGAAGGCAGAAATTTTCTATATTTGGGGGCAAAAAGGCACAATTTTTTTTTATTTTCGGGCAAAATTGCAGAAATTTCATTTATTTCAGGGCATGAAGCAGAAATTTCTTTTATTATGGTACAAAATTGAAGAAATTTTCCTTATTTTGGAACCAAAATGCAGAAATTCCCCATATTTTGGGGCAAAAGGCAGAAATTCTTCTTATTTTGAGGTAAAATGCAGAAATTCCCCTAATATTGGGGAAAAATTCAGAAATTTCCTTTATTTTGGGCCCAAAAGGCAGAAATTCCCCGTATTTTGAAGCAAAATTGCAGTAATTCTCATGAAATTCGGGCAAAAAGGCCGAAATTCTCTTTATTTTGGGGCAAAAAGGCAGAAAATCTTCTTTTTTCGGGGGAAAATAGTCAGAAATTCCCCTTATTTTGGGGCAAATTTGAGGAAATTTCCCTTATTTTGGGGCAAAATTGCAGAAATTTCCCTGATTTTGGGGCAAAATTGCAGAAATTTCACTTATTTCAGGGAAAAAAGGCAGAAATTTTTTTTATTTTTGGGGCAAAAAAGCAGAATTTTTTTTTATTTTGGTACAAAATTGCAGAAATTTTTCTTATTTTGGGGCAAAAATCAAAAATTCCTTTTATTTTTGGGCAAAAAGCAGACATTTCCCTTATTTGGGAAAAAATTTTAGAAATTTCACTTATTTCAGGGCAAAAAGTCAGAAATTCCTCTTCTTTTTAGGCAAACAGAGAGAAATTCCGTTTATTTTTGGGGAAAAGGCAGAAATTGCACTTATTTTGAGTCAAAAAGGTGGAAAATCCTCTTATTTTGGGGAAAAATGAAGATATTTACCTTTTTTATGGCAAAAAGGTATACATTCCCTTTATTTTCGGGCAAAAAGGCAGAAATTCCCCGTATTTTGGGGCAAAATTGCAGAAATTCCATTAATTTTGAGCAAAAAGGCAGAAATTCCATTTATTTGGGGTAAAACTTCAGATATTTCACTTATTTCGCGGCAAAATGTCAGAAATTACCCTTATTTTCGGCGAAAAAGACAGAAAATCCCCATATTTTGGAGCAAAATTGCAGTAATTCACCTAATTTTGGGGTAAAAAATGGAGTAATTTTCTTTATTTTGGAGCCAAACGGCAGAAATTTCGCTTAATTCGGGGCAAAAGGCAGAAATTCCCCTTTTTTTAGGGCAAAATTGCAGAAATGTCCCTTATTTGGGAACAAAAAACAGAAATTCCCCTTATTTTGGGGCAAATTTGCAGAAATTTCCCTTATTATGGGGGAAATTGCAGAAATTTCCCTTATTTTAGGGCAAAATTGCAGAAATTTCACTTATTTCAGAGAAAAAAGCAAAATTTTTTTTTATTTTGGGGCAAAAATGCAGAAATTCGCCTTATTTTGGGTCAAAAATGCAGAAATTCACTTTATTTTAGAGCAAAATTGCAGAAATTCCCATAATATTGGGGCCAAAATGCAGAAATTTCCTTTATTTGGGCCAAAAAAGCAGAAGTTCCCCTTATTTTCGGACAAAAAGGCAGAAATTCCCCGTATTTTGAAGCAAAATTTTAGAAACTCCCCTAATTTTGGGGCAAAAAGGCAGAAATTCCTTTTATTTTGTGGCAAAAATACATAAATTGATCTTATTATGGGGCAAAAAGTCAGAAATTTCCATTATTTTGGGGCAAAAATGTAGAAATTTCTTCTATTTTGGTACAGAATTGCAGAAATTTTTCTCATTTTGTAGCAAGAATGCAGAAATTTTCCCTATTTTGGGGCAAAAAGGCACAAAATTTTCTTATTTTCGGGCAAAATTGCAGAAATTTCAATTATTTCAGGGCAAAAAGCAGTAATTTCTTTTATTATGGTACAAAATTGAAAAAATTTTTCTTATTTTGGAACAAAAATGAAGAAATTCCCCATATTTTGGGGCAAAAGGCAGAAATTCTTCTTATTTTGAGGTAAAATGCAGAAATTCCTCTAATATTGGGAAAAAATGCAGAAATTCCTTTTATTTTTTGGCTAAAAGACAGAAATTCCCCGTATTTTGAAGCAAAATTGCAGTAATTCTCATAATTTTCGGGCAAAAAGGCAGAAATTCTCCTTATTTTGGGGCATAAAGACAGAAAATCTCCGTTTTTCGGGGGCAAAAAGTCAGAAATTCCCCTTATTTTGGGGCAAAATTGCAGAAATTTCCCTGATTTTGGGGCAAAATTGCAGAAATTTCACTTATTTCAGGAAAAAAAGGCAGAAATTTCTTTTTTTTGAAGCAAAAAGCAGAAATTTCTTTTATTTTGGTACAAAATTGCAGAAATTTTTCTTATTTTGGGTCAAAAAGCAGAAATTCCTTTTTTTGAGGTAAAAAGGCTGAAATTCCTTTTATTTTGGGGCAAAAAGTCAGAAATTCCCCTTATTTTTGGGCAAAAAGCAGACATTTTCCTTATTTGGGGAAAAATTTTAGAAATTTCATTAATTTCAGGACAAAAAGTCAGAAATTCCCCTTATTTTGGGGCAAAAAGAGAGAAATTCCGTTTATTTTTGGGGACAAACAAGAAATTGCACTTATTTTGAGTCAAAAATGCGGAAAATTTTTTTATTTTGTGGAAAAAATGAAGAAATTTTCCTTTTTTATGACAAAAAATATACACTCCCATTATTTTCGGGCAAAAAGGCAGAAATTCCCTGTATTTTGGAGCAAAATTGCAGAAATTTTCCTAAATTTGGGCAAAAAGGCAGAAATTCCATTTATTTGGGGTAAAACTGCAGAAATATCACTTATTTCACGGCAAAATGGCAGAAATTCCCCTTATTTTCGTCGAGAAAGGCAGAAAATCCCCATAATTTGGGGCAAAATTGCAGTAATTCTTCTAATTTTGGGGTAAGAAAATGCAGTAATTTTCTTTATTTTGGGACAAAACGGCAGAAATTTCCCTTAATTCGAGGCAAATGGCAGAAATTCCCCTTATTTTAGGGCAAAATTGCAGAAATTTTCTTATTTGGGGGCAAAAAACAGAAATTCTCTTTATTTTGGGGTAAAATTGCAGAAATTTCCCTTATTATGGGAAAAAATTGCAGAAATTTCCCTTAATTTAGGGCAAAATTGCAGAAATTTCACTTTTTTCAGAGAAAAAAAGCAAAAATTTTTCTTGTTTTGGGCCAAAAATTCAGAAATTCGCCTTATTTTGGGGCAAAAAGGCAGAAATTCACCTTATTTTGGAGCAAAATTGCAGAAATTCCCCTAATATAGGGGCAAAATTGCAGAAATTTCCTTTATTTGGGCCAAAAAAGCAGAAGTTCCCCTTATTTTCGGGCAAAAAGGCAGAAATTCCCCGAATTTTAAAGCAAAATTTTAAAAACTCCCCTAATTTTGGGGCAATTGGGCAGAAATTCCCTTTATTTTGGGTCAAAAATACAGAAGTTCACCTTATTATGATGCAAAAAGTCAGAAATTCCCCTTATTTTGTGGCAAAATTGAACAAATTTCTCTTATTTTGGAACAAAATTGCAAAAATTTCTTATATTTTGGGCAAAATTGTAGAAATTTCTTCTATTTTTGTACAGAATTGCAGAAATTTTTCTTACTTTCTGGCAAGAAGGAAGAAATTTTCTATATTTGGGGGCAAAAAGGCACAAATGTTTCTTATTTTCGGGCAAAATTGCAGAAATTTCATTTATTTCAGGGCAAAAAGCAGAAATTTCTTTTATTATGGTACAAAATTGAAGAAATTTTCTTTATTTTGGAACAAAAAGGCAGAAATTCCCCATATTTTGGGGCAAAAATCAGAAATTCTTCTTATTTTGAGGTAAATTGCAGAAATTCCCCTAATATTGGGAAAAAATGCAGAAATTCCCTTTATTTTGGGGCTAAAAGGCAGAAATTCCCCGTATTTTGAAGCAAAATTGCAGAAATTCTCATAATTTTCGGGCAAAAAGGCAGAAATTCTCCTTATTTTGGGGCAAAAAGACAGAAAACATCCTTTTGTCGGGGGTAAAAAGTCAGAAAATTCCTTTATTTTGGGGCAAAATTGCAGAAATTTCCCTTATTTTGGGGCAAAATTGCAAAACTTTCATTTATTTCAGAAAACAAAGGCAGAAATTTCTTTTATTTTGGGGCAAAAAAGTCAAAATTTCGTTTATTTTGGTACAAAATTGCAGAAAATTTTCTTATTTTGGGGCAAAAAGGCAGAAATTCCCCTTATTTTGAGGTAAAAATTCTGAAATTCCTTATATTTTGGGGCATAAAAGCAGAAATTCCTCTTTTTGGGGAAAAAGCAGACATTTCCATTATTTGGGGGAAAATATTATAAATTTCACTTATTTCAGGACAAAATGTCAGAAATTCCCTTTATTTTGGGGCAAACAGATAGAAATTCCGTATATTCTTAGGGAAAAGGCAGAAATGGCACTTATTTTGAGTCAAAAAGGCAGAAAATCCCCTTATTTTGGGGAAAAATTAAGAAATTTTTTTTTTATTGCAAAAAGGTATTCATTCCATTTATTTTCGGGCAAAAAGTCAGAAATTCCCCGTATTTTGGAGCAAAATTGAGGAAATTCCCCTAATTTTGAGCAAAAAGTCACAAATTCCATTTATTTTGGGGAAAATTGCAGAAATTTCACTTATTTTGTGGCAAAATGGCAGAAATTCCCCTTATTTTTGGCGAAAAAGGCAGAAAATCCCCATATTTTGCAGCAAAATTGCAGTAATTCACCTAATTTTGGGGTAAAAAAATGCAGTAATTTTCTTTATTTTGGAGCAAAATGGCAGAAATTTTGCTTAATTCGGGGCAAAAGGCAGGAATTCCCTTTATTTTAGGGCAAAATTGCAGAAATTTCCCTTATTTGGGGGCAAAAAACAGAAATTCCCTTTATTTTGGGGCAAAATTGCAGAAATTTCCCTTATTATGGGGAAAAATTGCAGAAATTTCACTTATTTTAGGGCAAAATTGCAGAAATTTCACTTTTTTCAGGGAAAAAAAGCAAAAATTTTTCTTGTTTTGGGGCAAAAGGCAGAAATTCGAATTATTTTGGGACAAAAAGGCAGAAATACAGCTTATTTTAGAGCAAAATTGCAGAATTTCCTTTAATATTGGGGCAAAAATGCAGAAATTTTTTTTATTTGGGCCAAAAAAGCAGAAGTTCCCCGTATTTTCGGGCAAAAACGCTGAAATTTCCTGTATTTTGAAGCAAAATTTAAGAAAATCCCCTAATTTTGGGGCAAAAAGGCAAAAAATCTCTTTATTTTGGGGCAAAAATACAGAAATTCACCTTATTATGGGGCAAAAAGTCAGAAATTCTTCTTATTTTGGGGCAAAATTGAAGAAATTTCCCTTATTTTGGAGCAAAATTGCAAAAATTTCCCTTTTTTTGGGGCAAAATTGTAGAAATTTCTTCTATTTTGGTAGAGAATTGCAGAAATTTTTTGTTTATTTTGTGGCAAGAAGGCAGAAATTTTTCATATTTTGGGGCAAAATGGCACAAATTTTTCTTATTTTCGGGCAAAATTGCAGAAATTTCATTTATTTCAGGGCAAAAAGCAGAAATTTCTTTTATTGTGGTACAAAATTGAAGAAATTTTCCTTATTTTGGAACCAAAAGGCAGAAATTCCCCATATTTTGGGGCAAAAAGCAGAAATTCTTCTTATTTTGAGGTAAAATGCAGAAATTCCCCTAATATTGGGGAAAAATTCAGAAATTTCCTTTATTTTGGGGCCAAAAGGCAGAAATTCCCCGTATTTTGAAGCAAAATTGCAGAAATTCTCATGATTTTCAGGCAAAAAGGCAGAAATTCTTTTTATTTTGGGGCAAAAAGGCAGAAAATCTCTTATTTTCCGGGGCAAAAAGTCAGAAATTCCCCTTATTTTGGAGCAAATTTGAGGAAATTTCTATTATTTTGGGACAAAATTGCAGAAATTTCACTTATTTCAGGGAAAAAAGGCAAAAATTTCTTTTATTCTTGGGGCAAAAAAGCAGAAATTTCTTTTATTTTGGTACAAAATTGCAGAAATTTTTCTTATTTTGGGGCAAAAACGCAGAAATTCCCCTTATTTTGGGGCAAAAAGCAGACATTTCTTTTATTTGGGGAAAAATTTTAGAAATTTCACTTATTTCAGGACAAAAAGTCAGAAATTCCCCTTATTTTGGGGCAAAAAGAGAGAAATTCCGTTTATTTTAGGGAAAAAGCAGAAATTGCACTTATTATGAGTCAAAGAGGCAGAAAATCACCTTATTTTGGGGAAAAAATGAAGAAATTTCCTTTTTTTATCGCAAAAAAAATATACACTCCCTTTATTTTCGGGCAAAAAGGCAGAAATTCCCTGTATTTTGGAGCAATATTGCAGAAATTCTCCTAAATTTGGGCAAAAAGGCAGAAATTCCATTTATTTGGGGTAAAACTGCAGAAATATCACTTATTTCGCGGCAAAATGGCAGAAATTTTCCTTATTTTCGGCGAAAAAGGCAGAAAATCCTCATAATTTGGGGCAAAATTGCAGTAATTCACCTAATTTTGGGGTAAGAAAATGCAGTAATTTTCTTTATTTTGGGGCAAAACGGCAGTAATTTCCATTAATTCGAGGCAAATGGCAGAAATTCCCCTTATTTTAGGGCAAAATTGCAGAAATTTTCTTATTTGGGGGCAAAAACCAGAAATTCCCTTTATTTTGGGCCAAAATTGCAGAAATTTCCCTTATTATGGGGAAAAATTGCAGAAATTTCTCTTATTTTAGGGCAAAATTGCAGAAATTTCACTTATTTCAGAGAAAAAAAGCAAAAACCTTTCTTGTTTTGGGGCAAAAAGGCAGAAATTCGCCTTATTTTGGGGCAAAAATGCAGAAATTCACCTTATTTTGGAGCAAAATTGCAGAAATTCCCCTAATATTGGGGCAAAATTGCAGAAATTTCCTATATTTGGGCCAAAAAAGCAGAAGTTCCCCCTATTTTCGGTGCAAAAAGGCAGAAATTTCCCGTATTTTAAAGCAAAATTTTAAAAACTCCCCTAATTTTGGGACAAAAAGGCAGAAATTTCCTTTATTTTTGGTCAAAAATACAGAAGTTCACCTTATTATGATGCAAAAAGTCAGAAATTCCCCTTATTTTGGGGCAAAATTGAAGAAATTCTCTTATTTTGGAAGAAAATTGCGGAAATTTCTTTTATTTTGGGGCAAAATTGTAGAAATTTCTTCTATTTTGGTACAGAATTGCAGAAATTTTTCTCATTTGGTGGCAAGAATGCAGAAATTTTCCCTATTTTGGGGCAAAAAGGCACAAATTTTTCTTATTTTCGGGCCAAATTCAGAAATTTCATTTATTTCAGGGCAAAAAGCAGAAATTTCTGTTATTATGGTACAAAATTGAAAAATTTTTCCTTATTTTGGAACAAAAATGCAGAAATTCCCCATATTTGGGGCAAAAGGCAGAAATTCTTCATATTTTGAGGTAAAATGCAGAAATTCCCCTAATATTGGGGAAAAATGCAGAAATTCCTTTTATTTTTGGGCTAAAAGACGGAAATTCCCCGTATTTTAAAGCAAAATTGCAGAAATTCTCATAATTTTCGGTCAAAAAGTAAGAAATTCCCCTTATTTTGGGGCAAAATTGCAGTAATTTCCCTTATTTTGAGGCAAAATTGCAGAAATTTCCCTGATTTTAGGGCAAAATTCCAGAAATTTCACTTATTTCAGAGAAAAAAGGCAGAAATTTCTTTTATTTTTGGGTCAAAAAAGCAGAAATTACTTTTATTTTGGTACAAAATTGCAGAAATTTATCTTATTTTGGGACAAAAAGGAATAAATTCCCCTTATTTTGAGGTAAAAAGGCTGAAATTCCTTTTATTTTGGGGCAAAAAGTCAGAAATTCCCCTTATTTTGAGGCAAAAAGCAGACATTTCTTTTATTTGGGGAAAAATTTTAGAAATTTCACTTATTTCAGGACAAAAAGTCAGAAATTCCCTTTATTTAGGGGCAAAAAGAGAGAAATTCCGTTTATTTTTGGGGAAAAATCAGAAATTGCACTTATTTTGAGTCAAAAAGGCAGAAAATCCCCTTATTTTGGGGAAAAAATGAAGAAATTTCCTTTTTTTATAGCAAAAAAATATACACTCCCTTTATTTTCGGGCAAAAAGGCAGAAATTCCCTGTATTTTGGAGCAAAATTGCAGAAATTCTCCTAATATTGGGGCAAAATTGCAGAAATTTCCTTTATTTGGTCCAAAAAAGCAGAAGTTCCCCTTATTTTCGGGCAAAAAAACAGAAATTCCCCGAATTTTAAAGCAAAATTTTAAAAACTCCCCTAATTTTGTGGCAATAAGGCAGAAATTCCCTTTATTTTGGGTCAAAAATACAGAAGTTCACCTTATTATGATGCAAAAAGTCAGAAATTCCCCTTATTTTGGGGCAAAATTGAAGAAATTTCTCTTATTTTGGAACAAAATTGAAGAAATTTCTTTTATTTTGGGGCAAAATTGTAGAAATTTCTTTTATTTTGGTACAGAATTGCAGAAATTTTTCTTATTTTGTGGCAAGAAGGCAGAAATTTTCTGTATTTGGGAGCAAAAAGGCACAAATTTTTCTTATTTTCGGGCGAAATTGCAGAAATTTCATTTATTTCAGGGCAAAAAGCAGAAATTTCTTTTATTATGGTACAAAATTGAAGAAATTTTCCTTATTTTGGAACCAAAATGCAGAAATTCCCCATATTTTGGGGCAAAAGGCAGAAATTCTTCTTATTTTGAGGTAAAATGCAGAAATTCCCCTAATATTGGGGAAAAATTCAGAAATTTCCTTCATTTTGGGGCCAAAAGGCAGAAATTCCCCGTATTTTGAAGCAAAATTGCAGAAATTCTCATGATTTTCGGGCAAAAAGGCAGAAATTCTCTTTATTTTGGGGCAAAAAAGCAGAAAATCTTCTTTTTTCGGGGGAAAATAGTCAGAAATTCCCCTTATTTTGGGGCAAATTTGAGGAAATTTCCCTTATTTTGGGGCAAAATTGCAGAAATTTCCCTGATTTTTGGGCAAAATTGCAGAAATTTCACTTATTTCAGGGAAAAAAGGCAGAAATTTCCTTTATTTTTGGGGCAAAAAAGCAGAAATTTTTTTTATTTTGGTACAAAATTGCAGAAATTTTTCTTATTTTGGGGCAAAAATCAAAAATTCCCCTTATTTTTGGGCAAAAAGCAGACATTTCCCTTATTTTGGAAAAAATTTTAGAAATTTCACTTATTTCAGGGCAAAAAGTCAGAAATTCCTCTTATTTTTGGGCAAACAGAGAGAAATTCCGTTTATTTTTGGGGAAAAGGCAGAAATTGCACTTATTTTGAGTCAAAAAGGTGGAAAATCCTCTTTTTTTGGGGAAAAATGAAGAAATTTACCTTTTTTATGGCAAAACGGTATACATTCCCTTTATTTTCGGGCAAAAAGGCAGAAATTCCCCGTATTTTGGAGCAAAATTGCAGAAATTCCCTTAATTTTGAGCAAAAAGGCAGAAATTCCATTTATTTGGGGTAAAACTTCAGATATTTCACTTATTTCGCGGCAAAATGGAAGAAATTACCCTTATTTTCGGCGAAAAAGGCAGAAAATCCCCATATTTTGGAGCAAAATTGCAGTAATTCACCTAATTTTGAGGTAAAAAATGCAGTAATTTTCTTTATTTTGGAGCCAAACGGCAGAAATTTCGCTTAATTCGGGACAAAAGGCAGAAATTCCTTTTTTTTAGGGCAAAATTGCAGAAATGTCCCTTATTTGGGGACAAAAAACAGAAATTCCCCTTATTTTGGGGCAAATTTGCAGAAATTTCCCTTATTATGGGGGAAATTGCAGAAATTTCCCTTATTTTAGGGCAAAATTGCAGAAATTTCACTTATTTCAGAGAAAAAAAGCAAAAATTTTTTTTATTTTGGGGCAAAAATGCAGAAATTCGCCTTATTTTGGGTCAAAAATGCAGAAATTCACTTTATTTTAGAGCAAAATTGCAGAAATTCCCATAATATTGGGGCCAAAATGCAGAAATTTCCTTTATTTGGGCCAAAAAAGCAGAAGTTCCCCTTATTTTCGGGCAAAAAGGCAGAAATTCCCCGTATTTTGAAGCAAAATTTTAGAAACTCCCCTAATTTTGGGGCAAAAAGGCAGAAATTCCTTTTATTTTGTGGCAAAAATACATAAATTGACCTTATTATGGGGCAAAAAGTCAGAAATTTCCCTTATTTTGGGGCAAAAATGTAGAAATTTCTTCTATTTTGGTACAGAATTGCAGAAATTTTTCTCATTTTGTGGCAAGAATGCAGAAATTTTCCCTATTTTGGGGCAAAAAGGCACAAAATTTTCTTATTTTCGGGCAAAATTGCAGAAATTTCAATTATTTCAGGGCAAAAAGCAGAAATTTCTTTTATTATGGTACAAAATTGAAAAAATTTTTCTTATTTTGGAACAAAAATGCAGAAATTCCCCATATTTTGGGGCAAAAGGCAGAAATTCTTCTTATTTTGAGGTAAAATGCAGAAATTCCTCTAATATTCAAGAAAAATGCAGAAATTCCTTTTATTTTTGGGCTAAAAGACAGAAATTGCCCGTATTTTGAAGCAAAATTGCAGAAATTCTCACAATTTTCGGGCAAAAAGTCAGAAATTCCCCTTATTTTGGGGCAAAATTGCAGAAATTTCCCTGATTTTGGGGCAAAATTGCAGAAATTTCACTTATTTCAGGAAAAAAAGGCAGAAATTTCTTTTATTTTTGAAGCAAAAAAGCAGAAATTTCTTTTATTTTGGTACAAAATTGCAGAAATTTTTCTTATTTTGGGGCAAAAAGCAGAAATTCCCCTTATTTTGAGGTAAAAAGGCTGAAATTCCTTTTATTTTGGGGCAAAAAGTCAGAAATTCCCCTTATTTTGGGGCAAAAAGCAGACATTTCCCTTATTTGGGGAAAAATTTTAGAAATTTCATAAATTTCAGGACAAAAAGTCAGAAATTCCCCTTATTTTGGGGCAAAAAGTGAGAAATTCCGTTTATTTTTGGGGACAAAGAAGAAATTGCACTTATTTTGAGTCAAAAATGCGGAAAATTTCCTTATTTTGTGGAAAAAATGAAGAAATTTCCCTTTTTTATGACAAAAAAATATACACTCCCATTATTTTCGGGCAAAAAGGCAGAAATTCCCTGTATTTTGGAGCAAAATTGCAGAAATTTTCCTAAATTTGGGCAAAAAGGCAGAAATTCCATTTATTTGGGGTAAAACTGCAGAAATATCACTTATTTCACGGCAAAATGGCAGAAATTCCCCTTATTTTCGTCGAAAAAGGCAGAAAATCCCCATAATTTGGGGCAAAATTGCAGTAATTCTTCTAATTTTGGGGTAAGAAAATGCAGTAATTTTCTTTATTTTGGGACAAAATGGCAAATTTCCCTTAATTCGAGGCAAATGGCAGAAATTCCCCTTATTTTAGGGCAAAATTGCAGAAATTTTTTTATTTGGGGGCAAAAAACAGAAATTCTCTTTATTTTGGGGTAAAATTGCAGAAATTTCCCTTATTATGGGAATAAATTGCAGAAATTTCCCTTATTTTAGGGCAAAATTGCAGAAATTTCACTTTTTTCAGAGAAAAAAAGCAAAAATTTTTCTTGTTTTGGGGCAAAAAGGCAGAAATTCGCCTTATTTTGGAACAAAAAGGCAGAAATTCACCTTATTTTGGAGCAAAATTGCTGAAATTCCCCTAATATTGGGGCAAAATTGCAGAAATTTCCTTTATTTGGGCCAAAAAAGCAGAAGTTCCCCTTATTTTCGGGCAAAAAGGCAGAAATTCCCCGAATTTTAAAGCAAAATTTTAAAAACTCCACTAATTTTGTGGCAATAAGGAAGAAATTCCCTTTATTTTGGGTCAAAAATACAGAAGTTCACCTTATTATGATGCAAAAAGTCAGAAATTCCCCTTATTTTGGGGCAAAATTGAAGAAATTTCTCTTCTTTTGGAACAAAATTGCAGAAATTTCTTTTATTTTGGGGCAAAATTGTAGAAATTTCTTTTATTTTGGTACAGAATTGCAGAAATTTTTCTTATTTTGTGGCAAGAAGGCAGAAATTTTCTATATTTGGGGGCAAAAAGGCACAAATTTTTCTAATTTTCGGGCAAAATTGCAGAAATTTCATTTATTTCAGGGCAAAAAGCAGAAATTTCTTTTATTATGGTACAAAATTGAAGAAATTTTCCTTATTTTGGAACCAAAATACAGAAATTCCCCATATTTTGGGGCAAAAGGCAGAAATTCTTCTTATTTTGAGGTAAAATGCAGAAATTCCCCTAATATTGGGGAAAAATTCAGAAATTTCCTTTATTTTGGGGCCAAAAGGCAGAAATTCCCCGTATTTTGAAGCAAAATTGCAGAAATTCTCATGATTTTCGGGCAAAAAGGCAGAAATTCTCTTTATTTTGGGGCAAAAAGGCAGAAAATCTTCTTTTTTCGGGGAAAATAGTCAGAAATTCCCCTTATTTTGGGGCAAATTTGAGGAAATTTCCCTTATTTTGGGGCAAAATTGCAGAAATTTCCCTGATTTTTGGGCAAAATTGCAGAAATTTCACTTATTTCAGGGAAAAAAGGCAGAAATTTTTTTTATTTTTGGGGCAAAAAAGCAGAATTTTTTTTTATTTTGGTACAAAATTGCAGAAATTTTTCTTATTTTGGGGCAAAAATCAAAAATTCCCCTTATTTTTGGGCAAAAAGCAGACATTTCCCTTATTTTGGAAAAAATTTTAGAAATTTCACTTATTTCAGGGCAAAAAGTCAGAAATTCCTCTTATTTTTGGGCAAACAGAGATATTCCGTTTATTTTTTGGGAAAAGGCAGAAATTGCACTTATTTTGAGTCAAAAAGTTGGAAAATCCTCTTTTTTTGGAAAAAAATGAAGAAATTTACCTTTTTTATGGCAAAAAGGTATACATTCCTTTTATTTTCGGGCAAAAAGGCAGAAATTCCCCGTATTTTGGAGCAAAATTGCAGAAATTCCCTTAATTTTGAGCAAAAAGGCAGAAATTCCATTTATTTGGGGTAAAACTTCAGATATTTCACTTATTTCGCGGCAAAATGGAAGAAATTACCCTTATTTTCGGCGAAAAAGGCAGAAAATCCCCATATTTTGGAGCAAAATTGCAGTAATTCACCTAATTTTGAGGTAAAAATTGCAGTAATTTTCTTTATTTTGGAGCCAAACGGCAGAAATTTCGCTTAATTCGGGACAAAAGGCAGAAATTCCCCTTTTTTTTAGGGAAAAATTGCAGAAATGTCCCTTATTTGGGGACAAAAAACAGAAATTCCCCTTATTTTGGGGCAAATTTGCAGAAATTTCACTTATTATGGGGGAAATTGCAGAAATTTCCCTTATTTTAGGGCAAAATTGCAGAAATTTCACTTATTTCAGAGAAAAAAAGCAAAAATTTTTTTTATTTTGGGGCAAAAATGCAGAAATTCACTTTATTTTACAGCAAAATTGCAGAAATTCCCATAATATTGGGGCCAAAATGCAGAAATTTCCTTTATTTGGGCCAAAAAAGCAGAAGTTCCCCTTATTTTTGGGCAAAAAGGCCGAAATTCCCCGTATTTTGAAGCAAAATTTTAGAAACTCCCCTAATTTTGGGGCAAAAAGGCAGAAATTCCTTTTATTTTGTGGCAAAAATACATAAATTGACCTTATTATGGGGCAAAAAGTCAGAAATTTCCCTTATTTTGGGGCAAAAATGTAGAAATTTCTTCTATTTTGGTACAGAATTGCAGAAATTTTTCTCATTTTGTGGCAAGAATGCAGAAATTTTCCCTATTTTGGGGCAAAAAGGCACAAAATTTTCTTATTTTCGGGCAAAATTGCAGAAATTTCAATTATTTCAGGGCAAAAAGCAGTAATTTCTTTTATTATGGTACAAAATTGAAAAAATTTTCCTTATTTTGGAACAAAAATGCAGAAATTCCCCATATTTTGGGGCAAAAGGCAGAAATTCTTATTATTTTGAGGTAAAATGCAGAAATTCCTCTAATATTCGGGAAAAATGCAGAAATTCCTTTTATTTTTGGGCTAAAAGACAGAAATTCCCCGTATTTTGAAGCAAAATTGCAGAAATTCTCATAATTTTCGGGCAAAAAGGCAGAAATTCTCCTTATTTTGGGGCATAAAGACAGAAAATCTCCTTTTTTCGGGGGCAAAAAGTCAGAAATTCCCTTTATTTTGGGGAAAAATTGCAGAAATTTCCCTGATTTTGGGGCAAAATTGCAGAAATTTCACTTATTTCAGGAAAAAAAGGCAGAAATTTCTTGTATTTTTGAAGCAAAAAGCAGAAATTTCTTTTATTTTGGTACAAAATTGCAGAAATTTTTCTTATTTTGGGGCAAAAAGCAGAAATTCCTTTTTTTTGAGGTAAAAAGGCTGAAATTCCTTTTATTTTGGGGCAAAAAGTCAGAAATTCCCCTTATTTTGGGGCAAAAAGCAGACATTTCCCTTATTTGGGGAAAAATTTTAGAAATTTCATTAATTTCAGGACAAAAAGTCAGAAATTCCCTTATTTTGGCGCAAAAAGAGAGAAATTCCGTTTATTTTTGGGGAAAAAGAAGAAATTGCACTTATTTTGAGTCAAAAAGGCAGAAAATCCCCTTATTTTGTAGAAAAAATGAAGAAATTTCCCTTTTTTATGACAAAAAAATATACACTCCCATTATTTTCGGGCAAAAAGGCAGAAATTCCCTGTATTTTTGAGCAAAATTGCAGAAATTTTCCTAAATTTGGGCAAAAAGGCAGAAATTCCATTTATTTGGGGTAAAACTGCAGAAATATCACTTATTTCACGGCAAAATGGCAGAAATTCCCCTTATTTTCGTTGAAAAAGGCAGAAAATCCCCATAATTTGGGGCAAAATTGCAGTAATTCTTCTAATTTTGGGGTAAGAAAATGCAGTAATTTTCTTTATTTTGGGACAAAACGGCAGAAATTTCCCTTAATTCGAGGCAAATGGCAGAAATTCCCCTTATTTTAGGGCAAAATTGCAGAAATTTTCTTATTTGGGGGCAAAAAACAGAAATTCTCTTTATTTTGGGGTAAAATTGCAGAAATTTCCCTTATTATGGGAAAAAATTGCAGAAATTTCCCTTATTTTAGGGCAAAATTGCAGAAATTTCACTTTTTTCAGAAAAAAAAAGCAAAAATTTTTCTTGTTTTGGGGCAAAAAGGCAGAAATTCGCCTTATTTTGGGGCAAAAAGGCAGAAATTCACCTTATTTTAGAGCAAAATTGCTGAAATTCCCCTAATATTGGGGCAAAATTGCAGAAATTTCCTTTATTTGGGCCAAAAAAGCAGAAGTTTCCCTTATTTTCGGGCAAAAAGGCAGAAATTCCCCGAATTTTAAAGCAAAATTTTAAAAACTCCCCTAATTTTGGGGTAATAGTGCAGAAATTCCCTTTATTTTGGGTCACAAATACAGAAGTTCACCTTATTATGATGCAAAAAGTCAGAAATTCCCCTTATTTTGGGGCAAAATTGAAGAAATTTCTCTTATTTTGGAACAAAATTGCAGAAATTTCTTATATTTTGGGGCAAAATTGTAGAAATTTCTTCTATTTTTGTACAGAATTGCAGAAATTTTTCTTACTTTGTGGCAAGAAGGCAGAAATTTTCTATATTTGGGGGCAAAAAGGCACAAATGTTTCTTATTTTCGGGCAAAATTGCAGAAATTTCATTTATATCAGGGCAAAAAGCAGAAATTTCTTTTATTGTGGTACAAAATTGAAGAAATTTTCCTTATTTTGGAACAAAAAGGCAGAAATTCCCCATATTTTGGGGCAAAAAGCAGAAATTCTTCTTATTTTGAGGTAAAATGCAGAAATTCCCCTAATATTGGGGAAAAATTCAGAAATTTCTTTTATTTTGGGGCCAAAAGGCAGAAATTCCCCATATTTTGAAGCAAAATTGCAGAAATTCTCATGATTTTCGGGCAAAAAGGCAGAAATTCTTTTTATTTTGGGGCAAAAAGGCAGAAAATCTCCTTTTTTCCGGGGCAAAAAGTCAGAAATTCCCCTTATTTTAGGGCAAATTTGAGGAAATTTCCCTTATTTTGAGGCAAAATTGCAGAAATTTCCCTGATTTTGGGGCAAAATTGCAGAAATTTCACTTATTTCAGGGAAAAAAGGCAGAAATTTCTTTTATTCTCTGGGCAAAAAAGCAGAAATTTCTTTTATTTTGGTACAAAATTGCAGAAATTTTTCTTATTTTGGGGCAAAAACGCAGAAATTCCCCTTATTTTGGGGCAAAAGCAGACATTTCTTTTATTTGGGGAAAAATTTTAGAAATTTCACTTATTTCAGGACAAAAAGTCAGAAATTCCCCTTATTTTGGGGCAAAAAGAGAGAAATTCCGTTTATTTTATGGAAAAAGCAGAAATTGCACTTATTTTGAGTCAAAAAGGCAGAAAATCACCTTATTTTGGGGAAAAAATGAAGAAATTTCTTTTTTTTATGGCAAAAAAAATATACACTCCCTTTATTTTCGGGCAAAAAGGCAGAAATTCCCTGTATTTTGGAGCAAAATTGCAGAAATTCTCCTAAATTTGGGCAAAAAGGCAGAAATTCCATTTATTTGGGGTAAAACTGCAGAAATATCACTTATTTCGCGGCAAAATGGCAGAAATTTTCCTTATTTTCGGCGAAAAAGGCAGAAAATCCTCATAATTTGGGGCAAAATTGCAGTAATTCACCTAATTTTGGGGTAAGAAAATGCAGTAATTTTCTTTATTTTGGGGCAAAACGGCAGTAATTTCCATTAATTCGAGGCAAATGGCAGAAATTCCCCTTATTTTAGGGCAAAATTGCAGAAATTTTCTTATTTGGGGGCAAAAACCAGAAATTCCCTTTATTTTGGGCCAAAATTGCAGAAATTTCCCTTATTATGGGGAAAAATTGCAGAAATTTCTCTTATTTTAGGGCAAAATTGCAGAAATTTCACTTATTTCAGAGAAAAAAAGCAAAAACTTTTCTTGTTTTGGGGCAAAAAGGCAGAAATTCGCCTTATTTTGGGGCAAAAATGCAGAAATTCACCTTATTTTGGAGCAAAATTGCAGAAATTCCCCTAATATTGGGGCAAAATTGCAGAAATTTCCTTTATTTGGGCCAAAAAAGCAGAAGTTCCCCTTATTTTCGGTGCAAAAAGGCAGAAATTCCCCGTATTTTAAAGCAAAATTTTAAAAACTCCCGTAATTTTGGGACAAAAAGGCAGAAATTCCCTTTATTTTTGGTCAAAAATACAGAAGTTCACCTTATTATGATGCAAAAAGTCAGAAATTCCCCTTATTTTGGGGCAAAATTGAAGAAATTTCTCTTATTTTGGAACAAAATTGCAGAAATTTCTTTTATTTTGGGGCAAAATTGTAGAAATTTCTTCTATTTTGGTACAGAATTGCAGAAATTTTTCTCATTTGGTGGCAAGAATGCAGAAGTTTTCCCTATTTTGGGGCAAAAAGGCACAAATTTTTCTTATTTTCGGGCAAAATTGCAGAAATTTCATTTATTTCAGGGCAAAAAGCAGAAATTTCTGTTATTATGGTACAAAATTGAAAAAATTTTCCTTATTTTGGAACAAAAATGCAGAAATTCCCCATATTTGGGGCAAAAGGAAGAAATTCTTCATATTTTGAGGTAAAATGCAGAAATTTCCCTAATATTGGGGAAAAATGCAGAAATTCCTTTTATTTTTGGGCAAAAAGACGGAAATTCCCCGTATTTTAAAGCAAAATTGCAGAAATTCTCATAATTTTCGGGAAAAAGTCAGAAAATCCCCTTATTTTGGGGCAAAATTGCAGTAATTTCCCTTATTTTTGGGCAAATCTCAGAAATTCCACTTATTTTGGGGCAAAATTCCAGAAATTTCACTTATTTCAGGGAAAAAAGGCAGAAATTTCTTTTATTTTTGGGTCAAAAAAGCAGAAATTTCTTTTATTTTGGTACAAAATTGCAGAAATTTATCTTTTTTTGGGGCAAAATTGCAGAAATTTCACTTATTTCAGGGCATAACTCAAAAATTCCTTTTTTGGGGGGCAAAAAGAGAGAAAATCCGATTATTTTGGGGTAAAATGGCAGAAATTTCCCTTATTTTGGGGCAAAATTGCAGAAATTTCACTTATTTCAGGGTAATAAGTCAAAAATTTTCCTTATTTTGGGGCAAAAAATACAGAAATTCATTTTGTTCTGGAAGGAAAAGACAGAAATTCCACTTATTTAGAGGCAAAAAGGCAGAAATTCCCCTTATTTTGGAGAAAAAATGAAGAAATTTTCCCTTTTTATGGCAAAAAGGTATGCATTTCCCTTATTTTAGGGCAAAAAGGAAGAAATTCCCCGTACTTTGGAGTAAAATTGAAGAAATTCCCCTAATTTTGGGGCAAAATTCTAGAAATTTCCTTTATTTTGGGGCAAAATTGCAGGAATTTACCTTATTTTGGGGCAAAATTGCTGAAATTTCCCTTATTTGGGGAAAAATTGCAGAAATTTCACTTATTTTCAGGTAAAAAGGCTGAAATTTCTTTTATTTTGGAACAAAAAGGGAGAAATTCCCCTTATTTTGGGGCAAAATTGCAGAAATTTCTCTTATTTTGGGGCAAAATTGCAGAAATTTCACATATTTCAGAAAAAAAAGGCAGAAATTTTCCTTATTTTGGGGCAAAAGCAGAAATTCCAAACATTTTGTGACAAAAATGCAGAAATTCCTCTTATTTTGAGGTAAAAAGGTTGAAATTTCCTTTATTTAAGGGCAAAAAAGCAGAAATTTTTCTTATTTTGGGGCAAAATTGCAGAAAATTCACTTATTTCAGGGTAATAAGTCAGAAATTTTCCTTATTTTGGGGCAAAAAAATAGAAATTCCCTTTGTTTGGGACAAAATTCAGAAATTCCACTTATTTAGAGGCAAAAAGGCAGAAATTCCTTTTATTTTGGAGCAAAAATGAAGAAATTTCACTTTTTTATGGCAAAAAGGTATGCATTCTTCTTATTTTCGGGCAAAAAGGCGGAAATTCCCCATATTTTGGAGCAAAATTGCAGAAATTCCCTTAATTGTGGGGCAAAAAGGTAGAAATTCCCTATATGTTGTGGCAAAAAGACAGAAATTCTCTTTATTTAGGGGCAAATCTCAGTAATACCACTTATTTTGGGGCAAAATTCCAGAAATTTCCCTTATTTAGAGGCAAAATTGCAGAAATTTTACTTATTTTGGGGCAAAATTGCAGAAATTTCACTTATTTCAGGGAAAAAGGGCAGAAATTTTCCTTATTTTGGGGCAAAAGGACGAAATTCCTAATATTTTTTGGCAAAAATGCAGAAATTTCCCTTATTTTGAGGTAAAAAGGCTGAAATTCCCCTTATTTGGGGGCAAATCTCAGAAATTCCACTTATTTTGGGGCAAAATTCCACAAATTTCCCTTATTTTGGGGCAAAATTGCAGAATTTCACTTATTTCTGGGCAAAATTGCAGAAATTTCACATATTTCAGGGGAAAAAAGGCAGAAATTTTCCTTATTTTGGGGCAAAAAGGCAGAAATTCCTAATATTTTGTTGCAAAAATGCAGAAATTCCCCTCATTTTGAGGTAAAAAGGCTGAAATTCCCCTTATTTGGGGGCAAAAAGCAGAAATTTCCCTTATTTTGGGGCAAAATTGCAGAAATTTCACTTATTTCAGGGTAATTAGTCAGAAATTCCTCTTATTTTGGGGCAAAAAAAACAGAATTTCCATTTGTTTTGGGAGAAAAAGACAGAAATTCCAATTATTTAGAGGCAAAAAATCAGAAATTCCCCTTATTTTGGAGCAAAAATGAAGAAATTTCCCTTTTTTATGGCAAAAAAGTGTGCATTCCCCATATTTTCAGGCAAAAAGGCAGAAATTCCCCGTATTTTGGAGCAAAATTGCAGAAATTCCTCTAACTTTTGGGCATAAGGCAGAAATTCCCTTTATTTTGGGGCAAAAATCAGAAATTCCCCATATTTTGGGGCAAAATTCCAGAAATTTCCTTTATTTTGGGGCAAAATTAGGAATTTAACTTACTTTGGTGCAAAATTGCAGAAATTTCCCTTATTTGCGGCAAAATTGCAGAAATTTCACTTATTTTCATGTAAAAAGGCTGAAATTTCCTTTATTTTGGGGCAAAAAAGGAGAAATTCTTCTTATTTTCGGGCAATATTGCAGAAATTTTCCTTATTTTGGGGCAAAAAGGCAGTAATTCCTTATATTTGGGGCATAAAGGCAGAAATTCCCCCTTATGTTGAGGTAATAAGGCTGGAATTCCCTTTATTTTAAAGCAAAAAGGCAGAAATTCCCCTTATTTTGGGGTAAAATTGCAGAAATTTCACATATTTCTGGGCAAAAAGGCAGAAATTTCCCTTTTTTGAGGCAAAATTGCAGAAATTTCACTTATTTCAGGGTAATAAGTCAGAAATTTTCCTTATTTTGGGGCAAAAAAGATAGAAATTTCCTATGTTTTGGAAGAAAAAGACAGAAATTCCACTTATTTAGAGGCAAAAAGGCAGAAATTCCCCTTATTTTGGAGCAAAAATGAAGAAATTTTCGTTTTTTATGGCAAAAAAGTATGCATTCCCCTTATTTTCGGGCAAAAAGGCAGAAATTCCCAGTATTTTGGAGCAAAATTGCAGAAATTCCACTAATTGTGGGGCAAAAAGGCAGAAATTCTCTATATGTTGGGGCAAAAGACAGAAATTCTTATTTTGGGGCAAATCTCAGAAATTCCACTTATTTTGGGGCAAAATTCCAGAAATTTCCCTTATTTTGGGGCAAAATTGCAGAAATTTCACTTATTTCTGGGCAAAATTGCAGAAATTTCACTTATTTCAGGGAAAAAAGGCAGAAATTTTTCTTATTTTGAGGCAAAAAGGCAGAAATTCTTAATATTTTGTTGCAAAAATGCAGAAATTCCCCTTATTTTGAGATAAAAAGGCTGAAATTCCCCTTATTTGGGGGCAAAAAGCAGAAATTTCCTTTATTTTGGGGCAAAATTGCACAAATTTCACTTATTTCAGGGTAATTAGTCAGAAATTCCTCTTATTTTGGGGCAAAAAAAACAGAAATTCCCTTTGTTTTGGGAGAAAAAGACAGAAATTCCAATTATTTAGAGGCAAAAAGTCAGAAATTCCCCTTATTTTGGAGCAAAAATGAAGAAATTTCCCTTTTTTATGGCAAAAAAGTATGCATTCCCCATATTTTCAGGCAAAAAGGCAGAAATTCCCCGTATTTTGGAGCAAAATTGCAGAAATTCCTCTAACTTTTGGGCATAAGGCAGAAATTCCCTTTATTTTGGGGCAAAAATCAGAAATTCCCCATATTTTGGGGCAAAATTCCAGAAATTTCCTTTATTTTGGGGCAAAATTGAGGAATTTACCTTATCTTGGTGCAAAATTGCAGAAATTTCCCTTATTTGCAGCAAAATTGCAGAAATTTCACTTATTTTCATGTAAAAAGGCTGAAATTTCCTTTATTTTGGGGCAAAAAAGGAGAAATTCTTCTTATTTTCGGGCAATATTGCAGAAATTTTCCTTATTTTGGGGCAAAAAGCAGAAATTCCTTATATTTGGGGCAAAAAGGCAGAAATTCCCCTTATGTTGAGGTAATAAGGCTGGAATTCCTTTTATTTTAGGGCAAAAAGGCAGAAATTCCCATTATTTTGGGGTAAAATTGCAGAAATTTCACATATTTCTAGGCAAAAAGGCAGAAATTTCCCTTATTTTGAGGCAAAATTGCAGAAATTTCACTTATTTCAGGGTAATAAGTCAGAAATTTTTTTTATTTTGGGGCAAAAGAGACAGAAATTTCCTATGTTTTGGAAGAAAAAGACAGAAATTCCACTTATTTAGAGGCAAAAAGGCAGAAATTCCCGTTATTTTGGAGCAAAAATGAAGAAATTTTCCTTTTTTATGGCAAAAAAGTATGCATTCCCCTTATTTTCGGGCAAAAAGGCAGAAATTCCCCATATTTTGGAGCAAAATTGCAAAAATTCCACTAATTGTGGGGCAAAAAGGCAGAAATTCTCTATATGTTGGGGCAAAAACAATATTTCTTTTTATTTTGGGGCAAATCTCAGAAATTCCACTTATTTTGGGGCAAAATTCCAGAAATTTCCCTTATTTTGGACAAAATTGCAGAAATTTCATTTATTTCTGGGCAAAATTGCAGAAATTTCACTTATTTCAGGGAAAAAAGGCAGAAATTTTCCTTATTTTGGGGCAAAAAGGCAGAAATTCCTAATATTTTGTTGCAAAAATGCAAAAATTTCCCTTATTTTGAGGTAAAAAGGCTGAAATTCCCCTTATTTGGGGGCAAAAATCAGAAATTTCCCTTATTTTGGGGCAAAATTGCAGAAATTTCACTTATTTCAGGGTAATTAGTCAGAAATTCCTCTTATTTTGGGGCAAAAAAAACCAGAAATTCCCTTTGTTTTGGGAGAAAAAGACAGAAATTCCAATTATTTAGAGGCAAAAAGTCAAAAATTCCCCTTATTTTGGAGCAAAAATGAAGAAATTTCCCTTTTTTATGGCAAAAAAGTATGCATTCCCCATATTTTCAGGCAAAAAGGCAGAAATTCCCCGTATTTTGGAGCAAAATTGCAGAAATTCCTCTAACTTTTGGTCAAAAGGCAGAAATTCCCTTTATTTTGGGGCAAAAATCAGAAATTTCCCATATTTTGGGGCAAAATTCTAGAAATTTCCTTTATTTTGGGGCAAAATTGAGGAATTTACCTTATTTTGGTGCAAAATTGCAGAAATTTCCCTTATTTGCGGCAAAATTGCAGAAATTTCACTTATTTTCATGTAAAAAGGCTGAAATTTCCTTTATTTGGGGGCAAAAAAGGAGAAATTCTTCTTATTTTCGGGCAATATTGCAGAAATTTTCCTTATTTTGGGGCAAAAAGGCAGAAATTCCTTATATTTGGGGCAAAAAGGCAGAAATTCCCCTTATGTTGAGGTAATAAGGCTGGAATTCCGTTTATTTTAGGGCAAAAAGGCAGAAATTCCCCTTATTTTGGGGTAAAATTGCAGAAATTTCAAATATTTCAGAGTAAAATGGTAGAAATTCCCCTTATATTAGGGCAAAAAATGAAATCTCTAATTTTTGGCTAAAATTGAAGAAATTACACTTATTTCAGGACAAAAAGGCAGAAATTCCACTTAATTTTGGGCATAAAGGCAGAAATGACCCGTATTTTGGAGCAAAATTGCAGAAATTCTCCTAATATTGGTGCAAAAATGCAGAAATTCGCTTTATTTTGGGGCCAAAAGGCAGAAATTCTCCAAATTTTGGTGCAAAAAGGCTGAAATTCCTTTTATTTTGAGGTAAAATGCTGAAATTCCCCATATTTTGGGGCAAAAAGGCAGAAATTCCTCCCATTTTGGGGCAAAAAGCCTAAAATTCACCTTATTTGGGGGCAAAAATGCAGAAATTTCCCTTATTTTGGGGCAAAAAGACAGAAATTCCCCTTATTTTGTGGCAAAAAGGCAGAAATTTCTTTTATTTTAGGGCAAAATTGCAGAAATTTTGCTTATTTCAGTGCATAATTCAAAAGTTTTTTTTTTATTTTGGGGCAAAAAGACAGAAATTCAGTTTATTTTTGGGTAAAAAGGCAGAAATTTCACTTATTTTGAGGTAAAAAGGCAGTAATTCCTCTTTTTTTGGTCAAAAATGAAGAAATTTCCCTATTTTCTGTCAAAACGTATACATTCCCCTTATTTTCAGGCAAAAAACAGAAATTCCCCGTATTTTGGGGCAAAACTACAGAAATTCCCCTAATTGTGGGGCAAAAATGAAAAAATTCCCTATATGTTGGGGCAAAAAGACAGAAATTATTTTTATTTTGGGGCAAAACCCAGAAATTCCACTTATTTTGTGGCAAAATTCCAGAAATTTCCCTTATTTTGGGGCAAAAAAGCAGAAATTTTCCTTATTTTGGGGCAAAATTGCAGAAATTTCACTTATTTCAGAGAAAAAAAGCAAAAATTTTTCTTATTTTGGGGCAAAAAGGCAGGAATTCCCATTATTTTGTGGCAAAAAAGGCAAAAATTCACCTTATTTTGGGGTAAAATTGCAGAAATTTCACATATTTCAGAGCAAAAATGCAGAAATTTCCCTTATTTTGGGGAAAATTGCAGAAATTTCACTTATTTCAGGGTAATAAGTCAGAAATTTTCCTTATTTTGAGGCAAAAAAGACAGAAATTTCTTTTGTTTTGGAGAAAAAAGACATATATTCTAATTATTTAGAGGCAAAAAAGAAGAAATTCCCCTTATTTTGGAGTAAAAATGAAGAACTTTCCGTTTTTTATGGCAAAAAAGTATGCATTACCCATATTTTCGGGCAAAAAGGCAGAAATTCCCCATATTTTGGAGCAAAATTGGAGAAATTCCTTTAATTTTAGGGCATAAGGAAGAAATTCCCTTTATTTTGTGGCAAAAATCAGAAATTCCCCTTATTTTGGGGCAAAATTCCAGAAATTTCCTTTATTTTGGGGCAAAATTGCAGGAATTTACCTTATTTTGGGGCAAAATTGCAGAAATTTCCCTTATTTGGGGCAAAATTGCAGAAATTTCACTTATTTTCAAGTAAAAAGGCTGAAATTTCTTTTATTTTGGTGTAAAAAAGAAGAAATTCCCCTTATTTTATGGCAATATTGCAAAAATTTTCTTTATTTTGGAGCAAAAAGGCAGAAATTCTTTATATTTTGGGGCAAAAAGGCAGAAATTCCCCTTATGTTGAGGTAATAAAACTGAAATTCCCTTTATTTTGGGGCAAAAAGGCAGAAATTCCCATTATTTTGTGGTAAAATTGCAGAAATTTAAAATATTTTAGGGCAAAATGGCAGAAATTCCCCTTATTTTGGGGCAAAAAATGAAATCCCTAATTTTTTGCTAAAATTGAAGAAATTACACTTATTTTGGGACAAAAAGGCAGAAATTCCACTTAATTTCGGGCATAAAGGCAGAAATGGCCTGTATTTTGGATCAAAATTGCAGAAATTCCCATAATATTGGTGCAAAAATGCAGAAATTCTTTTTATTTTGGGGCAAAAAGCAGAAATTCTCCATATTTTGGTGCAAAAAGGCTGAAATTCCCCTTATTTTGAGGTAAAATGCTGAAATTCCCAATATTTTGGGGCAAAAAGGCAGAAATTCCCCTCATTTTGGGGCAAAACGGCTGAAATTCCCCTTTTTTGGGGGCAAAAAGGCAGAAATTTCCCTTATTTTGGGGCAAAAACACAGAAATTCCCTTTATTTTGTGGCAAAAAGGCAGAAATTTCTTTTATTTTAGGGCAAAATGGCAGAAATTTCACTTGTTTCAGGGCATAATTCAAAAATTCCTTTTAGTTTGGGGCAAAAAGACAGAAATTCCATTTATTTTTTTGGTAAAAAGGCAGAAATTTCACTTATTTTTAGGTAAAAATACAGAAATTCCTCTTATTTTGGGGCAAAAATGAAGAAATTTCTCTTTTTTGTGGCAAAAGGTATACATTCCCCTTATTTTCAGGCAAAAAAGCAGAAATTCCCTGTATTTTGGAGCAAATGTGCAGAAATTTCCCTAACTGTGGGGCAAAAATGCAGAAATTCCCTATATGTTGGGGCAAAAAGACAGAAATTCTCTATATTTTGGGGCAAAATTGCAGAAATTTCACTTATTTCAGGGCATAACTCAAAAATTCCTTTTTTGGGGGGCAAAAAGACAGAAAATCCGATTATTTTGGGGTAAAAAGGCAGAAATTTTCCTTATTTTGGGGCAAAAGCAGAAATTCCAAACATTTTGTGGCAAAAATGCAGAAATTCCCCTTATTTTGAGGTAAAAAGGCTGAAATTTCCTTTATTTAAGGGCAAAAAAGCAGAAATTTTCCTTATTTTGGGGCAAAATTGCAGAAATTTCACTTATTTCAGGGTAATAAGTCAGAAATTTTCCTTATTTTGGGGCAAAAAAATAGAAATTCCCTTTGTTTTGGGACAAAATTCAGAAATTCCACTTATTTAGAGTCAAAAAGGCAGAAATTCCCCTTATTTTGGAGCAAAAATGAAGAAATTTCACTTTTTTATGGCAAAAAGGTATGCATTCTTCTTATTTTCGGGCAAAAAGGCGGAAATTCCCCATATTTTGGAGCAAAATTGCAGAAATTCCCTTAATTGTGGGGCAAAAAGGTAGAAATTCCCTATATGTTGGGGCAAAAAAACAGAAATTCTCTTTATTTAGGGGCAAATCTCAGTAATACCACTTATTTTGGGGCAAAATTCCAGAAATTTCCCTTATTTAGGGGCAAAATTGCAGAAATTTTACTTATTTTGGGGCAAAATTGCAGAAATTTCACTTATTTCAGGGAAAAAAGGCAGAAATTTTCCTTATTTTGGGGCAAAAAGGAAGAAATTCCTGATATTTTTTGGCAAAAATGCAGAAAATCCCCTTATTTTGAGGTAAAAAGGCTGAAATTCCCCTTATTTGGGGGCAAAAAGGCAGAAATTTCCCTTATTTTGGGGCAAAATTGAAGAAATTTCATTTATTTCAGGGTAATAAGTAAGAAATTCCCCTTATTTTGGGGCAAAAATGACAGAAAATCCCTTTGTTTTGGGGAAAAAGACAGAAATTCCACTTATTTAGAAGCAAAAAGGCAGAAATTCCCCTTATTTTGGAGCAAAAGTGAAGAAATTTCCCCTTTTTATGGCAAAAAGGTATGCATTCCCCTTTTTTTTCGGGCAAAAAAACAGAAATTCCCCGTATTTTGGAGCCAAATTGCAGAAATTCCTCTAATTATTGGGCAAAAGGCAGAAATTCCCTTTATTTAGGGGCAAAAATCAGAAATTCCCCTTATTTTGGGGAAAAAATTTCAGAAATTTTTTTTATTTTGGGGCAAAATTGCAGGAATTTACCTTATTTTGGGGCAAAATTGCAGAAATTTCCTTTATTTGGGGCAAAATTGCAGAAATTTCACTTATTTTCAGGTAAAAAGGATGAAATTTTCTTTATTTTGGGGCAAAAAGGGAGAAATTCCCCTTATTGTGGGGCAAAATTGAAGAAATTTTCATTATTTTTGGGCAAAAAGGCAGAAATTCCTATTATTTTGTGGCAAAAATGCAGAAATTTCCCTTATTTTGAGGTAATAAGGCTGAAATTTTCCTTATTTTGGGGCAAAAAGGCAGAAATTCCCCTTATTTTGGGGCAAAAAGCAGACATTTCTTATATTATGGTACAAAATTGAAGAAATTTTTCTTATTTTGGAACAAAAAGGCAGAAATTCCCCATATTTTGGGGCAAAAGGCAGAAATTCTTATTTTAAGGTAAAATGCAGAAATTCCCCTTATTTAGAGGTAAAATGCAGAAATTCCCCAAATATTGGGGAAAAATGCATAAATTACCTTTATTTTGGGGCTAAAAGGCAGAAATTCCCTGTATTTTGAAGCAAAATTGTAGAAATTCTCATAATTTTCAGGCAAATAGGCAGAAATTCTCCTTATTTTGGGGCAAAAAGACAGAAAATCTCCTTTTTTCAGAAGGAAAAAGTCAGAAATTCCCCTTATTTTGGGGCAAAATTGCAGAAATTTCCCTTATTGTGGGGCAAAATTGCAGAAATTTCACTTATTTCAGAAAAAAGGCAGAAATTTTCTTATTTTTGGACAAAAAGGCAGAAATTTATTTTTTTTGGTACAAAATTGCAGAAATTATTCTTATTTTGGGGCAAAAAGCCAGAAATTCCCCATATTTTGGGGCAAAAAGGCAGAAATTCCCCTTATTTTGAGGTAAAAAAGCTGAAATTCCCCTTAATTTCGGCAAAAAGTCAGAAATTCCTCTTATGTTGGGGCAAAAAGACAGAAATTTCGCTTATTTTTGGGGAAAAGGCAGAAACTGCACTTATTTTGAGTCAAAAAGACGGAAAATCCCCTTATTTTGGGGCCAAAAGGCAGAAATTACCCTTATATTGGGGTAAAACTGCAGAAATTTCACTTATTTCGCGGCAAAATGGCAGAAATTCACCTTATTCTCGTCGAAAAAGGCAATAAATCCCCGTATTTTGGAGCAAAATTGCAAAAATTCACCTAATTTTGCGGTAAAAAATACAATAATTTTCTTTATTTTGGGACAAAAAGGCAGAAATTCTCCTTATTTTAGGGCAAAATTGACGAAATTTCCCTTATTTGGGAACAAAATTACAGGTATTTCCCTTATTTGAAGGGAAAAATCAAAAATTCCCCTTATTTTGGGGGAAAATTGCAGAAATTTCCCTTATTATGGGGAAAAATTGCAGAAATTACCCTTATTTTAGGGCAAAATTGCAGAAATTTCACTTATTTCAGAGAAAAAAAGCAAAAATTTTTCTTATTTTGGGGAAAAAAGGCAGAAATTCCTATTATTTTGGGGCAAAAAGGCAGAAATTCACCCTTTTTTGGGGTAAAATTGCAGAAATTTCACATATTTCTGGGCAAAAAGGCAGAAATTTCCCTTATTTTGAGGCAAAATTGCAGAAATTTCACTTATTTCAGGGTAATAAGTCAGAAATTTTCTTTATTTTGGGGCAAAAGAGACAGAAATTTCCTATGTTTTGGAAGAAAAAGACCGAAATTCCACTTATTTAGAGGCAAAAAGGCAGAAATTCCCCTTATTTTGGAGCAAAAATGAAGAAATTTTCCTTTTTTATGGCAAAAAAGTATGCATTCCCCTTATTTTCGGGCAAAAAGGCAGAAATTCCCCGTATTTTGGAGCAAAATTGCAGAAATTCCACTAATTGTGGGGCAAAAAGGCAGAAATTCTCTATATGTTGGGGCAAAAACAGAAATTCTTTTTATTTTGGGGCAAATCTCAGAAATTCCACTTATTTTGGGGCAAAATTCCAGAAATTTCACATATTTCAGGGAAAAAAGGCAGAAATTTCTTTTATTTTTGGGTCAAAAAAGCAGAAATTTCTTTTATTTTGGTACAAAATTGCAGAAATTTATCTTTTTTTGGGGCAAAATTGCAGAAATTTCACTTATTTCAGGGCATAACTCAAAAATTCCTTTTTTGGGGGGCAAAAAGAGAGAAAATCCGATTATTTTGGGGTAAAAAGGCAGAAATTTCCCTTATTTTGGGGCAAAATTGCAGAAATTTCACTTATTTTAGGGTAATAAGTCAAAAATTTTCCTTATTTTGGGGCAAAAAATACAGAAATTCATTTTGTTCTGGGAGAAAAAGACAGAAATTCCACTTATTTAGAGGCAAAAAGGCAGAAATTCCCCTTATTTTGGAGAAAAAATGAAGAAATTCCCCCTTTTTATGGCAAAAAGGTATGCATTCCCCTTATTTTAGGGAAAAAAGGAAGAAATTCCCCGTACTTTGGAGTAAAATTGCAGAAATTCCCCTAATTTTGGGGCAAAATTCTAGAAATTTTCTTTATTTTGGGGCAAAATTGCAGGAATTTACCTTATTTTGGGGCAAAATTGCTGAAATTTCCCTTATTTGGGGCAAAATTGCAGAAATTTCACTTATTTTCAGGTAAAAAGGCTGAAATTTCTTTTATTTTGGAACAAAAAGGGAGAAATTCCCCTTATTTTGGGGCAAAATTGCAGAAATTTCTCTTATTTTGGGGCAAAATTGCAGAAATTTCACATATTTCAGAAAAAAAAAGGCAGAAATTTTCCTTATTTTGGGGCAAAAGCAGAAATTCCAAACATTTTGTGGCAAAAATGCAGAAATTACCCTTATTTTGAGATAAAAAGGCTGAAATTTCCTTTATTTAAGGGCAAAAAAGCAGAAATTTTCCTCATTTTGGGGCAAAATTGCAGAAATTTCACTTATTTCAGGGTAATAAGTCAGAAATTTTCCTTATTTTGGGGCAAAAAAATAGAAATTCCCTTTGTTTTGGGACAAAATTCAGAAATTCCACTTATTTAGAGGCAAAAAGGCAGAAATTCCCCTTATTTTGGAGCAAAAATGAAGAAATTTCACTTTTTTATGGCAAAAAGGTATGCATTCTTCTTATTTTCGGGCAAAAAGGCGGAAATTCCTCATATTTTGGAGCAAAATTGCAGAAATTCCCTTAATTGTGGGGCAAAAAGGTAGAAATTCCCTATATGTTGGGGCAAAAAGACAGAAATTCTCTTTATTTAGGGGCAAATCTCAGTAATACCACTTATTTTGGGGCAAAATTCCAGAAATTTCCATTATTTAGGGGCAAAATTGCAGAAATTTTACTTATTTTGGGGCAAAATTGCAGAAATTTCACTTATTTCAGGGAAAAAAGGCAGAAATTTTCCTTATTTTGGGGCAAAAAGGAAGAAATTCCTAATATTTTTTGGCAAAAATGCAGAACATCCCCTTATTTTGAGGTAAAAAGGCTGAAATTCCCCTTATTTGGGGGCAAAAAGGCAGAAATTTCCCTTATTTTGGGGCAAAATTGAAGAAATTTCATTTATTTCAGGGTAATAAGTCAGAAATTCCCCTTATTTTGGGGCATAAATGACAGAAAATCCCTTTGTTTTGGGGAAAAAGACAGAAATTCCACTTATTTAGAAGCAAAAAGGCAGAAATTCCCCTTATTTTGGAGCGAAAGTGAAGAAATTTCCCCTTTTTATGGCAAAAGGGTATGCATTCCCCTTTTTTTTCGGGCAAAAAAACAGAAATTCCTCGTATTTTGGAGCCAAATTGCAGAAATTCCTCTAATTTTTGGGCAAAAGGCAGAAATTCCCTTTATTTAGGGGCAAAAATCAGAAATTCCCCTTATTTTGGGGAAAAAATTCCAGAAACTTTTTTTATTTTGGGACAAAATTGCAGGAATTTACCTTATATTGGGGCAAAATTGCAGAAATTTCCCTTATTTGGGGCAAAATTGCAGAAATTTCACTTATTTTCAGGTAAAAAGGATGAAATTTTCTTTATTTTGGGGCAAAAAGGGAGAAATTCCCCTTATTTTGGGGCAAAATTGAAGAAATTTTCATTATTTTTGGGCAAAAAGGCAGAAATTCCTATTATTTTGTGGCAAAAATGCAGAAATTTCCCTTATTTTGAGGTAATAAGGCTGAAATTCCCCTTATTTTGGGGCAAAAAGGCAGAAATTCCCCTTATTTTGGGGCAAAAAGCAGACATTTCTTATATTAGGGTACAAAATTGAAGAAATTTTTCTTATTTTGGAACAAAAAGGCAGAAATTCCCCATATTTTGGGGCAAAAGGCAGAAATTCTTATTTTAAGGTAAAATGCAGAAATTCCCCTTATTTAGAGGTAAAATACAGAAATTCCCCAAATATTGGGGAAAAATGCAGAAATTCCCTTTATTTTGGGGCTAAAAGGCAGAAATTCCCTGTATTTTGAAGCAAAATTGTAGAAATTCTCATAATTTTCAGGCAAATAGGCAGAAATTCTCCTTATTTTGGGGCAAAAAGACAGAAAATCTCCTTTTTTCAGAAGGAAAAAGTCAGAAATTCCCCTTATTTTGGGGCAAAATTGCAGAAATTTCTTTTACATTTGGGCAAAATTGCAGAAATTTCCCTTATTTTGGGGCAAAATTGCAGAAATTTCACTTATTTCAAAAAAAAGGCAGAAATTTTCTTATTTTTGGACAAAAAGGCAGAAATTTATTTTTTTTTGGTACAAAATTGCAGAAATTATTCTTATTTTGGGGCAAAAAGCCAGAAATTCCCCATATTTTGGGGCAAAAAGGCAGAAATTCCCCTTATTTTGAGGTAAAAAAGCTGAAATTCCCCTTAATTTCGGCAAAAAGTCAGAAATTCCTCTTATGTTGGAGCAAAAAGACAGAAATTTCGCTTATTTTTGGGGAAAAGGCAGAAACTGCACTTATTTTGAGTCAAAAAGGCGGAAAATCCCCTTATTTTGGGGCAAAAAGGCAGAAATTACCCTTATTTTGGGGTAAAACTGCAGAAATTTCACTTATTTCGCGGCAAAATGGCAGAAATTCACTTTATTCTCGTCGAAAAAGGCAATAAATCCCCGTATTTTGGAGCAAAATTGCAAAAATTCACCTAATTTTGAGGTAAAAAATACAATAATTTTCTTTATTTTGGGACAAAAAGGCAGAAATTCTCCTTATTTTAGCGCAAAATTGACGAAATTTCCCTTATTTGGGAACAAAATTACAGGTATTTCCCTTATTTGAAGGGAAAAATCAAAAATTCCCCTTATTTTGGGGGAAAATTGCAGAAATTTCCCTTATTATGGGGAAAAATTGCAGAAATTTCCCTTATTTTAGGGCAAAATTGCAGAAATTTCACTTATTTCAGAGAAAAAAAGCAAAAATTTTTCTTATTTTGGGGAAAAAAGGCAGAAATTCCTATTATTTTGGGGCAAAAAGGCAGAAATTCACCTTTTTTTGGGGTAAAATTGCAGAGATTTCACATATTTCTGGGCAAAAGGGCAGAAATTTCCCTTATTTTGAGGCAAAATTGCAGAAATTTCACTTATTTCAGGGTAATAAGTCAGAAATTTTCCTTATTTTGGGGCAAAAGAGACAGAAATTTCCTATGTTTTGGAAGAAAAAGACCGAAATTCCACTTACTTAGAGGCAAAAAGGCAGAAATTCCCCTTATTTTGGAGCAAAAATGAAGAAATTTTCCTTTTTTATGGCAAAAAATTATGCATTCCCCTTATTTTCGGGCAAAAAGGCAGAAATTCCCCGTATTTTGGAGCAAAATTGCAGAAATTCCACTAATTGTGGGGCAAAAAGGCAGAAATTCTCTATATGTTGGGGCAAAAGACAGAAATTCTTTTTATTTTGGGGCAAAATTCAGGAATTCCACTTATTTTGGGGCAAAATTCCAGAAATTTCCTTTATTTTGGAGCAAAATTGAGGAATTTACCTTATTTTGGTGCAAAATTGCAGAAATTTCCCTTATTTGCGGCAAAATTGCAGAAATTTCACTTATTTTCATGTAAAAAGGCTGAAATTTCCTTTATTTTGGGGCAAAAAAGGAGAAATTCTTCTTATTTTCGGGCAATATTGCAGAAATTTTCCTTATTTTGGGGCAAAAAGGCAAAAATTCCTTATATTTGGGGCAAAAAGGCAGAAATTCCCCTTATGTTGAGGTTATAAGGCTGGAATTCCCTTTATTTTAGGGCAAAAAGGCAGAAATTCCCCTTATTTTGGGGTAAAATTGCAGAAATTTCAAATATTTCAGAGTAAAATGGTAGAAATTCCCCTTATATTAGGGCAAAAAATGAAATCTCTAATTTTTGGCTAAAATTGAAGAAATTACACTTATTTCGGGACAAAAAGGCAGAAATTCCACTTAATTTTGGGCATAAAGGCAGAAATGACCCATATTTTAGAGCAAAATTGCAGAAATTCTCCTAATATTGGTGCAAAAATGCAGAAATTCGCTTTATTTTGGGGCAAAAAGGCAGAAATTCTCCAAATTTTGGTGCAAAAAGGCTGAAATTCCTTTTATTTTGAGGTAAAATGCTGAAATTCCCCATATTTTGGGGCAAAAAGGCAGAAATTCCTCTCATTTTGGGGCAAAAAGGCTAAAATTCCCCTTATTTGGGGGCAAAAATGCAGAAATTTCCCTTATTTTGGGGCAAAAAGACAGAAATTCCCCTTATTTTGTGGCAAAAAGGCAGAAATTTCTTTTATTTTAGGGCAAAATTGCAGAAATTTTGCTTATTTCAGTGCATAATTCAAAAGTTTTTTTATTTTGGGGCAAAAAGACAGAAATTCAGTTTATTTTTGGGTAAAAAGGCAGAAATTTCACTTATTTTGAGGTAAAAAGGCAGTAATTCCTCTTTTTTTGGTCAAAAATGAAGAAATTTCCCTTTTTTCTGTCAAAAGGTATACATTCCCCTTATTTTCAGGCAAAAAACAGAAATTCCCCGTATTTTGGGGCAAAACTACAGAAATTCCCCTAATTGTGGGGCAAAAATGAAAAAATTCCCTATATGTTGGGGCAAAAAGACAGAAATTCTCTTTATTTTGGGGCAAAACCCAGAAATTCCACTTATTTTGTGGCAAAATTCCAGAAATTTCCCTTATTTTGGGGCAAAATTGCAGAAATTTCACATATTTTGGGACAAAATTGCAGAAATTTCACTTATTTCAGGGAAAAAAACCAGAAATTTTCCGTATTTTGGAGCAAAATGGCAGAAATTCTTAATATTTTGTGGCAAAAATGCAGAAATTTCCCTTATTTTGAGGTAAAAATGCTGAAATTCCCCTTATTTGGGGGCAAAAAAGCAGAAATTTTCCTTATTTTGGGGCAAAAGTGCAGAAATTTCACTTATTTCAGGGTAATAAATTCGAAATTTTCCTTATTTTGGGGCAAAAAAAATAGAAATTCCCTTTGTTATGGGAGAAAATTCAGAAATTCCACTTATTTAGAGGCAAAAAGGCAGAAATTCCCCTTATTTTGGAGCAAAAATGAAGAAATTTCACTTTTTTATGGCAAAAAGGTATGCATTCTTCATATTTTCGGGCAAAAAGGCAGAAATTCCTTGTATTTTGGAGCAAAATTGCAGAAATTCCCCTAGTTGTGGGGCAAAAAGGTAGAAATTCCCTATATGTTGGGGCAAAAAGACAGAAATTCTCTTTATTTTGGGGCAAAAATCAGTAATACTACTTATTTTTGGGCAAAATTCCAGAAATTTCCCTTATTTAGGGGCAAAATTGCAGAAATTTTACTTATTTTGGGGCATAATTGCAGAAATTTCACTTATTTCAGGGAAAAAAGGCAGAAATTTTCCTTATTTTGGGGCAAAAATGCAGAAATTCCTAATATTTTGTGGCAAAAATGCAGAAATTCTTTTTTTTTTTGAGGTAAAAAGGCTTAAATTCCCCTTATTTGGAGGCAAAAAGGCAGAAATTCCCCTTATTTTGGAGCAAAAATGAAGAAATTTCTCTTTTTTATGGCAAAAAGGTATGCATTCCCGTTATTTTCGGGCTAAAAAGGCCACAATTCCCCGTATTTTGGAGGAAAATTGCAGAAATTACCCTAATTTTGTGGCAAAGGCAGAAATTCCTATTATTTTGGGGCAAAAATCAGAAATCCCTTTTTTTTGGGGGGCAAAATTCTAGAAATTTCCTTTATTTTGGGGTAAATTGCAGAAATTTTTCTTATTATGGGGAAAAATTGCTGAAATTTCCCTTATTTTAGGGCTAAATTGCAGAAATTTCACTTATTTCAGAGAAAAAAAGCAAAAATTTTTCTTATTTTGAGGCAAAAAGGCAGGAATTCCCATTATTTTGTGGCAAAAAAGGCAAAAATTCACCTTATTTTGGGGTAAAATTGCAGAAATTTCACATATTTCAGAGCAAAAATGCAGAAATTTCCCTTATTTTGGGGAAAATTGCAGAAATTTCACTTATTTCATGGTAATAAGTCAGAAATTTTCCTTATTTTTAGGCAAAAAAGACAGAAATTTCTTTTGTTTTGGAGAAAAAAGACATTATTCTAATTATTTAGAGGCAAAAAAGAAGAAATTCCCCTTATTTTGAAGTAAAAATGAAGAACTTTCCGTTTTTTATGGCAAAAAAGTATGCATTACCCATATTTTCGGGCAAAAAGGCAGAAATTCCCCATATTTTGGAGCAAAATTGGAGAAATTCTTTTAATTTTAGGGCATAAGGCAGAAATTCCCTTTATTTTGTGGCAAAAATCAGAAATTCCCCTTATTTTGGGGCAAAATTCCAGAAATTTCCTCTATTTTGGGGCAAAATTGCAGGAATTTACCTTATTTTGGGGCAAAATTGCAGAAATTTCCCATATTTGGGGCAAAATTGCAGAAATTTCACTTATTTTCAAGTAAAAAGGATGAATTTTTATTTTATTTTGGTGTAAAAAAGAAGAAATTCCCCTTATTTTATGGCAATATTGCAAAAATTTTCTTTATTTTGGCGCAAAAAGGCAGAAATTCTTTATATTTTGGGGCAAAAAGGCAGAAATTCCCCTTATGTTGAGGTAATAAAACTGAAATTCCCTTTATTTTGGGGCAAAAAGGCAGAAATTCCCATTATTTTGTGGTAAAATTGCAGAAATTTAAAATATTTCAGAACAAAATGGCAGAAATTCCCCTTATTTTGGGGCAAAAAATGAAATCCCTAATTTTTTGCTAAAATTGAAGAAATTACACTTATTTTGGGACAAAAAGGCAGAAATTCCACTTAATTTCGGGCATAAAGGCAGAAATAGCCTGTATTTTGGATCAAAATTGCAGAAATACCCATAATATTGGTGCAAAAATGCAGAAATTCTTTTTATTTTGGGGCAAAAAGCAGAAATTCTCCATATTTTGGTGCAAAAAGGCTGAAATTCTCCTTATTTTGAGGTAAAATGCTGAAATTCCCAATATTTTGGGGCAAAAAGGCAGAAATTCCCCTCATTTTGGGGCAAAACGGCTGAAATTCCCTTTTTTGGGGGCAAAAAGGCAGAAATTTCCCTTATTTTGGGGCAAAAACACAGAAATTCCCCTTATTTTGTGGCAAAAAGGCAGAAATTTCTTTTATTTTAGGGCAAAATGGCAGAAATTTCACTTGTTTCAGGGCATAATTCAAAAATTCCTTTTAGTTTGGGGCAAAAAGACAGAAATTCCATTTATTTTTTTGGTAAAAAGGCAGAAATTTCACTTATTTTTAGGTAAAAATACAGAAATTCCTCTTATTTTGGGGCAAAAATTAAGAAATTTCTCTTTTTTGTGGCAAAAGGTATACATTCCCCTTATTTTCAGGCAAAAAAGCAGAAATTCCCTGTATTTTGGAGCAAATGTGCAGAAATTTCCCTAACTGTGGGGCAAAAATGCAGAAATTCCCTATATGTTGGGGCAAAAAGACAGAAATTCTCTATATTTTGGGGCAAAACTCAGAAATTCCACTTATTTTGGGGCAAAATTCCAGAAATTCTCCTTATTTTGGGGCAAAACTCAGAAATTTCACTTATTTGGGGCAAAATTCCAGAAATTTTTTTTATTTTGGGGCAAAATTGCAGAAATTTCACTTATTTTGGGGCAAAAATGCAGAAATTTCACTTATTTCAGGGAAAAAAAACAGAAATTTTCCGTATTTTGGTTCAAAATGGCAAAAATTCTTAATATTTTGTGGCAAAAATGCAAAAATTCCCCTTACTTTGAAGTAAAAAGGCTGAAATTCCCTTATTTTGGTGCAAAAAGGCAGAAATTTCTTTTATTTTGGGGCAAAATTGCAGAAATTTCACTTATTTCAGGGCATAACTCAAAAATTCCTTTTTTAGGGGGCAAAAAGACAGAAAATCCGATTATTTTGGGGTAAAAAGGCAGAAATTTCCCTTATGTTGGGGCAAAATTGCAGAAATTTCACTTATTTCAGGTAATAAGTCAAAAATTTTCCTTATTTTGGGGCAAAATATACAGAAATTCCTTTTGTCCTGGGAGAAAAAGACAGAAATTCCACTTATTTAGAGGCAAAAGGCAGAAATTCCCCTTATTTTGGAGAAAAAATGAAGAAATCTCCTTTTTTTATGGCAAAAAGGTATGCATTCCCCTTATTTTAGGGCAAAAAGGAAGAAATTCCCCGTACTTTGGAGTAAAATTGCAGAAATTCCCCTAATTTTGGGGCAAAATTCTAGAAATTTCCTTTATTTTGGGGCAAAATTGCAGGAATTTACCTTATTTTGGGGCAAAATTTCTGAAATTTCCCTTATTTGGGGCAAAATTGCAGAAATTTCACTTATTTTCAGGTAAAAAGGCTGAAATTTCTTTTATTTTGGAACAAAAAGGGAGAAATTCCCCTTATTTTGGGGCAAAATTGCAGAAATTTCTCTTATTTTGGGGCAAAATTGCAGAAATTTCACATATTTCAGAAAAAAAAAGGCAGAAATTTTCCTTATTTTGGGGCAAAAGCAGAAATTCCAAACATTTTGTGGCAAAAATGCAGAAATTCCCCTTATTTTGAGGTAAAAAGGCTGAAATTTCCTTTATTTAAGGGCAAAAAAGCAGAAATTTTCCTTATTTTGGGGCAAAATTGCAGAAATTTCACTTATTTCAGGGTAATAAGTCAGAAATTTTCCTTATTTTGGGGCAAAAAAATAGAAATTCCCTTTGTTTTGGGACAAAATTCAGAAATTCCACTTATTTAGAGTCAAAAAGGCAGAAATTCCCCTTATTTTGGAGGAAAAATGAAGAAATTTCACTTTTTTATGGCAAAAAGTTATGCATTCTTCTTATTTTCGGGCAAAAAGGCGGAAATTCCCCATATTTTGGAGCAAAATTGCAGAAATTCCCTTAATTGTGGGGCAAAAAGGTAGAAATTCCCTATATGTTGGGGCAAAAAGACAGAAATTCTCTTTATTTAGGGTCAAATCTCAGTAATACCACTTATTTTGGGGCAAAATTTTAGAAATTTCCCTTATTTAGGGGCAAAATTGCAGAAATTTTACTTATTTTGGGGCAAAATTGCAGAAATTTCACTTATTTCAGGGAAAAAAGGCAGAAATTTTCCTTATTTTGGGGCAAAAAGGAAGAAATTCCTAATATTTTTTGGCAAAAATGCAGAACATCCCCTTATTTTGAGGTAAAAAGGCTGAAATTCCCCTTATTTGGGGGCAAACATGCAGAAATTTCCCTTATTTTGGGGCAAAATTGAAGAAATTTCATTTATTTCAGGGTAATAAGTCAGAAATTCCCCTTTATTGGGGCAAAAATGACAGAAAATCCCTTTGTTTTGGGGAAAAAGACAGAAATTCCACTTATTTAGAAGCAAAAAAGCAGAAATTCCCCTTATTTTGGAGCAAAAGTGAAGAAATTTCCCCTTTTTATGGCAAAAAGGTATGCATTCCCCTTTTTTTTCGGGCAAAAAAACAGAAATTCCCCGTATTTTGGAGCCAAATTGCAGAAATTCCTCTAATTTTTTGACAAAAGGCAGAAATTCCCTTTATTTAGGGGCAAAAATCAGAAATTCCCCTTATTTTGGGGAAAAAATTTCAGAAATTTTTTTTATTTTGGGGCAAAATTGCAGGAATTTACCTTATTTTGGGGCAAAATTGCAGAAATTTCCCTTATTTGGGGCAAAATTGCAGAAATTTCACTTATTTTCAGGTAAAAAGGATGAAATTTTCTTTATTTTGGGGCAAAAAGGGAGAAATTCCCCTTATTTTGGGGCAAAATTGAAGAAATTTTCATTATTTTTGGGCAAAAAGGCAGAAATTCCTATTATTTTGTGGCAAAAATGCAGAAATTTCCCTTATTTTGAGGTAATAAGGCTGAAATTCCCCTTATTTTGGGGCAAAAAGGCAGAAATTCCCCTTATTTTGGGGCAAAAAGCAGACATTTCTTTTATTATGGTACAAAATTGAAGAAATTTTTCTTATTTTGGAACAAAAAGGCAGAAATTTCCCATATTTTGGGGCAAAAGGCAGAAATTCTTATTTTAAGGTAAAATGCAGAAATTCCCCTTATTTAGAGGTAAAATGCAGAAATTCCCCAAATATTGGGGAAAAATGCAGAAATTCCCTTTATTTTGGGGCTAAAAGGCAGAAATTCCCTGTATTTTGAAGCAAAATTGTAGAAATTCTCATAATTTTCAGGCAAATAGGCAGAAATTCTCCTTATTTTGGGGCAAAAAGACAGAAAGCCTCTTTTTTTCAGAAGGAAAAAGTCAGAAATTCCCCTTATTTTGGGGCAAAATTGCAGAAATTTCCCTTATTTTGGGGCAAAATTGCAGAAATTTCACTTATTTCAGAAAAAAGGCAGATATTTTCTTATTTTTGGACAAAAAGGCAGAAATTTATTTTTTTTGGTACAAAATTGCAGAAATTATTCTTATTTTGGGGCAAAAAGCCAGAAATTCCCCATATTTTGGGGCTAAAAGGCAGAAAGTCCCCTTATTTTGAGGTAAAAAAGCTGAAATTCCCCTTAATTTCGGCAAAAAGTCAGAAATTCCTCTTATGTTGGGGCAAAAAGACAGAAATTTCGCTTATTTTTGGGGAAAAGGCAGAAACTGCACTTATTTTGAGTCAAAAAGGCGGAAAATCCCCTTATTTTGGGGCAAAAAGGCAGAAATTACCCTTATTTTGGAGTAAAACTGCAGAAATTTCACTTATTTCACGGCAAAATGGCAGAAATTCACCTTATTCTCGTCGAAAAAGGCAATAAATCCCCGTATTTTGGAGCAAAATTGCAAAAATTCACCTATTTTGAGGTAAAAAATACAATAATTTTCTTTATTTTGGGACAAAAAGGCAGAAATTCTCCTTATTTTAGGGCAAAATTGACGAAATTTCCCTTATTTGGGAACAAAATTACAGGTATTTCCCTTATTTGAAGGGAAAAAATAGAAATTCCCCTTATTTTGGGGGAAAATTGCAGAAATTTCCCTTATTATGGGGAAAAATTGCAGAAATTTCCCTTATTTCAGGGCAAAATTGCAGAAATTTCACTTATTTCAGAGAAAAAAAGCAAAAATTTTTCTTATTTTGGGGAAAAAAGGCAGAAATTCCTATTATTTTGGGGCAAAAAGGCAGAAATTCACCTTTTTTGGGGTAAAATTGCAGAAATTTCACATATTTCTGGGCAAAAAGGCATAAATTTCCCTTATTTTGAGGCAAAATTGCAGAAATTTCACTTATTTCAGAGAAAAAAAGCAAAAATTTTTTTTATTTTGGGGAAAAAGGCAGAAATTCCTATTATTTTGGGGCAAAAAGGCAGAAATTCACCTTTTTTAAGGTAAAATTGCAGAAATTTCACATATTTCTGGGCAAAAAGGCATAAATTTCCCTCATTTTGAGGCAAAATTGCAGAAGTTTCACTTATTTCAGGGTAATAAGTCAGAAATTTTCCTTATTTTGGGTCAAAAGATACAGAAATTTCCTATGTTTTGGAAGAAAAAGTCCGAAATTCCACTTATTTAGAGGCAAAAAGGCAGAAATTCCCCTTATTTTGGAGCAAAAATGAAGAAATTTTCCTTTTTTAATGGCAAAAAAGTATGCATTCCCCTTATTTTCGGGCAAAAAGGCAGAAATTCCCCGTATTTTGGAGCAAAATTGCAGAAATTCCACAAATTGTGGGGCAAAAAGGCAGAAATTCTCTATATGTTGGGGCAAAAACAAAAATTCTTTTTATTTTGGGGCAAATCTCAGAAATTCCACTTATTTTGGGGCAAAATTCCAGAAATTTCCCTTATTTTGGGGCAAAATTGCAGAATTTCACTTATTTCTGGGCAAAATTGCAGAAATTTCACTTATTTCAGGGAAAAAAGGCAGAAATTTTCCTTTATTTGGGGCAAAAAGGCAGAAATTCCTAATATTTTGTTGCAAAAATGCAGAAATTCCCTTTATTTTGAGGTAAAAAGGCTGAAATTCCTTTTATTTGGGGCAAAAAGCAGAAATTTCCCTTATTTTGGGGCAAAATTGCAGAAATTTCACTTATTTCAGGGTAATTAGTCAGAAATTCTTATTATTTTGGGGCAAAAAAAACAGAAATTCCCTTTGTTTTGGGAGAAAAAGACAGAAATTCCAATTATTTAGAGGCAAAAAGTTAGAAATTCCCCTTATTTTGGAGCAAAAATGAAGAAATTTCCCTTTTTTATGGCAAAAAAGTATGCATTCCCCATATTTTCAGGCAAAAAGGCAGAAATTCCCCGTATTTTGGAGCAAAATTGTAGAAATTCCTCTAACTTTTGGGCAAAAGGCAGAAATTCCCTTTATTTTGGGGCAAAAATCAGAAATTTCCCATATTTGGGGGCAAAATTCCAGAAATTTCCTTTATTTTGGGGCAAAATTGAGGAATTTACCTTATTTTAGTGCAAAATTGCAGAAATTTCCCTTATTTGCGGCAAAATTGCAGAAATTTCACTTATTTTCATGTAAAAAGGCTGAAATTTCCTTTATTTTGGGGCAAAAAAGGAGAAATTCTTCTTATTTTCGGGCAATATTGCAGAAATTTTCCTTATTTTGGGGCAAAAAGGCAGAAATTCCTTATATTTGGGGCAAAAAGGCAGAAATTCCCCTTATGTTGAGGTAATAAGGCTGGAATTCCCTTTATTTTAGGGCAAAAAGGCAGAAATTCCCCTTATTTTGGGGTAAAATTGCAGAAATTTCACATATTTCTGGGCAAAAAGGCAGAAATTTCCCTTTTTTTGAGGCAAAATTGCAGAAATTTCACTTATTTCAGGGTAATAAGTCAGAAATTTTCCTTATTTTGGGGCAAAAGAGACAGAAATTTCCTATGTTTTGGAAGAAAAAGACAGAAATTCCACTTATTTAGAGGCAAAAAGGCAGAAATTCCCCTTATTTTGGAGCAAAAATGAAGAAATTTTCCTTTTTTTATGGCAAAAAAGTATGCATTCCCCTTATTTTCGGGCAAAAAGGCAGAAATTCCCCGTATTTTGGAGCAAAATTGCAGAAATTCCACTAATTATGGGGCAAAAAGGCAGAAATTCTCTATATGTTGGGGCAAAAGACAGAAATTCTTATTTTGGGGCAAATCTCAGAAATTCCACTTATTTTGGGGCAAAATTCCAGAAATTTCCCTTATTTTGGGGCAAAATTGCAGAAATTTCACTTATTTCTGGGCAAAATTGCAGAAATTTCACTTATTTCAGGGAAAAAAGGCAGAAATTTTCCTTATTTTGGGGCAAAAAGGCAGAAATTCTTAATATTTTGTTGCAAAAATGCAGAAATTCCCCTTATTTTGAGGTAAAAAGGCTGAAATTCCCCTTATTTGGGGGCAAAAAGCAGAAATTTCCTTTATTTTGGGGCAAAATTGCACAAATTTCACTTATTTCAGGGTAATTAGTCAGAAATTCCTCTTATTTTGGGGCAAAAAAAAGAGAAATTCCCTTTGTTTTGGGAGAAAAAGACAGAAATTCCAATTATTTAGAGGCAAAAAGTCAAAAATTCCCCTTATTTTGGAGCAAAAATGAAGAAATTTCCCTTTTTTATGGCAAAAAAGTATGCATTCCCCATATTTTCAGGCAAAAAGGCAGAAATTCCCCGTATTTTGGAGCAAAATTGCAGAAATTCCTCTAACTTTTGGGCATAAGGCAGAAATTCCCTTTATTTTGGGGCAAAAATCAGAAATTCCCCATATTTTGGGGCAAAATTCCAGAAATTTCCTTTATTTTGGGGCAAAATTGAGGAATTTACCTTATTTTGGTGCAAAATTGCAGAAATTTCCCTTATTTGGGGCAAAATTGCAGAAATTTCACTTATTTTCAGGTAAAAAGGATGAAATTTTCTTTATTTTGGGGCAAAAAGAGAGAAATTCCCCTTATTTTGGGGCAAAATTGAAGAAATTTTCATTATTTTTGGGCAAAAAGGCAGAAATTCCTATTATTTTGTGGCAAAAATGCAGAAATTTCCCTTATTTTGAGGTAATAAGGCTGAAATTCCCCTTATTTTGGGGCAAAAAGGCAGAAATTCCCCTTATTTTGGGGCAAAAAGCAGACATTTCTTATATTATGGTACAAAATTGAAGAAATTTTTCTTATTTTGGAACAAAAAGGCAGAAATTCCCCATATTTTGGGGACAAAAGGCAGAAATTCTTATTTTAAGGTAAAATGCAGAAATTCCCCTTATTTAGAGGTAAAATGCAGAAATTCCCCAAATATTGGGGAAAAATGCAGAAATTCCCTTTATTTTGGGGCTAAAAGGCAGAAATTCCCTGTATTTTGAAGCAAAATTGTAGAAATTCTCATAATTTTCAGGCAAATAGGCAGAAATTCTCCTTATTTTGGGGCAAAAAGACAGAAAATCTCCTTTTTTCAGAAGGAAAAAGTCAGAAATTCCCCTTATTTTGGGGCAAAATTGCAGAAATTTCCCTTATTTTGGGGCAAAATTGCAGAAATTTCACTTATTTCAGAAAAAAGGCAGAAATTTTCTTATTTTTGGAAAAAAAAGGCAGAAATTTATTTTTTTTGGTACAAAATTGCAGAAATTATTCTTATTTTGGTGCAAAATTCAGAAATTCCCCATATTTTGGGGCAAAAAGGCAGAAATTCCCCTTATTTTGAGGTAAAAAAGCTGAAATTCCCCTTAATTTCGGCAAAAATTCAGAAATTCCTCTTACGTTGGGGAAAAAAGACAAAAATTTCGCTTATTTTTGGGGAAAAGGCAGAAACTGCACTTATTTTGAGTCAAAAAGGCGGAAAATCCCCTTATTTTGGGGCAAAAAGGCAGAAATTCCCCTTATTTTGGAGTAAAAATGCAGAAATTTCACTTATTTCGCGGCAAAATGGCAGAAATTCACCTTATTCTCGTCGAAAAAGGCAATAAATCCCCGTATTTTGGAGCAAAATTGCAAAAATTCACCTATTTTGAGGTAAAAAATACAATAATTTTCTTTATTTTGGGACAAAAAGGCAGAAATTCTCTTTATTTTAGGGCAAAATTGACGAAATTTCCCTTATTTGGGAACAAAATTACAGGTATTTCCCTTATTTGAAGGGAAAAAACAGAAATTCCCCTTATTTTGGGGGAAAATTGCAGAAATTTCCCTTATTATGGGGAAAAATTGCAGAAATTTCCCTTATTTTAGGGCAAAATTGCAGAAATTTCACTTATTTCAGAGAAAAAAAGCAAAAATTTTTCTTATTTTGAGGAAAAAAGGCAGAAATTCCTATTATTTTGGGGCAAAAAGGCAGAAATTCACCTTTTTTGGGGTAAAATTGCAGAAATTTCACATATTTCTGGGCAAAAAGGCATAAATTTCCCTTATTTTGAGGCAAAATTGCAGAAATTTCACTTATTTCAGGGTAATAAGTCAGAAATTTTTCTTATTTTGGGGCAAAAGAGACAGAAATTTCCTATGTTTTGGAAGAAAAAGTCCGAAATTCCACTTATTTAGAGGCAAAAAGGCAGAAATTCCCCTTATTTTGGAGCAAAAATGAAGAAATTTTCCTTTTTTATGGCAAAAAAGTATGCATTCCCCTTATTTTCGGGCAAAAAGGCAGAAATTCCCCGTATTTTGGAGCAAAATTGCAGAAATTCCACAAATTGTGGGGCAAAAAGGCAGAAATTCTCTATATGTTGGGGCAAAAACAAAAATTCTTTTTATTTTGGGGCAAATCTCAGAAATTCCACTTATTTTGGGGCAAAATTCCAGAAATTTCCCTTATTTTGAGGCAAAATTGCAGAATTTCACTTATTTCAGGGAAAAAAGGCAGAAATTTTCATTTATTTGGGGCAAAAAGGCAGAAATTCCTAATATTTTGTTGAAAAAATGCAGAAATTCCCTTTATTTTAGGTAAAAAGGCTGAAATTCCCCTTATTTGGGGGCAAAAAGCAGAAATTTCCCTTATTTTGGGGCAAAATTGCAGAAATTTCACTTATTTCAGGGTAATTAGTCAGAAATTCTTCTTATTTTGGGGCAAAAAAAAAATTCCCTTTATTTTGGGAGTAAAAGACAGAAATTCCAATTATTTAGAGGCAAAAAGTCAGAAATTCCCCTTATTTTGGAGCAAAAATGAAGAAATTTCCCTTTTTTATGGCAAAAAAGTATGCATTCCCCATATTTTCAGGCAAAAAGGCAGAAATTCCCCGTATTTTTGAGCAAAATTGCAGAAATTCCTCTAACTTTTGGGCAAAAGGCAGAAATTCCCTTTATTTTGGGGCAAAAATCAGAAATTTCCCATATTTTGGGGCAAAATTCCAGAAATTTCCTTTATTTTGGGGCAAAATTGAGGAATTTACCTTATTTTAGTGCAAAATTGCAGAAATTTCCCTTATTTGCGGCAAAATTGCAGAAATTTCACTTATTTTCATGTAAAAAGGCTGAAATTTCCTTTATTTTGGGGCAAAAAAGGAGAAATTCTTCTTATTTTCGGGCAATATTGCAGAAATTTTCCTTATTTTGGGGCAAAAAGGCAGAAATTCCTTATATTTGGGGCAAAAAGGCAGAAATTCCCCTTATGTTGAGGTAATAAGGCTGGAATTCCCTTTATTTTAGGGCAAAAAGGCAGAAATTCCCCTTATTTTGGGGTAAAATTGCAGAAATTTCACATATTTCTGGGCAAAAAGGCAGAAATTTCCCTTTTTTTGAGGCAAAATTGCAGAAATTTCACTTATTTCAGGGTAATAAGTCAGAAATTTTCCTTATTTTGGGGCAAAAGAGACAGAAATTTCCTATGTTTTGGAAGAAAAAGACAGAAATTCCACTTATTTAGAGGCAAAAAGGCAAATTCCCCTTATTTTGGAGCAAAAATGAAGAAATTTTCCTTTTTTATGGCAAAAAAGTATGCATTCCCCTTATTTTCGGGCAAAAAGGCAGAAATTCCCCATATTTTGGAGCAAAATTGCAGAAATTCCACTAATTATGGGGCAAAAAGGCAGAAATTCTCTATATGTTGGAACAAAAGACAGAAATTCTTATTTTGGGGCAAATCTCAGAAATTCCACTTATTTTGGGGCAAAATTCCAGAAATTTCCCTTATTTTGGGGCAAAATTGCAGAAATTTCACTTATTTCTGGGCAAAATTGCAGAAATTTCACTTATTTCAGGGAAAAAAGGCAGAAATTTTCCTTATTTTGGGGCAAAAAGGCAGAAATTCTTAATATTTTATTGCAAAAATGCAGAAATTCCCCTTATTTTGAGGTAAAAAGGCTGAAATTCCCCTTATTTGGGGGCAAAAAGCAGAAATTTCCTTTATTTTGGGGCAAAATTGCACAAATTTCACTTATTTCAGGGTAATTAGTCAGAAATTCCTCTTATTTTGGGGCAAAAAAAAGAGAAATTCCCTTTGTTTTGGGAGAAAAAGACAGAAATTCCAATTATTTAGAGGCAAAAAGTCAAAAATTCCCCTTATTTTGGAGCAAAAATGAAGAAATTTCCCTTTTTTATGGCAAAAAGTATGCATTCCCCATATTTTCAGGCAAAAAGGCAGAAATTCCCCGTATTTTGGAGCAAAATTGCAGAAATTCCTCTAACTTTTGGGCATAAGGCAGAAATTCCCTTTATTTTGGGGCAAAAATCAGAAATTCCCCATATTTTGGGGCAAAATTCCAGAAGTTTCCTTTATTTTGGGGCAAAATTGAGGAATTTACCTTATTTTAGTGCAAAATTGCAGAAATTTCCCTTATTTGCGGCAAAATTGCAGAAATTTCACTTATTTTCATGTAAAAAGGCTGAAATTTCCTTTATTTTGGGGCAAAAAAGAAGCAATTCTTCTTATTTTCGGGCAATATTGCAGAAATTTTCCTTATTTTGGGGCAAAAAGGCAGAAATTCCTTATATTTGGGGCAAAAAGGCAGTAATTCCCCTTATGTTGAGGTAATAAGGCTGGAATTCCCTTTATTTTAGGGCAAAAAGGCAGAAATTCCCCTTATTTTGGGGTAAAATTGCAGAAATTTCACATATTTCTGGGCAAAAAGGCAGAAATTTCCCTTATTTTGAGGCAAAATTGCAGAAATTTCACTTATTTCAGGGTAATAAGTCAGAAATTTTCCTTATTTTGGGGCAAAAGAGACAGAAATTTCCTATGTTTTGGAAGAAAAAGACAGAAATTCCACTTATTTAGAGGAAAAAAGGCAGAAATTCCCCTTATTTTGGAGCAAAAATGAAGAAATTTTCCTTTTTTATGGCAAAAAAGTATGCATTCCCCTTATTTTCGGGCAAAAAGGCAGAAATTCCCCGTATTTTGGAGAAAAATTGCAGAAATTCAACTAATTTTGGGACAAAAAGGCAGAAATTCTCTATATGTTGGGGCAAAAACAAAAATTCTTTTTATTTTGGGGCAAATCTCAGAAATTCCACTTATTTTGGGGCAAAATTCCAGAAATTTCCCTTATTTTGGGCAAAATTGCAGAAATTTCATTTATTTCTGGGCAAAATTGCAGAAATTTCACTTATTTCAGGGAAAAAAGGCAGAAATTTTCCTTATTTTGGGGCAGAACGGCAGAAATTCCTAATAGTTTGTTGCAAAAATGCAGAAATTCCCCTTATTTTGAGGTAAAAAGGCTGAAATTCCCCTTATTTGGGGGCAAAAAGCAGAAATTTCCCTTATTTTGGGGCAAAATTGCAGAAATTTCACTTATTTCAGGGTAATTAGTCAGAAATTCCTCTTATTTTGGGGCAAAAAAAAGAGAAATTCCCTTTGTTTTGGGAGAAAAAGACAGAAATTCCAATTATTTAGAGGCAAAAAGTCAAAAATTCCCCTTATTTTGGAGCAAAAATGAAGAAATTTCCCTTTTTTATGGCAAAAAAGTATGCATTCCCCATATTTTCAGGCAAAAAGGCAGAAATTACCCGTATTTTGGAGCAAAATTGCAGAAATTCCTCTAACTTTTGGGCATAAGGCAGAAATTCTATTTATTTTGGGGCAAAAATCAGAAATTCCCCATATTTTGTGGCAAAATTCCAGAAATTTCCTTTATTTTGGGGCAAAATTGCAGGAATTGACCTTATTTTGGTGCAAAATTGCAGAAATTTCCCTTATTTGCGGCAAAATTGCAGAAATTTCACTTATTTTCATGTAAAAAGGCTGAAATTTCCTTTATTTTGGGGCAAAAAAGGAGAAATTCTTCTTATTTTCGGGCAATATTGCAGAAATTTTTCTTATTTTGGGGCAAAAAGGCAGAAATTCCTTATATTTGGGGCAAAAAGGCAGAAATTCCCCTTATGTTGAGGTAATAAGGCTGGAATTCCCTTTATTTTAGGGCAAAAAGGCAGAAATTCCCCTTATTTTGGGGTAAAATTGCAGAAATTTCAAATATTTCAGAGTAAAATGGTAGAAATTCCCCTTATATTAGGGCAAAAAATGAAATCTCTAATTTTTGGCTAAAATTGAAGAAATTACACTTATTTCGGGACAAAAAGGCAGAAATTCCACTTAATTTTGGGCATAAAGGCAGAAATGACCCGTATTTTAGAGCAAAATTGCAGAAATTCTCCTAATATTGGTGCAAAAATGCAGAAATTCGCTTTATTTTGGGGCAAAAAGGCAGAAATTCTCCAAATTTTGGTGCAAAAAGGCTGAAATTCCTTTTATTTTGAGGTAAAATGCTGAAATTCCCCATATTTTGGGGCAAAAAAGCAGAAATTCCTCTCATTTTGGTGCAAAAAGGCTAAAATTCCCCTTATTTGGGGGCAAAAATGCAGAAATTTCCCTTATTTTGGGGCAAAAAGACAGAAATTCCCCTTATTTTGTGGCAAAAAGGCAGAAATTTCTTTTATTTTGGGGCAAAATTGCAGAAATTTCACTTATTTCAGGGCATAACTCAAAAATTCCTTTTTTAGGGGGCAAAAATACAGAAAATCCGATTATTTTGGGGTAAAAAGGCAGAAATTTCCCTTATTTTGGGGCAAAATTGCAGAAATTTCACTTATTTCAGGGTAATAAGTCAAAAATTTTCCTTATTTTGGGGCAAAATATACAGAAATTCCTTTTGTACTGGGAGAAAAAGACAGAAATTCCACTTATTTAGAGGCAAAAAGGCAGAAATTCCCCTTATTTTGGAGAAAAAATGAAGAAATTTCCCCTTTTTATGGCAAAAAGGTATGCATTCCCCTTATTTTAGGGCAAAAAGGAAGAAATTCCCCATACTTTGGAGTAAAATTGCAGAAATTCCCCTAAATTTGGGGCAAAATTCTAGAAATTTCCTTTATTTTGGGGCAAAATTGCAGGAATTTACCTTATTTTGGGGCAAAATTCCTGAAATTTCCCTTATTTGGGGCAAAATTGCAGAAATTTCACTTATTTTCAGGTAAAAATGCTGAAATTTCTTTTATTTTGGAACAAAAAGGGAGAAATTCCCCTTATTTTGGGGCAAAATTGCAGAAATTTCCCTTATTTTGGGGCAAAATTGCAAAAATTTCACTTATTTCTGGGCAAAATTGCAGAAATTTCACTTATTTCAGGGAAAAAAGGCAGAAATTTTCCTTATTTTGGGGCAAAAAGGCAGAAATTCTTAATATTTTGTTGCAAAAATGCAGAAATTCCCCTTATTTTGAGGTAAAAAGGCTGAAATTCTCCTTATTTGGGGGCAAAAAGCAGAAATTTCCTTTATTTTGGGGCAAAATTGCACAAATTTCACTTATTTCAGGGTAATTAGTCAGAAATTCCTCTTATTTTGGGGCAAAAAAAAACAGAAATTCCCTTTGTTTTGGGAGAAAAAGACAGAAATTCCAATTATTTAGAGGCAAAAAGTCAGAAATTCCCCTTATTTTGGAGCAAAAATGAAGAAATTTCCCTTTTTTATGGCAAAAAAGTATGCATTCCCCATTTTTTCAGGCAAAAAGGCAGAAATTCCCCGTATTTTGGAGCAAAATTGCAGAAATTCCTCTAACTTTTGGGCAAAAGGCAGAAATTCCCTTTATTTTGGGGCAAAAATCAGAAATTTCCCATATTTTGGGGCAAAATTCCAGAAATTTCCTTTATTTTGGGGCAAAATTGAGGAATTTACCTTATTTTAGTGCAAAATTGCAGAAATTTCCCTTATTTGCGGCAAAATTGCAGAAATTTCACTTATTTTCATGTAAAAAGGCTGAAATTTCCTTTATTTTGGGGCAAAAAAGGAGAAATTCTTCTTATTTTCGGGCAATATTGCAGAAATTTTCCTTATTTTGGGGCAAAAAGGCAGAAATTCCTTATATTTGGGGCAAAAAGGCAGAAATTCCCCTTATGTTGAGGTAATAAGGCTGGAATTCCCTTTATTTTAGGGCAAAAAGGCAGAAATTCCCCTTATTTTGGGGTAAAATTGCAGAAATTTCACATATTTCTGGTCAAAAAGGCAGAAATTTCCCTTTTTTTGAGGCAAAATTGCAGAAATTTCACTTATTTCAGGGTAATAAGTCAGAAATTTTCCTTATTTTGGGGCAAAAGAGACAGAAATTTCCTATGTTTTGGAAGAAAAAGACAGAAATTCCACTTATTTAGAGGCAAAAAGGCAGAAATTCCCCTTATTTTGGAGCAAAAATGAAGAAATTTTCCTTTTTTATGGCAAAAAAGTATGCATTCCCCTTATTTACGGGCAAAAAGACAGAAATTCCCCGTATTTTGGAGCAAAATTGCAGAAATTCCACTAATTATGGGGCAAAAAGGCAGAAATTCTCTATATGTTGGGGCAAAAGACAGAAATTCTTATTTTGGGGCAAATCTCAGAAATTCCACTTATTTTGGGACAAAATTCCAGAAATTTCCCTTATTTTGGGGCAAAATTGCAGAAATTTCACTTATTTCTGGGCAAAATTGCAGAAATTTCACTTATTTCAGGGAAAAAAGGCAGAAATTTTCCTTATTTTGGGGCAAAAAGGCAGAAATTCTTAATATTTTGTTGCAAAAATGCAGAAATTCCCCTTATTTTGAGGTAAAAAGGCTGAAATTCCCCTTATTTGGGGGCAAAAAGCAGAAATTTCCTTTATTTTGGGGCAAAATTGCACAAATTTCACTTATTTCAGGGTAATTAGTCAGAAATTCCTCTTATTTTGGGGCAAAAAAAGAAGAATTCCCTTTGTTTTGGGAGAAAAAGACAGAAATTCCAATTATTTAGAGACAAAAAGTCAAAAATTCCCCTTATTTTGGAGCAAAAATGAAGAAATTTCCCTTTTTTATGGCAAAAAAGTATGCATTCCCCATATTTTCAGGCAAAAAGGCAGAAATTCCCCGTATTTTGGAGCAAAATTGCAGAAATTCCTCTAACTTTTGGGCATAAGGCAGAAATTCCCTTTATTTTGGGGCAAAAATCAGAAATTCCCCATATTTTGGGGCAAAATTCCAGAAATTTCCTTTATTTTGGGGCAAAATTGAGGAATTTACCTTATTTTGGTGCAAAATTGCAGAAATTTTCCTTATTTGGGGCAAAATTGCAGAAATTTCACTTATTTTCAGGTAAAAAGGATGAAATTTTCTTTATTTTGGGGCAAAAAAGGAGAAATTCCCCTTATTTTGGGGCAAAATTGAAGAAATTTTCATTATTTTTGGGCAAAAAGGCAGAAATTCCTATTATTTTGTGGCAAAAATGCAGAAATTTCCCTTATTTTGAGGTAATAAGGCTGAAATTCCCCTTATTTTGGGGCAAAAAGGCAGAAATTCCCCTTATTTTGGGGCAAAAAGCAGACATTTCTTATATTATGGTACAAAATTGAAGAAATTTTTCTTATTTTGGAACAAAAAGGCAGAAATTCCCCATATTTTGGGGCAAAAGGCAGAAATTCTTATTTTAAGGTAAAATGCAGAAATTCCCCTTATTTAGAGGTGAAATGCAGAAATTCCCCAAATATTGGGGAAAAATGCAGAAATTCCCTTTATTTTGGGGCTAAAAGGCAGAAATTCCCTGTATTTTGAAGCAAAATTGTAGAAATTCTCATAATTTTCAGGCAAATAGGCAGAAATTCTCCTTATTTTGGGGCAAAAAACAGAAAATCTCCTTTTTTCAGAAGGAAAAAGTCAGAAATTCCCCTTATTTTGGGGCAAAATTGCAGAAATTTCCCTTATTTTGGGGCAAAATTGCAGAAATTTCACTTATTTCAGAAAAAAGGCAGAAATTTTCTTATTTTTGGACAAAAAGGCAGAAATTTATTTTTTTTTGGTACAAAATTGCAGAAATTATTCTTATTTTGGGGCAAAAAGCCAGAAATTCCCCATATTTTGGGGCAAAAAGGCAGAAATTCCCCTTATTTTGAGGTAAAAAAGCTGAAATTCCCCTTAATTTCGGCAAAAAGTCAGAAATTCCTCTTATGTTGGGGAAAAAAGACAGAAATTTCGCTTATTTTTGGGGAAAAGGCAGAAACTGCACTTATTTTGAGTCAAAAAGGCGGAAAATCCCCTTATTTTGGGGCAAAAAGGCAGAAATTCCCCTTATTTTGGAGTAAAACTGCAGAAATTTCACTTATTTCGTGGCAAAATGGCAGAAATTCACCTTATTCTCGTCGAAAAAGGCAATAAATCCCCGTATTTTGGAGCAAAATTGCAAAAATTCACCTATTTTGAGGTAAAAAATACAATAATTTTCTTTATTTTGGGACAAAAAGGCAGAAATTCTCTTTATTTTAGGGCAAAATTGACGAAATTTCCCTTATTTGGGAACAAAATTACAGGTATTTCCCTTATTTGAAGGGAAAAAACAGAAATTCCCCTTATTTTGGGGGAAAATTGCAGAAATTTCCCTTATTTTAGGGCAAAATTGCAGAAATTTCACTTATTTCAGAGAAAAAAAGCAAAAATTTTTCTTATTTTGAGGAAAAAAGGCAGAAATTCCTATTATTTTGGGGCAAAAAGACAGAAATTCACCTTTTTTGGGGTAAAATTGCAGAAATTTCACATATTTCTGGGCAAAAAGGCATAAATTTCCCTTATTTTGAGGCAAAATTGCAGAAATTTCACTTATTTCAGGGTAATAAGTCAGAAATTTTCCTTATTTTGGAGCTAAAGAGACAGAAATTTCCTATGTTTTGGAAGAAAAAGTCCGAAATTCCACTTATTTAGAGGCAAAAAGGCAGAAATTCCCCTTATTTTGGAGCAAAAATGAAGAAATTTTCCTTTTTTATGGCAAAAAAGTATGCATTCCCCTTATTTTCGGGCAAAAAGGCAGAAATTCCCCGTATTTTGGAGCAAAATTGCAGAAATTCCACAAATTGTGGGGCAAAAAGGCAGAAATTCTGTATATGTTGGGGCAAAAACAAAAATTCTTTTTATTTTGGGGCAAATCTCAGAAATTCCACTTATTTTGGGGCAAAATTCCAGAAATTTCCCTTATTTTGTGGCAAAATTGCAGAATTTCACTTATTTCTGGGCAAAATTGCAGAAATTTCACTTATTTCAGGGAAAAAAGGCAGAAATTTTCCTTTATTTGGGGCAAAAAGGCAGAAATTCCTAATATTTTGTTGCAAAAATGCAGAAATTCCCTTTATTTTGAGGTAAAAAGGCTGAAATTCCCCTTATTTGGGGGCAAAAAGGAGAAATTTCCCTTATTTTGGGGCAAAATTGCAGAAATTTCACTTATTTCAGGGTAATTAGTCAGAAATTCTTCTTATTTTGGGGCAAAAAAAACAGAAATTCCCTTTGTTTTGGGAGAAAAAGACAGAAATTCCAATTATTTAGAGGCAAAAAGTCAGAAATTCCCCTTATTTTGGAGCAAAAATGAAGAAATTTCCCTTTTTTATGGCAAAAAAGTATGCATTCCCCATATTTTCAGGCAAAAAGGCAGAAATTCCCCGTATTTTGGAGCAAAATTGCAGAAATTCCTCTAACTTTTGGGCAAAAGGCAGAAATTCCCTTTATTTTGGGGCAAAAATCAGAAATTTCCCATATTTTGGGGCAAAATTCCAGAAATTTCTTTATTTTGGGGCAAAATTGAGGAATTTACCTTATTTTAGTGCAAAATTGCAGAAATTTCCCTTATTTGCGGCAAAATTGCAGAAATTTCACTTATTTTATTGTAAAAAGGCTGAAATTTCCTTTATTTTGGGGCAAAAAAGGAGAAATTCTTCTTATTTTCGGGAAATATTGCTAAAATTTTCCTTATTTTGGGGCAAAAAGGCAGAAATTCCTTATATTTGGGGCAAAAAGGCAGAAATTCCCCTTATGTTGAGGTAATAAGGCTGGAATTCCCTTTATTTTAGGGCAAAAAGGCAGAAATTCCCCTTATTTTGGGGTAAAATTGCAGAAATTTCAGATATTTCTGGGCAAAAAGGCAGAAATTTCCCTTTTTTTGAGGCAAAATTGCAGAAATTTCACTTATTTCAGGGTAATAAGTCAGAAATTTTCCTTATTTTGGGGCAAAAGAGACAGAAATTTCCTATGTTTTGGAAGAAAAAGACAGAAATTCCACTTATTTAGAGGCAAAAAGGCAGAAATTCCCCTTATTTTGGAGCAAAAATGAAGAAATTTTCCTTTTTTATGGCAAAAAAGTATGCATTCCCCTTATTTTCGGGCAAAAAGGCAGAAATTCCCCGTATTTTGGAGCAAAATTGCAGAAATTCCACTAATTATGGGGCAAAAATGCAGAAATTTACTATATGTTGGGGCAAAAGACAGAAATTCTTATTTTGGGGCAAATCTCAGAAATTCCACTTATTTTGGGGCAAAATTCCAGAAATTTCCCTTATTTTGGGGCAAAATTGCAGAAATTTCACTTATTTCTGGGCAAAATTGCAGAAATTTCACTTATTTCAGGGAAAAAAGGCAGAAATTTTCCTTATTTTGGGGCAAAAAGGCAGAAATTCTTAATATTTTGTTGCAAAAATGCAGAAATTCTTCTTATTTTGAGGTAAAAAGGCTGAAATTCCCCTTATTTGGGGGCAAAAAGCAGAAATTTCCCTTATTTTGGGGCAAAATTGCACAAATTTCACTTATTTCAGGGTAATTAGTCAGAAATTCCTCTTATTTTGGGGCAAAAAAAAGAGAAATTCCCTTTGTTTTGGGAGAAAAAGACAGAAATTCCAATTATTTAGAGGCAAAAAGTCAAAAATTCCCCTTATTTTGGAGCAAAAATGAAGAAATTTCCCTTTTTTATGGCAAAAAAGTATGCATTCCCCATATTTTCAGGCAAAAAGGCAGAAATTCCCCGTATTTTGGAGCAAAATTGCAGAAATTCCTCTAACTTTTGGGCATAAGGCAGAAATTCCCTTTATTTTGGGGCAAAAATCAGAAATTCCCCATATTTTGGGGCAAAATTCCAGAAATTTCTTTTATTTTGGGGCAAAATTGAGGAATTTACCTTATTTTGGTGCAAAATTGCAGAAATTTCCCTTATTTGGGGCAAAATTGCAGAAATTTCACTTATTTTCAGATAAAAAGGATGTAATTTTCTTTATTTTGGGGCAAAAAGGGAGAAATTCCCGTTATTTTGGGGCAAAATTGAAGAAATTTTCATTATTTTTGGGCAAAAAGGCAGAAATTCCTATTATTTTGTGGCAAAAATGCAGAAATTTCCCTTATTTTGAGGTAATAAGGCTGAAATTCCCCTTATTTTGGGGCAAAAAGGCAGAAATTCCACTTATTTTGGGGCAAAAAGCAGACATTTCTTATATTATGGTACAAAATTGAAGAAATTTTTCTTATTTTGGAACAAAAAGGCAGAAATTCCCCATATTTTGGGGCAAAAGGCAGAAATTCTTATTTTAAGGTAAAATGCAGAAATTCCCCTTATTTAGAGGTAAAATGCAGAAATTCCCCAAATATTGGGGAAAAATGCAGAAATTCCCTTTATTTTGGGGCTAAAAGGCAGAAATTCCCTGTATTTTGAAGCAAAATTGTAGAAATTCTCATAATTTTCAGGCAAATAGGCAGAAATTCTCCTTATTTTGGGGCAAAAAGACAGAAAATCTCCTTTTTTCAGAAGGAAAAATTCAGAAATTCCCCTTATTTTGGGGCAAAATTGCAGAAATTTCCCTTATTTTGGGGCAAAATTGCAGAAATTTCACTTATTTCAGAAAAAAGGCAGAAATTTTCTTATTTTTGGACAAAAAGGCAGAAATTTATTTTTTTTGGTACAAAATTGCAGAAATTATTCTTATTTTGGGGCAAAAAGCCAGAAATTCCCCATATTTTGGGGCAAAAAGGCAGAAATTTCCCTTATTTTGAGGTAAAAAAGTTGAAATTCCCCTTAATTTCGGCAAAAAGTCAGAAATTCCTCTTATGTTGGGGCAAAAAGACAGAAATTTCGCTTATTTTTGGGGAAAAGGCAGAAACTGCACTTATTTTGAGTCAAAAAGGCGGAAAATCCCCTTATTTTGGGGCAAAAAGGCAGAAATTCCCCTTATTTTGGAGTAAAACTGCAGAAATTTCACTTATTTCGCGGCAAAATGGCAGAAATTCACCTTATTCTCGTCGAAAAAGGCAATAAATCCCCGTATTTTGGAGCAAAATTGCAAAAATTCACCTATTTTGAGGTAAAAAATACAATAATTTTCTTTATTTTGGGACAAAAAGGCAGAAATTCTCCTTATTTTAGGGCAAAATTGACGAAATTTCCCTTATTTGGGAACAAAATTACAGGTATTTCCCTTATTTGAAGGGAAAAAACAGAAATTCCCCTTATTTTGGGGGAAAATTGCAGAAATTTCCCTTATTATGGGGAAAAATTGCAGAAATTTCCCTTATTTTAGGGCAAAATTGCAGAAATTTCACTTATTTCAGAGAAAAAAAGCAAAAATTTTTCTTATTTTGAGGAAAAAAGGCAGAAATTCCTATTATTTTGGGGCAAAAAGGCAGAAATTCACCTTTTTTGGGGTAAAATTGCAGAAATTTCACATATTTCTGTGCAAAAAGGCATAAATTTCCCTTATTTTGAGGCAAAATTGCAGAAATTTCACTTATTTCAGAGAAAAAAAGCAAAAATTTTTTTTATTTTGGGGAAAAAGGCAGAAATTCCTATTATTTTGGGGCAAAAAGACAGAAATTCACCTTTTTTGGGGTAAAATTGCAGAAATTTCACATATTTCTGGGCAAAAAGGCATAAATTTCCCTTATTTTGAGGCAAAATTGCAGAAATTTCACTTATTTCAGGGTAATAAGTCAGAAATTTTCCTTATTTTGGAGCTAAAGAGACAGAAATTTCCTATGTTTTGGAAGAAAAAGTCCGAAATTCCACTTATTTAGAGGCAAAAAGGCAGAAATTCCCCTTATTTTGGAGCAAAAATGAAGAAATTTTCCTTTTTTATGGCAAAAAAGTATGCATTCCCCTTATTTTCGGGCAAAAAGGCAGAAATTCCCCGTATTTTGGAGCAAAATTGCAGAAATTCCTCTAACTTTTGGGCAAAAGGCAGAAATTCCCTTTATTTTGGGGCAAAAATCAGAAATTTCCCATATTTTGGGGCAAAATTCCAGAAATTTCCTTTATTTTGGGGCAAAATTGAGGAATTTACCTTATTTTAGTGCAAAATTGCAGAAATTTCCCTTATTTGCGGCAAAATTGCAGAAATTTCACTTATTTTATTGTAAAAAGGCTGAAATTTCCTTTATTTTGGGGCAAAAAAGGAGAAATTCTTCTTATTTTCGGGAAATATTGCTAAAATTTTCCTTATTTTGGGGCAAAAAGGCAGAAATTCCTTATATTTGGGGCAAAAAGGCAGAAATTCCCCTTATGTTGAGGTAATAAGGCTGGAATTCCCTTTATTTTAGGGCAAAAAGGCAGAAATTCCCCTTATTTTGGGGTAAAATTGCAGAAATTTCAGATATTTCTGGGCAAAAAGGCAGAAATTTCCCTTTTTTTGAGGCAAAATTGCAGAAATTTCACTTATTTCAGGGTAATAAGTCAGAAATTTTCCTTATTTTGGGGCAAAAGAGACAGAAATTTTCTATGTTTTGGAAGAAAAAGACAGAAATTCCACTTATTTAGAGGAAAAAAGGCAGAAATTCCCCTTATTTTGGAGCAAAAATGAAGAAATTTTCCTTTTTTATGGCAAAAAAGTATGCATTCCCCTTATTTTCGGGCAAAAAGGCAGAAATTCCCCGTATTTTGGAGCAAAATTGCAGAAATTCCACTAATTATGGGGCAAAAAGGCAGAAATTCTCTATATGTTGGGGCAAAAGACAGAAATTCTTATTTTGGGGCAAATCTCAGAAATTCCACTTATTTTGGGGCAAAATTCCAGAATTTTCCCTTATTTTGGGGCAAAATTGCAGAAATTTCACTTATTTCTGGGCAAAATTGCAGAAATTTCACTTATTTCAGGAAAAAAAGGCAGAAATTTTCCTTATTTTGGGGCAAAAAGGCAGAAATTCTTAATATTTTGTTGCAAAAATGCAGAAATTCCCCTTATTTTGAGGGAAAAAGGCTGAAATTCCCCTTATTTGGGGGCAAAAAGCAGAAATTTCCTTTATTTTGGGGCAAAATTGCACAAATTTCACTTATTTCAGGGTAATTAGTCAGAAATTCCTCTTATTTTGGGGCAAAAAAAAGAGAAATTCCTATTGTTTTGGGAGAAAAAGACAGAAATTCCAATTATTTAGAGGCAAAAAGTCAAAAATTCCCCTTATTTTGGAGCAAAAATGAAGAAATTTCCCTTTTTTATGGCAAAAAAGTATGCATTCCCCATATTTTCAGGCAAAAAGGCAGAAATTCCCCGTATTTTGGAGCAAAATTGCAGAAATTCCTCTAACTTTTGGGCATAAGGCAGAAATTCCCTTTATTTTGGGGCAAAAATCAGAAATTCCCCATATTTTGGGGCAAAATTCCAGAAATTTCCTTTATTTTGGGGCAAAATTGAGGAATTTACCTTATTTTGGTGCAAAATTGCAGAAATTTCCCTTATTTGGGGCAAAATTGCAGAAATTTCACTTATTTTCATGTAAAAAGGCTGAAATTTCCTTTATTTTGGGGCAAAAAAGGAGAAATTCTTCTTATTTTCGGGCAATATTGCAGAAATTTTCCTTATTTTGGGGCAAAAAGGCAGAAATTCCTTATATTTGAGGCAAAAAGGCAGTAATTCCCCTTATGTTGAGGTAATAAGGCTGGAATTCCCTTTATTTTAGGGCAAAAAGGCAGAAATTCCCCTTATTTTGGGGTAAAATTGCAGAAATTTCACATATTTCTGGGCAAAAAGGCAGAAATTTCCCTTATTTTGAGGCAAAATTGCAGAAATTTCACTTATTTCAGGGTAATAAGTCAGAAATTTTCCTTATTTTGGGGCAAAAGAGACAGAAATTTTCTATGTTTTGGAAGAAAAAGACAGAAATTCCACTTATTTAGAGGAAAAAAGGCAGAAATTCCCCTTATTTTGGAGCAAAAATGAAGAAATTTTCCTTTTTTATGGCAAAAAAGTATGCATTCCCCTTATTTTCGGGCAAAAAGGCAGAAATTCCCCGTATTTTGGAGAAAAATTGCAGAAATTCCACTAATTGTGGGGCAAAAAGGCAGAAATTCTCTATATGTTGGGGCAAAAACAAAAATTCTTTTTATTTTGGGGCAAATCTCAGAAATTCCACTTATTTTGGGGCAAAATTCCAGAAATTTCCCTTATTTGGGGCAAAATTGCAGAAATTTCATTTATTTCTGGGCAAAATTGCAGAAATTTCACTTATTTCAGGGAAAAAAGGCAGAAATTTTTCTTATTTTGGGTCAGAACGGCAGAAATTCCTAATAGTTAGTTGCAAAAATGCAGAAATTCCCCTTATTTTGAGGTAAAAAGGCTGAAATTCCCCTTATTTGGGGGCAAAAAGCAGAAATTTCCCTTATTTTGGGGCAAAATTGCAGAAATTTCACTTATTTCAGGGTAATTAGTCAGAAATTCCTCTTATTTTGGGGCAAAAAAAACAGAAATTCCCTTTGTTTTGGGAGAAAAAGACAGAAATTCCAATTATTTAGAGGCAAAAAGTCAGAAATTCCCCTTATTTTGGAGCAAAAATGAAGAAATTTCCCTTTTTTATGGCAAAAAAGTATGCATTCCCCATATTTTCAGGCAAAAAGGCAGAAATTACCCGTATTTTGGAGCAAAATTGCAGAAATTCCTCTAACTTTTGGGCATAAGGCAGAAATTCCCTTTATTTTGGGGCAAAAATCAGAAATTCCCCATATTTTGTGGCAAAATTCCAGAAATTTCCTTTATTTTGGGGCAAAATTGCAGGAATTGACCTTATTTTGGTGCAAAATTGCAGAAATTTCCCTTATTTGCGGCAAAATTGCAGAAATTTCACTTATTTTCATGTAAAAAGGCTGAAATTTCCTTTATTTTGGGGCAAAAAAGGAGAAATTCTTCTTATTTTCGGGCAATATTGCAGAAATTTTTCTTATTTTGGGGCAAAAAGGCAGAAATTCCTTATATTTGGGGCAAAAAGGCAGAAATTCCCCTTATGTTGAGGTAATAAGGCTGGAATTCCCTTTATTTTAGGGCAAAAAGGCAGAAATTCCCCTTATTTTGGGGTAAAATTGCAGAAATTTCAAATATTTCAGAGTAAAATGGTAGAAATTCCCCTTATATTAGGGCAAAAAATGAAATCTCTAATTTTTGGCTAAAATTGAAGAAATTACACTTATTTCGGGACAAAAAGGCAGAAATTCCACTTAATTTTGGGCATAAAGGCAGAAATGACCCATATTTTAGAGCAAAATTGCAGAAATTCTCCTAATATTGGTGCAAAAATGCAGAAATTCGCTTTATTTTGGGGCAAAAAGGCAGAAATTCTCCAAATTTTGGTGCAAAAAGGCTGAAATTCCTTTTATTTTGAGGTAAAATGCTGAAATTCCCCATATTTTGGGGCAAAAAGGCAGAAATTCCTCTCATTTTGGGGCAAAAAGGCTAAAATTCACCTTATTTGGGGGCAAAAATGCAGAAATTTCCCTTATTTTGGGGCAAAAAGACAGAAATTCCCCTTATTTTGTGGCAAAAAGGCAGAAATTTCTTTTATTTTAGGGCAAAATTGCAGAAATTTTGCTTATTTCAGTGCATAATTCAAAAGTTTTTTTTATTTTGGGGCAAAAAGACAGAAATTCAGTTTATTTTTGGGTAAAAAGGCAAAAATTTCACTTATTTTGAGGTAAAAAGGCAGTAATTCCTCTTTTTTTGGTCAAAAATGAAGAAATTTCCCTTTTTTCTGTGAAAAGGTATACATTCCCCTTATTTTCAGGCAAAAAACAGAAATTCCCCGTATTTTGGGGCAAAACTACAGAAATTCCCCTAATTGTGGGGCAAAAATGAAAAAATTCCCTATATGTTGGGGCAAAAATACAGAAATTCTTTTTATTTTGGTGCAAAACCCAGAAATTCCACTTATTTTGTGGCAAAATTCCAGAAATTTCCCTTATTTTGGGGCAAAATTGCAGAAATTTCACATATTTTGGGGCAAAATTGCAGAAATTTCACTTATTTCAGGAAAAAAAACCAGAAATTTTCCGTATTTTGGAGCAAAATGGCAGAAATTCTTAATATTTTGTGGCAAAAATGCAGAAATTTCCCTTATTTTGAGGTAAAAATGCTGAAATTCTCCTTATTTGGGGGCAAAAAAGCAGAAATTTTCCTTATTTTGGGGCAAAATTGCAGAAATTTCACTTATTTCAGGGTAATAAATTAGAAATTTTCCTTATTTTGGGGCAAAAAAAATAGAAATTCCCTTTGTTATGGGAGAAAATTCAGAAATTCCACTTATTTAGAGGCAAAAAGTCAGAAATTGCCCTTATTTTGGAGCAAAAATGAAGAAATTTCACTTTTTTATGGCAAAAAGGTATGCATTCTTCATATTTTCGGGCAAAAAGGCAGAAATTCCCCGTATTTTGGAGCAAAATTGCAGAAATTCCCCTAGTTGTGGGGCAAAAAGGTAGAAATTCCCTATATGTTGGGGCAAAAAGACAGAAATTCTCTTTATTTTGGGGCAAAAATCAGTAATACCACTTATTTTGGGGCAAAATTCCAGAAATTTCCCTTATTTAGGGGCAAAATTGCAGAAATTTTACTTATTTTGGGGCAAAATTGCAGAAATTTCACTTATTTCAGGGAAAAAAGGCAGAAATTTTCCTTATTTTGGGGCAAAAATGCAGAAATTCCTAATATTTTGTGGCAAAAATGCAGAAATTCCTTTTTTTTTTGAGGTAAAAAGGCTTAAATTCCCCTTATTTGGAGGCAAAAAGGCAGAAATTCCCCTTATTTTGGAGCAAAAATGAAGAAATTTCTCTTTTTTATGGCAAAAAGGTATGCATTCCCGTTATTTTCGGGCTAAAAAGGCCACAATTCCCCATATTTTGGAGGAAAATTGCAGAAATTACCCTAATTTTGTGGCAAAGGCAGAAATTCCTATTATTTTGGGGCAAAAATCAGAAATCCCTTTTTTTGGGGGCAAAATTCCAGAAATTTCCTTTATTTTGGGGTAAATTGAAAAAATTTTTCTTATTATGGAGAAAAATTGCTGAAATTTCCCTTATTTTAGGGCTAAATTGCAGAAATTTCACTTATTTCAGAGAAAAAAAGCAAAAATTTTTCTTATTTTGGGGCAAAAAGGCAGGAATTCCCATTATTTTGTGGCAAAAAAGGCAAAAATTCACCTTATTTTGGGGTAAAATTGCAGAAATTTCACATATTTCAGAGCAAAAATGCAGAAATTTCCCTTATTTTGGGGAAAATTGCAGGAATTTCACTTATTTCAGGGTAATAAGTCAGAAATTTTCCTTATTTTGAGGCAAAAAAGACAGAAATTTCTTTTGTTTTGGAGAAAAAAGACATATATTGTAATTATTTAGAGGCAAAAAAAAAAGAAATTCCCCTTATTTTGGAGTAAAAATGAAGAACTTTCTGTTTTTTATGGCAAAAAAGTATGCATTACCCATATTTTCGGGCAAAAAGGCAGAAATTCCCCATATTTTGGAGCAAAATTGGAGAAATTCCTTTAATTTTAGGGCATAAGGCAGAAATTCCCTTTATTTTGTGGCAAAAATCAGAAATTCCCTTTATTTTGGGGCAAAATTCCAGAAATTTCCTTTATTTTGGGGCAAAATTGCAGGAATTTACCTTATTTTGGGGCAAAATTTCAGAAATTTCACTTATTTTCAAGTAAAAAGGCTGAAATTTCTTTTATTTTGGTGTAAAAAAGAAGAAATTCCCCTTATTTTATGGCAATATTGCAAAAATTTTCCTTATTTTGGCGCAAAAAGGCAAAAATTCTTTATATTTTGGGGCAAAAAGGCAGAAATTCCCCTTATGTGGAGGTAATAAAACTGAAATTCCCTTTATTTTGGGGCAAAAAGGCAGAAATTCCCATTATTTTGTGGTAAAATTGCAGAAATTTAAAATATTTCAGGGCAAAATGGCAGAAATTCCCCTTATTTTGGGGCAAAAAATGAAATCCTTAATTTTTGGCTAAAATTGAAGAAATTACACTTATTTTGGGCCAAAAAGGCAGAAATTCCACTTAATTTCGGGCATAAAGGCAGAAATGGCCTGTATTTTGGATCAAAATTGCAGAAATTCCCATAATATTGGTGCAAAAATGCAGAAATTCTTTTTATTTTGGGGCAAAAGGCAGAAATTCTCCATATTTTGGTGCAAAAAGGCTGAAATTCCCCTTATTTTGAGGTAAAATGCTGAAATTCCCAATATTTTGGGGCAAAAAGGCAGAAATTCCCCTCATTTTGGGGCAAAACGGCTGAAATTCCCCTTTTTGGGGGGCAAAAAGGCAGAAATTTCCCTTATTTTGGGGCAAAAACACAGAAATTCCCCTTATTTTGTGGCAAAAAGGCAGAAATTTCTTTTATTTTAGGGCAAAATGGCAGAAATTTCACTTGTTTCAGGGCATAATTCAAAAATTCCTTTTAGTTTGGGGCAAAAAGACAGAAATTCCATTTATTTTTTTGGTAAAAAGGCAGAAATTTCACTTATTTTTAGGTAAAAATACAGAAATTCCTCTTATTTTGGGGCAAAAATGAAGAAATTTCTCTTTTTTGTGGCAAAAGGTATACATTCCCCTTATTTTCAGGCAAATAAGCAGAAATTCCCTGTATTTTGGAGCAAATGTGCAGAAATTTCCCTAACTGTGGGGCAAAAATGCAGAAATTCCCTATATGTTGGGGCAAAAAGACAGAAATTCTCTATATTTTGGGGCAAAACTCAGAAATTCCACTTATTTTGGGGCAAAATTCCAGAAATTCTCCTTATTTTGGGGCAAAACTCAGAAATTCCACTTATTTGGGGCAAAATTCCAGAAATTTTTTTATTTTGAGGCAAAATTGCAGAAATTTCACTTATTTTGGGGCAAAATTGCAGAAATTTCACTTATTTCAGGGAAAAAAAACAGAAATTTTCCGAATTTTGGTTCAAAATGGCAGAAATTCTTAATATTTTGTGGCAAAAATGCAAAAATTCCCCTTACTTTGAAGTAAAAAGCTGAAATTCCCTTATTTTGGGGCAAAAAGGCAGAAATTTCTTTTATTTTGGGGCAAAATTGCAGAAATTTCACTTATTTCAGGGCATAACTCAAAAATTCCCATTATTTGGGGGCAAAAGCAGAAATTTCCTTTATTTTGGGGCAAAATTGCACAAATTTCACTTATTTCAGGGTAATTAGTCAGAAATTCCTCTTATTTTGGGGCAAAAATAGAGAAATTCCCTTTGTTTTGGGAGAAAAAGACAGAAATTCCAATTATTTAGAGGCAAAAAGTCAAAAATTCCCCTTATTTTGGAGCAAAAATGAAGAAATTTCCCTTTTTTATGGCAAAAAAGTATGCATTCCCCATATTTTCAGGCAAAAAGGCAGAAATTCCCCGTATTTTGGAGCAAAATTGCAGAAATTCCTCTAACTTTTGGGCATAAGGCAGAAATTCCCTTTATTTTGGGGCAAAAATCAGAAATTCCCCATATTTTGGGGCAAAATTCCAGAAATTTCCTTTATTTTGGGGCAAAATTGAGGAATTTACCTTATTTTGGTGCAAAATTGCAGAAATTTCCCTTATTTGGGGCAAAATTGCAGAAATTTCACTTATTTTCAGGTAAAAAGGATGAAATTTTCTTTATTTTGGGGCAAAAAGGGAGAAATTCCCCTTATTTTGGGGCAAAATTGAAGAAATTTTCATTATTTTTGGGCAAAAAGGCAGAAATTCCTATTATTTTGTGGCAAAAATGCAGAAATTTCCCTTATTTTGAGGTAATAAGGCTGAAATTCCCCTTATTTTGGGGCAAAAAGGCAGAAATTCCCCTTATTTTGGGGCAAAAAGCAGACATTTCTTTTATTATGGTACAAAATTGAAGAAATTTTTCTTATTTTGGAACAAAAAGGCAGAAATTCCCCATATTTTGGGGCAAAAGGCAGAAATTCTTATTTTAAGGTAAAATGCAGAAATTCCCCTTATTTAGAGGTAAAATGCAGAAATTCCCTAAATATTGGGGAAAAATGCAGAAATTCCCTTTATTTTGGGGCTAAAAGGCAGAAATTCCCTGTATTTTGAAGCAAAATTGTAGAAATTCTCATAATTTTCAGGCAAATAGGCAGAAATTCTCCTTATTTTGGGGCAAAAAGACAGAAAGCCTCTTTTTTTCAGAAGGAAAAAGTCAGAAATTCCCCTTATTTTGGGGCAAAATTGCAGAAATTTCCCTTATTTTGGGGCAAAATTGCAGAAATTTCACTTATTTCAGAAAAAAGGCAGAAATTTTCTTATTTTTGGACAAAAAGGCAGAAATTTATTTTTTTTGGTACAAAATTGCAGAAATTATTCTTATTTTGGGGCAAAAAGCCAGAAATTCCCCATATTTTGGGGCTAAAAGGCAGAAATTCCCCTTATTTTGAGGTAAAAAAGCTGAAATTCCCCTTAATTTCGGCAAAAAGTCAGAAATTCCTCTTATGTTGGGGCAAAAAGACAGAAATTTCGCTTATTTTTGGGGAAAAGGCAGAAACTGCACTTATTTTGAGTCAAAAAGGCTGAAAATCCCCTTACTTTGGGGCAAAAAGGCAGAAATTACCCTTATTTTGGAGTAAAACTGCAGAAATTTCACTTATTTCGCGGCAAAATGGCAGAAATTCACCTTATTCTCGTCGAAAAAGGCAATAAATCCCCGTATTTTGGAGCAAAATTGTAAAAATTCACCTATTTTGAGGTAAAAAATACAATAATTTTCTTTATTTTGGGACAAAAAGGCAGAAATTCTCCTTATTTTAGGGCAAAATTGACGAAATTTCCCTTATTTGGGAACAAAATTACAGGTATTTCCCTTATTTGAAGGGAAAAAACAGAAATTCCCCTTATTTTGGGGGAAAATTGCAGAAATTTCCCTTATTATGGGGAAAAATTGCAGAAATTTCCCTTATTTTAGGGCAAAATTGCAGAAATTTCACTTATTTCAGAGAAAAAAAGCAAAAATTTTTCTTATTTTGAGGAAAAAAGGCAGAAATTCCTATTATTTTGGGGCAAAAAGGCAGAAATTCACCTTTTTTGGGGTAAAATTGCAGAAATTTCACATATTTCTGGGCAAAAAGGCATAAATTTCCCTTATTTTGAGGCAAAATTGCAGAAATTTCACTTATTTCAGGGTAATAAGTCAGAAATTTTTCTTATTTTGGGGCAAAAGAGACAGAAATTTCCTATGTTTTGGAAGAAAAAGTCTGAAATTCCACTTATTTAGAGGCAAAAATGCAGAAATTCCCCTTATTTTGGAGCAAAAATGAAGAAATTTTCCTTTTTTATGGCAAAAAAGTATGCATTCCCCTTATTTTCGGGCAAAAAGGCAGAAATTCCCCGTACTTTGGAGAAAAATTGCAGAAATTCCACTAATTGTGGGGCAAAAAGGCAGAAATTCTCTATATGTTGGGGCAAAAACAAAAATTCTTTTTATTTTGGGGCAAATCTCAGAAATTCCACTTATTTTGGGGCAAAATTCCAGAAATTTCCCTTATTTTGGGGCAAAATTGCAGAATTTCACTTATTTCTGGGCAAAATTGCAGAAATTTCACTTATTTCAGGGAAAAAAGGCAGAAATTTTCCTTTATTTGGGGCAAAAAGGCAGAAATTCCTAATATTTTGTTGCAAAAATGCAGAAATTCCCTTTATTTTGACGTAAAAAGGCTGAAATTCCCCTTATTTGGGGGCAAAAAGCAGAAATTTCCCTTATTTTGGGGCAAAATTGCACAAATTTCACTTATTTCAGGGTAATTAGTCAGAAATTCTTCTTATTTTGGGGCAAAAAAAACAGAAATTCCCTTTGTTTTGGGAGAAAAAGACAGAAATTCCAATTATTTAGAGGCAAAAAGTCAGAAATTCCCCTTATTTTGGAGCAAAAATGAAGAAATTTCCCTTTTTTATGGCAAAAAAGTATGCATTCCCCATATTTTCAGGCAAAAAGGCAGAAATTCCCCGTATTTTGGAGCAAAATTGCAGAAATTCCTCTAACTTTTGGGCAAAAGGCAGAAATTCCCTTTATTTTGGGGCAAAAATCAGAAATTTCCCATATTTTGGGGCAAAATTCCAGAAATTTCCTTTATTTTGGGGCAAAATTGAGGAATTTACCTTATTTTAGTGCAAAATTGCAGAAATTTCCCTTATTTGCGGCAAAATTGCAGAAATTTCACTTATTTTCATGTAAAAAGGCTGAAATTTCCTTTATTTTGGGGCAAAAAAGGAGAAATTCTTCTTATTTTCGGGCAATATTGCAGAAATTTTCCTTATTTTGGGGCAAAAAGGCAGAAATTCCTTATATTTGGGGCAAAAAGGGAGAAATTCCCCTTATGTTGAGGTAATAAGGCTGGAATTCCCTTTATTTTAGGGCAAAAAGGCAGAAATTCCCCTTATTTTGGGGTAAAATTGCAGAAATTTCCCTTATTTTGAGGCAAAATTGCAGAAATTTCACTTATTTCAGGGTAATAAGTCAGAAATTTTCCTTATTTTGGGGCAAAAGAGACAGAAATTTCCTATGTTTTGGAAGAAAAAGACCGAAATTCCACTTATTTAGAGGCAAAAAGGCAGAAATTCCCCTTATTTTGGAGCAAAAATGAAGAAATTTTCCTTTTTTATGGCAAAAAAGTATGCATTCCCCTTATTTTCGGGCAAAAAGGCAGAAATTCCCCGTATTTTGGAGCAAAATTGCAGAAATTCCACTAATTATGGGGCAAAAAGGCAGAAATTCTCTATATGTTGGGGCAAAAGACAGAAATTCTTATTTTGGGGCAAATCTCAGAAATTCCACTTATTTTGGGGCAAAATTCCAGAAATTTCCCTTATTTTGGGGCAAAATTGCAGAAATTTCACTTATTTCTGGGCAAAATTGCAGAAATTTCACTTATTTCAGGGAAAAAAGGCAGAAATTTTCCTTATTTTGGGGCAAAAAGGCAGAAATTCTTAATATTTTGTTGCAAAAATGCAGAAATTCCCCTTATTTTGAGGTAAAAAGGCTGAAATTCCCCTTATTTGGGGGCAAAAAGCAGAAATTTCCTTTATTTTGGGGCAAAATTGCACAAATTTCACTTATTTCAGGGTAATTAGTCAGAAATTCCTCTTATTTTGGGGCAAAAAAAAGAGAAATTCCTATTGTTTTGGGAGAAAAAGACAGAAATTCCAATTATTTAGAGGCAAAAAGTCAAAAATTCCCCTTATTTTGGAGCAAAAATGAAGAAATTTCCCTTTTTTATGGCAAAAAAGTATGCATTCCCCATATTTTCAGGCAAAAAGGCAGAAATTCCCCGTATTTTGGAGCAAAATTGCAGAAATTCCTCTAACTTTTGGGCATAAGGCAGAAATTCCCTTTATTTTGGGGCAAAAATCAGAAATTCCCCATATTTTGGGGCAAAATTCCAGAAATTTCCTTTATTTTGGGGCAAAATTGAGGAATTTACCTTATTTTGGTGCAAAATTGCAGAAATTTCCCTTATTTGGGGCAAAATTGCAGAAATTTCACTTATTTTCAGGGAAAAAGGATGAAATTTTCTTTATTTTGGGGCAAAAAGAGAGAAATTCCCCTTATTTTGGGGCAAAATTGAAGAAATTTTCATTATTTTTGGGCAAAAAGGCAGAAATTCCTATTATTTTGTGGCAAAAATGCAGAAATTTCCCTTATTTTGAGGTAATAAGGCTGAAATTCCCCTTATTTTGGGGCAAAAAGGCAGAAATTCCCCTTATTTTGGGGCAAAAAGCAGACATTTCTTATATTATGGTACAAAATTGAAGAAATTTTTCTTATTTTGGAACAAAAAGGCAGAAATTCCCCATATTTTGGGGCAAAAGGCAGAAATTCTTATTTTAAGGTAAAATGCAGAAATTCCCCTTATTTAGAGGTAAAATGCAGAAATTCCCCAAATATTGGGGAAAAATGCAGAAATTCCCTTTATTTTGGGGCTAAAAGGCAGAAATTCCCTGTATTTTGAAGCAAAATTGTAGAAATTCTCATAATTTTCAGGCAAATAGGCAGAAATTCTCCTTATTTTGGGGCAAAAAGACAGAAAATCTCCTTTTTTCAGAAGGAAAAAGTCAGAAATTCCCCTTATTTTGGGGCAAAATTGCAGAAATTTCCCTTATTTTGGGGCAAAATTGCAGAAATTTCACTTATTTCAGAAAAAAGGCAGAAATTTTCTTATTTTTGGACAAAAAGGCAGAAATTTATTTTTTTGGTACAAAATTGCAGAAATTATTCTTATTTTGGGGCAAAAAGCCAGAAATTCCCCATATTTTGGGGCAAAAAGGCAGAAATTCCCCTTATTTTGAGGTAAAAAAGCTGAAATTCCCCTTAATTTCGGCAAAAAGTCAGAAATTTCTCTTATGTTGGGGAAAAAAGACAAAAATTTCGCTTATTTTTGGGGAAAAGGCAGAAACTGCACTTATTTTGAGTCAAAAAGGCGGAAAATCCCCTTATTTTGGGGCAAAAAGGCAGAAATTCCCCTTATTTTGGAGTAAAACTGCAGAAATTTCACTTATTTCGCGGCAAAATGGCAGAAATTCACCTTATTCTCGTCGAAAAAGGCGATAAATCCCCGTATTTTGGAGCAAAATTGCAAAAATACACCTATTTTGAGGTAAAAAATACAATAATTTTCTTTATTTGAGGCAAAATTGCAGAAATTTCACTTATTTCAGGGTAATAAGTCAGAAATTTTCCTTATTTTGGGGCAAAAGAGACAGAAATTTCCTATGTTTTGGAAGAAGAAGTCCGAAATTCCACTTATTTAGAGGCAAAAAGGCAGAAATTCCCCTTATTTTGGAGCAAAAATGAAGAAATTTTCCTTTTTTATGGCAAAAAAGTATGCATTCCCCTTATTTTCGGGCAAAAAGGCAGAAATTCCCCGTATTTTGGAGCAAAATTGCAGAAATTCCACAAATTGTGGGGCAAAAAGGCAGAAATTCTCTATATGTTGGGGCAAAAAAAAAAATTCTTTTTATTTTGGGGCAAATCTCAGAAATTCCACTTATTTTGGGGCAAAATTCCAGAAATTTCCCTTATTTGGAGGCAAAATTGCAGAATTTCACTTATTTCTGGGCAAAATTGCAGAAATTTCACTTATTTCAGAGAAAAAAGGCAGAAATTTTCCTTTATTTGGGGCAAAAAGGCAGAAATTCCTAATATTTTGTTGCAAAAATGCAGAAATTCCCTTTATTTTGAGGTAAAAAGGCTGAAATTCCCCTTATTTGGGGGCAAAAAGCAGAAATTTCCCTTATTTTGGGGCAAAATTGCAGAAATTTCACTTATTTCAGGGTAATAAGTCAGAAATTCCTCTTAATTGGAGGCAAAAAAGACAATAATTCCCTTTGTTTTCTGGGAAAAAGACAGAAATTCCACTTATTTAGAGACAAAAGGCAGAAATTCCCCTTATTTTGGAGCAAAAATGAATAAATTTCCCTTTTATATGGCAAAAAGGTATGCATTCCCCTTATTTTTGGACAAAAAGGCAGAAATTCCCTGTATTTTGGAGCAAAATTGCAGAAATTCCCCTAATTTTGGGGCAAAAGGCAGAGATTCCCTTTATTTTGGAGCAAAAATCAAAAATTCCTATTATTTTGGGGCAAAATTCATGAAATTTCCTTTATTTTGGGGCAAAATTGCAGAAATTTACCTTATTTTGGGGCAAAATTGCAGAAATTTCCCTTATTTGGGGCAAAATTTCAGTAATTTCACTTATTTTCAGGTAAAAAGGCTGAAATTTCCTTTTTTTTAGGGCAAAGAAGGAGAAATTCCTCTTATTTTGGGGCAAAATTGCAGAAATTTTCTATATTATTGGGCAAAAAGGCAGAAATTCTGTAAATTTTGTGGCAAAAATGCAGAAATTCCCCTTATTTTGGGGTAAAAAGGCTGAAATTCCCCTTATTTGGGGGCAAAAAGCAGAAATTTCCCTTATTTTGGGGCAAAATTGCAGAAATTTCACTTATTTCAGGGTAATTAGTCAGAAATTCCTCTTATTTTGGGGCAAAAAAAACAGAAATTCCCTTTGTTTTGGGAGAAAAAGACAGAAATTCCAATTATTTAGAGCTAAAAAGTCAGAAATTCCCCTTATTTTGGAGCAAAAATGAAGAAATTTCCCTTTTTTATGGCAAAAAAGTATGCATTCCCCATATTTTCAGGCAAAAAGGCAGAAATTACCCGTATTTTGGAGCAAAATTGCAGAAATTCCTCTAACTTTTGGGCATAAGGCAGAAATTCCCTTTATTTTGGGGCAAAAATCAGAAATTCCCCATATTTTGTGGCAAAATTCCAGAAATTTCCTTTATTTTGGGGCAAAATTGCAGGAATTGACCTTATTTTGGTGCAAAATTGCAGAAATTTCCCTTATTTGCGGCAAAATTGCAGAAATTTCACTTATTTTCATGTAAAAAGGCTGAAATTTCCTTTATTTTGGGGCAAAAAAGGAGAAATTCTTCTTATTTTCGGGCAATATTGCAGAAATTTTTCTTATTTTGGGGCAAAAAGGCAGAAATTCCTTATATTTGGGGCAAAAAGGCAGAAATTCCCCTTATGTTGAGGTAATAAGGCTGGAATTCCCTTTATTTTAGGGCAAAAAGGCAGAAATTCCCCTTATTTTGGGGTAAAATTGCAGAAATTTCAAATATTTCAGAGTAAAATGGTAGAAATTCCCCTTATATTAGGGCAAAAAATGAAATCTCTAATTTTTGGCTAAAATTGAAGAAATTACACTTATTTCGGGACAAAAAGGCAGAAATTCCACTTAATTTTGGGCATAAAGGCAGAAATGACCCATATTTTAGAGCAAAATTGCAGAAATTCTCCTAATATTGGTGCAAAAATGCAGAAATTCGCTTTATTTTGGGGCAAAAAGGCAGAAATTCTCCAAATTTTGGTGCAAAAAGGCTGAAATTCCTTTTATTTTGAGGTAAAATGCTGAAATTCCCCATATTTTGGGGCAAAAAGGCAGAAATTCCTCTCATTTTGGGGCAAAAAGGCTAAAATTCCCCTTATTTGGGGGCAAAAATGCAGAAATTTCCCTTATTTTGGGGCAAAAAGACAGAAATTCCCCTTATTTTGTGGCAAAAAGGCAGAAATTTCTTTTATTTTAGGGCAAAATTGCAGAAATTTTGCTTATTTCAGTGCATAATTCAAAACTTTTTTTATTTTGGGGCAAAAAGACAGAAATTCAGTTTATTTTTGGGTAAAAAGGCAAAAATTTCACTTATTTTGAGGTAAAAAGGCAGTAATTCCTCTTTTTTTGGTCAAAAATGAAGAAATTTCCCTTTTTTCTGTGAAAAGGTATACATTCCCCTTATTTTCAGGCAAAAAACAGAAATTCCCCGTATTTTGGGGCAAAACTACAGAAATTCCCCTAATTGTGGGGCAAAAATGAAAAAATTCCCTATATGTTGGGGCAAAAATACAGAAATTCTTTTTATTTTGGTGCAAAACCCAGAAATTCCACTTATTTTGTGGCAAAATTCTAGAAATTTCCCTTATTTTGGGGCAAAATTGCAGAAATTTCACATATTTTGGGGCAAAATTGCAGAAATTTCACTTATTTCAGGGAAAAAAACCAGAAATTTTCCGTATTTTGGAGCAAAATGGCAGAAATTCTTAATATTTTGTGGCAAAAATGCAGAAATTTCCCTTATTTTGAGGTAAAAATGCTGAAATTCTCCTTATTTGGGGGCAAAAAAGCAGAAATTTTCCTTATTTTGGGGCAAAATTGCAGAAATTTCACTTATTTCAGGGTAATAAATTAGAAATTTTCCTTATTTTGGGGCAAAAAAAATAGAAATTCCCTTTGTTATGGGAGAAAATTCAGAAATTCCACTTATTTAGAGGCAAAAAGTCAGAAATTGCCCTTATTTTGGAGCAAAAATGAAGAAATTTCACTTTTTTATGGCAAAAAGGTATGCATTCTTCATATTTTCGGGCAAAAAGGCAGAAATTCCCCGTATTTTGGAGCAAAATTGCAGAAATTCCCCTAGTTGTGGGGCAAAAAGGTAGAAATTCCCTATATGTTGGGGCAAAAAGACAGAAATTCTCTTTATTTTGGGGCAAAAATCAGTAATACCACTTATTTTGGGGCAAAATTCCAGAAATTTCCCTTATTTAGGGGCAAAATTGCAGAAATTTTACTTATTTTGGGGCAAAATTGCAGAAATTTCACTTATTTCAGGGAAAAAAGGCAGAAATTTTCCTTATTTTGGGGCAAAAATGCAGAAATTCCTAATATTTTGTGGCAAAAATGCAGAAATTCCTTTTTTTTTGAGGTAAAAAGGCTTAAATTCCCCTTATTTGGAGGCAAAAAGGCAGAAATTCCCCTTATTTTGGAGCAAAAATTAAGAAATTTCTCTTTTTTATGGCAAAAAGGTATGCATTCCCGTTATTTTCGGGCTAAAAAGGCCACAATTCCCCATATTTTGGAGGAAAATTGCAGAAATTACCCTAATTTTGTGGCAAAGGCAGAAATTCCTATTATTTTGGGGCAAAAATCAGAAATCCCTTTTTTTGGGGGCAAAATTCCAGAAATTTCCTTTATTTTGGGGTAAATTGAAAAAATTTTTCTTATTATGGGGAAAAATTGCTGAAATTTCCCTTATTTTAGGGCTAAATTGCAGAAATTTCACTTATTTCAGAGAAAAAAAGCAAAAATTTTTCTTATTTTGGGGCAAAAAGGCAGGAATTCCCATTATTTTGTGGCAAAAAAGGCAAAAATTCACCTTATTTTGGGGTAAAATTGCAGAAATTTCACATATTTCAGAGCAAAAATGCAGAAATTTCCCTTATTTTGGGGAAAATTGCAGGAATTTCACTTATTTCAGGGTAATAAGTCAGAAATTTTCCTTATTTTGAGGCAAAAAAGACAGAAATTTCTTTTGTTTTGGAGAAAAAAGACATATATTGTAATTATTTAGAGGCAAAAAAAAAGAAATTCCCCTTATTTTGGAGTAAAAATGAAGAACTTTCTGTTTTTTATGGCAAAAAAGTATGCATTACCCATATTTTCGGGCAAAAAGGCAGAAATTCCCCATATTTTGGAGCAAAATTGGAGAAATTCCTTTAATTTTAGGGCATAAGGCAGAAATTCCCTTTATTTTGTGGCAAAAATCAGAAATTCCCTTTATTTTGGGGCAAAATTCCAGAAATTTCCTTTATTTTGGGGCAAAATTGCAGGAATTTACCTTATTTTGGGGCAAAATTTCAGAAATTTCACTTATTTTCAAGTAAAAAGGCTGAAATTTCTTTTATTTTGGTGTAAAAAAGAAGAAATTCCCCTTATTTTATGGCAATATTGCAAAAATTTTCCTTATTTTGGCGCAAAAAGGCAAAAATTCTTTATATTTTGGGGCAAAAAGGCAGAAATTCCCCTTATGTGGAGGTAATAAAACTGAAATTCCCTTTATTTTGGGGCAAAAAGGCAGAAATTCCCATTATTTTGTGGTAAAATTGCAGAAATTTAAAATATTTCAGGGCAAAATGGCAGAAATTCCCCTTATTTTGGGGCAAAAAATGAAATCCTTAATTTTTGGCTAAAATTGAAGAAATTACACTTATTTTGGGCCAAAAAGGCAGAAATTCCACTTAATTTCGGGCATAAAGGCAGAAATGGCCTGTATTTTGGATCAAAATTGCAGAAATTCCCATAATATTGGTGCAAAAATGCAGAAATTCTTTTTATTTTGGGGCAAAAGGCAGAAATTCTCCATATTTTGGTGCAAAAAGGCTGAAATTCCCCTTATTTTGAGGTAAAATGCTGAAATTCCCAATATTTTGGGGCAAAAAGGCAGAAATTCCCCTCATTTTGGGGCAAAACGGCTGAAATTCCCCTTTTTGGGGGGCAAAAAGGCAGAAATTTCCCTTATTTTGGGGCAAAAACACAGAAATTCCCCTTATTTTGTGGCAAAAAGGCAGAAATTTCTTTTATTTTAGGGCAAAATGGCAGAAATTTCACTTGTTTCAGGGCATAATTCAAAAATTCCTTTTAGTTTGGGGCAAAAAGACAGAAATTCCATTTATTTTTTTGGTAAAAAGGCAGAAATTTCACTTATTTTTAGGTAAAAATACAGAAATTCCTCTTATTTTGGGGCAAAAATGAAGAAATTTCTCTTTTTTGTGGCAAAAGGTATACATTCCCCTTATTTTCAGGCAAATAAGCAGAAATTCCCTGTATTTTGGAGCAAATGTGCAGAAATTTCCCTAACTGTGGGGCAAAAATGCAGAAATTCCCTATATGTTGGGGCAAAAAGACAGAAATTCTCTATATTTTGGGGCAAAACTCAGAAATTCCACTTATTTTGGGGCAAAATTCCAGAAATTCTCCTTATTTTGGGGCAAAACTCAGAAATTCCACTTATTTGGGGCAAAATTCCAGAAATTTTTTTTATTTTGAGGCAAAATTGCAGAAATTTCACTTATTTTGGGGCAAAATTGCAGAAATTTCACTTATTTCAGGGAAAAAAAACAGAAATTTTCCGAATTTTGGTTCAAAATGGCAGAAATTCTTAATATTTTGTGGCAAAAATGCAAAAATTCCCCTTACTTTGAAGTAAAAAGGCTGAAATTCCCTTATTTTGGTGCAAAAAGGCAGAAATTTCTTTTATTTTGGGGCAAAATTGCAGAAATTTCACTTATTTCAGGGCATAACTCAAAAATTCCCATTATTTGGGGGCAAAAGCAGAAATTTCCTTTATTTTGGGGCAAAATTGCACAAATTTCACTTATTTCAGGGTAATTAGTCAGAAATTCCTCTTATTTTGGGGCAAAAATAGAGAAATTCCCTTTGTTTTGGGAGAAAAAGACAGAAATTCCAATTATTTAGAGGCAAAAAGTCAAAAATTCCCCTTATTTTGGAGCAAAAATGAAGAAATTTCCCTTTTTTATGGCAAAAAAGTATGCATTCCCCATATTTTCAGGCAAAAAGGCAGAAATTCCCCGTATTTTGGAGCAAAATTGCAGAAATTCCTCTAACTTTTGGGCATAAGGCAGAAATTCCCTTTATTTTGGGGCAAAAATCAGAAATTCCCCATATTTTGGGGCAAAATTCCAGAAATTTCCTTTATTTTGGGGCAAAATTGAGGAATTTACCTTATTTTGGTGCAAAATTGCAGAAATTTCCCTTATTTGGGGCAAAATTGCAGAAATTTCACTTATTTTCAGGTAAAAAGGATGAAATTTTCTTTATTTTGGGGCAAAAAGGGAGAAATTCCCCTTATTTTGGGGCAAAATTGAAGAAATTTTCATTATTTTTGGGCAAAAAGGCAGAAATTCCTATTATTTTGTGGCAAAAATGCAGAAATTTCCCTTATTTTGAGGTAATAAGGCTGAAATTCCCCTTATTTTGGGGCAAAAAGGCAGAAATTCCCCTTATTTTGGGGCAAAAAGCAGACATTTCTTTTATTATGGTACAAAATTGAAGAAATTTTTCTTATTTTGGAACAAAAAGGCAGAAATTCCCCATATTTTGGGGCAAAAGGCAGAAATTCTTATTTTAAGGTAAAATGCAGAAATTCCCCTTATTTAGAGGTAAAATGCAGAAATTCCCTAAATATTGGGGAAAAATGCAGAAATTCCCTTTATTTTGGGGCTAAAAGGCAGAAATTCCCTGTATTTTGAAGCAAAATTGTAGAAATTCTCATAATTTTCAGGCAAATAGGCAGAAATTCTCCTTATTTTGGGGCAAAAAGACAGAAAGCCTCTTTTTTTCAGAAGGAAAAAGTCAGAAATTCCCCTTATTTTGGGGCAAAATTGCAGAAATTTCCCTTATTTTGGGGCAAAATTGCAGAAATTTCACTTATTTCAGAAAAAAGGCAGAAATTTTCTTATTTTTGGACAAAAAGGCAGAAATTTATTTTTTTTGGTACAAAATTGCAGAAATTATTCTTATTTTGGGGCAAAAAGCCAGAAATTCCCCATATTTTGGGGCTAAAAGGCAGAAATTCCCCTTATTTTGAGGTAAAAAAGCTGAAATTCCCCTTAATTTCGGCAAAAAGTCAGAAATTCCTCTTATGTTGGGGCAAAAAGACAGAAATTTCGCTTATTTTTGGGGAAAAGGCAGAAACTGCACTTATTTTGAGTCAAAAAGGCTGAAAATCCCCTTACTTTGGGGCAAAAAGGCAGAAATTACCCTTATTTTGGAGTAAAACTGCAGAAATTTCACTTATTTCGCGGCAAAATGGCAGAAATTCACCTTATTCTCGTCGAAAAAGGCAATAAATCCCCGTATTTTGGAGCAAAATTGTAAAAATTCACCTATTTTGAGGTAAAAAATACAATAATTTTCTTTATTTTGGGACAAAAAGGCAGAAATTCTCCTTATTTTAGGGCAAAATTGACGAAATTTCCCTTATTTGGGAACAAAATTACAGGTATTTCCCTTATTTGAAGGGAAAAAACAGAAATTCCCCTTATTTTGGGGGAAAATTGCAGAAATTTCCCTTATTATGGGGAAAAATTGCAGAAATTTCCCTTATTTTAGGGCAAAATTGCAGAAATTTCACTTATTTCAGAGAAAAAAAGCAAAAATTTTTCTTATTTTGAGGAAAAAAGGCAGAAATTCCTATTATTTTGGGGCAAAAAGGCAGAAATTCACCTTTTTTGGGGTAAAATTGCAGAAATTTCACATATTTCTGGGCAAAAAGGCATAAATTTCCCTTATTTTGAGGCAAAATTGCAGAAATTTCACTTATTTCAGGGTAATAAGTCAGAAATTTTTCTTATTTTGGGGCAAAAGAGACAGAAATTTCCTATGTTTTGGAAGAAAAAGTCCGAAATTCCACTTATTTAGAGGCAAAAAGGCAGAAATTCCCCTTATTTTGGAGCAAAAATGAAGAAATTTTCCTTTTTTATGGCAAAAAAGTATGCATTCCCCTTATTTTCGGGCAAAAAGGCAGAAATTCCCCGTACTTTGGAGAAAAATTGCAGAAATTCCACTAATTGTGGGGCAAAAAGGCAGAAATTCTCTATATGTTGGGGCAAAAACAAAAATTCTTTTTATTTTGGGGCAAATCTCAGAAATTCCACTTATTTTGGGGCAAAATTCCAGAAATTTCCCTTATTTTGGGGCAAAATTGCAGAATTTCACTTATTTCTGGGCAAAATTGCAGAAATTTCACTTATTTCAGGGAAAAAAGGCAGAAATTTTCCTTTATTTGGGGCAAAAAGGCAGAAATTCCTAATATTTTGTTGCAAAAATGCAGAAATTCCCTTTATTTTGACGTAAAAAGGCTGAAATTCCCCTTATTTGGGGGCAAAAAGCAGAAATTTCCCTTATTTTGGGGCAAAATTGCACAAATTTCACTTATTTCAGGGTAATTAGTCAGAAATTCTTCTTATTTTGGGGCAAAAAAAACAGAAATTCCCTTTGTTTTGGGAGAAAAAGACAGAAATTCCAATTATTTAGAGGCAAAAAGTCAGAAATTCCCCTTATTTTGGAGCAAAAATGAAGAAATTTCCCTTTTTTATGGCAAAAAAGTATGCATTCCCCATATTTTCAGGCAAAAAGGCAGAAATTCCCCGTATTTTGGAGCAAAATTGCAGAAATTCCTCTAACTTTTGGGCAAAAGGCAGAAATTCCCTTTATTTTGGGGCAAAAATCAGAAATTTCCCATATTTTGGGGCAAAATTCCAGAAATTTCCTTTATTTTGGGGCAAAATTGAGGAATTTACCTTATTTTAGTGCAAAATTGCAGAAATTTCCCTTATTTGCGGCAAAATTGCAGAAATTTCACTTATTTTCATGTAAAAAGGCTGAAATTTCCTTTATTTTGGGGCAAAAAAGGAGAAATTCTTCTTATTTTCGGGCAATATTGCAGAAATTTTCCTTATTTTGGGGCAAAAAGGCAGAAATTCCTTATATTTGGGGCAAAAAGGGAGAAATTCCCCTTATGTTGAGGTAATAAGGCTGGAATTCCCTTTATTTTAGGGCAAAAAGGCAGAAATTCCCCTTATTTTGGGGTAAAATTGCAGAAATTTCACATATTTCTGGGCAAAAAGGCAGAAATTTCCCTTATTTTGAGGCAAAATTGCAGAAATTTCACTTATTTCAGGGTAATAAGTCAGAAATTTTCCTTATTTTGGGGCAAAAGAGACAGAAATTTCCTATGTTTTGGAAGAAAAAGACCGAAATTCCACTTATTTAGAGGCAAAAAGGCAGAAATTCCCCTTATTTTGGAGCAAAAATGAAGAAATTTTCCTTTTTTATGGCAAAAAAGTATGCATTCCCCTTATTTTCGGGCAAAAAGGCAGAAATTCCCCGTATTTTGGAGCAAAATTGCAGAAATTCCACTAATTATGGGGCAAAAAGGCAGAAATTCTCTATATGTTGGGGCAAAAGACAGAAATTCTTATTTTGGGGCAAATCTCAGAAATTCCACTTATTTTGGGGCAAAATTCCAGAAATTTCCCTTATTTTGGGGCAAAATTGCAGAAATTTCACTTATTTCTGGGCAAAATTGCAGAAATTTCACTTATTTCAGGGAAAAAAGGCAGAAATTTTCCTTATTTTGGGGCAAAAAGGCAGAAATTCTTAATATTTTGTTGCAAAAATGCAGAAATTCCCCTTATTTTGAGGTAAAAAGGCTGAAATTCCCCTTATTTGGGGGCAAAAAGCAGAAATTTCCTTTATTTTGGGGCAAAATTGCACAAATTTCACTTATTTCAGGGTAATTAGTCAGAAATTCCTCTTATTTTGGGGCAAAAAAAAGAGAAATTCCTATTGTTTTGGGAGAAAAAGACAGAAATTCCAATTATTTAGAGGCAAAAAGTCAAAAATTCCCCTTATTTTGGAGCAAAAATGAAGAAATTTCCCTTTTTTATGGCAAAAAAGTATGCATTCCCCATATTTTCAGGCAAAAAGGCAGAAATTCCCCGTATTTTGGAGCAAAATTGCAGAAATTCCTCTAACTTTTGGGCATAAGGCAGAAATTCCCTTTATTTTGGGGCAAAAATCAGAAATTCCCCATATTTTGGGGCAAAATTCCAGAAATTTCCTTTATTTTGGGGCAAAATTGAGGAATTTACCTTATTTTGGTGCAAAATTGCAGAAATTTCCCTTATTTGGGGCAAAATTGCAGAAATTTCACTTATTTTCAGGTAAAAAGGATGAAATTTTCTTTATTTTGGGGCAAAAAGAGAGAAATTCCCCTTATTTTGGGGCAAAATTGAAGAAATTTTCATTATTTTTGGGCAAAAAGGCAGAAATTCCTATTATTTTGTGGCAAAAATGCAGAAATTTCCCTTATTTTGAGGTAATAAGGCTGAAATTCCCCTTATTTTGGGGCAAAAAGGCAGAAATTCCCCTTATTTTGGGGCAAAAAGCAGACATTTCTTATATTATGGTACAAAATTGAAGAAATTTTTCTTATTTTGGAACAAAAAGGCAGAAATTCCCCATATTTTGGGGCAAAAGGCAGAAATTCTTATTTTAAGGTAAAATGCAGAAATTCCCCTTATTTAGAGGTAAAATGCAGAAATTCCCCAAATATTGGGGAAAAATGCAGAAATTCCCTTTATTTTGGGGCTAAAAGGCAGAAATTCCCTGTATTTTGAAGCAAAATTGTAGAAATTCTCATAATTTTCAGGCAAATAGGCAGAAATTCTCCTTATTTTGGGGCAAAAAGACAGAAAATCTCCTTTTTTCAGAAGGAAAAAGTCAGAAATTCCCCTTATTTTGGGGCAAAATTGCAGAAATTTCCCTTATTTTGGGGCAAAATTGCAGAAATTTCACTTATTTCAGAAAAAAGGCAGAAATTTTCTTATTTTTGGACAAAAAGGCAGAAATTTATTTTTTTGGTACAAAATTGCAGAAATTATTCTTATTTTGGGGCAAAAAGCCAGAAATTCCCCATATTTTGGGGCAAAAAGGCAGAAATTCCCCTTATTTTGAGGTAAAAAAGCTGAAATTCCCCTTAATTTCGGCAAAAAGTCAGAAATTTCTCTTATGTTGGGGAAAAAAGACAAAAATTTCGCTTATTTTTGGGGAAAAGGCAGAAACTGCACTTATTTTGAGTCAAAAAGGCGGAAAATCCCCTTATTTTGGGGCAAAAAGGCAGAAATTCCCCTTATTTTGGAGTAAAACTGCAGAAATTTCACTTATTTCGCGGCAAAATGGCAGAAATTCACCTTATTCTCGTCGATAAAGGCGATAAATCCCCGTATTTTGGAGCAAAATTGCAAAAATTCACCTATTTTGAGGTAAAAAATACAATAATTTTCTTTATTTTGGGACAAAAAGGCAGAAATTCTCTTTATTTTAGGGCAAAATTGACGAAATTTCCCTTATTTGGGAACAAAATTACAGGTATTTCCCTTATTTGAAGGGAAAAAACAGAAATTCCCCTTATTTTGGGGGAAAATTGCAGAAATTTCCCTTATTATGGGGAAAAATTGCAGAAATTTCCCTTATTTTAGGGCAAAATTGCAGAAATTTCACTTATTTCAGAGAAAAAAAGCAAAAATTTTTCTTATTTTGAGGAAAAAAGGCAGAAATTCCTATTATTTTGGGGCAAAAAGGCAGAAATTCACCTTTTTGGGGGTAAAATTGCAGAAATTTCACATATTTCTGGGCAAAAAGGCATAAATTTCCCTTATTTTGAGGCAAAATTGCAGAAATTTCACTTATTTCAGGGTAATAAGTCAGAAATTTTCCTTATTTTGGGGCAAAAGAGACAGAAATTTCCTATGTTTTGGAAGAAGAAGTCCGAAATTCCACTTATTTAGAGGCAAAAAGGCAGAAATTCCCCTTATTTTGGAGCAAAAATGAAGAAATTTTCCTTTTTTATGGCAAAAAAGTATGCATTCCCCTTATTTTCGGGCAAAAAGGCAGAAATTCCCCGTATTTTGGAGCAAAATTGCAGAAATTCCACAAATTGTGGGGCAAAAAGGCAGAAATTCTCTATATGTTGGGGCAAAAACAAAAATTCTTTTTATTTTGGGGCAAATCTCAGAAATTCCACTTATTTTGGGGCAAAATTCCAGAAATTTCCCTTATTTGGAGGCAAAATTGCAGAATTTCACTTATTTCTGGGCAAAATTGCAGAAATTTCACTTATTTCAGAGAAAAAAGGCAGAAATTTTCCTTTATTTGGGGCAAAAAGGCAGAAATTCCTAATATTTTGTTGCAAAAATGCAGAAATTCCCTTTATTTTGAGGTAAAAAGGCTGAAATTCCCCTTATTTGGGGGCAAAAAGCAGAAATTTCCCTTATTTTGGGGCAAAATTGCAGAAATTTCACTTATTTCAGGGTAATAAGTCAGAAATTCCTCTTAATTGGAGGCAAAAAAGACAATAATTCCCTTTGTTTTCTGGGAAAAAGACAGAAATTCCACTTATTTAGAGACAAAAGGCAGAAATTCCCCTTATTTTGGAGCAAAAATGAATAAATTTCCCTTTTATATGGCAAAAAGGTATGCATTCCCCTTATTTTTGGACAAAAAGGCAGAAATTCCCTGTATTTTGGAGCAAAATTGCAGAAATTCCCCTAATTTTGGGGCAAAAGGCAGAGATTCCCTTTATTTTGGAGCAAAAATCAAAAATTCCTATTATTTTGGGGCAAAATTCATGAAATTTCCTTTATTTTGGGGCAAAATTGCAGAAATTTACCTTATTTTGGGGCAAAATTGCAGAAATTTCCCTTATTTGGGGCAAAATTTCAGTAATTTCACTTATTTTCAGGTAAAAAGGCTGAAATTTCCTTTTTTTTAGGGCAAAGAAGGAGAAATTCCTCTTATTTTGGGGCAAAATTGCAGAAATTTTCTATATTATTGGGCAAAAAGGCAGAAATTCTGTAAATTTTGTGGCAAAAATGCAGAAATTCCCCTTATTTTGGGGTAAAAAGGCTGAAATTCCCCTTATTTGGGGGCAAAAAGCAGAAATTTCCCTTATTTTGGGGCAAAATTGCAGAAATTTCACTTATTTCAGGGTAATTAGTCAGAAATTCCTCTTATTTTGGGGCAAAAAAAACAGAAATTCCCTTTGTTTTGGGAGAAAAAGACAGAAATTCCAATTATTTAGAGCTAAAAAGTCAGAAATTCCCCTTATTTTGGAGCAAAAATGAAGAAATTTCCCTTTTTTATGGCAAAAAAGTATGCATTCCCCATATTTTCAGGCAAAAAGGCAGAAATTACCCGTATTTTGGAGCAAAATTGCAGAAATTCCTCTAACTTTTGGGCATAAGGCAGAAATTCCCTTTATTTTGGGGCAAAAATCAGAAATTCCCCATATTTTGTGGCAAAATTCCAGAAATTTCCTTTATTTTGGGGCAAAATTGCAGGAATTGACCTTATTTTGGTGCAAAATTGCAGAAATTTCCCTTATTTGCGGCAAAATTGCAGAAATTTCACTTATTTTCATGTAAAAAGGCTGAAATTTCCTTTATTTTGGGGCAAAAAAGGAGAAATTCTTCTTATTTTCGGGCAATATTGCAGAAATTTTTCTTATTTTGGGGCAAAAAGGCAGAAATTCCTTATATTTGGGGCAAAAAGGCAGAAATTCCCCTTATGTTGAGGTAATAAGGCTGGAATTCCCTTTATTTTAGGGCAAAAAGGCAGAAATTCCCCTTATTTTGGGGTAAAATTGCAGAAATTTCAAATATTTCAGAGTAAAATGGTAGAAATTCCCCTTATATTAGGGCAAAAAATGAAATCTCTAATTTTTGGCTAAAATTGAAGAAATTACACTTATTTCGGGACAAAAAGGCAGAAATTCCACTTAATTTTGGGCATAAAGGCAGAAATGACCCGTATTTTAGAGCAAAATTGCAGAAATTCTCCTAATATTGGTGCAAAAATGCAGAAATTCGCTTTATTTTGGGGCAAAAAGGCAGAAATTCTCCAAATTTTGGTGCAAAAAGGCTGAAATTCCTTTTATTTTGAGGTAAAATGCTGAAATTCCCCATATTTTGGGGCAAAAAAGCAGAAATTCCTCTCATTTTGGTGCAAAAAGGCTAAAATTCCCCTTATTTGGGGGCAAAAATGCAGAAATTTCCCTTATTTTTGGGCAAAAAGACAGAAATTCCCCTTATTTTGTGGCAAAAAGGCAGAAATTTCTTTTATTTTAGGGCAAAATTGCAGAAATTTTGCTTATTTCAGTGCATAATTCAAAAGTTTTTTTTTATTTTGGGGCAAAAAGACAGAAATTCAGTTTATTTTTGGGTAAAAAGGCAAAATTTTCACTTATTTTGAGGTAAAAAGGCAGTAATTCCTCTTTTTTTGGTCAAAAATGAAGAAATTTCCCTTTTTTCTGTGAAAAGGTATACATTCCCCTTATTTTCAGGCAAAAAACAGAAATTCCCCGTATTTTGGGGCAAAACTACTGAAATTCCCCTAATTGTGGGGCAAAAATGAAAAAATTCCCTATATGTTGGGGCAAAAATACAGAAATTCTTTTTATTTTGGTGCAAAACCCAGAAATTCCACTTATTTTGTGGCAAAATTCCAGAAATTTCCCTTATTTTGGGGCAAAATTGCAGAAATTTCACATATTTTGGGGAAAAATTGCAGAAATTTCACTTATTTCAGGGAAAAAAACCAGAAATTTTCCGTATTTTGGAGCAAAATGGCAGAAATTCTTAATATTTTGTGGCAAAAATGCAGAAATTTCCCTTATTTTGAGGTAAAAATGCTGAAATTCTCCTTATTTGGGGGCAAAAAAGCAGAAATTTTCCTTATTTTGGGGCAAAAGTGCAGAAATTTCACTTATTTCAGGGTAATAAATTAGAAATTTTCCTTATTTTGGGGCAAAAAAAATAGAAATTCCCTTTGTTATGGGAGAAAATTCAGAAATTCCACTTATTTAGAGGCAAAAAGTCAGAAATTGCCCTTATTTTGGAGCAAAAATGAAGAAATTTCACTTTTTTATGGCAAAAAGGTATGCATTCTTCATATTTTCGGGCAAAAAGGCAGAAATTCCCCGTATTTTGGAGCAAAATTGCAGAAATTCCCCTAGTTGTGGGGCAAAAAGGTAGAAATTCCCTATATGTTGGGGCAAAAAGACAGAAATTCTCTTTATTTTGGGGCAAAAATCAGTAATACCACTTATTTTGGGGCAAAATTCCAGAAATTTCCCTTATTTAGGGGCAAAATTGCAGAAATTTTACTTATTTTGGGGCAAAATTGCAGAAATTTCACTTATTTCAGGGAAAAAAGGCAGAAATTTTCCTTATTTTGGGGCAAAAATGCAGAAATTCCTAATATTTTGTGGCAAAAATGCAGAAATTCCTTTTTTTTTGAGGTAAAAAGGCTTAAATTCCCCTTATTTGGAGGCAAAAAGGCAGAAATTCCCCTTATTTTGGAGCAAAAATTAAGAAATTTCTCTTTTTTATGGCAAAAAGGTATGCATTCCCGTTATTTTCGGGCTAAAAAGGCCACAATTCCCCATATTTTGGAGGAAAATTGCAGAAATTACCCTAATTTTGTGGCAAAGGCAGAAATTCCTATTATTTTGGGGCAAAAATCAGAAATCCCTTTTTTTGGGGGCAAAATTCCAGAAATTTCCTTTATTTTGGGGTAAATTGAAAAAATTTTTCTTATTATGGGGAAAAATTGCTGAAATTTCCCTTATTTTAGGGCTAAATTGCAGAAATTTCACTTATTTCAGAGAAAAAAAGCAAAAATTTTTCTTATTTTGGGGCAAAAAGGCAGGAATTCCCATTATTTTGTGGCAAAAAAGGCAAAAATTCACCTTATTTTGGGGTAAAATTGCAGAAATTTCACATATTTCAGAGCAAAAATGCAGAAATTTCCCTTATTTTGGGGAAAATTGCAGGAATTTCACTTATTTCAGGGTAATAAGTCAGAAATTTTCCTTATTTTGAGGCAAAAAAGACAGAAATTTCTTTTGTTTTGGAGAAAAAAGACATATATTGTAATTATTTAGAGGCAAAAAAAAAAGAAATTCCCCTTATTTTGGAGTAAAAATGAAGAACTTTCTGTTTTTTATGGCAAAAAAAGTATGCATTACCCATATTTTCGGGCAAAAAGGCAGAAATTCCCCATATTTTGGAGCAAAATTGGAGAAATTCCTTTAATTTTAGGGCATAAGGCAGAAATTCCCTTTATTTTGTGGCAAAAATCAGAAATTCCCTTTATTTTGGGGCAAAATTCCAGAAATTTCCTTTATTTTGGGGCAAAATTGCAGGAATTTACCTTATTTTGGGGCAAAATTTCAGAAATTTCACTTATTTTCAAGTAAAAAGGCTGAAATTTCTTTTATTTTGGTGTAAAAAAGAAGAAATTCCCCTTATTTTATGGCAATATTGCAAAAATTTTCCTTATTTTGGCGCAAAAAGGCAGAAATTCTTTATATTTTGGGGCAAAAAGGCAGAAATTCCCCTTATGTGGAGGTAATAAAACTGAAATTCCCTTTATTTTGGGGCAAAAAGGCAGAAATTCCCATTATTTTGTGGTAAAATTGCAGAAATTTAAAATATTTCAGGGCAAAATGGCAGAAATTCCCCTTATTTTGGGGCAAAAAATGAAATCCTTAATTTTTGGCTAAAATTGAAGAAATTACACTTATTTTGGGCCAAAAAGGCAGAAATTCCACTTAATTTCGGGCATAAAGGCAGAAATGGCCTGTATTTTGGATCAAAATTGCAGAAATTCCCATAATATTGGTGCAAAAATGCAGAAATTCTTTTTATTTTGGGGCAAAAAGCAGAAATTCTCCATATTTTGGTGCAAAAAGGCTGAAATTCCCCTTATTTTGAGGTAAAATGCTGAAATTCCCAATATTTTGGGGCAAAAAGGCAGAAATTCCCCTCATTTTGGGGCAAAACGGCTGAAATTCCCCTTTTTTGGGGGCAAAAAGGCAGAAATTTCCCTTATTTTGGGGCAAAAACACAGAAATTCCCCTTATTTTGTGGAAAAAAGGCAGAAATTTCTTTTATTTTAGGGCAAAATGGCAGAAATTTCACTTGTTTCAGGGCATAATTCAAAAATTCCTTTTAGTTTGGGGCAAAAAGACAGAAATTCCATTTATTTTTTTGGTAAAAAGGCAGAAATTTCACTTATTTTTAGGAAAAAATACAGAAATTCCTCTTATTTTGGGGCAAAAATGAAGAAACTTCTCTTTTTTGTGGCAAAAGGTATACATTCCCCTTATTTTCAGGCAAATAAGCAGAAATTCCCTGTATTTTGGAGCAAATGTGCAGAAATTTCCCTAACTGTGGGGCAAAAATGCAGAAATTCCCTATATGTTGGGGCAAAAAGACAGAAATTCTCTATATTTTGGGGCAAAACTCAGAAATTCCACTTATTTTGGGGCAAAATTCCAGAAATTCTCCTTATTTTGGGGCAAAACTCAGAAATTCCACTTATTTGGGGCAAAATTCCAGAATTTTTTTTTATTTTGAGGCAAAATTGCAGAAATTTCACTTATTTTGGGGCAAAATTGCAGAAATTTCACTTATTTCAGGGAAAAAAAACAGAAATTTTCCGAATTTTGGTTCAAAATGGCAGAAATTCTTAATATTTTGTGGCAAAAATGCAAAAATTCCTCTTACTTTGAAGTAAAAAGGCTGAAATTCCCTTATTTTGGTGCAAAAAGGCAGAAATTTCTTTTATTTTGGGGCAAAATTGCAGAAATTTCACTTATTTCAGGGCATAACTCAAAAATTCCCATTATTTGGGGGCAAAAGCAGAAATTTCCTTTATTTTGGGGCAAAATTGCACAAATTTCACTTATTTCAGGGTAATTAGTCAGAAATTCCTCTTATTTTGGGGCAAAAAGAGAGAAATTCCCTTTGTTTTGGGAGAAAAAGAGAGAAATTCCAATTATTTAGAGGCAAAAAGTCAAAAATTCCCCTTATTTTGGAGCAAAAATGAAGAAATTTCCCTTTTTTATGGCAAAAAAGTATGCATTCCCCATATTTTCAGGCAAAAAGGCAGAAATTCCCCGTATTTTGGAGCAAAATTGCAGAAATTCCTCTAACTTTTGGGCATAAGGCAGAAATTCCCTTTATTTTGGGGCAAAAATCAGAAATTCCCCATATTTTGGGGCAAAATTCCAGAAATTTCCTTTATTTTGGGGCAAAATTGAGGAATTTACCTTATTTTGGTGCAAAATTGCAGAAATTTCCCTTATTTGGGGCAAAATTGCAGAAATTTCACTTATTTTCAGGTAAAAAGGATGAAATTTTCTTTATTTTGGGGCAAAAAGGGAGAAATTCCCCTTATTTTGGGGCAAAATTGAAGAAATTTTCATTATTTTTGGGCAAAAAGGCAGAAATTCCTATTATTTTGTGGCAAAAATGCAGAAATTTCCCTTATTTTGAGGTAATAAGGCTGAAATTCCCCTTATTTTGGGGCAAAAAGGCAGAAATTCCCCTTATTTTGGGGCAAAAAGCAGACATTTCTTTTATTATGGTACAAAATTGAAGAAATTTTTCTTATTTTGGAACAAAAAGGCAGAAATTCCCCATATTTTGGGGCAAAAGGCAGAAATTCTTATTTTAAGGTAAAATGCAGAAATTCCCCTTATTTAGAGGTAAAATGCAGAAATTCCCTAAATATTGGGGAAAAATGCAGAAATTCCCTTTATTTTGGGGCTAAAAGGCAGAAATTCCCTGTATTTTGAAGCAAAATTGTAGAAATTCTCATAATTTTCAGGCAAATAGGCAGAAATTCTCCTTATTTTGGGGCAAAAAGACAGAAAGCCTATTTTTTTCAGAAGGAAAAAGTCAGAAATTCCCCTTATTTTGGGGCAAAATTGCAGAAATTTCCCTTATTTTGGGGCAAAATTGCAGAAATTTCACTTATTTCAGAAAAAAGGCAGAAATTTTCTTATTTTTGGACAAAAAGGCAGAAATTTATTTTTTTTGGTACAAAATTGCAGAAATTATTCTTATTTTGGGGCAAAAAGCCAGAAATTCCCCATATTTTGGGGCTAAAAGGCAGAAATTCCCCTTATTTTGAGGTAAAAAAGCTGAAATTCCCCTTAATTTCGGCAAAAAGTCAGAAATTCCTCTTATGTTGGGGCAAAAAGACAGAAATTTCGCTTATTTTTGGGGAAAAGGCAGAAACTGCACTTATTTTGAGTCAAAAAGGCTGAAAATCCCCTTATTTTGGGGCAAAAAGGCAGAAATTACCCTTATTTTGGAGTAAAACTGCAGAAATTTCACTTATTTCGCGGCAAAATGGCAGAAATTCACCTTATTCTCGTCGAAAAAGGCAATAAATCCCCGTATTTTGGAGCAAAATTGCAAAAATTCACCTATTTTGAGGTAAAAAATACAATAATTTTCTTTATTTTGGGACAAAAAGGCAGAAATTCTCCTTATTTTAGGGCAAAATTGACGAAATTTCCCTTATTTGGGAACAAAATTACAGGTATTTCCCTTATTTGAAGGGAAAAAACAGAAATTCCCCTTATTTTGGGGGAAAATTGCAGAAATTTCCCTTATTATGGGGAAAAATTGCAGAAATTTCCCTTATTTTAGGGCAAAATTGCAGAAATTTCACTTATTTCAGAGAAAAAAAGCAAAAATTTTTCTTATTTTGAGGAAAAAGGCAGAAATTCCTATTATTTTGGGGCAAAAAGGCAGAAATTCACCTTTTTTGGGGTAAAATTGCAGAAATTTCACATATTTCTGGGCAAAAAGGCATAAATTTCCCTTATTTTGAGGCAAAATTGCAGAAATTTCACTTATTTCAGGGTAATAAGTCAGAAATTTTTCTTATTTTGGGGCAAAAGAGACAGAAATTTCCTATGTTTTGGAAGAAAAAGTCCGAAATTCCACTTATTTAGAGGTAAAAAGGCAGAAATTCCCCTTATTTTGGAGCAAAAATGAAGAAATTTTCCTTTTTTATGGCAAAAAAGTATGCATTCCCCTTATTTTCGGGCAAAAAGGCAGAAATTCCCCGTATTTTGGAGCAAAATTGCAGAAATTCCACAAATTGTGGGGCAAAAAGGCAGAAATTCTCTATATGTTGGGGCAAAAACAAAAATTCTTTTTATTTTGGGGCAAATCTCAGAAATTCAACTTATTTTGGGGCAAAATTCCAGAAATTTCCCTTATTTTGGGGCAAAATTGCAGAATTTCACTTATTTCTGGGCAAAATTGCAGAAATTTCACTTATTTCAGGGAAAAAAGGCAGAAATTTTCCTTTATTTGGGGCAAAAAGGCAGAAATTCCTAATATTTTGTTGCAAAAATGCAGAAATTCCCTTTATTTTGAGGTAAAAAGGCTGAAATTCCCCTTATTTGGGGGCAAAAAGCAGAAATTTCCCTTATTTTGGGGCAAAATTGCACAAATTTCACTTATTTCAGGGTAATTAGTCAGAAATTCTTCTTATTTTGGGGCAAAAAAAACAGAAATTCCCTTTGTTTTGGGAGAAAAAGACAGAAATTCCAATTATTTAGAGGCAAAAAGTCAGAAATTCCCCTTATTTTGGAGCAAAAATGAAGAAATTTCCCTTTTTTATGGCAAAAAAGTATGCATTCCCCATATTTTCAGGCAAAAAGGCAGAAATTCCCCGTATTTTGGAGCAAAATTGCAGAAATTCCTCTAACTTTTGGGCAAAAGGCAGAAATTCCCTTTATTTTGGGGCAAAAATCAGAAATTTCCCATATTTTGGGGCAAAATTCCAGAAATTTCCTTTATTTTGGGGCAAAATTGAGGAATTTACCTTATTTTAGTGCAAAATTGCAGAAATTTCCCTTATTTGCGGCAAAATTGCAGAAATTTCACTTATTTTCATGTAAAAAGGCTGAAATTTCCTTTATTTTGGGGCAAAAAAGGAGAAATTCTTCTTATTTTCGGGCAATATTGCAGAAATTTTCCTTATTTTGGGGCAAAAAGGCAGAAATTCCTTATATTTGGGGCAAAAAGGCAGAAATTCCCCTTATGTTGAGGTAATAAGGCTGGAATTCCCTTTATTTTAGGGCAAAAAGGCAGAAATTCCCCTTATTTTGGGGTAAAATTGCAGAAATTTCACATATTTCTGGGCAAAAAGGCAGAAATTTCCCTTATTTTGAGGCAAAATTGCAGAAATTTCACTTATTTCAGGGTAATAAGTCAGAAATTTTCCTTATTTTGGGGCAAAAGAGACAGAAATTTCCTATGTTTTGGAAGAAAAAGACCGAAATTCCACTTATTTAGAGGCAAAAAGGCAGAAATTCCCCTTATTTTGGAGCAAAAATGAAGAAATTTTCCTTTTTTATGGCAAAAAAGTATGCATTCCCCTTATTTTCGGGCAAAAAGGAAGAAATTCCCCGTATTTTGGAGCAAAATTGCAGAAATTCCACTAATTATGGGGCAAAAAGGCAGAAATTCTCTATATGTTGGGGCAAAAGACAGAAATTCTTATTTTGGGGCAAATCTCAGAAATTCCACTTATTTTGGGGCAAAATTCCAGAAATTTCCCTTATTTTGGGGCAAAATTGCAGAAATTTCACTTATTTCTGCGCAAAATTGCAGAAATTTCACTTATTTCAGGGAAAAAAGGCAGAAATTTTCCTTATTTTGGGGCAAAAAGGCAGAAATTCTTAATATTTTGTTGCAAAAATGCAGAAATTCCCCTTATTTTGAGGTAAAATGCTGAAATTCCCCTTATTTGGGGGCAAAAAGCAGAAATTTCCTTTATTTTGGGGCAAAATTGCACAAATTTCACTTATTTCAGGGTAATTAGTCAGAAATTCCTCTTATTTTGGGGCAAAAAAAAGAGAAATTCCTATTGTTTTGGGAGAAAAAGAGAAATTCCAATTATTTAGAGGCAAAAAGTCAAAAATTCCCCTTATTTTGGAGCAAAAATGAAGAAATTTCCCTTTTTTATGGCAAAAAAGTATGCATTCCCCATATTTTCAGGCAAAAAGGCAGAAATTCCCCGTATTTTGGAGCAAAATTGCAGAAATTCCTCTAACTTTTGGGCATAAGGCAGAAATTCCCTTTATTTTGGGGCAAAAATCAGAAATTCCCCATATTTTGGGGCAAAATTCCAGAAATTTCCTTTATTTTGGGGCAAAATTGAGGAATTTACCTTATTTTGGTGCAAAATTGCAGAAATTTCCCTTATTTGGGGCAAAATTGCAGAAATTTCACTTATTTTCAGGTAAAAAGGATGAAATTTTCTTTATTTTGGGGCAAAAAGAGAGAAATTCCCCTTATTTTGGGGCAAAATTGAAGAAATTTTCATTATTCTTGGGCAAAAAGGCAGAAATTCCTATTATTTTGTGGCAAAAATGCAGAAATTTCCCTTATTTTGAGGTAATAAGGCTGAAATTCCCCTTATTTTGGGGCAAAAAGGCAGAAATTCCCCTTATTTTGGGGCAAAAAGCAGACATTTCTTATATTATGGTACAAAATTGAAGAAATTTTTCTTATTTTGGAACAAAAAGGCAGAAATTCCCCATATTTTGGGGCAAAAGGCAGAAATTCTTATTTTAAGGTAAAATGCAGAAATTCCCCTTATTTAGAGGTAAAATGCAGAAATTCCCCAAATATTGGGGAAAAATGCAGAAATTCCCTTTATTTTGGGGCTAAAAGGCAGAAATTCCCTGTATTTTGAAGCAAAATTGTAGAAATTCTCATAATTTTCAGGCAAATAGGCAGAAATTCTCCTTATTTTGGGGCAAAAAGACAGAAAGCCTCTTTTTTTCAGAAGGAAAAAGTCAGAAATTCCCCTTATTTTGGGGCAAAATTGCAGAAATTTCCCTTATTTTGGGGCAAAATTGCAGAAATTTCACTTATTTCAGAAAAAAGGCAGAAATTTTCTTATTTTTGGACAAAAAGGCAGAAATTTATTTTTTTTGGTACAAAATTGCAGAAATTATTCTTATTTTGGGGCAAAAAGCCAGAAATTCCCCATATTTTGGGGCAAAAAGGCAGAAATTCCCCTTATTTTGAGGTAAAAAAGCTGAAATTCCCCTTAATTTCGGAAAAAGTCAGAAATTCCTCTTATATAGGGGAAAAAAGACAAAAATTTCGCTTATTTTTGGGGAAAAGGCAGAAACTGCACTTATTTTGAGTCAAAAAGGCGGACAATCCCCTTATTTTGGGGCAAAAAGGCAGAAATTCCCCTTATTTTGGAGTAAAACTGCAGAAATTTCACTTATTTCGCGGCAAAATGGCAGAAATTCACCTTATTCTCGTCGAAAAAGGCGATAAATCCCCGTATTTTGGAGCAAAATTGCAAAAATTCACCTATTTTGAGGTAAAAAATACAATAATTTTCTTTATTTTGGGACAAAAAGGCAGAAATTCTCTTTATTTTAGGGCAAAATTGACGAAATTTCCCTTATTTGGGAACAAAATTACAGGTATTTCCCTTATTTGAAGGGAAAAAACAGAAATTCCCCTTATTTTGGGGGAAAATTGCAGAAATTTCCCTTATTATGGGGAAAAATTGCAGAAATTTCCCTTATTTTAGGGCAAAATTGCAGAAATTTCACTTATTTCAGAGAAAAAAAGCAAAAATTTTTCTTATTTTGAGGAAAAAAGCAGAAATTCCTATTATTTTGGGGCAAAAAGGCAGAAATTCACCTTTTTTGGGGTAAAATTGCAGAAATTTCACATATTTCTGGGCAAAAAGGCATAAATTTCCCTTATTTTGAGGCAAAATTGCAGAAATTTCACTTATTTCAGGGTAATAAGTCAGAAATTTTCCTTATTTTGGGGCAAAAGAGACAGAAATTTCCTATGTTTTGGAAGAAAAAGTCCGAAATTCCACTTATTTAGAGGCAAAAAGGTAGAAATTCCCCTTATTTTGGAGCAAAAATGAAGAAATTTTCCTTTTTTATGGCAAAAAAGTATGCATTCCCCTTATTTTCGGGCAAAAAGGCAGAAATTCCCCGTATTTTGGAGCAAAATTGCAGAAATTCCACAAATTGTGGGGCAAAAAGGCAGAAATTCTCTATATGTTGGGGCAAAAACAAAAATTCTTTTTATTTTGGGGCAAATCTCAGAAATTCCACTTATTTTGGGGCAAAATTCCAGAAATTTCCCTTATTTTGAGGCAAAATTGCAGAATTTCACTTATTTCTGGGCAAAATTGCAGAAATTTCACTTATTTCAGGGAAAAAAGGCAGAAATTTTCCTTTATTTGGGGCAAAAAGGCAGAAATTCCTAATATTTTGTTGCAAAAATGCAGAAATTCCCTTTATTTTGAGGTAAAAAGGCTGAAATTCCCCTTATTTGGGGGCAAAAAGCAGAAATTTCCCTTATTTTGGGGCAAAATTGCAGAAATTTCACTTATTTCAGGGTAATTAGTCAGAAATTCTTCTTATTTTGGGGCAAAAAAAACAGAAATTCCCTTTGTTTTGGGAGTAAAAGACAGAAATTCCAATTATTTAGAGGCAAAAAGTCAGAAATTCCCCTTATTTTGGAGCAAAAATGAAGAAATTTCCCTTTTTTATGGCAAAAAAGTATGCATTCCCCATATTTTCAGGCAAAAAGGCAGAAATTCCCCGTATTTTTGAGCAAAATTGCAGAAATTCCTCTAACTTTTGGGCAAAAGGCAGAAATTCCCTTTATTTTGGGGCAAAAATCAGAAATTTCCCATATTTTGGGGCAAAATTCCAGAAATTTCCTTTATTTTGGGGCAAAATTGAGGAATTTACCTTATTTTAGTGCAATATTGCAGAAATTTCCCTTATTTGCGGCAAAATTGCAGAAATTTCACTTATTTTCATGTAAAAAGGCTGAAATTTCCTTTATTTTGGGGCAAAAAAGGAGAAATTCTTCTTATTTTCGGGCAATATTGCAGAAATTTTCCTTATTTTGGGGCAAAAAGGCAGAAATTCCTTATATTTGGGGCAAAAAGGCAGAAATTCCCCTTATGTTGAGGTAATAAGGCTGGAATTCCCTTTATTTTAGGGCAAAAAGGCAGAAATTCCCCTTATTTTGGGGTAAAATTGCAGAAATTTCACATATTTCTGGGCAAAAAGGCAGAAATTTCCCTTTTTTTGAGGCAAAATTGCAGAAATTTCACTTATTTCAGGGTAATAAGTCAGAAATTTTCCTTATTTTGGGGCAAAAGAGACAGAAATTTCCTATGTTTTGGAAGAAAAAGACAGAAATTCCACTTATTTAGAGGCAAAAAGGCAGAAATTCCCCTTATTTTGGAGCAAAAATGAAGAAATTTTCCTTTTTTATGGCAAAAAAGTATGCATTCCCCTTATTTTCGGGCAAAAAGGCAGAAATTCCCCATATTTTGGAGCAAAATTGCAGAAATTCCACTAATTATGGGGCAAAAAGGCAGAAATTCACTATATGTTGGGGCAAAAGACAGAAATTCTTATTTTGGGGCAAATCTCAGAAATTCCACTTATTTTGGGGCAAAATTCCAGAAATTTCCCTTATTTTGGGGCAAAATTGCAGAAATTTCACTTATTTCTGGGCAAAATTGCAGAAATTTCACTTATTTCAGGGAAAAAAGGCAGAAATTTTCCTTATTTTGGGGCAAAAAGGCAGAAATTCTTAATATTTTGTTGCAAAAATGCAGAAATTCCCCTTATTTTGAGGTAAAAATGCTGAAATTCCCCTTATTTGGGGGCAAAAAGCAGAAATTTCCTTAATTTTGGGCAAAATTGCACAAATTTCACTTATTTCAGGGTAATTAGTCAGAAATTCCTCTTATTTTGGGGCAAAAAAAAGAGAAATTCCCTTTGTTTTGGGAGAAAAAGACAGAAATTCCAATTATTTAGAGGCAAAAAGTCAAAAATTCCCCTTATTTTGGAGCAAAAATGAAGAAATTTCCCTTTTTTATGGCAAAAAAGTATGCATTCCCCATATTTTCAGGCAAAAAGGCAGAAATTCCCCGTATTTTGGAGCAAAATTGCAGAAATTCCTCTAACTTTTGGGCATAAGGCAGAAATTCCCTTTATTTTGGGGCAAAAATCAGAAATTCCCCATATTTTGGGGCAAAATTCCAGAAATTTCCTTTATTTTGGGGCAAAATTGAGGAATTTACCTTATTTTGGTGCAAAATTGCAGAAATTTCCCTTATTTGCGGCAAAATTGCAGAAATTTCACTTATTTTCATGTAAAAAGGCTGAAATTTCCTTTATTTTGGGGCAAAAAAGGAGCAATTCTTCTTATTTTCGGGCAATATTGCAGAAATTTTCCTTATTTTGGGGCAAAAAGGCAGAAATTCCTTATATTTGGGGCAAAAAGGCAGTAATTCCCCTTATGTTGAGGTAATAAGGCTGGAATTCCCTTTATTTTAGGGCAAAAAGGCAGAAATTCCCCTTATTTTGGGGTAAAATTGCAGAAATATCACATATTTCTGGGCAAAAAGGCAGAAATTTCCCTTATTTTGAGGCAAAATTGCAGAAATTTCACTTATTTCAGGGTAATAAGTCAGAAATTTTCCTTATTTTGGGGCAAAAGAGACAGAAATTTCCTATGTTTTGGAAGAAAAAGACAGAAATTCCACTTATTTAGAGGAAAAAAGGCAGAAATTCCCCTTATTTTGGAGCAAAAATGAAGAAATTTTCCTTTTTTATGGCAAAAAAGTATGCATTCCCCTTATTTTCGGGTAAAAAGGCAGAAATTCCCCGTATTTTGGAGAAAAATTGCAGAAATTCAACTAATTTTGGGGCAAAAAGGCAGAAATTCTCTATATGTTGGGGCAAAAACAAAAATTCTTTTTATTTTGGGGCAAATCTCAGAAATTCCACTTATTTTGGGGCAAAATTCCAGAAATTTCCCTTATTTTGGGCAAAATTGCAGAAATTTCACTTATTTCTGGGCAAAATTGCAGAAATTTCACTTATTTCAGGGAAAAAAGGCAGAAATTTTCCTTATTTTGGGGCAGAACGGCAGAAATTCCTAATAGTTTGTTGCAAAAATGCAGAAATTCCCCTTATTTTGAGGTAAAAAGGCTGAAATTACCCTTATTTGGGGGCAAAAAGCAGAAATTTCCCTTATTTTGGGGCAAAATTGCAGAAATTTCACTTATTTCAGGGTAATTAGTCAGAAATTCCTCTTATTTTGGGGCAAAAAAAAACAGAAATTCCCTTTGTTTTGGGAGAAAAAGACAGAAATTCCAATTATTTAGAGGCAAAAAGTCAGAAATTCCCCTTATTTTGGAGCAAAAATGAAGAAATTTCCCTTTTTTATGGCAAAAAAGTATGCATTCCCCATATTTTCAGGCAAAAAGGCAGAAATTACCCGTATTTTGGAGCAAAATTGCAGAAATTCCTCTAACTTTTGGGCATAATGCAGAAATTCCCTTTATTTTGGGGCAAAAATCAGAAATTTCCCATATTTTGTGGCAAAATTCCAGAAATTTCCTTTATTTTGGGGCAAAATTGCAGGAATTGACCTTATTTTGGTGCAAAATTGCAGAAATTTCCCTTATTTGCGGCAAAATTGCAGAAATTTCACTTATTTTCATGTAAAAAGGCTGAAATTTCCTTTATTTTGGGGCAAAAAAGGAGAAATTCTTCTTATTTTCGGGCAATATTGCAGAAATTTTTCTTATTTTGGGGCAAAAAGGCAGAAATTCCTTATATTTGGGGCAAAAAGGCAGAAATTCCCCTTATGTTGAGGTAATAAGGCTGGAATTCCCTTTATTTTAGGGCAAAAAGGCAGAAATTTCCCTTATTTTGGGGTAAAATTGCAGAAATTTCAAATATTTCAGAGTAAAATGGTAGAAATTCCCCTTATATTAGGGCAAAAAATGAAATCTCTAATTTTTGGCTAAAATTGAAGAAATTACACTTATTTCGGGACAAAAAGACAGAAATTCCACTTAATTTTGGGCATAAAGGCAGAAATGACCCGTATTTTAGAGCAAAATTGCAGAAATTCTCCTAATATTGGTACAAAAATTCAGAAATTCGCTTTATTTTGGGGCAAAAAGGCAGAAATTCTCCAAATTTTGGTGTAAAAAGGCTGAAATTCCTTTTATTTTGAGGTAAAATGCTGAAATTCCCCATATTTTGGGGCAAAAAAGCAGAAATTCCTCTCATTTTGGTGCAAAAAGGCTAAAATTCCCCTTATTTGGGGGCAAAAATGCAGAAATTTCCCTTATTTTGGGGCAAAAAGACAGAAATTCCCCTTATTTTGTGGCAAAAAGGCAGAAATTTCTTTTATTTTGGGGCAACATTGCAGAAATTTCACTTATTTCAGGGCATAACTCAAAAATTCCTTTTTTAGGGGGCAAAAATACAGAAAATCCGATTATTTTGGGGTAAAAAGGCAGAAATTTCCCTTATTTTGGGGCAAAATTGCAGAAATTTCACTTATTTCAGGGTAATAAGTCAAAAATTTTCCTTATTTTGGGGCAAAATATACAGAAATTCCTTTTGTACTGGGAGAAAAAGACAGAAATTCCACTTATTTAGAGGCAAAAAGGCAGAAATTCCCCTTATTTTGGAGAAAAAATGAAGAAATTTCCCCTTTTTATGGCAAAAAGGTATGCATTCCCCTTATTTTAGGGCAAAAAGGAAGAAATTCCCCGTACTTTGGAGTAAAATTGCAGAAATTCCCCTAAATTTGGGGCAAAATTCTAGAAATTTCCTTTATTTTGGGGCAAAATTGCAGGAATTTACCTTATTTTGGGGCAAAATTTCTGAAATTTCCCTTATTTGGGGCAAAATTGCAGAAATTTCACTTATTTTCAGGTAAAAATGCTGAAATTTCTTTTATTTTGGAACAAAAAGGGAGAAATTCCCCTTATTTTGGGGCAAAATTGCAGAAATTTCCCTTATTTTGGGGCAAAATTGCAAAAATTTCACTTATTTCTGGGCAAAATTGCAGAAATTTCACTTATTTCAGAGAAAAAAGGCAGAAATTTTCCTTATTTTGGGGCAAAAAGGCAGAAATTCTTAATATTTTGTTGCAAAAATGCAGAAATTCCCCTTATTTTGAGGTAAAAAGGCTGAAATTCTCCATATTTGGGGGCAAAAAGCAGAAATTTCCTTTATTTTGGGGCAAAATTGCACAATTTTCACTTATTTCAGGGTAATTAGTCAGAAATTCCTCTTATTTTGGGGCAAAAAAAACCAGAAATTCCCTTTGTTTTGGGAGAAAAAGACAGAAATTCCAATTATTTAGAGGCAAAAAGTCAGAAATTCCCCTTATTTTGGAGCAAAAATGAAGAAATTTCCCATTTTTATGGCAAAAAAGTATGCATTCCCCATTTTTTCAGGCAAAAAGGCAGAAATTCCCCGTATTTTGGAGCAAAATTGCAGAAATTCCTCTAACTTTTGGGCAAAAGGCAGAAATTCCCTTTATTTTGGGGCAAAAATCAGAAATTCCCCATATTTTGGGGCAAAATTCCAGAAAGTTCCTTTATTTTGGGGCAAAATTGAGGAATTTACCTTATTTTAGTGCAAAATTGCAGAAATTTCCCTTATTTGGGGCAAAATTGCAGAAATTTCACTTATTTTCAGGTAAAAAGGATGAAATTTTCTTTATTTTGGGGCAAAAAGGGAGAAATTCCCCTTATTTTGGGGCAAAATTGAAGAAATTTTCATTATTTTTGGGCAAAAAGGCAGAAATTCCTATTATTTTGTGGCAAAAATGCAGAAATTTCCCTTATTTTGAGGTAATAAGGCTGAAATTCCCCTTATTTTGGGGCAAAAAGGCAGAAATTCCCCTTATTTTGGGGCAAAAAGCAGACATTTCTTATATTATGGTACAAAATTGAAGAAATTTTTCTTATTTTGGAACAAAAAGGCAGAAATTCCCCATATTTTGGGGCAAAAGGCAGAAATTCTTATTTTAAGGTAAAATGCAGAAATTCCCCTTATTTAGAGGTAAAATGCAGAAATTCCCCAAATATTGGGGAAAAATGCAGAAATTCCCTTTATTTTGGGGCTAAAAGGCAGAAATTCCCTGTATTTTGAAGCAAAATTGTAGAAATTCTCATAATTTTCAGGCAAATAGGCAGAAATTCTCCTTATTTTGGGGCAAAAAGACAGAAAGTCTCCTTTTTTCAGAAGGAAAAAGTCAGAAATTCCCCTTATTTTGGGGCAAAATTGCAGAAATTTCCCTTATTTTGGGGCAAAATTGCAGAAATTTCACTTATTTCAGAAAAAAGGCAGAAATTTTCTTATTTTTGGACAAAAAGGCAGAAATTTATTTTTTTTGGTACAAAATTGCAGAAATTATTCTTATTTTGGGGCAAAAAGCCAGAAATTCCCCATATTTTGGGGCAAAAAGGCAGAAATTCCCCTTATTTTGAGGTAAAAAAGCTGAAATTCCCCTTAATTTCGGCAAAAAGTCAGAAATTCCTCTTATGTTGGGGAAAAAAGACAGAAATTTCGCTTATTTTTGGGGAAAAGGCAGAAACTGCACTTATTTTGAGTCAAAAAGGCGGAAAATCCCCTTATTTTGGGGCAAAAAGGCAGAAATTCCCCTTATTTTGGAGTAAAACTGCAGAAATTTCACTTATTTCGCGGCAAAATGGCAGAAATTCACCTTATTCTCGTCGAAAAAGGCAATAAATCCCCGTATTTTTGAGCAAAATTGCAAAAATTCACCTATTTTGAGGTAAAAAATACAATAATTTTCTTTATTTTGGGACAAAAAGGCAGAAATTCTCTTTATTTTAGGGCAAAATTGACGAAATTTCCCTTATTTGGGAACAAAATTACAGGTATTTCCCTTATTTGAAGGGAAAAAACAGAAATTCCCCTTATTTTGGGGGAAAATTGCAGAAATTTCCCTTATTATGGGGAAAAATTGCAGAAATTTCCCTTATTTTAGGGCAAAATTGCAGAAATTTCACTTATTTCAGAGAAAAAAAGCAAAAATTTTTCTTATTTTGAGGAAAAATGCAGAAATTCCTATTATTTTGGGGCAAAAAGGCAGAAATTCACCTTTTTTGGGGTAAAATTGCAGAAATTTCACATATTTCTGGGCAAAAAGGCATAAATTTCCCTTATTTTGAGGCAAAATTGCAGAAATTTCACTTATTTCAGGGTAATAAGTCAGAAATTTTCCTTATTTTGGACCTAAAGAGACAGAAATTTCCTATGTTTTGGAAGAAAAAGTCCGAAATTCCACTTATTTAGAGGCAAAAAGGCAGAAATTCCCCTTATTTTGGAGCAAAAATGAAGAAATTTTCTTTTTTTATGGCAAAAAAGTATGCATTCCCCTTATTTTCGGGCAAAAAGGCAGAAATTCCCCGTATTTTGGAGCAAAATTGCAGAAATTCCACAAATTGTGGTGCAAAAAGGCAGAAATTCTCTATATGTTGGGGCAAAAACAAAAATTCTTTTTATTTTGGGGCAAATCTCAGAAATTCCACTTATTTTGGGGCAAAATTCCAGAAATTTCCCTTATTTTGTGGCAAAATTGCAGAATTTCACTTATTTCTGGGCAAAATTGCAGAAATTTCACTTATTTCAGGGAAAAAAGGCAGAAATTTTCCTTTATTTGGGGCAAAAAGGCAGAAATTCCTAATATTTTGTTGCAAAAATGCAGAAATTCCCTTTATTTTGAGGTAAAAAGGCTGAAATTTCCCTTATTTGGGGGCAAAAAGCAGAAATTTCCCTTATTTTGGGGCAAAATTGCAGAAATTTCACTTATTTCAGGGTAATTAGTCAGAAATTCTTCTTATTTTGGGGCAAAAAAAACAGAAATTCCCTTTGTTTTGGGAGAAAAAGACAGAAATTCCAATTATTTAGAGGCAAAAAGTCAGAAATTCCCCTTATTTTGGAGCAAAAATGAAGAAATTTCCCTTTTTTATGGCAAAAAAGTATGCATTCCCCATATTTTCAGGCAAAAAGGCAGAAATTCCCCGTATTTTGGAGCAAAATTGCAGAAATTCCTCTAACTTTTGGGCAAAAGGCAGAAATTCCCTTTATTTTGGGGCAAAAATCAGAAATTTCCCATATTTTGGGGCAAAATTCCAGAAATTTCCTTTATTTTGGGGCAAAATTGAGGAATTTACCTTATTTTAGTGCAAAATTGCAGAAATTTCCCTTATTTGCGGCAAAATTGCAGAAATTTCACTTATTTTATTGTAAAAAGGCTGAAATTTCCTTTATTTTGGGGCAAAAAAGGAGAAATTCTTCTTATTTTCGGGCAATATTGCTAAAATTTTCTTTATTTTGGGGCAAAAAGGCAGAAATTCCTTATATTTGGGGCAAAAAGGCAGAAATTCCCCTTATGTTGAGGTAATAAGGCTGGAATTCCCTTTATTTTAGGGCAAAAAGGCAGAAATTCCCCTTATTTTGGGGTAAAATTGCAGAAATTTCAGATATTTCTGGGCAAAAAGGCAGAAATTTCCCTTTTTTTGAGGCAAAATTGCAGAAATTTCACTTATTTCAGGGTAATAAGTCAGAAATTTTCCTTATTTTGGGGCAAAAGCGACAGAAATTTCCTATGTTTTGGAAGAAAAAGACAGAAATTCCACTTATTTAGAGGCAAAAAGGCAGAAATTCCCCTTATTTTGGAGCAAAAATGAAGAAATTTTCCTTTTTTATGGCAAAAAAGTATGCATTCCCCTTATTTTCGGGCAAAAAGGCAGAAATTCCCCGTATTTTGGAGCAAAATTGCAGAAATTCCACTAATTATGGGGCAAAAAGGCAGAAATTCTCTATATGTTGGGGCAAAAGACAGAAATTCTTATTTTGGGGCAAATCTCAGAAATTCCACTTATTTTGGGGCAAAATTCCAGAAATTTCCCTTATTTTGGGGCAAAATTGCAGAAATTTCACTTATTTCTGGGCAAAATTGCAGAAATTTCACTTATTTCAGGGAAAAAAGGCAGAAATTTTCCTTATTTTGGGGCAAAAAGGCAGAAATTCTTAATATTTTGTTGCAAAAATGCAGAAATTCTTCTTATTTTGAGGTAAAAAGGCTGAAATTCCCCTTATTTGGGGGCAAAAAGCAGAAATTTCCTTTATTTTGTGGCAAAATTGCACAAATTTCACTTATTTCAGGGTAATTAGTCAGAAATTCCTCTTATTTTGGGGCAAAAAAAAGAGAAATTCCCTTTGTTTTGGGAGAAAAAGACAGAAATTCCAATTATTTAGAGGCAAAAAGTCAAAAATTCCCCTTATTTTGGAGCAAAAATGAAGAAATTTCCCTTTTTTATGGCAAAAAAGTATGCATTCCCCATATTTTCAGGCAAAAAGGCAGAAATTCCCCGTATTTTGGAGCAAAATTGCAGAAATTCCTCTAACTTTTGGGCATAAGGCAGAAATTCCCTTTATTTTGGGGCAAAAATCAGAAATTCCCCATATTTTGGGGCAAAATTCCAGAAATTTCCTTTATTTTGGGGCAAAATTGAGGAATTTACCTTATTTTGGTGCAAAATTGCAGAAATTTCCCTTATTTGGGGCAAAATTGCAGAAATTTCACTTATTTTCAGGTAAAAAGGATGAAATTTTCTTTATTTTGGGGCAAAAAGGGAGAAATTCCCCTTATTTTGGGGCAAAATTGAAGAAATTTTCATTATTTTTGGGCAAAAAGGCAGAAATTCCTATTATTTTGTGGCAAAAATGCAGAAATTTCCCTTATTTTGAGGTAATAAGGCTGAAATTCCCCTTATTTTGGGGCAAAAAGGCAGAAATTCCCCTTATTTTGGGGCAAAAAGCAGACATTTCTTATATTATGGTACAAAATTGAAGAAATTTTTCTTATTTTGGAACAAAAAGGCAGAAATTCCCCATATTTTGGGGCAAAAGGCAGAAATTCTTATTTTAAGGTAAAATGCAGAAATTCCCCTTATTTAGAGGTAAAATGCAGAAATTCCCCAAATATTGGGGAAAAATGCAGAAATTCCCTTTATTTTGGGGCTAAAAGGCAGAAATTCCCTGTATTTTGAAGCAAAATTGTAGAAATTCTCATAATTTTCAGGCAAATAGGCAGAAATTCTCCTTATTTTGGGGCAAAAAGACAGAAAATCTCCTTTTTTCAGAAGGAAAAAGTCAGAAATTCCCCTTATTTTGGGGCAAAATTGCAGAAATTTCCCTTATTTTGGGGCAAAATTGCAGAAATTTCACTTATTTCAGAAAAAAGGCAGAAATTTTCTTATTTTTGGAAAAAAAAGGCAGAAATTTATTTTTTTTGGTACAAAATTGCAGAAATTATTCTTATTTTGGGGCAAAAAGCCAGAAATTCCCCATATTTTGGGGCAAAAAGGCAGAAATTTCCCTTATTTTGAGGTAAAAAAGTTGAAATTCCCCTTAATTTCGGCAAAAAGTCACAAATTCCTCTTATGTTGGGGCAAAAAAACAGAAATTTCGCTTATTTTTGGGGAAAAGGCAGAAACTGCACTTATTTTGAGTCAAAAAGGCGGAAAATCCCCTGATTTTGGGGCAAAAAGGCAGAAATTCCCCTTATTTTGGAGTAAAACTGCAGAAATTTCACTTATTTCGCGGCAAAATGGCAGAAATTCACCTTATTCTCGTCGAAAAAGGCAATAAATCCCCGTATTTTGGAGCAAAATTGCAAAAATTCACCTATTTTGAGGTAAAAAATACAATAATTTTCTTTATTTTGGGACAAAAAGGCAGAAATTCTCTTTATTTTAGGGCAAAATTGACGAAATTTCCCTTATTTGGGAACAAAATTACAGGTATTTCCCTTATTTGAAGGGAAAAAACAGAAATTCCCCTTATTTTGGGGGAAAATTGCAGAAATTTCCCTTATTATGGGGAAAAATTGCAGAAATTTCCCTTATTTTAGGGCAAAATTGCAGAAATTTCACTTATTTCAGAGAAAAAAAGCAAAAATTTTTCTTATTTTGAGGAAAAAAGGCAGAAATTCCTATTATTTTGGGGCAAAAAGGCAGAAATTCACCTTTTTTGGGGTAAAATTGCAGAAATTTCACATATTTCTGGGCAAAAAGGCATAAATTTCCCTTATTTTGAGGCAAAATTGCAGAAATTTCACTTATTTCAGGGTAATAAGTCAGAAATTTTCCTTATTTTGGAGCTAAAGAGACAGAAATTTCCTATGTTTTGGAAGAAAAAGTCCGAAATTCCACTTATTTAGAGGCAAAAAGGCAGAAATTCCCCTTATTTTGGAGCAAAAATGAAGAAATTTTCTTTTTTTATGGCAAAAAAGTATGCATTCCCCTTATTTTCGGGCAAAAAGGCAGAAATTCCCCGTATTTTGGAGCAAAATTGCAGAAATTCCACAAATTGTGGGGCCAAAAGGCAGAAATTCTCTATATGTTGGGGCAAAAACAAAATTTCTTTTTATTTTGGGGCAAATCTCAGAAATTCCACTTATTTTGGGGCAAAATTCCAGAAATTTCCCTTATTTTGTGGCAAAATTGCAGAATTTCACTTATTTCTGGGCAAAATTGCAGAAATTTCACTTATTTCAGGGAAAAAAGGCAGAAATTTTCCTTTATTTGGGGCAAAAAGGCAGAATTTCCTAATATTTTGTTGCAAAAATGCAGAAATTCCCTTTATTTTGAGGTAAAAAGGCTGAAATTCCCCTTATTTGGGGGCAAAAAGCAGAAATTTCCCTTATTTTGGGGCAAAATTGCAGAAATTTCACTTATTTCAGGGTAATTAGTCAGAAATTCTTCTTATTTTGGGGCAAAAAAAACAGAAATTCCCTTTGTTTTGGGAGAAAAAGACAGAAATTCCAATTATTTAGAGGCAAAAAGTCAGAAATTCCCCTTATTTTGGAGCAAAAATGAAGAAATTTCCCTTTTTTATGGCAAAAAAGTATGCATTCCCCATATTTTCAGGCAAAAAGGCAGAAATTCCCCGTATTTTGGAGCAAAATTGCAGAAATTCCTCTAACTTTTGGGCAAAAGGCAGAAATTCCCTTTATTTTGGGGCAAAAATCAGAAATTTCCCATATTTTGGGGCAAAATTCCAGAAATTTCTTTATTTTGGGGCAAAATTGAGGAATTTACCTTATTTTAGTGCAAAATTGCAGAAATTTCCCTTATTTGCGGCAAAATTGCAGAAATTTCACTTACTTTATTGTAAAAAGGCTGAAATTTCCTTTATTTTGGGGCAAAAAAAGGAGAAATTCTTCTTATTTTCGGGCAATATTGCTAAAATTTTCTTTATTTTGGGGCAAAAAGGCAGAAATTCCTTATATTTGGGGCAAAAAGGCAGAAATTCCCCTTATGTTGAGGTAATAAGGCTGGAATTCCCTTTATTTTAGGGCAAAAAGGCAGAAATTCCCCTTATTTTGGGGTAAAATTGCAGAAATTTCAGATATTTCTGGGCAAAAAGGCAGAAATTTCCCTTTTTTGAGGCAAAATTGCAGAAATTTCACTTATTTCAGGGTAATAAGTCAGAAATTTTCCTTATTTTGGGGCAAAAGAGACAGAAATTTCCTATGTTTTGGAAGAAAAAGACAGAAATTCCACTTATTTAGAGGCAAAAAGGCAGAAATTCCCCTTATTTTGGAGCAAAAATGAAGAAATTTTCCTTTTTTATGGCAAAAAAGTATGCATTCCCCTTATTTTCGGGCAAAAAGGCAGAAATTCCCCGTATTTTGGAGCAAAATTGCAGAAATTCCACTAATTATGGGGCAAAAAGGCAGAAATTCTCTATATGTTGGGGCAAAAGACAGAAATTCTTATTTTGGGGCAAATCTCAGAAATTCCACTTATTTTGGGGCAAAATTCCAGAAATTTCCCTTATTTTGGGGCAAAATTGCAGAAATTTCACTTATTTCTGGGCAAAATTGCAGAAATTTCACTTATTTCAGGGAAAAAAGGCAGAAATTTTCCTTATTTTGGGGCAAAAAGGCAGAAATTCTTAATATTTTGTTGCAAAAATGCAGAAATTCTTCTTATTTTGAGGTAAAAAGGCTGAAATTCCCCTTATTTGGGGGCAAAAAGCAGAAATTTCCTTTATTTTGTGGCAAAATTGCACAAATTTCACTTATTTCAGGGTAATTAGTCAGAAATTCCTCTTATTTTGGGGCAAAAAAAAGAGAAATAACCTTTGTTTTGGGAGAAAAAGACAGAAATTCCAATTATTTAGAGGCAAAAAGTCAAAAATTCCCCTTATTTTGGAGCAAAAATGAAGAAATTTCCCTTTTTTATGGCAAAAAAGTATGCATTCCCCATATTTTCAGGAAAAAGGCAGAAATTCCCCGTATTTTGGAGCAAAATTGCAGAAATTCCTCTAACTTTTGGGCATAAGGCAGAAATTCCCTTTATTTTGGGGCAAAAATCAGAAATTCCCCATATTTTGGGGCAAAATTCCAGAAATTTCCTTTATTTTGGGGCAAAATTGAGGAATTTACCTTATTTTGGTGCAAAATTGCAGAAATTTCCCTTATTTGGGGCAAAATTGCAGAAATTTCACTTATTTTCAGGTAAAAAGGATGAAATTTTCTTTATTTTGGGGCAAAAAGGGAGAAATTCCCCTTATTTTGGGGCAAAATTGAAGAAATTTTCATTATTTTTGGGCAAAAAGGCAGAAATTCCTATTATTTTGTGGCAAAAATGCAGAAATTTCCCTTATTTTGAGGTAATAAGGCTGAAATTCCCCTTATTTTGGGGCAAAAAGGCAGAAATTCCCCTTATTTTGGGGCAAAAAGCAGACATTTCTTATATTATGGTACAAAATTGAAGAAATTTTTCTTATTTTGGAACAAAAAGGCAGAAATTCCCCATATTTTGGGGCAAAAGGCAGAAATTCTTATTTTAAGGTAAAATGCAGAAATTCCCCTTATTTAGAGGTAAAATGCAGAAATTCCCCAAATATTGGGGAAAAATGCAGAAATTCCCTTTATTTTGGGGCTAAAAGGCAGAAATTCCCTGTATTTTGAAGCAAAATTGTAGAAATTCTCATAATTTTCAGGCAAATAGGCAGAAATTCTCCTTATTTTGGGGCAAAAAGACAGAAAATCTCCTTTTTTCAGAAGGAAAAAGTCAGAAATTCCCCTTATTTTGGGGCAAAATTGCAGAAATTTCCCTTATTTTGGGGCAAAATTGCAGAAATTTCACTTATTTCAGAAAAAAGGCAGAAATTTTCTTATTATTGGACAAAAAGGCAGAAATTTATTTTTTTGGTACAAAATTGCAGAAATTATTCTTATTTTGGGGCAAAAAGCCAGAAATTCCCCATATTTTGGGGCAAAAAGGCAGAAATTTCCCTTATTTTGAGGTAAAAAAGTTGAAATTCCCCTTAATTTCGGCAAAAAGTCACAAATTCCTCTTATGTTGGGGCAATTTCGCTTATTTTTGGGGAAAAGGCAGAAACTGCACTTATTTTGAGTCAAAAAGGCGGAAAATCCCCTTATTTTGGGGCAAAAAGGCAGAAATTCCCCTTATTTTGGAGTAAAACTGCAGAAATTTCACTTATTTCGCGGCAAAATGGCAGAAATTCACCTTATTCTCGTCGAAAAAGGCAATAAATCCCCGTATTTTGGAGCAAAATTGCAAAAATTCACCTATTTTGAGGTAAAAAATACAATAATTTTCTTTATTTTGGGACAAAAAGGCAGAAATTCTCTTTATTTTAGGGCAAAATTGACGAAATTTCCCTTATTTGGGAACAAAATTACAGGTATTTCCCTTATTTGAAGGGAAAAAACAGAAATTCCCCTTATTTTGGGGGAAAATTGCAGAAATTTCCCTTATTATGGGGAAAAATTGCAGAAATTTACCTTATTTTAGGGCAAAATTGCAGAAATTTCACTTATTTCAGAGAAAAAAAGCAAAAATTTTTCTTATTTTGAGGAAAAAAGGCAGAAATTCCTATTATTTTGGGGCAAAAAGGCAGAAATTAACCTTTTTTGGGGTAAAATTGCAGAAATTTCACATATTTCTGGGCAAAAAGGCATAAATTTCCCTTATTTTGAGGCAAAATTGCAGAAATTTCACTTATTTCAGGGTAATAAGTCAGAAATTTTCCTTATTTTGGAGCTAAAGAGACAGAAATTTCCTATGTTTTGGAAGAAAAAGTCCGAAATTCCACTTATTTAGAGGCAATAAGGCAGAAATTCCCCTTATTTTGGAGCAAAAATGAAGAAATTTTCCTTTTTTATGGCAAAAAAGTATGCATTCCCCTTATTTTCGGGCAAAAAGGCAGAAATTCCCCGTATTTTGGAGCAAAATTGCAGAAATTCCTCTAACTTTTGGGCAAAAGGCAGAAATTCCCTTTATTTTGGGGCAAAAATCAGAAATTTCCCATATTTTGGGGCAAAATTCCAGAAATTTCCTTTATTTTGGGGCAAAATTGAGGAATTTACCTTATTTTAGTGCAAAATTGCAGAAATTTCCCTTATTTGCGGCAAAATTGCAGAAATTTCACTTATTTTATTGTAAAAAGGCTGAAATTTCCTTTATTTTGTGGCAAAAAAGGAGAAATTCTTCTTATTTTCGGGAAATATTGCTAAAATTTTCCTTATTTTGGGGCAAAAAGGAAGAAATTCCTTATATTTCGGGCAAAAAGGCAGAAATTCCCCTTATGTTGAGGTAATAAGGCTGGAATTCCCTTTATTTTAGGGCAAAAAGGCAGAAATTCCCCTTATTTTGGGGTAAAATTGCAGAAATTTCAGATATTTCTGGGCAAAAAGGCAGAAATTTCCCTTTTTTTGAGGCAAAATTGCAGAAATTTCACTTATTTCAGGGTAATAAGTCAGAAATTTTCCTTATTTTGGGGCAAAAGAGACAGAAATTTCCTATGTTTTGGAAGAAAAAGACAGAAATTCCACTTATTTAGAGGCAAAAAGGCAGAAATTCCCCTTATTTTGGAGCAAAAATGAAGAAATTTTCCTTTTTTATGGCAAAAAAGTATGCATTCCCCTTATTTTCGGGCAAAAAGGCAGAAATTCCCCGTATTTTGGAGCAAAATTGCAGAAATTCCACTAATTATGGGGCAAAAAGGCAGAAATTCTCTATATGTTGGGGCAAAAGACAGAAATTCTTATTTTGGGGCAAATCTCAGAAATTCCACTTATTTTGGGGCAAAATTCCAGAATTTTCCCTTATTTTGGGGCAAAATTGCAGAAATTTCACTTATTTCTGGGCAAAATTGCAGAAATTTCACTTATTTCAGGGAAAAAAGGCAGAAATTTTCCTTATTTTGGGGCAAAAAGGCAGAAATTCTTAATATTTTGTTGCAAAAATGCAGAAATTCCCCTTATTTTGAGGTAAAAAGGCTGAAATTCCCCTTATTTGGGGGCAAAAAGCAGAAATTTCCTTTATTTTGGGGCAAAATTGCACAAATTTCACTTATTTCAGGGTAATTAGTCAGAAATTCCTCTTATTTTGGGGCAAAAATAGAGAAATTCCCTTTGTTTTGGGAGAAAAAGACAGAAATTCCAATTATTTAGAGGCAAAAAGTCAAAAATTCCCCTTATTTTGGAGCAAAAATGAAGAAATTTCCCTTTTTTATGGCAAAAAAGTATGCATTCCCCATATTTTCAGGCAAAAAGGCAGAAATTCCCCGTATTTTGGAGCAAAATTGCAGAAATTCCTCTAACTTTTGGGCATAAGGCAGAAATTCCCTTTATTTTGGGGCAAAAATCAGAAATTCCCCATATTTTGGGGCAAAATTCCAGAAATTTCCTTTATTTTGGGGCAAAATTGAGGAATTTACCTTATTTTGGTGCAAAATTGCAGACATTTCCCTTATTTGCGGCAAAATTGCAGAAATTTCACTTATTTTCATGTAAAAAGGCTGAAATTTCCTTTATTTTGGGGCAAAAAAGGAGAAATTCTTCTTATTTTCGGGCAATATTGCAGAAATTTTCCTTATTTTGGGGCAAAAAGGCAGAAATTCCTTATATTTGGGGCAAAAAGGCAGTAATTCCCCTTATGTTGAGGTAATAAGGCTGGAATTCCCTTTATTTTAGGGCAAAAAGGCAGAAATTCCCCTTATTTTGGGGTAAAATTGCAGAAATTTCACATATTTCTGGGCAAAAAGGCATAAATTTCCCTTATTTTGAGGCAAAATTGCAGAAATTTCACTTATTTCAGGGTAATAAGTCAGAAATTTTCCTTATTTTGGGGCAAAAGAGACAGAAATTTCCTATGTTTTGGAAGAAAAAGACCGAAATTCCACTTATTTAGAGGCAAAAAGGCAGAAATTCCCCTTATTTTGGAGCAAAAATGAAGAAATTTTCCTTTTTTATGGCAAAAATATGCATTCCCCTTATTTTCGGGCAAAAGGCAGAAATTCCCGGTATTTTGGAGCAAAATTGCAGAAATTCTACTAATTGTGGGGCAAAAAGGCAGAAATTCTCTATATGTTGGGGCAAAAACAGAAATTCTTTTTATTTTGGGGCAAATCTCAGAAATTCCACTTATTTTGGGGCAAAATTCCAGAAATTTCCCTTATTTTGGGGCAAAATTGCAGAAATTTCACTTATTTCTGAGCAAAATTGAGGAAATTTCACTTATTTCAGGGAAAAAAGGCAGGAATTTTCCTTATTTTGGGGCAAAAAGGCAGAAATTCCTAATATTTTGTTGCAAAAATGCAGAAATTCCCCTTATTTTGAGGTAAAAAGGCTGAAATTCCCCTTATTTGGGGGCAAAAAGCAGAAATTTCCTTTATTTTGGGGCAAAATTGCACAAATTTCACTTATTTCAGGGTAATTAGTCAGAAATTCCTCTTATTTTGGGGCAAAAAAAACAGAAATTCCCTTTGTTTTGGGAGAAAAAGACAGAAATTCCAATTATTTAGAGGCAAAAAGTCAGAAATTCCCCTTATTTTGGAGCAAAAATGAAGAAATTTCCCTTTTTTATGGCAAAAAAGTATGCATTCCCCATATTTTCAGGCAAAAAGGCAGAAATTCCCCGTATTTTGGAGCAAAATTGCAGAAATTCTTCTAACTTTTGGGCAAAAGGCAGAAATTCCCTTTATTTTGGGGCAAAAATCAGAAATTCCCCATATTTTGGGGCAAAATTCCAGAAAGTTCCTTTATTTTGGGGCAAAATTGAGGAATTTAGCTTATTTTGGTGCAAAATTGCAGAAATTTCCCTTATTTGCGGCAAAATTGCAGAAATTTTACTTATTTTCATGTAAAAAGGCTGAAATTTCCTTTATTTTGGGGCAAAAAAGGAGAAATTCTTCTTATTTTCGGGCAATATTGCAGAAATTTTCCTTATTTTGGGGCAAAAAGGCAGAAATTCCTTATATTTGGGGCAAAAAGGCAGTAATTCCCCTTATGTTGAGGTAATAAGGCTGGAATTCCCTTTATTTTAGGGCAAAAAGGCAGAAATTCCCCTTATTTTGGGGTAAAATTGCAGAAATTTCAAATATTTCAGAGTAAAATGGCAGAAATTCCCCTTATATTAGGGCAAAAAATGAAATCTCTAATTTTTGGCTAAAATTGAAGAAATTACACTTATTTCGGGACAAAAAGGCAGAAATTCCACTTAATTTTGGGCATAAAGACAGAAATGACCCGTATTTTCGAGCAAAATTTCAGAAATTCTCCTAATATTGGTGCAAAAATGCAGAAATTCGCTTTATTTTAGGGCAAAAAGGCAGAAATTCTCCAAATTTTGGTGCAAAAAGGCTGAAATTCCCCTTATTTTGAGGTAAAATGCTGAAATTCCTCATATTTTGGGGCAAAAAGGCAGAAGTTCCTCTCATTTTGGGGCAAAAAGGCTAAAATTCCCCTTATTTGGTGGCAAAAATGCAGAAATTTCCCTTATTTTGGGGCAAAAATACAGAAATTCTCCTTATTTTGTGGCAAAAAGGCAGAAATTTCTTTTATTTTAGGGCAAAATTGCAGAAATTTTGCTTATTTCAGTGCATAATTCAAAAGTTTTTTTTATTTTGGGGCAAAAAGACAGAAATTCAGTTTATTTTTGGGTAAAAAGGCAGAAATTTCACTTATTTTGAGGTAAAAAGGCAGTAATTCCTCTTTTTTTGGTCAAAAATGAAGAAATTTCCCTTTTTTCTGTCAAAAGGTATACATTCCCCTTATTTTCAGGCAAAAACCAGAAATTCCCCGTATTTTGGGGCAAAACTACAGAAATTCCCATAATTGTGGGGCAAAAATGAAAAAATTCCCTATATGTTGCGGCAAAATGACAGAAATTCTCTTTATTTTGGGGCAAAACCCAGAAATTCCACTTATTTTGTGGCAAAATTCCAGAAATTTCCCTTATTTTGGGGCAAAATTGCAGAAATTTCATATATTTTGGGGCAAAATTGCAGAAATTTCACTTATTTCAGAGAAAAAAACCAGAAATTTTCCGTATTTTAGAGCAAAATGGCAGAAATTCTTAATATTTTGTGGCAAAAATGCAGAAATTTCCCTTATTTTGAGGTAAAAATCCTGAAATTCCCCTTATTTGGGGGCAAAAAAGCAGAAATTTTACTTATTTTGGAGCAAAATTGCAGAAATTTCACTTATTTCATGGTAATAAATTAGAAATTTTCCTTATTTTGGGGCAAAAAAAATAGAAATTCCCTTTGTTATGGGAGAAAATTCAGAAATTCCACTTATTTAGAGGCAAAAAGGCAGAAATTCCCCTTATTTTGGAGCAAAAATGAAGAAATTTCACTTTTTTATGGCAAAAAGGTATGCATTCTTCATATTTCCGGGCAAAAAGGCAGAAATTCCCCGTATTTTGGAGCAAAATTGCAGAAATTCCCCTAGTTGTGGGGCAAAAAGGTAGAAATTTTCTATATGTTGGGGAAAAAGACAGAAATTCTCTTTATTTTGGGGCAAAAATCAGTAATACCACTTATTTTGGGGCAAAATTCCAGAAATTTCCCTTATTTAGGGGCAAAATTGCAGAAATTTTACTTATTTTGGGGCAAAATTGCAGAAATTTCACTTATTTCAGGGAAAAAAGGCAGAAATTTTCCTTATTTTGGGGCAAAAATGCAGAAATTCCTAATATTTTGTGGCAAAAATGCAGAAATTCTTTTTATTTTGAGGTAAAAAGGCTTAAATTCCCCTTATTTGGAGGCAAAAAGGCAGAAATTCCCCTTATTTTGGAGCAAAAATGAAGAAATTTCTCTTTTTTATGGCAAAAAGGTATGCATTCCCGTTATTTTCGGGCTAAAAAGGCCACAATTCCCCGTATTTTGGAGGAAAATTGCAGAAATTACCCTAATTTTGTGGCAAAGGCAGAAATTCCTATTATTTTGGGGCAAAAATCAGAAATCCCTTTTTTTGGGGGCAAATTCCAGAAATTTCATTTATTTTGGGGTAAATTGCAGAAATTTTTCTTATTATGGGGAAAAATTGCTGAAATTTCCCTTATTTTAGGGCTAAATTGCAGAAATTTCACTTATTTCAGAGAAAAAAAGCAAAAATTTTTCTTATTTTGGGGCAAAAAGGCAGGAATTCCCATTATTTTGTGGCAAAAAAGGCAAAAATTCACCTTATTTTGGGGTAAAATTGCAGAAATTTCACATATTTCAGAGCAAAAATGCAGAAATTTCCCTTATTTTGGGGAAAATTGCAGAAATTTCACTTATTTCAGGGAAATAAGTCAGAAATTTTCCTTATTTTGAGGCAAAAAAGACAGAAATTTCTTTTGTTTTGGAGAAAAAAGACATATATTCTAATTATTTAGAGGCAAAAAAGAAGAAATTCCCCTTATTTTGGAGTAAAAATGAAGAACTTTCCGTTTTTTATGGCAAAAAAGTATGCATTACCCATATTTTCGGGCAAAAAGGCAGAAATTCCCCATATTTTGGAGCAAAATTGGAGAAATTCCTTTAATTTTAGGGCATAAGGCAGAAATTCCCTTTATTTTGTGGCAAAAATCAGAAATTCCCCTTATTTTGGGGCAAAATTCCAGAAATTTCCTTTATTTTGGGGCAAAATTGCAGGAATTTACCTTATTTTGGGGCAAAATTGCAGAAATTTCCCTTATTTGGGGCAAAATTGCAGAAATTTCACTTATTTTCAAGTAAAAAGGCTGAAATTTCTTTTATTTTGGTGTAAAAAAGAAGAAATTCCCCTTATTTTATGGCAATATTGCAAAAATTTTCCTTATTTTGGCGCAAAAAGGCAGAAATTCTTTATATTTTGGGGCAAAAAGGCAGAAATTCCCCTTATGTTGAGGTAATAAAACTGAAATTCCCTTTATCTTGGGGCAAAAAGGCAGAAATTCCCCTTATTTTGGGGTAAAATTGCAGAAATTCAAAATATTTCAGGGCAAAATGGCAGAAATTCCCCTTATTTTGGGGCAAAAAATGAAATCCCTAATTTTTGGCTAAAATTGAAGAAATTACACTTATTTTGGGACAAAAAGGCAGAAATTCCACTTAATTTCGGGCATAAAGGCAGAAATGGCCCGTATTTTGGATCAAAATTGCAGAAATTCCCATAATATTGGTGCAAAAATGCAGAAATTCTTTTTATTTTGGGGCAAAAAGCAGAAATTCTCCATATTTTGGTGCAAAAAGGCTGAAATTCCCCTTATTTTGAGGTAAAATGCTGAAATTCCCAATATTTTGGGGCAAAAAGGCAGAAATTCCCCTCATTTTGGGGCAAAACGGCTGAAATTCCCCTTTTTGGGGGCAAAAAGGCAGAAATTTCCCTTATTTTGGGGCAAAAACACAGAAATTCCCCTTATTTTGTGGCAAAAAGGCAGAAATTTCTTTTATTTTAGGGCAAAATGGCAGAAATTTCACTTGTTTCAGGGCATAATTCAAAAATTCCTTTTAGTTTGGGGCAAAAAGACAGAAATTCCATTTATTTTTTTTGGTAAAAAGGCAGAAATTTCACTTATTTTGAGGTAAAAATACAGAAATTCCTCTTATTTTGGGGCAAAAATGAAGAAATTTCTCTTTTTTGTGGCAAAAGGTATACATTCCCCTTATTTTCAGGCAAAAAAGCAGAAATTCCCTGTATTTTGGAGCAAATGTGCAGAAATTTCCCTAACTGTAGGGCAAAAATGCAGAAATTCCCTATATGTTGGGGCAAAAAGACAGAAATTCTCTATATTTTGGGGCAAAACTCAGAAATTCCACTTATTTTGGGGCAAAATTCCAGAAATTCTCCTTATTTTGGGGCAAAACTCAGAAATTCCACTTATTTGGGGCAAAATTCCAGAAATTTTTTTTTATTTTGGGGCAAAATTGCAGAAATTTCACTTATTTTGGGGCAAAATTGCAGAAATTTCACTTATTTCAGGGAAAAAAAACAGAAATTTTCCGTATTTTGGTTCAAAATGGCAGAAATTCTTAATATTTTGTGGCAAAAATGCAAAAATTCCCCTTACTTTGAAGTAAAAAGGCTGAAATTCCCTTATTTTGGTGCAAAAAGGCAGAAATTTCTTTTATTTTGGGGCAAAATTGCAGAAATTTCACTTATTTCAGGGCATAACTCAAAAATTCCTTTTTTGGGGGGCAAAAAGACAGAAAATCCGATTATTTTGGGGTAAAAAGGCAGAAATTTCCCTTATTTTGGGGCAAAATTGCAGAAATTTCACTTATTTCAGGGTAATAAGTCAAAAATTTTCCTTATTTTGGGGCAAAACATACAGAAATTCCTTTTGTTCTGGGAGAAAAAGACAGAAATTCCACTTATTTAGAGGCAAAAAGGCAGAAATTCCCCTTATTTTGGAGAAAAAATGAAGAAATTTCCCCTTTTTATGGCAAAAAGGTATGCATTCCCCTTATTTTAGGGCAAAAAGAAAGAAATTCCTTGTACTTTGGAGTAAAATTGCAGAAATTCCCCTAATTTTGGGGCAAAATTCTAGAAATTTCCTTTATTTTGGGGCAAAATTGCAGGAATTTACCTTATTTTGGGGCAAAATTGCTGAAATTTCCCTTATTTGGGGCAAAATTGCAGAAATTTCACTTATTTTCAGGTAAAAAGGCTGAAATTTCTTTTATTTTGGAACAAAAAGGGAGAAATTCCCCTTATTTTGGGGCAAAATTGCAGAAATTTCTCTTATTTTGGGGCAAAATTGCAGAAAATTCACATATTTCAGAAAAAAAAGGCAGAAATTTTCCTTATTTTGGGGCAAAAGCAGAAATTCCAAACATTTTGTGGCAAAAATGCAGAAATTCCCCTTATTTTGAGGTAAAAAGGCTGAAATTTCCTTTATTTAAGGGCAAAAAAGCAGAAATTTTTCTTATTTTGGAGCAAAATTGCAGAAATTTCACTTATTTCAGGGTAATAAGTCAGAAATTTTCCTTATTTTGGGGCAAAAAAATAGAAATTCCCTTTGTTTTGGGACAAAATTCAGAAATTCCACTTATTTAGAGGCAAAAAGGCAGAAATTCCCCTTATTTTGGAGCAAAAATGAAGAAATTTCACTTTTTTATGGCAAAAAGGTATGCATTCTTCTTATTTTCGGGCAAAAAGGCGGAAATTCCCCATATTTTGGAGCAAAATTGCAGAAATTCCCTTAATTGTGGGGCAAAAAGGTAGAAATTCCCTATATGTTGGGGCAAAAAGACAGAAATTCTCTTTATTTAGGGGCAAATCTCAGTAATACCATTTATTTTGGGGCAAAATTCCAGAAATTTCCCTTATTTAGGGGCAAAATTGCAGAAATTTTACTTATTTTGGGGCAAAATTGCAGAAATTTCACTTATTTCAGGGAAAAAAGGCAGAAATTTTCCTTATTTTGGGGCAAAAAGGAAAAAATTCCTAATATTTTTTGGCAAAAATGCAGAAATTCCCCTTATTTTGAGGTAAAAAGGCTAAAATTCCCCTTATTTGGGGGCAAAAAGGCAGAAATTTCCCTTATTTTGGGGCAAAATTGAAGAAATTTCATTTATTTCAGGGTAATAAGTCAGAAATTCCCCTTATTTTGGGGCAAAAATGACAGAAAATCCCTTTGTTTTGGGGAAAAAGACAGAAATTCCACTTATTTAGAGGCAAAAAGGCAGAAATTCCCCTTATTTTGGAGCAAAAGCGAAGAAATTTCCCCTTTTTATGGCAAAAAGGTATGCATTCCCCTTTTTTTTTCGGGCAAAAAAACAGAAATTCCCCATATTTTGGAGCCAAATTGCAGAAATTCCTCTAATTTTTGGGCAAAAGGCAGAAATTCCCTTTATTTAGGGGCAAAAATCAGAAATTCCCCTTATTTTGGGGAAAAAATTCCAGAAATTTTTTTTATTTTGGGGCAAAATTGCAGAAATTTACCTTATTTTGGGGCAAAATTGCAGAAATTTCCCTTATTTGGGGCAAAATTGCAGAAATTTCACTTCTTTTCATGTAAAAAGGATGAAATTTTCTTTATTTTGGGGCAAAAAGGGAGAAATTCCCCTTATTTTGGGGCAAAATTGAAGAAATTTTCATTATTTTTGGGCAAAAAGGCAGAAATTCCTATTATTTTGTGGCAAAAATGCAGAAATTTCCCTTATTTTGAGGTAATAAGGCTGAAATTCCCCTTATTTTGGGGCAAAAAGGCAGAAATTCCCCTTATTTTGGGGAAAAAAGCAGACATTTCTTATATTATGGTACAAAATTGAAGAAATTTTTCTTATTTTGGAACAAAAAGGCAGAAATTCCCCATATTTTGGGGCAAAAGGCAGAAATTCTTATTTTAAGGTAAAATGCAGAAATTCCCCTTATTTAGAGGTAAAATGCAGAAATTCCCCAAATATTGGGGAAAAATGCAGAAATTCCCTTTATTTTGGGGCTAAAAGGCAGAAATTCCCTGTATTTTGAAGCAAAATTGTAGAAATTCTCATAATTTTCAGGCAAATAGGCAGAAATTCTCCTTATTTTGGGGCAAAAAGACAGAAAATCTCCTTTTTTCAGAAGGAAAAAGTCAGAAATTCCCCTTATTTTGGGGCAAAATTGCAGAAATTTCCCTTATTTTGGGGCAAAATTGCAGAAATTTCACTTATTTCAGAAAAAAGGCAGAAATTTTCTTATTTTTGGACAAAAAGGCAGAAATTTATTTTTTTTGGTACAAAATTGCAGAAATTATTCTTATTTTGGGGCAAAAAGCCAGAAATTCCCCATATTTTGGGGCAAAAAGGCAGAAATTCCCCTTATTTTGAGGTAAAAAAGCTGAAATTCCCCTTAATTTCAGCAAAAAGTCAGAAATTCCTCTCATGTTGGGGCAAAAAGACAGAAATTTCGCTTATTTTTGAGGAAAAGGAAGAAACTGCATTTATTTTGAGTCAAAAAGGCGGAAAATCCCCTTATTTTGGGGCAAAAAGGCAGAAATTCCCCTTATTTTGGGGTAAAACTGCAGAAATTTCACTTATTTCGTGGCAAAATGGCAGAAATTCACCTTATTCTCGTCGAAAAAGGCAATAAATCCCCGTATTTTGGAGCAAAATTACAAAAATTCACCTAAATTTGAGGTAAAAAATACAATAATTTTCTTTATTTTGGGACAAAAAGGCAGAAATTCTCCTTATTTTAGGGCAAAATTGACGAAATTTCCCTTATTTGGGAACAAAATTACAGGTATTTCCCTTATTTGAAGGGAAAAAACAGAAATTCCCCTTATTTTGGGGGAAAATTGCAGAAATTTCCCTTATTATGGGGAAAAATTGCAGAAATTTCCCTTATTTTAGGGCAAAATTGCAGTAATTTCACTTATTTCAGAGAAAAAAAGCAAAAATTTTTCTTATTTTGGGGAAAAAAGGCAGAAATTCCTATTATTTTGGAGCAAAAAGGCAGAAATTCACCTTATTTTGAGGTAAAATTGCAGAAATTTCACATATTTCTGGGCAAAAAGGCAGAAATTTCCCTTATTTTGAGGCAAAATTGCAGAAATTTCACTTATTTCAGGGTAATAAGTCAGAAATTTTCCTTATTTTGGGGCAAAAGAGACAGAAATTTCCTATGTTTTGGAAGAAAAAGACAGAAATTCCACTTATTTAGAGGCAAAGAGGCAGAAATTCCCCTTATTTTGGAGCAAAAATGAAGAAATTTTCCTTTTTTATGGCAAAAAAGTATGCATTCCCCTTATTTTCGGGCAAAAAGGCAGAAATTTCCCGTATTTTGGAGCAAAATTGCAGAAATTCCACTAATTGTGGGGCAAAAAGGCAGAAATTCTCTATATGTTGGGGCAAAAGACAGAAATTCTTTTTATTTTGGGGCAAATCTCAGAAATTCCACTTATTTTGGGGCAAAATTCCAGAAATTTCCCTTATTTTGGGGCAAAATTGCAGAATTTCACTTATTTCTGGGCAAAATTGCAGAAATTTCACTTATTTCAGGGAAAAAAGGCAGAAATTTTCATTATTTTGGGACAAAAAGGCAGAAATTCCTAATATTTTGTTGCAAAAATGCATAAATTCCCCTTATTTTGAGGTAAAAAGGCTGAAATTCCCCTTATTTGGGGGCAAAAAGCAGAAATTTTCCTTATTTTGGGGCAAAATTGCAGAAATTTCACTTATTTCAGGGTAATTAGTCAGAAATTCCTCTTATTTTGGTGCAAAAAAAAACAGAAATTCCCTTTGGTTTGGGAGAAAAATACAGAAATTTTAATTATTTATAGGCAAAAAGTCAGAAATTCCCCTTATTTTGGAGCAAAAATGAAGAAATTTCCCTTTTTTATGGCAAAAAAGTATGCATTCTTCATATTTTCAGGCAAAAAGGCAAAAATTCCCCGTATTTTGGAGCAAAATTGCAGAAATTCCTCTAACTTTTGGGCATAAGGCAGAAATTCCCTTTATTTTGGGGCAAAAATCAGAAATTCCCCATATTTTGGGGCAAAATTCCAGAAATTTCCTTTATTTTGGGGCAAAATTGAGGAATTTACCTTATTTTGGTGCAAAATTGCAGAAATTTCCCTTATTTGCAGCAAAATTGCAGAAATTTCACTTATTTTCATGTAAAAAGGCTGAAATTTCCTTTATTTTGGGGCAAAAAAAGAGGAATTCTTCTTATTTTCGGGCAATATTGCAGAAATTTTCCTTATTTTGGGGCAAAAAGGCAGAAATTCCTTATATTTGGGGCAAAAATGCAGAAATTCCCCTTATGTTGAGGTAATAAGGCTGGAATTCCCTTTATTTTAGGGCAAAAAGGCAGAAATTCCCCTTATTTTGGGGTAAAATTGCAGAAATTTCACATATTTCTGGGCAAAAAGGCAGAAATTTCCCTTATTTTGAGGCAAAATTGCAGAAATTTCACTTATTTCAGGGTAATAAGTCAGAAATTTTCCTTATTTTGGGTCAAAAGTGACAGAAATTTCCTATGTTTTGGAAGAAAAAGACAGATATTCCACTTATTTAGAGGCAAAAAGGCAGAAATTCCCCTTATTTTGGAGCAAAAATGAAGAAATTTTCCTTTTTATGGCAAAAAAGTATGCATTCCCCTTATTTTTGGGCAAAAAGGCAGAAATTCCCGGTATTTTGGAGCAAAATTGCAGATATTCCACTAATTGTGGGGCAAAAAGGCAGAAATTCTCCAAATGTTGGGGCAAAAACAGAAATTCTTTTTATTTTGGGGCAAATCTCAGAAATTCCACTTATTTTGGGGCAAAATTCCAGAAATTTCCCTTATTTTGGGGCAAAATTGAAGAAATTTCACTTATTTCTGGGCAAAATTGCAGAAATTTCACTTATTTCAGGGAAAAAAAGCAGAAATTTTCCTTATTTTGGGGCAGAAAGGCAGGAATTTCTAATATTTTGTTGCAAAAATGCAGAAATTCCCCTTATTTTGAGGTAAAAAGGCTGAAATTCCCCTTATTTGGGGGCAAAAAGCAGAAATTTCCCTTATTTTGGGGCAAAATTGCAGAAATTTCACTTATTTCAGGGTAATTAGTAAGAAATTCCTCTTATTTTGGGTCAAAAAAACAGAAATTCCCTTTGTTTTGGGAGAAAAAGACAGAAATTCCAATTATTTAGAGGCAAAAAGTCAGAAATTCCCCTTATTTTGGAGCAAAAATGAAGAAATTTTCCTTTTTTTTGGCAAAAAAGGATGCATTCCCCATATTTTCAGGCAAAAAGGCAGAAATTCCCGGTATTTTGGAGCAAAATTGCAGAAATTCCTCTAACTTTTGGGCATAAGGCAGAAATTCCCTTTATTTTGGGGCAAAAATCAGAAATTCCCCATATTTTGGGGCAAAATTCCAGAAATTTCCTTTATTTTGGGGCAAAATTGCAGGAATTTACCTTATTTTGGTGCAAAATTGCAGAAATTTCCCTTATTTGCAGCAAAATTGCAGAAATTTCACTTATTTTCATGTAAAAAAGCTGAAATTTCCTTTATTTTGGGGCAAAAAAGGAGAAATTCTTCTTATTTTCAGGCAATATTGCAGAACTTTTCCTTATTTTGGGGCAAAAAGGCAGAAATTCCTTATGTTTGGGGCAAAAAGGCAGAAATTCCCCTTATGTTGAGGTAATAAGGCTGGAATTCCCTTTATTTTAGGGCAAAAGGCAGAAATTCCCCTTATTTTGGAGCAAAAATGAAGAAATTTCCCTTTTTTATGGCAAAAAAGTATGCATTCCCCATATTTTCAGGCAAAAATGCAGAAATTCCCCGTATTTTGGAGCAAAATTGCAGAAATTCCTCTAACTTTTGGGCATAAGGCAGAAATTCCCTTTATTTTGGGGCAAAAATCAGAAATTCCCCATATTTTGGGGCAAAATTCCAGAAATTTCCTTTATTTTGGGGCAAAATTGCAGGAATTTACCTTATTTTGGTGCAAAATTGCAGAAATTTCCCTTATTTGCAGCAAAATTGCAGAAATTTCACTTATTTTCATGTAAAAAAGCTGAAATTTCCTTTATTTTGGGGCAAAAAAGGAGAAATTCTTCTTATTTTCGGGCAATATTGCAGAACTTTTCCTTATTTTAGGGCAAAAAGGCAGAAATTAATTATATTTGGGGCAAAAAGGCAGAAATTCCCCTTATGTTGAGGTAATAAGGCTGGAATTCCCTTTATTTTAGGGCAAAAAGGCAGAAATTCCCCTTATTTTGGGGTAAAATTGCAGAAATTTCAAATATTTCAGAGTAAAATGGCAGAAATTCCCCTTATATTGGGGCAAAAAATGAAATCTCTAATTTTTGGCTAAAATTGAAGAAATTACACTTATTTCGGGACAAAAAGGCAGAAATTCCACTTAATTTTGGGCATAAAGGCAGAAATGACCCGTATTTTGGAGCAAAATTGCAGAAATTCTCCTAATATTGGTGCAAAAATGCAGAAATTCGCTTTATTTTGGGGTAAAAAGGAAGAAATTCTCCAAATTTTGGTGCAAAAAGGCTGAAATTCCCCTTATTTTGAAGTAAAATGCTGAAATTCCCCATATTTTGGTGCAAAAAGGCAGAAATTCCTCTCATTTTTGGGCAAAAAGGCTAAAATTCCCCTTATTTGGGGGCAAAAATGCAGAAATTTCCCTTATTTTGGGGCAAAAAGACAGAAATTCCCCTTATTTTGTGGCAAAAAGGCAGAAATTTCTTTTATTTTAGGGCAAAATTGCAGAAATTTTGCTTATTTCAGTGCATAATTCAAAAGTTTTTTTTATTTTGGGGAAAAAAGACAGAAATTCAGTTTATTTTTGGGTAAAAAGGCAGAAATTTCACTTATTTTGAGGTAAAAAGGCAGTAATTCCTCTTTTTTGGTCAAAAATGAAGAAATTTCCCTTTTTTCTGTGAAAAGGTATACATTCCCCTTATTTTCAGGCAAAAAACAGAAATTCCCCGTATTTTGGGGCAAAACTACAGAAATTCCCCTAATTGTGGGGCAAAAATGAAAAAATTCCCTATATGTTGGGGCAAAAAGACAGAAATTCTCTTTATTTTGGGGCAAAACCCAGAAATTCCACTTATTTTGTGGCAAAATTCCAGAAATTTTCCTTATTTTGGGGCAAAATTGCAGAAATTTCACTTATTTTGGGGCAAAATTGCAGAAATTTCACTTATTTCAGGGAAAAAAACCAGAAATATTCCGTATTTTGGAGCAAAATGGCAGAAATTCTTAATATTTTGTGGCAAAAATGCAGAAATTTCCCTTATTTTGAGGTAAAAATGCTGAAATTCTCCTCATTTGGGTGCAAAAAGGCAGAAATTTCCGTTATTTTAGGGCACAAATACAGAAATTCCATTTATTTTTGGGTAAAAAAGCAGAAATTTCCCTTATTTTGGGGCAAAATTGCAGAAATTTCACTTATTTTGAGGTAATAAGGCAGAAATTCCCCTTATTTTGGGGTAAAATTGCAAAATTTCAAATATTTCAGGACAAAATGGCAGAAATTCCTTTTATTTTGGGGCAAAAAATGAAATCCCTAATTTTTGGCTAAAATTGAAGAAATTTCACTTATTTCGGGACAAAAAGGCAGAAATTCCACTTAATTTCGGGCAGAAAGGCAAAAATGACCCGTATTTTGGAGCAAAATTGCAGAAATTCCCCTAATATTGATGCAAAAATGCAGAAATTCCCTTTATTTTGGGGCAAAAAGGCAGAAATTCTCCATATTTTGGTGCAAAAAGGCTGAAATTCCCCTGATTTTGAGGTAAAATCCTGAAATTCCCCATATTTTGGGGCAAAAGGCAGAAATTCTCCTCATTTTGGGCCAAAAAGGCACAAATTTCCCTTATTTTCGGGCAAAATTGCAGAAATTTCATTTATTTCAGGGTAAAAAGTCAGAAATTCCCCTTATTTTGGGGCAAAAAGCAGACATTTCTTATATTATGGTACAAAATTGAAGAAATTTTCCTTATTTTGGAACAAAAAGGCAGAAATTCCCCATATTTTGGGGCAAAAGGCAGAAATTCTTATTTTAAGGTAAAATGCAGAAATTCCCCTTATTTAGATGTAAAATGAAGAAATTCCCCAAATATTGGGGAAAAATGCAGAAATTCCCTTTATTTTGGGGCTAAAAGGCAAAAATTCCCTGTATTTTGAAGCAAAATTGTAGAAATTCTCATAATTTTCAGGCAAATAGGCAGAAATTCTCCTTATTTTGGGGCAAAAAGACAGAAAATCTCCTTTTTTGGTGGGCAAAAAGTCAGAAATTCCCCTTATTTTGGGGCAAAATTGCAGAAATTTCTTTTACATTTGGGCAAAATTGCAGAAATTTCCCTTATTTTGGGGCAAAATTGCAGAAATTTCACTTATTTCAGAAAAAAGGCAGAAATTTTCTTATTTTGGGACAAAAAGGCAGAAATTTATTTATTTTGGTACAAAATTGCAGAAATTATTCTTATTTTGGGGCAAAAAGCCAGAAATTCCTCTTATTTTGAGGTAAAAAAGGTGAAATTTCCCTTAATTTCGGCAAAAAGTCAGAAATTTCCCTTATGTTGGGGCAAAAAGACAGAAATTTCGCTTATTTTTTGGAAAAAAGGCAGAAACTGCACTTATTTTGAGTCAAAAAGGCGGAAAATCCCCTTATTTTGGGACAAAAATGAAGAAATTTCCCTTTTTTATGGCAAAAAGGTATACATTCCCTTTATTTTCGGGCAAAAAGGCAGAAATTTTCCGTATTTTGGAGCAAAATTGCAGAAATTCCCCTAATTTTGGGGCAAAAAGGCAGAAATTTCCCTTATTTTGGGGTAAAACTGCAGAAATTTCACTTATTTCGCGGCAAAATGGCAGAAATTCACCTTATTCTCGTCGAAAAAGGCAATAAATCCCCGTATTTTGGAGCAAAATTGCAAAAATTCACCTAATTTTGAGGTAAAAAATACAATAATTTTCTTTATTTTGGGACAAAAAGGCAGAAATTCTCCTTATTTTAGGGCAAAATTGCAAAAATTTTTCTTATTTGAGAACAAAATTGCAGTTATTTCCCTTATTTAAAGGGAAAAAACAGAAATTCCCTTTATTTTGGGGGAAATTGCAGAAATTTTCCTTATTATGGGGAATAATTGCAGAAATTTCCCTTATTTTAGGGCAAAATTGCAGAAATTTCACTTATTTTAGAGAAAAAAAGCAAAAATTTTTCTTATTTTGGGGAAAAAAGGCAGAAATTCCTATTATTTTGGGGCAAAAAGGCAGATATTCACCTTATTTTGGGGTAAAATTGCAGAAATTTTACATATTTCTGGGCAAAAAGCCAGAAATTCCCCTTATTTTGGAGCAAAAGTGAAGAAATTTTCTTTTTTTATGGCAAAAAAGTATGCATTCCCGTTATTTTCGGGCAAAAAAGCAGAAATTCCCTGTATTTTGGAGCAAAATTGCAGAAATTCCACTAATTGTGGGGCAAAAAGGCAGAAATTCTCTATATGTTGGGGCAAAAGACAGGAATTCTTTTTATTTTGGGGCAAAACTCAGAAATTTCACGTATTTTGGGGCAAATCTCAGAAATTCCACTTATTTTGGGGCAAAATTCCAGAAATTTCCCTTATTTTGGGGCAAAATTACAGAAATTTCACTTATTTCTGAGCAAAATTGAGGAAATTTCACTTATTTCAGGGAAAAAAGGCAGAAATTTTCCTTATTTTGGGGCAAAAAGGCAGAAATTCCTAATATTTTGTTGCAAAAATGCAGAAATTCCCCTTATTTTGAGGTAAAAAGGCTGAAATTCCCCTTATTTGGGGGCAAAAAGCAGAAATTTCCTTTATTTTGGGGCAAAATTGCACAAATTTCACTTATTTCAGGGTAATTAGTCAGAAATTCCTCTTATTTTTGGGCAAAGAAAACAGAAATTCCCTTTGTTTTGGGAGAAAAAGACAGAAATTCCAATTATTTAGAGGCAAAAAGTCAGAAATTCCCCTTATTTTGGAGCAAAAATGAAGAAATTTCCCTTTTTTATGGCAAAAAAGTATGCATTCCCCATATTTTCAGGCAAAAAGGCAGAAATTCCCTGTATTTTGAAGCAAAATTGCAGAAATTCTTCTAACTTTTGGGCAAAAGGCAGAAATTCCCTTTATTTTGGGGCAAAAATCAGAAATTCCCCATATTTTGGGGCAAAATTCCAGAAATTTCCTTTATTTTGGGGCAAAATTGAGGAATTTACCTTATTTTGGTGCAAAATTGCAGAAATTTCCCTTATTTGCGGCAAAATTGCAGAAATTTCACTTATTTTCATGTAAAAAGGCTGAAATTTCCTTTATTTTGGGGCAAAAAAGGAGAAATTCTTCTTATTTTCGGGCAATATTGCAGAAATTTTCCTTATTTTGGGGCAAAAAGGCAGAAATTTCTTATATTTGGGGCAAAAAGGCAGACATTCCCCTTATGTTGAGGTAATAAGGCTGGAATTCCCTTTATTTTAGGGCAAAAAGGCAGAAATTCCCCTTTTTTGGGGTAAAATTGCAGAAATTTCAAATATTTCAGAGTAAAATGGCAGAAATTCCCCTTATATTAGGGCAAAAAATGAAATCTCTAATTTTTGGCTAAAATTGAAGAAATTACACTTATTTCGGGACAAAAAGGCAGAAATTCCACTTAATTTTGGGCATAAAGACAGAAATGACCCGTATTTTCGAGCAAAATTTCAGAAATTCTCCTAATATTGGTGCAAAAATGCAGAAATTCGCTTTATTTTAGGGCAAAAAGGCAGAAATTCTCCAAATTTTGGTGCAAAAAGGCTGAAATTCCCCTTATTTTGAGGTAAAATGCTGAAATTCCTCGTATTTTGGGGCAAAAAGGCAGAAATTCCTCTCATTTTGGGGCAAAAAGGCTAAAATTCCCCTTATTTGGTGGCAAAAATGCAGAAATTTCCCTTATTTTAGGGCAAAAAGACAGAAATTCTCCTTATTTTGTGGCAAAAAGGCAGAAATTTCTTTTATTTTAGGGCAAAATTGCAGAAATTTTGCTTATTTCAGTGCATAATTCAAAAGTTTTTTTTATTTTGGGGCAAAAACACAGAAATTCAGTTTATTTTTGGGTAAAAAGGCAAAAATTTCACTTATTTTGATGTAAAAAGGCAGTAATTCCTCTTTTTTTGGTCAAAAATGAAGAAATTTCCCTTTTTTCTGTCAAAAGGTATACATTCCCCTTATTTTCAGGCAAAAACCAGAAATTCCCCGTATTTTGGGGCAAAACTACAGAAATTCCCCTAATTGTGGGGCAAAAATGAAAAAATTCCCTATATGTTGGGGCAAAATGACAGAAATTCTCTTTATTTTGGGGCAAAACCCAGAAATTCCACTTATTTTGTGGCAAAATTCCAGAAATTTCCCTTATTTTGGGGCAAAATTGCAGAAATTTCATATATTTTGGGGCAAAATTGCAGAAATTTCACTTATTTCAGAGAAAAAAACCAGAAATTTTCCGTATTTTAGAGCAAAATGGCAGAAATTCTTAATATTTTGTGGCAAAAATGCAGAAATTTCCCTTATTTTGAGGTAAAAATCCTGAAATTCCCCTTATTTGGGGGCAAAAAAGCAGAAATTTTCCTTATTTTGGAGCAAAATTGCAGAAATTTCACTTATTTCATGGTAATAAATTAGAAATTTTCCTTATTTTGGGGCAAAAAAAATAGAAATTCCCTTTGTTATGGGAGAAAATTCAGAAATTCCACTTATTTAGAGGCAAAAAGGCAGAAATTCCCCTTATTTTGGAGCAAAAATGAAGAAATTTCACTTTTTTATTGCAAAAAGGTATGCATTCTTCATATTTTCGGGCAAAAAGGCAGAAATTCCCCGTATTTTGGAGCAAAATTGCAGAAATTCCCCTAGTTGTGGGGCAAAAAGGTAGAAATTCCCTATATGTTGGGGAAAAAGACAGAAATTCTCTTTATTTTGGGGCAAAAATCAGTAATACCACTTATTTTGGGGCAAAATTCCAGAAATTTCCCTTATTTAGGGGCAAAATTGCAGAAATTTTACTTATTTTGGGGCAAAATTGCAGAAATTTCACTTATTTCAGGGAAAAAAGGCAGAAATTTTTCTTATTTTGGGGCAAAAATGCAGAAATTCCTAATATTTTGTGGCAAAAATGCAGAAATTCTTTTTATTTTGAGGTAAAAAGGCTTAAATTCCCCTTATTTGGAGGCAAAAAGGCAGAAATTCCCCTTATTTTGGAGCAAAAATGAAGAAATTTCTCTTTTTTATGGCAAAAAGGTATGCATTCCCGTTATTTTCGGGCTAAAAAGGCCACAATTCCCCGTATTTTGGAGGAAAATTGCAGAAATTACCCTAATTTTGTGGCAAAGGCAGAAATTCCTATTATTTTGGGGCAAAAATCAGAAATCCCTTTTTTTGGGGGCAAATTCCAGAAATTTCATTTATTTTGGGGTAAATTGCAGAAATTTTTCTTATTATGGGGAAAAATTGCTGAAATTTCCCTTATTTTAGGGCTAAATTGCAGAAATTTCACTTATTTCAGAGAAAAAAAGCAAATATTTTTCTTATTTTGGGGCAAAAAGGCAGGAATTCCCATTATTTTGTGGCAAAAAAGGCAAAAATTCACCTTATTTTGGGGTAAAATTGCAGAAATTTCACATATTTCAGAGCAAAAATGCAGAAATTTCCCTTATTTTGGGGAAAATTGCAGAAATTTCACTTATTTCAGGGTAATAAGTCAGAAATTTTCCTTATTTTGAGGCAAAAAAGACAGAAATTTCTTTTGTTTTGGAGAAAAAAGACATATATTCTAATTATTTAGAGGCAAAAAAGAAGAAATTCCCCTTATTTTGGAGTAAAAATGAAGAACTTTCCGTTTTTTATGGCAAAAAAGTATGCATTACCCATATTTTCGGGCAAAAAGGCAGAAATTCCCCATATTTTGGAGCAAAATTGGAGAAATTCCTTTAATTTTAGGGCATAAGGCAGAAATTCCCTTTATTTTGTGGCAAAAATCAGAAATTCCCCTTATTTTGGGGCAAAATTCCAGAAATTTCCTTTATTTTGGGGCAAAATTGCAGGAATTTACCTTATTTTGGGGCAAAATTGCAGAAATTTCCCTTATTTGGGGCAAAATTGCAGAAATTTCACTTATTTTCAAGTAAAAAGGCTGAAATTTCTTTTATTTTGGTGTAAAAAAGAAGAAATTCCCCTTATTTTATGGCAATATTGCAAAAATTTTCCTTATTTTGGCGCAAAAAGGCAGAAATTCTTTATATTTTGGGGCAAAAAGGCAGAAATTCCCCTTATGTTGAGGTAATAAAAATGAAATTCCCTTTATCTTGGGGCAAAAAGGCAGAAATTCCCCTTATTTTGGGGTAAAATTGCAGAAATTTAAAATATTTCAGGGCAAAATGGCAGAAATTCCCCTTATTTTGGGGCAAAAAATGAAATCCCTAATTTTTGGCTAAAATTGAAGAAATTACACTTATTTTGGGACAAAAAGGCAGAAATTCCACTTAATTTCGTGCATAAAGGCAGAAATGGCCCGTATTTTGGATCAAAATTGCAGAAATTCCCATAATATTGGTGCAAAAATGCAGAAATTCTTTTTATTTTGGGGCAAAAAGCAGAAATTCTCCATATTTTGGTGCAAAAAGGCTGAAATTCCCCTTATTTTGAGGTAAAATGCTGAAATTCCCAATATTTTGGGGCAAAAAGGCAGAAATTCCCCTCATTTTGGGGCAAAACGGCTGAAATTCCCCTTTTTTGGGGGCAAAAAGGCAGAAATTTCCCTTATTTTGGGGCAAAAACACAGAAATTCCCCTTATTTTGTGGCAAAAAGGCAGAAATTTCTTTTATTTTAGGGCAAAATGGCAGAAATTTCACTTGTTTCAGGGCATAATTCAAAAATTCCTTTTAGTTTGGGGCAAAAAGACAGAAATTCCATTTATTTTTTTTGGTAAAAAGGCAGAAATTTCACTTATTTTGAGGTAAAAATACAGAAATTCCTCTTATTTTGGGGCAAAAATGAAGAAATTTCTCTTTTTTGTGGCAAAAGGTATACATTCCCCTTATTTTCAAGCAAAAAAGCAGAAATTCCCTGTATTTTGGAGCAAATGTGCAGAAATTTCCCTAACTGTAGGGCAAAAATGCAGAAATTCCCTATATGTTGGGGCAAAAAGACAGAAATTCTCTATATTTTGGGGCAAAACTCAGAAATTCCACTTATTTTGGGGCAAAATTCCAGAAATTCTCCTTATTTTGGGGCAAAACTCAGAAATTCCACTTATTTGGGGCAAAATTCCAGAAATTTTTTTTATTTTGGGGCAAAATTGCAGAAATTTCACTTATTTTGGGGCAAAATTGCAGAAATTTCACTTATTTCAGGGAAAAAAAACAGAAATTTTCCGTATTTTGGTTCAAAATGGCAGAAATTCTTAATATTTTGTGGCAAAAATGCAAAAATTCCCCTTACTTTGAAGTAAAAAGGCTGAAATTCCCTTATTTTGGTGCAAAAAGGCAGAAATTTCTTTTATTTTGGGGCAAAATTGCAGAAATTTCACTTATTTCAGGGCATAACTCAAAAATTCCTTTTTTGGGGGGCAAAAAGACAGAAAATCCGATTATTTTGGGGTAAAAAGGCAGAAATTTCCCTTATTTTGGGGCAAAATTGCAGAAATTTCACTTATTTCAGGGTAATAAGTCAAAAATTTTCCTTATTTTGGGGCAAAAAATACAGAAATTCCTTTTGTTCTGGGAGAAAAAGACAGAAATTCCACTTATTTAGAGGCAAAAAGGCAGAAATTCCCCTTATTTTGGAGAAAAAATGAAGAAATTTCCCCTTTTTATGGCAAAAAGGTATGCATTCCCCTTATTTTAGGGCAAAAAGAAAGAAATTCCTTGTACTTTGGAGTAAAATTGCAGAAATTCCGCTAATTTTGGGGCAAAATTCTAGAAATTTCCTTTATTTTGGGGCAAAATTGCAGGAATTTACCTTATTTGGGGCAAAATTGCAGAAATTTCACTTATTTTCAGGTAAAAAGGCTGAAATTTCTTTTATTTTGGAACAAAAAGGGAGAAATTCCCCTTATTTTGGGGCAAAATTGCAGAAATTTCTCTTATTTTGGGGCAAAATTGCAGAAAATTCACATATTTCAGAAAAAAAAGGCAGAAATTTTCCTTATTTTGGGGCAAAAGCAGAAATTCCAAACATTTTGTGGCAAAAATGCAGAAATTCCCCTTATTTTGAGGTAAAAAGGCTGAAATTTCCTTTATTTAAGGGCAAAAAAGCAGAAATTTTCCTTATTTTGGAGCAAAATTGCAGAAATTTCACTTATTTCAGGGTAATAAGTCAGAAATTTTCCTTATTTTGGGGCAAAAAAATAGAAATTCCCTTTGTTTTGGGACAAAATTCAGAAATTCCACTTATTTAGAGGCAAAAAGGCAGAAATTCCCCTTATTTTGGAGCAAAAATGAAGAAATTTCACTTTTTTATGGCAAAAATGTATGCATTCTTCTTATTTTCGGGCAAAAAGGCAGAAATTCCCCATATTTTGGAGCAAAATTGCAGAAATTCCCTTAATTGTGGGGCAAAAAGGTAGAAATTCCCTTTATGTTGGGGCAAAAAGAAAGAAATTCTCTTTATTTAGGGGCAAATCTCAGTAATACCACTTATTTTGGGGCAAAATTCCAGAAATTTCCCTTATTTAGGGGCAAAATTGCAGAAATTTTACTTATTTTGGGGCAAAATTGCAGAAATTTCACTTATTTCAGGGAAAAAAGGCAGAAATTTTCCTTATTTTGGGGCAAAAAGGAAAAAATTCCTAATATTTTTTGGCAAAAATGCAGAAATTCCCCTTATTTTGAGGTAAAAAGGCTAAAATTCCCCTTATTTGGGGGCAAAAAGGCAGAAATTTCCCTTATTTTGGGGCAAAATTGAAGAAATTTCATTTATTTCAGGGTAATAAGTCAGAAATTCCCCTTATTTTGGGGCAAAAATGACAGAAAATCCCTTTGTTTTGGGGAAAAAGACAGAAATTCCACTTATTTAGAGGCAAAAAGGCAGAAATTCCCCTTATTTTGGAGCAAAAGCGAAGAAATTTCCCCTTTTTATGGCAAAAAGGTATGCATTTCCCTTTTTTTTTCGGGCAAAAAAACAGAAATTCCCCGTATTTTGGAGCCAAATTGCAGAAATTCCTCTAATTTTTGGGCAAAAGGCAGAAATTCCCTTTATTTAGGGGCAAAAATCAGAAATTCCCCTTATTTTGGGGAAAAAATTCCAGAAATTTTTTTTATTTTGGGGCAAAATTGCAGGAATTTACCTTATTTTGGGGCAAAATTGCAGAAATTTCCCTTATTTGGGGCAAAATTGCAGAAATTTCACTTATTTTCAGGTAAAAAGGATGAAATTTTCTTTATTTTGGGGCAAAAAGGGAGAAATTCCCCTTATTTTGGGGCAAAATTGAAGAAATTTTCATTATTTTTGGGCAAAAAGGCAGAAATTCCTATTATTTTGTGGCAAAAATGCAGAAATTTCCCTTATTTTGAGGTAATAAGGCTGAAATTCCCCTTATTTTGGGGCAAAAAGGCAGAAATTCCCCTTATTTTGGGGAAAAAAGCAGACATTTCTTATATTATGGTACAAAATTGAAGAAATTTTTCTTATTTTGGAACAAAAAGGCAGAAATTCCCCATATTTTGGGGCAAAAGGCAGAAATTCTTATTTTAAGGTAAAATGCAGAAATTCCCCTTATTTAGAGGTAAAATGCAGAAATTCCCCAAATATTGGGGAAAAATGCAGAAATTCCCTTTATTTTGAGGCTAAAAGGCAGAAATTCCCTGTATTTTGAAGCAAAATTGTAGAAATTCTCATAATTTTCAGGCAAATAGGCAGAAATTCTCCTTATTTTGGGGCAAAAAGACAGAAAATCTCCTTTTTTCAGAAGGAAAAAGTCAGAAATTCCCCTTATTTTGGGGCAAAATTGCAGAAATTTCCCTTATTTTGGGGCAAAATTGCAGAAATTTCACTTATTTCAGAAAAAAGGCAGAAATTTTCTTATTTTTGGACAAAAAGGCAGAAATTTATTTTTTTTGGTACAAAATTGCAGAAATTATTCTTATTTTGGGGCAAAAAGCCAGAAATTCCCCATATTTTGGGGCAAAAAGGCAGAAATTCCCCTTATTTTGAGGTAAAAAAGCTGAAATTCCCCTTAATTTCAGCAAAAAGTCAGAAATTCCTCTTATGTTGGGGCAAAAAGACAGAAATTTCGCTTATTTTTGAGGAAAAGGAAGAAACTGCATTTATTTTGAGTCAAAAAGGCGGAAAATCCCCTTATTTTGGGGCAAAAAGGCAGAAATTCCCCTTATTTTGGGGTAAAACTGCAGAAATTTCACTTATTTCGTGGCAAAATGGCAGAAATTCACCTTATTCTCGTCGAAAAAGGCAATAAATCCCCGTATTTTGGAGCAAAATTACAAAAATTCACCTAAATTTGAGGTAAAAAATACAATAATTTTCTTTATTTTGGGACAAAAAGGCAGAAATTCTCCTTATTTTAGGGCAAAATTGACGAAATTTCCCTTATTTGGGAACAAAATTACAGGTATTTCCCTTATTTGAAGGGAAAAAACAGAAATTCCCCTTATTTTGGGGGAAAATTGCAGAAATTTCCCTTATTATGGGGAAAAATTGCAGAAATTTCCCTTATTTTAGGGCAAAATTGCAGTAATTTCACTTATTTCAGAGAAAAAAAGCAAAAATTTTTCTTATTTTGAAGAAAAAAGTCAGAAATTCCTATTATTTTTGGGCAAAAAGGCAGAAATTCACCTTATTTTGAGGTAAAATTGCAGAAATTTCACATATTTCTGGGCAAAAAGGCAGAAAATTCCCTTATTTTGAGGCAAAATTGCAGAAATTTCACTTATTTCAGGGTAATAAGTCAGAAATTTTCCTTATTTTGAGGCAAAAGAGACAGAAATTTCCTATGTTTTGGAAGAAAAAGACAGAAATTCCACTTATTTAGAGGCAAAGAGGCAGAAATTCCCCTTATTTTGGAGCAAAAATGAAGAAATTTTCCTTTTTTATGGCAAAAAAGTATGCATTCCCCTTATTTTCGGGCAAAAAGGCAGAAATTCCCCGTATTTTGGAGCAAAATTGCAGAAATTCCACTAATTGTGGGGCAAAAAGGCAGAAATTCTCTATATGTTGGGGCAAAAGACAGAAATTCTTTTTATTTTGGGGCAAATCTCAGAAATTCCACTTATTTTGGGGCAAAATTCCAGAAATTTCCCTTATTTTGGGGCAAAATTGCAGAATTTCACTTATTTCTGGGCAAAATTGCAGAAATTTCACTTATTTAAGGGAAAAAAGGCAGAAATTTTCCTTATTTTGGGACAAAAAGGCAGAAATTCCTAATATTTTGTTGCAAAAATGCATAAATTCCCCTTATTTTGAGGTAAAAAGGCTGAAATTCCCCTTATTTGGGGGCAAAAAGCAGAAATTTTCCTTATTTTGGGGCAAAATTGCAGAAATTTCACTTATTTCAGGGTAATTAGTCAGAAATTCCTCTTATTTTGGGGCAAAAAAAAACAGAAATTCCCTTTGTTTTGGGAGAAAAATACAGAAATTCCAATTATTTATAGGCAAAAAGTCAGAAATTCCCCTTATTTTGGAGCAAAAATGAAGAAATTTCCCCTTTTTATGGCAAAAAAGTATGCATTCTTCATATTTTCAGGCAAAAAGGCAAAAATTCCCCGTATTTTGGAGCAAAATTGCAGAAATTCCTCTAACTTTTGGGCATAAGGCAGAAATTCCCTTTATTTTGGGGCAAAAATCAGAAATTCCCCATATTTTGGGGCAAAATTCCAGAAATTTCCTTTATTTTGGGGCAAAATTGAGGAATTTACCTTATTTTGGTGCAAAATTGCAGAAATTTCCCTTATTTGCAGCAAAATTGCAGAAATTTCACTTATTTTCATGTAAAAAGGCTGAAATTTCCTTTATTTTGGGGCAAAAAAAGAGGAATTCTTCTTATTTTCGGGCAATATTGCAGAAATTTTCCTTATTTTGGGGCAAAAAGGCAGAAATTCCTTATATTTGGGGCAAAAAGGCAGAAATTCCCCTTATGTTGAGGTAATAAGGCTGGAATTCCCTTTATTTTAGGGCAAAAAGTCAGAAATTCCCCTTATTTTGGGGTAAAATTGCAGAAATTTCACATATTTCTGGGCAAAAAGGCAGAAATTTCCCTTATTTTGAGGCAAAATTGCAGAAATTTCACTTATTTCAGGGTAATAAGTCAGAAATTTTCCTTATTTTGGGTCAAAAGTGACAGAAATTTCCTATGTTTTGGAAGAAAAAGACAGATATTCCACTTATTTAGAGGCAAAAAGGCAGAAATTCCCCTTATTTTGGAGCAAAAATGAAGAAATTTTCCTTTTTTATGGCAAAAAAGTATGCATTCCCCTTATTTTCGGGCAAAAAGGCAGAAATTCCCGGTATTTTGGAGCAAAATTGCAGATATTCCACTAATTGTGGGGCAAAAAGGCAGAAATTCTCCAAATGTTGGGGCAAAAACAGAAATTCTTTTTATTTTGGGGCAAATCTCAGAAATTCCACTTATTTTGGGGCAAAATTCCAGAAATTTCCCTTATTTTGGGGCAAAATTGAAGAAATTTCACTTATTTCTGGGCAAAATTGCAGAAATTTCACTTATTTCAGGGAAAAAAGGCAGAAATTTTCCTTATTTTGGGGCAGAAAGGCAGAAATTCCTAATATTTTGTTGCAAAAATGCAGAAATTCCCCTTATTTTGAGGTAAAAAGGCTGAAATTCCCCTTATTTGGGGGCAAAAAGTAGAAATTTCCCTTATTTTGGGGCAAAATTGCAGAAATTTCACTTATTTCAGGGTAATTAGTAAGAAATTCCTCTTATTTTGGGTCAAAAAAACAGAAATTCCCTTTGTTTTGGGAGAAAAAGACAGAAATTTTAATTATTTAGAGGCAAAAAGTCAGAAATTCCCCTTATTTTGGAGCAAAAATGAAGAAATTTCCCTTTTTTTTGGCAAAAAAGTATGCATTCCCCATATTTTCAGGCAAAAAGGCAGAAATTCCCCGTATTTTGGAGCAAAATTGCAGAAATTCCTCTAACTTTTGGGCAAAAGGCAGAAATTCCCTTTATTTTGGGGCAAAAATCAGAAATTCCCCATATTTTGGGGCAAAATTCCAGAAATTTCCTTTATTTTGGGGCAAAATTGCAGGAATTTACCTTATTTTGGTGCAAAATTGCAGAAATTTCCCTTATTTGCAGCAAAATTGGAGAAATTTCACTTATTTTCAAGTAAAAAAGCTGAAATTTCCTTTATTTAGGGGCAAAAAAGGAGAAATTCTTCTTATTTTCGGGCAATATTGCAGAACTTTTCCTTATTTTGGGGCAAAAAGGCAGAAATTCCTTATATTTGGGGCAAAAAGGCAGAAATTCCCCTTATGTTGAGGTAATAAGGCTGGAATTCCCTTTATTTTAGGGCAAAAAAGTAGAAATTCCCCTTATTTTGGAGCAAAAATGAAGAAATTTCCCTTTTTTAGGGCAAAAAAGTATGCATTCTTCATATTTTCAGGCAAAAAGGCAGAAATTCCCCGTATTTTGGAGCAAAATTGCAGAAATTCCTCTAACTTTTGGGCATAAGGCAGAAATTCCCTTTATTTTGGGGCAAAAATCAGAAATTTCCCATATTTTGGGGCAAAATTCCAGAAATTTCCTTTATTTTGGGGCAAAATTGCAGGAATTTACGTTATTTTGGTGCAAAATTGCAGAAATTTCCCTTATTTGCAGCAAAATTGCAGAAATTTCACTTATTTTCATGTAAAAAAGCTGAAATTTCCTTTATTTTGGGGCAAAAAAGGAGAAATTCTTCTTATTTTCGGGCAATATTGCAGAACTTTTCCTTATTTTAGGGCAAAAAGGCAGAAATTAATTATATTTGGGGCAAAAAGGCAGAAATTCCCCTTATGTTGAGGTAATAAGGCTGGAATTCCCTTTATTTTAGGGCAAAAAGGCAGAAATTCCCCTTATTTTGGGGTAAAATTGCAGAAATTTCAAATATTTCAGAGTAAAATGGCAGAAATTCCCCTTATATTGGGGCAGAAAATGAAATCTCTAATTTTTGGCTAAAATTGAAGAAATTACACTTATTTCGGGACAAAAAGGCAGAAATTCCACTTAATTTTGGGCATAAAGGCAGAAATGACCCGTATTTTGGAGCAAAATTGCAGAAATTCTCCTAATATTGGTGCAAAAATGCAGAAATTCGCTTTATTTTGGGGTAAAAAGGCAGAAATTCTCCAAATTTTGGTGCAAAAAGGCTGAAATTCCCCTTATTTTGAAGTAAAATGCTGAAATTCCCCATATTTTGGTGCAAAAAGGCAGAAATTCCTCTCATTTTTGGGCAAAAAGGCTAAAATTCCCCTTATTTGGGGGCAAAAATGCAGAAATTTCCCTTATTTTGGGGCAAAAAGACAGAAATTCCCCTTATTTTGTGGCAAAAAGGCAGAAATTTCTTTTATTTTAGGGCAAAATTGCAGAAATTTTGCTTATTTCAGTGCATAATTCAAAAGTTTTTTTTATTTTGGGGAAAAAAGACAGAAATTCAGTTTATTTTTGGGTAAAAAGGCAGAAATTTCACTTATTTTGAGGTAAAAAGGCAGTAATTCCTCTTTTTTTGGTCAAAAATGAAGAAATTTCCCTTTTTTCTGTGAAAAGGTATACATTCCCCTTATTTTCAGGCAAAAAACAGAAATTCCCCGTATTTTGGGGCAAAACTACAGAAATTCCCCTAATTGTGGGGCAAAAATGAAAAAATTCCCTATATGTTGGGGCAAAAAGACAGAAATTCTCTTTATTTTGGGGCAAAACCCAGAAATTCCACTTATTTTGTGGCAAAATTCCAGAAATTTTCCTTATTTTGGGGCAAAATTGCAGAAATTTCACTTATTTTGGGGCAAAATTGCAGAAATTTCACTTATTTCAGGGAAAAAAAACAGAAATTTTCCGTATTTTGGAGCAAAATGGCAGAAATTCTTAATATTTTGTGGCAAAAATGCAGAAATTTCCCTTATTTTGAGGTAAAAATGCTGAAATTCTCCTCATTTGGGTGCAAAAAGGCAGAAATTTCCGTTATTTTAGGGCACAAATACAGAAATTCCATTTATTTTTGGGTAAAAAAGCAGAAATTTCCCTTATTTTGGGGCAAAATTGCAGAAATTTCACTTATTTTGAGGTAATAAGGCAGAAATTCCCCTTATTTTGGGGTAAAATTGCAAAATTTCAAATATTTCAGGACAAAATGGCAGAAATTCCTTTTATTTTGGGGCAAAAAATGAAATCCCTAATTTTTGGCTAAAATTGAAGAAATTTCACTTATTTCGGGACAAAAAGGCAGAAATTCCACTTAATTTCGGGCAGAAAGGCAAAAATGACCCGTATTTTGGAGCAAAATTGCAGAAATTCCCCTAATATTGATGCAAAAATGCAGAAATTCCCTTTATTTTGGGGCAAAAAGGCAGAAATTCTCCATATTTTGGTGCAAAAAGGCTGAAATTCCCCTGATTTTGAGGTAAAATCCTGAAATTCCCCATATTTTGGGGCAAAAGGCAGAAATTCTCCTCATTTTGGGCCAAAAAGGCACAAATTTCCCTTATTTTCGGGCAAAATTGCAGAAATTTCATTTATTTCAGGGTAAAAAGTCAGAAATTCCCCTTATTTTGGGGCAAAAAGCAGACATTTCTTATATTATGGTACAAAATTGAAGAAATTTTCCTTATTTTGGAACAAAAAGGCAGAAATTCCCCATATTTTGGGGCAAAAGGCAGAAATTCTTATTTTAAGGTAAAATGCAGAAATTCCCCTTATTTAGAGGTAAAATGAAGAAATTCCCCAAATATTGGGGAAAAATGCAGAAATTCCCTTTATTTTGGGCTAAAAGGCAGAAATTCTCTGTATTTTGAAGCAAAATTGTAGAAATTCTCATAATTTTCAGGCAAATAGGCAGAAATTCTCCTTATTTTGGGGCAAAAAGACAGAAAATCTCCTTTTTTGGTGGGCAAAATGTCAGAAATTCCCCTTATTTTGGGGCAAAATTGCAGAAATTTCTTTTACATTTGGGCAAAATTGCAGAAATTTCCCTTATTTTGGGGCAAAATTGCAGAAATTTCACTTATTTCAGAAAAAAGGCAGAAATTTTCTTATTTTGGGACAAAAAGGCAGAAATTTATTTATTTTGGTACAAAATTGCAGAAATTATTCTTATTTTGGGGCAAAAAGCCAGAAATTCCCCATATTTTGGGGCAAAAAAGCAGAAATTCCCCTTATTTTGAGGTAAAAAAGGTGAAATTCCCCTTAATTTCGGCAAAAAGTCAGAAATTTCCCTTATGTTGGGGCAAAAAGACAGAAATTTCGCTTATTTTTGGAAAAAAGGCAGAAACTGCACTTATTTTGAGTCAAAAAGGCGGAAAATCCCCTTATTTTGGGGCAAAAATGAAGAAATTTCCCTTTTTTATGGCAAAAAGGTATACATTCCCTTTATTTTCGGGCAAAAAGGCAGAAATTTTCCGTATTTTGGAGCAAAATTGCAGAAATTCCCCTAATTTTGGGGCAAAAAGGCAGAAATTTCCCTTATTTTGGGGTAAAACTGCAGAAATTTCACTTATTTCGCGGCAAAATGGCAGAAATTCACCTTATTCTCGTCGAAAAAGGCAATAAATCCCCGTATTTTGGAGCAAAATTGCAAAAATTCACCTAATTTTGAGGTAAAAAATACAATAATTTTCTTTATTTTGGGACAAAAAGGCAGAAATTCTCCTTATTTTAGGGCAAAATTGCAAAAATTTTTCTTATTTGAGAACAAAATTGCAGTTATTTCCCTTATTTAAAGGGAAAAAACAGAAATTCCCTTTATTTTGGGGGAAATTGCAGAAATTTTCCTTATTATGGGGAATAATTGCAGAAATTTCCCTTATTTTAGGGCAAAATTGCAGAAATTTCACTTATTTTAGAGAAAAAAAGCAAAAATTTTTCTTATTTTGGGGAAAAAAGGCAGAAATTCCTATTATTTTGGGGCAAAAAGGCAGATATTCACCTTATTTTGGGGTAAAATTGCAGAAATTTTACATATTTCTGGGCAAAAAGGCAGAAATTCCCCTTATTTTGGAGCAAAAATGAAGAAATTTTCCTTTTTTATGGCAAAAAAGTATGCATTCCCGTTATTTTCGGGCAAAAAAGCAGAAATTCCCTGTATTTTGGAGCAAAATTGCAGAAATTCCACTAATTGTGGGGCAAAAAGGCAGAAATTCTCTATATGTTGGGGCAAAAGACAGAAATTCTTTTTATTTTGGGGCAAAACTCAGAAATTCCACGTATTTTGGGGCAAAATTCCAGAAATTTCCCTTATTTTGGGGCAAAATTGAAGAAATTTCACTTATTTTTGGGCAAAATTGCAGAAATTTCACTTATTTCAGGGAAAAAAGGCAGAACTTTTCCTTATTTTGGGGCAAAAAGGCAGAAATTCCTAATATTTTGTTGCAAAAATGCAGAAATTCCCTTTATTTTGAGGTAAAAAGGCTGAAATTTTCCTTATTTGGGGGCAAAAAGGCAGAAATTTCCCTTATTTTGGGGCAAAATTGCAGAAATTTCACTTATTTCAGGGTAATTAGTCAGAAATTCCTCTTATTTTGGGGCAAAAAAACCAGAAATTCCCTTTGTTTTGGGGGAAAAAGAGAGAAATTCAAATTATTTAGAGGCAAAAATACAGAAATCCCCCTTATTTTGCAGCAAAAATGATGAAATTTCCCTTTTTTATGGCCAAAATATGCATTCCCCATATTTTCAGGCAAAAAGGCAGAAATTCCCCGTATTTTGGAGCAAAATTGCAGAAATTCCTCTAACTTTGGGGCATAAGGCAGAAATTCCCTTTATTTTGGGGCAAATATCAGAAATTCCCCATATTTTGGGGCAAAATTCCAGAAATTTCCTTTATTTTGGGGCAAAATTGAGGAATTTACCTTATTTTGGTGCAAAATTGCAGAAATTTCCCTTATTTGCGGCAAAATTGCAGAAATTTCACTTATTTTCATGTAAAAAGGCTGAAATTTCCTTTATTTTGGGGCAAAAAAGGAGAAATTCTTCTTATTTTCGGGCAATATTGCAGAAATTTTCTTTATTTTGGGGCAAAAAGGCAGAAATTCCTTATATTTGGGGCAAAAAGGCAGAAATTCCCCTTATGTTTAGGTAATAAGGCTGGAATTCCCTTTATTTTAGGGCAAAAAGGCAGAAATTCCCCTTATTTTGGGGTAAAATTGCAGAAATTTCACATATTTCTGGGCAAAAAGGCAGAAATTTCCCTTATTTTGAGGCAAAATTGCAGAAATTTCACTTATTTCAGGGTAATAAGTCAGAAATTTTCCTTATTTTGGGGCAAAAGAGACAGAAATTTCCTATGTTTTGGAAGAAAAAGACAGAAATTCCACTTATTTAGAGGCAAAAAGGCAGAAATTCCCCTTATTTTGGAGCAAAAATGAAGAAATTTTCCTTTTTTATGGCAAAAAAGTATGCATTCCCCTTATTTTCGGGCAAAAAGGCAGAAATTCCCCGTATTTTGGAGCAAAATTGCAGAAATTCCACTAATTGTGGGGCAAAAAGGCAGAAATTCTCTATATGTTGGGGCAAAAACAGAAATTCTTTTTATTTTGGGGCAAATCTCAGAAATTCCACTTATTTTGGGGCAAAATTCCAGAAATTTCACTTATTTCTGGGCAAAATTGAAGAAATTTCACTTATTTCAGAGAAAAAAGGCAGAAATTTTCCTTATTTTTGGGGCAAAAAGGCAGAAATTCCTAATATTTTGTTGCAAAAATGCAGAAATAACCCTAATTTTGAGGTAAAAAGGCTGAAATTCCCCTTATTTGGGGGCAAAAAGCAGAAATTTCCCTTATTTTGGGGCAAAATTGCAGAAATTTTACTTATTTCAGGGTAATTAGTCAGAAATTCCTCTTATTTTGGGGCAAAAAAAACAGAAATTCTCTTTGTTTTGGGAGAAAAAGACAGAAATTCCAATTATTTAGAGGCAAAAAGTCAGAAATTCCCCTTATTTTGGAGCAAAAATGAAGAAATTTCGCTTTTTTATGGCAAAAAAGTATGCATTCCCCATATTTTCAGGCAAAAAGGCAGAAATTCCCCGTATTTTGGAGCAAAATTGCAGAAATTCCTCTAACTATTGGGATAAGGCAGAAATTCCCTTGATTTTGGGGAAAAAATCAGAAATTCCCCATATTTTGGGGCAAAATTCCAGAAATTTTTTTTATTTTGGGGCAAAATTGCAGGAATTTACCTTATTTTGATGCAAAATTGCAGAAATTTCCCTTATTTGCGGCAAAATTGCAGAAATTTCACTTATTTTCATGTAAAAAGCCTGAAATTTCCTTTATTTTGGAGCAAAAAAGGAGAAATTCTTCTTATTTTTGGGCTATATTGCAGAAATTTTCCTTATTTTGTGGCAAAAAGGCAGAAATTTCTTATATTTGGGGCAAAAAGGCAGAAATTCCCCTTATGTTGAGGTAATAAGGCTGGAATTTCCTTTATTTTAGGGCAAAAAGGCAGAAATTCCCCTTATTTTGGGGTAAAATTGCAATAATTTCAAATATTACAGAGCAAAATGGCAGAAATTTCCTTTATTTTGGGGCAAAAAATGAAATCTCTAATTTTTGGCTAAAATTGAAGAAATTACACTTATTTCGGGACAAAAAGGCAGAAATTCCACTTAATTTTGGGCATAAAGGCAGAAATGACCCGTATTTTGGAGCAAAATTGCAGAAATTCTCCTAATATTGGTGCAAAAATGCAGAAATTCGCTTTATTTTGGGGCAAAAAGGCAGAAATTCTTCAAATTTTGGTGCAAAAAGGCTGAAATTCCCCTTATTTTGAGGTAAAATGCTGAAATTCCCCATATTTTGGGGCAAAAAGGCAGAAATTCCTCGCATTTTGGGGCAAAAAGGCTAAAATTCCCCTTATTTGGTGGCAAAAATGCAGAAATTCCCTTATTTTGGGGCTAAAAGACAGAAATTCCCCTTATTTTGTGGCAAAAAGGCAGAAATTTCTTTTATTTTAGGACAAAATTGCAGAAATTTTCCTTATTTCAGGGCATAATTCAAAAGTTTTTTTTATTTTGGGGCAAAAAGACAGAAATTCAGTTTATTTTTGGGTAAAAAGGCAGAAATTTCACTTATTTTGAGGTAAAAAGGTAGTAATTCCTTTTTTTGGTCAAAATGAAGAAATTTCCCTTTTTTCTGTCAAAAGGTATACATTCCCCTTATTTTCAGGTAAAAAACAGAAATTCCCCGTATTTTGGGGGCAAAACTACAGAAATTCTCCTAATTGTGAGGCAAAAATGAAAAAATTCCCTATATGTAGGGGCAAAAAGACAGAAATTCTCTTTATTTTGGGGCAAAACCCTGAAATTCCACTTATTTTGTGGCAAAATTCCAGAAATTTCCCTTATTTTGGGGCAAAATTGCAGAAATTTCACTTATTTTGGGACAAAATTGCAGAAATTTCAGTTATTTCAGGGAAAAAAACCAGAAATTTTCCGTATTTTGGAGCAAAATGACAGAAATTCTTAATATTTTGTGGCAAAAATGCAGAAATTTCCCTTATTTTGAGGTAAAAAGGCTGAAATTCCCCTTATTTGGGGGCAAAAAGGCAGAAATTTCCGTTATTTTGGGGCACAAATACAGAAATTCCATTTATTTTTGGGTAAAAAAGCAGAAATTTCCCTTATTTTGGGGCAAAATTGCAGAAATTTCACTTATTTTGAGGTAATAAGGCAGAAATTCCCTTTATTTTGGGGTAAAATTGCAAAATTTCAAATATTTCAGGACAAAATGGCAGAAATTCCTTTTATTTTGGGGCAAAAAGATGAAATCCCTAATTTTTGGCTAAAATTGAAGAAATTTCACTTATTTCGGGACAAAAAGGCAGAAATTCCACTTAATTTCGGGCAGAAAGGCAGAAATGACCCGTGTTTTTGAGCAAAATTGCAGAAATTCCCCTAATATTGATGCAAAAATGCAGAAATTCCCTTTATTTTGGGGCAAAAAGGCAGAAATTCTCCATATTTTGGTGCAAAAAGGCTGAAATTCCCCTGATTTTGAGGTAAAATCCTGAAATTCCCCATATTTTGGGGCAAAAGGCAGAAATTCTCCTCATTTTGGGCCAAAAAGGCACAAATTTCCCTTATTTTCGGGCAAAATTGCAGAAATTTCATTTATTTCAGGGTAAAAAGTCAGAAATTCCCCTTATTTTGGGGCAAAAAGCAGACATTTCTTATATTATGGTACAAAATTGAAGAAATTTTCCTTATTTTGGAACAAAAAGGCAGAAATTCCCCATATTTTGGGGCAAAAGGCAGAAATTCTTATTTTAAGGTAAAATGCAGAAATTCCCCTTATTTAGAGGTAAAATGAAGAAATTCCCCAAATATTGGGGAAAAATGCAGAAATTCCCTTTATTTTGGGGCTAAAAGGCAGAAATTCCCTGTATTTTGAAGCAAAATTGTAGAAATTCTCATAATTTTCAGGCAAATAGGCAGAAATTCTCCTTATTTTGGGGCAAAAAGACAGAAAATCTCCTTTTTTGGTGGGCAAAATGTCAGAAATTCCCCTTATTTTGGGGCAAAATTGCAGAAATTTCTTTTACATTTGGGCAAAATTGCAGAAATTTCCCTTATTTTGGGGCAAAATTGCAGAAATTTCACTTATTTCAGAAAAAAGGCAGAAATTTTCTTATTTTGGGACAAAAAGGCAGAAATTTATTTATTTTGGTACAAAATTGCAGAAATTATTCTTATTTTGGGGCAAAAAGCCAGAAATTCCCCATATTTTGGGGCAAAAAAGCAGAAATTCCCCTTATTTTGAGGTAAAAAAGGTGAAATTCCCCTTAATTTCGGCAAAAAGTCAGAAATTTCCCTTATGTTGGGGCAAAAAGACAGAAATTTCGCTTATTTTTGGAAAAAAGGCAGAAACTGCACTTATTTTGAGTCAAAAAGGCGGAAAATCCCCTTATTTTGGGGCAAAAATGAAGAAATTTCCCTTTTTTATGGCAAAAAGGTATACATTCCCTTTATTTTCGGGCAAAAAGGCAGAAATTTTCCGTATTTTGGAGCAAAATTGCAGAAATTCCCCTAATTTTGGGGCAAAAAGGCAGAAATTTCCCTTATTTTGGGGTAAAACTGCAGAAATTTCACTTATTTCGCGGCAAAATGGCAGAAATTCACCTTATTCTCGTCGAAAAAGGCAATAAATCCCCGTATTTTGGAGCAAAATTGCAAAAATTCACCTAATTTTGAGGTAAAAAATACAATAATTTTCTTTATTTTGGGACAAAAAGGCAGAAATTCTCCTTATTTTAGGGCAAAATTGCAAAAATTTTTCTTATTTGAGAACAAAATTGCAGTTATTTCCCTTATTTAAAGGGAAAAAACAGAAATTCCCTTTATTTTGGGGGAAATTGCAGAAATTTTCCTTATTATGGGGAATAATTGCAGAAATTTCCCTTATTTTAGGGCAAAATTGCAGAAATTTCACTTATTTTAGAGAAAAAAAGCAAAAATTTTTCTTATTTTGGGGAAAAAAGGCAGAAATTCCTATTATTTTGGGGCAAAAAGGCAGATATTCACCTTATTTTGGGGTAAAATTGCAGAAATTTTACATATTTCTGGGCAAAAAGGCAGAAATTCCCCTTATTTTGGAGCAAAAATGAAGAAATTTTCCTTTTTTATGGCAAAAAAGTATGCATTCCCGTTATTTTCGGGCAAAAAAGCAGAAATTCCCTGTATTTTGGAGCAAAATTGCAGAAATTCCACTAATTGTGGGGCAAAAAGGCAGAAATTCTCTATATGTTGGGGCAAAAGACAGAAATTCTTTTTATTTTGGGGCAAAACTCAGAAATTCCACGTATTTTGGGGCAAAATTCCAGAAATTTCCCTTATTTTGGGGCAAAATTGAAGAAATTTCACTTATTTTTGGGCAAAATTGCAGAAATTTCACTTATTTCAGGGAAAAAAGGCAGAACTTTTCCTTATTTTGGGGCAAAAAGGCAGAAATTCCTAATATTTTGTTGCAAAAATGCAGAAATTCCCTTTATTTTGAGGTAAAAAGGCTGAAATTTTCCTTATTTGGGGGCAAAAAGGCAGAAATTTCCCTTATTTTGGGGCAAAATTGCAGAAATTTCACTTATTTCAGGGTAATTAGTCAGAAATTCCTCTTATTTTGGGGCAAAAAAACCAGAAATTCCCTTTGTTTTGGGGGAAAAAGAGAGAAATTCAAATTATTTAGAGGCAAAAATACAGAAATCCCCCTTATTTTGCAGCAAAAATGATGAAATTTCCCTTTTTTATGGCCAAAAAGTATGCATTCCCCATATTTTCAGGCAAAAAGGCAGAAATTCCCCGTATTTTGGAGCAAAATTGCAGAAATTCCTCTAACTTTGGGGCATAAGGCAGAAATTCCCTTTATTTTGGGGCAAATATCAGAAATTCCCCATATTTTGGGGCAAAATTCCAGAAATTTCCTTTATTTTGGGGCAAAATTGAGGAATTTACCTTATTTTGGTGCAAAATTGCAGAAATTTCCCTTATTTGCGGCAAAATTGCAGAAATTTCACTTATTTTCATGTAAAAAGGCTGAAATTTCCTTTATTTTGGGGCAAAAAAGGAGAAATTCTTCTTATTTTCGGGCAATATTGCAGAAATTTTCTTTATTTTGGGGCAAAAAGGCAGAAATTCCTTATATTTGGGGCAAAAAGGCAGAAATTCCCCTTATGTTTAGGTAATAAAGCTGGAATTCCCTTTATTTTAGGGCAAAAAGGCAGAAATTCCCCTTATTTTGGGGTAAAATTGCAGAAATTTCACATATTTCTGGGCAAAAAGGCAGAAATTTCCCTTATTTTGAGGCAAAATTGCAGAAATTTCACTTATTTCAGGGTAATAAGTCAGAAATTTTCCTTATTTTGGGGCAAAAGAGACAGAAATTTCCTATGTTTTGGAAGAAAAAGACAGAAATTCCACTTATTTAGAGGCAAAAAGGCAGAAATTCCCCTTATTTTGGAGCAAAAATGAAGAAATTTTCCTTTTTTATGGCAAAAAAGTATGCATTCCCCTTATTTTCGGGCAAAAAGGCAGAAATTCCCCGTATTTTGGAGCAAAATTGCAGAAATTCCACTAATTGTGGGGCAAAAAGGCAGAAATTCTCTATATGTTGGGGCAAAAACAGAAATTCTTTTTATTTTGGGGCAAATCTCAGAAATTCCACTTATTTTGGGGCAAAATTCCAGAAATTTCACTTATTTCTAGGCAAAATTGAAGAAATTTCACTTATTTCAGAGAAAAAAGGCAGAAATTTTCCTTATTTTTGGGGCAAAAAGGCAGAAATTCCTAATATTTTGTTGCAAAAATGCAGAAATAACCCTAATTTTGAGGTAAAAAGGCTGAAATTCCCCTTATTTGGGGGCAAAAAGCAGAAATTTCCCTTATTTTGGGGCAAAATTGCAGAAATTTTACTTATTTCAGGGTAATTAGTCAGAAATTCCTCTTATTTTGGGGCAAAAAAAACAGAAATTCTCTTTGTTTTGGGAGAAAAAGACAGAAATTCCAATTATTTAGAGGCAAAAAGTCAGAAATTCCCCTTATTTTGGAGCAAAAATGAAGAAATTTCGCTTTTTTATGGCAAAAAAGTATGCATTCCCCATATTTTCAGGCAAAAAGGCAGAAATTCCCCGTATTTTGGAGCAAAATTGCAGAAATTCCTCTAACTATTGGGATAAGGCAGAAATTCCCTTGATTTTGGGGAAAAAATCAGAAATTCCCCATATTTTGGGGCAAAATTCCAGAAATTTTTTTTATTTTGGGGCAAAATTGCAGGAATTTACCTTATTTTGATGCAAAATTGCAGAAATTTCCCTTATTTGCGGCAAAATTGCAGAAATTTCACTTATTTTCATGTAAAAAGCCTGAAATTTCCTTTATTTTGGAGCAAAAAAGGAGAAATTCTTCTTATTTTTGGGCTATATTGCAGAAATTTTCCTTATTTTGTGGCAAAAAGGCAGAAATTTCTTATATTTGGGGCAAAAAGGCAGAAATTCCCCTTATGTTGAGGTAATAAGGCTGGAATTTCCTTTATTTTAGGGCAAAAAGGCAGAAATTCCCCTTATTTTGGGGTAAAATTGCAATAATTTCAAATATTACAGAGCAAAATGGCAGAAATTTCCTTTATTTTGGGGCAAAAAATGAAATCTCTAATTTTTGGCTAAAATTGAAGAAATTACACTTATTTCGGGACAAAAAGGCAGAAATTCCACTTAATTTTGGGCATAAAGGCAGAAATGACCCGTATTTTGGAGCAAAATTGCAGAAATTCTCCTAATATTGGTGCAAAAATGCAGAAATTCGCTTTATTTTGGGGCAAAAAGGCAGAAATTCTTCAAATTTTGGTGCAAAAAGGCTGAAATTCCCCTTATTTTGAGGTAAAATGCTGAAATTCCCCATATTTTGGGGCAAAAAGGCAGAAATTCCTCGCATTTTGGGGCAAAAAGGCTAAAATTCCCCTTATTTGGTGGCAAAAATGCAGAAATTCCCTTATTTTGGGGCAAAAAGACAGAAATTCCCCTTATTTTGTGGCAAAAAGGCAGAAATTTCTTTTATTTTAGGACAAAATTGCAGAAATTTTCCTTATTTCAGGGCATAATTCAAAAGTTTTTTTTATTTTGGGGCAAAAAGACAGAAATTCAGTTTATTTTTGGGTAAAAAGGCAGAAATTTCACTTATTTTGAGGTAAAAAGGTAGTAATTCCTTTTTTTGGTCAAAAATGAAGAAATTTCCCTTTTTTCTGTCAAAAGGTATACATTCCCCTTATTTTCAGGTAAAAAACAGAAATTCCCCGTATTTTGGGGGCAAAACTACAGAAATTCTCCTAATTGTGAGGCAAAAATGAAAAAATTCCCTATATGTAGGGGCAAAAAGACAGAAATTCTCTTTATTTTGGGGCAAAACCCTGAAATTCCACTTATTTTGTGGCAAAATTCCAGAAATTTCCCTTATTTTGGGGCAAAATTGCAGAAATTTCACTTATTTTGGGACAAAATTGCAGAAATTTCAGTTATTTCAGGGAAAAAAACCAGAAATTTTCCGTATTTTGGAGCAAAATGACAGAAATTCTTAATATTTTGTGGCAAAAATGCAGAAATTTCCCTTATTTTGAGGTAAAAAGGCTGAAATTCCCATTATTTGGGGGCAAAAAGGCAGAAATTTCCGTTATTTTGGGGCACAAATACAGAAATTCCATTTATTTTTGGGTAAAAAAGCAGAAATTTCCCTTATTTTGGGGCAAAATTGCAGAAATTTCACTTATTTTGAGGTAATAAGGCAGAAATTCCCTTTATTTTGGGGTAAAATTGCAAAATTTCAAATATTTCAGGACAAAATGGCAGAAATTCCTTTTATTTTGGGGCAAAAAGATGAAATCCCTAATTTTTGGCTAAAATTGAAGAAATTTCACTTATTTCGGGACAAAAAGGCAGAAATTCCACTTAATTTCGGGCAGAAAGGCAGAAATGACCCGTGTTTTTGAGCAAAATTGCAGAAATTCCCCTAATATTGATGCAAAAATGCAGAAATTCCCTTTATTTTGGGGCAAAAAGGCAGAAATTCTCCATATTTTGGTGCAAAAAGGCTGAAATTCCCCTGATTTTGAGGTAAAATCCTGAAATTCCCCATATTTTGGGGCAAAAGGCAGAAATTCTCCTCATTTTGGGCCAAAAAGGCACAAATTTCCCTTATTTTCGGGCAAAATTGCAGAAATTTCATTTATTTCAGGGTAAAAAGTCAGAAATTCCCCTTATTTTGGGGCAAAAAGCAGACATTTCTTATATTATGGTACAAAATTGAAGAAATTTTCCTTATTTTGGAACAAAAAGGCAGAAATTCCCCATATTTTGGGGCAAAAGGCAGAAATTCTTATTTTAAGGTAAAATGCAGAAATTCCCCTTATTTAGAGGTAAAATGAAGAAATTCCCCAAATATTGGGGAAAAATGCAGAAATTCCCTTTATTTTGGGGCTAAAAGGCAGAAATTCCCTGTATTTTGAAGCAAAATTGTAGAAATTCTCATAATTTTCAGGCAAATAGGCAGAAATTCTCCTTATTTTGGGGCAAAAAGACAGAAAATCTCCTTTTTTGGTGGGCAAAATGTCAGAAATTCCCCTTATTTTGGGGCAAAATTGCAGAAATTTCTTTTACATTTGGGCAAAATTGCAGAAATTTCCCTTATTTTGGGGCAAAATTGCAGAAATTTCACTTATTTCAGAAAAAAGGCAGAAATTTTCTTATTTTGGGACAAAAAGGCAGAAATTTATTTATTTTGGTACAAAATTGCAGAAATTATTCTTATTTTGGGGCAAAAAGCCAGAAATTCCCCATATTTTGGGGCAAAAAAGCAGAAATTCCCCTTATTTTGAGGTAAAAAAGGTGAAATTCCCCTTAATTTCGGCAAAAAGTCAGAAATTTCCCTTATGTTGGGGCAAAAAGACAGAAATTTCGCTTATTTTTGGAAAAAAGGCAGAAACTGCACTTATTTTGAGTCAAAAAGGCGGAAAATCCCCTTATTTTGGGGCAAAAATGAAGAAATTTCCCTTTTTTATGGCAAAAAGGTATACATTCCCTTTATTTTCGGGCAAAAAGGCAGAAATTTTCCGTATTTTGGAGCAAAATTGCAGAAATTCCCCTAATTTTGGGGCAAAAAGGCAGAAATTTCCCTTATTTTGGGGTAAAACTGCAGAAATTTCACTTATTTCGCGGCAAAATGGCAGAAATTCACCTTATTCTCGTCGAAAAAGGCAATAAATCCCCGTATTTTGGAGCAAAATTGCAAAAATTCACCTAATTTTGAGGTAAAAAATACAATAATTTTCTTTATTTTGGGACAAAAAGGCAGAAATTCTCCTTATTTTAGGGCAAAATTGCAAAAATTTTTCTTATTTGAGAACAAAATTGCAGTTATTTCCCTTATTTAAAGGGAAAAAACAGAAATTCCCTTTATTTTGGGGGAAATTGCAGAAATTTTCCTTATTATGGGGAATAATTGCAGAAATTTCCCTTATTTTAGGGCAAAATTGCAGAAATTTCACTTATTTTAGAGAAAAAAAGCAAAAATTTTTCTTATTTTGGGGAAAAAAGGCAGAAATTCCTATTATTTTGGGGCAAAAAGGCAGATATTCACCTTATTTTGGGGTAAAATTGCAGAAATTTTACATATTTCTGGGCAAAAAGGCAGAAATTCCCCTTATTTTGGAGCAAAAATGAAGAAATTTTCCTTTTTTATGGCAAAAAAGTATGCATTCCCGTTATTTTCGGGCAACAAAGCAGAAATTCCCTGTATTTTGGAGCAAAATTGCAGAAATTCCACTAATTGTGGGGCAAAAAGGCAGAAATTCTCTATATGTTGGGGCAAAAGACAGAAATTCTTTTTATTTTGGGGCAAAACTCAGAAATTCCACGTATTTTGGGGCAAAATTCCAGAAATTTCCCTTATTTTGGGGCAAAATTGAAGAAATTTCACTTATTTTTGGGCAAAATTGCAGAAATTTCACTTATTTCAGGGAAAAAAGGCAGAACTTTTCCTTATTTTGGGGCAAAAAGGCAGAAATTCCTAATATTTTGTTGCAAAAATGCAGAAATTCCCTTTATTTTGAGGTAAAAAGGCTGAAATTTTCCTTATTTGGGGGCAAAAAGGCAGAAATTTCCCTTATTTTGGGGCAAAATTGCAGAAATTTCACTTATTTCAGGGTAATTAGTCAGAAATTCCTCTTATTTTGGGGCAAAAAAACCAGAAATTCCCTTTGTTTTGGGGGAAAAAGAGAGAAATTCAAATTATTTAGAGGCAAAAATACAGAAATCCCCCTTATTTTGCAGCAAAAATGATGAAATTTCCCTTTTTTATGGCCAAAAAGTATGCATTCCCCATATTTTCAGGCAAAAAGGCAGAAATTCCCCGTATTTTGGAGCAAAATTGCAGAAATTCCTCTAACTTTGGGGCATAAGGCAGAAATTCCCTTTATTTTGGGGCAAATATCAGAAATTCCCCATATTTTGGGGCAAAATTCCAGAAATTTCCTTTATTTTGGGGCAAAATTGAGGAATTTACCTTATTTTGGTGCAAAATTGCAGAAATTTCCCTTATTTGCGGCAAAATTGCAGAAATTTCACTTATTTTCATGTAAAAAGGCTGAAATTTCCTTTATTTTGGGGCAAAAAAGGAGAAATTCTTCTTATTTTCGGGCAATATTGCAGAAATTTTCTTTATTTTGGGGCAAAAAGGCAGAAATTCCTTATATTTGGGGCTAAAAGGCAGAAATTCCCCTTATGTTTAGGTAATAAGGCTGGAATTCCCTTTATTTTAGGGCAAAAAGGCAGAAATTCCCCTTATTTTGGGGTAAAATTGCAGAAATTTCACATATTTCTGGGCAAAAAGGCAGAAATTTCCCTTATTTTGAGGCAAAATTGCAGAAATTTCACTTATTTCAGGGTAATAAGTCAGAAATTTTCCTTATTTTGGGGCAAAAGAGACAGAAATTTCCTATGTTTTGGAAGAAAAAGACAGAAATTCCACTTATTTAGAGGCAAAAAGGCAGAAATTCCCCTTATTTTGGAGCAAAAATGAAGAAATTTTCCTTTTTTATGGCAAAAAAGTATGCATTCCCCTTATTTTCGGGCAAAAAGGCAGAAATTCCCCGTATTTTGGAGCAAAATTGCAGAAATTCCACTAATTGTGGGGCAAAAAGGCAGAAATTCTCTATATGTTGGGGCAAAAACAGAAATTCTTTGTATTTTGGGGCAAATCTCAGAAATTCCACTTATTTTGGGGCAAAATTCCAGAAATTTCACTTATTTCTGGGCAAAATTGAAGAAATTTCACTTATTTCAGAGAAAAAAGGCAGAAATTTTCCTTATTTTTGGGGCAAAAAGGCAGAAATTCCTAATATTTTGTTGCAAAAATGCAGAAATAACCCTAATTTTGAGGTAAAAAGGCTGAAATTCCCCTTATTTGGGGGCAAAAAGCAGAAATTTCCCTTATTTTGGTGCAAAATTGCAGAAATTTTACTTATTTCAGGGTAATTAGTCAGAAATTCCTCTTATTTTGGGGCAAAAAAAACAGAAATTCTCTTTGTTTTGGGAGAAAAAGACAGAAATTCCAATTATTTAGAGGCAAAAAGTCAGAAATTCCCCTTATTTTGGAGCAAAAATGAAGAAATTTCGCTTTTTTATGGCAAAAAAGTATGCATTCCCCATATTTTCAGGCAAAAAGGCAGAAATTCCCCGTATTTTGGAGCAAAATTGCAGAAATTCCTCTAACTATTGGGATAAGGCAGAAATTCCCTTGATTTTGGGGAAAAAATCAGAAATTCCCCATATTTTGGGGCAAAATTCCAGAAATTTTTTTTATTTTGGGGCAAAATTGCAGGAATTTACCTTATTTTGATGCAAAATTGCAGAAATTTCCCTTATTTGCGGCAAAATTGCAGAAATTTCACTTATTTTCATGTAAAAAGCCTGAAATTTCCTTTATTTTGGAGCAAAAAAGGAGAAATTCTTCTTATTTTTGGGCTATATTGCAGAAATTTTCCTTATTTTGTGGCAAAAAGGCAGAAATTTCTTATATTTGGGGCAAAAAGGCAGAAATTCCCCTTATGTTGAGGTAATAAGGCTGGAATTTCCTTTATTTTAGGGCAAAAAGGCAGAAATTCCCCTTATTTTGGGGTAAAATTGCAATAATTTCAAATATTACAGAGCAAAATGGCAGAAATTTCCTTTATTTTGGGGCAAAAAATGAAATCTCTAATTTTTGGCTAAAATTGAAGAAATTACACTTATTTCGGGACAAAAAGGCAGAAATTCCACTTAATTTTGGGCATAAAGGCAGAAATGACCCGTATTTTGGAGCAAAATTGCAGAAATTCTCCTAATATTGGTGCAAAAATGCAGAAATTCGCTTTATTTTGGGGCAAAAAGGCAGAAATTCTTCAAATTTTGGTGCAAAAAGGCTGAAATTCCCCTTATTTTGAGGTAAAATGCTGAAATTCCCCATATTTTGGGGCAAAAAGGCAGAAATTCCTCGCATTTTGGGGCAAAAAGGCTAAAATTCCCCTTATTTGGTGGCAAAAATGCAGAAATTCCCTTATTTTGGGGCAAAAAGACAGAAATTCCCCTTATTTTGTGGCAAAAAGGCAGAAATTTCTTTTATTTTAGGACAAAATTGCAGAAATTTTCCTTATTTCAGGGCATAATTCAAAAGTTTTTTTTATTTTGGGGCAAAAAGACAGAAATTCAGTTTATTTTTGGGTAAAAAGGCAGAAATTTCACTTATTTTGAGGTAAAAAGGTAGTAATTCCTTTTTTTGGTCAAAAATGAAGAAATTTCCCTTTTTTCTGTCAAAAGGTATACATTCCCCTTATTTTCAGGTAAAAAACAGAAATTCCCCGTATTTTGGGGGCAAAACTACAGAAATTCTCCTAATTGTGAGGCAAAAATGAAAAAATTCCCTATATGTAGGGGCAAAAAGACAGAAATTCTCTTTATTTTGGGGCAAAACCCTGAAATTCCACTTATTTTGTGGCAAAATTCCAGAAATTTCCCTTATTTTGGGGCAAAATTGCAGAAATTTCACTTATTTTGGGACAAAATTGCAGAAATTTCACTTATTTCAGGGAAAAAAACCAGAAATTTTCCGTATTTTGGAGCAAAATGACAGAAATTCTTAATATTTTGTGGCAAAAATGCAGAAATTTCCCTTATTTTGAGGTAAAAAGGCTGAAATTCCCCTTATTTGGGGGCAAAAAGGCAGAAATTTCCGTTATTTTGGGGCACAAATACAGAAATTCCATTTATTTTTGGGTAAAAAAGCAGAAATTTCCCTTATTTTGGGGCAAAATTGCAGAAATTTCACTTATTTTGAGGTAATAAGGCAGAAATTCCCTTTATTTTGGGGTAAAATTGCAAAATTTCAAATATTTCAGGACAAAATGGCAGAAATTCCTTTTATTTTGGGGCAAAAAGATGAAATCCCTAATTTTTGGCTAAAATTGAAGAAATTTCACTTATTTCGGGACAAAAAGGCAGAAATTCCACTTAATTTCGGGCAGAAAGGCAAAAATGACCCGTGTTTTTGAGCAAAATTGCAGAAATTCCCCTAATATTGGTGCGAAAATGCAGAAATTCCCTCTATTTTGGGGCAAAAAGGCAGAAATTCTCCATATTTTGGTGCAAAAAGGCTGAAATTCCCCTGATTTTGAGGTAAAATCCTGAAATTCCCCATATTTTGGGGCAAAAGGCAGAAATTCTCCTCATTTTGGGCCAAAAAGGCACAAATTTCCCTTATTTTCGGGCAAAATTGCAGAAATTTCATTAATTTCAGGGTAAAAAGTCAGAAATTCCCCTTATTTTGGGGCAAAAAGCAGACATTTCTTATATTATGGTACAAAATTGAAGAAATTTTTCTTATTTTGGAACAAAAAGGCAGAAATTCCCCATATTTTGGGGCAAAAGGCAGAAATTCTTATTTTAAGGTAAAATGCAGAAATTCCCCTTATTTAGAGGTAAAATGCAGAAATTCCCCAAATATTGGGGAAAAATGCAGAAATTCCCTTTATTTTGGGGCTAAAAGGCAGAAATTCCCTGTATTTTGAAGCAAAATTGTAGAAATTCTCTTAATTTTCAGGCAAATAGGCAGAAATTCTCCTTATTTTGGGGCAAAAAGACAGAAAATCTCCTTTTTTCAGAAGCACAAAGTCAGAAATTCCCCTTATTTTGGGGCAAAATTGCAGAAATTTCTTTTACATTTGGGCAAAATTGCAGAAATTTCCCTTATTTTTGGGCAAAATTGCAGAAATTTCACTTATTTCAGAAAAAAGGCAGAAATTTTCTTATTTTGGGACAAAAAGGCAGAAATTTATTTATTTTGGTACAAAATTGCAGAAATCATTCTTATTTTGGGGCAAAAAGCCAGAAATTCCCCATATTTTGGGGCAAAAAAGCAGAAATTCCCCTTATTTTGAGGTAAAAAAGGTGAAATTCCCCTTAATTTCGGCAAAAAGTCAGAAATTCCCCTTATGTTGGGGCAAAAAGACAGAAATTTCGCTTATTTTTGGGGAAAAGGCAGAAACTGCACTTATTTTGAGTCAAAAAGGCGGAAAATCCCCTTATTTTGGGGCAAAAATGAAGAAATTTCCCTTATTTATGGCAAAAAGGTATACATTCCCTTTATTTTCAGGCAAAAGGCAGAAATTCCTTGTATTTTGGAGCAAAATTGCAGAAATTCCCCTAATTTTGGGGCAAAAAGGCAGAAATTCCCCATATTTTGGGGTAAAACTGCAGAAATTTCACTTATTACGCGGCAAAATGGCAGAAATTTACCTTATTCTCGTCGAAAAAGGCAATAAATCCCCGTATTTTGGAGCAAAATTGCAAAAATTCACCTAATTTTGAGGTAAAAAATACAATAATTTTCTTTATTTTGGGACAAAAAGGCAGAAATTCTCCTTATTTTAGAGCAAAATTGCAAAAATTTCCCTTATTTGGGAACAGAATTGCAGGTATTTCCCTTATTTGAAGGGAAAAAACAGAAATTCCCCTTATTTTGGGGGAAATTGCAGAAATTTCCCTTATTATGGGTAAAAATTGCAGAAATTTCTTTTATTTTAGATCAAAATTGCAGAAATTTCACTTATTTTAGAGAAAAAAAGCAAAAATTTTTCTTATTTGGGGGAAAAAGGCAGAAATTCCTATTATTTTGGGGCAAAAAGGCAGATATTCACCTTATTTTGAGGTAAAATTGCAGAAATTTCACATATTTCTGGGCAAAAAGGCTGAAATTTCCCTTATTTTGAGGCAAAATTGCAGAAATTTCACTTATTTCAGGGTAATAAGTCAGAAATTTTCCTTATTTGAGGGCAAAAAAGACAGAAATTTCCTATGTTTTGGAAGAAAAAGACAGAAATTCCACTTATTTAGAGGCAAAAAGGCAGAAATTCCCCTTATTTTGGAGCAAAAATGAAGAAATTTTCTTTTTTTATGGCAAAAAGTTATGCATTCCCGTTATTTTCGGGCAAAAAGGCAGAAATTCCCTGTATTTTGGAGCAAAATTGCAGAAATTCCACTAATTGTGTGGCAAAAAGGCAGAAATTCTCTATATGTTGGAGCAAAAGACAGAAATTCTTTTTATTTTGGGGCAAAACTCAGAAATTCCACGTATTTTGGGGCAAAATTCCAGAAATTTCCCTTATTTTGGGGCAAAATTGCAGAAATTTCACTTATTTTTGGGCAAAATTGCAGAAATTTCACTTATTTCAGGGAAAAAAGGCAGAAATTTTCCTTATTTTGGGGCAAAAAGGCAGAAAGTCCTAATATTTTGTTGCAAAAATGCAGAAGTTCCCTTTATTTTGAGGTAAAAAGGCTGAAATTTTCCTTATTTGGAAGCAAAAAGGCAGAAATTTCCCTTATTTTGGGGCAAAATTGCAGAAATTTCACTTATTTCAGGGTAATTAGTCAGAAATTCCTCTTATTTTGGGGCAAAAAAACCAGAAATTCCCTTTGTTTTGGGGGAAAAAGACAGAAATTCAAATAATTTAGAGGCAAAAATACAGAAATCCCCAATATTTTGGAGCAAAAATGATGAAATTTCCCTTTTTTATGGCAAAAAAGTATGCATTCTCCATATTTTCAGGCAAAAAGGCAGAAATTCCCCGTATTTTGGAGCAAAATTGCAGAAATTCCTCTAACTTTGGGGCATAAGGCAGAAATTCCTATTATTTTGGGGCAAATATCAGAAATTCCCCATATTTTGGGGCAAAATTCCAGAAATTTCCTTTATTTTGGGGCAAAATTGAGGAATTTACCTTATTTTGGTGGAAAATTGCAGAAATTTTCCTTATTTGCGTCAAAATTGCAGAAATTTCACATATTTTCATGTAAAAAGGCTGAAATTTCCTTTATTTTGGGGCAAAAAAGGAGAAATTCTTCTTATTTTCGGGCAATATTGCAGAAATTTTCCTTATTTTGGGGCAAAAAGGCAGAAATTCCTTATATTTGGGGCAAAAAGGGAGAAATTCCCCTTATGTTGAGATAATAAGGCTGGAATTCCCTTTATTTTAGGGCAAAAAGGCAGAAATTCCCCTTATTTTGGGGTAAAATTGCAGAAATTTCACATATTTCTGGGCAAAAAGGCAGAAATTTCCCTTATTTTGAGGCAAAATTGCAGAAATTTCACTTATTTCAGGGTAATAAGTCAGAAATTTTCCTTATTTTGGGGCAAAAGAGACAGAAATTTCCTATGTTTTGGAAGAAAAAGACCGAAATTCCACTTATTTAGAGGCAAAAAGGCAGAAATTCCCCTTATTTTGGAGCAAAAATGAAGAAATTTTCCTTTTTTATGGCAAAAAAGTATGCATTCCCCTTATTTTCGGGCAAAAAGGCAGAAATTCCCGGTGTTTTGGAGCAAAATTGCAGAAATTCTACTAATTGTGGGGCAAAAAGGCAGAAATTCTCTATATGTTGGGGCAAAAACAGAAATTCTTTTTATTTTGGGGCAAATCTCAGAAATTCCACTTATTTTGGGGCAAAATTCCAGAAATTTCCCTTATTTTGGGGCAAAATTGCAGAAATTTCACTTATTTCTGGGCAAAATTGCAGAAATTTCACTTATTTCAGAGAAAAAAGGCAGAAATTTTCCTTATTTTGGGGCAAAAAGGCAGAAATTCCTAATATTTTGTTGCAAAAATGCAGAAATTCCCCTTATTTTGAGGTAAAAATGCTGAAATTCCCCTTATTTGGGGGCAAAAAGCAGAAATTTCCCTTATTTTGGGGCAAAATTGCAGAAATTTCACTTATTTCAGGGTAATTAGTCAGAAATTCCTCTTATTTTGGGGCAAAAAAAACAGAAATTCCCTTTGTTTTGGGAGAAAAAGACAGAAATTCCAATTATTTAGAGGCAAAAAGTCAGAAATTCCCCTTATTTTGGAGCAAAAATGAAGAAATTTCGCTTTTTATGGCAAAAAAGTATGCATTCCCCATATTTTCAGGCAAAAAGGCAGAAATTCCCCGTATTTTGGAGCAAAATTGCAGAAATTCCTCTAACTTTTGGGCATAAGGCAGAAATTCCCTTTATTTTGGGGAAAAAATCAGAAATTCCCCATATTTTGGGGCAAAATTCCAGAAATTTCCTTTATTTTGGGGCAAAATTGCAGGAATTTACCTTATTTTGATGCAAAATTGCAGAAATTTCCCTTATTTGTGGCAAAATTGCAGAAATTTCACTTATTTTCATGTAAAAAGGCTGAAATTTCCTTTATTTTGGGGCAAAAAAGGAGAAATTCTTCTTATTTTTGGGCTATATTGCAGAAATTTTCCTTATTTTGTGGCAAAAAGGCACAAATTCCCCTTATGTTGAGGTAATAAGGCTGGAATTTCCTTTATATTAGGGCAAAAAGGCAGAAATTCCCCTTATTTTGGGGTAAAATTGCAGAAATTTCAAATATTTCAGAGCAAAATGGCAGAAATTTCCCTTATTTTGGGGCAAAAAATGAAATCTCTAATTTTTGACTAAAATTGAATAAATTACACTTATTTCGGGACAAAAAGGCAGAAATTCCACTTAATTTTGGGCATAAAGGCAGAAATGACCCGTATTTTGGAGCAAAATTGAAGAAATTCTCCTAATATTGGTGCAAAAATGCAGAAATTCGCTTTATTTTGGGGCAAAAAGGCAGAAATTCTTCAAATTTTGGTGCAAAAAGGCTGAAATTCCCCTTATTTTGAAGTAAAATGCTGAAATTCCCCATATTTTGGGGCAAAAAGGCAGGAATTCCTCTCATTTTGGGGCAAAAAGGCTAAAATTCCCCTTATTTGAGGGGAAAAATGCAGAAATTTCCCTTATTTTGGGGCAAAAAGACAGAAATTCCCCTTATTTTGTGGCAAAAAGGCAGAAATTTCTTTTATTTTAGGGCAAAATTGCAGAAATTTTGCTTATTTCAGTGCATAATTCAAAAGTTTTTTTTTATTTTGGGGCAAAAAGACAGAAATTCAGTTTATTTTTGGGTAAAAAGGCAGAAATTTCACTTATTTTGAGGTAAAAAGGTAGTAATTCCTTTTTTTTGGTCAAAAATGAAGAAATTTCCTTTTTTTCTGTCAAAAGGTATACATTCCCCTTATTTTCAGGCAAAAAACAGAAATTCCCCGTATTTTGGGGGCAAAACTACAGAAATTCCCCTAATTGTGAGGCAAAAATGAAAAAATTCCCGATATGTTGGGGCAAAAAAACAGAAATTCTCTTTATTTTGGGGCAAAACCCTGAAATTCCACTTATTTTGTGGCAAAATTCCAGAAATTTCCCTTATTTTGGGGCAAAATTGCAGAAATTTCACTTATTTTTTGTCAAAATTGCAGAAATTTCACTTATTTCAGGGAAAAAAACGAGAAATTTTCCGTATTTTGGAGCAAAATGACAGAAATTCTTAATATTTTGTGGCAAAAATGCAGAAATTTCCCTTATTTTGAGGTAAAAAGGCTGAAATTCCCCTTATTTGGGGTCAAAAAGGCAGAAATTTCCGTTATTTTGGGGCACAAATACAGAAATTCCATTTATTTTTGGGTAAAAAAGCAGAAATTTCCCTTATTTTGGGGCAAAATTGCAGAAATTTCACTTATTTTGAGGTAATAAGGAAGAAATTCCCCTTATTTTGGGGTAAAATTGCAAAATTTCAAATATTTCAGGACAAAATGGCAGAAATTCCTTTTATTTTGGGGCAAAAAGATGAAATCCCTAATTTTTGGCTAAAATTGAAGAAATTTCACTTATTTCGGGACAAAAAGGCAGAAATTCCACATAATTTCGGGCAGAAAGGCAAAAATGACCCGTGTTTTTGAGCAAAATTGCAGAAATTCTCCTAATATTGGTGCGAAAATGCAGAAATTCCCTCTATTTTGGGGCAAAAAGGCAGAAATTCTCCATATTTTGGTGCAAAAAGGCTGAAATTCCCCTGATTTTGAGGTAAAATCCTGAAATTCCCAATATTTTGGGGCAAAAGGCAGAAATTCTCCTCATTTTGGGCCAAAAAGGCACAAATTTCCCTTATTTTCGGGCAAAATTGCAGAAATTTCATTAATTTCAGGGTAAAAAGTCAGAAATTCCCCTTATTTTGGGGCAAAAAGCAGACCTTTCTTATATTATGGTACAAAATTGAAGAAATTTTCCTTATTTTGGAACAAAAAGGCAGAAATTCCCCATATTTTGGGGCAAAAGGCAGAAATTCTTATTTTAAGGTAAAATGGAGAAATTCCCCTTATTTAGAGGTAAAATGCAGAAATTCCCCAAATATTGGGGAAAAATGCAGAAATTCCCTTTATTTTGGGGCTAAAAGGCAGAAATTCCCTGTATTTTGAAGCAAAATTGTAGAAATTCTCATAATTTTCAGGCAAATAGGCAGAAATTCTCCTTATTTTGGGGCAAAAAGACAAAAAATCCCCTTTTTTCAGAAGCAAAAAGTCAGAAATTCCCCTTATTTTGGGGCAAAATTGAAGAAATTTCTTTTACATTTGGGCAAAATTGCAGAAATTTCCCTTATTTTTGGGCAAAATTGCAGAAATTTCACTTATTTCAGAAAAAAGGCAGAAATTTTCTTATTTTGGGACAAAAAGGCAGAAATTTATTTATTTTGGTACAAAATTGCAGAAATTATTCTTATTTTGGGGCAAAAAGCCAGAAATAACCCATATTTTGGGGCAAAAATGCAGAAATTCCCCTTATTTTGAGGTAAAAAAGGTGAAATTCCCCTTAATTTCGGCAAAAAGTCAGAAATTCCCTTTATGTTGGGGCAAAAAGACAGAAATTTCGCTTATTTTTGGGGAAAAGGCAGAAACTGCACTTATTTTGAGTCAAAAAGGCGGAAAATCCCCTTATTTTGGGGCAAAAATGAAGAAATTTCCCTTATTTATGGCAAAAAGGTATACATTCCCTTTATTTTCGGGCAAAAGGCAGAAATTCCTTGTATTTTGGAGCAAAATTGCAGAAATTCCCCTAATTTTGGGGCAAAAAGGCAGAAATTCCCCATATTTTGGGGTAAAACTGCAGAAATTTCACTTATTTCGCGGCAAAATGGCAGAAATTTACCTTATTCTCGTCGAAAAAGGCAATAAATCCCCGTATTTTGGAGCAAAATTGCAAAAATTCACCTAATTTTGAGGTAAAAAATACAATAATTTTCTTTATTTTGGGACAAAAAGGCAGAAATTCTCCTTATTTTAGGGCAAAATTGCAAAAATTTCCCTTATTTGGGAACAGAATTGCAGGTATTTCCCTTATTTGAAGGGAAAAAACAGAAATTCCCCTTATTTTGGGGGAAATTTCAGAAATTTCCCTTATTATGGGTAAAAATTGCAGAAATTTCCCTTATTTTAGGGCAAAATTGCAGAAATTTCACTTATTTCAGAGAAAAAAAGCAAAAATTTTTCTTATTTTGGGGAAAAAAGGCAGAAATTCCTATTATTTTGGTGCAAAAAGGCAGATATTCACTTTATTTTGAGGTAAAATTGCAGAAATTTCACATATTTCTGGGCAAAAAGGCTGAAATTTCCCTTATTTTGAGGCAAAATTGCAGAAATTTCACTTATTTCAGGGTAATAAGTCAGAAAATTTCCTTATTTGAGGGCAAAAAAGACAGAAATTTCCTATGTTTTGGAAGAAAAAGACAGAAATTCCACTTATTTAGAGGCAAAAAGGCAGAAATTCCCCTTATTTTGGAGCAAAAATGAAGAAATTTTTTTTTATGGCAAAAAATATGCATTCCCGTTATTTTCGGGCAAAAAGTCAAAAATTCTCTGTATTTTGGAGCAAAATTGCAGAAATTCCACTAATTGTGGGGCAAAAAGGCAGAAATTCTCTATATGTTGGAGCAAAAGACAGAAATTCTTTTTATTTTGGGGCAAAACTCAGAAATTCCACTTATTTTGGGGCAAAATTCCAGAAATTTCCCTTATTTTGGGGCAAAATTGCAGAAATTTCACTTATTTTTGGGCAAAATTGCAGAAATTTCACTTATTTCAGGGAAAAAAGGCAGAAATTTTCCTTATTTTGGGGCAAAAAGGCAGAAAGTCCTAATATTTTGTTGCAAAAATGCAGAAATTCCCTTTATTTTGAGGTAAAAAGGCTGAAATTTTCCTTATTTGGGGGCAAAAAGGCAGAAATTTCCCTTATTTTGGGGCAAAATTGCAGAAATTTCACTTATTTCAGGGTAATTAGTCAGAAATTCCTCTTATTTTGGGGCAAAAAAAACAGAAATTCCCTTTGTTTTGGGGGAAAAAGACAGAAATTCCAATTATTTAGAGGCAAAAAGTCAGAAATTCCCCTTATTTTGGAGCAAAAATGATGAAATTTCCCTTTTTTATGGCAAAAAAGTATGCATTCCCCATATTTTCAGGCAAAAAGGCAGAAATTCCCCGTATTTTGGAGCAAAATTGCAGAAATTCCTCTAACTTTGGGGCATATGGCAGAAATTCCCTTTATTTTGGGGCAAAAATCAGAAATTCCCCATATTTTGGGGCAAAATTCCAGAAATTTCCTTTATTTTGGGGCAAAATTGCAGGAATTTACCTTATTTTGGTACAAAATTGCAGAAATTTCTCTTATTTGCGTCAAAATTGCAGAAATTTCACTTATTTTCGGGCAAAATTGTAGAAATTTCATTTATTTCACGGCAAAAAGTCAGAAATTCCCCTATTTTGGGGCAAAAAGCAGAAATTTCTTTTATTATGGTACAAAATTGAAAAAAATTTCCATATTTTGGAACAAAAAGGCAAAAATTTCCCATATTTTGGGGCAAAAGGCAGAAATTCTCCTTATTTTGAGGTAAAATGCAGAAATTCCCCTTATTTAGAGGTAAAATGCAGAAATTCCCCAAATATTGGGGAAATGCAGAAATTCCCTTTATTTTGGGGCTAAAAGCCAGAAAATCCCTGTATTTTGAAGCAAAATTGCAGAAATTCTCATAATTTTCAGGCAAAAAGGCAGAAATTCTCCTTATTTTGGGGCAAAAAGACAGAAAATCTCCTTTTTTTGGGAACAAAAAGTCAGAAATTCTTATTTTGGGGCAAAATTGCAGAAATTTCTTTTACATTTGGGCAAAATTGCAGAAATTTCCCTTATTTTGGGGCAAAATTGCAGAAATTTATTTATTTTGGTACAAAATTGCAGAAATTATTCTTATTTTGGGGCAAAAAACCAGAAATTCCCTATATTTTGGGGCAAAAATGCAGAAATTCCTCTTATTTTGATGTAAAAAAGGCTGAAATTCTTATTTTCGGGCAAAAAGTCAGAAATTCCCCTAATGTTGGGGCAAAAAGACAGAAATTTCGTTTATTTTTGGGGAAAAGGCAGAAATTGCACTTAATTTGAGTCTAAAAAGCAGAAAATCCCCTTATTTTGGGGCCAAAATGAAGAAATTTCCCTTTTTTATGGCAAAAAGGTATACATTATCTTTATTTTCAGGCAAAAAGGCAAAAATTTCCCATATTTTGGAGCAAAATTGCAGAAATTCCCCTAATTTTGGGGAAGAAAGTCAGAAATTCCCCTTATTTTGGGGAAAAACTGCAGAAATTTCACTTATTTCACGTCAAAATGGCAAAAATTCCCCTTATTCTCGGCGAAAAAGGCAGAAAATCCCCGTATTTTGGAGCAAAATTGCAGAAATTCACCTAATTTTGGGGTAAAAAATACAGTATTTTTTTCTATTTTGGGACAAAAAGGCAGAAATTCTCCTTATTTTAGAACAAAATTGCAGAAATTTCCCTTATTTGGGGGCAAAATTGCAGAAATTTTTTTTATTTGAAGGCAAAAAACCAAAATTTCCCTTATTTTGGGGGAAAATTGCAGAAATTTCCCTTATTATGGGTAAAAATTGCAGAAATTTCCCTTATTTTAGGGCAAAATTGCAGAAATTTCACTTATTTCAGAGAAAACAAGCAAATATTTTTCTTATTTTGGGGCAAAAATGCAGAAATTCTCATTATTTTGGGGCAAAAATGCAGAAATTCACCTTATTTTGGGGTAAAATTGCAGAAATTTCACATATTTCTGGGCAAAAAGGCAGAAATTTCCCTTATTTTGGGGAAAATTGCAGAAATTTCACTTATTTCATGGTAATAATTCAGAAATTTTCCTTATTTGGGGCAAAAAAGACAGAAATTCCCCTTATTTTGGGGTAAAATAGATGAAATCCCTAATTTTTGGCTAAAATTGAAGAAATTTCATTTATTTCGGGACAAAAAGGCAGAAATTCCACTTAATTTCGGGCAAAAAGGCAGAAATGACCTGTATTTTGGAGCAAAATTGCAGAAATTCCCCTAATATTGGTGCAAAAATGCAGAAATTCCCTTTCTTTTGGGGCAAAGGCAGAAATTCCCCTTATTTTGTGGCAAAAATTCACAAATTTCCCTTATTTTCGGGCAAAATTGTAGAAATTTCATTTACTTCACGACAAAAAGTCAGAAATTCCCCTATTTTAGGGCAAAAAGCAGAAATTTCTTCTATTATGGTACAAAATTGATGAAATTTTCCATATTTTGGAACAAAAAGAAAGAAATTTCCCAGATTTTGGGGCAAAAGGCAGAAATTCTCCTTATTTTGAGGTAAAATGCAGAAATTCCCCTTATTTAGAAGTAAAATGCAGAAATTCCCCAAATATTGGGGAAAAATGCAGAAATTCCCTTTATTTTGGAGCTAAAAGCCAGAAATTCCCTGTATTTTGAAGCAAAATTGCAGAAATTCTCATAATTTTCAGGCAAAAAGGCAGAAATTCTCCTTATTTTGGGGCAAAAAGACAGAAAATCTCCTTTTTTGGGGAACAAAAAGTCAGAAATTCTCCTTATTTTGGGGCAAAATTGCAGAAATTTCTTTTATATTTGGGCAAAATTGCAGAAATTTCCCTTATTTTGGGGCAAAATTGCAGAAATTTATTTATTTTGGTACAAAATTGCCGAAATTATTATTATTTTGGGGCAAAAAGGCAAAAATTCCCCATATTTTGGAGCAAAATTGCAAAAATTTCTCTAATATTGGGGCAGAAAGTCAGAAATTCTCCTTATTTTGGGGTAAAACTGCAGAAATTTCTCTTATTTCACTGCAAAATGGCAGAAATTCCCCTTATTGTCAGCGAAAAAGGCAGAAAATCCTTGTATTTTGGAGGAAAATTGCAGAAATTCACCTAATTTTGGGGTAAACAGTTTAATACAGTAATTTTCTCTATTTTGAGACCAAAAGGCAGAAATTTCCCTTATTTGGGGCAAAATTGCAGAAATTTCCCTTATTTTATGGCAAAATTGCAGAAATTTCACTTATTTCAGAGAAAAAAAGCAAATATTTTTCTTATTTTGGGGCAAAAAGGCAGAAATTCCCATTATTTTGGGGCAAAAAGGCAGAAATTCACCTTATTTTGGGGTAAAATTGCAGAAATTTCACATATTTCAGGGCAAAAATGCAGAAATTTCCCTTATTTTGGGGCAAAATTGCAGAAATTTCACTTATTTCAGGGTAATAAATCAGAAATTTTCCTTATTTGGGGCAAAAAAGACAGAAATTCTTTTTGTTTTGGGGAAAAAGGACAGAAATTCTACTTATTTAGAGGCAAAAAGGCAGAAATTCCCCTTATTTTGGAGCATAAATGAAGAAATTTCCCTTTTTTATGGTAAAAAAGTATGCATTCCCCATATTTTCGGGCAAAAAGGCAGAAATTCCCCATATTTTGGAGCAAAATTGCAAAAATTCCCCTAATTTTGGGGCATAAGGCAGATATTCCCTTTATTTTGGAGCAAAAATCAGAAATTTCCCTTATTTTGGGGCAAAATTCCTGAAAATTCCTTTATTTTTGGGCAAAATTGCAGGAATTTACCTTATTTTGGAGCAAAATTGCAGGAATTTACCTTATTTTGGAGCAAAATTGCAGAAATTTCCTTTATTTGGGGCAAAATTGCAGAAATTTCACTTATTTTCAAGTAAAAAGGATGAAATTTCCTTTATTTTGGGGCAAAAAAGGAGAAATTCCCCTTATTTTATGGCAATATTGCAGAAATTTTCCTTATTTTGGGGCAAAAAGGCAGAAATTCTTTATATTTTAGGGCAATAAGGCAGAAATTCCCCTTTTGTTGAGGTAATAAGGCTGAAAATCCCTTTATTTTTGGGCAAAAAGGCATAAATTCCCCTTATTTTGGGGTAAAATTGCAGAAATTTTAAATATTTCAGGGCAAAATCGCAGAAATTTTCCTTATTTTAAGGAAAAAAATGAAATCCCTAATTTTTGGCTAAAATTGAAGAAATTACAATTATTTCGGGACAAAAAGGCAGAAATTCCACTTAATTTCTGGCATAAAGGCAGAAATAACCCGTATTTTGGAGCAAAATTGCAGAAATTCCCCTAATATTGGTGCAAAAATGCAGAATTTCCCTTTATTTTGGGGCAAAAAGGCAGAAATTCTCCATATTTTGGTGCAAAAATGCTGAAATTCCCCTTATTTTGAGGTTAAAATGCTGAAATTCCCCATATTTGAGGCAAAAAGGCAGAAATACCTCTCATTTTGGGGCAAAAAGGCTGAAATTCCCCTTATTTGGGGGCAAAAAGGCAGAAATTTCCCTTATTTTGGGGCAAAAAGACAGAAATTCCCTTTATTTTGTGGCAAAAAAACAGAAATTTCTTTTATTTTAGGGCAAAATTGCAGAAATTTCACTTGTTTCAGGGCATAATTAAAAAAATTCATCTATTTTGAGGTAAAAAGGCAGAAATTCCTCTTATTTTGGGGCAAAAATGAAGAAATTTCCCTTTTTTGGGGCAAAGGTATACATTCCCCTTATTTTCAGGCAAAAAAGCAGAAATTCCCCGTATTTTGGAGCAAAACTGCAGAAATTCCCCTAATTGTGGGGCAAAAATTCAGAAATTCCCTATATGTTGGGGCAAAAAGAAAGAAATTCTCTTTATTTATGGGCAAAACTCAGAATTTCCACTTAATTTGGGGCAAATTTCCAGAAATTCTCCTATTTTGGGGCAAAACTCAGAAATTCCACTTATTTTGGGGCAAAATTCCAAAAATTTCTTTTATTTTGGGGCAAAATTGCAGAAATTTCACTTATTTTGGGGCAAAATTGGAGAAATTTCACTTATTTCAGGGAAAAAAAACAGAAATTTTCCGTATTTTTGATCAAAATGGCAGAAATTCTTAATATTTTGTGGCAAAAATGCAGAAATTCCCCTTATTTTGAGGTAAAAAGGCTAAAATTCCTCTTATTTGGGGGCAAAAAGTCAGAAATTTCCGTTATTTTGATGCAAAAAGACAGAAATTTCCCTTATTTTGTGGCAAAAGGACAGAAATTTCTTTTATTTTGGGGCAATATTGCAGAAATTTCACCTATTTCAGGGCATAACTCAAAAATTCCTTTTTTGGGGGGCAATAAGAATGAAATTCCGTTTATTTTTGGGTAAAAGGGCAGAAATTTCCCTTATTTTGGGGCAAAATTGCAGAAATTTCACTTATTTCAGGGTAATAAGTCAGAAATTTTCCTTATTTTGGAGCAAAAAAGACAGAAATTCCTTTTGTTTTGAAAGAAAAAGACAGAAATTCCACTTATTTAGAGGCAAAAAGGCAGAAATACCCCTTATTTTGAAGAAAAAATGAAGAAATTTCCCTTGTTTATGGCAAAAAGGTATGCATTCCCCTTATTTTAGGGCAAAAAGGTAGAAATTCCCCGTATTTTGGAGTAAAATTGCAGAAATTCCCCTAATTTTGGGGCAAAAAGCAGAAATTTCACATATTTTGGGGCAAAATTGCAGAAATTTCAATTATTTCAGAAAAAAAAGGCAGAAATTTTCCTTATTTTGGGGCAAAAGCAGAAATTCCAAACATTTTGTGGCAAAAATGCAGAAATTCCCCTTCTTTTGAGGTAAAAAGGCTGAAATTCCCCTTATTTAAGGGCAAAAAAGCAGAAATTTTTCTTATTTTAGGGCAAAATTGCAGAAATTTCACTTATTTCAGGGTAATAAGTCAGAAATTTTCCTTATTTTGAGGCAAAAAAGACAGAAATTCCCTTTGTTTTGGGGGAAAAAACAGAAATTCCAATTATTTAGAGGCAAAAAGGCAGAAATTCCCCTTATTTTGGAGCAAAAATGAAGAAATTTCACTTTTTTTATGGCAAAAAGTTAAGCATTCTTCTTATTTTCGGGCAAAAAAACAGAAATTCCCCGTATTTTGGAGCAAAATTGCAGAAATTCCCATAATTGTGGGGCAAAAAGGTAGAAATTCCCTATATGTTTGGCCAAAAAGACAGAAATTCACTTTATTTTGGGGCAAAACTCAGTAATACCACTTATTTTGGGGCAAAATTCCAGAAATTTCCCTTATTTAAGGGCAAAATTGCAAAAAATTTACTTATTTTGGGGCAAAATTGCAGAAATTTCACTTATTTCAGGAAAAAAGGCAGAAATTTTCCTTATTTTGGGGCAAAAATGCAGAAATTCCTAATATTTTGTGGCAAAAATGCAGAAATTCCTATTAATTTGAGGTAAAAAGGCTAAAATTCCCCTTATTTGGAGGCAAAAAGGCAGAAATTTTTCTTATTTTTGGGCAAAATTGAAGAAATTTCACTTATTTCTGGGTAATAAGTCAGAAATTCCCCTTATTTTGGGGCAAAATACAGAAATTCCCTTTGTTTTGGGGAAAAAGACAGAAATTCCACTTATTTAGAGGCAAAAAGGCAGAAATTCCCATTATTTTGGAGCAAAAGTGAAGAAATTTCCCTTTTTTATGGCAAAAAGTTATGCATTCCCCTTTTTTTCGGGCAAAAAGGCAGAAATTCCTCTTATTTTGGAGCAAAAATGAAGAAATTTCTTTTTTTTATGGCAAAAAGGTATGCATTCCCGTTATTTTCGGGCTAAAAAGGCCGAAATTCCCCGTATTTTGGAGCAAAATTGCAGAAGTTACCCTAATTTTGTGGCAAAGGCAGAAATTCCTATTATTTTGGGGCAAAAATCAGAAATTCCCCTTATTTTGGGGCAAAATTCCAGAAATCTCCTTTATTTTGGGACAAAATTGCATGAATTTACCTTATTTTGGGGCAAAATTGCAGAAATTTCCCTTATTTGTTCAAAATTGCAGAAATTTCACTTATTTTAAAGTAAAAAGGCTGAAATTTCCTTTACTTTGGGGCAAAAAGGGAGAAATACCCCTTATTTTGGGGCAAAATTACAGAAATTTTTTTTATTTTGGGGCAATAAGGCAGAAATTCCTTATATTTTGGGGCAAAAAAGCAGAAATTCCTTTTATTTTGAGGTAAAAAGTCAGAAATTCCCCTTATTTTGGGGCAAAAAGCAGAAATTTTATTTATTATGGTACCAAATTGAAGAAATTTTTTTTATTTTGGAACAAAAGGCAGAAATTCCCTATATTTTGAGGCAAAAGGCAGAAATTCTTTTTATTTTGAGGTAAAATGCAGAAATTCCCCTTATTTAGAGGTAAAATGCAGAAATTCCCCAAATATTGGGGAAAAATGCAGAAATTCCCTGTATTTTGAAGCAAAATTGCAGAAATTCTCATAATTTTCAGGCAGAAAGGCCGAAATTCTTCTTATTTTGGGGAAAAAGGCTAAAATCTCCTTTTTTCGGGGGTAAAAAGTCAGAAATTCCCCTTATTTTGGGGCAAAATTGCAGAAATTTCTTTTACATTTGGGCAAAATTGCAAAAATTTCCCTTATTTTGGGGCAAAATTGCAAAAATTTAACTTATTTCAGAAAAAAGGCAGAAATTTTCTTATTTTAGGGCAAAAAGGCAGAAATTTATTTATTTTGGTACAAAATTGCAGAAATTATTTTTATTTTGGGGCAATAAAACAGAAATTCCCCATAGTTTGGGCCAAAAAGGCAGAAATTCCCCTTATTTTTAGGTAAAAAGCCTGAAATTCTCTTTATTTTCCGGCAAAAAGTCAGAAATTCCCCTTATGTTGGGGCAAAAGGACAGAAATTTCGTTTATTTTTGGGGAAAAGGCAGAAATTGCACTTATTTTGAGTCAAAAAGGAGGAAAATCCCATTATTTTGGGGTAAAAATGAATAAATTTCCCTTTTTTATGGCAAAAAGGTATACATTCCCTTTATTTTTGGGCAAAAAGGCAGAAATTCCCCGTATTTTGGAGCAAAATTGCAGAAATTCCCCTAATTTTGGGGCAAAAATGCAGAAATTCCCCTTATTTAGAGGTAAAATGCAGAAATTCCCCAAATATTGGGGAAAAATGCAGAAATTCCCTGTATTTTGAAGCAAAATTGCAGAAATTCTCATAATTTTCAGGCAGAAAGGCCGAAATTCTTCTTATTTTGGGGAAAAAGGCTAAAATCTCCTTTTTTCGGGGGTAAAAAGTCAGAAATTCCCCTTATTTTGGGGCAAAATTGCAGAAATTTCTTTTACATTTGGGCAAAATTGCAAAAATTTCCCTTATTTTGGGGCAAAATTGCAAAAATTTAACTTATTTCAGAAAAAAGGCAGAAATTTTCTTATTTTAGGGCAAAAAGGCAGAAATTTATTTATTTTGGTACAAAATTGCAGAAATTATTTTTATTTTGGGGCAAAAAAACAGAAATTCCCCATAGTTTGGGCCAAAAAGGCAGAAATTCCCCTTATTTTTAGGTAAAAAGCCTGAAATTCTCTTTATTTTCCGGCAAAAAGTCAGAAATTCCCCTTATGTTGGGGCAAAAGGACAGAAATTTCGTTTATTTTTGGGGAAAAGGCAGAAATTGCACTTATTTTGAGTCAAAAAGGAGGAAAATCCCATTATTTTGGGGTAAAAATGAATAAATTTCCCTTTTTTATGGCAAAAAGGTATACATTCCCTTTATTTTTGGGCAAAAAGGCAGAAATTCCCCGTATTTTGGAGCAAAATTGCAGAAATTCCCCTAATTTTGGGGCAAAAATGGAGAAATTACCCTTATTTTGGGGTAAAACTGCAGAAATTTCACTTATTTCAGGGTAATAAGTCAGAAATTTTCCTTATTTTGGGGCAAAAAAGACAGAAATTCCTTTTGTTTTGAAAGAAAAAGACAGAAATTTTACTTATTTAGAGGCAAAAAGGCAGAAATACGCCTTATTTTGAAGAAAAAATGAAGAAATTTCCCTTGTTTATGGCAAAAAGGTATGCATTCCCCTTATTTTAGGGCAAAAAGGTAGAAATTCCCCGTATTTTGGAGTAAAATTGCAGAAACTCCCCTAATTTTGGGGCAAAAAGCAGAAATTTCACTTATTTTGGGGCAAAATTGCAGAAATTTCACTTATTTCAGGAAAAAAGGCAGAAATTTTCCTTATTTTGGGGCAAAAATGCAGAAATTCCTAATATTTTGTGGCAAAAATGCAGAAATTCCTATTAATTTGAGGTAAAAAGGCTAAAATTCCCCTTATTTGGAGGCAAAAAGGCAGAAATTTCCCTTATTTTTGGGCAAAATTGAAGAAATTTCACTTATTTCTGGGTAATAAGTCAGAAATTCCTCTTATTTTGGGGCAAAATACAGAAATTCCCTTTGTTTTGGGGAAAAAGACAGAAATTCCACTTATTTAGAGGCAAAAAGGCAGAAATTCCCATTATTTTGGAGCAAAAGTGAAGAAATTTCCATTTTTTATGGCAAAAAGTTATGCATTCCCCTTTTTTTCGGGCAAAAAGGCAGAAATTCCCCTTATTTTGGAGCAAAAATGAAGAAATTTCTTTTTTTTATGGCAAAAAGGTATGCATTCCCGTTATTTTCAGGCTAAAAAGGCCGAAATTCCCCGTATTTTGGAGCAAAATTGCAGAAGTTACCCTAATTTTGTGGCAAAGGCAGAAATTCCTATTATTTTGGGGCAAAAATCAGAAATTCCTTTTATTTTGGGGCAAAATTCCAGAAATCTCCTTTATTTTGGGACAAAATTGCAGGAATTTACCTTATTTTGGGGCAAAATTGCAGAAATTTCCCTTATTTGTTCAAAATTGCAGAAATTTCACTTATTTTAAAGTAAAAAGGCTGAAATTTCCTTTACTTTGGGGCAAAAAGGGAGAAATACCCCTTATTTTGGGGCAAAATTGCAGAAATTTTTTTTATTTTGGGGCAAAAAGGCAGAAATTCCATATATTTTGGGTCAAAAAAGCAGAAATTCCTTTTATTTTGAGGTAAAAAGTCAGAAATTCCCCTTATTTTGGGGCAAAAAGCAGAAATTTTATTTATTATGGTACAAAATTGAAGAAATTTTTTTTATTTTGGAACAAAAGGCAGAAATTCCCCATATTTTGAGGCAAAAGGCAGAAATTCTTTTTATTTTGAGGTAAAATGCAGAAATTCCCCTTATTTAGAGGTAAAATGCAAAAATTCCCCAAATATTGGGGAAAAATGCAGAAATTCCCTGTATTTTGAAGCAAAATTGCAGAAATTCTCATAATTTTCAGGCAAAAAGGCCGAAATTCTTCTTATTTTGGGGAAAAAGGCTAAAATCTCCTTTTTTCGGGGGTAAAAAGTCAGAAATTCCCCTTATTTTGGGGCAAAATTGCAGAAATTTCTTTTACATTTGGGCAAAATTGCAGAAATTTCCCTTATTTTTGGGCAAAATTGCAGAAATTTAACTTATTTCAGAAAAAAGGCAGAAATTTTCTTATTTTGGGACAAAAAGGCAGAAATTTATTTATTTTGGTACAAAATTGCAGAAATTATTCTTATTTTGGGGCAAAAAAACAGAAATTCCCCATAGTTTGGGCCAAAAAGGCAGAAATTCCCCTTATTTTTAGGTAAAAAGCCTGAAATTCTCTTTATTTTCCGGCAAAAAGTCAGAAATTCCCCTTATGTTGGTGCAAAAGGACAGAAATTTCGTTTATTTTTGGGGAAAAGGCAGAAATTGCACTTATTTTGAGTCAAAAAGGAGGAAAATTCAATTATTTTGGGGTAAAAATGAATAAATTTCCCTTTTTTATGGCAAAAAGGTATACATTCCCTTTATTTTTAGGCAAAAAGGCAGAAATTTCCCGTATTTTGGAGCAAAATTGCAGAAATTCCCCTAATTTTGGGGCAAAAATGCAGAAATTACCCTTATTTTGGGGTAAAACTGCAGAAATTTCACTTATTTCAGGGTAATAAGTCAGAAATTTTCCTTATTTTGGGGCAAAAAAGACAGAAATTCCTTTTGTTTTGAAAGAAAAAGACAGAAATTTTACTTATTTAGAGGCAAAAAGGCAGAAATACGCCTTATTTTGAAGAAAAAATGAAGAAATTTCCCTTGTTTATGGCAAAAAGGTATGCATTCCCCTTATTTTAGGGCAAAAAGGTAGAAATTCCCCGTATTTTGGAGTAAAATTGCAGAAATTCCCCTAATTTTGGGGCAAAAAGCAGAAATTTCACTTATTTTGGGGCAAAATTGCAGAAATTTCACTTATTTCAGAAAAAAAAGGAAAAAATTTTCCTTATTTTGGATCAAAAACAGAAATTCCAAACATTTTGTGGCAAAAATACAGATATTCCCCTTCTTTTGAGGTAAAAAGGCTGAAATTCCCCTTATTTAAATGCAAAAAAGCAGAAATTTTCCTTATTTTGGGGCAAAATTGCAGAAATTTCACTTATTTCAGGGTAATAAGTCGGAAATTTTCCTTATTTTGGGGCAAAAAAGACAGAAATTCCTTTTGTTTTGGGGAAAAAAACAGAAATTCCAATTATTTAGAGGCAAAAAGGCAGAAATTCCCCTTATTTTGGAGCAAAAATGAAGAAATTTCACTTTTTTATGGCAAAAAGGTAAGCATTCTTCTTATTTTCGGGCAAAAAGGCAGAAATTCCCCGTATTTTGGAGCAAAATTGCAGAAATTCCCATAGTTGTGGGGCAAAAAAGTAGAAATTCCCTATATGTTGGGCCAAAAAGACAGAAATTCTCTTTATTTTGGGGCAAAACTCAGTAATACCACTTATTTTGGGGCAAAATTCGAGAAATTTCCCTTATTTAGGGGCAAAATTGCAAAAAATTTACTTATTTTGGGGCAAAATTGCAGAAATTTCACTTATTTCAGGAAAAAAAGGCAGAAATTTTCCTTATTTTGGGGCAAAAATGCAGAAATTCCTAATATTTTGTGGCAAAAATGCAGAAATTCCTATTAATTTGAGGTAAAAAGGCTAAAATTCCCCTTATTTGGAGGCAAAAAGGCAGAAATTTTTCTTATTTTGGGGCAAAATTGAAGAAATTTCACTTATTTCTGGGTAATAAGTCAGAAATTCCCCTTATTTTGGGGCAAAATACAGAAATTCCATTTGTTTTGGGGAAAAAGACAGAAATTCCACTTATTTAGAGGCAAAAAGGCAGAAATTCCCCTTATTTTGGAGCAAAAGTGAAGAAATTTCTCTTTTTTATGGCAAAAAGTTATGCATTCCCCTTTTTTTCGGGCAAAAAGGCAGAAATTCCCCTTATTTTGGAGCAAAAATGAAGAAATTTCTTTTTTTTATGGCAAAAAGGTATGCATTCCCGTTATTTTCGGGCTAAAAAGGCCGAAATTCCCCGTATTTTGGAGCAAAATTGCAGAAGTTACCCTAATTTTGTGGCAAAGGCAGAAATTCCTATTATTTTGGGGCAAAAATCAGAAATTCCCCTTATTTTGGGGCAAAATTCCAGAAATCTCCTTTATTTTGGGACAAAATTGCATGAATTTACCTTATTTTGGGGCAAAATTGCAGAAATTTCCCTTATTTGTTCAAAATTGCAGAAATTTCACTTATTTTATAGTAAAAAGGCTGAAATTTCCTTTACTTTGGGGCAAAAAGAAAGAAATACCCCTTATTTTGGGGCATAATTGCAGAAATTTTTTTTTATTTTGGGGCAAAAAGACAGAAATTCCTTATACTTTGGGGCAAAAAGGCAGAAATTCCTTCTATTTTGAAGTAATAAGGCTGAAATTCCTCTTATTTTGGGGCAAAAAGGCAGAAATTGTCCTTATTTTGGGTAAAATTTCAGAAATTTCAAATATTTCAGGGCAAAATGGCAGAAATTCCCCTTATTTTGGCGCAAAAAGATGAAATCCCTAACTATTGGCTAAAATTGAAGAAATTTCACTTATTTCGGGACAAAAAGGCAGAAATTTTACTTAATTTCAGGCAAAAAGGCAGAAGTGACCCGTATTTTGGAGCAAAATTGCAGAAATTCCCCTAATATTGGTGCAAAAATGCAGAAATTCCCTTTATTTTGGGGCAAAAAGGCAGAAATTCTCCATATTTTGGTGCAAAAAGGCTGAAATTCCCCTTATTTTGAGGTAAAATGCTGAAATTTCCCATATTTTGGGGCAAAAGTCCGAAATTCCCCTCATTTTGGGGCAAAAAGGCACAAATTTCCCTTATTTTCGGTCAAAATTGTAGAAATTTCATTTATTTCAGGGTAAAAGTCAGAAATTCCCTTTATTTTGGGGCAAAAAGCACAAATTTCTTTTATTATGGTACAAATTTGAAGAAATTTTCCGTATTTTGGAACAAAAAAGCAGAAATTCCCCATATTTTTGGGCAAAAGGCAGAAATTCTTCTTATTTTGAGGTAAAATGAAGAAATTCCCCTTATTTAGAGGTAAAATGCAGAAATTCCCCAAATATTGGGGGAAAATGCAGAAATTCCCTTTGTTTTGGGGATAAAAGGCAGAAATTCCCCATATTTTGAAGCAAAATTGCAGAAATTCTCATAATTTTCAGGCAAAAAGGCAGAAATTCTCCTTTTTTTGCGGCAAAAAGACAGAAAATCTCCTTTTTTCAGGGGCAAAAAGTCAGAAATTCCCCTTATTTTAGGGCAAAATTGCAGAAATTTCCTTTACATTTGGGCAAAATTGCAGAAATTCCCCTAATATTGGTGCAAAAATGCAGAATTTCCCTTTATTTTGGGGCAAAAAGGCAGAAATTCTCCATATTTTGGTGCAAAAATGCTGAAATTCCCCTTATTTTGAGGTTAAAATGCTGAAATTCCCCATATTTGAGGCAAAAAGGCAGAAATACCTCTCATTTTGGGGCAAAAAGGCTGAAATTCCCCTTATTTGGGGGCAAAAAGGCAGAAATTTCCCTTATTTTGGGGCAAAAAGACAGAAATTCCCTTTATTTTGTGGCAAAAAAACAGAAATTTCTTTTATTTTAGGGCAAAATTGCAGAAATTTCACTTGTTTCAGGGCATAATTAAAAAATTTCATCTATTTTGAGGTAAAAAGGCAGAAATTCCTCTTATTTTGGGGCAAAAATGAAGAAATTTCCCTTTTTTGGGGCAAAGGTATACATTCCCCTTATTTTCAGGCAAAAAAGCAGAAATTCCCCGTATTTTGGAGCAAAACTGCAGAAATTCCCCTAATTGTGGGGCAAAAATTCAGAAATTCCCTATATGTTGGGGCAAAAAGAAAGAAATTCTCTTTATTTATGGGCAAAACTCAGAATTTCCACTTAATTTGGGGCAAATTTCCAGAAATTCTCCTATTTTGGGGCAAAACTCAGAAATTCCACTTATTTTGGGGCAAAATTCCAAAAATTTCTTTTATTTTGGGGCAAAATTGCAGAAATTTCACTTATTTTGGGGCAAAATTGGAGAAATTTCACTTATTTCAGGGAAAAAAAACAGAAATTTTCCGTATTTTTGATCAAAATGGCAGAAATTCTTAATATTTTGTGGCAAAAATGCAGAAATTCCCCTTATTTTGAGGTAAAAAGGCTAAAATTCCTCTTATTTGGGGGCAAAAAGTCAGAAATTTCCGTTATTTTGATGCAAAAAGACAGAAATTTCCCTTATTTTGTGGCAAAAGGACAGAAATTTCTTTTATTTTGGGGCAATATTGCAGAAATTTCACCTATTTCAGGGCATAACTCAAAAATTCCTTTTTTGGGGGGCAATAAGAATGAAATTCCGTTTATTTTTGGGTAAAAGGGCAGAAATTTCCCTTATTTTGGAGCAAAATTGCAGAAATTTCACTTATTTCAGGGTAATAAGTCAGAAATTTTCCTTATTTTGGAGCAAAAAAGACAGAAATTCCTTTTGTTTTGAAAGAAAAAGACAGAAATTCCACTTATTTAGAGGCAAAAAGGCAGAAATACCCCTTATTTTGAAGAAAAAATGAAGAAATTTCCCTTGTTTATGGCAAAAAGGTATGCATTCCCCTTATTTTAGGGCAAAAAGGTAGAAATTCCCCGTATTTTGGAGTAAAATTGCAGAAATTCCCCTAATTTTGGGGCAAAAAGCAGAAATTTCACATATTTTGGGGCAAAATTGCAGAAATTTCAATTATTTCAGAAAAAAAAGGCAGAAATTTTCCTTATTTTGGGGCAAAAGCAGAAATTCCAAACATTTTGTGGCAAAAATGCAGAAATTCCCCTTCTTTTGAGGTAAAAAGGCTGAAATTCCCCTTATTTAAGGGCAAAAAAGCAGAAATTTTTCTTATTTTAGGGCAAAATTGCAGAAATTTCACTTATTTCAGGGTAATAAGTCAGAAATTTTCCTTATTTTGAGGCAAAAAAGACAGAAATTCCCTTTGTTTTGGGGGAAAAAACAGAAATTCCAATTATTTAGAGGCAAAAAGGCAGAAATTCCCCTTATTTTGGAGCAAAAATGAAGAAATTTCACTTTTTTTATGGCAAAAACTTAAGCATTCTTCTTATTTTCGGGCAAAAAAACAGAAATTCCCCGTATTTTGGAGCAAAATTGCAGAAATTCCCATAATTGTGGGGCAAAAAGGTAGAAATTCCCTATATGTTGGGCCAAAAAGACAGAAATTCACTTTATTTTGGGGCAAAACTCAGTAATACCACTTATTTTGGGGCAAAATTCCAGAAATTTCCCTTATTTAAGGGCAAAATTGCAAAAAATTTACTTATTTTGGGGCAAAATTGCAGAAATTTCACTTATTTCAGGAAAAAAGGCAGAAATTTTCCTTATTTTGGGGCAAAAATGCAGAAATTCCTAATATTTTGTGGCAAAAATGCAGAAATTCCTATTAATTTGAGGTAAAAAGGCTAAAATTCCCCTTATTTGGAGGCAAAAAGGCAGAAATTTTTCTTATTTTTGGGCAAAATTGAAGAAATTTCACTTATTTCTGGGTAATAAGTCAGAAATTCCCCTTATTTTGGGGCAAAATACAGAAATTCCCTTTTTTTTGGGGAAAAAGACAGAAATTCCACTTATTTAGAGTCAAAAAGGCAGAAATTCCCATTATTTTGGAGCAAAAGTGAAGAAATTTCCCTTTTTTATGGCAAAAAGTTATGCATTCCCCTTTTTTTCGGGCAAAAAGGCAGAAATTCCCCTTATTTTGGAGCAAAAATGAAGAAATTTCTTTTTTTTATGGCAAAAAGGTATGCATTCCCGTTATTTTCGGGCTAAAAAGGCCGAAATTCCCCGTATTTTGGAGCAAAATTGCAGAAGTTACCCTAATTTTGTGGCAAAGGCAGAAATTCCTATTATTTTGGGGCAAAAATCAGAAATTCCCCTTATTTTGGGGCAAAATTCCAGAAATCTCCTTTATTTTGGGACAAAATTGCATGAATTTACCTTATTTTGGGGCAAAATTGCAGAAATTTCCCTTATTTGTTCAAAATTGCAGAAATTTCACTTATTTTAAAGTAAAAAGGCTGAAATTTCCTTTACTTTGGGGCAAAAAGGGAGAAATACCCCTTATTTTGGGGCAAAATTACAGAAATTTTTTTTATTTTGCGGCAATAAGGCAGAAATTCCTTATATTTTGGGGCAAAAAAGCAGAAATTCCTTTTATTTTGAGGTAAAAAGTCAGAAATTCCCCTTATTTTGGGGCAAAAAGCAGAAATTTTATTTATTATGGTACCAAATTGAAGAAATTTTTTTTATTTTGGAACAAAAGGCAGAAATTCCCTATATTTTGAGGCAAAAGGCAGAAATTCTTTTTATTTTGAGGTAAAATGCAGAAATTCCCCTTATTTAGAGGTAAAATGCAGAAATTCCCCAAATATTGGGGAAAAATGCAGAAATTCCCTGTATTTTGAAGCAAAATTGCAGAAATTCTCATAATTTTCAGGCAGAAAGGCCGAAATTCTTCTTATTTTGGGGAAAAAGGCTAAAATCTCCTTTTTTCGGGGGTAAAAAGTCAGAAATTCCCCTTATTTTGGGGCAAAATTGCAGAAATTTCTTTTACATTTGGGCAAAATTGCAAAAATTTCCCTTATTTTGGGGCAAAATTGCAAAAATTTAACTTATTTCAGAAAAAAGGCAGAAATTTTATTATTTTAGGGCAAAAAGGCAGAAATTTATTTATTTTGGTACAAAATTGCAGAAATTATTTTTATTTTGGGGCAAAAAAACAGAAATTCCCCATAGTTTGGGCCAAAAAGGCAGAAATTCCCCTTATTTTTAGGTAAAAAGCCTGAAATTCTCTTTATTTTCCGGCAAAAAGTCAGAAATTCCCCTTATGTTGGGGCAAAAGGACAGAAATTTCGTTTATTTTTGGGGAAAAGGCAGAAATTGCACTTATTTTGAGTCAAAAAGGAGGAAAATCCCATTATTTTGGGGTAAAAATGAATAAATTTCCCTTTTTTATGGCAAAAAGGTATACATTCCCTTTATTTTTGGGCAAAAAGGCAGAAATTCCCCGTATTTTGGAGCAAAATTGCAGAAATTCCCCTAATTTTGGGGCAAAAATGCAGAAATTACCCTTATTTTGGGGTAAAACTGCAGAAATTTCACTTATTTCAGGGTAATAAGTCAGAAATTTTCCTTATTTTGGGGCAAAAAAGACAGAAATTCCTTTTGTTTTGAAAGAAAAAGACAGAAATTTTACTTATTTAGAGGCAAAAAGGCAGAAATACGCCTTATTTTGAAGAAAAAATGAAGAAATTTCCCTTGTTTATGGCAAAAAGGTATGCATTCCCCTTATTTTAGGGCAAAAAGGTAGAAATTCCCCGTATTTTGGAGTAAAATTGCAGAAACTCCCCTAATTTTGGGGCAAAAAGCAGAAATTTCACTTATTTTGGGGCAAAATTGCAGAAATTTCACTTATTTCAGGAAAAAAGGCAGAAATTTTCCTTATTTTGGGGCAAAAATGCAGAAATTCCTAATATTTTGTGGCAAAAATGCAGAAATTCCTATTAATTTGAGGTAAAAAGGCTAAAATTCCCCTTATTTGGAGGCAAAAAGGCAGAAATTTCCCTTATTTTTGGGCAAAATTGAAGAAATTTCACTTATTTCTGGGTAATAAGTCAGAAATTCCTCTTATTTTGGGGCAAAATACAGAAATTCCCTTTGTTTTGGGGAAAAAGACAGAAATTCCACTTATTTAGAGGCAAAAAGGCAGAAATTCCCCTTATTTTGGAGCAAAAGTGAAGAAATTTCCATTTTTTATGGCAAAAAGTTATGCATTCCCCTTTTTTTCGGGCAAAAAGGCAGAAATTCCCCTTATTTTGGAGCAAAAATGAAGAAATTTCTTTTTTTTATGGCAAAAAGGTATGCATTCCCGTTATTTTCAGGCTAAAAAGGCCGAAATTCCCCGTATTTTGGAGCAAAATTGCAGAAGTTACCCTAATTTTGTGGCAAAGGCAGAAATTCCTATTATTTTGGGGCAAAAATCAGAAATTCCTTTTATTTTGGGGCAAAATTCCAGAAATCTCCTTTATTTTGGGACAAAATTGCATGAATTTACCTTATTTTGGGGCAAAATTGCAGAAATTTCCCTTATTTGTTCAAAATTGCAGAAATTTCACTTATTTTAAAGTAAAAAGGCTGAAATTTCCTTTACTTTGGTGCAAAAAGGGAGAAATACCCCTTATTTTGGGGCAAAATTGCAGAAATTTTTTTTATTTTGGGGCAAAATGGCAGAAATTCCATATATTTTGGGTCAAAAAAGCAGAAATTCCTTTTATTTTGAGGTAAAAAGTCAGAAATTCCCCTTATTTTGGGGCAAAAAGCAGAAATTTTATTTATTATGGTACAAAATTGAAGAAATTTTTTTTATTTTGGAACAAAAGGCAGAAATTCCCCATATTTTGAGGCAAAAGGCAGAAATTCTTTTTATTTTGAGGTAAAATGCAGAAATTCCCCTTATTTAGAGGTAAAATGCAAAAATTCCCCAAATATTGGGGAAAAATGCAGAAATTCCCTGTATTTTGAAGCAAAATTGCAGAAATTCTCATAATTTTCAGGCAAAAAGGCCGAAATTCTTCTTATTTTGGGAAAAAAGGCTAAAATCTCCTTTTTTCGGGGGTAAAAAGTCAGAAATTCCCCTTATTTTGGGGCAAAATTGCAGAAATTTCTTTTACATTTGGGCAAAATTGCAGAAATTTCCCTTATTTTTGGGCAAAATTGCAGAAATTTAACTTATTTCAGAAAAAAGGCAGAAATTTTCTTATTTTGGGACAAAAAGGCAGAAATTTATTTATTTTGGTACAAAATTGCAGAAATTATTTTTATTTTGGGGCAAAAAAACAGAAATTCCCCATAGTTTGGGCCAAAAAGGCAGAAATTCCCCTTATTTTTAGGTAAAAAGCCTGAAATTCTCTTTATTTTCCGGCAAAAAGTCAGAAATTCCCCTTATGTTGGGGCAAAAGGACAGAAATTTCGTTTATTTTTGGGGAAAAGGCAGAAATTGCACTTATTTTGAGTCAAAAAGGAGGAAAATCCCATTATTTTGGGGTAAAAATGAATAAATTTCCCTTTTTTATGGCAAAAAGGTATACATTCCCTTTATTTTTGGGCAAAAAGGCAGAAATTCCCCGTATTTTGGAGCAAAATTGCAGAAATTCCCCTAATTTTGGGGCAAAAATGCAGAAATTACCCTTATTTTGGGGTAAAACTGCAGAAATTTCACTTATTTCAGGGTAATAAGTCAGAAATTTTCCTTATTTTGGGGCAAAAAAGACAGAAATTCCTTTTGTTTTGAAAGAAAAAGACAGAAATTTTACTTATTTAGAGGCAAAAAGGCAGAAATACGCCTTATTTTGAAGAAAAAATGAAGAAATTTCCCTTGTTTATGGCAAAAAGGTATGCATTCCCCTTATTTTAGGGCAAAAAGGTAGAAATTCCCCGTATTTTGGAGTAAAATTGCAGAAATTCCCCTAATTTTGGGGCAAAAAGCAGAAATTTCACTTATTTTGGGGCAAAATTGCAGAAATTTCACTTATTTCAGAAAAAAAGGAAAAAATTTTCCTTATTTTGGGTCAAAAACAGAAATTCCAAACATTTTGTGGCAAAAATACAGATATTCCCCTTCTTTTGAGGTAAAAAGGCTGAAATTCCCCTTATTTAAATGCAAAAAAGCAGAAATTTTCCTTATTTTGGGGCAAAATTGCAGAAATTTCACTTATTTCAGGGTAATAAGTCAGAAATTTTCCTTATTTTGGGGCAAAAAAGACAGAAATTCCTTTTGTTTTGGGGAAAAAAACAGAAATTCCAATTATTTAGAGGCAAAAAGGCAGAAATTCCCCTTATTTTGGAGCAAAAATGAAGAAATTTCACTTTTTTATGGCAAAAAGGTAAGCATTCTTCTTATTTTCAGGCAAAAAGGCAGAAATTCCCCGTATTTTGGAGCAAAATTGCAGAAATTCCCATAGTTGTGGGGCAAAAAAGTAGAAATTCCCTATATGTTGGGCCAAAAAGACAGAAATTCTCTTTATTTTGGGGCAAAACTCAGTAATACCACTTATTTTGGGGCAAAATTCGAGAAATTTCCCTTATTTAGGGGCAAAATTGCAAAAAATTTACTTATTTTGGGGCAAAATTGCAGAAATTTCACTTATTTCAGGAAAAAAAAGGCAGAAATTTTCCTTATTTTGGGGCAAAAATGCAGAAATTCCTAATATTTTGTGGCAAAAATGCAGAAATTCCTATTAATTTGAGGTAAAAAGGCTAAAATTCCCCTTATTTGGAGGCAAAAAGGCAGAAATTTTTCTTATTTTGGGGCAAAATTGAAGAAATTTCACTTATTTCTGGGTAATAAGTCAGAAATTCCCCTTATTTTGGGGCAAAATACAGAAATTCCATTTGTTTTGGGGAAAAAGACAGAAATTCCACTTATTTAGAGGCAAAAAGGCAGAAATTCCCCTTATTTTGGAGCAAAAGTGAAGAAATTTCTCTTTTTTATGGCAAAAAGTTATGCATTCCCCTTTTTTTCGGGCAAAAAGGCAGAAATTCCCCTTATTTTGGAGCAAAAATGAAGAAATTTCTTTTTTTTATGGCAAAAAGGTATGCATTCTCGTTATTTTCGGGCTAAAAAGGCCGAAATTCCCCGTATTTTGGAGCAAAATTGCAGAAGTTACCCTAATTTTGTGGCAAAGGCAGAAATTCCTATTATTTTGGGGCAAAAATCAGAAATTCCCCTTATTTTGGGGCAAAATTCCAGAAATCTCCTTTATTTTGGGACAAAATTGCATGAATTTACCTTATTTTGGGGCAAAATTGCAGAAATTTCCCTTATTTGTTCAAAATTGCAGAAATTTCACTTATTTTATAGTAAAAAGGCTGAAATTTCCTTTACTTTGGGGCAAAAAGAAAGAAATACCCCTTATTTTGGGGCATAATTGCAGAAATTTTTTTTATTTTGGGGCAAAAAGACAGAAATTCCTTATACTTTGGGGCAAAAAGGCAGAAATTCCTTCTATTTTGAAGTAATAAGGCTGAAATTCCCCTTATTTTGGGGCAAAAAGGCAGAAATTGTCCTTATTTTGGGTAAAATTTCAGAAATTTCAAATATTTCAGGGCAAAATGGCAGAAATTCCCCTTATTTTGGCGCAAAAAGATGAAATCCCTAACTATTGGCTAAAATTGAAGAAATTTCACTTATTTCGGGACAAAAAGGCAGAAATTTTACTTAATTTCAGGCAAAAAGGCAGAAGTGACCCGTATTTTGGAGCAAAATTGCAGAAATTCCCCTAATATTGGTGCAAAAATGCAGAAATTCCCTTTATTTTGGGGCAAAAAGGCAGAAATTCTCCATATTTTGGTGCAAAAAGGCTGAAATTCCCCTTATTTTGAGGTAAAATGCTGAAATTTCCCATATTTTGGGGCAAAAGTCCGAAATTCCCCTCATTTTGGGGCAAAAAGGCACAAATTTCCCTTATTTTCGGTCAAAATTGTAGAAATTTCATTTATTTCAGGGTAAAAGTCAGAAATTCCCTTTATTTTGGGGCAAAAAGCACAAATTTCTTTTATTATGGTACAAATTTGAAGAAATTTTCCGTATTTTGGAACAAAAAAGCAGAAATTCCCCATATTTTTGGGCAAAAGGCAGAAATTCTTCTTATTTTGAGGTAAAATGAAGAAATTCCCCTTATTTAGAGGTAAAATGCAGAAATTCCCCAAATATTGGGGGAAAATGCAGAAATTCCCTTTGTTTTGGGGATAAAAGGCAGAAATTCCCCATATTTTGAAGCAAAATTGCAGAAATTCTCATAATTTTCAGGCAAAAAGGCAGAAATTCTCCTTTTTTTGCGGCAAAAAGACAGAAAATCTCCTTTTTTCAGGGGCAAAAAGTCAGAAATTCCCCTTATTTTAGGGCAAAATTGCAGAAATTTCCTTTACATTTGGGCAAAATTGCAGAAATTTCCCTTATTTTGGGGCAAAATTGCAGAAATTTCACTTATTTCAGAAAAAAGCAGAAATTTTCTTATTTTGGGGCAAAAAGGCAGAAATTTATTTATTTTGGTACATAATTGCAGAAATTATTCTTATTTTGGGGCAAAAAGGCAGAAATTCCCCGTATTTTGGAGCAAAATTGCAGAAATACCCCTAATTTTGGGGCAAAAGACAGAAATTCCCATTTTTTGGGGGGTAAAACTGCTGAAATTTCACTTCTTTCGCGGCAAAATGGCAGAAATTCCCCTTATTCTCGGCGAAAAAGGCAGAAAATAGTCGTATTTTGGAGCAAAATTGCAGAAATTCACCTAATTTTCGGGTAAATAATACAGTAATTTTCTTTATTTTGGGACAAAAATGCAGAAATTCTCCTTATTTTAGGGCAAAATTGCAGAAATTTCCCTTATTTGGGGGCAAAATTGCAGAAATTTCCCTTACTTGAAAGAAAAATACAGAAATTCCCCTTATTTTGGGGGAAAATTGCAGAGATTTCCCTTATTATGGGGAAAAATTGCAGAAATTTTTCTTATTTTAGGGCAAAATTGAAGAAATTTCAATTATTTCAGATAAAGAAAGCAAAAATTTTTCTTATTTTGGGGCAAAAAGGCAGAAATTCCAATTATTTTGAGGCAAAAAGGCAGAAATTCACCTTAGTTTAGGGTAAAATTGCAGAAATTTCACATATTTCAGGGCCAAAAGGCAGAAATTTCCCTTATTTTGGGGCAAAATTGCAGGAATTTACCTTATTTTGGGGCAAAATTGCAGAAATTTACCTTATTTTGGGGCATAATTGCAGAAATTTCACTTATTTTAAAGAAAAAAGGCTGAAATTTTTTTTACTTTGGGGCAAAAAGGGAGAAATACCCCTTATTTTGTGGCAAAATTGCAGATTATTTTTTTATTTTGGGGCAAAAAGGCAGAAATTCCTTATATTTTGGGGCAAAAATGCAGAAATTCCCGTTATTTTGAGGTAATAAGGCTGAAATTCCCCTTATTTTGGGGCAAAAAGGCAGAAATTCCCCTTATTTTGGGGTAAAATTGCAGAAATTTCAAATATTTCAGGGCAAAATGGCAGAAATTCCCCTTATTTTGGGGCAAAAGATAAAATCCGTAATTATTGGCTAAAATTGTAGAAATTTCACTTATTTTGGGACAAAAAGGCAGAAATTCCACTTAATTTCGTGCAAAAAGGCAGAAATGACCCGTATTTTGGAGCAAAATTGCAGAAATTTCCCTAATATTGGTGCAAAAATGCAGAAATTTCTTTTATTTTGGGGCAAAAATGCAGAAATTCTCCATATTTTGGTGCAAAAAGGCTGAAATTCCTATTATTTTGAGGTAAAATGCTGAAATTCTTCATATTTTGCGGCAAAAGGCAGAAATTCCCCTCATTTTGGGGCAAAAAGGTACAAATTTCCCTTATTTTCGGGCAAAATTGCAGAAATTTACCTTATTTTGGGGCATAATTGCAGAAATTTCACTCATTTTAAAGTAAAAAGGCTGAAATTTCCTTTACTTTTGGGCAAAAATTGAAAAAAAACCCTTTATTTTGGGGCAAAATTGCAGAAATTTTTTTTATTTTGGGGCAAAAAGGCAGAAATTCCTTATATTTTGAGGCAAAAATGCAGAAATTCCCCTTAATTTGAGGTAATAAGGCTGAAATTCCCTTTATTTTGGGGCAAAAAGGCAGAACTTCCCCTTATTTTGGGGTAAAAATACAGAAATTTCAAATATTTGAGGGCAAAATGGCAGAAATTCCCCTTATTTTGGGGCAAAAAATTAAATCCCTAATTATTGGCTAAAATTGAAGAAATTTCACTTATTTCGGGACAAAAAGGCAGAAATTCCACTTAATTTCGGGCAAAAAGGCAGAAATGACCCGTATTTTGGAGCAAAATTGCAGAAATTCTCCTAATATAGGTGCAAAAATGCAGAAATTCCTTTTATTTTGGGGCAAAAATGCAGAAATTCTCCATATTTTGGTGCAAAAAGCTGAAATTCCCTTTTTTTGATAAAATGCTGAAATTCCCCATATTTTGGAGCAAAGGCAGAAATTCCCCTCATTTTGGGGCAAAAAGGCACAAATTTCCCTTGTTTTCGGGCAAAATTGCAGAAATTTTATTTATTTCAGGGGAAAAAGTCAGAAATTCTCCTTATTTTGGGGCAAAAAGCAAAAATTCTTCTTATTTTGATGTAAAATGCAGAAATTCCCATTATTTAGAGGTAAAATGCAGAAATTCCCCAAATATTGGGGAAAAATGCAGAAATTCCCTTTATTTTGGGGCTAAAAGGCAGAAATTCCCTGTATTTTGAAGAAAAATTGCAGAAATTCTCATAATTTCAGGCAAAAAGGCAGAAATTCTCCTTATTTTGGGTCAAAAAGACAGAAAATTTCTTTTTTTCGGGAGCAAAAAATCATAAATTCCCCTTATTTTGGGGCAAAATTGCAGAAATTTCCTTTACATTTGGGCAAAATTGCAGAAATTTCCCTTATTTTGGGGCAAAATTTCAGAAATTTCACTTATTTCAGAAAAAAAGCAGAAATTTTCTTATTTTGGGGCAAAAAGGCAGAAATTTCTTTTATTTTGGTACAAAATTGCAGAAATTATTCTAATTTTAGGGCAAAAAAACAGAAATTCCCCATATTTTGGGGCAAAAAGCAGAAATTCCCCTTATTTTGAGGTAAAAAGGTTGAAATTCCCCTTATTTTCGGGCAAAAAGTCCGAAATTTCCATTATGTTGGGGCAAAAAGACAGAAATTTCATTTATTTTTAGGGAAAAGGCAGAAATTGCACTTATTTTGAGTCAAAAAGGCGGAAAACCCCCTTATTTTGGGGCAAAAATGAAAAACTTTCCCTTTTTTATGGCAAAAAGGTATACATTCCCTTTATTTTCAGGCAAAAAGGCAGAAATTCCCCATATTTTGGAGCAAAATTGCAGAAATTAACCTAATTTTGGGGCAAAAAGGCAGAAATTCCTTTAATTTTGGGGTAAAACTGCAGAAATTTCACTTATTTTGCAGTACAATGGCAGAAATTCCCCTTATTCTCGGCGAAAAAGGCAGAAAATCCTCGTATTTTGGAGCATAATTGCAGAAATTCACCTAATTTTGGGGTAAAAATTATAGTAATTTTCTTTATTTTGGGACAAAAAGGCAGAAATTGTCCTTATTTTAGGACAAAATTGCAGAAATTTTCCTTATTTGGGGCCAAAATTGCAGACATTTCCCTTATTTGAAGGCAAAAAACAGAAATTCCCCTTATTTTGGAGGAAAATTGCGGAATTTTCCCATATTATGGGGAAAAATTGCAGAAATTTCCCTTATTTTAGGGCAAAATTGCAGAAATCTCTCTTATTTCAGAGAAAAAAAGCAAAAATTTTTCTTATTTTGGGGCAAAAAGGCAGAAATTCCCATTATTTGTGGCAAAAGGCAGAAATTGACCTTATTTTGAGGTAAAATTGCAGAAATTTCACATATTTTAGGGCAAAAACGCAGAAATTTCCCTTATTTTGGCGCAAAATTGCAGAAATTTCACTTATTTCAGGGTAATATGTCAGAAATTTTCCTTATTTTGGGGCAAAAAGACAGAAATTTCCTTTGTTTTGGGGAAAAAAGACAGAAATTCCACTTATTTAGAGGCAAAACGGCAGAAATTCCCCTTATTTTGGAGCAAAAATGAAGAAATTTCCATTTTTTATGGCAAAAAGGTATGCATTTCCCTTATTTTCGGAAAAAAAGGCAGTAATTCCCCATATTTTGGAGCAAAATTGCAGAAATTCCCCTAATTGTGGGGCAAAAAGGCAGAAATTCTCTATATGTTGGGGCAAAGAACAGAATTTTTTTTTATTTTGGGGCAAAACTCAGAAATTCCACTTATTTTGGGGTAAAATTCCGGAAATTTCCTTTATTTGGGGCAAAATTGCAGAAATTTCACTTATTTTGGGGCAAAATTGCAGAAATTTCACTTATTTCAGGGAAAAAAGGCAGAAATTTTTTTTATTTTGCTGCAAAAAGGCAGAAATTCCTAATGTTTTGTGGCAAAAATGCAGAAATGCCCCTTGTTTTGAGGTAAAAAGGCTGTAATTCCCCTTATTTGGGGGCAAAAAGGCAGAAATTTCCCTTATTTTGGGGAAAAATTGCAGAAATTTCACTAATTTCAGGGTAATAAGTCAGAAATTCCCTTATTTTGGGGCAAAAATAACAGAAATTCCCTTTGTTTTGGGGAAAAAAACAGAAATTCCACTTATTAAGAGGCAAAAAGGCAGAAATTCCCCTTATTTTGGAGCAAAAATGAAGAAATTTCCCTTTTTTATGGCAAAAAGGTATGCATTCCCCTTATTTTCGAGCAAAAAGGCAGAAATTCCCCGTATTTTGGAGCAAAATTGCAGAAATTCCCCTAATTTAAGGGCAAAAGGCAGAAATTCTCATTATTTTGGGGCAAAAATCAGAAATTCCTCTTATTTTTGGGCAAAATTCCAAAAATTTACATTATTTTGGGGCACAATTGCAGGAATTTACCTTATTTTGGGGCAAAATTGCAGAAATTTACCATATTTTGGCTCATAATTGCAGAAATTTCACTTATTTTAAAGTAAAAAGGCTGAAATTTCCTTTAGTTTGGGGCAAAAAGGGAGAAATACCCCTTATTTTGGGGCAAAATTGCAGAATTTTTTTTTATTTTGGGGCAAAAATGCAGAAATTCCTTATATTTTGGGGCAAAAATGCAGAAATTCCCCTTATTTTGAGGTAATAAGGCTGAAATTCCCCTTATTTTGGGGCAAAAAGGCAGAAATTCCCCTTATTTTGGGGTAAAATTGCAGATTTTTCAAATATTTCAGGGCAAAATGGCAGAAATTCCCCTTATTTTAGGGCAAAAAGATGAAATCCCTAATTATTGTCTAAAATTGAAGAAATTTCACTTATTTCGGGACAAAAAGGAAGAAATTCCACTTAATTTCGGGAAAAAAGGCAGAAATGACTTGTATTTTGGAGCAAAATTGCAGAAATTCTTCAAATATTGGTGCAAAAATGCAGAAATTCCTTTTATTTTTGGGCAAAAAGGCAGAAATTCTCCATATTTTGGTGCCAAAAGGCTGAAATTCCCTTTATTTTGAGGTAAGATGCTGAAATTCTTCACATTTTGGGGCAAAAGGCAGAAATTCCTCTCATTTTGGGGCAAAAAGGCACAAATTTCCTTTATTTTCGGGCAAAATTGCAGAAATTTACCTTATTTTGGGGCATAATTGCAGAAATTTCATTTATTTTAAAGTAAAAAGGCTGAAATTTTCTTTACTTTGGGGCATAAAGGGAGAAATACCCCATATTTTGGGGCAAAATTGCAAAAATTTTTCTATTTGGGGGCAAAAAGGCAGAAATTCCTGATATTTTGGGGCAAAAATGCAGAAATTCCCCTTTTTTTGTGGTAATAAGGCTGAAATTCCCCTTATTTTGCGGCAAAAAGGCAGAAATTCCCCTTATTTTGGGGTAAAATTGCAGAAATTTCAAATATTTCAGGGCAAAATGGCAGAAATTCCTTTTATTTTGGGGCAAAAAGATGAAATCTCAAATTATTGGCTAAAATTGAAGAAATTTCACTTATTTCGGGACAAAAAGGCAGAAATTCCACTTAATTTTGGGCAAAAAGGCAGAAATGACGCGTATTTTGGAGCAAAATTGCAGAAATTCCCCTAATATTGGTGCAAAAATGCAGAAATTCCCTTTATTTTAGGGCAAAAAGGCAGAAATTCTCCATATTTTTGTGCAAAAAGGCTGAAATTCCCCTTATTTTGAGGTATAATGCTGAAATTCTCCATATTTTGGGGCAAAAAGCAAAAATTTCCCTCATTTTGAAGCAAAAAGGCACAAATTTCCCTTATTTTCGGGCAAAATTGCAGAAATTTCATTTATTTCATGGTAAAAAGTCAGAAATTCCCCTTATATTGGGGCAAAAAGCAGAAATTTCTTTTATTATGGTACAAAATTGAAGAAATTTTCCTTATTTTGGAACAAAAAGGCAGAAATTCCCCATATTTTGGGGGAAAAGGCAGAAATTTTTCTTATTTTGAGGTAAAATGAAGAAATTCCCCTTATTTAAAAAAAATGCAGAAATTCCCCAAATATTAGGGGAAAATGCAGAAATTCCCTTTATTTTGGGGCGAAAAGGCAGAAATTTCCCATATTTTGAAGCAAAATTGCAGAAATTCTCATAATTTTCAGGCAAAAAGACAGAAATTCTCCTTATTTTGGGTCAAAAATACAGAAAATCTTTTTTGGGGGCAAATAGTCAGAAATTCTTCTTATTTTGGGGCAAAATTGCAGAAATTTCTTTATATTTGGGCAAAATTGCAGAAATTTCACTTATTTCAGAAAAAAGGCAGAAATTTTCTTATTTTGGGGCAAAAAGGCATAAATTTATTTTATTTTGGTACAAAAATGCAGAAATTTTTCTTATTTTGGGGCAAAAAGGAAGAAATTCCCCATATTTTGGGGCAAAAAGGCAGAAATTACTCTTATTTTGAAGAAAAAAGGCTGAAATTCCCCTTATTTTCGGGCAAAAAGTCAGAAATTTCCTTCATGTTAGGGAAAAAAACAGAAATTTTGTTTATTTTTGAAGAAAAGGCAGAAATTGCACTTATTTTGAGTCAAAAAGGCAGAAAATCCCCTTATTTTGGGGCAAAAATGAAGAAATTTCCCTTTTTTATGGCAAAAAGGTATACATTCCCTTTATTTTCGGGCAAAAAGGCAAAAATTCCCTGTATTTTGGAGGAAAATTGCAGAAATTCCCCTAATTTTGGGGCAAAAAGGCAGAAATTCCCCTTATTTTGGGGTAAAACTGCAGAAATTTCACTTATTTTGCGGCAAAATGGCAGAAATTCTCTTTATTCTCGGAGAAAAAGGCAGAAAATCCCTGTATTTTGGAGCAAAATTGCAGAAATTCACCTAATTTTGGGGTAAAAAATACAATAATTTTCTTTATTTTGGGACAAAAATGCAGAAATTCTTCTTATTTTGGGGCAAAAGGCAGAAATTCCCCTTATTTTAGGGCAAAATTGCAGAAATTTCCCTTACTTGAAGGCAAAAAACAGAAATTCCCCTTATTTTGGGGCAAAATTGCAGAAATTTTTCTTATTATGGAAAAAAGTGCAGAAATTTCCCTTATTTTAGGTCAAAATTGCAGAAATTTCACTTATTTCAGAGAAAAAAAGCAAAAATTTTTCTTATTTTGGGACAAAAAGGCAGAAATTCCTATTATTTTGGGGCAAAAAGCCAGAAATTCACCTTATTTTTGGGTAAAATTGCAGAAATTTCACATATTTCAGGGTAAAAAGGCAGAAATTTCCCTTATTTTAGGGCAAAATTGCAGAAATTTCACTTATTTCAGGGTAATAAGTCAGAAATTTCCCTTATTTTGGGGAAAAAAAGACAAAAATTTTCTTTGCTTTGGAAGAAAAAGACAGAAATTCCACTTATTTAGAGGCAAAAAGGCAAAAATTTCCCTTATTTTGGAGCAAAAATGAAGAATTTTCCCTTCTTGATGGCAAAAAGTTATGCATTCCCCTTATTTTCGGGCAAAAAGGCAGAAATTCCCCATATTTTGGAGCAAAATTTCAGAAATTCCCCGAATTGTGGGGCAACAAGGCAGAAATTCTCTATATGTTGGGGCAAAAAGACAGAAATTCTCCTTATTTTGGGGTAAAACTCAGAACTTCCACTTATTTTGGGGCAAAAATCCAGAAATTTCCCTTATTTTGGGGCAAAATTGCAGAAATTTCACTTATTTTGTGGTAAAATTGCAGAAATTTCACTTTTTTCATGGAAAAAAAGCAGAAATTTTCCTTATTTTGGGGCAAAAAGGCAGAAATTCTTAATTTTTTGTGATAAAAATGCAGAAATTCCCCTTTATTTTGAGGTAAAAAGGCTGAAATTCCCTATATTTGGGGGCAAAAATCAGAAATTTCCCTTATTTTGGGGCAAAATTGCAGAAATTTCACTTATTTCAGGGTAATAATTCAGAAATTCCTCTTATTTTGGGGCAATAAAGACAGAAATTCCCTTTGGTTTGGGGAAAAAAGACAGAAATTCCACTTTTTTAGAGGCAAAAAGGCAGAAATTCCCCTTATTTTGGAGCAAAAATGAAGAAATTTCTCTTTTTTATGGCAAAAAGTTATGCATTCCCTTTATTTTCGGGCAAAAAGTCTGAAATTCCCCGTATTTTGGAGCAAAATTGCAGAAATTCCCCTAATTTTGGGGCAAAAGGCAGAAATTCCCTTTATTTTGGGGCAAAAATCAGAAATTCCCCTTACTTTGGGGCAAAATTCCAGAAATTTTCTTTATTTTGGGGTAAAATTGCAGGAATTTACCTCATTTTGGGTTAAAATTTCAGAAATTTCCCTTATCTGGGGTAAAATTGCAGAAATTTCACTTATTTTCAGGTAAAAAGGCTGAAATTTCCTTTATTTTGGGACAAAAAGGGAGAAATTCCCCTTATTTTGGGGCAAAATTGCAGAAATTTTCCTTATTTTGGGGCTATAAGGAGGAAATTCCTATTATTTTGTGGCAAAAATGCAGAAATTTCCCTTATTTTGAGGTAAAAAGGCTGAAATTCCCCTTATTTTGGGGCAAAAGGTAGAAATTCCCCTTATTTTGGGGTAAAATTGCAGAAATTTCAAATATTTCAGGGCAAAATGGTGAAATTCTCCCTTATTTTGGGGCAATAAGATAAAATTTCTAATTTTTGTCTAAAATTTAAGAAATTTCACTTATTTTGGAACAAAAAGGCAGAAATTCCTCTTAATTTCGGGCAAAAAGACAGAAATGACCCGTATTTTGGAGCAAAATGGCAGAAATTCCCATAATATTGGTGCAAAAATGCAGAAATTCCTTTTATTTTAAGGCAAAAATACAGAAATTTCCCGTATTTTGAAGCAAAATTTCAGAAATTCTCATAATTTTCAGGCAAAAAGACAGAAATTCTTCTTATTTTGGAGCAAAAAGGCAGAAAATCTCCTGTTTTCGGGGACAAAAAGTCAGAAATTCTTATTTTGGGGCAAAATTGCAGAAATTTCCTTTACATTTGGGCAAAATTTCAGAAATTTCCTTTATTTTGGGGCAAAATTTCAGAAATTTCACTAATTTCAGAAAAAAGGCAGAAATTTTCTTATTTTGGGGCAAAAAGGCAGAAATTTCTTTTATTTTGGTACAAAAATGCAGAAATTTTTCTTATCTTGGGGCAAAAAGGCAGAAATTCCCCATATTTTGAGGCAAAAAGCCAGAAATTCCCCTTATTTTGAAGTAAAAAGGCTGAAATTCCCCTCATTTTCTGGCAAAAAGTCAGAAATTTCCTTCATGTTAGGGCAAAAAACAGAAATTTTGTTTAATTTTGGGTAAAAGGCAGAAATTGCACTTATTTTGAGTCAAAAAGGCAGAAAATCCCCTTATTTTGGGGCAAAAATGAAGAAATTTCCCTTTTTTATGGCAAAAAGGTATACATTCCCTTTATATTCAGGCAAAAAGCAGAAATTCCTTTTATTTTGGGGCAAATGGACAGAAATTTCATTTATTTTTGGGGAAAAGGCAGAAATTGCACTTATTTTGAGTCAAAAAGGTGGAAAATCCCCTTATTTTGGGGCAAAAATGAAGAAATTTCCCTATATTATGGCAAAAAGGTATATATTTTTTTATTTTCGGGCAAAAAGGCAGAAATTCCCCGTATTTTAGAGCAAAATTGCAGAAATTCCCCTAATTTTGGGGCAAAAATGCAGAAATTCCCCTTATTTTGGGGTAAAACTGCAGAAATTTCACTTATTTCGCTGCAAAATGGCAAAAATTCCCCTTATTCTTGGCGAAAAAGGCAGAAAATCCCCGTATTTTAGAGCAAAATTGCAGAAATTCACCTAATTTTGGGGTAAAAAATACAGTAATTTTTTTTTTATTTTGGAACATAAAGGCAGAAATTCTCCTTATTTTGTGGCAAAAGGCAGAAATTCCCCTTATTTTAGGACAAAATTGCAGATATTTCCCTTATTTGAAGGCAAAAAACAGAAATTCCCCTTATTTTGGGGCGTAATTGCGCAAATTTCCCTTATTATGGGGAAAATTTGCAGAAATTTCCCTTATTTTAGGGCAAAATTGCAGAAATTTCACTTATTTCAGAGAAAAAATACAAAAATTTTTCTTATTTTGGGGCAAAAAGCAGAAATTCCCATTATTTTGGGGCAAAAAGGCAGAAATTCACCTTATTTTGGGGTAAAATTTCAGAAATTTCACATATTTCAGGGCAAAAAGACAGAAATTTCCCTTATTTTTGGGCAAAATTGCAGAAATTTCACTTATTTCAGGATAATAAGTCAGAAATTTTCCTTATTTTGGGGCAAAATAGACAGAAATTCCCTTTTTTTGGAAGAAAAAGACAGAAATTCCAGTTATTTAGGAGAAAAAAGGCAGAAATACCTCTAATTTGGAGCAAAAATGAAGAAATTTCCCTTTTTTATGGCAAAAAGGTATGCATTCTCCTTATTTTCGGGCAAAAAGGCAGAAATTCCTTGTATTTTGGAGCAAAATTGCAGAAATTTCCCTAATTGTGGGACAAAAAGGCAGAAATTCTCCTTATTTTGGCGCAAAACTCAGAAATTCCACTTATTTTTGGGCAAAATTCCAGAAATTTTCCTTATTTTGGGGCAAAATTGCAGAAATTTCACTTATTTTGGGGCAAAATTGCAGAAATTTCACGTATTTCAGGGAAAAAAGGCAGAAATTTTCCTTATTTTGGGGCAAAAAGGCAGAAATTCCTAATATTTTGTGGCAATAATGCAGAAATCCCCCTTATTTTGAGGTAAAATGGCTGAAATTCCCCTTATTTAGGGGGCACAAAGGCAGAAATTTCCCTTATTTTGGACAAAATTGCAGAAATTTCACGTATTTCAGGGTAAATAAGTCAGAAATTCCCCTTATTTTGGGGCAAAAAAGACAGAAATTCCCTTTGTTTTGGGGGAAAAAAGACAGAAATTCCACTTATTTAGAGGCAAAAAGGCAGAAATTCCCCTTATTTTGGAGCAAAAATGAAGAAATTTCCCTTTTTTATGGCAAAAAGGTATGCATTCCCCTTATTTTCGGGCAAAAAGGCAGAAATTCCCTGTATTTTGGAGCAAAATTGCAGAAATTCCCTAATTTTGGGGCAAAAGGCAGAAATTTCTTTTATTTTGGGGCAAAATTGCAGGAATTTATCTTATTTTGGGGCAAAATTGCAGAAATTTCCCTTATTAGGGACAAAATTGCAGAAATTTCACTTATTTTCAGGTAAAAAGGCTGAAATTTCTTTTATTTTGGGACAAAAAGGGAGAAGTTCCCCTTATTTTGGGGCAAAATTGCAGAAATTTTCCTTATTTTGGGGCAATAAGGCAGAAATTCCTATTATTTTGTGGCAAAAATGCAGAAATTTTCCTTATTTTGAGGTAATAAGGCTTAAATTCCTTTTATTTTGGGGCAATAAGGCAGAAATTCCCCTTATTTTGGGGTAAAATTGCAGAAATTTCAAATATTTCAGGGCAAAATAACAGAAATTCCCCTTATATTGAGGCAAAAAGATGAAATCTCTAATTTTTTGCTAAAATTGATGAAATTTCATATTTCGGGACAAAAAGGCAGAAATTCCACTTAATTTCGGGAAAAAGGCAGAAATGACCCGTATTTTGGAGCAAAATTGCAGAAATTCCCCTAATATTGGTGCAAAAATGCAGAAATTCCCTTTATTTTGGGGCAAAAAGGCTGAAATTCTCCTTATTTTGAGGTAAAATGCTGAAATTCCCCATATTTTGGGGCAAAGGCAGAAATTCCCCTTATTTTTGGCAAAAAAGCACTAATTTCCCTTATTTTCGGGCAAAATTGTAGAAATTTCATTTATTTCAGGGCAAAAAGTCAGAAATTCCCCTTATTTTGGGGCAAAAAGCAGAAATTTCTTTTATTATGTTACAAAATTGAAGAAATTTTCCTTATTTTGGAACAAAAAGGCAGAAATTCCCCATATTTTGGGTCAAAAGGCAGAAATTCTTTTTATTTTGGGGTAAAATGCAGAAATTCCCCTTATTAAAGGTAAAATGCAGAAATTCCCCAAATATTGGGGGAAAATGCAGAAATTCCCTTTATTTTGGGGCTAAAAGGCAGAAATTCTCCGTATTTTTAAGCAAAATTGCAGAAATTCTCATAATTTTCGGGCAAAAAGGCAGAAATTCTCCTTATTTTGGGGCAAAAAGACAGAAAATCTCCTTTTTTCGGGAGCAAAATATCAGAAATTCCCCTTATTTTGGGACAAAATTGCAGAAATTTTTTTTACAAATTTGGCAAAATTGCAGAAATTTCCCTTATTTTGGGGCAAAATTGCAGAAATTTCACTTATTTCAGAAAAAAAGCAGAAATTTTTTTATTTTGGGGCAAAAAGGCAAAAATTTCTTTTATTTTGGTACAAAATTGCAGAGATTTTTCTTATTTTGGGGCAAAAAGGCAGAAATTCCCATATTTTGGGGCAAAAAGCCAGAAATTCCCCTTATTTTCAGGTAAAAAGGCTGAAATTCCTATTATTTTCGGGCAAAAAGTCAGAAATTCCCCTTATTTTGGGGCAAGAAGACAGAAATTTCATTTATTTTTGGAAAAAAGGCAGAAACTGCACGTATTTTGAATCTAAAAGGCAGAAAATCTCCTTATTTTGGGGCAAAACTTAAGAAATTTCCCTTTTTTATGACAAAAAGGTATACATTCCCTATATTTTTGGGCAAAAGGCAGAAATTCTCCTTATTTTAGTGCAAAATTGCAGAAATTTCCCTTATTTGAAGGCAAAAAACAGAAATTCCCCTTATTTTGGGGCATAATTGCACAAATTTCCCTTATTATGGGGAAAAATTGAAGAAATTTCCCTTATTTTAGGGCAAAATTACAAAAATTTCACTTATTTCAGAGAAAAAAAGCAAAAATTTTTCTTATTTTGGGGCAAAAAGGCAGAAATTCTCACTATTTTGGGGCAAAAAAGCAGAAATTCTCCTTATTTAGGGGTAAAATTGCAAAAATTTTACATATTTCAGGGCAAAAGGTCAGAAATTTCCCTTATTTTGGTGCAAAATTGCAGAAATTTCACTTATTTCAGGGTAATAAGTCAGAAATTTTCCATTTTTTGGGGCAAAAAGACAGAAATTCCCTTTGATTTGAGGAAAGAACACAGAAATTCCACTTATTTAGAGGCAAAACGGCAGAAATTCCCCTTATTTTGGAGCAAAAATGAAGAAATTTCCATTTTTTATGGCAAAAAGGTATGCATTCCCCTTATTTTCGGACAATAAGGCAGTAATTCACCATATTTTCAGCAAAATTGCAGAAATTCTCCTAATTGTGGGGCAAAAAGGCAGAAATTCTCTATATGTTGGGGCAAAGAACAGAAATTTTTTTTTATTTTGGGGCAAAACTCAGAAATTCCACTTATTTTGGGGTAAAATTCCGGAAATTTCCTTTATTTGGGGCAAAATTGCAGAAATTTCACTTATTTTGGGGCAAAATTGCAGAAATTTCACTTATTTCAGGGAAAAAAGGCAGAAATTTTCCTTATTTTGTGGCAGAAAGGCAGAAATTCCAAATATTTTGTGGCAAAAATTCAGAAATCCCTCTTATTTTGAGGTAAAATGGCTGAAATTCCTCTTATTTGGGGGCAAAAAGGCAGAAATTTTTCTTATTTTGGGGCAAAATTGCAGAAATTACACTTATTTCAGGGTAATAAGTCAGAAATTCCCCTTATTTTGGGGCAAAAAAGACAGAAATTCCTTTTGGTTTGGAAAAAAAGACAGAAATTCCACTTATTTAGAGGCAAAAAGGCAGAAATTCCCCTTATTTTGGAGCAAAAATGAAGAAATTTCCATTTTTTATGGCAAAAAGGAATGCATTCTCCTTATTTTCGGCAAAAAGGCAGAAATTCCCTGTATTTTGGAACAAAATTGCAGAAATTCCTCTAATTTTAGGGCAAAAGGCAGAAATTCCCTTTATTTTGGGGCAAAAATCAGAAATTCCCCTTACTTTGGGGCAAAATTCCAAAAATTTCCTTTATTTTGGGGCAAAATTGCAGGAAATTACTTTATTTTGGGGCACAATTGCAGAAATTTTTCTTATTTGGGACAAAATTGCAGAAATTTCACTTATTTTCAGGTAAAAAAGCTGAAATTTCCTTTATTGGGACAAAAGGGGAGAAATTCCCCTTTTTTGGGGCAAAATTGCAGAAATTTTCCTTATTTTGGGGCAAAAAGGCAGAAATTCCCCATATTTTGGAGCAAAAAGGCAGAAATTCCCCTTATTTTGAGGTAAAAAGGCTGAAATTCCCCTTATTTTCGGGCAAAAAGTCAGAAATTCCCTTTATTTTGGGGCAAAAAGACAGAAAATCCCCTTATTTTGGGGCAAAAGTGAAGAAATTTCTCTTTTTTATGGCAAAAAGGTATACATTCCCTATATTTTCGGGCAAAAAGGCAGAAATTCCCCATATTTTGGGGCAAAAAGACAGAAAATCCCCTTATTTTGGGGCAAAAGTGAAGAAATTTCTCTTTTTTATGGCAAAAAGGTATACATTCCCTATATTTTCGGGCAAAAAGGCAGAAATTCCCCATATTTTGGAGCAAAATTGCAGAAATTCCCCTAATTTTGTGGCAAAAAGGCAGAAATTCCCCTTATTTTGAGGTAAAACTGCAGAAATTTCACTTATTTCGCGGCAAAATGGCAGAAATTCCTCTTATTTTCGGCAAAAAGGCAGAAAATCCCCGTATTTTGGAGCAAAATTGCAGAAATTCACCTAAATTTGGGGTAAAAAATACAGTAATTTTCTGTATTTTGGGGTAAAAAGACAAAAATTCTTCTTATTTTGGGGCAAAAGGCAGAAATTCCCATTATTTTAGGGCAAAATTTCAGAAATTTTCATTATTATGAGAAAACATTGCAGAAATTTTCCTTATTTTATGGCAAAATTGCAGAAATTTCACTTATTTCAGAGAAAAAAAGCAAAAATTTTTCTTATTTTGGGGCAAAAATACAGAAATTTCCATTATTTTGGTACAAAAAGGCAGAAATTCACCTTATTTTCAGGGAAAATTGCAGAAATTTCACAAATTTCAGGGCAAAAAGTCAGAAATTTCCCTTATTTTTGGGCAAAATTGCAGAAATTTCACTAATTTCAGAGTAATAAGTCAGAAATTTTCCTTATTTTGGGGCAAAAAAGAAAGAAATTCTCTTCGTTTTGGGGGAAAAAAACAGAAATTCCACTTATTTAGAAGCAAAAAGGCAGAAATTTTCTTTATTTTGGAGCAAAAATGAAGAAATTTCCCTTTTTTATGGCAAAAAGGTATGCATTCCCCTTATTTTCTGGCAAAAAGGAAGAAATTCCCCGTATTTTGGAAAAAAATTGCAGAAATTCCCCTAATTGTGGGGTCAAAAAGGCAGAAATTCTCTATATGTTGGGGAAAAAAGACAGAAATTCTCCTCATTTTGTGGCAAAACTCAGAAATTCCACTTATTTTAGGGCAAAATTCTAGAAATTTCCGTTATTTTGGGCCAAAATTGCAGAAATTTCACTTATTTTGGGGCAAAATTGCAGAAAATTCACTTATTTCAGGGAAAAAAGTCAGAAATTTTCCTTATTTTGGGGCAAAAAGGCAGAAATTCCTAATATTTTGTGGCAAAAATGCAGAAATTCCGCTTATTTTGAGGTAAAAATGCTGAAATTTCCCTTATTTTGGGGCAAAAAAGCAAAATTTTTTTTATTTTGGGGCAAAGTTGCAGGAATTTACCTTATTTTGGGGCAAAATTGCAGAAATTTCCCTTATTTGGGGCAAAATTGCAGAAATTTCACTTATTTTCAGGTAAAAAAGATGAAATTTTTTTATTTTGTGGCAAAAAGGGAGGAATTCACCTTATTTTGGGGCAAAATTGCAGAAATTTTCTTTATTTTGGGGCAAAAAGGCAGAAATTCTTTATATTTTGTGGAAAAACGGCAGAAATTTCCCTTATTATGAGGTAATAAGCCTGAAATTCTCCTTATTTTGGAACAAAAAGGCAGAAATTCCCCTTATATTGGGGTAAAATTGCAGAAATTTCAAATATTTCAGGGCAAAATGGCAGAAATTCCATTTATTTTGTGGCAAAAATATGAAATGCCTAATTATTGACTACAATTGAAGAAATTTCACTTATTTCGGAACAAAAAGGCAGAAATTCCACTTAATTTCGGGCAAAAAAGCAGAAATGACCTGTATTTTGGAGCAAAATTGCAGAAATTCCCCTAATATTGGAGCAAAAATGCAATAATTCCCTTAATTTGGGGCAAAATGGCAGAAATTCTCCATATTTTGGTGCAAAAAGGCTGAAATTCTCCTTATTTTGAGGTAAAATGCTGAAATTCCCCATATTTTGAGGCAAAGGCAGAAATTCCCCTTATTTTAGGGCAAAAAGGCACAAATATCCCTTCTTTTCAGGGAAAATTGCAAATTTCATTTATTTCAGGGCATAAAGTCAGAAATTCCACTTATTTTGGGGCAAAAAGCAGAGATTTTTTTTATTATGGTACAAAATTGAAGAAATTTTCCTTATTTTGGAACAAAAAGGCAGAAATTCCCCATATTTTGGGACAAAAGGCAGAAATCCTTCTTATTTTGAGGTAAAATGCAGAAATTCCCTTTATTTAGAGGTAAAATGCAGAAATTCCCCAAATATTAAGGGAAAATGCAGAAATTCCCTTTATTTTGGGGCTAAAAGACAGAAATTCCCCGTATTTTGAAGCGAAATTGCAGAAATTCTCATAATTTTCGCGCAAAGAGGCAGAAATTCTTCTTATTTTGGGGCAAAAAGACAGAAAATCTTTTTTTTTCGGGAGCAAAAAGTCAGAAATTCCCCTTATTTTGGGGCAAAGTTGCAGAAATTTCCTATACATTTGGGCAAAATTGGAGTAATTTCCCTTATTTTCGGAACAAAATTGCAGAAATTTCACTTATTTCAAAAAAAAAGGCAGAAATTTTCTTATTTTGGGGCAAAAAGGCAGAAATTTCTTTTATTTTGGAACAAAATTGCAGAAATTTTTCTTATTTCGGGGCAAAAAAGCAGAAATTCCCCATATTTTCGGCAAAAAGGCAGAAATTCCCCTTATTTTGAGGTAAAAAGGCTGAAATTCCCCTTATTTTCAGGCAAAAAGTCAGAAATTCCCCTTATTTTGGGGCAAAAAGACAGAAATTTCATTTATTTTTGGGGAAAAGGCAGAAATTGCACTTATTTTGAGTCAAAAAGGTGGAAAATCCCCTTATTTTGGGGCAAAAATGAAGAAATTTCCCTATTTTATGGCAAAAATGTATATATTTTTTTTATTTTCGGGCAAAAAGGCAGAAATTCCCCATATTTTGGAGCAAAATTGCAGAAATTTCACTTATTTCGCGGCAAAATGGCAGAAATTCCCTTTATTTTCAGCGAAAAAGGCAGAAAATCCACGTATTTTGGAGCAAAATTGCAAAAATTCACCTAATTTTGCGTTAAAAATACAGTAATTTTCTTTATTTTGGGGCAAAAAGACAGAAATTCTCCTTATTTTGGGGCAAAAGGCAGAAATTCCCTTTATTTTAGGGCAAAATTGCAGAAATTCTCCTTATTTTGGGGCAAAAGGCAGAAATTCCCCTTATTTTAGGGCAAAATTGCAAAAATTTATCTTATTTGGTGGCAAAACACAGAATTTCCCCTTATTTTAGGGCAAAATTGCAGAAATTTCCCTTATTATGGGGAAAAATTGCAGAAATTTCCCTTATTTTAGGGCAAAATTGCAGAAATTTCACTTATTTCAGAGAAAAAAAGCAAAATTTTTTCTTATTTTTGGGCAAAAAGGCAGAAATTCCCATTATTTTGGTGTAAAATTTCAGAAATTTCACATATTTCAGGGCAAAAATTCAGAAATTTCCCTTATTTTGGGGCAAAATTGTAGAAATTTCACTTATTTCAGGGTAATAAGTCAGAAATTTTCCTTATTTTGGGGCAAAAAAGACAGATATTCCCTTTGTTTTGGGGAAAAAATACAGAAATTGCACTTATTTAGAGGCTAAAAGTCAGAAATTCCCCTTATTTTGGAGCAAAAATGAAGAAATTTCCCTTTTTTATGGCAAAAAAGGTATGCATTCCCCTTATTTTCGGGCAAAAATGCAGAAATTCTCCATATTTTGGAGCAAAATTGCAGAAATTCCTCTAATTGTGGGGCAAAAAGGCAGAAATTCTCTATATGTTGGGGCAAAAATACAGAAATTCTCCTTATTTTGGGGCAAAACTCAGAAATTCCACTTATTTTGGGGCAAAATTCCAGAAATTTCCCTTATTTTCGGGCAAAATTGCAGAAATTTCACTTATTTTGGGGCAAAATTGCAGAAATTTCACTTATTTCAGGGAAAAAAGGCAGAAATTTTCTTTATTTTGGGGCAAAAAATCAGAAATTCATAATATTTTGTGTTAAAAATACAGAAATTCGCTTTATTTTGAGGGAAAAAGGCTGAAATTCCCCTTATTTGGGGGCAAAAGCAGAAATTTCTCATATTTGTGCAAAATTGCGGAAATTTCACTTATTTCAGGGTAATAAGTCAGAAATTCCTTTTATTTTGAGGCAAAAAAGACTGAAATTCTCTTTGTTTTGGGGAAAAAAGACAGAAATTCCACTTATTTAGAGGCAAAAAGGCAGAAATTCCCCTTATTTTGGAGCAAAAATGAAAAAATTCCATTTTTATGGCAAAAAGGTATGCATTCCCCTTATTTCAGGCAAAAAGGCAGAAATTCCCCGTATTTTGAAGCAAAATTGCAGAAATTCTCCTAATTTTAGGGCAAAAGTCAGAAATTCCCTTTATTTTAGGGCAAAAATCAGAAATTCCCCTTACTTTGGGGCAAAATTCCAGAAATTTCCTTTATTTTGGGACAAAATTGCAGGAATTTACCTTAATTTGGAGCAAAATTGCAGAAATTTCCCTTATTATGGACAAAATTGCAGAAATTTCACTTATTTTCAGGTAAAAAGGCTGAAATTTCCTTTATTTTGGGGCAAAAAGGGAGAAATTCCTCTTATTTTGGGGCAAAATTGCAGAAATTTTTATAATTTTGGGGCAAAAATGCAGAAATTCCTATATTTTGTGGCAAAAAGGAAGAAATTTCCCTTATTTTGAGGTAATAAGTCTGACATTCTCCTTATTTTGAGGCAAAAAGGCAAAAATTCCCCTTATTTTGGAGGTAAAATTGCAGAAATTTCAAAAATTTCAGGGCAAAATGGCAGAAATTCCCCTTATTTTGGGGCAAAAAGATGAAATCCCTAATTTTTGGCTAAAATTGAAGAAGTTTCACTTATTTCGGGACAAAAAGGCAGAAATTCCACTTAATTTCGGGCAAAAAGGCAGAAATGACCCGTATTTTGGAGCAAAATTCCAGAAATTCCCCTAATATTGGTGCAAAAATGCAGAAATTCCCTTTATTTTGGGGCAAAAAGGCAGAAATTCTCCATATTTTGGTGTCAAAAAGGCTGAAATTCTCCTTATTTTGAGGTAAAATGCTGAAATTTCCCATATTTTGGGGCAAAGGCAGAAATTCCCCTTATTTTGGGGCAAAAAAGCACAAATTTCCCTTATTTTCGGGCCAAATTGCAAAAATTTCATTTATTTCAGGGCAAAAAGTCAGAAATTCCTCTTATTTTAGGGCAAAAAGCAGAAATTTCTTTTATTATGGTACAAAATTGAAGAAATTTTCCTTATTTTGGAACAAAAAGGCAGAAATTCCCCATATTTGGGGCAAAAGGCAGAAATTCTTTTTATTTTTAGGTAAAATGCAGAAATTCGTTTTATTTAGAAGTAAAATGCAGAAATTCCCTTATTTTGGGGCTAAAGGGAAGAATTTCCCCGTATTTTGAAGCAAATTTGCAGAAATTCTCATAATTTTCGGGCAAAAAGGTAGAAATTCTCGTTATTTTGTGGCAAAAAGAAAATCTCCTTTTTTCGGCAGCAAAAATTCAGAAATTCCCCTTATTTTGGGGCAAAATTGCAGAAATTTCCTTTACATTTGGGCAAAATTGCAGAAATTTCCCTCGTTTTGGGGCAAAATTGCAGAAATTTCACTTATTTCAGAAAAAAGGCAGAAATTTTCTTATTTTGGGGCAAAAAGGCAGAAATGTCTTTTATTTTGGTACAAAATTTCAGAAATTTTTCTTATTTTGGGGCAAAATGCAGAAATTCCCCATATTTTGGGAGAAAAGTCAGAAATTCTCCTTATTTTGAGGTAAAAAAGCTGAAATTCCCCTTATTTTCGGGCAAAAAGTCAGAAATTCTACTTATTTTGGGGCAAAAAAACAGAAATTTAGTTTATTTTTGGAAAAAAGGCAGAAATTGCACTTATTTTGAGTCAAACAGGCGGAAAATCCACTTTTTTGGGGCAAAAATGAAGAAATTTCCCTTTTTTATGGCAAAAAGGTATACATTCCATATATTTTCGGGCAAAAAGGCAGAAATTGCCCGTATTTTGGAGAAAAATTGCAGAAATTCCCCTAATTTTGTGGCAAAAGTAAGAAATTCCCTTTATTTTGGGGCAAAAATCAGAAATTCCTCTTACTTTAGAGCAAAATTCCAGAAATTTCCTTTATTATGGTGCAAAATTTCAGGAATTTACTTTATTTTGGGGCAAAATTGCAGAATTTTTTCTTATTTGGGGCAATATTGCAGAAATTTCACTTATATTCAGGTAAAAAGGCTGAATTTTCCTTTATTTTCGGGCAAAAAAGGAGAAATTCCCCTTAATTTGGGGCAAAATTGCAGAAATTTTCCTCATTTTGGGGCAAAAAGGCAGAAATTCCTATTATTTTGTGGCAAAAAGGCAGAAATTTCCCTTATTTTGAGGTAATAAGGCTGAAATTCCCCTTATTTTGGGGCAAAAAGGCAGAAATTCCCCTTATTTGGGGTAAAATTGCAGAAATTTCAAATATTTCAGGGCAAAATGGCAGAAATTGCCCTTATTTTGGGGCAAAAAGATGAAATCCCTAATTTTTGGCTAAATTTGAAGAAATTTCACTTATTTCGGGACAAAAAGGCAGAAATTCCACTTAATTTCGGGCAAAAAGGCAGAAATGGCCTGTATTTTGGAGCAAAATTGCAGAAATTCCCCTAATATTGGTGCAAAAATGCAGAAATTCCCTTTCTTTTGGGGCAAAAAGGCAGAAATTCTCCATATTTTGGTGCAAAAAGGCTGAAATTTCCCTTATTTTGAGGTAAAATGCTGAAATTCCCCATATTTTGGGGCAAAGGCAGAAATTCCCCTTATATTGGGGCAACAAAGCACAAATTTCCCTTATTTTCGGGCAAAATTGCAGAAATTTCATTTATTTCAGGGCAAAAAGTAAGAAATTCCTCTTATTTTTGGGCCAAAAGCAGAAATTTCTTTTATTATGGTACAAAATTGAAGAAATTTTCCTTATTTTGGAACAAAGAGGAAGAAATTCCCATATTTTAGGGCAAAAGGCAGAAATTCTTTTTATTTTTAGGTAAAATGCAGAAATTCACATTATGTAGAGGTAAAATGCAGAAATTCCCTTTATTTTTGGGCTAAAAGGCAGAAATTCCCCGTATTTTGAAGCAAAATTACATGAATTCTCATAATTTTCGGGCAAAAAGGCAGAAATTCTCTTTATTTTGGGGCAAAAAGTCAGAAAATCTTTTTTTTTCAGGAGCAAAACGTCAGAAATTCCCCTTATTTTGGGGCAAAATTGCAGAAATTTCCTTTACAAATTTGGCAAAATTGCAGAAATTTCCCTTATTTTGGGGCAAAATTGCAGAAATTTTACTTATTTCAGAAAAAAGGCAGAAATTTTCTTATTTTGGGGCAAAAAGGATAAAATTTCTTTTATTTTGTTACAAAATTGCAGAGATTTTTCTTATTTTAGGGCAAAAAGTCAGAAATTTCCCATATTTTGGGGCAAAAAGGCAGAAATTCCCCTTATTTTGAGGTAAAAAGGCTGAAATTCTCCTTATTTTCGGGCAAAAAGTCAGAAATTCCCCTTATTTTGGAGCAAAAAGAGAGAAATTTCGTTTATTTTTGGAAAAAAGGCAGAAATTGCACTTATTTTGAGTATAAAAGGCGGAAAATCCTCTTATTTTGGGGCAAAAATGAAGAAATTTCCCTTTTTTATGGCAAAAAGGTATACATTCCCTATATTTTTGCGCAAAAGGCAGAAATTCTCCTTATTTTAGTGCAAAATTGCAGAAAATACTCTTATTTGAAGGCAAAAAACAGAAATTCCCCTTATTTTGGGGCATAATTGCACAAATATCCCTTATTATGGGGAAAAATTGCAGAAATTTCCCTTATTTTAGGGCAAAATTGCAGAAATTTCATTTATTTCAGAGAAAAAAGCAAAAATTTTTTCTTATTTTGGGGCAAAAAGGCAGAAATTCTCATTATTTTGGGGCAAAAAGGCAGAAATTCACCTTATTTTGGGGTAAAATTGAAGAAATTTCACATATTTCAGGGCAAAAAGGCAGAAATTTGCCTGATTTTGGGGCAAAATTGCAGAAATTTCACTTATTTCAGGGTAATAAGTCAAAAATTTTCCTTATTTTGGGGCAAAAAAGACAGAAATTCCCTTTGTTTTGGAAGAAAAATACAAAAATTCCACTTATTTAGAGGCAAAAAGGCAGAAATTCCCCTTATTTTGGAGCAAAAATGAAGAAATTTCCCTTTTTTATGGCAAAAAGTTATGCATTCCCCTTATTTTCGGGCATAAAGGCAGAAATTACCCGTTTTTTAGAGCAAAATTACAGAAATTCCCCTAATTGTGGGGCAAAATGGCAGAAATTCTCTGTATGTTGGGGCAAAAAGACAGAAATTCTCCTTAATTTGGGGCAAAACTCAGAAATTCCACTTATTTTGGGGCAAAATTCCAGAAATTTTTCTTATTTTAGGGCAAAATTGCAGAAATTTCACTAATTTTGGGGCAAAATTGCAGAAATTTCACTTATTTCAGGGAAAAAAGCCAGAAATTTTTCTTATTTTTGGGCAAAAAGGCAGAAATTCTTAATATTTTTTGGCAAAAATGCAGAAATTCCCTTTATTTTGAGGTAAAAAGGCTGAAATTTCCCTTATTTGGGGGCAAAAAGGAAGAAATTTCCTTTATTTTGGGACAAAATTGCAAAAATTTCAGTTATTTCAGGGTAATAAGTCAGAAATTCCCCTTATTTTGGGGCAAAAATTACAGAAATTCCCTTTGTTTTGGGGAAAAAAGACAGAAATTCCACTTATTTAGAAGCAAAAAGGCAGAAATTCCCCTTATTTTGGAGCAAAAATGAAGAAATTTCCATTTTTTATGGCAAAAAGGTATGCATTATCCTTATTTTCGGGCAAAAAGGCAGAAATTCCCCGTATTTTAGAGCAAAATTGCAGTACTTCCCCTAATTGTGGGACAAAAAGGCAGAAATTCGCTATATGTTGGGGCAAAAAGACAGAAATCCTCTTTATTTTGGGGCAAAACTCAGAAATTCCACTTATTTTTGGGCAAAATTCCAGAAATTTTCTTTATTTTGGGGCAAAATTGCAGAAGTTTCACTTATTTTGGGACAAAATTACAGAAATTTCACTTATTTCAGAGAAAAAAGGCAGAAATTTTCTTATTTTGGGGCAAAAAGGCAGAAATTCCTAATAATTTGTGGCAAAAATACAGAAATCCCTATTATTTTGAGGTAAAATGGCTTAAATTCCCCTTATTTGGGGGCAAAAAGGCAGAAATTTCCCTTATTTTGGGGCAAAATTGCAGAAATTTCACGTATTTCAGGGTAATAAGTCAGAAATTCCTCTTATTTTGGGGCAAAAAAACAGAAATTCCTTTTGTTTTGGGGAAAAAATACAGAAATTCCACTTATTTAGAAGCAAAAGGGCAGAAATTCCCCTTATTTTGGAGAAAAAATGAAGAAATTTCTCTTTTTTATGGCAAAAAGCTATGCATTCCTCTTATTTTCGGGGAAAAAGGCAGAAATTCCCTGTATTGTGGAGCAAAATTGCAGATATTCACCTAATTTTGGGGCGAAAGGCAGAAATTCCCTTTATTTTGGGGCAAAAATCAGAAATTCCCTTTACTTTGGGGCAAAATTCAAGAAATTTCCTTTATTTTGGGGCAAAATTGCAGGAATTTACCTTATTTTGGGGCAAAATTGCAGAAATTTCCCTTATTAGGTACAAAATTGCAGAAATTTCTCTTATTATCAGGTAAAAAGGCTGAAATTTCCTTTATTTTGGGACAAAAAGGAAGAAATTCCCCTAATTTTGGGGCAAAATTGCAGAAATTTTCCTTATTTTGGGGCAATAAGGCAGAAATTCCTATTATTTTGTGGCAAAAATGCAGAAATTTCCCTTATTTTGTGGTAATTAGGCTGAAATTCCCCTTATTTTGGGGCAAAAAGGAAGAAATTCCCCTTATTTTGGGGTAAAATTGGAGAAATTTCAAATATTTCAGGGCAAAATGGAAGAAATTCCCCTTATTTTGGGGCAAAAAGATGAAATCCCTAATTTTTTGCTAAAACTGATGAAATTTCACTTATTTCAGGACAAAAAGGCAGAAATTCCACTTAATTTCGGGCAAAAAGGCAGAAATGACCCGTATTTTGGAGCAAAATTGCAGAAATTCCCCTAATATTGGTGCAAAAATGCAGAAATCCCCTTTATTTTGGGGCAAAAAGGCAGAAATTCTTCATATTTTGGTGCAAAAAGGCTGAAATTCCCCTTATTTTGAGGTAAAATGCTGAAATTCCCCATATTTTGGGGCAAAGGCAGAAATTCCCCTTAGTTTTGGCAAAAAAGCACTAATTTCCCTTATTTTCAGGCAAAATTGCAGAAATTTCATTTATTTCAGGGCAAAAATTCAGAAAATCCCCTTATTTTGGGGCAAAAAGCAGAAATTTATTTTATTATGTTACAAAATTGAAGAAATTTTCCTTATTTTGGAACAAAAAGGCAGAAATTTTCCATATTTTGGGGCAAAAGTCAGAAATTCTTTTTATTTTGGGGTAAAATCCAAAAATTCCCCTTATTAGAGGTAAAATGCAGAAATTCCCTTTATTTTTGGGCTAAGAGGCAGAAATTCCCCGTATTTTGAAGCAAAATTACATAAATTCTCATAATTTTCGGGCAAAAAGGCAGAAATTCTCTTTATTTTGGGGCAAAAAGACAGAAAATCTTTTTTTTTCAGGAGCAAAACGTCAGAAATTCCCCTTATTTTGTGGCAAAATTGCAGAAATTTCCTTTACAAATTTGGCAAAATTGCAGAAATTTACCTTATTTTGGGGCAAAATTGCAGAAATTTAACTTATTTCAGAAAAAAGGCAGAAATTTTCTTATTTTAGGGCAAAAAGAATAAAATTTCTTTTATTTTGTTACAAAATTGCAGAGATTTTTCTTATTTTAGGGCAAAAAGGCAGAAATTTCCCATATTTTGGGGCAAAAAGGCAGAAATTCCCCTTATTTTCGGGCAAAAAGTCAGAAATTCCCCTTATTTTGGAGCAAAAAGACAGAAATTTCGTTTATTTTTGGAAAAAAGGCAGAAATTGCACTTATTTTGAATCTAAAAGGCGGAAAATCCCTTTATTTTGGGGCAAAAATGAAGAAATTTCTTTTTTTATGGCAAAAAGATGTACCTTCCCTATATTTTTGCGCAAAAGGCAGAAATTCTCCTTATTTTAGTGCAAAATTGCAGAAATTTATCTTATTTGAAAGCAAAAAACAAAAATTCCCCTTATTTTAGGGCATAATTGCACAAGTTTCTCTTATTATGGGGAAAAATTGCAGAAATTTCCCTTATTTTAGGGCAAAATTGCAGAAATTTCATTTATTTCAGAGAAAAAAGCAAAAATTTTTTCTTATTTTGGGGCAAAAAGGCAGAAATTCTCATTATTTTGGGGCAAAAAGGCAAAAATTCACCTTATTTTGGGGTAAAATTGCAGAAATTTGACATATTTCAGGGCAAAAAGGCAGAAATTTGCCTTATTTTGGGGCAAAATTGCAGACATTTCACTTATTTCAGGGTAATAAGTCAGAAATTTTCCTTATTTTGGGGCAAAAAAGACAGAAATTTCTTTTGTTTTGGAAGAAAAAAACAGAAATTCCACTTATTTAGAGGCAAAAGAGCAGAAATTCCTCTTATTTTGGAGCAAAAATGAAGAAATTTCCCTTTTTTATGGCAAAAAGTTATGCATTCCCCTTATTTTCGGGCATAAAGGCAGAAATTACCCGTTTTTTGGAGCAAAATTGCAGAAATTCCCCTAATTGTGGGGCAAAATGGCAGAAATTCTCCGTATGTTGGAGCAAAAAGACAGAAATTTTCCTTATTTTGGGGCAAAAAGGCAGAAATTCCTAATATTTTGTGGCAAAAATGCAGAAATCCCCCTTATTTTGAGGTAAAAAGGCTGAAATTCCCCTTATTTGTGTGCAAAAAGGCAGAAATTTTCCATATTTTGGGGCAAAATTGCAGAAATTACACGTATTTCAGGGTAATAAGTCAGAAATATTCCTTATTTTGGGGAAATAAGACAGAAATTCCCTTTGTTTTAGGGAAAAAAGACAGAAATTCCACTTATTTAGAGGCAAAAATGCAGAAATTCCCCTTATTTTGGAGCAAAAATGAAGAAATTTCCCTTTTTTATGGCAAAAAGGTATGCATTCCCTTTATTTTCGGGCAAAAAGGCAGAAATTCCCTGTATTTTGGAAAAAAATTGCAGAAATTCCCCTAATTTTGGGGCAAAAGGCAGAAATTCCCTTTATTTTGGGGCAAAAATCAGAAACTCCCCTAACTTTGAGGAAAAATTCCAGAAATTTCCTTTCTTTTGGGGCAAAATTGCAGGAATTTACCTTATTTTGTGGCAAAATTGCAGAAATTTTTCTTATTTGGGACAAAATTGCAGAAATTTCACTTATTTTCAGGTAAAAAGGTTGAAATTTCCTATTTTTGGGACAAAAAGGGAGAAATTCCCCTTATTTTGGGGCAAAATTGAAGAAATTTTTCTTATTTTGGGGCAATAAGGCAGAAATTCCTATTATTTTGTGGCAAAAATGCAGAAATTTCCCTTATTTTGAGGTAATAAGGCTGAAATTCCTTTTATTTTGGGGCAAAAAGGCAGAAATTCCCCTTATTTTGGGGTAAAATTGCAGATATTTCAAATATTTCAGGGCAAAATGGCAGAAATTCCCCTTATTTTGGGGCAAAAAGATGAAATCCCTAATTTTTTACTAAAATTGATGAAATTTCACTTATTTCGGGACAAAAAGGTAGAAATTCCACTTAATTTCGGGCAAAAAGTCAGAAATGACCCGTATTTTGGAGCAAAATTGCAGAAATTCCCCTAATATTGGTGCAAAAATGAAGAAATTCTTTTTATTTTGGGGCAAAAAGCCAGAAATTCTCCATATTTTGGTGCAAAAAGGCTGAAATTCCCCATATTTTGGGGTAAAATGCTGAAATTCCCCATATTTTGTGGCAAAGGCAGAAATTCCCCTTATTTTTGGGCAAAAAAGCACTAATTTCTTTTATTTCCGGGCAAATTGCAGAAATTTCATGTATTTCAGGGCACAAAGTCAGAAATTCCCCTTATTTTGGGGCAAAAAGCAGAAATTTCTTTTATTATGGTACAAAATTGAAGACATTTTCCTTATTTTGGAACCAAAATACAGAAATTCCCCATATTTTGGGGCAAAAGGCAGAAATTCTTTTTATTTTGGGGTTAAATGCAGAAATTCCCCTTATTTAGAGGTAAAATGCAGAAATTCCTTATATTTTGGGGCTAAAAGGCAGAAATTTTCCGTATTTTGAAGCAAAATTGTAGAAATTCTCATAATTTTCGGGCAAAAAGGCATAAATTCTCCTTATTTTGGGGCAAAAAGACAGAAAATCTCCTTTTTTCGGGAGCAAAAAGTCTGAAATTCCCCTTATTTTGGGGCAAAATTGCTGAAATTTCCTTTACATTTGGGCAAAATTTCAGAAATTTCCCTTATTTTGTGGCAAAATTGCAGAAATTTCACTGATTTCAGAAAAAAGGCAAAAATTTTCTTATTTTGGGGCAAAAAGGCAGAAATGCCTTATATTTTGGTACAAAATTGCAGAAATTTTTCTAATTTTGGAGCAAAAAGGCAGAAATTCCCCATATTTTGGGGCAATAAGGAAGAAATTCCCCTTATTTTGAGGTAAAAAGGCTGAAATCCCCCTTATTTTTGGGCAAAAAGTCAGAAATTCCCCTTATTTTGGGGCAAAAAGACAGAAATTTTGTTTATTTTTGGAAAAAAGGCAGAAATTGGACTTATTTTGAGTGAAAAAGGCAGAAAATTTTTTTATTTTGGGGCAAAAATGAAGAAATTTTTCTGTTTTATGGCAAAAAGGTATACATTCCCTATATTTTCGGGCAAAAAGGCAGAAATTCCCCATATTTTGGAGCAAAATTGCAGAAATTTCCCTAATTTTGTGTCAAAAAGGAAGAAATTCCCCTTATTTTGGGGTAAAACTGCAGAAATTTCACTTATTTTGCGGCAAAATGGCAGTAATTCCGCTTATTTTCGGCGAAAAGGCAGAAAATCCCCGTATTTTGGAGCAAAATTGCAGAAATTCACCTAAATTTGTGGTAGAAAATACAGTAATTTTCTTTATTTTGGGGCAAAAAGGCAGAAATTCTCCTTATTTTGGGGCAAAAGGCAGAAATTCCCCTTATTTTAGGGCAAAATTGCAGAAATTCTCCTTATTTTGGGGCAAAAGGCTGAAATTCTCCTTATTTTAGGGCAAAATTGCAGAAATTTTTCTTATTATGGGGAAACATTTCAGAAATTTCCCTTATTTTATGGCAAAATTGCAGAAATTTCACTTATTTCAGAGAATAAAAGCAAAAATTTTTCTTATTTTGGGGCAAAAAGGCAGAAATTCCCATTATTTTGGGGCAAAAAGGAAGAAATTCACCTTATTTTCGGGGAAAATTGCAGAAATTTCACATATTTCATGGCAAAAAGTCAGAAATTTCCCTTATTTTTGGGCAAAATTGCAGAAATTTTACTTATTTCAAAGTAATAAGTCAGAAATTTTCTTTATTTTGGGGCAAAAAAGAAAGAAATTCTCTTTGTTTTTGGGGGAAAAAAAAGAAATTCCACTTATTTAGAAGCAAAAAGGCAGAAATTCCCCTTATTTTAGAGCAAAAATGAAGAAATTTCCCTTTTTTATTGCAAAAATGTATGCATTCCCCTCATTTTCAAGCAAAAAGGCAGAAATTCCCTGTTTTTTGGAGCAAAATTGCAGAAATTCCCCTAATTGTGGGGCAAAAAGGCAGAAATTCTCTATATATTGGGGAAAAAGAAAGAAATTCTTCTCATTTTGTGGCAAAACTCAGAAATTCCACTTATTTTGGGGCAAAATTCCAGAAATTTCCTTTATTTTGGGGCAAAATTGCAGAAATTTCACTTATTTTGGGGCAAAATTGCAGAAATTTCACTTATTCAAGGGAAAAAAGCCAGAAATTTTCCTTATTTTGGGACAAAAAGGCTGAAATTCCTAATATTTTGTGGCAAAAATGCAGAAATTCCTTCTATTTTGAGGTAAAAATGCTGAAATTTTCCTTATTTTAGGGCAAAAAGGCAGAAATTTTTTTTATTTTGGGGCAAAATTGCAGAAATTTCCCTTATTTGGGGCAAAATTGCAGAAATTTCACTTATTTTCAGGTAAAAAGGCTGAAATTTCTTTTATTTTCGGGCAAAAAGAGAGAAATTCCCCTTATTTTGGGGCAAAATTGCAGAAATTTTCCTCATTTTGGGGCAAAAAGGCAGAAATTTCTATTATTTTGTGGCAAAAAGGCAGAAATTTCCCTTATTTTGAGGTAATAAGGCTGAAATTCCCCTTATTTTGGGGCAAAAAAGCAGAAATTCCCCTTAATTTGGGGTAAAATTGCAGAAATTTCAAATATTTCAGGGCAAAATGGCAGAAATTCCCCTTATTTTGGGGCAAAAAAATGAAATCCCTAATTTTTGGCTAAAATTGAAGAAATTTCACTTATTTCGGGACAAAAAGGCAGAAATTCCACTTAATTTCGGGCAAAAAGGCAGAAATGACCTGTATTTTGGAGCAAAATTGCAGAAATTCCTCTAATATTGGTGCAAAAATGCAGAAATTCCCTTTATTTTGGGGCAAAAAGGCAGAAATTCTCCATATTTTGGTGCAAAAAGGCTGAAATTCCCTTATTTTGAGGTAAAATGCTGAAATTCCTCATATTTTGGGGCAAAGGCAGAAATTCCCCTTATTTTGGAGCAACAAAGCACAAATTTCCCTTATTTTCGGGCAAAATTGCAGAAATATCATTTATTTCAGGGCAAAAAGTAAGAAATTCCTCTTATTTTGGGGCAAAAAGCAGAAATTTCGTTTTTTATGGTACAAAATTGAAGAAATTTTCCTTATTTTGGAACAAAGAGGCAGAAATTCCCCATATTTTAGGGCAAAAGGCAGAAATTCTGTTTATTTTTAGGTAAAATGCAGAAATTCCCCTTATTTAGAGGTAAAATGCAGAAATTCCCTTTATTTTGTGGCTAAAAGGCAGAAATTCCCCGTATTTTGAAGCAAAATTGCAGAAATTCTCATAATTTTTGGGCAAAAAGGCAGAAATTCTCTTTATTTTGGGGCAAAAAGACCGAAAATCTCCTTTTTCGAAGCAAAAAGTCAGAAATTCGCCTTATTTTGGGGCAAAATTGCAGAAATTTCTTTTACATTTGGGCAAAATTGCAGAAATTTCCCTCATTTTGGGGCAAAATTGCAGAAATTTCACTTATTTCAGAAAAAAGGCAGAAATTTTCTTATTTTGGAGCAAAAAGGCAGAAATTTATTTATTTTGGTACAAAATTGCAGAAATTATTCTTATTTTGGGGCAATAAAACAGAAATTCCCCATATTTTGGGGCAAAAAGGCAGAAATTCCCCTTATTTTGAGGTAAAAAGGCTGAAATTCTCCTTATTTTCGGGCAAATGTCAGAAATTCCCCTTATGTTGGGGCAAAAAGACAGAAATTTTGTTTATTTTTGGGGAAAAGGCAGAAATTGCACTTATTTTGAGTCAAAAAGGCGGAAATTCCCCTTATTTTGAGGTAAAATGCTGAAATTCCCCATATTTTGTGGCAAAAGGCAGAAATTCCCCTTATTTTGGGGCAAAAAGGCACAAATTTCCCTTATTTTCGGGCAAAATTGCAGAAATTTCATTTATTTCAGGGCAAAAAGTCAGAAATTCCCCTTATTTTGGGGCAAAAAGCAGAAATTTCTTTTATTATGGTACAAAATTGAAGAAATTTTTCTTATTTTGGAACAAAAAGGCAGAAATTCCCCATATTTTGGGGCAAAAGGCAGAAATTCTTCTTATTTTGAGGTAAAATGCAGAAATTCCCCTTATTTGGAAGTAAAATGCAGAAATTCCCCAAATATTGGGGGAAAATACAGAAATTCCCTTTATTTTGGGGCTAAAAGGCAGAAATTCTCTGTATTTTGAAGAAGCAAAATTGCAGAAATTCTCATAATTTTTGGGCAAAAAAGCAGAAATTCTCCTTATTTTGAGGCAAAAAGACAGAAAATCTCCTTTTTTCGGGAGCAAAAAGTCAGAAATTCCTCTTATTTTGGGGCAAAATTGCAGAAATTTCCTTTACATTTGGGCAAAATTGCATAAATTTCCTTTATTTTGGGGCAAAATTGCAGAAATTTCACTTATTTCAGAAAAAAAGACAGAAATTTTATTATTTTGGGGAAATAGGCAGAAATTTCTTTTATTTTGGTAAAAAAATGCAGAAATTTTTCTTATTTTGGGGCAAAAAGGCAAAAATTCCTCATATTTTGGGGCAAAAAGGCAGAAATTCTTCTTATTTTTAAGTAAAAAACTGAAACTCCCCTTATTTTTGGGCAAAAAGTCAGAAATTTTTCTTATGTTAGAGCAAAAAGACAGAAATTTCATTTATTTTTGGGGAAAAGGCAGAAATTGCACTTATTTTGAGTCAAAAAGGAGGAAAATCCCCTTTTTTTGAGGCAAAAATGAAGAAATTTCCCTTTTTTATGGCAAAAAGGTATACATTCCATATATTTTCAGGCAAAAAGGCAAAAATTGCCCGTATTTTGGAGCCAAATTGCAGAAATTCCCCTAATTTTGGGGCAAAAGGCAGAAATTCCCTTTATTTTGGGGCAAAAATCAGAAATTCCTCTTACTTTGCGGCAAAATTCCAGAAATTTCCATTATTTTGGTGCAAAATTTCAGGAATTTACCTTATTTTGGAGGAAAATTGCAGAAATTTTTCTTATTTGGGGCAATATTGCAGAAATTTCACTATTTTTCAGGTAAAAAGGCTGAAATTTCCTTTATTTTCAGGCAAAAAGGGAGAATTTCCCCTTATTTTGGGGCAAAATTGCAAAAATTTTCCTTATTTTGGGGCAAAAAGGCAGAAATTCCTATTATTTTGTGGCAAAAAGGCAGAAATTTCCTTTATTTTGAGGTAATAAGGCTGAAATTTTCCTTATTTTGGGGCAAAAAAGCAGAAATTCCCCTTATTTTGGGGTAAAATTGCAGAAATTTCAAATATTTCAGGGCAAAATGGCAGAAATTCCCCTTATTTTGGGGCAAAAATATGAAATCCCTAATTTTTGGCTAATATTGAAGAAATTTAACTTATTTCGGGACACAAAGGCAGAAATTCCACTTTATTTCGGGCAAAAAAGCAGAAATGACCCGTATTTTGGAGCAAAATTGCAGAAATTCCCCTAATATTGGTGCAAAAATGCAGAAATTTCCTTTATTTTGGGGGAAAAAGGCAGAAATTCTACATATTTTGGTGCAAAAATGCTGAAATTCCCCTTACTTTGAGGTAAAATGCTGAAATTCCCCATATTTTGGGACAAAGGCAGAAATTCCTCTTATTTTGGGGCAAAAAGGCACAAATTTCCTTTATTTTCAGGCAAAATTGCAGAAATTTTATTTATTTCAGGGCAAAAAGTCAGAAATTCCATTTATTTTGGGGCATAACTCAGAAATTCCACTTATTTTGGGGCAAAATTCCAGAAATTTCACAAATTTTGGGGCAAAATTGCAGAAATTTCATTTATTTCAGGGAAAAAAGGGAGAAATTTTCCTTATTTTGGGCAAAAAGGCAGAAATTCCTAATATTTTGTGGCAAAAATGCAGAAATTCCCCTTATTTTGAGGAAAAAAGGCTGAAATTCCGCTTATTTGGGAGAAAAAGGCAGAAATTTCCCTTATTTTGGGGCAAAATTGCAGAAATTTCATTTATTTCAGGGTAATAAGTCAGAAATTCCCCTTATTTTGGGGCAAAAAAGAGAAATTTTTTCTCTTTTGGGGAAAAAATACAGAAATTCCACATATTTAGAGGGAAAAATGCAGAAATTCCCCTTATTTTGGAGCAAAAATGAAGAGATTTCCCTTTTATATGGCAAAAAGGTATGCATTCTTTATATTTTCGGGCAAAAAGGCAGAAATTCCCCGTATTTTGGAGCAAAATTGCAAAAAATCCCCTAATTTTGGGGCAAAAGGCAGAAATTCCCTTTATTTTGGGGCAAAAATCAGAAATTTCCCTTACTTTGGGGCAAAATTCCAGAATTTTCCTATATTTTGGGACAAAATTGCAGGAATTTACCTTATTTTGGGGCAAAATTGCAAAAATTTTCCTTATTTGGGGCAAAATTGCAGAAATTTCACTTATTTTCAGAAAAAACGGCTGAAATTTCCTTTATTTTTGGGCAAAAAGGAGAAATTCCCCTTATTTGGGGGCAAAATTGCAGAAATTTTTCTTATTTGGGGCAATATTGCAGAAATTTCACTATTTTTCAGGTAAAAAGGCTGAAATTTCCTTTATTTTCAGGCAAAAAGGGAGAATTTCCCCTTATTTTGGGGCAAAATTGCAGAAATTTTCCTTATTTTGGAGCAAAAAGGCAGAAATTCCTATTATTTTGTGGCAAAAAGGCAGAAATTTCCCTTATTTTGAGGTAATAAGGCTGAAATTCCCCTTATTTTGGGGCAAAAAAGCAGAAATTCCCCTTATTTTGGGGTAAAATTGCAGAAATTTCAAATATTTCAGGGCAAAATGGCAGAAATTCCCCTTATTTTGGGGCAAAAATATGAAATCCCTAATTTTTGGCTAATATTGAAGAAATTTCACTTATTTCGGGACACAAAGGCAGAAATTCCACTTTATTTCGGGCAAAAAAGCAGAAATGACCCGTATTTTGGAGCAAAATTGCAGAAATTCCCCTAATATTGGTGCAAAAATGCAGAAATTCCCTTTATTTTGGGGGAAAAAGGCAAAAATTCTACATATTTTGGTGCAAAAATGCTGAAATTCCCCTTACTTTGAGGTAAAATGCTGAAATTCCCCATATTTTGGGGCAAAGGCAGAAATTCCTCTTATTTTGGGGCAAAAAGGCACAAATTTCCCTTATTTTCAGGCAAAATTGCAGAAATTTTTTGAGGTAAAAAGGCTGAAATTCCCCTTATTTGGGGGCAAAAAGCAGAAATTTCCCTTATTTTGGGGCAAAATTGCAGAAATTTTACTTATTTCAGGGTAATTAGTCAGAAATTCCTCTTATTTTGGGGAAAAAAAAACAGAAATTCTCTTTGTTTTGGGAGAAAAAGACAGAAATTCCAATTATTTAGAGGCAAAAAGTCAGAAATTCCCCTTATTTTGGAGCAAAAATGAAGAAATTTCGCTTTTTTATGGCAAAAAAGTATGCATTCCCCATATTTTCAGGCAAAAAGGCAGAAATTCCCCGTATTTTGGAGCTAAATTGCAGAAATTCCTCTAACTTTGGGGCATAAGGCAGAAATTCCCTTTATTTTGGGGCAAATATCAGAAATTCCCCATATTTTGGGGCAAAATTCCAGAAATTTTTTTTATTTTGGGGCAAAATTGCAGGAATTTACCTTATTTTGATGCAAAATTGCAGAAATTTCCCTTATTTGCGGCAAAATTGCAGAAATTTCACTTATTTTCATGTAAAAAGGCTGAAATTTCCTTTATTTTGGGGCAAAAAAGGAGAAATTCTTCTTATTTTCGGGCAATATTGCAGAAATTTTCTTTATTTTGGGGCAAAAAGGCAGAAATTCCTTATATTTGGGGCAAAAAGGCAGAAATTCCCCTTATGTTTAGGTAATAAGGCTGGAATTCCCTTTATTTTAGGGCAAAAAGGCAGAAATTCCCCTTATTTTGGGGTAAAATTGCAGAAATTTCATATATTTCTGGGCAAAAAGGCAGAAATTTCCCTTATTTTGAGGCAAAATTGCAGAAATTTCACTTATTTCAGGGTAATAAGTCAGAAATTTTCCTTATTTTGGGGCAAAAGAGACAGAAATTTCCTATGTTTTGGAAGAAAAAGACAGAAATTCCACTTATTTAGAGGCAAAAAGGCAGAAATTCCCCTTATTTTGGAGCAAAAATGAAGAAATTTTCCTTTTTTATGGCAAAAAATTATGCATTCCCCTTATTTTCGGGCAAAAAGGCAGAAATTCCCCGTATTTTGGAGCAAAATTGCAGAAATTCCACTAATTGTGGGGCAAAAAGGCAGAAATTCTCTATATGTTGGGGCAAAAACAGAAATTCTTCTTATTTTTGGGCTATATTGCAGAAATTTTCCTTATTTTGTGGCAAAAAGGCAGAAATTTCTTATATTTGGGGCAAAAAGGCAGAAATTCCCCTTATGTTGAGGTAATAAGGCTGGAATTTCCTTTATTTTAGGGCAAAAAGGCAGAAATTCCCCTTATTTTGGGGTAAAATTGCAATAATTTCAAATATTACAGAGCAAAATGGCAGAAATTTCCTTTATTTTGGGGCAAAAAATGAAATCTCTAATTTTTGGCTAAAATTGAAGAAATTACACTTATTTCAGGACAAAAAGGCAGAAATTCCACTTAATTTTGGGCATAAAGGCAGAAATGACCCGTATTTTGGAGCAAAATTGCAGAAATTCTCCTAATATTGGTGCAAAAATGCAGAAATTCCCCATATTTTGGGGCAAAAAGGCAGAAATTCCTCGCATTTTGGGGCAAAAAGGCTAAAATTCCCCTTATTTGGTGGCAAAAATGCAGAAATTCCCTTATTTTGGGGCAAAAAGACAGAAATTCCCCTTATTTTGTGGCAAAAAGGCAGAAATTTCTTTTATTTTAGGACAAAATTGCAGAAATTTTCCTTATTTCAGGGCATAATTCAAAAGTTTTTTTTATTTTGGGGCAAAAAGACAGAAATTCAGTTTATTTTTGGGTAAAAAGGCAGAAATTTCACTTATTTTGAGGTAAAAAGGTAGTAATTCCTTTTTTTGGTCAAAAATGAAGAAATTTCCCTTTTTTCTGTCAAAAGGTATACATTCCCCTTATTTTCAGGTAAAAAACAGAAATTCCCCGTATTTTGGGGGCAAAACTACAGAAATTCTCCTAATTGTGAGGCAAAAATGAAAAAATTCCCTATATGTAGGGGCAAAAAGACAGAAATTCTCTTTATTTTGGGGCAAAACCCTGAAATTCCACTTATTTTGTGGCAAAATTCCAGAAATTTCCCTTATTTTGGGGCAAAATTGCAGAAATTTCACTTATTTTGGGACAAAATTGCAGAAATTTCACTTATTTCAGGGAAAAAAACCAGAAATTTTCCGTATTTTGGAGCAAAATGACAGAAATTCTTAATATTTTGTGGCAAAAATGCAGAAATTTCCCTTATTTTGAGGTAAAAAGGCTGAAATTCCCCTTATTTGGGGGCAAAAAGGCAGAAATTTCCGTTATTTTGGGGCACAAATACAGAAATTCCATTTATTTTTGGGTAAAAAAGCAGAAATTTCCCTTATTTTGGGGCAAAATTGCAGAAATTTCACTTATTTTGAGGTAATAAGGAAGAAATTCCCCTTATTTTGGGGTAAAATTGCATAATTTCAAATATTTCAGGACAAAATGGCAGAAATTCCTTTTATTTTGGGGCAAAAAGATGAAATCCCTAATTTTTGGCTAAAATTGAAGAAATTTCACTTATTTCGGGACAAAAAGGCAGAAATTCCACTTAATTTCGGGCAGAAAGGCAGAAATGACCCGTGTTTTTGAGCAAAATTGCAGAAATTCCCCTAATATTGATGCAAAAATGCAGAAATTCCCTTTATTTTGGGGCAAAAAGGCAGAAATTCTCCATATTTTGGTGCAAAAAGGCTGAAATTCCCCTGATTTTGAGGTAAAATCCTGAAATTCCCCATATTTTGGGGCAAAAGGCAGAAATTCTCCTCATTTTGGGCCAAAAAGGCACAAATTTCCCTTATTTTCGGGCAAAATTGCAGAAATTTCATTTATTTCAGGGTAAAAAGTCAGAAATTCCCCTTATTTTGGGGCAAAAAGCAGACATTTCTTATATTATGGTACAAAATTGAAGAAATTTTCCTTATTTTGGAACAAAAAGGCAGAAATTCCCCATATTTTGGGGCAAAAGGCAGAAATTCTTATTTTAAGGTAAAATGCAGAAATTCCCCTTATTTAGAGGTAAAATGAAGAAATTCCCCAAATATTGGGGAAAAATGCAGAAATTCCCTTTATTTTGGGGCTAAAAGGCAGAAATTCCCTGTATTTTGAAGCAAAATTGTAGAAATTCTCATAATTTTCAGGCAAATAGGCAGAAATTCTCCTTATTTTGGGGCAAAAAGACAGAAAATCTCCTTTTTTGGTGGGCAAAATGTCAGAAATTCCCCTTATTTTGGGGCAAAATTGCAGAAATTTCTTTTACATTTGGGCAAAATTGCAGAAATTTCCCTTATTTTGGGGCAAAATTGCAGAAATTTCACTTATTTCAGAAAAAAGGCAGAAATTTTCTTATTTTGGGACAAAAAGGCAGAAATTTATTTATTTTGGTACAAAATTGCAGAAATTATTCTTATTTTGGGGCAAAAAGCCAGAAATTCCCCATATTTTGGGGCAAAAAAGCAGAAATTCCCCTTATTTTGAGGTAAAAAAGGTGAAATTCCCCTTAATTTCGGCAAAAAGTCAGAAATTTCCCTTATGTTGGGGCAAAAAGACAGAAATTTCGCTTATTTTTGGAAAAAAGGCAGAAACTGCACTTATTTTGAGTCAAAAAGGCGGAAAATCCCCTTATTTTGGGGCAAAAATGAAGAAATTTCCCTTTTATATGGCAAAAAGGTATACATTCCCTTTATTTTCGGGCAAAAAGGCAGAAATTTTCCGTATTTTGGAGCAAAATTGCAGAAATTCCCCTAATTTTGGGGCAAAAAGGCAGAAATTTCCCTTATTTTGGGGTAAAACTGCAGAAATTTCACTTATTTCGCGGCAAAATGGCAGAAATTCACCTTATTCTCGTCGAAAAAGGCAATAAATCCCCGTATTTTGGAGCAAAATTGCAAAAATTCACCTAATTTTGAGGTAAAAAATACAATAATTTTCTTTATTTTGGGACAAAAAGGCAGAAATTCTCCTTATTTTAGGGCAAAATTGCAAAAATTTTTCTTATTTGAGAACAAAATTGCAGTTATTTCCCTTATTTAAAGGGAAAAAACAGAAATTCCCTTTATTTTGGGGGAAATTGCAGAAATTTTCCTTATTATGGGGAATAATTGCAGAAATTTCCCTTATTTTAGGGCAAAATTGCAGAAATTTCACTTATTTTAGAGAAAAAAAGCAAAAATTTTTCTTATTTTGGGGAAAAAAGGCAGAAATTCCTATTATTTTGGGGCAAAAAGGCAGATATTCACCTTATTTTGGGGTAAAATTGCAGAAATTTTACATATTTCTGGGCAAAAAGGCAGAAATTCCCCTTATTTTGGAGCAAAAATGAAGAAATTTTCCTTTTTTATGGCAAAAAAGTATGCATTCCCGTTATTTTCGGGCAAAAAAGCAGAAATTCCCTGTATTTTGGAGCAAAATTGCAGAAATTCCACTAATTGTGGGGCAAAAAGGCAGAAATTCTCTATATGTTGGGGCAAAAGACAGAAATTCTTTTTATTTTGGGGCAAAACTCAGAAATTCCACGTATTTTGGGGCAAAATTCCAGAAATTTCCCTTATTTTGGGGCAAAATTGAAGAAATTTCACTTATTTTTGGGCAAAATTGCAGAAATTTCACTTATTTCAGGGAAAAAAGGCAGAACTTTTCCTTATTTTGGGGCAAAAAGGCAGAAATTCCTAATATTTTGTTGCAAAAATGCAGAAATTCCCTTTATTTTGAGGTAAAAAGGCTGAAATTTTCCTTATTTGGGGGCAAAAAGGCAGAAATTTCCCTTATTTTGGGGCAAAATTGCAGAAATTTCACTTATTTCAGGGTAATTAGTCAGAAATTCCTCTTATTTTGGGGCAAAAAAACCAGAAATTCCCTTTGTTTTGGGGGAAAAAGAGAGAAATTCAAATTATTTAGAGGCAAAAATACAGAAATCCCCCTTATTTTGCAGCAAAAATGATGAAATTTCCCTTTTTTATGGCCAAAAAGTATGCATTCCCCATATTTTCAGGCAAAAAGGCAGAAATTCCCCGTATTTTGGAGCAAAATTGCAGAAATTCCTCTAACTTTGGGGCATAAGGCAGAAATTCCCTTTATTTTGGGGCAAATATCAGAAATTCCCCATATTTTGGGGCAAAATTCCAGAAATTTCCTTTATTTTGGGGCAAAATTGAGGAATTTACCTTATTTTGGTGCAAAATTGCAGAAATTTCCCTTATTTGCGGCAAAATTGCAGAAATTTCACTTATTTTCATGTAAAAAGGCTGAAATTTCCTTTATTTTGGGGCAAAAAAGGAGAAATTCTTCTTATTTTCGGGCAATATTGCAGAAATTTTCTTTATTTTGGGGCAAAAAGGCAGAAATTCCTTATATTTGGGGCAAAAAGGCAGAAATTCCCCTTATGTTTAGGTAATAAGGCTGGAATTCCCTTTATTTTAGGGCAAAAAGGCAGAAATTCCCCTTATTTTGGGGTAAAATTGCAGAAATTTCACATATTTCTGGGCAAAAAGGCAGAAATTTCCCTTATTTTGAGGCAAAATTGCAGAAATTTCACTTATTTCAGGGTAATAAGTCAGAAATTTTCCTTATTTTGGGGCAAAAGAGACAGAAATTTCCTATGTTTTGGAAGAAAAAGACAGAAATTCCACTTATTTAGAGGCAAAAAGGCAGAAATTCCCCTTATTTTGGAGCAAAAATGAAGAAATTTTCCTTTTTTATGGCAAAAAAGTATGCATTCCCCTTATTTTCGGGCAAAAAGGCAGAAATTCCCCGTATTTTGGAGCAAAATTGCAGAAATTCCACTAATTGTGGGGCAAAAAGGCAGAAATTCTCTATATGTTGGGGCAAAAACAGAAATTCTTTTTATTTTGGGGCAAATCTCAGAAATTCCACTTATTTTGGGGCAAAATTCCAGAAATTTCACTTATTTCTGGGCAAAATTGAAGAAATTTCACTTATTTCAGAGAAAAAAGGCAGAAATTTTCCTTATTTTTGGGGCAAAAAGGCAGAAATTCCTAATATTTTGTTGCAAAAATGCAGAAATAACCCTAATTTTGAGGTAAAAAGGCTGAAATTCCCCTTATTTGGGGGCAAAAAGCAGAAATTTCCCTTATTTTGGGGCAAAATTGCAGAAATTTTACTTATTTCAGGGTAATTAGTCAGAAATTCCTCTTATTTTGGGGCAAAAAAAACAGAAATTCTCTTTGTTTTGGGAGAAAAAGACAGAAATTCCAATTATTTAGAGGCAAAAAGTCAGAAATTCCCCTTATTTTGGAGCAAAAATGAAGAAATTTCGCTTTTTTATGGCAAAAAAGTATGCATTCCCCATATTTTCAGGCAAAAAGGCAGAAATTCCCCGTATTTTGGAGCAAAATTGCAGAAATTCCTCTAACTATTGGGATAAGGCAGAAATTCCCTTGATTTTGGGGAAAAAATCAGAAATTCCCCATATTTTGGGGCAAAATTCCAGAAATTTTTTTTATTTTGGGGCAAAATTGCAGGAATTTACATTATTTTGATGCAAAATTGCAGAAATTTCCCTTATTTGCGGCAAAATTGCAGAAATTTCACTTATTTTCATGTAAAAAGCCTGAAATTTCTTTTATTTTGGAGCAAAAAAGGAGAAATTCTTCTTATTTTTGGGCTATATTGCAGAAATTTTCCTTATTTTGTGGCAAAAAGGCAGAAATTTCTTATATTTGGGGCAAAAAGGCAGAAATTCCCCTTATGTTGAGGTAATAAGGCTGGAATTTCCTTTATTTTAGGGCAAAAAGGCAGAAATTCCCCTTATTTTGGGGTAAAATTGCAATAATTTCAAATATTACAGAGCAAAATGGCAGAAATTTCCTTTATTTTGGGGCAAAAAATGAAATCTCTAATTTTTGGCTAAAATTGAAGAAATTACACTTATTTCGGGACAAAAAGGCAGAAATTCCACTTAATTTTGGGCATAAAGGCAGAAATGACCCGTATTTTGGAGCAAAATTGCAGAAATTCTCCTAATATTGGTGCAAAAATGCAGAAATTCGCTTTATTTTGGGGCAAAAAGGCAGAAATTCTTCAAATTTTGGTGCAAAAAGGCTGAAATTCCCCTTATTTTGAGGTAAAATGCTGAAATTCCCCATATTTTGGGGCAAAAAGGCAGAAATTCCTCGCATTTTGGGGCAAAAAGGCTAAAATTCCCCTTATTTGGTGGCAAAAATGCAGAAATTCCCTTATTTTGGGGCAAAAAGACAGAAATTCCCCTTATTTTGTGGCAAAAAGGCAGAAATTTCTTTTATTTTAGGACAAAATTGCAGAAATTTTCCTTATTTCAGGGCATAATTCAAAAGTTTTTTTTATTTTGGGGCAAAAAGACAGAAATTCAGTTTATTTTTGGGTAAAAAGGCAGAAATTTCACTTATTTTGAGGTAAAAAGGTAGTAATTCCTTTTTTTGGTCAAAAATGAAGACATTTCCCTTTTTTCTGTCAAAAGGTATACATTCCCCTTATTTTCAGGTAAAAAACAGAAATTCCCCGTATTTTGCGGGCAAAACTACAGAAATTCTCCTAATTGTGAGGCAAAAATGAAAAAATTCCCTATATGTAGGGGCAAAAAGACAGAAATTCTCTTTATTTTGGGGCAAAACCCTGAAATTCCACTTATTTTGTGGCAAAATTCCAGAAATTTCCCTTATTTTGGGACAAAATTGCAGAAATTTCACTTATTTCAGGGAAAAAAACCAGAAATTTTCCGTATTTTGGAGCAAAATGACAGAAATTCTTAATATTTTGTGGCAAAAATGCAGAAATTTCCCTTATTTTGAGGTAAAAAGGCTGAAATTCCCCTTATTTGGGGGCAAAAAGGCAGAAATTTCCGTTATTTTGGGGCACAAATACAGAAATTCCATTTATTTTTGGGTAAAAAAGCAGAAATTTCCCTTATTTTGGGGCAAAATTGCAGAAATTTCACTTATTTTGAGGTAATAAGGCAGAAATTCCCTTTATTTTGGGGTAAAATTGCAAAATTTCAAATATTTCAGGACAAAATGGCAGAAATTCCTTTTATTTTGGGGCAAAAAGATGAAATCCCTAATTTTTGGCTAAAATTGAAGAAATTTCACTTATTTCGGGACAAAAAGGCAGAAATTCCACTTAATTTCGGGCAGAAAGGCAAAAATGACCCGTGTTTTTGAGCAAAATTGCAGAAATTCCCCTAATATTGGTGCGAAAATGCAGAAATTCCCTCTATTTTGGGGCAAAAAGGCAGAAATTCTCCATATTTTGGTGCAAAAAGGCTGAAATTCCCCTGATTTTGAGGTAAAATCCTGAAATTCCCCATATTTTGGGGCAAAAGGCAGAAATTCTCCTCATTTTGGGCCAAAAAGGCACAAATTTCCCTTATTTTCGGGCAAAATTGCAGAAATTTCATTAATTTCAGGGTAAAAAGTCAGAAATTCCCCTTATTTTGGGGCAAAAAGCAGACATTTCTTATATTATGGTACAAAATTGAAGAAATTTTTCTTATTTTGGTACAAAAAGGCAGAAATTCCCCATATTTTGGGGCAAAAGGCAGAAATTCTTATTTTAAGGTAAAATGCAGAAATTCCCCTTATTTAGAGGTAAAATGCAGAAATTCCCCAAATATTGGGGAAAAATGCAGAAATTCCCTTTATTTTGGGGCTAAAAGGCAGAAATTCCCTGTATTTTGAAGCAAAATTGTAGAAATTCTCTTAATTTTCAGGCAAATAGGCAGAAATTCTCCTTATTTTGGGGCAAAAAGACAGAAAATCTCCTTTTTTCAGAAGCACAAAGTCAGAAATTCCCCTTATTTTGGGGCAAAATTGCAGAAATTTCTTTTACATTTGGGCAAAATTGCAGAAATTTCCCTTATTTTGGGGCAAAATTGCAGAAATTTCACTTATTTCAGAAAAAAGGCAGAAATTTTCTTATTTTTGGACAAAAAGGCAGAAATTTATTTATTTTGGTACAAAATTGCAGAAATCATTCTTATTTTGGGGCAAAAAGCCAGAAATTCCCCATATTTTGGGGCAAAAAAGCAGAAATTCCCCTTATTTTGAGGTAAAAAAGGTGAAATTCCCCTTAATTTCGGCAAAAAGTCAGAAATTCCCCTTATGTTGGGGCAAAAAGACAGAAATTTCGCTTATTTTTGGGGAAAAGGCAGAAACTGCACTTATTTTGAGTCAAAAAGGCGGAAAATCCCCTTATTTTGGGGCAAAAATGAAGAAATTTCCCTTATTTATGGCAAAAAGGTATACATTCCCTTTATTTTCAGGCAAAAGGCAGAAATTCCTTGTATTTTGGAGCAAAATTGCAGAAATTCCCCTAATTTTGGGGCAAAAAGGCAGAAATTCCCCATATTTTGGGGTAAAACTGCAGAAATTTCACTTATTACGCGGCAAAATGGCAGAAATTTACCTTATTCTCGTCGAAAAAGGCAATAAATCCCCGTATTTTGGAGCAAAATTGCAAAAATTCACCTAATTTTGAGGTAAAAAATACAATAATTTTCTTTATTTTGGGACAAAAAGGCAGAAATTCTCCTTATTTTAGGGCAAAATTGCAAAAATTTCCCTTATTTGGGAACAGAATTGCAGGTATTTCCCTTATTTGAAGGGAAAAAACAGAAATTCCCCTTATTTTGGGGGAAATTGCAGAAATTTCCCTTATTATGGGTAAAAATTGCAGAAATTTCCCTTATTTTAGATCAAAATTGCAGAAATTTCACTTATTTTAGAGAAAAAAAGCAAAAATTTTTCTTATTTGGGGGAAAAAGGCAGAAATTCCTATTATTTTGGGGCAAAAAGGCAGATATTCACCTTATTTTGAGGTAATATTGCAGAAATTTCACATATTTCTGGGCAAAAAGGCTGAAATTTCCCTTATTTTGAGGCAAAATTGCAGAAATTTCACTTATTTCAGGGTAATAAGTCAGAAATTTTCCTTATTTGAGGGCAAAAAAGACAGAAATTTCCTATGTTTTGGAAGAAAAAGACAGAAATTCCACTTATTTAGAGGCAAAAAGGCAGAAATTCCCCTTATTTTGGAGCAAAAATGAAGAAATTTTCTTTTTTTATGGCAAAAAGTTATGCATTCCCGTTATTTTCGGGCAAAAAGGCAGAAATTCCCTGTATTTTGGAGCAAAATTGCAGAAATTCCACTAATTGTGTGGCAAAAAGGCAGAAATTCTCTATATGTTGGAGCAAAAGACAGAAATTCTTTTTATTTTGGGGCAAAACTCAGAAATTCCACGTATTTTGGGGCAAAATTCCAGAAATTTCCCTTATTTTGGGGCAAAATTGCAGAAATTTCACTTATTTTTGGGCAAAATTGCAGAAATTTCACTTATTTCAGGGAAAAAAGGCAGAAATTTTCCTTATTTTGGGGCAAAAAGGCAGAAAGTCCTAATATTTTGTTGCAAAAATGCAGAAGTTCCCTTTATTTTGAGGTAAAACGGCTGAAATTTTCCTTATTTGGAAGCAAAAAGGCAGAAATTTCCCTTATTTTGGGGCAAAATTGCAGAAATTTCACTTATTTCAGGGTAATTAGTCAGAAATTCCTCTTATTTTGGGGCAAAAAAACCAGAAATTCCCTTTGTTTTGGGGGAAAAAGACAGAAATTCAAATTATTTAGAGGCAAAAATACAGAAATCCCCAATATTTTGGAGCAAAAATGATGAAATTTCCCTTTTTTATGGCAAAAAAGTATGCATTCTCCATATTTTCAGGCAAAAAGGCAGAAATTCCCCGTATTTTGGAGCAAAATTGCAGAAATTCCTCTAACTTTGGGGCATAAGGCAGAAATTCCTTTTATTTTGGGGCAAATATCAGAAATTCCCCATATTTTGGGGCAAAATTCCAGAAATTTCCTTTATTTTGGGGCAAAATTGAGGAATTTACCTTATTTTGGTGCAAAATTGCAGAAATTTCCCTTATTTGCGTCAAAATTGCAGAAATTTCACATATTTTCATGTAAAAAGGCTGAAATTTCCTTTATTTTGGGGCAAAAAAGGAGAAATTCTTATTTTCGGGCAATATTGCAGAAATTTTCCTTATTTTGGGGCAAAAAGGCAGAAATTCCTTATATTTGGGGCAAAAAGGGAGAAATTCCCCTTATGTTGAGGTAATAAGGCTGGAATTCCCTTTATTTTAGGGCAAAAAGGCAGAAATTCCCCTTATTTTGGGGTAAAATTGCAGAAATTTCACATATTTCTGGGCAAAAAGGCAGAAATTTCCCTTATTTTGAGGCAAAATTGCAGAAATTTCACTTATTTCAGGGTAATAAGTCAGAAATTTTCCTTATTTTGGGGCAAAAGAGACAGAAATTTCCTATGTTTTGGAAGAAAAAGACCGAAATTCCACTTATTTAGAGGCAAAAAGGCAGAAATTCCCCTTATTTTGGAGCAAAAATGAAGAAATTTTCCTTTTTTATGGCAAAAAAGTATGCATTCCCCTTATTTTCGGGCAAAAAGGCAGAAATTCCCGGTATTTTGGAGCAAAATTGCAGAAATTCTACTAATTGTGGGGCAAAAAGGCAGAAATTCTCTATATGTTGGGGCAAAAACAGAAATTCTTTTTATTTTGGGGCAAATCTCAGAAATTCCACTTATTTTGGGGCAAAATTCCAGAAATTTCCCTTATTTTGGGGCAAAATTGCAGAAATTTCACTTATTTCTGGGCAAAATTGCAGAAATTTCACTTATTTCAGAGAAAAAAGGCAGAAATTTTCCTTATTTTGGGGCAAAAAGGCAGAAATTCCTAATATTTTGTTGCAAAAATGCAGAAATTCCCCTTATTTTGAGGTAAAAATGCTGAAATTCCCCTTATTTGGGGGCAAAAAGCAGAAATTTCCCTTATTTTGGGGCAAAATTGCAGAAATTTCACTTATTTCAGGGTAATTAGTCAGAAATTCCTCTTATTTTGGGGCAAAAAAAACAGAAATTCCCTTTGTTTTGGGAGAAAAAGACAGAAATTCCAATTATTTAGAGGCAAAAAGTCAGAAATTCCCCTTATTTTGGAGCAAAAATGAAGAAATTTCGCTTTTTTATGGCAAAAAAGTATGCATTCCCCATATTTTCAGGCAAAAAGGCAGAAATTCCCTGTATTTTGGAGCAAAATTGCAGAAATTCCTCTAACTTTTGGGCATAAGGCAGAAATTCCCTTTATTTTGGGGAAAAAATCAGAAATTCCCCATATTTTGGGGCAAAATTCCAGAAATTTCCTTTATTTTGGGGCAAAATTGCAGGAATTTACCTTATTTTGATGCAAAATTGCAGAAATTTTCCTTATTTGCGGCAAAATTGCAGAAATTTCACTTATTTTCATGTAAAAAGGCTGAAATTTCCTTTATTTTGGGGCAAAAAAGGAGAAATTCTTCTTATTTTTGGGCTATATTGCAGAAATTTTCCTTATTTTGTGGCAAAAAGGCAGAAATTCCCCTTATGTTGAGGTAATAAGGCTGGAATTTCCTTTATATTAGGGCAAAAAGGCAGAAATTCCCCTTATTTTGGGGTAAAATTGCAGAAATTTCAAATATTTCAGAGCAAAATGGCAGAAATTTCCCTTATTTTGGGGCAAAAAATGAAATCTCTAATTTTTGGCTAAAATTGAAGAAATTACACTTATTTCGGGACAAAAAGGCAGAAATTCCACTTAATTTTGGGCATAAAGGCAGAAATGACCCGTATTTTGGAGCAAAATTGCAGAAATTCTCCTAATATTGGTGCAAAAATGCAGAAATTCGCTTTATTTTGGGGCAAAAAGGCAGAAATTCTTCAAATTTTGGTGCAAAAAGGCTGAAATTCCCCTTATTTTGAAGTAAAATGCTGAAATTCCCCATATTTTGGGGCAAAAAGGCAGGAATTCCTCTCATTTTGGGGCAAAAAGGCTAAAATTCCCCTTATTTGAGGGGAAAAATGCAGAAATTTCCCTTATTTTGGGGCAAAAAGACAGAAATTCCCCTTATTTTGTGGCAAAAAGGCAGAAATTTCTTTTATTTTAGGGCAAAATTGCAGAAATTTTGCTTATTTCAGTGCATAATTCAAAAGTTTTTTTTATTTTGGGGCAAAAAGACAGAAATTCAGTTTATTTTTGGGTAAAAAGGCAGAAATTTCACTTATTTTGAGGTAAAAAGGTAGTAATTCCTTTTTTTTGGTCAAAAATGAAGAAATTTCCTTTTTTTCTGTCAAAAGGTATACATTCCCCTTATTTTCAGGCAAAAAACAGAAATTCCCCGTATTTTGGGGGCAAAACTACAGAAATTCCCCTAATTGTGAGGCAAAAATGAAAAAATTCCCGATATGTTGGGGCAAAAAAACAGAAATTCTCTTTATTTTGGGGCAAAAACCTGAAATTCCACTTATTTTGTGGCAAAATTCCAGAAATTTCTCTTATTTGGGGCAAAATTGCAGAAATTTCACTTATTTTTTGACAAAATTGCATTAATTTCACTTATTTCAGGGAAAAAAACGAGAAATTTTCCGTATTTTGGAGCAAAATGACAGAAATTCTTAATATTTTGTGGCAAAAATGCAGAAATTTCCCTTATTTTGAGGTAAAAAGGCTGAAATTCCCCTTATTTGGGGTCAAAAAGGCAGAAATTTCCGTTATTTTGGGGCACAAATACAGAAATTCCATTTATTTTTGGGTAAAAAAGCAGAAATTTCCCTTATTTTGGGGCAAAATTGCAGAAATTTCACTTATTTTGAGGTAATAAGGAAGAAATTCCCCTTATTTTGGGGTAAAATTGCAAAATTTCAAATATTTCAGGACAAAATGGCAGAAATTCCTTTTATTTTGGGGCAAAAAGATGAAATCCCTAATTTTTGGCTAAAATTGAAGAAATTTCACTTATTTCGGGACAAAAAGGCAGAAATTCCACATAATTTCGGGCAGAAAGGCAAAAATGACCCGTGTTTTTGAGCAAAATTGCAGAAATTCCCCTAATATTGGTGCGAAAATGCAGAAATTCCCTCTATTTTGGGGCAAAAAGGCAGAAATTCTCCATATTTTGGTGCAAAAAGGCTGAAATTCCCCTGATTTTGAGGTAAAATCCTGAAATTCCCAATATTTTGGGGCAAAAGGCAGAAATTCTCCTCATTTTGGGCCAAAAAGGCACAAATTTCCCTTATTTTCGGGCAAAATTGCAGAAATTTCATTAATTTCAGGGTAAAAAGTCAGAAATTCCCCTTATTTTGGGGCAAAAAGCAGACCTTTCTTATATTATGGTACAAAATTGAAGAAATTTTCCTTATTTTGGAACAAAAAGGCAGAAATTCCCCATATTTTGGGGCAAAAGGCAGAAATTCTTATTTTGAAGTAAAATGGAGAAATTCCCCTTATTTAGAGGTAAAATGCAGAAATTCCCCAAATATTGGGGAAAAATGCAGAAATTCCCTTTATTTTGGGGCTAAAAGGCAGAAATTCCCTGTATTTTGAAGCAAAATTGTAGAAATTCTCATAATTTTCAGGCAAATAGGCAGAAATTCTCCTTATTTTGGGGCAAAAAGACAAAAAATCTCCTTTTTTCAGAAGCAAAAAGTCAGAAATTCCCCTTATTTTGGGGCAAAATTGAAGAAATTTCTTTTACATTTGGGCAAAATTGCAGAAATTTCCCTTATTTTTGGGCAAAATTGCAGAAATTTCACTTATTTCAGAAAAAAGGCAGAAATTTTCTTATTTTGGGACAAAAAGGCAGAAATTTATTTATTTTGGTACAAAATTGCAGAAATTATTCTTATTTTGGGGCAAAAAGCCAGAAATTCCCCATATTTTGGGGCAAAAAGGCAGAAATTCCCCTTATTTTGAGGTAAAAAAGGTGAAATTCCCCTTAATTTCGGCAAAAAGTCAGAAATTCCCTTTATGTTGGGGCAAAAAGACAGAAATTTCGCTTATTTTTGGGGAAAAGGCAGAAACTGCACTTATTTTGAGTCAAAAAGGCGGAAAATCCCCTTATTTTGGGGCAAAAATGAAGAAATTTCCCTTATTTATGGCAAAAAGGTATACATTCCCTTTATTTTCGGGCAAAAGGCAGAAATTCCTTGTATTTTGGAGCAAAATTGCAGAAATTCCCCTAATTTTGGGGCAAAAAGGCAGAAATTCCCCATATTTTGGGGTAAAACTGCAGAAATTTCACTTATTACGCGGCAAAATGGCAGAAATTTACCTTATTCTCGTCGAAAAAGGCAATAAATCCCCGTATTTTGGAGCAAAATTGCAAAAATTCACCTAATTTTGAGGTAAAAAATACAATAATTTTCTTTATTTTGGGACAAAAAGGCAGAAATTCTCCTTATTTTAGGGCAAAATTGCAAAAATTTCCCTTATTTGGGAACAGAATTGTAGGTATTTCCCTTATTTGAAGGGAAAAAACAGAAATTCCCCTTATTTTGGGGGAAATTGCAGAAATTTCCCTTATTATGGGTAAAAATTGCAGAAATTTCCCTTATTTTAGATCAAAATTGCAGAAATTTCACTTATTTTAGAGAAAAAAAGCAAAAATTTTTCTTATTTGGGGGAAAAAGGCAGAAATTCCTATTATTTTGGGGCAAAAAGGCAGATATTCACCTTATTTTGAGGTAATATTGCAGAAATTTCACATATTTCTGGGCAAAAAGGCTGAAATTTCCCTTATTTTGAGGCAAAATTGCAGAAATTTCACTTATTTCAGGGTAATAAGTCAGAAATTTTCCTTATTTGAGGGCAAAAAAGACAGAAATTTCCTATGTTTTGGAAGAAAAAGACAGAAATTCCACTTATTTAGAGGCAAAAAGGCAGAAATTCCCCTTATTTTGGAGCAAAAATGAAGAAATTTTCTTTTTTTATGGCAAAAAGTTATGCATTCCCGTTATTTTCGGGCAAAAAGGCAGAAATTCCCTGTATTTTGGAGCAAAATTGCAGAAATTCCACTAATTGTGTGGCAAAAAGGCAGAAATTCTCTATATGTTGGAGCAAAAGACAGAAATTCTTTTTATTTTGGGGCAAAACTCAGAAATTCCACGTATTTTGGGGCAAAATTCCAGAAATTTCCCTTATTTTGGGGCAAAATTGCAGAAATTTCACTTATTTTTGGGCAAAATTGCAGAAATTTCACTTATTTCAGGGAAAAAAGGCAGAAATTTTCCTTATTTTGGGGCAAAAAGGCAGAAAGTCCTAATATTTTGTTGCAAAAATGCAGAAGTTCCCTTTATTTTGAGGTAAAAAGGCTGAAATTTTCCTTATTTGGAAGCAAAAAGGCAGAAATTTCCCTTATTTTGGGGCAAAATTGCAGAAATTTCACTTATTTCAGGGTAATTAGTCAGAAATTCCTCTTATTTTGGGGCAAAAAAACCAGAAATTCCCTTTGTTTTGGGGGAAAAAGACAGAAATTCAAATTATTTAGAGGCAAAAATACAGAAATCCCCAATATTTTGGAGCAAAAATGATGAAATTTCCCTTTTTTATGGCAAAAAAGTATGCATTCTCCATATTTTCAGGCAAAAAGGCAGAAATTCCCCGTATTTTGGAGCAAAATTGCAGAAATTCCTCTAACTTTGGGGCATAAGGCAGAAATTCCTTTTATTTTGGGGCAAATATCAGAAATTCCCCATATTTTGGGGCAAAATTCCAGAAATTTCCTTTATTTTGGGGCAAAATTGAGGAATTTACCTTATTTTGGTGCAAAATTGCAGAAATTTCCCTTATTTGCGTCAAAATTGCAGAAATTTCACATATTTTCATGTAAAAAGGCTGAAATTTCCTTTATTTTGGGGCAAAAAAGGAGAAATTCTTATTTTCGGGCAATATTGCAGAAATTTTCCTTATTTTGGGGCAAAAAGGCAGAAATTCCTTATATTTGGGGCAAAAAGGGAGAAATTCCCCTTATGTTGAGGTAATAAGGCTGGAATTCCCTTTATTTTAGGGCAAAAAGGCAGAAATTCCCCTTATTTTGGGGTAAAATTGCAGAAATTTCACATATTTCTGGGCAAAAAGGCAGAAATTTCCCTTATTTTGAGGCAAAATTGCAGAAATTTCACTTATTTCAGGGTAATAAGTCAGAAATTTTCCTTATTTTGGGGCAAAAGAGACAGAAATTTCCTATGTTTTGGAAGAAAAAGACCGAAATTCCACTTATTTAGAGGCAAAAAGGCAGAAATTCCCCTTATTTTGGAGCAAAAATGAAGAAATTTTCCTTTTTTATGGCAAAAAAGTATGCATTCCCCTTATTTTCGGGCAAAAAGGCAGAAATTCCCGGTATTTTGGAGCAAAATTGCAGAAATTCTACTAATTGTGGGGCAAAAAGGCAGAAATTCTCTATATGTTGGGGCAAAAACAGAAATTCTTTTTATTTTGGGGCAAATCTCAGAAATTCCACTTATTTTGGGGCAAAATTCCAGAAATTTCCCTTATTTTGGGGCAAAATTGCAGAAATTTCACTTATTTCTGGGCAAAATTGCAGAAATTTCACTTATTTCAGAGAAAAAAGGCAGAAATTTTCCTTATTTTGGGGCAAAAAGGCAGAAATTCCTAATATTTTGTTGCAAAAATGCAGAAATTCCCCTTATTTTGAGGTAAAAATGCTGAAATTCCCCTTATTTGGGGGCAAAAAGCAGAAATTTCCCTTATTTTGGGGCAAAATTGCAGAAATTTCACTTATTTCAGGGTAATTAGTCAGAAATTCCTCTTATTTTGGGGCAAAAAAAACAGAAATTCCCTTTGTTTTGGGAGAAAAAGACAGAAATTCCAATTATTTAGAGGCAAAAAGTCAGAAATTCCCCTTATTTTGGAGCAAAAATGAAGAAATTTCGCTTTTTTATGGCAAAAAAGTATGCATTCCCCATATTTTCAGGCAAAAAGGCAGAAATTCCCTGTATTTTGGAGCAAAATTGCAGAAATTCCTCTAACTTTTGGGCATAAGGCAGAAATTCCCTTTATTTTGGGGAAAAAATCAGAAATTCCCCATATTTTGGGGCAAAATTCCAGAAATTTCCTTTATTTTGGGGCAAAATTGCAGGAATTTACCTTATTTTGATGCAAAATTGCAGAAATTTTCCTTATTTGCGGCAAAATTGCAGAAATTTCACTTATTTTCATGTAAAAAGGCTGAAATTTCCTTTATTTTGGGGCAAAAAAGGAGAAATTCTTCTTATTTTTGGGCTATATTGCAGAAATTTTCCTTATTTTGTGGCAAAAAGGCAGAAATTCCCCTTATGTTGAGGTAATAAGGCTGGAATTTCCTTTATATTAGGGCAAAAAGGCAGAAATTCCCCTTATTTTGGGGTAAAATTGCAGAAATTTCAAATATTTCAGAGCAAAATGGCAGAAATTTCCCTTATTTTGGGGCAAAAAATGAAATCTCTAATTTTTGGCTAAAATTGAAGAAATTACACTTATTTCGGGACAAAAAGGCAGAAATTCCACTTAATTTTGGGCATAAAGGCAGAAATGACCCGTATTTTGGAGCAAAATTGCAGAAATTCTCCTAATATTGGTGCAAAAATGCAGAAATTCGCTTTATTTTGGGGCAAAAAGGCAGAAATTCTTCAAATTTTGGTGCAAAAAGGCTGAAATTCCCCTTATTTTGAAGTAAAATGCTGAAATTCCCCATATTTTGGGGCAAAAAGGCAGGAATTCCTCTCATTTTGGGGCAAAAAGGCTAAAATTCCCCTTATTTGAGGGGAAAAATGCAGAAATTTCCCTTATTTTGGGGCAAAAAGACAGAAATTCCCCTTATTTTGTGGCAAAAAGGCAGAAATTTCTTTTATTTTAGGGCAAAATTGCAGAAATTTTGCTTATTTCAGTGCATAATTCAAAAGTTTTTTTTATTTTGGGGCAAAAAGACAGAAATTCAGTTTATTTTTGGGTAAAAAGGCAGAAATTTCACTTATTTTGAGGTAAAAAGGTAGTAATTCCTTTTTTTTGGTCAAAAATGAAGAAATTTCCTTTTTTTCTGTCAAAAGGTATACATTCCCCTTATTTTCAGGCAAAAAACAGAAATTCCCCGTATTTTGGGGGCAAAACTACAGAAATTCCCCTAATTGTGAGGCAAAAATGAAAAAATTCCCGATATGTTGGGGCAAAAAAACAGAAATTCTCTTTATTTTGGGGCAAAAACCTGAAATTCCACTTATTTTGTGGCAAAATTCCAGAAATTTCTCTTATTTGGGGCAAAATTGCAGAAATTTCACTTATTTTTTGACAAAATTGCATTAATTTCACTTATTTCAGGGAAAAAAACGAGAAATTTTCCGTATTTTGGAGCAAAATGACAGAAATTCTTAATATTTTGTGGCAAAAATGCAGAAATTTCCCTTATTTTGAGGTAAAAAGGCTGAAATTCCCCTTATTTGGGGTCAAAAAGGCAGAAATTTCCGTTATTTTGGGGCACAAATACAGAAATTCCATTTATTTTTGGGTAAAAAAGCAGAAATTTCCCTTATTTTGGGGCAAAATTGCAGAAATTTCACTTATTTTGAGGTAATAAGGAAGAAATTCCCCTTATTTTGGGGTAAAATTGCAAAATTTCAAATATTTCAGGACAAAATGGCAGAAATTCCTTTTATTTTGGGGCAAAAAGATGAAATCCCTAATTTTTGGCTAAAATTGAAGAAATTTCACTTATTTCGGGACAAAAAGGCAGAAATTCCACATAATTTCGGGCAGAAAGGCAAAAATGACCCGTGTTTTTGAGCAAAATTGCAGAAATTCCCCTAATATTGGTGCGAAAATGCAGAAATTCCCTCTATTTTGGGGCAAAAAGGCAGAAATTCTCCATATTTTGGTGCAAAAAGGCTGAAATTCCCCTGATTTTGAGGTAAAATCCTGAAATTCCCAATATTTTGGGGCAAAAGGCAGAAATTCTCCTCATTTTGGGCCAAAAAGGCACAAATTTCCCTTATTTTCGGGCAAAATTGCAGAAATTTCATTAATTTCAGGGTAAAAAGTCAGAAATTCCCCTTATTTTGGGGCAAAAAGCAGACCTTTCTTATATTATGGTACAAAATTGAAGAAATTTTCCTTATTTTGGAACAAAAAGGCAGAAATTCCCCATATTTTGGGGCAAAAGGCAGAAATTCTTATTTTGAAGTAAAATGGAGAAATTCCCCTTATTTAGAGGTAAAATGCAGAAATTCCCCAAATATTGGGGAAAAATGCAGAAATTCCCTTTATTTTGGGGCTAAAAGGCAGAAATTCCCTGTATTTTGAAGCAAAATTGTAGAAATTCTCATAATTTTCAGGCAAATAGGCAGAAATTCTCCTTATTTTGGGGCAAAAAGACAAAAAATCTCCTTTTTTCAGAAGCAAAAAGTCAGAAATTCCCCTTATTTTGGGGCAAAATTGAAGAAATTTCTTTTACATTTGGGCAAAATTGCAGAAATTTCCCTTATTTTTGGGCAAAATTGCAGAAATTTCACTTATTTCAGAAAAAAGGCAGAAATTTTCTTATTTTGGGACAAAAAGGCAGAAATTTATTTATTTTGGTACAAAATTGCAGAAATTATTCTTATTTTGGGGCAAAAAGCCAGAAATTCCCCATATTTTGGGGCAAAAAGGCAGAAATTCCCCTTATTTTGAGGTAAAAAAGGTGAAATTCCCCTTAATTTCGGCAAAAAGTCAGAAATTCCCTTTATGTTGGGGCAAAAAGACAGAAATTTCGCTTATTTTTGGGGAAAAGGCAGAAACTGCACTTATTTTGAGTCAAAAAGGCGGAAAATCCCCTTATTTTGGGGCAAAAATGAAGAAATTTCCCTTATTTATGGCAAAAAGGTATACATTCCCTTTATTTTCGGGCAAAAGGCAGAAATTCCTTGTATTTTGGAGCAAAATTGCAGAAATTCCCCTAATTTTGGGGCAAAAAGGCAGAAATTCCCCATATTTTGGGGTAAAACTGCAGAAATTTCACTTATTACGCGGCAAAATGGCAGAAATTTACCTTATTCTCGTCGAAAAAGGCAATAAATCCCCGTATTTTGGAGCAAAATTGCAAAAATTCACCTAATTTTGAGGTAAAAAATACAATAATTTTCTTTATTTTGGGACAAAAAGGCAGAAATTCTCCTTATTTTAGGGCAAAATTGCAAAAATTTCCCTTATTTGGGAACAGAATTGTAGGTATTTCCCTTATTTGAAGGGAAAAAACAGAAATTCCCCTTATTTTGGGGGAAATTGCAGAAATTTCCCTTATTATGGGTAAAAATTGCAGAAATTTCCCTTATTTTAGATCAAAATTGCAGAAATTTCACTTATTTTAGAGAAAAAAAGCAAAAATTTTTCTTATTTGGGGGAAAAAGGCAGAAATTCCTATTATTTTGGGGCAAAAAGGCAGATATTCACCTTATTTTGAGGTAATATTGCAGAAATTTCACATATTTCTGGGCAAAAAGGCTGAAATTTCCCTTATTTTGAGGCAAAATTGCAGAAATTTCACTTATTTCAGGGTAATAAGTCAGAAATTTTCCTTATTTGAGGGCAAAAAAGACAGAAATTTCCTATGTTTTGGAAGAAAAAGACAGAAATTCCACTTATTTAGAGGCAAAAAGGCAGAAATTCCCCTTATTTTGGAGCAAAAATGAAGAAATTTTCTTTTTTTATGGCAAAAAGTTATGCATTCCCGTTATTTTCGGGCAAAAAGGCAGAAATTCCCTGTATTTTGGAGCAAAATTGCAGAAATTCCACTAATTGTGTGGCAAAAAGGCAGAAATTCTCTATATGTTGGAGCAAAAGACAGAAATTCTTTTTATTTTGGGGCAAAACTCAGAAATTCCACGTATTTTGGGGCAAAATTCCAGAAATTTCCCTTATTTTGGGGCAAAATTGCAGAAATTTCACTTATTTTTGGGCAAAATTGCAGAAATTTCACTTATTTCAGGGAAAAAAGGCAGAAATTTTCCTTATTTTGGGGCAAAAAGGCAGAAAGTCCTAATATTTTGTTGCAAAAATGCAGAAGTTCCCTTTATTTTGAGGTAAAAAGGCTGAAATTTTCCTTATTTGGGGGCAAAAAGGCAGAAATTTCCCTTATTTTGGGGCAAAATTGCAGAAATTTCACTTATTTCAGGGTAATTAGTCAGAAATTCCTCTTATTTTGGGGCAAAAAAACAGAAATTCCCTTTGTTTTGGGGGAAAAAGACAGAAATTCCAATTATTTAGAGGCAAAAAGTCAGAAATTCCCCTTATTTTGGAGCAAAAATGATGAAATTTCCCTTTTTTATGGCAAAAAAGTATGCATTCCCCATATTTTCAGGCAAAAAGGCAGAAATTCCCCGTATTTTGGAGCAAAATTGCAGAAATTCCTCTAACTTTGGGGCATATGGCAGAAATTCCCTTTATTTTGGGGCAAAAATCAGAAATTCCCCATATTTTGGGGCAAAATTCCAGAAATTTCCTTTGTTTTGGGGCAAAATTGCAGGAATTTACCTTATTTTGGTGCAAAATTGCAGAAATTTCTCTTATTTGCGTCAAAATTGCAGAAATTTCACTTATTTTCGGGCAAAATTGTAGAAATTTCATTTATTTCACGGCAAAAAGTCAGAAATTCCCCTATTTTGGGGCAAAAAGCAGAAATTTCTTTTATTATGGTACAAAATTGAAAAAAATTTCCATATTTTGGAACAAAAAGGCAAAAATTTCCCATATTTTGGGGCAAAAGGCAGAAATTCTCCTTATTTTGAGGTAAAATGCAGAAATTCCCCTTATTTAGAGGTAAAATGCAGAAATTCCCCAAATATTGGGGAAATGCAGAAATTCCCTTTATTTTGGGGCTAAAAGCCAGAAAATCCCTGTATTTTGAAGCAAAATTGCAGAAATTCTCATAATTTTCAGGCAAAAAGGCAGAAATTCTCCTTATTTTGGGGCAAAAAGACAGAAAATCTCCTTTTTTTGGGAACAAAAAGTCAGAAATTCTTATTTTGGGGCAAAATTGCAGAAATTTCTTTTACATTTGGGCAAAATTGCAGAAATTTCCCTTATTTTGGGGCAAAATTGCAGAAATTTATTTATTTTGGTACAAAATTGCAGAAATTATTCTTATTTTGGGGCAAAAAACCAGAAATTCCCTATATTTTGGGGCAAAAATGCAGAAATTCCTCTTATTTTGATGTAAAAAAGGCTGAAATTCTCCTTATTTTCGGGCAAAAAGTCAGAAATTCCCCTAATGTTGGGGCAAAAAGACAGAAATTTCGTTTATTTTTGGGGAAAAGGCAGAAATTGCACTTAATTTGAGTCTAAAAAGCAGAAAATCCCCTTATTTTGGGGCCAAAATGAAGAAATTTCCCTTTTTTATGGCAAAAAGGTATACATTATCTTTATTTTCAGGCAAAAAGGCAAAAATTTCCCATATTTTGGAGCAAAATTGCAGAAATTCCCCTAATTTTGGGGAAGAAAGTCAGAAATTCCCCTTATTTTGGGGAAAAACTGCAGAAATTTCACTTATTTCACGTCAAAATGGCAAAAATTCCCCTTATTCTCGGCGAAAAAGGCAGAAAATCCCCGTATTTTGGAGCAAAATTGCAGAAATTCACCTAATTTTGGGGTAAAAAATACAGTATTTTTTTCTATTTTGGGACAAAAAGGCAGAAATTCTCCTTATTTTAGAACAAAATTGCAGAAATTTCCCTTATTTGGGGGCAAAATTGCAGAAATTTTCCTTATTTGAAGGCAAAAAACCAAAATTTCCCTTATTTTGGGGGAAAATTGCAGAAATTTCCCTTATTATGGGTAAAAATTGCAGAAATTTCCCTTATTTTAGGGCAAAATTGCAGAAATTTCACTTATTTCAGAGAAAACAAGCAAATATTTTTCTTATTTTGGGGCAAAAATGCAGAAATTCTCATTATTTTGGGGCAAAAATGCAGAAATTCACCTTATTTTGGGGTAAAATTGCAGAAATTTCACATATTTCTGGGCAAAAAGGCAGAAATTTCCCTTATTTTGGGGAAAATTGCAGAAATTTCACTTATTTCATGGTAATAATTCAGAAATTTTCCTTATTTGGGGCAAAAAAGACAGAAATTCCCCTTATTTTGGGGTAAAATAGATGAAATCCCTAATTTTTGGCTAAAATTGAAGAAATTTCATTTATTTCGGGACAAAAAGGCAGAAATTCCACTTAATTTCGGGCAAAAAGGCAGAAATGACCTGTATTTTGGAGCAAAATTGCAGAAATTCCCCTAATATTGGTGCAAAAATGCAGAAATTCCCTTTCTTTTGGGGCAAAGGCAGAAATTCCCCTTATTTTGTGGCAAAAATTCACAAATTTCCCTTATTTTCGGGCAAAATTGTAGAAATTTCATTTACTTCACGACAAAAAGTCAGAAATTCCCCTATTTTAGGGCAAAAAGCAGAAATTTCTTCTATTATGGTACAAAATTGAAGAAATTTTCCATATTTTGGAACAAAAAGAAAGAAATTTCCCAGATTTTGGGGCAAAAGGCAGAAATTCTCCTTATTTTGAGGTAAAATGCAGAAATTCCCCTTATTTAGAAGTAAAATGCAGAAATTCCCCAAATATTGGGGAAAAATGCAGAAATTCCCTTTATTTTGGAGCTAAAAGCCAGAAATTCCCTGTATTTTGAAGCAAAATTGCAGAAATTCTCATAATTTTCAGGCAAAAAGGCAGAAATTCTCCTTATTTTGGGGCAAAAAGACAGAAAATTTTCTTTTTTTTGGGAACAAAAAGTCAGAAATTCTCCTTATTTTGGGGCAAAATTGCAGAAATTTCTTTTATATTTGGGCAAAATTGCAGAAATTTCCCTTATTTTGGGGCAAAATTGCAGAAATTTATTTATTTTGGTACAAAATTGCCGAAATTATTATTATTTTGGGGTAAAAAGGCAAAAATTCCCCATATTTTGGAGCAAAATTGCAAAAATTTCTCTAATATTGGGGCAGAAAGTCAGAAATTCCCCTTATTTTGGGGTAAAACTGCAGAAATTTCTCTTATTTCACTGCAAAATGGCAGAAATTCCCCTTATTGTCAGCGAAAAAGGCAGAAAATCCTTGTATTTTGGAGGAAAATTGCAGAAATTCACCTAATTTTGGGGTAAACAGTTTAATACAGTAATTTTCTCTATTTTGAGACCAAAAGGCAGAAATTTCCCTTATTTGGGGCAAAATTGCAGAAATTTCCCTTATTTTATGGCAAAATTGCAGAAATTTCACTTATTTCAGAGAAAAAAAGCAAATATTTTTCTTATTTTGGGGCAAAAAGGCAGAAATTCCCATTATTTTGGGGCAAAAAGGCAGAAATTCACCTTATTTTGGGGTAAAATTGCAGAAATTTCACATATTTCAGGGCAAAAATGCAGAAATTTCCCTTATTTTGGGGCAAAATTGCAGAAATTTCACTTATTTCAGGGTAATAAATCAGAAATTTTCCTTATTTGGGGCAAAAAAGACAGAAATTCTTTTTGTTTTGGGGAAAAAGGACAGAAATTCTACTTATTTAGAGGCAAAAAGGCAGAAATTCCCCTTATTTTGGAGCATAAATGAAGAAATTTCCCTTTTTTATGGTAAAAAAGTATGCATTCCCCATATTTTCGGGCAAAAAGGCAGAAATTCCCCATATTTTGGAGCAAAATTGCAGAAATTCCCCTAATTTTGGGGCATAAGGCAGATATTCCCTTTATTTTGGAGCAAAAATCAGAAATTTCCCTTATTTTGGGGCAAAATTCCTGAAAATTCCTTTATTTTTGGGCAAAATTGCAGGAATTTACCTTATTTTGGAGCAAAATTGCAGGAATTTACCTTATTTTGGAGCAAAATTGCAGAAATTTCCTTTATTTGGGGCAAAATTGCAGAAATTTCACTTATTTTCAAGTAAAAAGGATGAAATTTCCTTTATTTTGGGGCAAAAAAGGAGAAATTCCCCTTATTTTATGGCAATATTGCAGAAATTTTCCTTATTTTGGGGCAAAAAGGCAGAAATTCTTTATATTTTAGGGCAATAAGGCAGAAATCCCCTTATGTTGAGGTAATAAGGCTGAAAATCCCTTTATTTTTGGGCAAAAAGGCATAAATTCCCCTTATTTTGGGGTAAAATTGCAGAAATTTTAAATATTTCAGGGCAAAATCGCAGAAATTTTCCTTATTTTAAGGAAAAAAATGAAATCCCTAATTTTTGGCTAAAATTGAAGAAATTACAATTATTTCGGGACAAAAAGGCAGAAATTCCACTTAATTTCTGGCATAAAGGCAGAAATAACCCGTATTTTGGAGCAAAATTGCAGAAATTCCCCTAATATTGGTGCAAAAATGCAGAATTTCCCTTTATTTTGGGGCAAAAAGGCAGAAATTCTCCATATTTTGGTGCAAAAATGCTGAAATTCCCCTTATTTTGAGGTTAAAATGCTGAAATTCCCCATATTTGAGGCAAAAAGGCAGAAATACCTCTCATTTTGGGGCAAAAAGGCTGAAATTCCCCTTATTTGGGGGCAAAAAGGCAGAAATTTCCCTTATTTTGGGGCAAAAAGACAGAAATTCCCTTTATTTTGTGGCAAAAAAACAGAAATTTCTTTTATTTTAGGGCAAAATTGCAGAAATTTCACTTGTTTCAGGGCATAATTAAAAAATTTCATCTATTTTGAGGTAAAAAGGCAGAAATTCCTCTTATTTTGGGGCAAAAATGAAGAAATTTCCCTTTTTTGGGGCAAAGGTATACATTCCCCTTATTTTCAGGCAAAAAAGCAGAAATTCCCCGTATTTTGGAGCAAAACTGCAGAAATTCCCCTAATTGTGGGGCAAAAATTCAGAAATTCCCTATATGTTGGGGCAAAAAGAAAGAAATTCTCTTTATTTATGGGCAAAACTCAGAATTTCCACTTAATTTGGGGCAAATTTCCAGAAATTCTCCTATTTTGGGGCAAAACTCAGAAATTCCACTTATTTTGGGGCAAAATTCCAAAAATTTCTTTTATTTTGGGGCAAAATTGCAGAAATTTCACTTATTTTGGGGCAAAATTGGAGAAATTTCACTTATTTCAGGGAAAAAAAACAGAAATTTTCCGTATTTTTGATCAAAATGGCAGAAATTCTTAATATTTTGTGGCAAAAATGCAGAAATTCCCCTTATTTTGAGGTAAAAAGGCTAAAATTCCTCTTATTTGGGGGCAAAAAGTCAGAAATTTCCGTTATTTTGATGCAAAAAGACAGAAATTTCCCTTATTTTGTGGCAAAAGGACAGAAATTTCTTTTATTTTGGGGCAATATTGCAGAAATTTCACCTATTTCAGGGCATAACTCAAAAATTCATTTTTTGGGGGGCAATAAGAATGAAATTCCGTTTATTTTTGGGTAAAAGGGCAGAAATTTCCCTTATTTTGGGGCAAAATTGCAGAAATTTCACTTATTTCAGGGTAATAAGTCAGAAATTTTCCTTATTTTGGAGCAAAAAAGACAGAAATTCCTTTTGTTTTGAAAGAAAAAGACAGAAATTCCACTTATTTAGAGGCAAAAAGGCAGAAATACCCCTTATTTTGAAGAAAAAATGAAGAAATTTCCCTTGTTTATGGCAAAAAGGTATGCATTCCCCTTATTTTAGGGCAAAAAGGTAGAAATTCCCCGTATTTTGGAGTAAAATTGCAGAAATTCCCCTAATTTTGGGGCAAAAAGCAGAAATTTCACATATTTTGGGGCAAAATTGCAGAAATTTCAATTATTTCAGAAAAAAAAGGCAGAAATTTTCCTTATTTTGGGGCAAAAGCAGAAATTCCAAACATTTTGTGGCAAAAATGCAGAAATTCCCCTTCTTTTGAGGTAAAAAGGCTGAAATTCCCCTTATTTAAGGGCAAAAAAGCAGAAATTTTTCTTATTTTAGGGCAAAATTGCAGAAATTTCACTTATTTCAGGGTAATAAGTCAGAAATTTTCCTTATTTTGAGGCAAAAAAGACAGAAATTCCCTTTGTTTTGGGGGAAAAAACAGAAATTCCAATTATTTAGAGGCAAAAAGGCAGAAATTCCCCTTATTTTGGAGCAAAAATGAAGAAATTTCACTTTTTTTATTGCAAAAAGTTAAGCATTCTTCTTATTTTCGGGCAAAAAAACAGAAATTCCCCGTATTTTGGAGCAAAATTGCAGAAATTCCCATAATTGTGGGGCAAAAAGGTAGAAATTCCCTATATGTTGGGCCAAAAAGACAGAAATTCACTTTATTTTGGGGCAAAACTCAGTAATACCACTTATTTTGGGGCAAAATTCCAGAAATTTCCCTTATTTAAGGGCAAAATTGCAAAAAATTTACTTATTTTGGGGCAAAATTGCAGAAATTTCACTTATTTCAGGAAAAAAGGCAGAAATTTTCCTTATTTTGGGGCAAAAATGCAGAAATTCCTAATATTTTGTGGCAAAAATGCAGAAATTCCTATTAATTTGAGGTAAAAAGGCTAAAATTCCCCTTATTTGGAGGCAAAAAGGCAGAAATTTTTCTTATTTTTGGGCAAAATTGAAGAAATTTCACTTATTTCTGGGTAATAAGTCAGAAATTCCCCTTATTTTGGGGCAAAATACAGAAATTCCCTTTGTTTTGGGGAAAAAGACAGAAATTCCACTTATTTAGAGGCAAAAAGGCAGAAATTCCCATTATTTTGGAGCAAAAGTGAAGAAATTTCCCTTTTTTATGGCAAAAAGTTATGCATTCCCCTTTTTTTCGGGCAAAAAGGCAGAAATTCCCCTTATTTTGGAGCAAAAATGAAGAAATTTCTTTTTTTTATGGCAAAAAGGTATGCATTCCCGTTATTTTCGGGCTAAAAAGGCCGAAATTCCCCGTATTTTGGAGCAAAATTGCAGAAGTTACCCTAATTTTGTGGCAAAGGCAGAAATTCCTATTATTTTGGGGCAAAAATCAGAAATTCCCCTTATTTTGGGGCAAAATTCCAGAAATCTCCTTTATTTTGGGACAAAATTGCATGAATTTACCTTATTTTGGGGCAAAATTGCAGAAATTTCCCTTATTTGTTCAAAATTGCAGAAATTTCACTTATTTTAAAGTAAAAAGGCTGAAATTTCCTTTACTTTGGGGCAAAAAGGGAGAAATACCCCTTATTTTGGGGCAAAATTACAGAAATTTTTTTTATTTTGGGGCAATAAGGCAGAAATTCCTTATATTTTGGGGCAAAAAAGCAGAAATTCCTTTTATTTTGAGGTAAAAAGTCAGAAATTCCCCTTATTTTGGGGCAAAAAGCAGAAATTTTATTTATTATGGTACCAAATTGAAGAAATTTTTTTTATTTTGGAACAAAAGGCAGAAATTCCCTATATTTTGAGGCAAAAGGCAGAAATTCTTTTTATTTTGAGGTAAAATGCAGAAATTCCCCTTATTTAGAGGTAAAATGCAGAAATTCCCCAAATATTGGGGAAAAATGCAGAAATTCCCTGTATTTTGAAGCAAAATTGCAGAAATTCTCATAATTTTCAGGCAGAAAGGCCGAAATTCTTCTTATTTTGGGGAAAAAGGCTAAAATCTCCTTTTTTCGGGGGTAAAAAGTCAGAAATTCCCCTTATTTTGGGGCAAAATTGCAGAAATTTCTTTTACATTTGGGCAAAATTGCAAAAATTTCCCTTATTTTGGGGCAAAATTGCAAAAATTTAACTTATTTCAGAAAAAAGGCAGAAATTTTCTTATTTTAGGGCAAAAAGGCAGAAATTTATTTATTTTGGTACAAAATTGCAGAAATTATTTTTATTTTGGGGCAAAAAAACAGAAATTCCCCATAGTTTGGGCCAAAAAGGCAGAAATTCCCCTTATTTTTAGGTAAAAAGCCTGAAATTCTCTTTATTTTCCGGCAAAAAGTCAGAAATTCCCCTTATGTTGGGGCAAAAGGACAGAAATTTCGTTTATTTTTGGGGAAAAGGCAGAAATTGCACTTATTTTGAGTCAAAAAGGAGGAAAATCCCATTATTTTGGGGTAAAAATGAATAAATTTCCCTTTTTTATGGCAAAAAGGTATACATTCCCTTTATTTTTGGGCAAAAAGGCAGAAATTCCCCGTATTTTGGAGCAAAATTGCAGAAATTCCCCTAATTTTGGGGCAAAAATGCAGAAATTACCCTTATTTAGAGGTAAAATGCAGAAATTCCCCAAATATTGGGGAAAAATGCAGAAATTCCCTGTATTTTGAAGCAAAATTGCAGAAATTCTCATAATTTTCAGGCAGAAAGGCCGAAATTCTTCTTATTTTGGGGAAAAAGGCTAAAATCTCCTTTTTTCGGGGGTAAAAAGTCAGAAATTCCCCTTATTTTGGGGCAAAATTGCAGAAATTTCTTTTACATTTGGGCAAAATTGCAAAAATTTCCCTTATTTTGGGGCAAAATTGCAAAAATTTAACTTATTTCAGAAAAAAGGCAGAAATTTTCTTATTTTAGGGCAAAAAGGCAGAAATTTATTTATTTTGGTACAAAATTGCAGAAATTATTTTTATTTTGGGGCAAAAAAACAGAAATTCCCCATAGTTTGGGCCAAAAAGGCAGAAATTCCCCTTATTTTTAGGTAAAAAGCCTGAAATTCTCTTTATTTTCCGGCAAAAAGTCAGAAATTCCCCTTATGTTGGGGCAAAAGGACAGAAATTTCGTTTATTTTTGGGGAAAAGGCAGAAATTGCACTTATTTTGAGTCAAAAAGGAGGAAAATCCCATTATTTTGGGGTAAAAATGAATAAATTTCCCTTTTTTATGGCAAAAAGGTATACATTCCCTTTATTTTTGGGCAAAAAGGCAGAAATTCCCCGTATTTTGGAGCAAAATTGCAGAAATTCCCCTAATTTTGGGGCAAAAATGCAGAAATTACCCTTATTTAGAGGTAAAATGCAGAAATTCCCCAAATATTGGGGAAAAATGCAGAAATTCCCTGTATTTTGAAGCAAAATTGCAGAAATTCTCATAATTTTCAGGCAGAAAGGCCGAAATTCTTCTTATTTTGGGGAAAAAGGCTAAAATCTCCTTTTTTCGGGGGTAAAAAGTCAGAAATTCCCCTTATTTTGGGGCAAAATTGCAGAAATTTCTTTTACATTTGGGCAAAATTGCAAAAATTTCCCTTATTTTGGGGCAAAATTGCAAAAATTTAACTTATTTCAGAAAAAAGGCAGAAATTTTCTTATTTTAGGGCAAAAAGGCAGAAATTTATTTATTTTGGTACAAAATTGCAGAAATTATTTTTATTTTGGGGCAAAAAAACAGAAATTCCCCATAGTTTGGGCCAAAAAGGCAGAAATTCCCCTTATTCTTAGGTAAAAAGCCTGAAATTCTCTTTATTTTCCGGCAAAAAGTCAGAAATTCCCCTTATGTTGGGGCAAAAGGACAGAAATTTCGTTTATTTTTGGGGAAAAGGCAGAAATTGCACTTATTTTGAGTCAAAAAGGAGGAAAATCCCATTATTTTGGGGTAAAAATGAATAAATTTCCCTTTTTTATGGCAAAAAGGTATACATTCCCTTTATTTTTGGGCAAAAAGGCAGAAATTCCCCGTATTTTGGAGCAAAATTGCAGGAATTCCCCTAATTTTGGGGCAAAAATGCAGAAATTACCCTTATTTTGGGGTAAAACTGCAGAAATTTCACTTATTTCAGGGTAATAAGTCAGAAATTTTCCTTATTTTGGGGCAAAAAAGACAGAAATTCCTTTTGTTTTGAAAGAAAAAGACAGAAATTTTACTTATTTAGAGGCAAAAAGGCAGAAATACGCCTTATTTTGAAGAAAAAATGAAGAAATTTCCCTTGTTTATGGCAAAAAGGTATGCATTCCCCTTATTTTAGGGCAAAAAGGTAGAAATTCCCCGTATTTTGGAGTAAAATTGCAGAAATTCCCCTAATTTTGGGGCAAAAAGCAGAAATTTCACTTATTTTGGGGCAAAATTGCAGAAATTTCACTTATTTCAGGAAAAAAGGCAGAAATTTTCCTTATTTTGGGGCAAAAATGCAGAAATTCCTAATATTTTGTGGCAAAAATGCAGAAATTCCTATTAATTTGAGGTAAAAAGGCTAAAATTCCCCTTATTTGGAGGCAAAAAGGCAGAAATTTCCCTTATTTTTGGGCAAAATTGAAGAAATTTCACTTATTTCTGGGTAATAAGTCAGAAATTCCTCTTATTTTGGGGCAAAATACAGAAATTCCCTTTGTTTTGGGGAAAAAGACAGAAATTCCACTTATTTAGAGGCAAAAAGGCAGAAATTCCCATTATTTTGGAGCAAAAGTGAAGAAATTTCCATTTTTTATGGCAAAAAGTTATGCATTCCCCTTTTTTTCGGGCAAAAAGGCAGAAATTCCCCTTATTTTGGAGCAAAAATGAAGAAATTTCTTTTTTTTATGGCAAAAAGGTATGCATTCCCGTTATTTTCAGGCTAAAAAGGCCGAAATTCCCCGTATTTTGGAGCAAAATTGCAGAAGTTACCCTAATTTTGTGGCAAAGGCAGAAATTCCTATTATTTTGGGGCAAAAATCAGAAATTCCTTTTATTTTGGGGCAAAATTCCAGAAATCTCCTTTATTTTGGGACAAAATTGCAGGAATTTACCTTATTTTGGGGCAAAATTGCAGAAATTTCCCTTATTTGTTCAAAATTGCAGAAATTTCACTTATTTTAAAGTAAAAAGGCTGAAATTTCCTTTACTTTGGGGCAAAAAGGGAGAAATACCCCTTATTTTGGGGCAAAATTGCAGAAATTTTTTTTATTTTGGGGCAAAAAGGCAGAAATTCCATATATTTTGGGTCAAAAAAGCAGAAATTCCTTTTATTTTGAGGTAAAAAGTCAGAAATTCCCCTTATTTTGGGGCAAAAAGCAGAAATTTTATTTATTATGGTACAAAATTGAAGAAATTTTTTTTATTTTGGAACAAAAGGCAGAAATTCCCCATATTTTGAGGCAAAAGGCAGAAATTCTTTTTATTTTGAGGTAAAATGCAGAAATTCCCCTTATTTAGAGGTAAAATGCAAAAATTCCCCAAATATTGGGGAAAAATGCAGAAATTCCCTGTATTTTGAAGCAAAATTGCAGAAATTCTCATAATTTTCAGGCAAAAAGGCCGAAATTCTTCTTATTTTGGGGAAAAAGGCTAAAATCTCCTTTTTTCGGGGGTAAAAAGTCAGAAATTCCCCTTATTTTGGGGCAAAATTGCAGAAATTTCTTTTACATTTGGGCAAAATTGCAGAAATTTCCCTTATTTTTGGGCAAAATTGCAGAAATTTAACTTATTTCAGAAAAAAGGCAGAAATTTTCTTATTTTGGGACAAAAAGGCAGAAATTTATTTATTTTGGTACAAAATTGCAGAAATTATTCTTATTTTGGGGCAAAAAAACAGAAATTCCCCATAGTTTGGGCCAAAAAGGCAGAAATTCCCCTTATTTTTAGGTAAAAAGCCTGAAATTCTCTTTATTTTCCGGCAAAAAGTCAGAAATTCCCCTTATGTTGGTGCAAAAGGACAGAAATTTCGTTTATTTTTGGGGAAAAGGCAGAAATTGCACTTATTTTGAGTCAAAAAGGAGGAAAATTCCATTATTTTGGGGTAAAAATGAATAAATTTCCCTTTTTTATGGCAAAAAGGTATACATTCCCTTTATTTTTAGGCAAAAAGGCAGAAATTTCCCGTATTTTGGAGCAAAATTGCAGAAATTCCCCTAATTTTGGGGCAAAAATGCAGAAATTACCCTTATTTTGGGGTAAAACTGCAGAAATTTCACTTATTTCAGGGTAATAAGTCAGAAATTTTTCTTATTTTGGGGCAAAAAAGACAGAAATTCCTTTTGTTTTGAAAGAAAAAGACAGAAATTTTACTTATTTAGAGGCAAAAAGGCAGAAATACGCCTTATTTTGAAGAAAAAATGAAGAAATTTCCCTTGTTTATGGCAAAAAGGTATGCATTCCCCTTATTTTAGGGCAAAAAGGTAGAAATTCCCCGTATTTTGGAGTAAAATTGCAGAAATTCCCCTAATTTTGGGGCAAAAAGCAGAAATTTCACTTATTTTGGGGCAAAATTGCAGAAATTTCACTTATTTCAGAAAAAAAAGGAAAAAATTTTCCTTATTTTGGATCAAAAACAGAAATTCCAAACATTTTGTGGCAAAAATACAGATATTCCCCTTCTTTTGAGGTAAAAAGGCTGAAATTCCCCTTATTTAAATGCAAAAAAGCAGAAATTTTCCTTATTTTGGGGCAAAATTGCAGAAATTTCACTTATTTCAGGGTAATAAGTCGGAAATTTTCCTTATTTTGGGGCAAAAAAGACAGAAATTCCTTTTGTTTTGGGGAAAAAAACAGAAATTCCAATTATTTAGAGGCAAAAAGGCAGAAATTCCCCTTATTTTGGAGCAAAAATGAAGAAATTTCACTTTTTTATGGCAAAAAGGTAAGCATTCTTCTTATTTTCGGGCAAAAAGGCAGAAATTCCCCGTATTTTGGAGCAAAATTGCAGAAATTCCCATAGTTGTGGGGCAAAAAAGTAGAAATTCCCTATATGTTGGGCCAAAAAGACAGAAATTCTCTTTATTTTGGGGCAAAACTCAGTAATACCACTTATTTTGGGGCAAAATTCGAGAAATTTCCCTTATTTAGGGGCAAAATTGCAAAAAATTTACTTATTTTGGGGCAAAATTGCAGAAATTTCACTTATTTCAGGAAAAAAAGGCAGAAATTTTCCTTATTTTGGGGCAAAAATGCAGAAATTCCTAATATTTTGTGGCAAAAATGCAGAAATTCCTATTAATTTGAGGTAAAAAGGCTAAAATTCCCCTTATTTGGAGGCAAAAAGGCAGAAATTTTTCTTATTTTGGGGCAAAATTGAAGAAATTTCACTTATTTCTGGGTAATAAGTCAGAAATTCCCCTTATTTTGGGGCAAAATACAGAAATTCCATTTGTTTTGGGGAAAAAGACAGAAATTCCACTTATTTAGAGGCAAAAAGGCAGAAATTCCCCTTATTTTGGAGCAAAAGTGAAGAAATTTCTCTTTTTTATGGCAAAAAGTTATGCATTCCCCTTTTTTTCGGGAAAAAAGGCAGAAATTCCCCTTATTTTGGAGCAAAAATGAAGAAATTTCTTTTTTTTATGGCAAAAAGGTATGCATTCCCGTTATTTTCGGGCTAAAAAGGCCGAAATTCCCCGTATTTTGGAGCAAAATTGCAGAAGTTACCCTAATTTTGTGGCAAAGGCAGAAATTCCTATTATTTTGGGGCAAAAATCAGAAATTCCCCTTATTTTGGGGCAAAATTCCAGAAATCTCCTTTATTTTGGGACAAAATTGCATGAATTTACCTTATTTTGGGGCAAAATTGCAGAAATTTCCCTTATTTGTTCAAAATTGCAGAAATTTCACTTATTTTATAGTAAAAAGGCTGAAATTTCCTTTACTTTGGGGCAAAAAGAAAGAAATACCCCTTATTTTGGGGCATAATTGCAGAAATTTTTTTTATTTTGGGGCAAAAAGACAGAAATTCCTTATACTTTGGGGCAAAAAGGCAGAAATTCCTTCTATTTTGAAGTAATAAGGCTGAAATTCCCCTTATTTTGGGGCAAAAAGGCAGAAATTGTCCTTATTTTGGGTAAAATTTCAGAAATTTCAAATATTTCAGGGCAAAATGGCAGAAATTCCCCTTATTTTGGCGCAAAAAGATGAAATCCCTAACTATTGGCTAAAATTGAAGAAATTTCACTTATTTCGGGACAAAAAGGCAGAAATTTTACTTAATTTCAGGCAAAAAGGCAGAAGTGACCCGTATTTTGGAGCAAAATTGCAGAAATTCCCCTAATATTGGTGCAAAAATGCAGAAATTCCCTTTATTTTGGGGCAAAAAGGCAGAAATTCTCCATATTTTGGTGCAAAAAGGCTGAAATTCCCCTTATTTTGAGGTAAAATGCTGAAATTTCCCATATTTTGGGGCAAAAGTCCGAAATTCCCCTCATTTTGGGGCAAAAAGGCACAAATTTCCCTTATTTTCGGTCAAAATTGTAGAAATTTCATTTATTTCAGGGTAAAAGTCAGAAATTCCCTTTATTTTGGGGCAAAAAGCACAAATTTCTTTTATTATGGTACAAATTTGAAGAAATTTTCCGTATTTTGGAACAAAAAAGCAGAAATTCCTCATATTTTTGGGCAAAAGGCAGAAATTCTTCTTATTTTGAGGTAAAATGAAGAAATTCCCCTTATTTAGAGGTAAAATGCAGAAATTCCCCAAATATTGGGGGAAAATGCAGAAATTCCCTTTGTTTTGGGGATAAAAGGCAGAAATTCCCCATATTTTGAAGCAAAATTGCAGAAATTCTCATAATTTTCAGGCAAAAAGGCAGAAATTCTCCTTTTTTTGCGGCAAAAAGACAGAAAATCTCCTTTTTTCAGGGGCAAAAAGTCAGAAATTCCCCTTATTTTAGGGCAAAATTGCAGAAATTTCCTTTACATTTGGGCAAAATTGCAGAAATTTCCCTTATTTTGGGGCAAAATTGCAGAAATTTCACTTATTTCAGAAAAAAGCAGAAATTTTCTTATTTTGGGGCAAAAAGGCAGAAATTTATTTATTTTGGTACATAATTGCAGAAATTATTCTTATTTTGGGGCAAAAAGGCAGAAATTCCCCGTATTTTGGAGCAAAATTGCAGAAATACCCCTAATTTTGGGGCAAAAGACAGAAATTCCCATTTTTTGGGGGGTAAAACTGCTGAAATTTCACTTATTTCGCGGCAAAATGGCAGAAATTCCCCTTATTCTCGGCGAAAAAGGCAGAAAATAGTCGTATTTTGGAGCAAAATTGCAGAAATTCACCTAATTTTCGGGTAAATAATACAGTAATTTTCTTTATTTTGGGACAAAAATGCAGAAATTCTCCTTATTTTAGGGCAAAATTGCAGAAATTTCCCTTATTTGGGGGCAAAATTGCAGAAATTTCCCTTACTTGAAAGAAAAATACAGAAATTCCCCTTATTTTGGGGGAAAATTGCAGAGATTTCCCTTATTATGGGGAAAAATTGCAGAAATTTTTCTTATTTGAGGGCAAAATTGAAGAAATTTCAATTATTTCAGATAAAGAAAGCAAAAATTTTTCTTATTTTGGGGCAAAAAGGCAGAAATTCCAATTATTTTGAGGCAAAAAGGCAGAAATTCACCTTAGTTTAGGGTAAAATTGCAGAAATTTCACATATTTCAGGGCAAAAAGGCAGAAATTTCCCTTATTTTGGGGCAAAATTGCAGGAATTTACCTTATTTTGGGGCAAAATTGCAGAAATTTACCTTATTTTGGGGCATAATTGCAGAAATTTCACTTATTTTAAAGAAAAAAGGCTGAAATTTCCTTTACTTTGGGGCAAAAAGGGAGAAATACCCCTTATTTTGTGGCAAAATTGCAGATTATTTTTTTATTTTGGGGCAAAAAGGCAGAAATTCCTTATATTTTGGGGCAAAAATGCAGAAATTCCCGTTATTTTGAGGTAATAAGGCTGAAATTCCTCTTATTTTGGGGCAAAAAGGCAGAAATTCCCCATATTTTGGGGTAAAATTGCAGAAATTTCAAATATTTCAGGGCAAAATGGCAGAAATTCCCCTTATTTTGGGGCAAAAGATAAAATCCGTAATTATTGGCTAAAATTGTAGAAATTTCACTTATTTTGGGACAAAAAGGCAGAAATTCCACTTAATTTCGTGCAAAAAGGCAGAAATGACCCGTATTTTGGAGCAAAATTGCAGAAATTTCCCTAATATTGGTGCAAAAATGCAGAAATTTCTTTTATTTTGGGGCAAAAATGCAGAAATTCTCCATATTTTGGTGCAAAAAGGCTGAAATTCCTATTATTTTGAGGTAAAATGCTGAAATTCTTCATATTTTGCGGCAAAAGGCAGAAATTCCCCTCATTTTGGGGCAAAAAGGCACAAATTTCCCTTATTTTCGGGCAAAATTGCAGAAATTTACCTTATTTTGGGGCATAATTGCAGAAATTTCACTCATTTTAAAGTAAAAAGGCTGAAATTTCCTTTACTTTTGGGCAAAAATTGAAAAAAAACCCTTTATTTTGGGGCAAAATTGCAGAAATTTTTTTTATTTTGGGGCAAAAAGGCAGAAATTCCTTATATTTTGGGGCAAAAATGCAGAAATTCCCCTTAATTTGAGGTAATAAGGCTGAAATTCCCTTTATTTTGGGGCAAAAAGGCAGAACTTCCCCTTATTTTGGGGTAAAAATACAGAAATTTCAAATATTTGAGGGCAAAATGGCAGAAATTCCCCTTATTTTGGGGCAAAAAATTAAATCCCTAATTATTGGCTAAAATTGAAGAAATTTCACTTATTTCGGGACAAAAAGGCAGAAATTCCACTTAATTTCGGGCAAAAAGGCAGAAATGACCCGTATTTTGGAGCAAAATTGCAGAAATTCTCCTAATATAGGTGCAAAAATGCAGAAATTCCTTTTATTTTGGGGCAAAAATGCAGAAATTCTCCATATTTTGGTGCAAAAAGCTGAAATTCCCTTTTTTTGATAAAATGCTGAAATTCCCCATATTTTGGAGCAAAGGCAGAAATTCCCCTCATTTTGGGGCAAAAAGGCACAAATTTCCCTTGTTTTCGGGCAAAATTGCAGAAATTTTATTTATTTCAGGGGAAAAAGTCAGAAATTCTCCTTATTTTGGGGCAAAAAGCAAAAATTCTTCTTATTTTGATGTAAAATGCAGAAATTCCCATTATTTAGAGGTAAAATGCAGAAATTCCCCAAATATTGGGGAAAAATGCAGAAATTCCCTTTATTTTGGGGCTAAAAGGCAGAAATTCCCTGTATTTTGAAGAAAAATTGCAGAAATTCTCATAATTTCAGGCAAAAAGGCAGAAATTCTCCTTATTTTGGGTCAAAAAGACAGAAAATTTCTTTTTTTCGGGAGCAAAAAATCATAAATTCCCCTTATTTTGGGGCAAAATTGCAGAAATTTCCTTTACATTTGGGCAAAATTGCAGAAATTTCCCTTATTTTGGGGCAAAATTTCAGAAATTTCACTTATTTCAGAAAAAAAGCAGAAATTTTCTTATTTTGGGGCAAAAAGGCAGAAATTTCTTTTATTTTGGTACAAAATTGCAGAAATTATTCTAATTTTAGGGCAAAAAAACAGAAATTCCCAATATTTTGGGGCAAAAAGCAGAAATTCCCCTTATTTTGAGGTAAAAAGGTTGAAATTCCCCTTATTTTCGGGCAAAAAGTCTGAAATTTCCATTATGTTGGGGCAAAAAGACAGAAATTTCATTTATTTTTAGGGAAAAGGCAGAAATTGCACTTATTTTGAGTCAAAAAGGCGGAAAACCCCCTTATTTTGGGGCAAAAATGAAAAAATTTCCCTTTTTTATGGCAAAAAGGTATACATTCCCTTTATTTTCAGGCAAAAAGGCAGAAATTCCCCGTATTTTGGAGCAAAATTGCAGAAATTAACCTAATTTTGGGGCAAAAAGGCAGAAATTCCTTTAATTTTGGGGTAAAACTGCAGAAATTTCACTTATTTTGCAGTACAATGGCAGAAATTCCCCTTATTCTCGGCGAAAAAGGCAGAAAATCCTCGTATTTTGGAGCATAATTGCAGAAATTCACCTAATTTTGGGGTAAAAATTACAGTAATTTTCTTTATTTTGGGACAAAAAGGCAGAAATTGTCCTTATTTTAGGACAAAATTGCAGAAATTTTCCTTATTTGGGGCCAAAATTGCAGACATTTCCCTTATTTGAAGGCAAAAAACAGAAATTCCCCTTATTTTGGAGGAAAATTGCGGAATTTTCCCATATTATGGGGAAAAATTGCAGAAATTTCCCTTATTTTAGGGCAAAATTGCAGAAATCTCTCTTATTTCAGAGAAAAAAAGCAAAAATTTTTCTTATTTTGGGGCAAAAAGGCAGAAATTCCCATTATTTGTGGCAAAAGGCAGAAATTGACCTTATTTTGAGGTAAAATTGCAGAAATTTCACATATTTTAGGGCAAAAACGCAGAAATTTCCCTTATTTTGGCGCAAAATTGCAGAAATTTCACTTATTTCAGGGTAATATGTCAGAAATTTTCCTTATTTTGGGGCAAAAAGACAGAAATTTCCTTTGTTTTGGGGAAAAAAGACAGAAATTCCACTTATTTAGAGGCAAAACGGCAGAAATTCCCCTTATTTTGGAGCAAAAATGAAGAAATTTCCATTTTTTATGGCAAAAAGGTATGCATTTCCCTTATTTTCGGAAAAAAAGGCAGTAATTCCCCATATTTTGGAGCAAAATTGCAGAAATTCCCCTAATTGTGGGGCAAAAAGGCAGAAATTCTCTATATGTTGGGGCAAAGAACAGAATTTTTTTTTATTTTGGGGCAAAACTCAGAAATTCCACTTATTTTGGGGTAAAATTCCGGAAATTTCCTTTATTTAAGGCAAAATTGCAGAAATTTCACTTATTTTGGGGCAAAATTGCAGAAATTTCACTTATTTCAGGGAAAAAAGGCAGAAATTTTTTTTATTTTGCTGCAAAAAGGCAGAAATTCCTAATGTTTTGTGGCAAAAATGCAGAAATGCCCCTTGTTTTGAGGTAAAAAGGCTGTAATTCCCCTTATTTGGGGGCAAAAAGGCAGAAATTTCCCTTATTTTGGGGAAAAATTGCAGAAATTTCACTAATTTCAGGGTAATAAGTCAGAAATTCCCTTATTTTGGGGCAAAAATAACAGAAATTCCCTTTGTTTTGGGGAAAAAAAACAGAAATTCCACTTATTAAGAGGCAAAAAGGCAGAAATTCCCCTTATTTTGGAGCAAAAATGAAGAAATTTCCCTTTTTTATGGCAAAAAGGTATGCATTCCCCTTATTTTCGAGCAAAAAGGCAGAAATTCCCCGTATTTTGGAGCAAAATTGCAGAAATTCCCCTAATTTAAGGGCAAAAGGCAGAAATTCTCATTATTTTGGGGCAAAAACCAGAAATTCCTCTTATTTTTGGGCAAAATTCCAAAAATTTACATTATTTTGGGGCACAATTGCAGGAATTTACCTTATTTTGGGGCAAAATTGCAGAAATTTACCATATTTTGGCTCATAATTGCAGAAATTTCACTTATTTTAAAGTAAAAAGGCTGAAATTTCCTTTACTTTGGGGCAAAAAGGGAGAAATACCCCTTATTTTGGGGCAAAATTGCAGAAATTTTTTTTATTTTGGGGCAAAAATGCAGAAATTCCTTATATTTTGGGGCAAAAATGCAGAAATTCCCCTTATTTTGAGGTAATAAGGCTGAAATTCCCCTTATTTTGGGGCAAAAAGGCAGAAATTCCCCTTATTTTGGGGTAAAATTGCAGATTTTTCAAATATTTCAGGGCAAAATGGCAGAAATTCCCCTTATTTTAGGGCAAAAAGATGAAATCCCTAATTATTGTCTAAAATTGAAGAAATTTCACTTATTTCGGGACAAAAAGGAAGAAATTCCACTTAATTTCGGGAAAAAAGGCAGAAATGACTTGTATTTTGGAGCAAAATTGCAGAAATTCTTCAAATATTGGTGCAAAAATGCAGAAATTCCTTTTATTTTTGGGCAAAAAGGCAGAAATTCTCCATATTTTGGTGCCAAAAGGCTGAAATTCCCTTTATTTTGAGGTAAGATGCTGAAATTCTTCACATTTTGGGGCAAAAGGCAGAAATTCCTCTCATTTTGGGGCAAAAAGGCACAAATTTCCTTTATTTTCGGGCAAAATTGCAGAAATTTACCTTATTTTGGGGCATAATTGCAGAAATTTCATTTATTTTAAAGTAAAAATGCTGAAATTTTTTTTACTTTGGGGCATAAAGGGAGAAATACCCCATATTTTGGGGCAAAATTGCAAAAATTTTTCTATTTGGGGGCAAAAAGGCAGAAATTCCTGATATTTTGGGGCAAAAATGCAGAAATTCCCCTTTTTTTGTGGTAATAAGGCTGAAATTCCCCTTATTTTGCGGCAAAAAGGCAGAAATTCCCCTTATTTTGGGGTAAAATTGCAGAAATTTCAAATATTTCAGGGCAAAATGGCAGAAATTCCTTTTATTTTGGGGCAAAAAGATGAAATCTCAAATTATTGGCTAAAATTGAAGAAATTTCACTTATTTCGGGACAAAAAGGCAGAAATTCCACTTAATTTTGGGCAAAAAGGCAGAAATGACGCGTATTTTGGAGCAAAATTGCAGAAATTCCCCTAATATTGGTGCAAAAATGCAGAAATTCCCTTTATTTTAGGGCAAAAAGGCAGAAATTCTCCATATTTTTGTGCAAAAAGGCTGAAATTCCCCTTATTTTGAGGTATAATGCTGAAATTCTCCATATTTTGGGGCAAAAAGCAAAAATTTCCCTCATTTTGAAGCAAAAAGGCACAAATTTCCCTTATTTTCGGGCAAAATTGCAGAAATTTCATTTATTTCATGGTAAAAAGTCAGAAATTCCCCTTATATTGTGGCAAAAAGCAGAAATTTCTTTTATTATGGTACAAAATTGAAGAAATTTTCCTTATTTTGGAACAAAAAGGCAGAAATTCCCCATATTTTGGGGGAAAAGGCAGAAATTTTTCTTATTTTGAGGTAAAATGAAGAAATTCCCCTTATTTAAAAAAAAATGCAGAAATTCCCCAAATATTAGGGGAAAATGCAGAAATTCCCTTTATTTTGGTGCGAAAAGGCAGAAATTTCCCATATTTTGAAGCAAAATTGCAGAAATTCTCATAATTTTCAGGCAAAAAGACAGAAATTCTCCTTATTTTGGTTCAAAAATACAGAAAATCTTTTTTGGGGGCAAATAGTCAGAAATTCTTCTTATTTTGGGGCAAAATTGCAGAAATTTCTTTACATTTGGGCAAAATTGCAGAAATTTCACTTATTTCAGAAAAAAGGCAGAAATTTTCTTATTTTGGGGCAAAAAGGCATAAATTTATTTTATTTTGGTACAAAAATGCAGAAATTTTTCTTATTTTGGGGCAAAAAGGAAGAAATTCCCCATATTTTGGGGCAAAAAGGCAGAAATTACTCTTATTTTGAAGAAAAAAGGCTGAAATTCCCCTTATTTTCGGGCAAAAAGTCAGAAATTTCCTTCATGTTAGGGAAAAAAACAGAAATTTTGTTTATTTTTGAAGAAAAGGCAGAAATTGCACTTATTTTGAGTCAAAAAGGCAGAAAATCCCCTTATTTTGGGGCAAAAATGAAGAAATTTCCCTTTTTTATGGCAAAAAGGTATACATTCCCTTTATTTTCGGGCAAAAAGGCAAAAATTCCCTGTATTTTGGAGGAAAATTGCAGAAATTCCCCTAATTTTGGGGCAAAAAGGCAGAAATTCCCCTCATTTTGGGGTAAAACTGCAGAAATTTCACTTATTTTGCGGCAAAATGGCAGAAATTCTCTTTATTCTCGGAGAAAAAGGCAGAAAATCCCTGTATTTTGGAGCAAAATTGCAGAAATTCACCTAATTTTGGGGTAAAAAATACAATAATTTTCTTTATTTTGGGACAAAAATGCAGAAATTCTTCTTATTTTGGGGCAAAAGGCAGAAATTCCCCTTATTTTAGGGCAAAATTGCAGAAATTTCCCTTACTTGAAGGCAAAAAACAGAAATTCCCCTTATTTTGGGGCAAAATTGCAGAAATTTTTCTTATTATGGAAAAAAGTGCAGAAATTTCCCTTATTTTAGGTCAAAATTGCAGAAATTTCACTTATTTCAGAGAAAAAAAGCAAAAATTTTTCTTATTTTGGGACAAAAAGGCAGAAATTCCTATTATTTTGGGGCAAAAAGCCAGAAATTCACCTTATTTTTGGGTAAAATTGCAGAAATTTCACATATTTCAGGGTAAAAAGGCAGAAATTTCCCTTATTTTAGGGCAAAATTGCAGAAATTTCACTTATTTCAGGGTAATAAGTCAGAAATTTCCCTTATTTTGGGGAAAAAAAGACAAAAATTTTCTTTGCTTTGGAAGAAAAAGACAGAAATTCCACTTATTTAGAGGCAAAAAGGCAAAAATTTCCCTTATTTTGGAGCAAAAATGAAGAATTTTCCCTTTTTGATGGCAAAAAGTTATGCATTCCCCTTATTTTCGGGCAAAAAGGCAGAAATTCCCCATATTTTGGAGCAAAATTTCAGAAATTCCCCGAATTGTGGGGCAACAAGGCAGAAATTCTCTATATGTTGGGGCAAAAAGACAGAAATTCTCCTTATTTTGAGGTAAAACTCAGAAATTCCACTTATTTTGGGGCAAAAATCCAGAAATTTCCCTTATTTTGGGGCAAAATTGCAGAAATTTCACTTATTTTGTGGTAAAATTGCAGAAATTTCACTTTTTTCATGGAAAAAAAGCAGAAATTTTCCTTATTTTGGGGCAAAAAGGCAGAAATTCTTAATTTTTTGTGATAAAAATGCAGAAATTCCCCTTTATTTTGAGGTAAAAAGGCTGAAATTCCCTATATTTGGGGGCAAAAATCAGAAATTTCCCTTATTTTGGGGCAAAATTGCAGAAATTTCACTTATTTCAGGGTAATAATTCAGAAATTCCTCTTATTTTGGGGCAATAAAGACAGAAATTCCCTTTGGTTTGGGGAAAAAAGACAGAAATTCCACTTTTTTAGAGGCAAAAAGGCAGAAATTCCCCTTATTTTGGAGCAAAAATGAAGAAATTTCTCTTTTTTATGGCAAAAAGTTATGCATTCCCTTTATTTTCGGGCAAAAAGTCTGAAATTCCCCGTATTTTGGAGCAAAATTGCAGAAATTCCCCTAATTTTGGGGCAAAAGGCAGAAATTCCCTTTATTTTGGGGCAAAAATCAGAAATTCCCCTTACTTTGGGGCAAAATTCCAGAAATTTTCTTTATTTTGGGGTAAAATTGCAGGAATTTACCTCATTTTGGGTTAAAATTTCAGAAATTTCCCTTATTTGGGGTAAAATTGCAGAAATTTCACTTATTTTCAGGTAAAAAGGCTGAAATTTCCTTTATTTTGGGACAAAAAGGGAGAAATTCCCCTTATTTTGGGGCAAAATTGCAGAAATTTTCCTTATTTTGGGGCTATAAGGAGGAAATTCCTATTATTTTGTGGCAAAAATGCAGAAATTTCCCTTATTTTGAGGTAAAAAGGCTGAAATTCCCCTTATTTTGGGGCAAAAGGTAGAAATTCCCCTTATTTTGGGGTAAAATTGCAGAAATTTCAAATATTTCAGGGCAAAATGGTGGAAATTCTCCCTTATTTTGGGGCAATAAGATAAAATTTCTAATTTTTGTCTAAAATTTAAGAAATTTCACTTATTTTGGAACAAAAAGGCAGAAATTCCTCTTAATTTCGGGCAAAAAGACAGAAATGACCCGTATTTTGGAGCAAAATGGCAGAAATTCCCATAATATTGGTGCAAAAATGCAGAAATTCCTTTTATTTTAAGGCAAAAATACAGAAATTTCCAGTATTTTGAAGCAAAATTTCAGAAATTCTCATAATTTTCAGGCAAAAAGACAGAAATTCTTCTTATTTTGGAGCAAAAAGGCAGAAAATCTCCTGTTTTCGGGGACAAAAAGTCAGAAATTCTTATTTTGGGGCAAAATTGCAGAAATTTCCTTTACATTTGGGCAAAATTTCAGAAATTTTTTTTATTTTGGGGCAAAATTTCAGAAATTTCACTAATTTCAGAAAAAAGGCAGAAATTTTCTTATTTTGGGGCAAAAAGGCAGAAATTTCTTTTATTTTGGTACAAAAATGCAGAAATTTTTCTTATCTTGGGGCAAAAAGGCAGAAATTCCCCATATTTTGAGGCAAAAAGCCAGAAATTCCCCTTATTTTGAAGTAAAAAGGCTGAAATTCCCCTTTTTTTCTGGCAAAAAGTCAGAAATTTCCTTCATGTTAGGGCAAAAAACAGAAATTTTGTTTAATTTTGGGTAAAAGGCAGAAATTGCACTTATTTTGAGTCAAAAAGGCAGAAAATCCCCTTATTTTGGGGCAAAAATGAAGAAATTTCCCTTTTTTATGGCAAAAAGGTATACATTCCCTTTATATTCAGGCAAAAAGCAGAAATTCCTTTTATTTTGGGGCAAATGGACAGAAATTTCATTTATTTTTGGGGAAAAGGCAGAAATTGCACTTATTTTGAGTCAAAAAGGTGGAAAATCCCCTTATTTTGGGGCAAAAATGAAGAAATTTCCCTATATTATGGCAAAAAGGTATATATTTTTTTATTTTCGGGCAAAAAGGCAGAAATTCCCCGTATTTTAGAGCAAAATTGCAGAAATTCCCCTAATTTTGGGGCAAAAATGCAGAAATTCCCCTTATTTTGGGGTAAAACTGCAGAAATTTCACTTATTTCGCTGCAAAATGGCAAAAATTCCCCTTATTCTTGGCGAAAAAGGCAGAAAATCCCCGTATTTTAGAGCAAAATTGCAGAAATTCACCTAATTTTGGGGTAAAAAATACAGTAATTTTTTTTTTATTTTGGAACATAAAGGCAGAAATTCTCCTTATTTTGTGGCAAAAGGCAGAAATTCCCCTTATTTTAGGACAAAATTGCAGATATTTCCCTTATTTGAAGGCAAAAAACAGAAATTCCCCTTATTTTGGGGCGTAATTGCGCAAATTTCCCTTATTATGGGGAAAATTTGCAGAAATTTCCCTTATTTTAGGGCAAAATTGCAGAAATTTCACTTATTTCAGAGAAAAAATACAAAAATTTTTCTTATTTTGGGGCAAAAAGCAGAAATTCCCATTATTTTGGGGCAAAAAGGCAGAAATTCACCTTATTTTGGGGTAAAATTTCAGAAATTTCACATATTTCAGGGCAAAAAGACAGAAATTTCCCTTATTTTTGGGCAAAATTGCAGAAATTTCACTTATTTCAGGATAATAAGTCAGAAATTTTCCTTATTTTGGGGCAAAATAGACAGAAATTCCCTTTTTTTGGAAGAAAAAGACAGAAATTCCAGTTATTTAGGAGAAAAAAGGCAGAAATACCTCTAATTTGGAGCAAAAATGAAGAAATTTCCCTTTTTTATGGCAAAAAGGTATGCATTCTCCTTATTTTCGGGCAAAAAGGCAGAAATTCCTTGTATTTTGGAGCAAAATTGCAGAAATTTCCCTAATTGTGGGACAAAAAGGCAGAAATTCTCCTTATTTTGGCGCAAAACTCAGAAATTCCACTTATTTTTGGGCAAAATTCCAGAAATTTTCCTTATTTTGGGGCAAAATTGCAGAAATTTCACTTATTTTGGGGCAAAATTGCAGAAATTTCACGTATTTCAGGGAAAAAAGGCAGAAATTTTCCTTATTTTGGGGCAAAAAGGCAGAAATTCCTAATATTTTGTGGCAATAATGCAGAAATCCCCCTTATTTTGAGGTAAAATGGCTGAAATTCCCCTTATTTAGGGGGCACAAAGGCAGAAATTTCCCTTATTTTGGACAAAATTGCAGAAATTTCACGTATTTCAGGGTAAATAAGTCAGAAATTCCCCTTATTTTGGGGCAAAAAAGACAGAAATTCCCTTTGTTTTGGGGGAAAAAAGACAGAAATTCCACTTATTTAGAGGCAAAAAGGCAGAAATTCCCCTTATTTTGGAGCAAAAATGAAGAAATTTCCCTTTTTTATGGCAAAAAGGTATGCATTCCCCTTATTTTCGGGCAAAAAGGCAGAAATTCCCTGTATTTTGGAGCAAAATTGCAGAAAGTCCCCTAATTTTGGGGCAAAAGGCAGAAATTTCTTTTATTTTGGGGCAAAATTGCAGGAATTTATCTTATTTTGGGGCAAAATTGCAGAAATTTCCCTTATTAGGGACAAAATTGCAGAAATTTCACTTATTTTCAGGTAAAAAGGCTGAAATTTCTTTTATTTTGGGACAAAAAGGGAGAAGTTCCCCTTATTTTGGGGCAAAATTGCAGAAATTTTCCTTATTTTGGGGCAATAAGGCAGAAATTCCTATTATTTTGTGGCAAAAATGCAGAAATTTTCCTTATTTTGAGGTAATAAGGCTTAAATTCCTTTTATTTTGGGGCAATAAGGCAGAAATTCCCCTTATTTTGGGGTAAAATTGCAGAAATTTCAAATATTTCAGGGCAAAATAACAGAAATTCCCCTTATATTGAGGCAAAAAGATGAAATCTCTAATTTTTTGCAATAAGGCAGAAATTCCCCTTATTTTCAGGTAAAAAGGCTGAAATTCCTATTATTTTCGGGCAAAAAGTCAGAAATTCCCCTTATTTTGGGGCAAGAAGACAGAAATTTCATTTATTTTTGGAAAAAAGGCAGAAACTGCACGTATTTTGAATCTAAAAGGCAGAAAATCTCCTTATTTTGGGGCAAAACTTAAGAAATTTCCCTTTTTTATGACAAAAAGGTATACATTCCCTATATTTTTGGGCAAAAGGCAGAAATTCTCCTTATTTTAGTGCAAAATTGCAGAAATTTCCCTTATTTGAAGGCAAAAAACAGAAATTCCCCTTATTTTGGGGCATAATTGCACAAATTTCCCTTATTATGGGGAAAAATTGAAGAAATTTCCCTTATTTTAGGGCAAAATTACAAAAATTTCACTTATTTCAGAGAAAAAAAGCAAAAATTTTTCTTATTTTGGGGCAAAAAGGCAGAAATTCTCACTATTTTGGGGCAAAAAAGCAGAAATTCACCTTATTTAGGGGTAAAATTGCAAAAATTTTACATATTTCAGGGCAAAAGGTCAGAAATTTCCCTTATTTTGGGGCAAAATTGCAGAAATTTCACTTATTTCAGGGTAATAAGTCAGAAATTTTCCATTTTTTGGGGCAAAAAGACAGAAATTCCCTTTGATTTGAGGAAAGAACACAGAAATTCCACTTATTTAGAGGCAAAACGGCAGAAATTCCCCTTATTTTGGAGCAAAAATGAAGAAATTTCCATTTTTTATGGCAAAAAGGTATGCATTCCCCTTATTTTCGGACAATAAGGCAGTAATTCACCATATTTTCAGCAAAATTGCAGAAATTCCCCTAATTGTGGGGCAAAAAGGCAGAAATTCTCTATATGTTGGGGCAAAGAACAGAAATTTTTTTTTATTTTGGGGCAAAACTCAGAAATTCCACTTATTTTGGGGTAAAATTCCGGAAATTTCCTTTATTTGGGGCAAAATTGCAGAAATTTCACTTATTTTGGGGCAAAATTGCAGAAATTTCACTTATTTCAGGGAAAAAAGGCAGAAATTTTCCTTATTTTGTGGCAGAAAGGCAGAAATTCCAAATATTTTGTGGCAAAAATTCAGAAATCCCTCTTATTTTGAGGTAAAATGGCTGAAATTCCCCTTATTTGGGAGCAAAAAGGCAGAAATTTTTCTTATTTTGGGGCAAAATTGCAGAAATTACACGTATTTCAGGGTAATAAGTCAGAAATTCCCCTTATTTTGGGGCAAAAAAGACAGAAATTCCTTTTGGTTTGGAAAAAAAGACAGAAATTCCACTTATTTAGAGGCAAAAAGGCAGAAATTCCCCTTATTTTGGAGCAAAAATGAAGAAATTTCCATTTTTTATGGCAAAAAGGAATGCATTCTCCTTATTTTCGGCAAAAAGGCAGAAATTCCCTGTATTTTGGAACAAAATTGCAGAAATTCCTCTAATTTTAGGGCAAAAGGCAGAAATTCCCTTTATTTTGGGGCAAAAATCAGAAATTCCCCTTACTTTGGGGCAAAATTCCAAAAATTTCCTTTATTTTGGGGCAAAATTGCAGGAAATTACTTTATTTTGGGGCACAATTGCAGAAATTTTTCTTATTTGGGACAAAATTGCAGAAATTTCACTTATTTTCAGGTAAAAAAGCTGAAATTTCCTTTATTGGGACAAAAGGGGAGAAATTCCCCTTTTTTGGGGCAAAATTGCAGAAATTTTCCTTATTTTGGGGCAAAAAGGCAGAAATTCCCCATATTTTGGAGCAAAAAGGCAGAAATTCCCCTTATTTTGAGGTAAAAAGGCTGAAATTCCCCTTATTTTCGGGCAAAAAGTCAGAAATTCCCTTTATTTTGGGGCAAAAAGACAGAAAATCCCCTTATTTTGGGGCAAAAGTGAAGAAATTTCTCTTTTTTATGGCAAAAAGGTATACATTCCCTATATTTTCGGGCAAAAAGGCAGAAATTCCCCATATTTTGGGGCAAAAAGACAGAAATTCCCCTAATTTTGTGGCAAAAAGGCAGAAATTCCCCTTATTTTGAGGTAAAACTGCAGAAATTTCACTTATTTCGCGGCAAAATGGCAGAAATTCCTCTTATTTTCGGCAAAAAGGCAGAAAATCCCCGTATTTTGGAGCAAAATTGCAGAAATTCACCTAAATTTGGGGTAAAAAATACAGTAATTTTCTGTATTTTGGGGTAAAAAGACAAAAATTCTTCTTATTTTGGGGCAAAAGGCAGAAATTCCCATTATTTTAGGGCAAAATTTCAGAAATTTTCATTATTATGAGAAAACATTGCAAAATTTTCCTTATTTTATGGCAAAATTGCAGAAATTTCACTTATTTCAGAGAAAAAAAGCAAAAATTTTTCTTATTTTGGGGCAAAAATACAGAAATTTCCATTATTTTGGTACAAAAAGGCAGAAATTCACCTTATTTTCAGGGAAAATTGCAGAAATTTCACAAATTTCAGGGCAAAAAGTCAGAAATTTCCCTTATTTTTGGGCAAAATTGCAGAAATTTCACTAATTTCAGAGTAATAAGTCAGAAATTTTCCTTATTTTGGGGCAAAAAAGAAAGAAATTCTCTTCGTTTTGGGGGAAAAAAACAGAAATTCCACTTATTTAGAAGCAAAAAGGCAGAAATTTTCTTTATTTTGGAGCAAAAATGAAGAAATTTTCCTTTTTTATGGCAAAAAGGTATGCATTCCCGTTATTTTCGGGCAAAAAGGAAGAAATTCCCCGTATTTTGGAAAAAAATTGCAGAAATTCCCCTAATTGTGGGGTCAAAAAGGCAGAAATTCTCTATATGTTGGGGAAAAAGACAGAAATTCTCCTCATTTTGTGGCAAAACTCAGAAATTCCACTTATTTTAGGGCAAAATTCTAGAAATTTCCGTTATTTTGGGCCAAAATTGCAGAAATTTCACTTATTTTGGGGCAAAATTGCAGAAAATTCACTTATTTCAGAGAAAAAAGTCAGAAATTTTCCTTATTTTGGGGCAAAAAGGCAGAAATTCCTAATATTTTGTGGCAAAAATGCAGAAATTCCGCTTATTTTGAGGTAAAAAGGCTGAAATTTCCCTTATTTTGGGGCAAAAAAGCAAAATTTTTTTTATTTTGGGGCAAAGTTGCAGGAATTTACCTTATTTTGGGGCAAAATTGCAGAAATTTCCCTTATTTGGGGCAAAATTGCAGAAATTTCACTTATTTTCAGGTAAAAAAGATGAAATTTTTTTATTTTGTGGCAAAAAGGGAGGAATTCACCTTATTTTGGGGCAAAATTGCAGAAATTTTCTTTATTTTGGGGCAAAAAGGCAGAAATTCTTTATATTTTGTGGAAAAACGGCAGAAATTTCCCTTATTATGAGGTAATAAGCCTGAAATTCTCCTTATTTTGGAACAAAAAGGCAGAAATTCCCCTTATATTGGGGTAAAATTGCAGAAATTTCAAATATTTCAGGGCAAAATGGCAGAAATTCCATTTATTTTGTGGCAAAAATATGAAATGCCTAATTATTGGCTACAATTGAAGAAATTTCACTTATTTCGGAACAAAAAGGCAGAAATTCCACTTAATTTCGGGCAAAAAAGCAGAAATGACCTGTATTTTGGAGCAAAATTGCAGAAATTCCCCTAATATTGGAGCAAAAATGCAATAATTCCCTTAATTTGGGGCAAAATGGCAGAAATTCTCCATATTTTGGTGCAAAAAGGCTGAAATTCTCCTTATTTTGAGGTAAAATGCTGAAATTCCCCATATTTTGAGGCAAAGGCAGAAATTCCCCTTATTTTAGGGCAAAAAGGCACAAATATCCCTTCTTTTCAGGGAAAATTGCAAATTTCATTTATTTCAGGGCATAAAGTCAGAAATTCCACTTATTTTGGGGCAAAAAGCAGAGATTTTTTTTATTATGGTACAAAATTGAAGAAATTTTCCTTATTTTGGAACAAAAAGGCAGAAATTCCCCATATTTTGGGACAAAAGGCAGAAATCCTTCTTATTTTGAGGTAAAATGCAGAAATTCCCTTTATTTAGAGGTAAAATGCAGAAATTCCCCAAATATTAAGGGAAAATGCAGAAATTCCCTTTATTTTGGGGCTAAAAGACAGAAATTCCCCGTATTTTGAAGCGAAATTGCAGAAATTCTCATAATTTTCGCGCAAAGAGGCAGAAATTCTTCTTATTTTGGGGCAAAAAGACAGAAAATCTTTTTTTTTCGGGAGCAAAAAGTCAGAAATTCCCCTTATTTTGGGGCAAAGTTGCAGAAATTTCCTATACATTTGGGCAAAATTGGAGTAATTTCCCTTATTTTCGGAACAAAATTGCAGAAATTTCACTTATTTCAAAAAAAAAGGCAGAAATTTTCTTATTTTGGGGCAAAAAGGCAGAAATTTCTTTTATTTTGGAACAAAATTGCAGAAATTTTTCTTATTTCGGGGCAAAAAAGCAGAAATTCCCCATATTTTCGGCAAAAAGGCAGAAATTCCCCTTATTTTGAGGTAAAAAGGCTGAAATTCCCCTTATTTTCAGGCAAAAAGTCAGAAATTCCCCTTATTTTGGGGCAAAAAGACAGAAATTTCATTTATTTTTGGGGAAAAGGCAGAAATTGCACTTATTTTGAGTCAAAAAGGTGGAAAATCCCCTTATTTTGGGGCAAAAATGAAGAAATTTCCCTATTTTATGGCAAAAAGGTATATATTTTTTTTATTTTCGGGCAAAAAGGCAGAAATTCCCCGTATTTTGGAGCAAAATTGCAGAAATTTCACTTATTTCGCGGCAAAATGGCAGAAATTCCCTTTATTTTCAGCGAAAAAGGCAGAAAATCCACGTATTTTGGAGCAAAATTGCAAAAATTCACCTAATTTTGCGTTAAAAATACAGTAATTTTCTTTATTTTGGGGCAAAAAGACAGAAATTCTCCTTATTTTGGGGCAAAAGGCAGAAATTCCCTTTATTTTAGGGCAAAATTGCAGAAATTCTCCTTATTTTGGGGCAAAAGGCAGAAATTCCCCTTATTTTAGGGCAAAATTGCAAAAATTTATCTTATTTGGTGGCAAAAAACAGAATTTCCCCTTATTTTAGGGCAAAATTGCAGAAATTTCCCTTATTATGGGGAAAAATTGCAGAAATTTCCCTTATTTTAGGGCAAAATTGCAGAAATTTCACTTATTTCAGAGAAAAAAAGCAAAATTTTTTCTTATTTTTGGGCAAAAAGGCAGAAATTCCCATTATTTTGGTGTAAAATTTCAGAAATTTCACATATTTCAGGGCAAAAATTCAGAAATTTCCCTTATTTTGGGGCAAAATTGTAGAAATTTCACTTATTTCAGGGTAATAAGTCAGAAATTTTCCTTATTTTGGGGCAAAAAAGACAGATATTCCCTTTGTTTTGGGGAAAAAATACAGAAATTGCACTTATTTAGAGGCTAAAAGTCAGAAATTCCCCTTATTTTGGAGCAAAAATGAAGAAATTTCCCTTTTTTATGGCAAAAAAGGTATGCATTCCCCTTATTTTCGGGCAAAAATGCAGAAATTCTCCATATTTTGGAGCAAAATTGCAGAAATTCCTCTAATTGTGGGGCAAAAAGGCAGAAATTCTCTATATGTTGGGGCAAAAAGACAGAAATTCTCCTTATTTTGGGGCAAAACTCAGAAATTCCACTTATTTTGGGGCAAAATTCCAGAAATTTCCCTTATTTTCGGGCAAAATTGCAGAAATTTCACTTATTTTGGGGCAAAATTGCAGAAATTTCACTTATTTCAGGGAAAAAAGGCAGAAATTTTCTTTATTTTGGGGCAAAAAATCAGAAATTCCTAATATTTTGTGTTAAAAATACAGAAATTCCCTTTATTTTGAGGGAAAAAGGCTGAAATTCCCCTTATTTGGGGGCAAAAGCAGAAATTTCTCATATTTGTGCAAAATTGCGGAAATTTCACTTATTTCAGGGTAATAAGTCAGAAATTCCTTTTATTTTGAGGCAAAAAAGACTGAAATTCTCTTTGTTTTGGGGAAAAAAGACAGAAATTCCACTTATTTAGAGGCAAAAAGGCAGAAATTCCCCTTATTTTGGAGCAAAAATGAAAAAATTCCATTTTTTATGGCAAAAAGGTATGCATTCCCCTTATTTCAGGCAAAAAGGCAGAAATTCCCTGTATTTTGAAGCAAAATTGCAGAAATTCTCCTAATTTTAGGGCAAAAGTCAGAAATTCCCTTTATTTTAGGGCAAAAATCAGAAATTCCCCTTACTTTGGGGCAAAATTCCAGAAATTTCCTTTATTTTGGGACAAAATTGCAGGAATTTACCTTAATTTGGAGCAAAATTGCAGAAATTTCCCTTATTATGGACAAAATTGCAGAAATTTCACTTATTTTCAGGTAAAAAGGCTGAAATTTCCTTTATTTTGGGGCAAAAAGGGAGAAATTCCTCTTATTTTGGGGCAAAATTGCAGAAATTTTTATAATTTTGGGGCAAAAATGCAGAAATTCCTATATTTTGTGGCAAAAAGGAAGAAATTTCCCTTATTTTGAGGTAATAAGTCTGAAATTCTCCTTATTTTGAGGCAAAAAGGCAAAAATTCCCCTTATTTTGGAGGTAAAATTGCAGAAATTTCAAATATTTCAGGGCAAAATGGCAGAAATTCCCCTTATTTTGGGGCAAAAAGATGAAATCCCTAATTTTTGGCTAAAATTGAAGAAATTTCACTTATTTCGGGACAAAAAGGCAGAAATTCCACTTAATTTCGGGCAAAAAGGCAGAAATGACCCGTATTTTGGAGCAAAATTCCAGAAATTCCCCTAATATTGGTGCAAAAATGCAGAAATTCCCTTTATTTTGGGGCAAAAAGGCAGAAATTCTCCATATTTTGGTGTCAAAAAGGCTGAAATTCTCCTTATTTTGAGGTAAAATGCTGAAATTTCCCATATTTTGGGGCAAAGGCAGAAATTCCCCTTATTTTGGGGCAAAAAAGCACAAATTTCCCTTATTTTCGGGCCAAATTGCAAAAATTTCATTTATTTCAGGGCAAAAAGTCAGAAATTCCTCTTATTTTAGGGCAAAAAGCAGAAATTTCTTTTATTATGGTACAAAATTGAAGAAATTTTCCTTATTTTGGAACAAAAAGGCAGAAATTCCCCATATTTGGGGCAAAAGGCAGAAATTCTTTTTATTTTTAGGTAAAATGCAGAAATTCGTTTTATTTAGAAGTAAAATGCAGAAATTCCCTTATTTTGGGGCTAAAGGGAAGAATTTCCCCGTATTTTGAAGCAAATTTGCAGAAATTCTCATAATTTTCGGGCAAAAAGGTAGAAATTCTCGTTATTTTGGGGCAAAAAGAAAATCTCCTTTTTTCGGGAGCAAAAATTCAGAAATTCCCCTTATTTTGGGGCAAAATTGCAGAAATTTCCTTTACATTTGGGCAAAATTGCAGAAATTTCCCTCGTTTTGGGGCAAAATTGCAGAAATTTCACTTATTTCAGAAAAAAGGCAGAAATTTTCTTATTTTGGGGCAAAAAGGCAGAAATGTCTTTTATTTTGGTACAAAATTTCAGAAATTTTTCTTATTTTGGGGCAAAATGCAGAAATTCCCCATATTTTGGGAGAAAAGTCAGAAATTCTCCTTATTTTGAGGTAAAAAAGCTGAAATTCCCCTTATTTTCGGGCAAAAAGTCAGAAATTCTACTTATTTTGGGGCAAAAAAACAGAAATTTAGTTTATTTTTGGAAAAAAGGCAGAAATTGCACTTATTTTGAGTCAAACAGGCAGAAAATCCACTTTTTTGGGGCAAAAATGAAGAAATTTCCCTTTTTTATGCCAAAAAGGTATACATTCCATATATTTTCGGGCAAAAAGGCAGAAATTGCCCGTATTTTGGAGAAAAATTGCAGAAATTCCAATTTTGTGGCAAAAGTAAGAAATTCCCTTTATTTTGGGGCAAAAATCAGAAATTCCTCTTACTTTAGAGCAAAATTCCAGAAATTTCCTTTATTATGGTGCAAAATTTCAGGAATTTACTTTATTTTGGGGCAAAATTGCAGAATTTTTTCTTATTTGGGGCAATATTGCAGAAATTTCACTTATATTCAGGTAAAAAGGCTGAATTTTCCTTTATTTTCGGGCAAAAAAGGAGAAATTCCCCTTAATTTGGGGCAAAATTGCAGAAATTTTCCTCATTTTGGGGCAAAAAGGCAGAAATTCCTATTATTTTGTGGCAAAAAGGCAGAAATTTCCCTTATTTTGAGGTAATAAGGCTGAAATTCCCCTTATTTTGGGGCAAAAAGGCAGAAATTCCCCTTATTTGGGGTAAAATTGCAGAAATTTCAAATATTTCAGGGCAAAATGGCAGAAATTGCCCTTATTTTGGGGCAAAAAGATGAAATCCCTAATTTTTGGCTAAATTTGAAGAAATTTCACTTATTTCGGGACAAAAAGGCAGAAATTCCACTTAATTTCGGGCAAAAAGGCAGAAATGGCCTGTATTTTGGAGCAAAATTGCAGAAATTCCCCTAATATTGGTGCAAAAATGCAGAAATTCCCTTTCTTTTGGGGCAATAAGGCAGAAATTCTCCATATTTTGGTGCAAAAAGGCTGAAATTTCCCTTATTTTGAGGTAAAATGCTGAAATTCCCCATATTTTGGGGCAAAGGCAGAAATTCCCCTTATATTGGGGCAACAAAGCACAAATTTCCCTTATTTTCGGGCAAAATTGCAGAAATTTCATTTATTTCAGGGCAAAAAGTAAGAAATTCCTCTTATTTTTGGGCCAAAAGCAGAAATTTCTTTTATTATGGTACAAAATTGAAGAAATTTTCCTTATTTTGGAACAAAGAGGAAGAAATTCCCATATTTTAGGGCAAAAGGCAGAAATTCTTTTTATTTTTAGGTAAAATGCAGAAATTCACATTATGTAGAGGTAAAATGCAGAAATTCCCTTTATTTTTGGGCTAAAAGGCAGAAATTCCCCGTATTTTGAAGCAAAATTACATGAATTCTCATAATTTTCGGGCAAAAAGGCAGAAATTCTCTTTATTTTGGGGCAAAAAGTCAGAAAATCTTTTTTTTTCAGGAGCAAAACGTCAGAAATTCCCCTTATTTTGGGGCAAAATTGCAGAAATTTCCTTTACAAATTTGGCAAAATTGCAGAAATTTCCCTTATTTTGGGGCAAAATTGCAGAAATTTTACTTATTTCAGAAAAAAGGCAGAAATTTTCTTATTTTGGGGCAAAAAGGATAAAATTTCTTTTATTTTGTTACAAAATTGCAGAGATTTTTCTTATTTTAGGGCAAAAAGGCAGAAATTTCCCATATTTTGGGGCAAAAAGGCAGAAATTCCCCTTATTTTGAGGTAAAAAGGCTGAAATTCTCCTTATTTTCGGGCAAAAAGTCAGAAATTCCCCTTATTTTGGAGCAAAAAGAGAGAAATTTCATTTATTTTTGGAAAAAAGGCAGAAATTGCACTTATTTTGAGTCTAAAAGGCGGAAAATCCTCTTATTTTGGGGCAAAAATGAAGAAATTTCCCTTTTTTATGGCAAAAAGGTATACATTCCCTATATTTTTGCGCAAAAGGCAGAAATTATCCTTATTTTAGTGCAAAATTGCAGAAAATACTCTTATTTGAAGGCAAAAAACAGAAATTCCCCTTATTTTGGGGCATAATTGCACAAATATCCCTTATTATGGGGAAAAATTGCAGAAATTTCCCTTATTTTAGGGCAAAATTGCAGAAATTTCATTTATTTCAGAGAAAAAAGCAAAAATTTTTTCTTATTTTGGGGCAAAAAGGCAGAAATTCTCATTATTTTGGGGCAAAAAGGCAGAAATTCACCTTATTTTGGGGTAAAATTGAAGAAATTTCACATATTTCAGGGCAAAAAGGCAGAAATTTGCCTGATTTTGGGGCAAAATTGCAGAAATTTCACTTATTTCAGGGTAATAAGTCAAAAATTTTCCTTATTTTGGGGCAAAAAAGACAGAAATTCCCTTTGTTTTGGAAGAAAAATACAGAAATTCCACTTATTTAGAGGCAAAAAGGCAGAAATTCCCCTTATTTTGGAGCAAAAATGAAGAAATTTCCCTTTTTTATGGCAAAAAGTTATGCATTCCCCTTATTTTCGGGCATAAAGGCAGAAATTACCCGTTTTTTAGAGCAAAATTACAGAAATTCCCCTAATTGTGGGGCAAAATGGCAGAAATTCTCTGTATGTTGGGGCAAAAAGACAGAAATTCTCCTTAATTTGGGGCAAAACTCAGAAATTCCACTTATTTTGGGGCAAAATTCCAGAAATTTTTCTTATTTTAGGGCAAAATTGCAGAAATTTCACTAATTTTGGGGCAAAATTGCAGAAATTTCACTTATTTCAGGGAAAAAAGCCAGAAATTTTTCTTATTTTTGGGCAAAAAGGCAGAAATTCTAAATATTTTTTGGCAAAAATGCAGAAATTCCCTTTATTTTGAGGTAAAAAGGCTGAAATTTCCCTTATTTGGGGGCAAAAAGGAAGAAATTTCCTTTATTTTGGGACAAAATTGCAAAAATTTCAGTTATTTCAGGGTAATAAGTCAGAAATTCCCCTTATTTTGGGGCAAAAATTACAGAAATTCCCTTTGTTTTGGGGAAAAAAGACAGAAATTCCACTTATTTAGAAGCAAAAAGGCAGAAATTCCCCTTATTTTGGAGCAAAAATGAAGAAATTTCCATTTTTTATGGCAAAAAGGTATGCATTATCCTTATTTTCGGGCAAAAAGGCAGAAATTCCCCGTATTTTGGAGCAAAATTGCAGTACTTCCCCTAATTGTGGGACAAAAAGGCAGAAATTCGCTATATGTTGGGGCAAAAAGACAGAAATCCTCTTTATTTTGGGGCAAAACTCAGAAATTCCACTTATTTTTGGGCAAAATTCCAGAAATTTTCTTTATTTTGGGGCAAAATTGCAGAAGTTTCACTTATTTTGGGACAAAATTACAGAAATTTCACTTATTTCAGAGAAAAAAGGCAGAAATTTTCTTATTTTGGGGCAAAAAGGCAGAAATTCCTAATAATTTGTGGCAAAAATACAGAAATCCCCATTATTTTGAGGTAAAATGGCTTAAATTCCCCTTATTTGGGGGCAAAAAGGCAGAAATTTCCCTTATTTTGGGGCAAAATTGCAGAAATTTCACGTATTTCAGGGTAATAAGTCAGAAATTCCTCTTATTTTGGGGCAAAAAAACAGAAATTCCTTTTGTTTTGGGGAAAAAATACTGAAATTCCACTTATTTAGAAGCAAAAGGGCAGAAATTCCCCTTATTTTGGAGAAAAAATGAAGAAATTTCTCTTTTTTATGGCAAAAAGCTATGCATTCCTCTTATTTTCGGGGAAAAAGGCAGAAATTCCCTGTATTGTGGAGCAAAATTGCAGATATTCACCTAATTTTGGGGCGAAAGGCAGAAATTCCCTTTATTTTGGGGCAAAAATCAGAAATTCCCTTTACTTTGGGGCAAAATTCAAGAAATTTCCTTTATTTTGGGGCAAAATTGCAGGAATTTACCTTATTTTGGGGCAAAATTGCAGAAATTTCCCTTATTAGGTACAAAATTGCAGAAATTTCTCTTATTATCAGGTAAAAAGGCTGAAATTTCCTTTATTTTGGGACAAAAAGGAAGAAATTCCCCTAATTTTGGGGCAAAATTGCAGAAATTTTCCTTATTTTGGGGCAATAAGGCAGAAATTCCTATTATTTTGTGGCAAAAATGCAGAAATTTCCCTTATTTTGTGGTAATTAGGCTGAAATTCCCCTTATTTTGGGGCAAAAAGGAAGAAATTCCCCTTATTTTGGGGTAAAATTGGAGAAATTTCAAATATTTCAGGGCAAAATGGAAGAAATTCCCCTTATTTTGGGGCAAAAAGATGAAATCCCTAATTTTTTGCTAAAACTGATGAAATTTCACTTATTTCAGGACAAAAAGGCAGAAATTCCACTTAATTTCGGGCAAAAAGGCAGAAATGACCCGTATTTTGGAGCAAAATTGCAGAAATTCCCCTAATATTGGTGCAAAAATGCAGAAATCCCCTTTATTTTGGGGCAAAAAGGCAGAAATTCTTCATATTTTGGTGCAAAAAGGCTGAAATTCCCCTTATTTTGAGGTAAAATGCTGAAATTCCCCATATTTTGGGGCAAAGGCAGAAATTCCCCTTAGTTTTGGCAAAAAAGCACTAATTTCCCTTATTTTCAGGCAAAATTGCAGAAATTTCATTTATTTCAGGGCAAAAATTCAGAAAATCCCCTTATTTTGGGGCAAAAAGCAGAAATTTATTTTATTATGTTACAAAATTGAAGAAATTTTCCTTATTTTGGAACAAAAAGGCAGAAATTTTCCATATTTTGGGGCAAAAGTCAGAAATTCTTTTTATTTTGGGGTAAAATCCAAAAATTCCCCTTATTAGAGGTAAAATGCAGAAATTCCCTTTATTTTTGGGCTAAGAGGCAGAAATTCCCCGTATTTTGAAGCAAAATTACATAAATTCTCATAATTTTCGGGCAAAAAGGCAGAAATTCTCTTTATTTTGGGGCAAAAAGACAGAAAATCTTTTTTTTTCAGGAGCAAAACGTCAGAAATTCCCCTTATTTTGTGGCAAAATTGCAGAAATTTCCTTTACAAATTTGGCAAAATTGCAGAAATTTACCTTATTTTGGGGCAAAATTGCAGAAATTTAACTTATTTCAGAAAAAAGGCAGAAATTTTCTTATTTTAGGGCAAAAAGAATAAAATTTCTTTTATTTTGTTACAAAATTGCAGAGATTTTTCTTATTTTAGGGCAAAAAGGCAGAAATTTCCCATATTTTGGGGCAAAAAGGCAGAAATTCCCCTTATTTTGAGGTAAAAAGGCTGAAATTCTCCTTATTTTCGGGCAAAAAGTCAGAAATTCCCCTTATTTTGGAGCAAAAAGAGAGAAATTTCGTTTATTTTTGGAAAAAAGGCAGAAATTGCACTTATTTTGAGTCTAAAAGGCGGAAAATCCTCTTATTTTGGGGCAAAAATGAAGAAATTTCCCTTTTTTATGGCAATAAGGTATACATTCCCTATATTTTTGCGCAAAAGGCAGAAATTATCCTTATTTTAGTGCAAAATTGCAGAAAATACTCTTATTTGAAGGCAAAAAACAGAAATTCCCCTTATTTTGGGGCATAATTGCACAAATATCCCTTATTATGGGGAAAAATTGCAGAAATTTCCCTTATTTTAGGGCAAAATTGCAGAAATTTCATTTATTTCAGAGAAAAAAGCAAAAATTTTTTCTTATTTTGGGGCAAAAAGGCAGAAATTCTCATTATTTTGGGGCAAAAAGGCAGAAATTCACCTTATTTTGGGGTAAAATTGAAGAAATTTCACATATTTCAGGGCAAAAAGGCAGAAATTTGCCTGATTTTGGGGCAAAATTTCAGAAATTTCACTTATTTCAGGGTAATAAGTCAAAAATTTTCCTTATTTTGGGGCAAAAAAGACAGAAATTCCCTTTGTTTTGGAAGAAAAATACAGAAATTCCACTTATTTAGAGGCAAAAAGGCAGAAATTCCCCTTATTTTGGAGCAAAAATGAAGAAATTTCCCTTTTTTATGGCAAAAAGTTATGCATTCCCCTTATTTTCGGGCATAAAGGCAGAAATTACCCGTTTTTTAGAGCAAAATTACAGAAATTCCCCTAATTGTGGGGCAAAATGGCAGAAATTCTCTGTATGTTGGGGCAAAAAGACAGAAATTCTCCTTAATTTGGGGCAAAACTCAGAAATTCCACTTATTTTGGGGCAAAATTCCAGAAATTTTTCTTATTTTAGGGCAAAATTGCAGAAATTTCACCAATTTTGGGGCAAAATTGCAGAAATTTCACTTATTTCAGGGAAAAAAGCCAGAAATTTTTCTTATTTTTGGGCAAAAAGGCAGTAATTCTTAATATTTTTTGGCAAAAATGCAGAAATTCCCTTTATTTTGAGGTAAAAAGGCTGAAATTTCCCTTATTTGGGGGCAAAAAGGAAGAAATTTCCTTTATTTTGGGACAAAATTGCAAAAATTTCAGTTATTTCAGGGTAATAAGTCAGAAATTCCCCTTATTTTGGGGCAAAAATTACAGAAATTCCCTTTGTTTTGGGGAAAAAAGACAGAAATTCCACTTATTTAGAAGCAAAAAGGCAGAAATTCCCCTTATTTTGGAGCAAAAATGAAGAAATTTCCATTTTTTATGGCAAAAAGGTATGCATTATCCTTATTTTCGGGCAAAAAGGCAGAAATTCCCCGTATTTTGGAGCAAAATTGCAGTACTTCCCCTAATTGTGGGACAAAAAGGCAGAAATTCGCTATATGTTGGGGCAAAAAGACAGAAATCCTCTTTATTTTGGGGCAAAACTCAGAAATTCCACTTATTTTTGGGCAAAATTCCAGAAATTTTCTTTATTTTGGGGCAAAATTGCAGAAGTTTCACTTATTTTGGGACAAAATTACAGAAATTTCACTTATTTCAGAGAAAAAAGGCAGAAATTTTCTTATTTTGGGGCAAAAAGGCAGAAATTCCTAATAATTTGTGGCAAAAATACAGAAATCCCCATTATTTTGAGGTAAAATGGCTTAAATTCCCCTTATTTGGGGGCAAAAAGGCAGAAATTTCCCTTATTTTGGGGCAAAATTGCAGAAATTTCACGTATTTCAGGGTAATAAGTCAGAAATTCCTCTTATTTTTGGGCAAAAAAACAGAAATTCCTTTTGTTTTGGGGAAAAAATACAGAAATTCCACTTATTTAGAAGCAAAAGGGCAGAAATTCCCCTTATTTTGGAGAAAAAATGAAGAAATTTCTCTTTTTTATGGCAAAAAGCTATGCATTCCTCTTATTTTCGGGGAAAAAGGCAGAAATTCCCTGTATTGTGGAGCAAAATTGTAGATATTCACCTAATTTTGGGGCGAAAGGCAGAAATTCCCTTTATTTTGGGGCAAAAATCAGAAATTCCCTTTACTTTGGGGCAAAATTCAAGAAATTTCCTTTATTTTGGGGCAAAATTGCAGGAATTTACCTTATTTTGGGGCAAAATTGCAGAAATTTCCCTTATTAGGTACAAAATTGCAGAAATTTCTCTTATTATCAGGTAAAAAGGCTGAAATTTCCTTTATTTTGGGACAAAAAGGAAGAAATTCCCCTAATTTTGGGGCAAAATTGCAGAAATTTTCCTTATTTTGGGGCAATAAGGCAGAAATTCCTATTATTTTGTGGCAAAAATGCAGAAATTTCCCTTATTTTGTGGTAATTAGGCTGAAATTCCCCTTATTTTGGGGCAAAAAGGAAGAAATTCCCCTTATTTTGGGGTAAAATTGGAGAAATTTCAAATATTTCAGGGCAAAATGGAAGAAATTCCCCTTATTTTGGGGCAAAAAGATGAAATCCCTAATTTTTTGCTAAAACTGATGAAATTTCACTTATTTCAGGACAAAAAGGCAGAAATTCCACTTAATTTCGGGCAAAAAGGCAGAAATGACCCGTATTTTGGAGCAAAATTGCAGAAATTCCCCTAATATTGGTGCAAAAATGCAGAAATCCCCTTTATTTTGGGGCAAAAAGGCAGAAATTCTTCATATTTTGGTGCAAAAAGGCTGAAATTCCCCTTATTTTGAGGTAAAATGCTGAAATTCCCCATATTTTGGGGCAAAGGCAGAAATTCCCCTTAGTTTTGGCAAAAAAGCACTAATTTCCCTTATTTTCAGGCAAAATTGCAGAAATTTCATTTATTTCAGGGCAAAAATTCAGAAAATCCCCTTATTTTGGGGCAAAAAGCAGAAATTTATTTTATTATGGTACAAAATTGAAGAAATTTTCCTTATTTTGGAACAAAAAGGCAGAAATTTTCCATATTTTGGGGCAAAAGTCAGAAATTCTTTTTATTTTGGGGTAAAATCCAAAAATTCCCCTTATTAGAGGTAAAATGCAGAAATTCCCTTTATTTTTGGGCTAAGAGGCAGAAATTCCCCGTATTTTGAAGCAAAATTACATAAATTCTCATAATTTTCGGGCAAAAAGGCAGAAATTCTCTTTATTTTGGGGCAAAAAGACAGAAAATCTTTTTTTTTTCAGGAGCAAAACGTCAGAAATTCCCCTTATTTTGTGGCAAAATTGCAGAAATTTCCTTTACAAATTTGGGAAAATTGCAGAAATTTACCTTATTTTGGGGCAAAATTGCAGAAATTTAACTTATTTCAGAAAAAAGGCAGAAATTTTCTTATTTTAGGGCAAAAAGAATAAAATTTCTTTTATTTTGTTACAAAATTGCAGAGATTTTTCTTATTTTAGGGCAAAAAGGCAGAAATTTCCCATATTTTGGGGCAAAAAGGCAGAAATTCCCCTTATTTTCGGGCAAAAAGTCAGAAATTCCCCTTATTTTGGAGCAAAAAGACAGAAATTTCGTTTATTTTTGGAAAAAAGGCAGAAATTGCACTTATTTTGAATCTAAAAGGCGGAAAATCCCTTTATTTTGGGGCAAAAATGAAGAAATTTCTTTTTTTATGGCAAAAAGATGTACATTCCCTATATTTTTGCGCAAAAGGCAGAAATTCTCCTTATTTTAGTGCAAAATTGCAGAAATTTATCTTATTTGAAAGCAAAAAACAAAAATTCCCCTTATTTTAGGGCATAATTGCACAAATTTCTCTTATTATGGGGAAAAATTGCAGAAATTTCCCTTATTTTAGGGCAAAATTGCAGAAATTTCATTTATTTCAGAGAAAAAAGCAAAATTTTTTTCTTATTTTGGGGCAAAAAGGCAGAAATTCTCATTATTTTGGGGCAAAAAGGCAAAAATTCACCTTATTTTGGGGTAAAATTGCAGAAATTTGACATATTTCAGGGCAAAAAGGCAGAAATTTGCCTTATTTTGGGGCAAAATTGCAGTCATTTCACTTATTTCAGGGTAATAAGTCAGAAATTTTCCTTATTTTGGGGCAAAAAAGACAGAAATTTCTTTTGTTTTGGAAGAAAAAAACAGAAATTCCACTTATTTAGAGGCAAAAGAGCAGAAATTCCTCTTATTTTGGAGCAAAAATGAAGAAATTTCCCTTTTTTATGGCAAAAAGTTATGCATTCCCCTTATTTTCGGGCATAAAGGCAGAAATTACCCGTTTTTTGGAGCAAAATTGCAGAAATTCCCCTAATTGTGGGGCAAAATGGCAGAAATTCTCCGTATGTTGGGGCAAAAAGACAGAAATTTTCCTTATTTTGGGGCAAAAAGGCAGAAATTCCTAATATTTTGTGGCAAAAATGCAGAAATCCCCCTTATTTTGAGGTAAAAAGGCTGAAATTCCCCTTATTTGTGTGCAAAAAGGCAGAAATTTTCCATATTTTGGGGCAAAATTGCAGAAATTACACGTATTTCAGGGTAATAAGTCAGAAATATTCCTTATTTTGGGGAAATAAGACAGAAATTCCCTTTGTTTTAGGGAAAAAAGACAGAAATTCCACTTATTTAGAGGCAAAAATGCAGAAATTCCCCTTATTTTGGAGCAAAAATGAAGAAATTTCCCTTTTTTATGGCAAAAAGTTATGCATTCCCCTTATTTTCGGGCATAAAGGCAGAAATTACCCGTTTTTTGGAGCAAAATTGCAGAAATTCCCCTAATTGTGGGGCAAAATGGCAGAAATTCTCCGTATGTTGGGGCAAAAAGACAGAAATTTTCCTTATTTTGGGGCAAAAAGGCAGAAATTCCTAATATTTTGTGGCAAAAATGCAGAAATCCCCCTTATTTTGAGGTAAAAAGGCTGAAATTCCCCTTATTTGTGTGCAAAAAGGCAGAAATTTTCCATATTTTGGGGCAAAATTGCAGAAATTACACGTATTTCAGGGTAATAAGTCAGAAATATTCCTTATTTTGGGGAAATAAGACAGAAATTCCCTTTGTTTTAGGGAAAAAAGACAGAAATTCCACTTATTTAGAGGCAAAAATGCAGAAATTCCCCTTATTTTGGAGCAAAAATGAAGAAATTTCCCTTTTTTATGGCAAAAAGGTATGCATTCCCTTTATTTTCGGGCAAAAAGGCAGAAATTCCATGTATTTTGGAAAAAAATTGCAGAAATTCCCCTAATTTTGGGGCAAAAGGCAGAAATTCCCTTTATTTTGGGGCAAAAATCAGAAACTCCCCTAACTTTGAGGAAAAATTCCAGAAATTTCCTTTCTTTTGGGGCAAAATTGCAGGAATTTACCTTATTTTGTGGCAAAATTGCAGAAATTTTTCTTATTTGGGACAAAATTGCAGAAATTTCACTTATTTTCAGGTAAAAAGGTTGAAATTTCCTATTTTTGGGACAAAAAGGGAGAAATTCCCCTTATTTTGGGGCAAAATTGAAGAAATTTTTCTTATTTTGGGGCAATAAGGCAGAAATTCCTATTATTTTGTGGCAAAAATGCAGAAATTTCCCTTATTTTGAGGTAATAAGGCTGAAATTCCTTTTATTTTGGGGCAAAAAGGCAGAAATTCCCCTTATTTTGGGGTAAAATTGCAGATATTTCAAATATTTCAGGGCAAAATGGCAGAAATTCCCCTTATTTTGGGGCAAAAAGATGAAATCCCTAATTTTTTACTAAAATTGATGAAATTTCACTTATTTCGGGACAAAAAGGTAGAAATTCCACTTAATTTCGGGCAAAAAGTCAGAAATGACCCGTATTTTGGAGCAAAATTGCAGAAATTCCCCTAATATTGGTGCAAAAATGAAGAAATTCTTTTTATTTTGGGGCAAAAAGCCAGAAATTCTCCATATTTTGGTGCAAAAAGGCTGAAATTCCCCATATTTTGGGGTAAAATGCTGAAATTCCCCATATTTTGTGGCAAAGGCAGAAATTCCCCTTATTTTTGGGCAAAAAAGCACTAATTTCTTTTATTTCCGGGCAAATTGCAGAAATTTCATGTATTTCAGGGCACAAAGTCAGAAATTCCCCTTATTTTGGGGCAAAAAGCAGAAATTTCTTTTATTATGGTACAAAATTGAAGAAATTTTCCTTATTTTGGAACAAAAAGGCAGAAATTCCCCATATTTTGGGGCAAAAGGCAGAAATTCTTTTTATTTTGGGGTTAAATGCAGAAATTCCTCTTATTTAGAGGTAAAATGCAGAAATTCCTTATATTTTGGGGCTAAAAGGCAGAAATTTTCCGTATTTTGAAGCAAAATTGTAGAAATTCTCATAATTTTCGGGCAAAAAGGCATAAATTCTCCTTATTTTGGGGCAAAAAGACAGAAAATCTCCTTTTTTCGGGAGCAAAAAGTCTGAAATTCCCCTTATTTTGGGGCAAAATTGCTGAAATTTCCTTTACATTTGGGCAAAATTTCAGAAATTTCCCTTATTTTGTGGCAAAATTGCAGAAATTTCACTGATTTCAGAAAAAAGGCAAAAATTTTCTTATTTTGGGGCAAAAAGGCAGAAATGCCTTATATTTTGGTACAAAATTGCAGAAATTTTTCTAATTTTGGAGCAAAAAGGCAGAAATTCCCCATATTTTGGGGCAATAAGGAAGAAATTCCCCTTATTTTGAGGTAAAAAGGCTGAAATCCCCCTTATTTTTGGGCAAAAAGTCAGAAATTCCCCTTATTTTGGGGCAAAAAGACAGAAATTTTGTTTATTTTTGGAAAAAAGGCAGAAATTGGACTTATTTTGAGTGAAAAAGGCAGAAAATTTTTTTATTTTGGGGCAAAAATGAAGAAATTTTTCTGTTTTATGGCAAAAAGGTATACATTCCCTATATTTTCGGGCAAAAAGGCAGAAATTCCCCATATTTTGGAGCAAAATTGCAGAAATTTCCCTAATTTTGTGTCAAAAAGGAAGAAATTCCCCTTATTTTGGGGTAAAACTGCAGAAATTTCACTTATTTTGCGGCAAAATGGCAGTAATTCCGCTTATTTTCGGCGAAAAGGCAGAAAATCCCCGTATTTTGGAGCAAAATTGCAGAAATTCACCTAAATTTGTGGTAGAAAATACAGTAATTTTCTTTATTTTGGGGCAAAAAGGCAGAAATTCTCCTTATTTTGGGGCAAAAGGCAGAAATTCCCCTTATTTTAGGGCAAAATTGCAGAAATTCTCCTTATTTTGGGGCAAAAGGCTGAAATTCTCCTTATTTTAGGGCAAAATTGCAGAAATTTTTCTTATTATGGGGAAACATTTCAGAAATTTCCCTTATTTTATGGCAAAATTGCAGAAATTTCACTTATTTCAGAGAATAAAAGCAAAAATTTTTCTTATTTTGGGGCAAAAAGGCAGAAATTCCCATTATTTTGGGGCAAAAAGGAAGAAATTCACCTTATTTTCGGGGAAAATTGCAGAAATTTCACATATTTCATGGCAAAAAGTCAGAAATTTCCCTTATTTTTGGGCAAAATTGCAGAAATTTTACTTATTTCAAAGTAATAAGTCAGAAATTTTCTTTATTTTGGGGCAAAAAAGAAAGAAATTCTCTTTGTTTTTGGGGGAAAAAAAAGAAATTCCACTTATTTAGAAGCAAAAAGGCAGAAATTCCCCTTATTTTAGAGCAAAAATGAAGAAATTTCCCTTTTTTATTGCAAAAATGTATGCATTCCCCTCATTTTCAAGCAAAAAGGCAGAAATTCCCTGTTTTTTGGATCAAAATTGCAGAAATTCCCCTAATTGTGGGGCAAAAAGGCAGAAATTCTCTATATATTGGGGAAAAAGAAAGAAATTCTTCTCATTTTGTGGCAAAACTCAGACATTCCACTTATTTTGGGGCAAAATTCCAGAAATTTCCTTTATTTTGGGGCAAAATTGCAGAAATTTCACTTATTTTGGGGCAAAATTGCAGAAATTTCACTTATTCAAGGGAAAAAAGCCAGAAATTTTCCTTATTTTGGGACAAAAAGGCTGAAATTCCTAATATTTTGTGGCAAAAATGCAGAAATTCCTTCTATTTTGAGGTAAAAATGCTGAAATTTTCCTTATTTTAGGGCAAAAAGGCAGAAATTTTTTTTATTTTGGGGCAAAATTGCAGGAATTTATTTTATTTTGGGGCAAAATTGCAGAAATTTCCCTTATTTGGGGCAAAATTGCAGAAATTTCACTTATTTTCAGGTAAAAAGGCTGAAATTTCTTTTATTTTCGGGCAAAAAGAGAGAAATTCCCCTTATTTTGGGGCAAAATTGCAGAAATTTTCCTCATTTTGGGGCAAAAAGGCAGAAATTTCTATTATTTTGTGGCAAAAAGGCAGAAATTTCCCTTATTTTGAGGTAATAAGGCTGAAATTCCCCTTATTTTGGGGCAAAAAAGCAGAAATTCCCCTTAATTTGGGGTAAAATTGCAGAAATTTCAAATATTTCAGGGCAAAATGGCAGAAATTCCCCTTATTTTGGGGCAAAAAAATGAAATCCCTAATTTTTGGCTAAAATTGAAGAAATTTCACTTATTTCGGGACAAAAAGGCAGAAATTCCACTTAATTTCGGGCAAAAAGGCAGAAATGACCTGTATTTTGGAGCAAAATTGCAGAAATTCCTCTAATATTGGTGCAAAAATGCAGAAATTCCCTTTATTTTGGGGCAAAAAGGCAGAAATTCTCCATATTTTGGTGCAAAAAGGCTGAAATTCCCTTATTTTGAGGTAAAATGCTGAAATTCCTCATATTTTGGGGCAAAGGCAGAAATTCCCCTTATTTTGGAGCAACAAAGCACAAATTTCCCTTATTTTCGGGCAAAATTGCAGAAATATCATTTATTTCAGGGCAAAAAGTAAGAAATTCCTCTTATTTTGGGGCAAAAAGCAGAAATTTCGTTTTTTATGGTACAAAATTGAAGAAATTTTCCTTATTTTGGAACAAAGAGGCAGAAATTCCCCATATTTTAGGGCAAAAGGCAGAAATTCTGTTTATTTTTAGGTAAAATGCAGAAATTCCCCTTATTTAGAGGTAAAATGCAGAAATTCCCTTTATTTTGTGGCTAAAAGGCAGAAATTCCCCGTATTTTGAAGCAAAATTGCAGAAATTCTCATAATTTTTGGGCAAAAAGGCAGAAATTCTCTTTATTTTGGGGCAAAAAGACCGAAAATCTCCTTTTTCGAAGCAAAAAGTCAGAAATTCGCCTTATTTTGGGGCAAAATTGCAGAAATTTCTTTTACATTTGGGCAAAATTGCAGAAATTTCCCTCATTTTGGGGCAAAATTGCAGAAATTTCACTTATTTCAGAAAAAAGGCAGAAATTTTCTTATTTTGGAGCAAAAAGGCAGAAATTTATTTATTTTGGTACAAAATTGCAGAAATTATTCTTATTTTGGGGCAATAAAACAGAAATTCCCCATATTTTGGGGCAAAAAGGCAGAAATTCCCCTTATTTTGAGGTAAAAAGGCTGAAATTCTCCTTATTTTCGGGCAAATGTCAGAAATTCCCCTTATGTTGGGGCAAAAAGACAGAAATTTTGTTTATTTTTGGGGAAAAGGCAGAAATTGCACTTATTTTGAGTCAAAAAGGCGGAAATTCCCCTTATTTTGAGGTAAAATGCTGAAATTCCCCATATTTTGTGGCAAAAGGCAGAAATTCCCCTTATTTTGGGGCAAAAAGGCACAAATTTCCCTTATTTTCGGGCAAAATTGCAGAAATTTCATTTATTTCAGGGCAAAAAGTCAGAAATTCCCCTTATTTTGGGGCAAAAAGCAGAAATTTCTTTTATTATGGTACAAAATTGAAGAAATTTTTCTTATTTTGGAACAAAAAGGCAGAAATTCCCCATATTTTGGGGCAAAAGGCAGAAATTCTTCTTATTTTGAGGTAAAATGCAGAAATTCCCCTTATTTGGAAGTAAAATGCAGAAATTCCCCAAATATTGGGGGAAAATACAGAAATTCCCTTTATTTTGGGGCTAAAAGGCAGAAATTCTCTGTATTTTGAAGAAGCAAAATTGCAGAAATTCTCATAATTTTTGGGCAAAAAAGCAGAAATTCTCCTTATTTTGAGGCAAAAAGACAGAAAATCTCCTTTTTTCGGGAGCAAAAAGTCAGAAATTCCTCTTATTTTGGGGCAAAATTGCAGAAATTTCCTTTACATTTGGGCAAAATTGCATAAATTTCCTTTATTTTGGGGCAAAATTGCAGAAATTTCACTTATTTCAGAAAAAAAGACAGAAATTTTATTATTTTGGGGAAATAGGCAGAAATTTCTTTTATTTTGGTAAAAAAATGCAGAAATTTTTCTTATTTTGGGGCAAAAAGGCAAAAATTCCTCATATTTTGGGGCAAAAAGGCAGAAATTCTTCTTATTTTTAAGTAAAAAACTGAAACTCCCCTTATTTTTGGGCAAAAAGTCAGAAATTTTTCTTATGTTAGAGCAAAAAGACAGAAATTTCATTTATTTTTGGGGAAAAGGCAGAAATTGCACTTATTTTGAGTCAAAAAGGAGGAAAATCCCCTTTTTTTGAGGCAAAACTGAAGAAATTTCCCTTTTTTATGGCAAAAAGGTATACATTCCATATATTTTCAGGCAAAAAGGCAAAAATTGCCCGTATTTTGGAGCCAAATTGCAGAAATTCCCCTAATTTTGGGGCAAAAGGCAGAAATTCCCTTTATTTTGGGGCAAAAATCAGAAATTCCTCTTACTTTGCGGCAAAATTCCAGAAATTTCCATTATTTTGGTGCAAAATTTCAGGAATTTACCTTATTTTGGAGGAAAATTGCAGAAATTTTTCTTATTTGGGGCAATATTGCAGAAATTTCACTATTTTTCAGGTAAAAAGGCTGAAATTTCCTTTATTTTCAGGCAAAAAGGGAGAATTTCCCCTTATTTTGGGGCAAAATTGCAAAAATTTTCCTTATTTTGGGGCAAAAAGGCAGAAATTCCTATTATTTTGTGGCAAAAAGGCAGAAATTTCCTTTATTTTGAGGTAATAAGGCTGAAATTTTCCTTATTTTGGGGCAAAAAAGCAGAAATTCCCCTTATTTTGGGGTAAAATTGCAGAAATTTCAAATATTTCAGGGCAAAATGGCAGAAATTCCCCTTATTTTGGGGCAAAAATATGAAATCCCTAATTTTTGGCTAATATTGAAGAAATTTAACTTATTTCGGGACACAAAGGCAGAAATTCCACTTTATTTCGGGCAAAAAAGCAGAAATGACCCGTATTTTGGAGCAAAATTGCAGAAATTCCCCTAATATTGGTGCAAAAATGCAGAAATTCCCTTTATTTTGGGGGAAAAAGGCAGAAATTCTACATATTTTGGTGCAAAAATGCTGAAATTCCCCTTACTTTGAGGTAAAATGCTGAAATTCCCCATATTTTGGGACAAAGGCAGAAATTCCTCTTATTTTGGGGCAAAAAGGCACAAATTTCCTTTATTTTCAGGCAAAATTGCAGAAATTTTATTTATTTCAGGGCAAAAAGTCAGAAATTCCATTTATTTTGGGGCATAACTCAGAAATTCCACTTATTTTGGGGCAAAATTCCAGAAATTTCACAAATTTTGGGGCAAAATTGCAGAAATTTCATTTATTTCAGGGAAAAAAGGGAGAAATTTTCCTTATTTTGGGCAAAAAGGCAGAAATTCCTAATATTTTGTGGCAAAAATGCAGAAATTCCCCTTATTTTGAGGAAAAAAGCCTGAAATTCCGCTTATTTGGGAGAAAAAGGCAGAAATTTCCCTTATTTTGGGGCAAAATTGCAGAAATTTCATTTATTTCAGGGTAATAAGTCAGAAATTCCCCTTATTTTGGGGCAAAAAAGAGAAATTTTTTCTCTTTTGGGGAAAAAATACAGAAATTCCACATATTTAGAGGGAAAAATGCAGAAATTCCCCTTATTTTGGAGCAAAAATGAAGAGATTTCCCTTTTATATGGCAAAAAGGTATGCATTCTTTATATTTTCGGGCAAAAAGGCAGAAATTCCCCGTATTTTGGAGCAAAATTGCAAAAATTCCCCTAATTTTGGGGCAAAAGGCAGAAATTCCCTTTATTTTGGGGCAAAAATCAGAAATTTCCCTTACTTTGGGGCAAAATTCCAGAATTTTCCTATATTTTGGGACAAAATTGCAGGAATTTACCTTATTTTGGGGCAAAATTGCAAAAATTTTCCTTATTTGGGGCAAAATTGCAGAAATTTCACTTATTTTCAGAAAAAACGGCTGAAATTTCCTTTATTTTTGGGCAAAAAGGAGAAATTCCCCTTATTTGGGGGCAAAATTGCAGAAATTTTTCTTATTTGGGGCAATATTGCAGAAATTTCACTATTTTTCAGGTAAAAAGGCTGAAATTTCCTTTATTTTCAGGCAAAAAGGGAGAATTTCCCCTTATTTTGGGGCAAAATTGCAGAAATTTTCCTTATTTTGGAGCAAAAAGGCAGAAATTCCTATTATTTTGTGGCAAAAAGGCAGAAATTTCCCTTATTTTGAGGTAATAAGGCTGAAATTCCCCTTATTTTGGGGCAAAAAAGCAGAAATTCCCCTTATTTTGGGGTAAAATTGCAGAAATTTCAAATATTTCAGGGCAAAATGGCAGAAATTCCCCTTATTTTGGGGCAAAAATATGAAATCCCTAATTTTTGGCTAATATTGAAGAAATTTCACTTATTTCGGGACACAAAGGCAGAAATTCCACTTTATTTCGGGCAAAAAAGCAGAAATGACCCGTATTTTGGAGCAAAATTGCAGAAATTCCCCTAATATTGGTGCAAAAATGCAGAAATTCCCTTTATTTTGGGGGAAAAAGGCAAAAATTCTACATATTTTGGTGCAAAAATGCTGAAATTCCCCTTACTTTGAGGTAAAATGCTGAAATTCCCCATATTTTGGGGCAAAGGCAGAAATTCCTCTTATTTTGGGGCAAAAAGGCACAAATTTCCCTTATTTTCAGGCAAAATTGCAGAAATTTTATTTATTTCGGGGCAAAAAGTCAGAAATTCCATTTATTTTGGGGCATAACTCAGAAATTCCACTTATTTTGGGGCAAAATTCCAGAAATTTCACAAATTTTGGGGCAAAATTGCAGAAATTTCATTTATTTCAGGGAAAAAAGGAGAAATTTTCCTTATTTTGGGCAAAAAGGCAGAAATTCCTTATATTTTGTGGCAAAAATGCAGAAATTCTCCTTATTTTGAGGAGAAAAGGCTGAAATTCTGCTTATTTGGGAGAAAAATGCAGAAATTTCCCTTATTTTGGGGCAAAATTGCAGAAATTTCATTTATTTCAGGGTAATAAGTCAGAAATTCCCCTTATTTTGGAGCAAAAATGAGAAATTTTTTTTGTTTTGGGGAAAAAATACAGAAATTCCACGTATTTAGAGGGAAAAATGCAGAAATTCCTTTTATTTTGGAGCAAAAATGAAGAAATTTCCCTTTTTATGGCAAAAAGGTATGCATTCTTTATATTTTCGGGCAAAAAGGCAGAAATACCCCGTATTTTGGAGCAAAATTGCAAAAATTCCCCTAATTTTGGGGCAAAAGGCAGAAATTCCCTTTATTTTGAAGCAAAAATCAGAAATTTCCCTTACTTTGGGGCAAAATTCCAGAATTTTCCTATATTTTGGGGCAAAATTGCAGGAATTTACCTTATTTTGGGGCAAAATTGCAAAAATTTTCCTTATTTGGGGCAAAATTGCAGAAATTACACTTATTTTCAGAAAAAAAAGGCTGAAATTTCCTTTATTTTTGGGCAAAAAGGAGAAATTCCCTTTATTTGGGGGCAAAATTGCAGGAATTTTTCTTATTTTGGGGCAAAAAGGCAGAAATTCCTATTATTTTGTGGCAAAAAGGCAGAAATTTTCTTTATTTTGAGGTAATAAGGCTGAAATTCCCCTTATTTTGGGGCAAAAAGGTAGAAATTCCCCTTATTTTGGAGCAAAAAGGCAGAAATTTCAAATATCTCAGGGCAAAATGGCAGAAATTCCCCTTATTTTGGGGCAAAAATATGAAATCCCTAATTTTTGGCTAAAATTGAAGAAATGTCACTTATTTCGGGACAAAAAGGCAGAAATTCCACTTATTTTCGGGCAAAATGGCAGGAATGACCCGGATTTTGGAGCAAAATTGCAGAAATTCCCCTAATATTGGTGCAAAAATGCAGAAATTCCCTTTATTATGGGGCAAAAAGGCAGAAATTCTCCATATTTTGGTGCAAAACGGCTGAAATTCCCCTTATTTTGAGGTAAAATGCTGAAATTCCCCATATTTTGGGGCAAAAGGCAGAAATTCCCCTTATTTTGGGGCAAAAAGGCACAAATTTCCCTTATTTTCGGGCAAAATTGCAGAAATTTCATTTATTTCAGGGCAAAAAGTCAGAAATTCCCCTTATTTTGGGGCAAAAAGCAGAAATTTCTTTTATTATGGTACAAAATTGAAGAAATTTTCCTTATTTTGGAACAAAAAGGCAGAAATTCCCCATATTTTGGGGCAAAAGGCAGAAATTCTTCTTATTTTGAGGTAAAATGCAGAAATTCCCCTTATTTGGAAGTAAAATGCAGAAATTCCCCAAATATTGGGGGAAAATACAAAAATTCTCTTTATTTTGGGGCTAAAAGGCAGAAATTCTCTGTATTTTGAAGAAGCAAAATTGCAGAAATTCTCATAATTTTTGGGCAAAAAGGCAGAAATTCTCCTTATTTTGGGGCAAAAAGACAGAAAATCTCCTTTTTTCGGGAGCAAAAAGTCAGAAATTCCTCTTATTTTGGGGCAAAATTGCAGAAATTTCCTTTACATTTGGGCAAAATTGCATAAATTTCCTTTATTTTGGGGCAAAATTGCAGAAATTTCACTTATTTCAGAAAAAAGACAGAAATTTTATTATTTTGGGGAAATAGGCAGAAATTCCTTTTATTTTGGTAAAAAAATGCAGAAATTTTTCTTATTTTGGGGCAAAAAGTCAGAAATTCCTCATATTTTGGGGCAAAAAGGCAGAAATTCTTTTTTTTTTCAGGAGCAAAAAGTCAGAAATTCCTCTTATTTTGGGGCAAAATTGCAGAAATTTCCTTTACATTTGGGCAAAATTTGAGTAATTTCCCTTATTTTGGGGCAAAATTGCAGAAATTTCACTTATTTCAGAAAAAAGGCAGAAATTTTCTTATTTTGGAGCAAAAAGGCAGAAATTTCTTTTATTTTGGAACAAAATTGCAGAAATTTTTCTTATTTTGAGGCAAAAAGGCAGAAATTCCCCATATTTTGTGGCAAAAAGTCAGGAATTCCCCTTATTTTGAGGTAAAAAGGCTGAAATTCCAGTTATTTTTGGGCAAAAAGTCAAAAATTCCCCTTATTTTTGGGCAAAAAGACAGAAATTTTGTTTATTTTTGGGGGAAAGGCAGAAATTGCACTTACTTTGAGTCAAAAAGGCGGAAAATCCCCTTAATTTGGGGCAAAAATGAAGAAATTTTCCTATTTTATGGCAAAAAGGCAGAAATTTTCCATATTTTGGAGCAAAATTGCAGAAATTCCCCTAATTTTGGGTTAAAAATACAGTAATTTTCTATATTTTGGGGCAAAAAGCAGAAATTCTCTTTATTTTGGGGCAAAATTTCAGAAATTCTCATATTTTGGGGCAAAAGGCAGAAATTCCCCTTATTTTGGGGCAAAATTGCAGAAATTTCCATTATTATGGGAAAAAATTGCAGAAATTTCCATTATTTTGGGGCAAAATTCCAGAAATTTCACTTATTTCAGGGAAAAAAGGCATAAATTTTCCTTATTTGGGGTCAAAAAGCTAGAAATTCCTAATATTTTGTGGCAAAAATGCAGAAATTGCCTTTATTTTGAGGTAAAAAGGCTGAAATTTCCCTTATTTTGGGGCAAAATGCAGAAATTTTTTTTTATTTTGGGGCAAAATTGCAGGAATTTACCTTATTTTGGAGCAAAATTGCAGAAATTAGCCTTATTTGGGGCAAAATTGCAGAAATTTCACTTATTTTCAGGTAAAAAAAATGAATTTTTTTATATTTTGGGGCAAAAAGGGAGAAATTCCCCTTATTTGGGGGCAAAATTGCAGAAATTTTCCTTATTTTGGGGCAAAAAGGCAGAAATTCCTTATATTTTGTGGCAAAAAGGCAGAAATTTCCCTTATTATGAGGTAATAAGGCTGAAATTCCCCTTATTCTGGAACAAAAAAGCAGAAATTCCCCTTATTTTGGGGTAAAATTGCAGAAATTTCAAATATATCAGGGCAAAATGGCAGAAATTCCCCTTATTTTGGGGCAAAAATATGAAATCCCTAATTTTTGGCTAAAATTGAAGAAATTTCACTTATTTTGGGACAAAAAGTGAGAAATTCCACTTAAATTCGGGCAAAAAAGCAGAAATTACCCGTTTTGGAGTAAAATTGCAGAAATTCCCCTAATATTGGTGCAAAAATGCAGAAATTCCCTTTATTTTGGGGCAAAAAGGCAGAAAATTGCCTTTTTTCGGGAGCAAAATTCAGAAATTCCCCTTCATTTGGGGCAAAATTGCAGAAATTTCACTTATTTCAGAAAAAAGGCAGAAATTTTCTTATTGTGGGGCAAAAAGGCAGAAATTTCTTTTATTTTGGAACAAAATTGCAGAAATTATTCTTATTTTGAGGCAAAAAGGCAGAAATTCCCCATATTTTGTGGCAAAAAGGCAGAAATTCCCTTTATTTTGAGGTAGAAAGGCTGAAATTCCCCTTATTTTCGGGCAAAAAGTCAGAAATTCCCCTTGTTTTGGGGCAAAACGACAGAAATTTCGTTTATTTTTGGGGAAAAGGCAGAAATTGCACTTATTTTGAGTCAAAAAGGCGGAAAATCCCCTTAATTTGGAGCAAAAATGAAGAAATTTTCCTATTTTATGGCAAAAAGGTATACATTTTCTTTATTTTCGGGCCAAAAGGCAGAAATTTTCCATATTTTGTAGCAAAATTGCAGAAATTCCCCTAATTTTGGGTTAAAAATACAGTAACTTTCTATATTTTGGGGCAAAAAGGCAGAAATTCTTCTTATTTTTGGGCAAAAGGCTGAAATTCCCATTATTTTAGGGCAAAATTGCAGAAATTCTCATATTTTGGGGCAAAAGGCAGAAATTCCCCTTATTTTGGGGCAAAATTGCAGAAATTTCCATTATTATGGGGAAAAATTGCAGAAATTTCCATTATTTTGGGGCAAAATTCCAGAAATTTCACTTATTTCAGGGAAAAAAGGCAGAAATTTTCCTTATTTGGGGTCAAAAAGCTAGAAATTCCTAATATTTTGTGGCAAAAATGCAGAAATTGCCTTTATTTTGAGGTAAAAAGGCTGAAATTTCCCTTATTTTGGGGCAAAAATGCAGAAGTTTTTTTTTATTTTGGGGCAAAATTGCAGGAATTTACCTTATTTTGGAGCAAAATTGCAGAAATTAGCCTTATTTGGGGCAAAATTGCAGAAATTTCACTTATTTTCAGGTAAAAAGAATGAAATATTTATATTTTGGGGCAAAAAGTGAGATATTCCCCTTATTTGGGGACAAAATTGCAAAAATTTTCCTTATTTTGGGGCAAAAAGGCAGAAATTCCTTATATTTTGTGGCAAAAAGGCAGAAATTTCCCTTATTATGAGGTAATAAGGCTGAAATTCCCCTTATTCTGGAACAAAAAAGCAGAAATTCCCCTTATTTTGGGGTAAAATTGCAGAAATTTCAAATATTTCAAGGCAAAATGGCAGAAATTCCCCTTATTTTGGGGCAAAAATATGAAATCCCTAATTTTTGGCTAAAATTGAAGAAATTTCACTTATTTCGGGACAAAAAGGGAGAAATTCCACTTAAATTCGGGCATAAAAGCAGAAATTACCCGTATTTTGGAGCAAAATTGCAGAAATTCCCCTAATATTGGTGCAAAAATGCAGAAATTCCCTTTATTTTGGGGCAAAAAGGCAGAAAATTGCCTTTTTTCGGGAGCAAAATTCAGAAATTCCCCTTCATTTGGGGCAAAATTGCAGAAATTTCACTTATTTCAGAAAAAAGGCAGAAATTTTCTTATTTTGGGGCAAAAAGGCAGAAATATCTTTTATTTTGGAACAAAATTGCAGAAATTATTCTTATTTTGAGGCAAAAAGGCAGAAATTCCCCATATTTTGTGGCAAAAAGGCTGAAATTCCCCTTATTTTCGGCCAAAAAGTCAGAAATTCCCCTTGTTTTGGGACAAAAAGACAGAAATTTCGTTTATTTTTGGGGAATAGGCAGAAATTGCACTTATTTTGAGTCAAAAAGGCGGATAATCCCCTTATTTTGGGGCAAAAATGAAGAAATTTCCATTTTTTATGGCAAAAGGGTATACATTTCCTTTATTTTCGGGCAAAAAGTCATAAATTTCCCATATTTTGGAGCAAAATTGCAGAAATTCCCCTAATTTTGGGTTAAAAATACAGTAATTTTCTTTATTTTGAGGCAAAATTGCAGAAAATCTCCTTATTTTGTGGCAAAAGGCAGAAATTCCCCTTAATTTGGGGCAAAATTGCAGAAATTCTCTTTATTTTGGGGCAAAAGGCAGAAATTCCCCTTATTTTAGGGCAAAATTGCAGAAATTTCCCTTATTTTAGGGCAAAATTGCAGAAATTTCACTTATTTCAGAGAAAAAATGCAAAAATTCTTCTTATTTTGGGGCAAAAAGTCAGAAATTCCCAATATTTTGGGGCAAAAAGGCAGAAATTTCCCTTATTTTGGGGCAAAATTGCAGAAATTTTACTTATTTAAGGGTAATAAGTCAGAAATTTTCCTTATTTTGGGGCAAAAAAGATAGAAATTCCCTTTGTTTTGGGGGAAAAAGAGAAATTCCACTTATTTAGAGGCAAAAAGGCAGAAATTTCCCTTATTTTGGAGCAAAAATGAAGAAATTTCCCTTTTTTATAGAAAAAAGATATGCATTTCTCTTATTTTCGGGCAAAAAGGCAGAAATTCCTCATATTTTGAAGCAAAATTGCAGAAATTCCCCTAATTTTGGGGCAAAAGGCAGAAATTCCTCTTATTTTTGCGTAAAATTGCAGAAATTTCAAATATTTCAGGGCAAAATGGCAGAAATTCCCTCTATTTTGGGGCAAAAAGATGAAATTTCTATCTTTTGGCTAAAATTGAAAAAATTTTACTTATTTCGGGACAAAAAGGCAAAAATTCCACTTAATTTCGGGCAAAAACGCTGAAATGACTGGTATTTTGGAGCAAAATTGCAGAAATTCCCCTAATATTGGTGCAAAAATGCAGAAATTTCCTTTATTTTTGGGCAAAAAAACAGAAATTCTCCATATTTTGGTGCAAAAAGGCTGAAATTCCCCTTATTTTGAGGTAAAATGCTGAAATTCCCCGTATTTTGGGGCAAAAGGCAGAAATTCCCCTTATTTTGGGGCAAAAAAGCACAAATTTCCCTTATTTTCGGTCAAAATTCCAGAAATTTCATTTATTTCAGGGCAAAAAGTCAGAAATTTCCCTTATTTTGGGGCAAAAAGCAGAAATTTCTTTTATTATGGTACAAAATTGAAGAAATTTTCCTTATTTTGGAACAAAAATGCAGAAATTCCCCATATTTAGTGGCAAAAGGCAGAAATTCTTCTTATTTTGAGGTAAAATGCAGAAATTCCCCTCATTTAGTGGTAAAATGCAGAAATTCCTTTTATTTTGGAGCTAAAAAGCAGAAAATCCCCGTATTTAGAAGCAAAATTGCAGAAATTCTCATAATTTTCAAGCAAAAAAGCAGAAATTCTTCTTATTTTGGGGCAAAAGGACAGAAAATCTTTTTTTTTTCGGGAGCAAAAAGTCAGAAATTCCCCTTATTTTTGGGCAAAATTGCAGAAATTTCCTTTACATTTGGGCAAAATTGCAGAAATTTCCCTTATTTTGGAAAAAAATTGCAGAAATTTAACTTATTTCAGAAAAAAGCAGAAATTTTCTTATTTTGGGGCAAAAAGGCAGAAATTTCTTTTATTTTGGTACAAAATTGCAGAAATTTTTCTTATTTTGGCACAAAAAGGCAGAAATTCCCCATATTTTGGGGCAAAAAGGCAGAAATTCCCCTTATTTTGATGTAAAAAGGCTGAAATTCCCTTTATTTTTGGGTAAAAAGTCAGAAATTCTCCTTATTTTGGGGCAAAAAGACAGAAATTACGTTTATTTTGGGGGAAAAGGCAGAAATTGCACTTATTTTGAGTCAAAAAAGCGGAAAATCGCCTTATTTTGGGGCAAAAATGAAGTAATTTCCCTTTTTTATTGCAAAAAGGTATACATTCCCTATATTTTCGGGCAAAAAGGCAGAAATTCCTTGTATTTTGGAGCAAAATTGCAGAAATTCCCCTAATTTTGGGGCAAAAATGCAGAAAATCCCCTTATTTTGGGGTAAAACTGCAGAAATTTCACTTATTTCGCGACAAAATGGCAGAAATTCCCCTTATTTTCGGCGGAAAAGCAGAAAATTCCCGTATTTTGGAGCAAAATTGCAGAAATTCACATAAATTTTGGAAAAATACAGTAATTTTCTTTATTTGGGGGCAAAAAGGCAGAAATTCTCCTTATTTTGGGGCAAAAGGCAGAAATACCCCTTATTTTAGGGCAAAATTGCAGAAATTCTCCTTATTTTGGGGCAAAAGGCAGAAATTCCCCTTATTTTAGGGCAAAATTGCAGAAATTTTTTTTATTATGGGGAAACATTGCAGATATTTCCCTTATTTTAGGGCAAAATTGCAGAAATTTCATTTATTTCAGGGCAAAAAGTCATAAATTCCACTTATTTTGGGGCAAAAAGCAGAAATTTCTTTTATTATGGTACAAAATTGAAGAAATTTTTCTTATTTTGGAACAAAAAGGCAGAAATTCCCCATATTTTGGGGCAAAAGGCAGAAATTCTTCTTATTTTGAGGTAAAATTCCGAATTTCCCCTTATTTAGAGGTAAAATGCAAAAATTTCCCAAATATTGGGGGAAAATGCAGAAATTACTTTTCATTTGGGGCTAAAAGTCAGAAATTCCCTGTATTTTGAAGCAAAATTGCACAAATTCTCATAATTTTCAGGCAAAAAGGCAGAAATTCTTCTTATTTTGGGGCAAAAAGACAGAAAATTGCCTTTTTTCGGATGCAAAATTAAGAAATTCCCCTACTTTTGGGGCAAAATTGCAGAAATTTCACTTATTTCAGAAAAAAGGCAGAAATTTTCTTCTTTTGGGGCAAAAAGGCAGAAATTTCTTTTATTTTGGAACAAAATTGCAGAAATTTTTCTTAGTTTGAGGCAAAAAGGCAGAAATTCCCCATATTTTGTGGCAAAAAGGCAGAAATTCCCCTTATTTTGAGGTAAAAAGGCTGAAATTCCCCTTATTTTCGTGCAAAAAGTCAGAAATTCCTCTTATTTTGGGGCAAAAAGACAGAAATTTTGTTTATTTTTGGGGAAAAGGCAGAAATTGCACAAATTTTGAGTCAAAAGGCGGAAAATTCCCTTATTTTGAGGCAAAAATGAATAAATTTCCCTATTTTATGGCAAAAAGGTATACATTTCCTTTATTTTCGGGCAAAAAGGCATAAATTTTCCATATTTTGGTGCAAAATTGCAGAAATTCCCCTAATTTTGGGTTAAAATACAGTACTTTTCTTTATTTTGAGGCAAAAAGGCAGAAATTCTCCTTATTTTAAGGCAAAAGGCAGAAATTCCCCTTAATTTAGGGCAAAATTACAGAAATTCTCCTTATTTTGGGGCAAAAGGCAGAAATTCCCCTTATTTTACTGCAAAATTGCAGAAATTTCCCTTATTTGGGGGCAAAAAACAGAAATTCCCCTTATTTTGGGGCAAAATTGCAGAAATTTCCCTTATTATGGGGAAAAATTGCAGAAATTTCCCTTATTTTAGGGCAAAATTGCAGAAATTTTACTTATTTCAGAGAAAAAATGCAAAAATTCTTCTTATTTTGGGGCAAAAAGTCAGAAATTCCCAATATTTTGGGGCAAAAGGCAGAAATTCTCCTTAATTTGGGGCAAAATTGCAGAAATTCTCCTTATTTTTGGCCAAAAGGCTGAAATTCCCCTTATTTTAGGGCAAAATTGCAGAAATTTCCCTTATTTTAGGGCAAAATTGCAGAAATTTCACTTATTTCAGAGAAATAATGCAAAAATTCTTCTTATTTTGGGGCAAAAAGTCAGAAATTCCCAATATTTTGGGGCAAAAAGGCAGAAATTTCCCTTATTTTGGGGCAAAATTGCAGAAATTTCACTTATTTAAGGGTAATAAGTCAGAAATTTTCCTTGTTTTGGGGCAAAAAAGATAGAAATTCCCTTTGTTTTGGGGGAAAAAGAGAAATTCCACTTATTTAGAGGCAAAAAGGCAGAAATTCCCCTTATTTTGGAGCAAAAATGAAGAAATTTCTCTTTTTTTATGGCAAAAAGGTATGCATTCCCCTTATTTTCGGGCAAAAAGGCAGAAATTCCCCATAATTTGAAGCAAAATTGCAGAAATTCCCCTAATTTTGGGGCAAAAAGCAGAAATTCCTCTTATTTTTGCGTAAAATTGCAGAAATTTCAAATATTTCAGGGCAAAATGGCAGAAATTCCTTTTATTTTGGGGCAAAAAGATGAAATTCCTAACTTTTGGCTAAAATTGAAAAAATTTTACTTATTTCGGGACAAAAAGGCAAAAATTGCACTTAATTTCGGGCAAAAACGCTGAAATGACCCGTATTTTTGAGCAAAATTGCAGAAATTCCCCTAATATTCGTGCAAAAATGCAGAAATTTCCTTTATTTTTGGGCATAAAAACAGAAATTCTCCATATTTTGGTGCAAAAAGGCTGAAATTCCCCTTATTTTGAGGTAAAATGCTGAAATTCCCCATATTTTGGGGCAAAAGGCAGAAATTCCCCTTATTTTGGGGCAAAAAAGCACAAATTTCCCTTATTTTCGGGCAAAATTCCAGAAATTTCATTTATTTCAGGGCAAAAAGTCAGAAATTTCCCTTATTTTGGGGCAAAAAGCAGAAATTTCTTTTATTATGGTACAAAATTGAAGAAATTTTCCTTATTTTGGAACAAAAAGGCAGAAATTCCCCATATTTAGTGGCAAAAGGCAGAAATTCTTCTTATTTTGAGGTAAAATGCAGAAATTCCCCTCATTTAGTGGTAAAATGCAGAAATTCCTTTTATTTTGGAGCTAAAAGGCTGAAAATCCCCGTATTTAGAAGCAAAATTGCAGAAATTCTCATAATTTTCAAGCAAAAAAGCAGAAATTCTTTTTATTTTGGGGAAAAATGACAGAAAATCTTTTTTTTTCGGGAGCAAAAAGTCAGAAATTCCCCTTATTTTTGGGCAAAATTGCAGAAAATTCCTTTACATTTGGGCAAAATTGCAGAAATTTCCCTTATTTTGGAAAAAAATTGCAGAAATTTCACTTATTTCAGAAAAAAGCAGAAATTTTCTTATTTTGGGGCAAAAAGGCAGAAATTTCTTTTATTTTGGTACAAAATTGCAGAAATTTTTCTTATTTTGGCACAAAAAGGCAGAAATTCCCCATATTTTGGGGCAAAAAGGCAGAAATTCCCTTTATTTTGATGTAAAAAGGCTGAAATTCCTCATATTTTTGGGTAAAAAGTCAGAAATCCCCCTTATTTTGGGGCAAAAAGACAGAAATTACGTTTATTTTGAGGGAAAAGGCAGAAATTGCACTTATTTTGAGTCAAAAAAGCGGAAAATCCCCTTATTTTGGGGCAAAAATGAAGTAATTTCCCTTTTTTATTGCAAAAAGGTATACATTCCCTATATTTTCGGGCAAAAAGGCAGAAATTCCTTGTATTTTGGAGCAAAATTGCAGAAATTCCCCTAATTTTGGGGCAAAAATGCAGAAAATCCCCTTATTTTGGGGTAAAACTGCAGAAATTTCACTTATTTCGTGACAAAATGGCAGAAATTCCCCTTATTTTCGGCGAAAAGGCAGAAAATCCCCGTATTTTGGAGCAAAATTGCAGAAATTCACATAAATTTTTGGAAAAATACAGTAATTTTCTTTATTTTGGGGCAAAAAGGCAGAAATTGTCCTTATTTTGGGGCAAAAGGCAGAAATTCCCCTTATTTTAGGGCAAAATTGCAGAAATTCTCCTTATTTTGGGGCAAAAGGCAGAAATTCCCCTTGTTTTAGGGCAAAATTGCAGAAATTTTCCTTATTATGGGGAAACATTGCAGATATTTCCCTTATTTTAGGGCAAAATTGCAGAAATTTCATTTATTTCAGGACAAAGAGTCATAAATTCTACTTATTTTGGGGCAAAAAGCAGAAATTTCTTTTATTATGGTACAAAATTAAAGAAATTTTCCTTATTTTGGAACAAAAAGGCAGAAATTCCCCATATTTTGGGGCAAAAGGCAGAAATTCTTCTTATTTTGAGGTAAAATGCCGAATTTCCCCTTATTTAGAGGTAAAATGCAAAAATCCCCCAAATATTGGGGGAAAATGCAGAAATTACCTTTCTTTTGGGGCTAAAAGGCAGAAATTCCCCGTATTTTGAAGCAAAATTGCACAAATTCTCATAATTTTCAGGCAAAAAGGCAGAAATTCTCCTTATTTTGGGGCAAAAAGACAGAAAATTGCCTTTTTTCGAGAGCAAAATCAGAAATTCCCCTTCTTTTGGGGCAAAATTGCAGAAATTTCACTTATTTCAGAAAAAAGGCAGAAATTTTCTTATTTTGGGGCAAAAGGCAGAAATTTCTTTTATTTTGGAACAAAATTGGAGAAATTTTTCTTATTTTGAGGCAAAAAAGCAGAAATTCCCCATATTTTGTGACAAAAAGGCAGAAATTCCCCTTATTTTGAGGTAAAAATTCTGAAATTCCCATTATTTTAGGGCAAAAAGTCAGAAATTCCCTTTATTTTGGGGCAAAAAGACAGAAATTTCGTTTATTTTTGAGGAAAAGGCAGAAATTGCACTTATTTTGAGTCAAAAAGGCGGAAAATCCCCTTATTTTGGGGCAAAAATGAAGAAATTTCCCTATTTTATGGCAAAAAGGTATACATTTCCTTTATTTTCGGGCAAAAAGGCATAAATATTCCATATTTTGGAGCAAAATTGCAGAAATTCCCCTAATTTTGGGTTAACAATACAGTAATTTTTTTTATTTTGAGGCAAAAAGGCAGAAATTCCCCATAATTTAGGGCAAAATTGCAGAAATTCTCCTTATTTAGCAAAAGGCAGAAATTCCCTTTATTTTAGGGCAAAATTGCAGAAATTTTCCTTATTTGGGGGCAAAAAACAGAAATTCCCCTTACTTTGGCGAAAATTACAGAAATTTCCCTTATTATGAGGAAAAATTGCAGAAATTTCCCTTATTTTAGGGCAAAATTGCAGAAATTTCACTTATTTCAGAGAAAAAATGCAAAAATTTTTCTAAATTTGGGGCAAAAAGTCAGAAATTCCCAATATTTTGGGGCAAAAAGGCAGAAATTTTCCTTATTATGGGGCAAAATTGCAGAAATTTCACTTATTTCAGGGTAATAAGTCAGAAATTTCCCTTATTTTGTGGCAAAAATTCTGTAATGCTTTTAATTTTGGGGCAAAAATCAGAAATTCCATTAGTTTTGGGGCAAAAAGGCAGAAATTCTATTTTGTGGGACAACATTGAAGAAATTTCCATTTTTTGGAATAATATTGCAGATTTTTCCCTTATATTTGGGCAAAATTGCAGAAATTTCCCTTATCTTGTGGCAAAAATGCAGAAATTCTTCTTATTTCAGGTCAAAAAGGCAGAAATTCCGCTTATTTGGGGGAAAATTCCTTAAATTACCCTTATTTTAGGGAAAAAGCCTGAAATTCCCCTTATTTTGTGCCAAAAAGGCAGAAATTCTTCTTATTTTAGAGCAAAAAGGCAGAAATTCCACAAAATTTTGGGCAAAAATGCAGAAATTTCCCTCTTTTAGGACAAAATTGCAGAAATTTCCTTTATTTTGAGGCAAATTGCAGAAATTTCCCTTATTTTGTGGCAAAAAATTTTGTAATGCTTTTAATTTTGGGGCAAAAATCAGAAATTCCATTAGTTTTGGGGCAAAAAGGCAGAAATTCTATTTTGTGGGACAACATTGAAGAAATTTCCATTTTTTGGAATAATATTGCAGATTTTTCCCTTATATTTGGGCAAAATTGCAGAAATTTCCCTTATCTTGTGGCAAAAATGCAGAAATTCCCCTTATTTCAGGTCAAAAAGGCAGAAATTCCGCTTATTTGGGGGAAAATTCCTTAAATTACCCTTATTTTAGGGAAAAAGCCTGAAATTCCCCTTATTTTGTGCCAAAAAGGCAGAAATTCTTCTTATTTTAGAGCAAAAAGGCAGAAATTCCACAAAATTTTGGGCAAAAATGCAGAAATTTCCCTCTTTTAGGACAAAATTGCAGAAATTTCCTTTATTTTGAGGCAAATTGCAGAAATTTCCCTTATTTTGTGGCAAAAAATTTTGTAATGCTTTTAATTTTGGGGCAAAAATCAGAAATTCCATTAGTTTTGGGGCAAAAAGGCAGAAATTCTATTTTGTGGGACAACATTGAAGAAATTTCCATTTTTTGGAATAATATTGCAGATTTTTCCCTTATATTTGGGCAAAATTGCAGAAATTTCCCTTATCTTGTGGCAAAAATGCAGAAATTCCCCTTATTTCAGGTCAAAAAGGCAGAAATTCCGCTTATTTGGGGGAAAATTCCTTAAATTACCCTTATTTTAGGGAAAAAGCCTGAAATTCCCCTTATTTTGTGCCAAAAAGGCAGAAATTCTTCTTATTTTAGAGCAAAAAGGCAGAAATTCCACAAAATTTTGGGCAAAAATGCAGATATTTCCCTTATTTTGGAGCAAAAACACAGTAATACCCCTAATTTTGGGGCAAAAAGGCAAAAATTCCCCTAATTTTTGGGCAAAAAGTCAGAAATTCCCTTTATTTTTGGGCAAAAATGCTGAAATTCCTCTTATTATGGAGCAAAAATGCAGAAATTTTTCTTATTTTAGGTCAATAAGACAGAAATTCTCCTTATTTTAAATCAAAAATACATAAATTACTATTATTAAAGGGCGAAAAGACCAAATTCCTCTAATTTTTGGGCAAAAAGGCAAAAATTTTACTTTTATTTTAGAGCAAAAAGGCAGAATTTTCCTTTATTTTGGGGCAAAATTGTAGAAATTTCCCTTATCTTGGGGCAAAAATGCAGAAATTCCGCTTATTTGGCGTCAAAAAAGCAGAAATAACCCTTATTTTAGGGCAAAAAGACTGAAATTCCCCTTATTTTGTGCCAAAAGGGCAGAAATTCTTATTTTAGAAAAAAAAGGCAGAAATTCCACTTAATTTTGGGAAAAATTGCAGAAATTTCTCTTATTTGGGGCGAAAAGACAGTAATGCCCCTAATTTTGGGTCAAAAAGGCAGAAATTTCCCTAATTTTGGAGCAAAATTGCAGAAATTTCCATTATTTTGGGGCAAAATTGCAGTAATTCCCCGAATTTTCGGTCAAAATTGCAGAAATTCCCTTTATTTTGGGGCAAAATTGCAGAAATTCCCCATTATTTTGAAGCAAAATTGCAGTAATAACCCTAATTTTTGGTCAAAAAGGCAGAAATTCCCCTTCTTTTGGGGCAAAAATGTAGAAATTCCACTTATTTTGGAATAAAATTGCATAATTTTTTTTATTGGGCAAAAAAATGTAATGCCCCGAATTTTGGGGCAAAAAGGCAGAAATTCCCCTAATTTTGGGGCAAAATGCAGAAATTCTACTTATTTGGGGGCAAAAATGCAGAAATTTCCATTTTTTGGGACAAAATTGCAGAAATTTCCCTTATTTAAGGCAAAATTGCAGAAATTTCTTTTATCTTGGAAAAAATGCAGAAATTCCTCTTATTTTGGGTCAAAAAGGAAGAAATTCCGCTTATTTGGGGTCAAAAATGCAGAAATTACCCTTATTTTAGGGCAAAAAGACTGAAATTTTCCATATTTTGTGCCAAAAATACAGAAATTCTTATTTTAGGGCAAAAAGGAAGAAATTCCACATAATTTTGGACAAAAATGCAGAAATTTCCCTTATTTGGGCAAAAAGTCAGTAATACCCCTAATTTTGTGTCAAAGAGGCAGAAATTCCCATAATTTTGGAGCAAAATTGCAGAAATTTCCCTTATTTTGGGGAAAAATTGCAGTAATTCTTCTAATTTTGTGTCAAAATTCCAGAAATTCCCTTTATTTTGGGGCAAAAATGCTGAAATTTCCCTTATTTTGGAGCAAAAATGCAGAAATTTTCCTTATCTAAGGGCAAAAAGACAGAAATTCTCCTTATTTCAGGGCAAAAATACAGAAATTCCATTTATTTTAAGCCAAAAAAACAGAAATTACCCTTATATTAGGGCAAAAAGACTAAATTCCCCCTATTTTGGGGCAAAAAGGTAAATTCCCCTTATTTTAGGGCAAAAAGGCAGAAATTCCCCTTATTTTTGGGCAAAAATGCAGAAATTTCTTTTAATTTGGGGCAAAAATTCAGAAATTCCCCGTATTTTGGGCCAAATAGGCAGAAATTTCCCTTATTTTGGGGCTAAAGGATAGAAATTTAATTTATTTTAGGATAAAATTGCAGAAATTTCCCTTATTTTGTGGCAAAAATGCAGAAATTCCCATTATTTTGGGGTAAAACGGCAGAACTTTCCCTAATTTTGGAACAAAATTGCAGAAATTTCCCATATTTTGGAGCAAAAATGCTGTAAAGCTTTTAATTTTGGGGTAAAATTCAGAAATTTCTCTAATTTTGGATCAAAATACAGAAATTCCTCTTATTTTGGGGCAAAAATGCAGAAATTTCTTTTATTTTGAGGCAAATTGCAGAAATTTCCCTTATTTTGTGGCAAAAATTCTGTAATGCTTTTAATTTTGGGGCAAAAATCAGAAATTCCATTAGTTTTGGGGCAAAAAGGCAGAAATTCTCTTTTGTGGGACAACATTGCAGAAATTTCCATTTTTTGGAACAAAATTACAGATTTTTCCCTTATTTTTGGGCAAAATTGCAGAAATTTCCATTATCTTGTGGCAAAAATGCAGAAATTCCCCTTATTTCAAGTCAAAAAGGCAGAAATTCCGCTTATTTGGGGGAAAATTCCTTAAATTACCCTTATTTTAGGGAAAAAGCCTGAAATTCCCCTTATTTTGTGCCAAAAAGGCAAAAATTCTTCTTATTTTAGAGCAAAAAGGCAGATATTCCACAAAATTTTGGGCAAAAATGCAGGAATTTCCCTTATTTTGGAGCAAAAACACAGTAATACCCCTAATTTTGGGGCAAAAAGGCAAAAATTCCCCTAATTTTGGGGCAAAAATTCAGAAATTCCTTTTATTTTGGGGCAAAAATGCTGAAATTCCCCTTATTATGAAGCAAAAATGCAGAAATTTTTCTTATTTTAGGTCAATAAGACAGAAATTCTCCTTATTTTAAATCAAAAATACATAAATTACTCTTATTTTAGGGCGAAAAGAACAAATTCCTCCTATTTTAGAGCAAAAAGGCAGAATTTTCCCTTATTTTGGGGCAAAATTGTAGAAATTTCCTTTATCTTAGGGCAAAAATGCAGAAATTCCGCTTATTTGGCGTCAAAAATGCAGAAATAACCCTTATTTTAGAGCAAAAAGACTGAAATTCGCCTTATTTTGTGTCAAAAGGGCAGAAATTCTTATTTTAGGGATAAAGGCAAAAATTTCACTTAATTTTGGGAAAAATGCAGAAATTTTCCTTATTTGGGGCAAAAAGACAGTAATGCCCCTAATTTTGGGTCAAAAAGGCAGAAATTTCCATAATTTTGGAGCAAAATTGCAGAAATTCCCCTTATTTTGGGGCAAAATTGAAGTAACTCCCAGAATATTCTGTCAAAATTGCAGAAATTCCCTTTATTTTGGGGTAAAATTGCAGAAATTCCCCATTATTATGAAGCAAAATTGCAGTAATACCCCTAATTTTTGGTCAAAAAGGCAGAAATTCCCCTTCTTTTGGGGCAAAAATGTAGAAATTCCACTTATTTTGGAATAAAATTGCATAATTTTTTTTATTGGGCAAAAAAAGTAATTCCCCTAATTTTGGGGCAAAAAGGCAGAAATTCCCCTAATTTTGGGGCAAAATGCAGAAATTCTCCTTATTTGGGGGCAAAAATGCAGAAATTTCCATTTTTTGGGACAAAATGGCAGAAATTTCCCTTATTTTAGGGCAAAATTGCAGAAATTTCTTTTATCTTGGGGAAAAATGGATTAATTCCCCTAATTTCGGGTCAAAAGGGAAGAAATTCCGCTTATTTGGGGTCAAAAATGCAGAAATTACCCTTATTTTAGGGCAAAAAGACTGAAATTTTCCATATTTTTTGCCAAAAAAACAGAAATTCTTATTTTAGGGCAAAAAGGAAGAAATTCCACTTAATTTTGGACAAAAATGCAGAAATTTCCCTTATTTGGGCAAAAAGACAGTAATGCCCCTAATTTTGTGTCAAAAAGGCAGAAATTCCCATAATTTTAGAGCAAAATTGCAGAAATTTCCATTATTTTGGGGCAAAATTGCAGTAATTCTTCTAATTTTGTGTCAAAATTCCAGAAATTCCCTTTATTTTGGGGCAAAAATGCTGAAATTCCCCTTATTTTGGAGCAAAAATGCAGAAATTTTCCTTATTTTAGGGCAAAAATACAGAAATTCTCCTTATTTCAGGGCAAAAATACAGAAATTCTCCTTATTTTGGGGCAAAAATACAGAAATTCCTTTTATTTTAAGCCAAAAAAACAGAAATTACCCTTATTTTAGGGCAAAAAGACTAAATTCCCCCTATTTGGGGGCAAAAAGGTAAATTCCCCTTATTTTAGGGCAAAAAGGCAGAAATTCCCTTTATTTTTGGGCAAAAATACAGAAAGTTCTTTTAATTTGGGGCAAAAATGCAGAAATTCCCCTTATTTTGGGCCAAATAGGCAGAAATTTTTCTTATTTTGGGGCTAAAGGATAGAAATTTAATTTATTTTAGGATAAAATTGCAGAAATTTTCCTTATTTTGTGGCAAAAATGCAGAAATTCCCATTATTTTGGGGTAAAACGGCAGAACTTTTTCTTATTTTGGAACAAAATTGCAGAAATTTTTCATATTTTGGAGCAAAAATGCAGTAACGCTTTTAATTTTTGGGTAAAATTCAGAAATTTCTCTAATTTTGGCTCAAAATACAGAAATTCCTTTTATTTTGGGGCAAAAATGCAAAAATTTTCTTTATTTTGAGGCAAATTGCAGAAATTTCCCTTATTTTGTGGCAAAAATTCTGTAATGCTTTTAATTTTGGGGCAAAAATCAGAAATTCCATTAGTTTTGGGGCAAAAAGGCAGAAATTCTCTTTTGTGGGACAACATTGCAGAAATTACCATTTTTTGTAACAAAATTGCAGATTTTCCCCTTATTTTTGGGCAAAATTGCAGAAATTTCCCTTATCTTGTGGCAAAAATGCAGAAATTCCCCTTATTTCAGGTCAAAAAGGCAGAAATTCCGCTTATTTGAGGGAAAATTCCTTAAATTACCCTTATTTTAGGGAAAAAGCCTGAAATTCCCCTTATTTTGTGCCAAAAAGGCAGAAATTCTTATTTTAGAGCAAAAAGGCAGAAATTCCACAACATTTTGGGCAAAAATGCAGAAATTTCCCTTATTTTGGAGCTAAAACACAGTAATACCCCTAATTTTGGGGCAAAAAGGCAAAAATTTCCCTAATTTTGGGGCAAAAAGTCAGACATTCTTTTTATTTTGGAGCAAAAATGATGAAATTTTCCTTATTATGGAGCAAAAATGCAGAACTTTTTCTTATTTTAGGTCAAAAACACAGAAATTCTCCTTATTTTAAACCAAAAATACATAAATTACTCTTATTTTAGGGTGAAAAGACCAAATTCCTCTTATTTTTGGGCAAAAAGGCAAAAATTTTACTTTTATTTTAGAGCAAAAAGGCAGAATTTTCCCTTCTTTTGGGGCAAAATTGTAGAAATGTCCCTTATCTTGGGGCAAAAATGGAGAAATTCCGCTTATTTGGTGTCAAAAATGCAGAAATAACCCTTATTATAGGGCAAAAAGACTGAAATTCCCCTTATTTTGTGCCAAAAGGGCAGAAATTCTTATTTTAGGGAAAAAAGGCAGAAATTCCACTTAATTTTGGGAAAAAATGCAGAAATTTCCCTTACTTTGGGCAAAAAGACAGTAATGCCCCTAATTTTGGGTCAAAAAAGCAGAAATTTCCCTAATTTTGGAGCAAAATTGCAGAAATTTCCCTTATTCTGGGGCAAAATTGCATTAATTCCCCGAATTTTCTGTCAAAATTGCAGAAATTCCCTTTATTTTGGGGCAAAATTGCAGAAATTCCCCATTATTTTGAAGCAAAATTGCAGTAATACCCCTAATTTTTGGTAAAAAAGGCAGAAATTCCCCTTCTCTTGGGGCAAAAAATGTAGAAATTCCACTTATTTTGGAGCAAAATTGCATAATTTTCTCTTATTTTTGGGCAAAAAGAAGTAATGCCCCTATTTTTTGGGCAAAAAGGCAGAAATTCCCATAATTTTGGGGCAAAATGCAGAAATTCTCATTATTTTGGGGCAAAAATGCAGAAATTTCCATTTTTGGGAAAAAATTGCAGAAATTTCCCTTATTTAAGGCAAAATTGCAGAAATTTCTTTTATCTTGGAAAAAATGCAGAAATTCCTCTTATTTCGGGTCAAAAAGGAAGAAATTCCGCTTATTTGGGGTCAAAAATGCAGAAATTACCCTTATTTTAGGGCAAAAAGACTGAAATTCCCCATAGTTTGTGCCAAAAAAAACAGAAATTCTTATTTTAGGACAAAAAGCAAGAAATTTCACTTCATTTTGGACAAAAATGCAGAAATTTCCCTTATTTGGGGCCAAAAGACAGTAAAGCCCCTAATTTTGTGTCAAAAAAGTAGAAATTCCCCTACCTTTGGAGCAAAATTGCAGAAATTTCCCTTATTTTGGGGCAAAATTGCAGTAATTCCCCTAATTTTGTTTCAAAATTCCAGATATTCCCTTTATTTTGGGGCAAAATTGCATAAATTCCCCTTATTTGGGGACAAAAATCCTGAAAATCCTCTTATTTTGGAGCAAAAATGCAGAAATTTTCCTTATTTTAGGGCAAAAAGACAGAAATTCTCCTTCATTCAGGGCAAAAATACAGAAATTCCCCTTATTTTGGGGCAAAAATGCAGAAATATCCCTTATTTTAAGCCAAAAATACAGAAATTACCCTTATTTTAGGGCAAAAAGACTAAATTACCCCTACTTTGGGGCAAAAAGGTAAATTCCCCTTATTTTAGGGCAAATCGAAAGAAATTCCCCTTATTTTTTAGCAAAAATGCAGAAATTTCTTTTAATTTGAGGCAAAAATGGAGAAATTCTTCTTATTTTGGGCCAAATAGGCAGAAATTTCCCTTATTTTTGGGCTAAAGGATAGAAATTTAACGTATGTTAGGACAAAATTGCAGAAATTTCCCTTATTTTGTCGTAAAAATGCAGAAATTCCCATTATTTTGGGCTAAAAAGGCAGACCTTTCCCTTATTTTGGAACAAAATTGCAGAAATTTCCCATATTTTGGGGCAAAAATGCAGTAATGCTTCTAAAATGGGGGCAAAATTCTAAAATTTCTCTAATTTTGTGTCAAAATACAGAAATTCCTCTTTCATTGGGGCAAAAATGCAGAAATTTCCCTCTTTTGGGACAAAATTGCAGAAATTTCCTTTATTTTGAGGCAAATTGCAGAAATTTCCCTTATTTTGTGGCAAAAATTCTGTAATGCTTCTAATTTGGGGGCAAAAATCAGAAATTCCATTAGTTTTGGGGCAAAAAGGCAGAAATTCCCACTTTTTGTGGGGCAACATTGCAGAAATTTCCCTTTTTAGGAACAAAATTGCAGAAATTTCCCTTATCTTGTGGCAAAAATGGAGAAATTCCCCTTATTTCAGGTCAAAAAGGCAGAAATTCCGCTTATTTGGGGGAAAATTCCTGAACTTCCCCTTATTTTAGGGAAAAAGCCTGAAATTCCCCTTATTTTGTGCCAAAAGGCAGAAATTCTTCTTATTTTAGAGCAAAAAGCCAGAAATTCCACAAAATTTTGGGCAAAAATGCAGAAATTTCCCTTATTTTGGAGCAAAAACACAGTAATGCCCCTAATACTGGGGCAAAAAGGCAAAAATTCCCCTAATTTTGGGGCAAAATTGCAGAAATTTCCCTTATTTTGGGGCAAAATTGCAGTAATTCCCCGAAATTTCTGTCAAAATTGCAGAAATTCCCTTTATTTTGGGGCAAAATTTCAGAAATTCCCCATTATTTTGAAGCAAAATTGCAGTAATACCCCTAATTTTTGGTCAAAAAGGCAGAAATTCCCCTTCTTTTGGGGCAAAAAAATGTAGAAATTCCACTTATTTTGAAGCAAAATTGCATAATTTTCTCTTATTTTTGGGCAAAAAGAAGTAATGCCCCTATTTTTGGGGCAAAAAGGCAGAAATTCCCCTAATTTTGGGGCAAAATGCAGAAATCCTCGTTATTTGGGGGCAAAAATGCAGAAATTTCCATTTTTTTGGGAAAAAATTGCAGAAATTTCCCTTATTTAAGGCAAAATTGCAGAAATTTCTTTTATCTTGAAAAAATGCAGAAATTCCTCTTATTTTGGGTCAAAAAGGAAGAAATTCCGCTTATTTGGGGTCAAAAATGCAGAAATTACCCTTATTTTAGGGCAAAAAGACTGAAATTACCCATATTTTGTGCCAAAAAACCAGAAATTCTTATTTTAGGGCAAAAAGGAAGAAATTCCACTTAATTTTGGACTAAAATGCAGAAATTTCCCTTATTTGGGGCCAAAAGACAGTAAAGCCCCTATTTTGTTTCAAAAAGTTAGAAATTCCCCTAACTTTGGAGCAAAATTCAAGAAATTTCCCTTATTTTGGGGTAAAATTGCAGTAATTTCCCTAATTTTGTTTCAAAATTCCAGATATTCCCTTTATTTTGGGGCAAAATTGCAGAAATTCCCTTTATTTGGGGACAAAAATCCTGAAAATCCTCTTATTTTGGATCAAAAATGCAGAAATTTTCCTTATTTTAGGGCAAAAAGACAGAAATTCTCCTTAATTCAGGGCAAAAATACAGAAATTCTCCTTATTTTGGGGCAAAAATGCAGAAATTTCCCTTATTTTAAGCCAAAAATACAGAAATTACCCTTATTTTAGGGCAAAAAGACTAAATTACCCTTACTTTGGTGCAAAAAGGTAAATTCCCCTTATTTTAGGGCAAAAAGGCAGTAATTCCCCTTATTTTTTAGCAAAAATGCAGAAATTTTTTTTAATTTGAGGCAAAAATGGAGAAATTCCTCTTATTTTGGGCCAAAAGGGCAGAAATTTCCCTTATTTTTGGGCTAAAGGATAGAAGTTTAACTTATGTTAGGATAAAATTGCAGAAATTTCCCTTATTTTGTGGTAAAAATGCAGAAATTCCCATTATTTTGGGCTAAAAAGGCAGACTTTTCCTTTATTTTGAAACAAAATTACAGAAATTTCCCAAATTTTGGGGCAAAAATGCAGTAATGCTTCTAAAATGGGGGCAAAATTCAGAAATTTCTCTAATTTTGGGTCAAAATACAGAAATTCCTCTTTCATTGGGGCAAAAATGCAGAAATTTCCCTCTTTTTGGACAAAATTGCAGAAATTTCCTTTATTTTGAGGCAAATTGCAGAAATTTCCCTTATTTTGTGGCAAAAATTCTGTAATGCTTCTAATTTGGGGGCAAAAATCAGAAATTCCATTAGTTTTGGGGCAAAAAGGCAGAAATTCCGCTTTTTGTGGGGCAACATTGCAGAAATTTCCCTTTTTTGGAACAAAATTGCAGAAATTTCCCTTATCTTGTGGCAAAAATGGAGAAATTCCCCTTATTTCAGGTCAAAAAGGCAGAAATTCCACTTATTTGGGGGAAAATTCCTGAAATTCCCCTTATTTTACGGAAAAAGCCTTAAATTCCCCTTATTTTGTGCCAAAAGGCAGAAATTCTTCCTATTTTAGAGCAAAAAGCCAGAAATTCCACAAAATTTTGGGCAAAAATGCAGAAATTTCCCTTATTTTGGAGCAAAAACACAGTAATGCCCCTAATTTTGGGGCAAAAAGGCAAAAATTCCCCTAATTTTGGGGCAAAAAGTCAGAAATTCTTTTTATTTTGGGGCAAAAATGCTGAAATTCCCCTTATTATGGAGCAAAAATGCAGAAATTTTTCTTATTTTAGGTCAAAAAAACAGAAATTCTCCTTATTTTAAACCAAAATACATAAATTACTCTTATTTTAGGGCGAAAAGACCAAATTCCTCTTATTTTTGGGCAAAAAGGCAAAAATTTTACTTTTATTTTAGAGCAAAAAGGCAGAATTTTCCTTTATTTTTGGGCAAAATTGTAGAAATTCCAATTATCTTGGGGCAAAAATGCAGAAATTCCGCTTATTTGGCGTCAAAAATGCAGAAATAACCCTTATTTTAGGGCAAAAAGACTGAAATTCCTTTTATTTTGTGCCAAAATGGCAGAAATTCTTATTTTAGGGAAAAAAGGCAGAAATTCCACTTAATTTTGAGAAAAAATGCAGAAATTACCCTTATTTGTGGCAAAAAGACAGTAATGCCTCTAATTTTGGGTCAAAAAGGCAGAAATTTCCCTAATTTTGGAGCAAAATTGCAGAAATTTCTTTTATTTTGGGGCAAAATTGCAGTAATTCCCCGAATTTTCTGTCAAAATTGCAGAATTTCCCTTTATTTTGGGGCAAAATTGCAGAAATTCCCCATTATTGTGAAGCAAAATTGCAGTAATACTCCTAATTTTTGGTCAAAAAGGCAGAAATTCCCCTACTTTTGGGGCAAAAATGTAGAAATTTTACTTATTTTGGAGCAAAATTGCATAATTTTCCCTTATTATTGGGCAAAAAGGAAGTAATGCCCCTAATTTTGGGGCAAAAAGGCAGAAATTCACCTAATTTTGGGGCAAAATGCAAAAATTCTTATTATTTGGGGGCAAAAATGCAGAAATTTCCATTTTTGGGGACAAAATTGCAGAAATTTCTTTTATCTTGGGACAAAAATGCAGAAATTCCTCTTATTTTGGGTCAAAAAAGCAGAAATTCCACTTATTTGGAGTCAAAAATGCAGAAAATACCCTTATTTTAGGGCAAAAAGACTGAAATTCCCCATAGTTTGTGCCAAAAAAACAGAAATTCTTATTTTAGGTCAAAAAGAAAGAAATTCCACTTAATTTTGGACAAAAATGCAGAAATTTCCTTTATTTGGGGCCAAAAGACAGTAAAGCCCCTATTTTTTTGTCAAAAAGGTAAAAATTCCCCTAATTTTGGAGCAAAATTGCAGAAATTTCCCTTATTTTGGGGCAAAATTGCAGTAATTCCCCTAATTTTGTGTCAAAATTCCAGATATTCCCTTTATTTTGGGGCAAAATTGCAGAAATTCCCCTTATTTGGGGACAAAATCCTGAAAATCCTCTTATTTTGGAGCAAAAACGCAGAAATTTTCCTTATTTTAGGGCAAAAAGACAGAAATTCTCCTTATTTCAGGGCAAAAATACAGAAATTCCCCTTTTTTGGGCAAAAATGCAGAAATTCCTTTTATTTTAAGCGAAAAATACAGAAATCACCCTTATTTAAGGCAAAAAGACTAAATTCCCCCTATTTTAGGGCAAAAAGGTAAATTCCCCTTATTTTAGGGCAAAAAGGCAGAAATTCCCCTTATTTTTTAGCAAAAATGCAGAAATTTCTTTTAATTTGAGGCAAAAATGGAGAAATTCCTCTTATTTTGGGCCAAATAGGCAGAAATTTCCCTTATTTTTGGGCTAAAGGATAGAAATTTAATTTATGTTAGGATAAAATTGCAGAAATTTTCCTTATTTTGTGGTAAAAATGCAGAAATTCCCATTATTTTGGGCTAAAAAGGCAGACCTTTCCCTTATTTTGGAACAAAATTGCAGAAATTTCCCATATTTTGGGGCAAAATTGCAGTAATGCTTCTAAAATGGGGGCAAAATTCAGAAATTTCTCTAGTTTTGGGTCAAAATACAGAAATTCCTCTTACATTGGGGCAAAAATGCAGAAATTTCCCTCTTTTGGGACAAAATTGCAGAAATTTCCTTTATTTTGAGGCAAATTGCAGAAATTTCCCTTAATTTGTGGCAAAAACTTTGCAATGCTTCTAATTTTGGGGCAAAAATCAGAAATTCCATTAGTTTTGGGTCAAAAAGGCAGAAATTCCCCTTTTTCTGGGGCAACTTTGCAGAAATTTCCCTTTTATGGAACAAAATTGCAGAAATTTCCTTTATCTTGTGGCAAAAATGGAGAAATTCCCCTTATTTCAAGTCAAAAAGGCAGAAATTCCGCTTATTTGGGGGAAAATTCTTGAAATTACTTTTAGGGAAAAAGCCTGAAATTCCCCTTATTTTGTGCCAAAAAGGCAGAAATTCTTCTTATTTTAGAGCAAAAAGGCAGAAATTTCACAAAATTTTGGGCAAAAATGCAGAAATTTCCCTTATTTTGGAGCAAAAACACAGTAATGCCCCTAATTTTGGGGCAAAAATGAAAAAATTCCCCTAATTTTGGGTCAAAAAGGCAGAAATTCCCTTTATTTTGGGGCAAAAATGCTGAAATTCCCCTTATTATGGAGCAAAAATGCAGAAATTTTTCTTATTTTAAGCCTAAAGTACAGAAATTACTCTTATTTTAGGCCAAAAAAATAAATTCCTTTTATTTTGGGGAAAAAGGCAGAAATTCCCCTTATTTTACAGCAAAAGGCAGAAATTCCCCTAATTTTGGGGCAAAAAGGCAGAAATTCTACTTATTTTGGGGGAAAATGCTGAAATTTCCCTTATTTTGGAGCAAAAATGCAGAAATTTTCCTTATTTTAGAGAAAAAAGACAGAAAAACTCCTCATTTCAGGGCAAAAATACAGAAATTCCCTTTATTTTGGGCGAAAAATGCAGAAATTCCTTTTATTTTAAGCCAAAAATACAGAAATTACCCTTATTTTAGGGCAAAAATACTAAATTCCCCCTATTTTGGGGCAAAAAGCTAAATTCCCCCTTTTTTAGGGCAAAAAGGCAGAAATTCCTATTATTTTTGGGCAAAAATGCAGAAATTTCCCTTTAATTGAGGCAAAAATGCAGAAATTCCTCTTATTTTGGCCCAAATAGGCAGAAATTTCCCTTATTTTGGAGAAAAGGGATAGAAATTTATCTTATTTTAGGATAAAATTGCAGAAATTTCCCTTATTTTGTGGCAAAAAGCAGAAATTCCACTTATTTTGGGGTAAAGAGGCAGAAATTTCCTTTATTTTGGAACAAAATTGCAGAAATTTCCCATATTTATGGGCAAAAATGCAGTAATGCTTCAAATTTTGGGGCAAAATTCAGAAATTTCACAAATTTTGGGTCAAAAAGGCCGAAATTTCTCTTATTTTTAAACAAAAATGCAGAAATTCTCCTAATTTTGTGTCAAAATTGCAGAAATTCCCTTTATTTTTGGGCAAAATTGCAGAAATTCCCCATTATTTTTGAGCAAAATTGCAGAAATTCTTTTAAGTTTGGGGCAGAAAGGCAGAAATTTCCCTTCTTTTGGGGCGAAAAAGTAAAAATTCCACTTATTTTGGAGCAAAATTGCATAATTTTCCCTTATTATTGGGCAAAAAGGCAGTAATGCCCCTAATTTTGAGGCAAAAATGCAGAAATTACCCTAATTTTGGGGCAAAATCCAGAAATTCCTTTTATTTGCGGCAAAAATGAAGAAATTTCCATTTTTTGGGACAAAATTGCAGAAATTCCCTTTATTTGGGGGCAAAAAGGTAGAAATTCCACTTATTTTGGAGCAAAATTGCATAATTTTCCCTTATGATTGGGCAAAAAGGCAGTAATGCCCCTCATTTGGGGGCAAAAATGCAGAAATTCCCCTGATTTTTGAGCAAAATTGCAGAAATTTCCTTAATTTTGGGGCAAAATTGCAGAAATTCCCCTAAATTTGTGACAAAATTGCAGAAATTCCTGTCATTTTGAGGCAAAATTGCAGAAATTCCCCATTATTTTGGAGCAAAATTGCAGAAATTCCCCTTATTTTGGAGCAAAATTGCAGAAATTCCTCTTAGTTTGTGGCAAAAAGGCAGAAATTCCCCTTCTTTTAGGGCAAAAATGTAAAAATTCCACTTATTTTGGAGCAAAATTGCATAATTTTTTCTTATTATTGGGCAAGAGGCAGTAATGCCCCTAATTTTGGGGCTAAAGGCAGATATTCCCCTAATTTTGGAGCAAAATTGCAGAAATTTTCCTAATTTTAGGGCAAAATTTTAGAAATTCCCCTTATTTTGTGGCAAAATTGCAAATATTCCCGTTCTTTTGGGGCAAAATTGCAGAAATTCACCATTATTTTGGAGCAAAATTGCAGGAATCCCCTTATTTTGGGGCAAAATGCAGAAATTCCCCTAATTTGGGGCAAAAAGCAGAAATTCCCCTTATTGTGGGACAAAATTGCAGAGATTTCTCTTATTTTGGGGCAAAAATGCAGAAATTCCCCTTATTTCGGGTCAAAAATGCAGAAATTCCGCTTATTTGGGGTCAAAAATGCAGAAATAACCCTTATTTTAGGGCAAAAAGACTGAAATTCCTCTTATTTTGTGCCAAAAAGGCAGAAATTCTTATTTTAGAACAAAAGGCAGAAATTCCACTTAATTTTGGGAAAAAATGCAGAAATTTCCCTTATTTGGGGCAAAAAGACAGTAATGCCCCTAATTTTGTGTCAAAAAGGCAGAAATTCCCCTGATTTTGGAGCAAAATTGCAGAAATTTCCCTTATTTTGGGGCAAAATTGCAGTAATTTTCCTAATTTGTGTCAAAATTGCAGAAATTGCCTTTATTTTGGGGCAAAATTACACAAAATCCCCATTATTTTGGAGCAAAATTGCAGTAATACCCCTAATTTTGGGTCAAAAAGGCAGAAATTCCCCTTCTTTTGGGGCAAAAAGGTAGAAATTCCACTTATTTTGGAGCTAAATTGCATAATTTTCTCTTATTATTGGGCAAAAAGGCAGTAATGCCCCTCATTTGGGGGCTAAAAGGCAGAAATTCTTCTAATTTTGGGGCAAAATGCAGAAATTCTTCTTACTTGGGGGCAAAAATGCAGAAATTTTCATTTTTTGTGACAAAATTGCAGAAATTCCCATTATTTGTGGGCAAAAAGGTAGAAATTCCACTTATTTTGGAGCAAAATTGCATAATTTTCCCTTATGATTGGGCAAAAAGGCAGTAATGCCCCTCATTTGGGAGCAAAAAGGCAGAAATTCCCCTGATTTTTTAGCAAAATTGCAGAAATTTCCCTAATTTTGGGGCAAAATTGTAGAAATTCCTTTTATATTGGGGCAAAATTGCAGAAATTCCTTTTATTTTGAGGCAAAATTACAGAAATTCCCCATTATTTTGGAGTAAAATTGCAGAAATTTCCCTTATTTTGGGGCAAAATTGCAGAAATTCCCCTTAGTTTGTGGCAAAAAGGCAGAAATTCCCCTTCTTTTAGAGCAAAAATGTAGAAATTCCACTTATTTTGGAGCAAAATTGCATAATTTTTTCTTATTATTGGGCAAGAGGCAGTAATGCCCCTAATTTTGGGGCTAAAGGCAGAAATTCCCCTAATTTTGAAGCAAAATTGCAGAAATTTTCCTAATTTTGGGGCACAATTGCAAATATTCCTTTTCTTTTGGGGCAAAATTGCAGAAATTCACCATTATTTTGGAGCAAAATTGCAGGAATCCCCTTATTTTGTGGCAAAAATGCAGAAATTCCCCTAATTTTGGAACAAAATTGCAGAAATTCCCCTAATTTTGTGTCAAAATTGTAGAAATTCCCCTCATTTTGAGGCAAAAATGCCGAAATTCCACTTATTTTGGAGCAAAATTGCATAATTTTCCCTAATTATTGGGCAAAAAGCAAGTAATGCCGTTAATTATGGGGCAAAAAGGCAGAATTTTCCTAATTATGGGCAAAATGCAGAAATTCTCTTTCTTTGGGGGCAAAAATGCAGAAATTTTCATTTTTTGGGGCAAAATTGCAGAAATTCCCCATAATTTTGGAGCAAAATTGCAGAAAGTCTTCTTATTTTGGGGCAAAATTGCAGAAATTCCCCTAAATTCGTGGCAAAATTGCAGAAATTCCTTTTATTTTGGGGCAAAATTGCAGAAATTCCCTATTATTTTGGAGCAAAATTGCAGAAATTCCCCTTATTTTGGGGCAAAAATGCAGAAATTACACTAATTTGGGGGCAAATAGCAGAAATTAAACTTAATTTAGGGAAAAAGACTGAAATTCCTCTTTCTTTGTGCCAAAATATCAGAAATTCTTATTTTAGGGCAAAAAGGCAGAAATTCCACTTAATTTTGGGCAAAAATCCAGAAATTTCCCTTATTCTGGGCAAAAAGACTGTAATGCCCCTAATCTTGGGTCAAAATTTCAGTAATTCCCCAAATTTTCTGTCAAAATTGCAGAAATTCCTTTTATTTTGAGGCAAAATTGCAGAAATTCCCCATTATTTTGGAGCAAAATTGCAGAAATTCCCCTTAGTTTGGAGGAAAAGGGCAGAAATTCCCCATTTTTGGGGGCAAAAAGGAAGAAATTCCACTTATTTTGGAGAAAATGGCATAATTTTCCCTTTTTTGGGGCAAAATGTTATAATGTCCCTAATTTTGAGGCAAAAAGGCAGAAATTACCGTAATTTTGGTGCAAAATCCAGAAATTCCTCTTATTTGGAGAAAAAATGCAGAAATTTCCATTTTTTGGGACAAAATTGCAGAAATTTCCCTTTTTATGGACATAATTGCAGAAATTTCCCTTATCTTGGGGGCAAAATTGCAATAATTTCCCTTATTTTAGGGCAAAATTGCAGAAAATTCCCTTATCTTGGGGCAAAAATATTAGAAATTCCCCATCTTTCAAGACATAAAAGCAGAAATTCCACTTATTAGGGGGCAAAAATGCAGAAATTTTCCTTATTTAAGGGCAAAAAGACTGAAATTCCCCTTATTTTGTGACTTAAAGGGAGAAATTCTTTTTATTTTAGGGCAAAAATCAGAAATTCCACTTAATTTTGGGCAAAAATGCAAACATTTCCTTTATTTGGGGCAAAAACAGAGTAATGCCCCTAATTTTGGATCAAAAAGGCAGAAATTCCTCTAATTTTGAGAAAAATTGCAGAAATTTCCCTTATTTTGGAACAAAATTGCAGAAATTCTTTTTTGGGGGGCAAAATTGCAAAAATTCCCCATTATTTTGGAGCAAAATTGCAGAAATTCCCCTTATTTTGGGGCAAAAATGCAGAAATTCCCCTAATTTTAGGGCAAAATTGCAGAAATTCCCCTAATTTTGTGTCAAAATTGCAGAAATTTCCTTTATTTTGAGGAAAAAATGCAGAAATTTTACATTATTTTGGAACAAAATTGCAGAAATTCCCCTTATTTGGGGCAAAAAGGCAGAAATTCTCCTTATTTTGGGGCAAAAAGGCAGAAATTTCCCTTATTTTGGGGCAAAATTGCAGAAATTTTTCTTATCATGGGAAAAAATCCAGAAATTTCCCTTATTTGGGTCAAAAAGGCAGTAATTCCACAAATTTGGGGGCAAATTGCAGAAATTATACTTATTTTAGGAAAAAAGACTGAAATTCCCCTTATGTTTTGCCAAAAAGACAGAAATACTTCTTATTTTAGGGCAAAAAGGCAGAAATTCCTATTAATTTTGGGCAAAAAATGCAGAATTTTCCCTTATTTAGGGGCAAAAACCCAGTAATGCCTCTAATTTTGGGGCAAAAAGCAGAAATTTCCCTAATTTTGGGGCAAAAAGCAGAAATTCCCCTTATTGTGGGACAAAATTGCAGAGATTTCTCTTATTTTGGGGCAAAAATGCAGAAATTCCCCTTATTTCGGGTCAAAAATGCAGAAATTCCGCTTATTTGGGGTCAAAAATGCAGAAATAACCCTTATTTTAGGGCAAAAAGACTGAAATTCCTCTTATTTTGTCCCAAAAAGGCAGAAATTCTTATTTTAGGGCAAAAAGGCAGAAATTCCACTTAATTTTGGGCAAAAATGCAGAAATTTCCCTTATTTGGGGCAAAAAGACAGTAATGCCCCTAATTTTGTGTCAAAAAGGCAGAAATTCCCCTAATTTTGGATCAAAATTGCAGAAATTTCAATTATTTTGGGGCAAAATTGCAGTAATTCCCCTAATTTGTGTCAAAATTGCAGAAGCTCCCTTTATTTTGGGGCAAAATTGCAGAAAATCCCCATTATTTTGGAGCAAAATTGCAGTAATACCCCTAATTTTGGGTCAAAAAGGCAGAAATTCCCCTTCTTTTGGGGAAAAAAGGTAGAAATTCCACTTATTTTGGAGCAAAATTGCATAATTTTCCCTTATTATTGGGTGAAAAGGCAGTAATGCCCCTCATTTGAGGGCAAAAAGGCAGAAATTCTTCTAATTTTGGGGCAAAATGCAGAAATTCTCCTTACTTGGGGGCAAAAATGCAGAAATTTTCATTTTTTGGGACAAAATTGCAGAAATTCCCCTTATTTTGGGGCAAAAAGTTAGAAATTCCACTTATTTTGGAGCAAAATTGCATAATTTTCCCTTATGATTGGGCAAAAAGGCAGTAATGCCCCTCATTTGGGGGCAAAAAGGCAGAAATTCCCCTAATTTTTGTGCAAAATTGCAGAAGTTTCCCTAATTTTGGGGCAAAATTGCAGAAATTCCCCTAAATTTGTGGCAAAATTGCAGTAATTACTTTTATTTTGGGGCAAAATTGCAAAAATTCCTTTTATTTTGGAGCAAAATTACAGAAATTCCCCATTATTTTGGAGCAAAATTGCAGAAATTCCCTTTATTTTGGGGCAAAATTGCAGAAATTCCTCTTAGTTTGTGGCAAAAAAACAGAAATTCCCCTTCTTTTAGGGCAAAAAGGTAGAAATTCCACTTATTTTGGAGCAAAATTGCATAATTTTTTCTTATTATTGGGCAAGAGGCAGTAATGCTCCTAATTTTGGAGCTAAAGGCAGAAATTCCCCTAATTTTGGAGCAAAATTGCAGAAATTTTCCTAATTTTGGGGCAAAATTGCAGAAATTCTCCTTATTTTGTGGCAAAATTGCAAATATTTCCTTTCTTTTGGGGCAAAATTGCAGAAATTCACCATTATTTTGAAGCAAAATTGCAGGAATCCCCTTATTTTGTGGCAAAAATGCAGAAATTCCCTAATTTTTGAACAAAATTGCAGAAATTCCCCTAATTTTGTGTCAAAATTGTAGAAATTTCCTTCATTTTGAGGCAAAAATGCCGAAATTCCACTTATTTTGGAGCAAAATTGCATAATTTTCCCTAATTATTGGGCAAAAAGCAAGTAATGCCCTTAATTTTGGGGCAATAAGGCAGAATTTTCCTAATTTTGGGCAAAATGCAGAAATTCTCTTTCTTTGGGGGCAAAAATGCAGAAAATTCCATTTTTTGGGACAAAATTGCAGAAATTCCGCTTCTTTTGGGGCAAAAAGGTAAAAATTCCCCTAAATTTGTGGCAAAATATCAGAAATTCCTTTTATTTTGGGGCAAAATTGCAGAAATTCCCCATAATTTTGGAGCAAAATTGCAGAAATTCTTTTTATTTTGGGGCAAAATTGCAGAAATTCCCCTTATTTTGGGGCAAAAATGCAGAAATTACGCTAATTTGGAGGCAAATAGCAGAAATTAAACTTAATTTAGGGAAAAAGACTGAAATTCCCCTTTCTTTGTGCTAAAAAGGCAGAAATTCTTATTTTAGGGCAAAAAGGCAGAAATTTCACTTAATTTTGGGCAAAAATGCAGAAATTTCCATTATTTGGGGCAAAAAGATAGTAATGCCCCTAATCTTGGGTCAAAATTGCAGTAATTCCCCTAATTTGTGGCAAAATTGCAAATATTCCCTTTCTTTTGGGGCAAAATTGCAGAAATTCACCATTATTTTGGAGCAAAATTTCAGGAATCCCCTTATTTTGGGGCAAAATGCAGAAATTCCCCTAATTTTTGAACAAAATTGCAGAAATTCCCCTAATTGTGTTTCAAAATTAGAAATTCCCTTATTTTGAGGCAAAAATGCCGAAATTCCACATTTTTTTTGAGCAAAATTCAGAAATTCCCTTTATTTGGGGTAAAAAACAGAAATTCTCCTTATTTTGGAGCAAAAAGGCAGAAATTTCTTTTTTTTTAGGCAAAATTGCAGAAATTTCTCTTATCATGGGACAGAAATCCAGAAATTTCCCTTCTTTCGGGTTTAAAAGGCAGTAATTCCGCTAATTTGGGGGCAAATTGCAGAAATTAAACTTATTTTAGAAAAAGAGACTAAAATTCCCCTTATTTTTTTCCAAAAAGACAGAAATACTTATTAATTTAGGGCTAGAAGGCAGAAATTCCAATTAATTTTGGGCAAAAATGCAGAATTTTCATTTATTTTGGGGCAAAAACACAGTAATGCCCCAAATTTTGGGGCAAAAAGCAGAAATTCCCCTAATTTTGAGACAAAATGCAGAAATTCCCATTATTTGGGGGTAAAAATGCAGAAATTTCCATTTTTGGGGACAAAATTGCAGATATTTCCCTTATTTTGGGTCAAAAAGGCAGAAATTCTGCTTATTTGGGGGCAAATTGCAGAAATTACCCTTATTTTAGGGGAAATAGACTAAATTCCCCTCACTTTGTGCCCAAAAGGCAGAAATTCTTTTTATTTTAGGTCAAAAAGGCAGAAATTCCACTTATTTTTGGACAAAAATGCAGAAATTTGCCTTATTTTGGGGCAAAAACAGAGTAATGCCCATAATTTTAGGGCAAAAATGCAGAAATTTTCCTAATTTTAAGGCAAAAAGGCAGAAATTTCCCTTATTTTGTGGCAAAATTGCAGAAAATTTCCTTATTTTGGAACAAAAATGCAGAAATTCCCCGTATTTTAGGGCAAATTTGCAGATATTTCCCTTATTTTGGAGCAAAACTGCAGAAATTCCCCTTATTTTGGAACAAAAATGCAGAAATTTCCCTTATTTTGTTTCAAAAAAAAAGAAATTCCTTTTTTTGGAGGAAAATTTCAGAAATTTCCCTTATTTTGGTGCAAAATTGCATAAATTTCCCTTATAATGGGGCAAAAAGGAAGAAATTCCCCTAATTTTGGGGCAAAAAGGCAGAAATTTCCCTTATTTTGGGGCAAAAATGATGAAATTCCCCTTATTTTGAGCAAAAATGCAGAAATTTTTTTTATTTTAGGGCAAAAAGACAGAAATTCTCCTTATTTCAGGGCAAAAATACCAAAATTCCCGTTATTTTGGGGCAAAAATGCAGAAATTCCCCTTATTTTAAGCCAAAAATACAGAAATTACCCTTATTTTAGGGCAAAAAGACTAAATTACCCTTATTTGGGGGCAAAAAGCTAAATTCCTCTTATTTTAGGGCAAAAAGGCAGAAATTCCACTTATTTTTGGGCAAAACTGCAGAAATTTCTTTTAATTTGGGGCAAAAATGCAGAAATTCCCCTTTATTTTGGGCCAAATAGGCAGAAATTTCCCTTATTTTGGGGCAATAGGATAGAAGTTTAACTAATTTTAAGATAAAATTGCAGAAATGTCCCTTATTTTGTAGCAAAATGCAGAAATTCCCATTATTTTGGTGTAAAAAGGCAGAAATTTCCCTTATTTTGGAACAAAATTGCAGAAATTTCCTATATTTTGGGACAAAAATGCAGTAATGCTTCTAATTTTGTGGCAAAATTCAATAATTTCAATAATTTTGTGTCAAAAAGGCAGAAATTCCTCTTATTTTGAGTTAAAAATGCAGAAATTTTACTTTTTTTGGGACAAAATTGCAGAAATTTCCTTTATTTTGAGGCAAATTGAAGAAATTTCCCTTATTTTGTGGCAAAAATTCTGTAATGCTTCTAATTTTGGGGCAAAAATCAGAAATTCCATTAGTTTTGGGGCAAAGAGGCAGAAATTCCCCTTTTTGTGGGGCAACATTGCAGAAATTTCTCTTTTTGGAACAAAATTGCAGAAATTTCCCTTATTTTTAGGCAAAATTGCAGAAATTTCCCTTATCTTGTGGCAAAACTGCAGAAATTCCCCTTATTTCAGGTCAAATAGGCAGAAATTCTGCTTATTTGTGGGAAAATTCTTGAAATTACCCTTATTTTTGGGAAAAAGCCTGAAATTTCTCTTATTTTGTGCCAAAAAGGCAGAAATTCTTATTTTCAAGCAAAAAGGCAGAAATTCCACAAAATTTTGGGCAAAATACAGAAATTTCCTTTATTTTGGAGCAAAAACAGAGTAATACCCTTAATTTTGGGGCAAAAAGTCAAAAATTCCCCTAATTTTGACGCAAAAAGTGAGAAATTCCTCTTATTTTGGGGCAAAAATGCTGAATTTTCCCTTATTATGTAGCAAAAATGAAGAAATTTTTCGTATTTCAGGTAAAAGACAGACATTCTCCTTATTTTAAACCAAAAATACAGAACTTACTATTATTTTAGGCCAAAAAAACTAAATTCCCCTCATTTTGGGGCAAAAAGGCAGAAATTCCCCTTATTTTAGAGTAAAAAGGCAGAAATTTCCCTTATTTTGGGGAAAAATTGTAGAAATTTCTTTTATCTTGGGGCAAAAATGCAGAAATTCCCCTTATTTCGGATCATAAATAAAGAAATTCCACTTATTTGGGGTCAAAAATGCAGAAATTACCCTTATTTTAGGGCAAAAAGACTGAAATTCCCCATATTTTGTGCCAAAAAAACAGAAATTTTCATTTTAGGGCAAAAAGGAAGAAATTCCAGTTAATTTTGGACAAATATGCAGAAATTTCCATTATTTGGGGCAAAAAGACAGTAATGCCCCTAATTTTGTGACAATAAGGCAGAAATTCCCCTAATTTTGGAGCAAAATTGCAGAAATTTCCCTTATTTTGGGGGTAAAATTGCAGTAATTCCCCTAATTTTGTTTCAAAATTCCAAAATTCCCTTTATTTTGGGGCAAAATTGCAGAAATTCCCCTTATTTGGGGGCAAAAATGCTGAAATTCCCCTTATTTTAAAGCAAAAATCAGAAATTTTCCTTATTTTAGGACAAAGAGACAAAAATTCTCCTTATTTCAGGGCAAAAATACAGAAATTCCCCTTAATTTGGGGCAAAAATGCAGAAATTCCTTTTATTTTAATCCAAAAATACAGAAATTACCTTTATTTTAGGGCAAAAAGACTAATTCCTCCTATTTTGGGGCAAAAAGGTAAATTCCCCTTATTTTAGAGCAAAAAGCCAGAAATTCCCCTTTTTTCTGGGCAAAAATGCAGAAATTTCTTTTAATTTGGGGCAAAAATGCAGAAATTCCCCTTATTTTGGCCAAATAGGCAGAAATTTCCCTTATTTTGGGGCTAAAGGATAGAAATTTAACTTATGTTAGGATAAAATTGCAGAAATTTCCCTTATTTTGTGGCAAAAATGCAGAAATTCTCATTATTTTGGGGTAAAAAGCAGAACTTTCCCTTATTTTAGAACAAAATTGCAGAAATTTCACATATTTTGGGGCAAAAATGCAGTAATGCTTATAATTTGGGGGCAAAATTCAGAAATTTCTTTAATTTTGGGTCAAAATACAGAAATTCCTCTCATTTTGGGGCAAAAATGCAGAAATTTTCCTTTTTTCGGGACAAAATTGCAGAAATTTTTTTTTATTTTGAGGTATATTGAAGAAATTTCCCCTTTTTTGTGGCCAAAATTTGGTAATGCTTCTAATTTGGGGGCAAAAATCAGAAATTCCATTAGTTTTGGGGCAAAAAGGCAGAAATTCCCCTTTTTGTGGGACTACATTGCAGAAATTTTTCTTTTTTGGAACAAAATTGCAGAAATTTCCCTTATCTTGTAACAAAAATGCAGAAATTCCCCTTATTTCAGGTCAAAAAGGCAGAACTTCCGCTTATTTGGGGGAAAATTCTTGAAATTACCGTTATTTTAGGGAAAAAGCCTGAAATTTCCCTTATTTTGTGCCAAAAAGGCAGAAATTCTTCTTATTTTAGAGCAAAAAGGTAGAAATTCCACAAAATTTTAGGCAAAAATGCAGAAATTTCCCTTATTTTGGAGCAAAAAAACAGTAATAACCCTAATTTTGTGGCAAAAAGCAAAAATCTTAGTGATTTTGGGCAAAAAGTCAGAAATTCTTCTTATTTTGGGGCAAAAATGCTGAAATTCCCTTTATTATGAAGCAAAAATGCAGAAATTTTTCTTATTTCAGGTTAACAAGAGAGAAATTCTCCTTATTTTAAACCAAAAATACAGAAATTACTCTTATTTTAGGCCAAAAAGACTAAATTCCCCTTATTTTGGGTAAAATTGCAGAAATTTCTCTTATCTTGGGAAAAAAATGCAGAAATTCCCCTTATTTCCGGTCAAAAAGGCAGAAATTCCGCTTATTTGGGGTCAAAAATGCAGAAATTACCCTTATTTTAGGGCAAAAAACTGAAATTCCCCATATTTTGTGCCAACAAAACAGAAATTCTTATTTTAGAGCAAAAAGGCAGAAATTCCACAAAATTTTGGGCAAAAATGCAGAAATTTCCCTTATTTTGGAGCAAAAACACAGTAATAACCCTAATTTTGGGGCAAAAAGGCAAAAATTTCCCTAATTTTGGGGCAAAAATTCAGAAATTCCCCATATTTTGAGGCAAAAATGCTGAAATTCCCCTTATTATGGATCAAAAATACAGAAATTTTTCTTATTTCAGGTCAAAAAGAGAGAAATTCTCCTTATTTTAAACCAAAAATACAGAAATTATTCTTATTTTAGGCCAAAAAGACTAAAATCCCCTTATTTTGGGGCAAAATTGCAGAAATTTTTTTTATCTTGGGATAAAATGCAGAAATTTCCCTTATTTCCGGTCAAAAAGGCAGAAATTCTGCTTATTTGGGGTGAATAATGCAGAAATTACTCTTATTTTAGGGCTAAAAGTCTGAAATTCCCCATATTTTGTGCCAAAAAAACAGAAATTCTTATTTTAGGGCAAAAAGGAAGAAATTCCACTTAATTTTGAACAAAAATGCAGAAATTTCCCTTATTTGGGGCAAAAAGACAGTAATGCCCCTAATTTTGTGTCAAAAAGGCAGAAATTCCCCTAATTTTGGAGCACAATTGCAGAAATTTCGCTTATTTTGGGGCAAAATTGCAGTAATTCCCCTAATTTTGTGTCAAAATTCCAGAAATTCCCTTTATTTTGGGGCAAAATTGTAGAAATTCCCCTTATTTGGGGGCAAAAAAGCTGAAATTCTTCTTATTTTAGAGCAAAAATCTAGAAATTTTCCTTATTTAGGGCAAAAAGACAGAAATTCTCTTTATTTCAGGGCAAAAATACAGAAATTCCCCTTATTTTGGGGCATAAATGCAGAAATTCCCCTTATTTTAAGCCAAATATACAGAAATTACCCTTATTTTAGGGCAAAAAGACTAATTCCCCCTATTTTGGGGCAAAAAGGTAAATTCCCCTTATTTTAGGGCAAAAAGCCAAAAACTCCTTTTATTTTTGGTCAAAAATGCAGAATTTTTTTTTAATTTGAGGCAAAAATGCAGAAATTCCCCTTATTTTGGGTCAAATAGGCAGAAATTTCCCTTATTTTGGGGCTAAAGGATAGAAATTTAATTTATTTTATAATAAAATTGCAGAAATTTCCCTAATTTTATGGCAAAATGCAGAAATTCCCATTATTTTGGGGTAAAAAGGCAGAACTTTCCCTTATTTTGAAACAAAATTGCAGAAATATCCCATATTTTGGAGCAAAAATGCAGTAATGCTTTTACTTTTGGCGTAAAATTCAGAAATTTCACTAATTTTGGGTCATAATATGAAATTCCTCTTATTTTGGGGCAAAAATGCAGAAATTTCCCTTTTTTGGGACAAAATTGCAGAAATTTCCGTTATTTTGAGGCAAATTGCAGAAATTTCTTTTATTTTGTGGCAAAATTCTGTAATGCTTCTAATTTGGGGGAAAAATCAGAAATTCGATTAGTTTTGGTGCAAAAAGGCAGAAATTCCCCTTTTTGTGGGACAATATTGCAGAAATTTCCCTTTTTTGCAACAAAATTGCAGAAATTTTCCTTATTTTTGGGCAAAATTGCAGAAATTTCCCTTATCTTGTAACAAAAATGAAGAAATTCCCCTTATTTCAGGTCAAAAAGGCAGAAATTCCGCTTATTTGGGGGAAAATTATTGAAATTACCCTTATTTTAAGGAAAAAGACTGAAATTTCTCTTATTTTGTGCCAAAAAGGCAGAAATTCTTCTTATTTTAGAGCAAAAAGGTAGAAATTCCACAAAATTTTGGGCAAAAATTCAGAAATTTCCCTTATTTTGGAGCAAAAAAACAGTAATAACCCTAATTTTGGGGCAAAAAGGCAAAAATCTTAGTGATTTTGGGGCAAAAAGTCAGAAATTCTTTTTATTTTGGGGCAAAAATGCTGAAATTCCCTTTATTATGGAGCAAAAATGCAGAAATTTTTCTTATTTCAGGTCAAAAAGAGAGAAATTCTCCTTATTTTAAACCAAAAATACAGAAATTACTCTTATTTTAGGCCAAAAAGACTAAATTCCCTTTATTTTGGGCAAAATTGCAGAAATTTCTTGTATCTTGGGAAAAAAATGCAGAAATTCCCCTTATTTCCGGTCAAAAAGGCAGAAATTCCGCTTATTTGGGGTCAAAAATGCAGAAATTACCCTTATTTTAGGGCAAAAAACTGAAATTCCCCATATTTTGTGCCAACAAAACAGAAATTCTTATTTTAGGTCAAAAAAAAAGAAATTCCACTTAATTTTGGACAAAAATGCAGAAATTTCCCTTATTTGGGGCAAAAAGACAGTAATGCCCCTAATTTTGTGTCAAAAAGACAGAAATTCTTTTATTTTGGAGCAAAATTGGAAATTTCCCTTGTTTTGGAGCAAAATTGCAGTAATTCCCCTAATTTTGTGTCAAAATTCCAAATATTCCCTTTATTTTGTGTCAAAATTGCAGAAATTCCCTTTATTTTGGGGCAAAATTGCAGAAATTCCCCTTATTTGGGGGCAAAAATGCTGAAATTTCTCTTATCTAGGAGCAAAAATGCAGAAATTTTTCTTATTTAAGGCAAAAAGACAGAAATTCTTCTTAATTCATGGCAAAAATACAGAAATTCCCCTTATTTTGGGGCAAAAATGCAGAAATTCCCCTTATTTTAAGCCAAAAATACAAAAATTCCCCTTATTTTAGGGCACAAAACTAAATTCCCTTTATTTGGGGGCAAAAAGGTAAAATCCCCTTATTTTACGGCAAAAGGGCAGAAATTCCTTTTATTTTTAAGTAAAAATGCAGAAATTTCTTTTAATTTGGGGCAAAAATTCAGAAATTCCCCTTATTTTTGGCCAAATAGGCAGAAATTTCCCTTATTTTTGGGCTAAAGGATATAAATTTAACTTATGTTAGGATAAAATTGCAGAAATTTCCCTTATTTTGTGGCAAAAATGCAGAAATTTCCATTATTTTGGGGTAAAAAGGCAGAATTTTTCTTTATTTTGGAACAAAATTGCAGAAATTTCCCATATTTTGGGGCAAAAATGCAGTAATGCTTCTAAATTGGGGGCAAAATTCAGAACTTTCTCTAATTTTGGGTCAAAATACAGAAATTCCTCTTATTTTGGGGCAAAAATGCAGAAATTTCCCTTTTTGGGACAAAATTGCAGAAATTTCCTTTATTTTGAGGCAAATTGCAGAAATTTCCCTTATTTTGTGGTAAAAATTCTGTAATGCTTCTAATTTTGGGGCAAAAATCAGAAATTCCATTAGTTTTGGGGCAAAAAGGCAGAAATTCCCCTTTTTGTGGGACAACATTGCAGAAATTTCCCTTTATTGCAACAAAATTGCAGAAATATTCCTTATTTTTGGGCAAAATTGCAGAAATTTCCCTTATCTTGTGGCAAAAATGCAGAAATTCTCCTTATTTCAGGTCAAAGAGGCAGAAATTCCGCTTATTTGGGGGAAAATTCTTGAAATTACCCTTATTTTAGGGAAAAAGCCTGAAATTTCCCTTATTTTGTGCCAAAAAGGCAGAAATTCTTCTTATTTTAGAGCAAAAGGCAGAAATTCCACAAAATTTTGGGCAAAAATGCAGAAATTTCCCTTATTTTGGAGCAAAAACACAGTAATAACCCTAATTTTGGGGCAAAAAGTCAAAAATTTCCCTAATTTTGGGGCAGAAAGTCAGAAATTCCCCATATTTTGAGGCAAAAATGCTGAAATTCCCCTTATTATGGAGCAAAAATACAGAAATTTTTCTTATTTCAGGTCAAAAAGACAGAAATTCTCCTTATTTTAAACCAAAAATACAGAAATTATTCTTATTTTAGGCAAAAAAGACTAAAATCCCCTTATTTTGGGGCAAAATTGCAGAAATTTTTTTATCTTGGGATAAAATGCAGAAATTTCCCTTATTTCCGGTCAAAAAGGCAGAAATTCTGCTTATTTGGGGTCAAAAATGCAGAAATTACTCTTATTTTAGGGCTAAAAGACTGAAATTCCCCATATTTTGTGCCAAAAAAACAGAAATTCTTATTTTAGGGCAAAAAGAAAGAAATTCCACTTAATTTTGAACAAAAATGCAGAAATTTCCCTTATTTGGGGCAAAAAGACAGTAATGCCCCTAATTTTGTGTCAAAAAGGCAGAAATTCCCCTAATTTTGGAGCACAATTGCAGAAATTTCCATTATTTTGGGGCAAAATTGCAGTAGTTCCCCTAATTTTGTGTCAAAATTCCAGAAATTCCCTTTATTTTGGGGAAAAATTGCAGAAATTCCCCTTATTTGGGGGCAAAAATGCTGAAATTCTTCTTATTTTAAAGCAAAAATGCAGAAATTTTCCTTATTTTAGGGCAAAAATACAGAAATTCTCTTTATTTCAGGGCAAAAATACAGAAATTCCCCTTATTTTGGGGCATAAATGCAGAAATTCCTTTTATTTTAAGCCAAAAATACAGAAATTACCCTTATTTTAGGGCAAAAAGACTAATTCCCCCTATTTGGGGGCAAAAAGGTAAATTCCTCTTATTTTAGGGCAAAAAGCCAAAAACTCCTTTTATTTTTGGTCAAAAATGCAGAAATTTCTTTTAATTTGGGGCTAAAATGCAGAAATTCCCCTTATTTTGTGTCAAATAGGCAGAAATTTCCCTTATTTTGGGGCTAAAGGATAGAAATTTAAATTATTTTATAATAAAATTGCAGAAATTTCCCTAATTTTGTGGCAAAAATGCAGAAATTCCCATTATTTTGGGGTAAAAAGGCAGAACTTTCCCTTATTTTGAAACAAAATTGCAGAAATATCCCATATTTTGGAGCAAAAATGCAGTAATGCTTTTACTTTTGGCGTAAAATTCAGAAATTTCATTAATTTTGGGTCATAATATGAAATTCCTCTTATTTTGGGGCAAAAATGCAGAATTTTCCCTTTTTTGGGACAAAATTGCAGAAATTTCCTTTATTTTGAGGCAAATTGCAGAAATTTCTTTTATTTTGTGGCAAAAAATTCTGTAATGCTTCTAATTTTGGGGCAAAAATCAGAAATTCAATTAGTTTTGGTGCAAAAATGCAGAAATTCCACTTTTTGTGGGACAACATTGCAGAAATTTCACTTTTTTGCAACAAAATTGCAGAAATTTTCCTTATTTCTGGGCAAAATTGCAGAAATTTCCCTTATCTTGTAACAAAAATGCAGAAATTCCCCTTATTTCAGGTCAAAAAGGCAGAAATTCCGCTTATTTGGGGGAAAATTCTTGAAATTACCCTTATTTTAATAAAAAAGACTGAAATTTCCCTTATTTTGTGCCAAAAAGGCAGAAATTCTTCTTATTTTAGAGCAAAAAGGTAGAAATTCCACAAAATTTTGGGCAAAAATGCAGAAATTTCCCTTATTTTGGAGCAAAAAAAAGTAATAACCCTAATTTTGGGGCAAAAAGGCAAAAATCTTAGTGATTTTGGGGCAAAAATCAGAAATTCTCCTTATTTTGGGGCAAAAATGCTGAAATTCCCTTTATTATGGAGCAAAAATGCAGACATTTTTCTTATTTCAGGTCAAAAAGAGAGAAATTCTCCTTATTTTAAACCAAAAATACAGAAATTACTGTTATTTTAGGCCAAAAAGAATAAATTGCCCTTATTTTGGGCAAAATTTCAGAAATTTCTTTTATCTTGGGAAAAAAATGCAGAAATTCCCCTTATTTCCGGTCAAAAAGGCAGAAATTCCGCTTATTTGGGGTCAAAAATGCAGAAATTACCCTTATTTTAGGGCAAAAAACTGAAATTCCCCATATTTTGTGCAAACAAAACAGAAATTCTTATTTTAGGGCAAAAAGGAAGAAATTCCACTTAATTTTGGACAAAAATGCAGAAATTTCCCTTATTTGGGGCAAAAAGACAGTAATGCCCCTTATTTTGTGTCAAAAAAACAGAAATTGTTCTAATTTTGAAGCAAAATTGCAGAAATTTCCCTTATTTTGGAGCAAAATTGCAGTAATTCCCCTAATTTTGTGTCAAAATTCCAAATATTCCCTTTATTTTGGGGCAAAATTGCAGAAATTCCCTTTATTTGGGGGCAAAAATGCTGAAATTTCTTTTATTTAGGAGCAAAAATGCAGAAATTTTTCTTATTTAATGCAAAAAGACAGAAATTCTTCTTAATTCAGGGCAAAAATACAGAAATTCCCCTTATTTTGGGGCAAAAATGCAGAAATTCCCCTTATTTTAAGCCAAAAATACAGAAATTCCCCTTATTTTAGGGCAAAAAACTAAATTCCTCCTATTTTGGGGCAAAAAGGTAAAATCCCCTTATTTTACGGCAAAAGGGCAGAAATTCCTTTTATTTTTAAGTAAAAATGCAGAAATTTCTTTTATTTTGGGGCAAAAATAAAGAATTTCCCTTTATTTTGGGCCAAATAGGCAGAAATTTCCCTTATTTTTGGGCTAAAGGATATAAATTTAACTTATGTTAGGATAAAATTGCAGAAATTTCCCTTATTTTGTGGCAAAAATGCAGAAATTTCCATTATTTTGGGGTAAAAAGGCAGAATTTTTCTTTATTTTGGAACAAAATTGCAGAAATTTCACATATTTTGGGGCAAAAATTCAGTAATGCTCCTAAATTGGGGGCAAAATTCAGAACTTTCTCTAATTTTGGGTCAAAATACAGAAATTCCTCTTATTTTGGGGAAAAATGCAGAAATTTCCCTTTTTGGGACAAAATTGCAGAAATTTCCTTTATTTTGAGGCAAATTGCAGAAATTTCCCTTATTTTGTGTCAAAAATTCTGTAATGCTTCTAATTTGGGGGCAAAAATCAGAAATTCCATTAATTTTTGGGCAAAAAGGCAGAAATACCCCTTTTTGTGGGGCAACATTGCAGAAATTTCTCTTTTTTGGAACAAAATTGCAGAAATTTCCCTTATCTTGTGGCAAAAATGCAGAAATTCGCCTTATTTCCGGTCAAAAAGGCAGAAATTCCGCTTATTTGGGGTCAAAAATGCAGAAATTACCCTTATTTTAGGGCAAAAAACTGAAATTCCCCATATTTTGTGCCAACAAAACAGAAATTCTTATTTTAGGTCAAAAAAAAAAGAAATTCCACTTAATTTTGGACAAAAATGCAGAAATTTCCCTTATTTGGGGCAAAAAGACAGTAATGCCCCTAATTTTGTGTCAAAAAGACAGAAATTCTTTTATTTTGGAGCAAAATTGGAAATTTCCCTTGTTTTGGAGCAAAATTGCAGTAATTCCCCTAATTTTGTGTCAAAATTCCAAATATTCCCTTTATTTTGTGTCAAAATTGCAGAAATTCCCTTTATTTTGGGGCAAAATTGCAGAAATTCCCCTTATTTGGGGGCAAAAATGCTGAAATTTCTCTTATCTAGGAGCAAAAATGCAGAAATTTTTCTTATTTAAGGCAAAAAGACAGAAATTCTTCTTAATTCATGGCAAAAATACAGAAATTCCCCTTATTTTGGGGCAAAAATGCAGAAATTCCCCTTATTTTAAGCCAAAAATACAGAAATTCCCCTTATTTTAGGGCACAAAACTAAATTCCCTTTATTTGGGGGCAAAAAGGTAAAATCCCCTTATTTTACGGCAAAAGGGCAGAAATTCCTTTTATTTTTAAGTAAAAATGCAGAAATTTCTTTTAATTTGGGGCAAAAATTCAGAAATTCCCCTTATTTTTGGCCAAATAGGCAGAAATTTCCCTTATTTTTGGGCTAAAGGATATAAATTTAACTTATGTTAGGATAAAATTGCAGAAATTTCCCTTATTTTGTGGCAAAAATGCAGAAATTTCCATTATTTTGTGGTAAAAAGGCAGAATTTTTCTTTATTTTGGAACAAAATTGCAGAAATTTCCCATATTTTGGGGCAAAAATGCAGTAATGCTTCTAAATTGGGGGCAAAATTCAGAACTTTCTCTAATTTTGGGTCAAAATACAGAAATTCCTCTTATTTTGGGGCAAAAATGCAGAAATTTCCCTTTTTGGGACAAAATTGCAGAAATTTCCTTTATTTTGAGGCAAATTGCAGAAATTTCCCTTATTTTGTGGTAAAAATTCTGTAATGCTTCTAATTTTGGGGCAAAAATCAGAAATTCCATTAGTTTTGGGGCAAAAAGGCAGAAATTCCCCTTTTTGTGGGACAACATTGCAGAAATTTCCCTTTATTGCAACAAAATTGCAGAAATATTCCTTATTTTTGGGCAAAATTGCAGAAATTTCCCTTATCTTGTGGCAAAAATGCAGAAATTCTCCTTATTTCAGGTCAAAAAGGCAGAAATTCCGCTTATTTGGGGGAAAATTCTTGAAATTACCCTTATTTTAGGGAAAAAGCCTGAAATTTCCCTTATTTTGTGCCAAAAAGGCAGAAATTCTTCTTATTTTAGAGCAAAAGGCAGAAATTCCACAAAATTTTGGGCAAAAATGCAGAAATTTCCCTTATTTTGGAGCAAAAACACAGTAATAACCCTAATTTTGGGGCAAAAAGTCAAAAATTTCCCTAATTTTGGGGCAGAAAGTCAGAAATTCCCCATATTTTGAGGCAAAAATGCTGAAATTCCCCTTATTATGGAGCAAAAATACAGAAATTTTTCTTATTTCAGGTCAAAAAGACAGAAATTCTCCTTATTTTAAACCAAAAATACAGAAATTATTCTTATTTTAGGCAAAAAAGACTAAAATCCCCTTATTTTGGGGCAAAATTGCAGAAATTTTTTTATCTTGGGATAAAATGCAGAAATTTCCCTTATTTCCGGTCAAAAAGGCAGAAATTCTGCTTATTTGGGGTCAAAAATGCAGAAATTACTCTTATTTTAGGGCTAAAAGACTGAAATTCCCCATATTTTGTGCCAAAAATACAGAAATTCTTATTTTAGGGCAAAAAGAAAGAAATTCCACTTAATTTTGAACAAAAATGCAGAAATTTCCCTTATTTGGGGCAAAAAGACAGTAATGCCCCTAATTTTGTGTCAAAAAGGCAGAAATTCCCCTAATTTTGGAGCACAATTGCAGAAATTTCCATTATTTTGGGGCAAAATTGCAGTAGTTCCCCTAATTTTGTGTCAAAATTCCAGAAATTCCCTTTATTTTGGGGAAAAATTGCAGAAATTCCCCTTATTTGGGGGCAAAAATGCTGAAATTCTTCTTATTTTAAAGCAAAAATGCAGAAATTTTCCTTATTTTAGGGCAAAAATACAGAAATTCTCTTTATTTCAGGGCAAAAATACAGAAATTCCCCTTATTTTGGGGCATAAATGCAGAAATTCCTTTTATTTTAAGCCAAAAATACAGAAATTACCCTTATTTTAGGGCAAAAAGACTAATTCCCCCTATTTGGGGGCAAAAAGGTAAATTCCTCTTATTTTAGGGCAAAAAGCCAAAAACTCCTTTTATTTTTGGTCAAAAATGCAGAAATTTCTTTTAATTTGGGGCTAAAATGCAGAAATTCCCCTTATTTTGTGTCAAATAGGCAGAAATTTCCCTTATTTTGGGGCTAAAGGATAGAAATTTAATTTATTTTATAATAAAATTGCAGAAATTTCCCTAATTTTGTGGCAAAAATGCAGAAATTCCCATTATTTTGGGGTAAAAAGGCAGAACTTTCCCTTATTTTGAAACAAAATTGCAGAAATATCCCATATTTTGGAGCAAAAATGCAGTAATGCTTTTACTTTTGGCGTAAAATTCAGAAATTTCATTAATTTTGGGTCATAATATGAAATTCCTCTTATTTTGGGGCAAAAATGCAGAATTTTCCCTTTTTTGGGACAAAATTGCAGAAATTTCCTTTATTTTGAGGCAAATTGCAGAAATTTCTTTTATTTTGTGGCAAAAATTCTGTAATGCTTCTAATTTTGGGGCAAAAATCAGAAATTCAATTAGTTTTGGTGCAAAAAGGCAGAAATTCCACTTTTTGTGGGACAACATTGCAGAAATTTCACTTTTTTGCAACAAAATTGCAGAAATTTTCCTTATTTCTGGGCAAAATTGCAGAAATTTCCCTTATCTTGTAACAAAAATGCAGAAATTCCCCTTATTTCAGGTCAAAAAGGCAGAAATTCCGCTTATTTGGGAATTTCCTTATTTTAAGGAAAAAGACTGAAATTTCCCTTATTTTGTGCCAAAAAGGCAGAAATTCTTCTTATTTTAGAGCAAAAAGGTAGAAATTCCACAAAATTTTGGGCAAAAATGCAGAAATTTCCCTTATTTTGGAGCAAAAAAAAAGTAATAACCCTAATTTTGGGGCAAAAAGGCAAAAATCTTAGTGATTTTGGGGCAAAAATCAGAAATTCTCCTTATTTTGGGGCAAAAATGCTGAAATTCCCTTTATTATGGAGCAAAAATGCAGACATTTTTCTTATTTCAGGTCAAAAAGAGAGAAATTCTCCTTATTTTAAACCAAAAATACAGAAATTACTGTTATTTTAGGCCAGAAAGAATAAATTGCCCTTATTTTGGGCAAAATTTCAGAAATTTCTTTTATCTTGGGAAAAAAATGCAGAAATTCCCCTTATTTCCGGTCAAAAAGGCAGAAATTCCGCTTATTTGGGGTCAAAAATGCAGAAATTACCCTTATTTTAGGGCAAAAAACTGAAATTCCCCATATTTTGTGCAAACAAAACAGAAATTCTTATTTTAGGGCAAAAAGGAAGAAATTCCACTTAATTTTGGACAAAAATGCAGAAATTTCCCTTATTTGGGGCAAAAAGACAGTAATGCCCCTTATTTTGTGTCAAAAAAACAGAAATTGTTCTAATTTTGAAGCAAAATTGCAGAAATTTCCCTTATTTTGGAGCAAAATTGCAGTAATTCCCCTAATTTTGTGTCAAAATTCCAAATATTCCCTTTATTTTGGGGCAAAATTGCAGAAATTCCCTTTATTTGGGGGCAAAAATGCTGAAATTTCTTTTATTTAGGAGCAAAAATGCAGAAATTTTTCTTATTTAATGCAAAAAGACAGAAATTCTTCTTAATTCAGGGCAAAAATACAGAAATTCCCCTTATTTTGGGGCAAAAATGCAGAAATTCCCCTTATTTTAAGCCAAAAATACAGAAATTCCCCTTATTTTAGGGCAAAAAACTAAATTCCTCCTATTTTGGGGCAAAAAGGTAAAATCCCCTTATTTTACGGCAAAAGGGCAGAAATTCCTTTTATTTTTAAGTAAAAATGCAGAAATTTCTTTTAATTTGGGGCAAAAATAAAGAATTTCCCTTTATTTTGGGCCAAATAGGCAGAAATTTCCCTTATTTTTGGGCTAAAGGATATAAATTTAACTTATGTTAGGATAAAATTGCAGAAATTTCCCTTATTTTGTGGCAAAAATGCAGAAATTTCCATTATTTTGGGGTAAAAAGGCAGAATTTTTCTTTATTTTGGAACAAAATTGCAGAAATTTCCCATATTTTGGGGCAAAAATTCAGTAATGCTCCTAAATTGGGGGCAAAATTCAGAACTTTCTCTAATTTTGGGTCAAAATACAGAAATTCCTCTTATTTTGGGGAAAAATGCAGAAATTTCCCTTTTTGGGACAAAATTGCAGAAATTTCCTTTATTTTGAGGCAAATTGCAGAAATTTCCCTTATTTTGTGTCAAAAATTCTGTAATGCTTCTAATTTGGGGGCAAAAATCAGAAATTCCATTAATTTTTGGGCAAAAAGGCAGAAATACCCCTTTTTGTGGGGCAACATTGCAGAAATTTCTCTTTTTTGGAACAAAATTGCAGAAATTTCCCTTATCTTGTGGCAAAAATGCAGAAATTCGCCTTATTTCCGGTCAAAAAGGCAGAAATTCCGCTTATTTGGGGTCAAAAATGCAGAAATTACCCTTATTTTAGGGCAAAAAACTGAAATTCCCCATATTTTGTGCCAACAAAACAGAAATTCTTATTTTAGGTCAAAAAAAAAAGAAATTCCACTTAATTTTGGACAAAAATGCAGAAATTTCCCTTATTTGGGGCAAAAAGACAGTAATGCCCCTAATTTTGTGTCAAAAAGACAGAAATTCTTTTATTTTGGAGCAAAATTGGAAATTTCCCTTGTTTTGGAGCAAAATTGCAGTAATTCCCCTAATTTTGTGTCAAAATTCCAAATATTCCCTTTATTTTGTGTCAAAATTGCAGAAATTCCCTTTATTTTGGGGCAAAATTGCAGAAATTCCCCTTATTTGGGGGCAAAAATGCTGAAATTTCTCTTATCTAGGAGCAAAAATGCAGAAATTTTTCTTATTTAAGGCAAAAAGACAGAAATTCTTCTTAATTCATGGCAAAAATACAGAAATTCCCCTTATTTTGGGGCAAAAATGCAGAAATTCCCCTTATTTTAAGCCAAAAATACAGAAATTCCCCTTATTTTAGGGCACAAAACTAAATTCCCTTTATTTGGGGGCAAAAAGGTAAAATCCCCTTATTTTACGGCAAAAGGGCAGAAATTCCTTTTATTTTTAAGTAAAAATGCAGAAATTTCTTTTAATTTGGGGCAAAAATTCAGAAATTCCCCTTATTTTTGGCCAAATAGGCAGAAATTTCCCTTATTTTTGGGCTAAAGGATATAAATTTAACTTATGTTAGGATAAAATTGCAGAAATTTCCCTTATTTTGTGGCAAAAATGCAGAAATTTCCATTATTTTGTGGTAAAAAGGCAGAATTTTTCTTTATTTTGGAACAAAATTGCAGAAATTTCCCATATTTTGGGGCAAAAATGCAGTAATGCTTCTAAATTGGGGGCAAAATTCAGAACTTTCTCTAATTTTGGGTCAAAATACAGAAATTCCTCTTATTTTGGGGCAAAAATGCAGAAATTTCCCTTTTTGGGACAAAATTGCAGAAATTTCCTTTATTTTGAGGCAAATTGCAGAAATTTCCCTTATTTTGTGGTAAAAATTCTGTAATGCTTCTAATTTTGGGGCAAAAATCAGAAATTCCATTAGTTTTGGGGCAAAAAGGCAGAAATTCCCCTTTTTGTGGGACAACATTGCAGAAATTTCCCTTTATTGCAACAAAATTGCAGAAATATTCCTTATTTTTGGGCAAAATTGCAGAAATTTCCCTTATCTTGTGGCAAAAATGCAGAAATTCTCCTTATTTCAGGTCAAAAAGGCAGAAATTCCGCTTATTTGGGGGAAAATTCTTGAAATTACCCTTATTTTAGGGAAAAAGCCTGAAATTTCCCTTATTTTGTGCCAAAAAGGCAGAAATTCTTCTTATTTTAGAGCAAAAGGCAGAAATTCCACAAAATTTTGGGCAAAAATGCAGAAATTTCCCTTATTTTGGAGCAAAAACACAGTAATAACCCTAATTTTGGGGCAAAAAGTCAAAAATTTCCCTAATTTTGGGGCAGAAAGTCAGAAATTCCCCATATTTTGAGGCAAAAATGCTGAAATTCCCCTTATTATGGAGCAAAAATACAGAAATTTTTCTTATTTCAGGTCAAAAAGACAGAAATTCTCCTTATTTTAAACCAAAAATACAGAAATTATTCTTATTTTAGGCAAAAAAGACTAAAATCCCCTTATTTTGGGGCAAAATTGCAGAAATTTTTTTATCTTGGGATAAAATGCAGAAATTTCCCTTATTTCCGGTCAAAAAGGCAGAAATTCTGCTTATTTGGGGTCAAAAATGCAGAAATTACTCTTATTTTAGGGCTAAAAGACTGAAATTCCCCATATTTTGTGCCAAAAATACAGAAATTCTTATTTTAGGGCAAAAAGAAAGAAATTCCACTTAATTTTGAACAAAAATGCAGAAATTTCCCTTATTTGGGGCAAAAAGACAGTAATGCCCCTAATTTTGTGTCAAAAAGGCAGAAATTCCCCTAATTTTGGAGCACAATTGCAGAAATTTCCATTATTTTGGGGCAAAATTGCAGTAGTTCCCCTAATTTTGTGTCAAAATTCCAGAAATTCCCTTTATTTTGGGGAAAAATTGCAGAAATTCCCCTTATTTGGGGGCAAAAATGCTGAAATTCTTCTTATTTTAAAGCAAAAATGCAGAAATTTTCCTTATTTTAGGGCAAAAATACAGAAATTCTCTTTATTTCAGGGCAAAAATACAGAAATTCCCCTTATTTTGGGGCATAAATGCAGAAATTCCTTTTATTTTAAGCCAAAAATACAGAAATTACCCTTATTTTAGGGCAAAAAGACTAATTCCCCCTATTTGGGGGCAAAAAGGTAAATTCCTCTTATTTTAGGGCAAAAAGCCAAAAACTCCTTTTATTTTTGGTCAAAAATGCAGAAATTTCTTTTAATTTGGGGCTAAAATGCAGAAATTCCCCTTATTTTGTGTCAAATAGGCAGAAATTTCCCTTATTTTGGGGCTAAAGGATAGAAATTTAATTTATTTTATAATAAAATTGCAGAAATTTCCCTAATTTTGTGGCAAAAATGCAGAAATTCCCATTATTTTGGGGTAAAAAGGCAGAACTTTCCCTTATTTTGAAACAAAATTGCAGAAATATCCCATATTTTGGAGCAAAAATGCAGTAATGCTTTTACTTTTGGCGTAAAATTCAGAAATTTCATTAATTTTGGGTCATAATATGAAATTCCTCTTATTTTGGGGCAAAAATGCAGAATTTTCCCTTTTTTGGGACAAAATTGCAGAAATTTCCTTTATTTTGAGGCAAATTGCAGAAATTTCTTTTATTTTGTGGCAAAAATTCTGTAATGCTTCTAATTTTGGGGCAAAAATCAGAAATTCAATTAGTTTTGGTGCAAAAAGGCAGAAATTCCACTTTTTGTGGGACAACATTGCAGAAATTTCACTTTTTTGCAACAAAATTGCAGAAATTTTCCTTATTTCTGGGCAAAATTGCAGAAATTTCCCTTATCTTGTAACAAAAATGCAGAAATTCCCCTTATTTCAGGTCAAAAAGGCAGAAATTCCGCTTATTTGGGAATTTCCTTATTTTAAGGAAAAAGACTGAAATTTCCCTTATTTTGTGCCAAAAAGGCAGAAATTCTTCTTATTTTAGAGCAAAAAGGTAGAAATTCCACAAAATTTTGGGCAAAAATGCAGAAATTTCCCTTATTTTGGAGCAAAAAAAAAGTAATAACCCTAATTTTGGGGCAAAAAGGCAAAAATCTTAGTGATTTTGGGGCAAAAATCAGAAATTCTCCTTATTTTGGGGCAAAAATGCTGAAATTCCCTTTATTATGGAGCAAAAATGCAGACATTTTTCTTATTTCAGGTCAAAAAGAGAGAAATTCTCCTTATTTTAAACCAAAAATACAGAAATTACTGTTATTTTAGGCCAGAAAGAATAAATTGCCCTTATTTTGGGCAAAATTTCAGAAATTTCTTTTATCTTGGGAAAAAAATGCAGAAATTCCCCTTATTTCCGGTCAAAAAGGCAGAAATTCCGCTTATTTGGGGTCAAAAATGCAGAAATTACCCTTATTTTAGGGCAAAAAACTGAAATTCCCCATATTTTGTGCAAACAAAACAGAAATTCTTATTTTAGGGCAAAAAGGAAGAAATTCCACTTAATTTTGGACAAAAATGCAGAAATTTCCCTTATTTGGGGCAAAAAGACAGTAATGCCCCTTATTTTGTGTCAAAAAAACAGAAATTGTTCTAATTTTGAAGCAAAATTGCAGAAATTTCCCTTATTTTGGAGCAAAATTGCAGTAATTCCCCTAATTTTGTGTCAAAATTCCAAATATTCCCTTTATTTTGGGGCAAAATTGCAGAAATTCCCTTTATTTGGGGGCAAAAATGCTGAAATTTCTTTTATTTAGGAGCAAAAATGCAGAAATTTTTCTTATTTAATGCAAAAAGACAGAAATTCTTCTTAATTCAGGGCAAAAATACAGAAATTCCCCTTATTTTGGGGCAAAAATGCAGAAATTCCCCTTATTTTAAGCCAAAAATACAGAAATTCCCCTTATTTTAGGGCAAAAAACTAAATTCCTCCTATTTTGGGGCAAAAAGGTAAAATCCCCTTATTTTACGGCAAAAGGGCAGAAATTCCTTTTATTTTTAAGTAAAAATGCAGAAATTTCTTTTAATTTGGGGCAAAAATAAAGAATTTCCCTTTATTTTGGGCCAAATAGGCAGAAATTTCCCTTATTTTTGGGCTAAAGGATATAAATTTAACTTATGTTAGGATAAAATTGCAGAAATTTCCCTTATTTTGTGGCAAAAATGCAGAAATTTCCATTATTTTGGGGTAAAAAGGCAGAATTTTTCTTTATTTTGGAACAAAATTGCAGAAATTTCACATATTTTGGGGCAAAAATTCAGTAATGCTCCTAAATTGGGGGCAAAATTCAGAACTTTCTCTAATTTTGGGTCAAAATACAGAAATTCCTCTTATTTTGGGGCAAAAATGCAGAAATTTCCCTTTTTGGGACAAAATTGCAGAAATTTCCTTTATTTTGAGGCAAATTGCAGAAATTTCCCTTATTTTGTGTCAAAAATTCTGTAATGCTTCTAATTTGGGGGCAAAAATCAGAAATTCCATTAATTTTTGGGCAAAAAGGCAGAAATACCCCTTTTTGTGGGGCAACATTGCAGAAATTTCCCTTTTTTGGAACAAAATTGCAGAAATTTCCCTTATCTTGTGGCAAAATGCAGAAATTCGCCTTATTTCAGGTCAAAAAGGCAGAAATTCCACTTATTTGGTGGAAAATTCTTGAAATTACCCTTATTTTAGGGAAAAATACTGAAATTCCCCTTATTTTGTGCCAAAAAGGCAGAAATTCTTCTTATTTTAGAGCAAAAAGGCAAAAATTCCACAAAATTTTGGGCAAAAATTAAGAAATTTCCCTTATTTTGGTGCAAAAACAGAGTAATGCCCCTAATTTTGGGGCAAAAAGGCAAGAATTCCCCTAATTTTGGGTCAAAAAGGCAGAAATTCTTCTTATTTTCGAGCAAAAAGCAGAAATTCCCCTAATTTTGGGGCAAAAAGGCAGAAATTATTTTTATTTTGGGGGAAAAACTGGAATTTCCCTTATTTTGGAGCAAAAATACAGAAATTCCTTATTTTAGGGCAAAAAGACAGAAAAACTCCTTATTTCAGGGCAAAAATACAGAAATTCTTCTTATTTTAGGGCAAAAATGCAGAAATTCCCTATATTTTAAGCCAAAAATACAGAAATTACTCTTATTTTAGGGCAAAAAGACTAAATTCCCGCTATTTTGGGGAAAAAAGCTAAATTCCCCCTTTTTTAGGGCAGAAAGGCAGAAATTCCTATTATTTTTGGGCAAAAATGCAGAAATTTCCCTTTATTTGGGGCAAAAATGCAGAAATTCCTTTTATTTTGGGCCAAATAGTCAGAAATTTTCTTTATTTTTGAGCAAAGGATAGAAATTTATCTTATTTTAGCATAAAATTGCAGAAATTTCCATTATTTTGTGGCAAAAATGCAGAAATTCCACTTATTTTGGGGTAAAAAGGCAGAAATTTCTTTTATTTTGTAACAAAATTGCAGAAATTTCCCATATTAATGGGCAAAAATGTAGTAATGCTTCAAATTTTGGGGCAAAATTCAGAAATTTGACAAATTTTGGGTCAAAAAGGTAGAAATTCCTTTTATTTTGGGACAAAAATGCAGAAATTCCCCTAATTTTGTGTCAAAATTGCAGAAATTTCCTTTATTTTTTGGCAAAATTGCAGAAATTCCCCATTATTTTGGAGCAAAATTGCAGAAATTCCTTTAAGATTGGAGCAGAAAGGCTAAAATTCCCCTTCTTTTGGGGCGAAAAAGTAAAAATTCCACTTATTTTGAAGCATAATTGCATAATTTTCCTTTATTATTCGGCAAAAAGGCAGTAATGCCCCTAATTTTGAGGCAAAAAAGCAGAAATTACTCTAATTTTGAGGCAAAATCCAGAAATTTCCTTTATTTGCGGCAAAAATGCAGAAATTTCCATTTTTTGGGACAAAATTGCATAAACTTTCCTTACTTTTTTGCAAAATTGCAGAAATTTCCCTTATCTTGGACCAAAAATGCAGAAATTCTTGTTATTTCAGGTCAAAAAGGCAGAAATTCCGCTAATTTGGGGGCAAAAATGCAGAAATTACCCTTATTTTAGGGCAAAAAGACTGAAGTTCCCTTTTCTATGTGCCAAAAAACAGAAATTCTTATTATAGGGCAAAAAGGCAGAAATTCCACTTAATTTTGGACAAAAATGCAGAAATTTCTCTTATTTGGGGCAAAAAGACGTAATGCCCCTAATTTTGGGTAAAAAGGACATTAATTTCCCTAATTTTAAAGCAAAATTGCAGAAATTTCCCTAATTTTGGGGCAAAATATCAGAAATTTCCCTAATTTTGTGGCAAAATTGCAGAAATTCCCTTTATTTTGGGGCAAAATTGCAGAAATTCCCCATTATTTTGGAGCAAAATTACAGAAATACCCCTTATTTTGGAGCAAAAACGCAAAAATTCTTCTAATTTTGGGGCAAAATTGCAGAAATTTCCCTTGTTTTGGGGCAAAATTGCAGAAATTCTTCTTATTTTGGGGCAAAATGCAGAAATTCCCCTTATTTTAAGCCAAAAATACAGAAATTACCCTTATTTTAGGGCAAAAAGACTAATTCCCCCTATTTTGGGACAAAAAGGTAAATTCCCCTTATTTTAGGGCAAAAAGCAAGAAATTCCCCTTATTTTTGGGCAAAAATGCAGAAGTTTCTTTTAATTTGGGGCAAAAATGCAGAAATTCTCCTTATTTTGGGCCAAATAGGCAGAAATTTCCCTTATTTTGAGGCTAAAGTATAGAAATTTAATTTATTTTATAATAAAATATCTGAAATTACCATTATTTTGGAACAAAATTGCAGAAATAGCCAATATTTTGGAGCAAAAATGCAGTAATGCTTTTACTTTTGGGGTAAAATTCAGAAATTTCTCTAATTTTGGGTAAAAATAAAAAAATTCCTCTTATTTTAGGGCAAAAAAGCAGAAATTTCCCTTTTTTGGGAAAAAATTGCAGAAATTTCCTTTATTTTGAGGCAAATTGCAGAAATTTCCCTTATTTTGTGGCAAAAATTCTGTAATGCTTCTAATTTTTGGGCAAAAATCAGAAATTCCATTAGTTTTGGGGCAAAAAGGCAGAAATTCCCCTTTTTGTGGGACAACATTGCAGAAATTTCCCTTTTTTGCAACAAAATTGCAGAAATTTTTCTTATTTTTGGGCAAAATTGCAGAAATTTCCCTTATCTTGTGGCAAAAATGCAGAAATTCCCCTTATTTCAGGTCAAAAAGGCAGAAATTCCGCTTATTTGTGGGAAAATTCTTGAAATTACCCTTATTTTAGGGAAAAAGCCTGAAATTTCCCTTATTTTGTGCCAAAAAGGCAGAAATTCTTCTTATTTTAGAGCAAAAAGGCAGAAATTCCACAAAATTTTGGGCAAAAATGCAGAAATTTCCCTTATTTTGGAGCAAAAATACAGTAATAACCATAGTTTGGGGGCAAAAAGGTAAAAATTTCCCTAATTTTGGGGCAAAAAGTCAGAAATTCCCCTTATTTTGGGGCAAACATTCTGAAATTCCCCTTATTATGGAGCAAAAATGCAGAAATTTTTCTTATTTCAGGTCAAAAAGACAGAAATTCTCCTTATTTTAAACCAAAAATACAGAAATTATTCTTATTTTAGGCCAAAAAGACTAAATTCCCCTTATTTTGGGGCAAAATTGCAGAAATTTTATTTATCTTGGAAAAAAATGCAGAAATTCCCCTTATTTCCGGTCAAAAAGGCAGAAATTCCGCTTATTTGGGGTCAAAAATGCAGAAATTAACCTTATTTTAGGGCAAAAAGACTGAAATTTCCCATTTTTGTGCCAAAAAAACAGAAATTCTTATTTTAGGGCAAAGAGGAAGAAATTCCACTTAATTTTAGACAAAAATGCAGAAATTTCCCTTATTTAGGGTAAAAAGACAGTAATGCCCCTAATTTTGTGTCAAAAAGGCAGAAATTCCCCTAATTTTGAAGCAAAATTGCAGAAATTTTCCTTATTTTGGGGCAAAATTGCAGTAATTCCCCTAATTTTGTGTCAAAATTCCAGAAATTTTCTTTATTTTGAGGCAAAATTGCAGAAATTCCCCTTATTTGGGGGCAAAAATGCTTAAATTCCCCTTATTTTGGAGCAAAAATGCAGAAATTATTCTTATTTTAGGGCAAAAAGACAGAAAATCTCCTTATTTCAGTGCAAAAATATAGAAATTCCTTTATTCTTGGGCAAAAATGTAGAAATTTCTTTTAATTTGGGGCAAAAATGCAGAAATTCCTTTTATTTTGGGCCAAATAGGCAGAAATTTTCCTTATTTTGGGGCTAAAGGATAGAAATTTAACTTATGTTAGGATAAAATTGCAGAAATTTTCCTTATCTTGTGGCAAAAATGCAGAAATTCCCCTTATTTCAGGTCAAAAAGCAGAAATTCTGCTTATTTGGGGGAAAATTCTTGAAATTACCCTTATTCTAGGGAAAAAGCCTGAAATTTCCCTTATTTTGTGCCAAAAAGGCAGAAATTCTTTTTATTTTATAGCAAAAAAGGTAGAAATTCCACAAAATTTTGGGAAAAAATGCAGAAATTTCCCTTATTTTGGAGCAAAAACACAGTAATACCCCTAATTTTGGGGAACAGGCAATAATTCCCCTAATTTTGGGGCAAAAAGTCAGAAATTCCTTTTATTTTGGGGCAAAAATGCTGAAATTCCCCTTATTATGGTGCAAAAATGCAGAAATTTTTCTTATTTCAGGACAAAAAGACAGAAATTCTTTTTATTTTAAACCAAAAATACAGAAATTACTCTTAATTTAGGCCAAAAAGACTAAATACCCCTTATTTTGGGGCAAAAAGGCAGAAATTCCCCTTATTTTAGAGCAAAAAGGCAGAAATTTCCCTTATTTTGGGGCAAAATTGTAGAAATTTCCCTTATCTTGGGGCAAAATTGCAGAAATTCCCCTTATTTCGGGTCAAAAATGCAGAAATTCCACTTATTTAGGGTTAAAAATGCAGAAATAACCCTTATTTCAGGGCAAAAAGACTGAAATTCCCCTTATTTTTTGCCAAAACGTCAGAAATTCTTATTTTAGGGCAAAAAGGCAGAAATTCCACTTAATTTTGGGAAAAAATGCAGAAATTTCCCTTACTTGAAGCAAAAAGACAGTAATGCCCCTAATTTTGTGTCAAAAAGGCAGAAATTCCCCTAATTTTGGAGCAAAATTGCAGAAATTTCCCTTATTTTGGGAAAAAAATTGCAGAAATTCCCCTTATTTGGGGGCAAAAATGCTGAAATTCTTCTTATTTTAAAGCAAAAATGCAGAAATGTTCCTTATTTTAGGGCAAAAAGACAGAATTTCTCTTTATTTCAGGGCAAAAATACAGAAATTCCACTTATTTTGGGGCAAAATTGCAGTAATTCCCCTAATATTCTGTCAAAATTGCAGAAATTTCCTTTATTTTGGGCAAAATTGCAAAAATTCCCCATTATTTTGTAGCAAAATTGCAGTAATACCCCTAATTTTTGGTCAAAAAGGCAGAAATTTTCTTTCTTTTGAGGAAAAAATGTAGAAATTCCACTATTTTGGAGCAAAATTGCATAATTTTCTTTTATTATTGGGCAAAAAGAAAGTAATGCCCCGAATTTTGGGACAAAAAGGCAGAAATTCCTTTAATTTTAGGGCAAAATGCAGAAATTCTCCTTATTTAGGGGCAAAAATGCAGAAATTTCCATTTTTTGGGAAAAATTGCAGAAATTTCCCTTATTTTAAGGCAAAATTGCAGAAATTTTTTTTTATCTTGGGGAAAAAATGCAGAAATTCCCCTTATTTCGGGGCAAAAATGCAGAAATTTCCCTTATTTTTGGGCTAAAGGATAGAAATTTAACTTATGTTAGGATAAAATTGCAGAAATTTCCCTTATTTTGTGGCAAAATGCGGAAATTTCCATTATTTTGGGGTAGAAAGGCAGAATTTTCCCTTATTTTGGAACAAAATTGCAGAAATTTCCCATATTTTGGGGCAAAAATGCAGTAATGCTTCTAAATTGGGGGCAAAATTCAGAACTTTCTTTAATTTTGGGTCAAAATACAGAATTTCCTCTTATTTTGGGGCAAAAATGCAGAAATTTCCTTTTTTGGGACAAAATTGCAGAAATTTCATTTATTTTGAGGCAAATTGCAGAAATTTCCCTTATTTTGTGGCAAAAATTCTGTAATGCTTCTAATTTGGGGGCAAAAATCAGAAATTCCATTAATTTTTGGGCAAAAAGGCAGAAATTCCCCTTTTTGTGTGGCAACATTGCAGAAATTTCCCTTTTTTGGAACAAACTTGCAGAAATTTCCCTTATTTTTGGGAAAATTGCAGAAATTTCCCTAATCTTGTGGCAAAAATGCAGAAATTTTCTTTATTTCAGGTCAAAAAGGCAGAAATTCCGCTTATTTGGGTGAAAATTCTTGAAATTACCCTTATTTTAGGGAAAAAGCCTGAAATTTCCCTTATTTTGTGCCAAAAAGGCAGAAATTCTTATTTTAGAGCAAAAAGGCAGAAATTCCACAAAATTTTGGGCAACAATGCAGAAATTTCCCTTATTTTGGAGCAAAAAAAACAGTAATAACCCTAATTTTGGGGCAAAAAGGCAAAAATTTTAGTGATTTTGGGGCAAAAAGTCAGAAATTCTCCTTATTTTGGGGTAAAAATGCTGAAATTCCCCTTATTATGGAGCAAAAATGCAGAAATTTTTCTTATTTCAGGTCAAAATAGAGAAATTGTCCTTATTTTAAACCAAAAATACAGAAATTACTTTTATTTTAGTCCAAAAAGACTAAATTCCCCTTATTTTGGGCAAAATTGCAGAAATTTCTTTTATCTTGGGAAAAATGCAGAAATTCTCCTTATTTCCGTTCAAAAAGGCTGAAATTCCGCTTATTTGGGGTCAAAAATGCAGAATTTACCATTATTTTAAGGCAAAAAACTGAAATTGCCCATATTTTGTGCCAAAAACACGGAAATTCTTATTTTAGGGCAAAAAGGAAGAGATTCCACTTAATTTTGGACAAAAATGCAGATATTTCCCTTATTTGGGGCAAAAAGACAGTAATGCCCCTAATTTTGTGTCAAAAAAACAAAATTCTTCTAATTTTGGAGCAAATTGCAGAAATTTCCCTTATTTTGGAGCAAAATTGCAGTAATTCCCCTAATTTTGTGTCAAAATTCCATATATTCCCTTTATTTTGTGTCAAAATTGCAGAAATTCCCTTTATTTTGGGGCAAAATTGCAGAAATTTCCCTTATTTGGGGGCAAAAATGCTGAAATTTCTCTTATTTAGGAGCAAAAATGCAGAAATTTTATTTATTTAAGGCAAAAAGACAGAAATTCTCCTTAATTCAGGGCAAAAATACAGAAATTCCCCTTATTTTGGGGCAAAAATGCAGAAATTCCCCTTATTTTAAGCCAAAAATACAGAAATTTCCCTTATTTTAGGGCAGAAAACTAAATTCCCCCTATTTTGGGGCAAAAAGGTAAAATCCCCTTATTTTACGTTAAAAGGGCAGAAATTCCTTTTATTTTTAAGTAAAAATGCAGAAATTTCTTTTAATTTGGGGCAAAAATTCAGAAATTCCCCTTATTTTGGGCCAAATAGGCAGAAATTTCCCTTATTTTTGGGCTAAAGGATATAAATTTAACTTATGTTAGGATAAAATTGCAGAAATTTCCCTTATTTTGTGGTAAAAATGCAGAAATCTCCATTATTTTGGGGTAAAAAGGCAGAATTTTCCCTTATTTTGGAACAAAATTGCAGAAATTTTCCATATTTTGGGGTAAAAATGCAGAAATGCTTCTAAATTGGGGGAAAAATGCAGAAGTTTCTCTAATTTTGGGTCAAAATACAGAAATTCCTCTTCTTTTGGGGCAAAAATGCAGAAATTTCCCTTTTTTGTGGGGCAACATTGCAGAAATTTCCCTTTTTTGGAACAAAATTTCAGAAAATTCCTTTATCTTGTGGCAAAAATGCAGAAATTCCCTTTATTTCAGGTCAAAAAGGCAGAAATCCCGCTTGTTTGGTGTAAAATTCTTGAAATTACCCTTATTTTAAAGAAAAATACTGAAATTCCCCTAATTTTGTGCCAAAAAGGAAGAAATTCTTCTTATTTTAGAGCAAAAACGAAAAAATTCCACAAAATTTTGGGCACAAATTAAGAAATTTCCCTTATTTTGGAACAAAAACACAGTAATGCCCCTAATTTTGGGGCAAAAAGACAAAAATTCTTCTAATTTTGGGTCAAAAATGCAGAAATTCTTCTTATTTTCGAGCAAAAATCAGAAATTCCCCTAATTTTGGGGCAAAAAGGCAGAAATTCTTCTTATTTTGGGGAAAAATGCTGGAATTTCCCTTATTTTGGAGCAAAAATGCAGAAATTTTCCTTATTTTATGGCAAAAAGACAGAAAAACTCCTTATTTCAGGGCAAAAATACAGAAATTCTTATTTTAGGGCAAAAATGCAAAAATTCTCTTTATTTTAAGCCAAAAATACAGAAATTACCCTTATTTTATGGCAAAAATACTAAATTCCCGCTATTTTGGGGAAAAAAGCTAAATTCCCCCTTTTTTAGGGCAGAAAGGCAGAAATTCCTATTATTTTTGGGCAAAAATGCAGAAATTTCCTTTCATTTGGGGCAAAAATGCAGAAATTCCTCTTATTTTGGGCCAAATAGGCAGAAATTTCCTTTATTTTTGAGCAAAGGATAGAAATTTATCTTATTTTAGCATAAAATTGCAGAAATTTCCCTTATTTTGTGGCAAAAATGCAGAAATTCCACTTATTTTGGGGTAAAAAGTCAGAAATTTCCTTTATTTTGGAACAGAATTGCAGAAATTTCCCATATTAATGGGCAAAAATGCAGTAATGCTTCAAATTTTGGGGCAAAATTCAGAAATTTCACAAATTTTTGGTCAAAAATGGAGAAATTCTTTTAATTTTGGGACAAAAATACAGAAATTCTCCTAATTTTGTGTCAAAATTGCAGAAATTCCCTCTTTTTTTGGCAAAATTGCAGAAATTCCCCATTATTTTGGAGCAAAATTGCAGAAATTCCGTTAAGTTTGGAGCAGAAAGGCAGAAATTCCCCTTCTTTTGGGGCGAAAAAGTAAAAATTCCACTTATTTTGAAGCAAAATTGCTTAATTTTCCCTTATTATTGGGCAAAAAGGCAGTAATGCCCCTAATTTTGAGGCAAAATTGCAGAAATTACTGTAATTTTCGGGCAAAATCCAGAAATTCCTTTTATTTGCAGCAAAAATGCAGAAATTACCATTTTTTTGGGACAAAATTGCATAAACTTTCCTTACTTTGTTGCAAAATTGCAGAAATTTCCCTTATCTTGCGACAAAAATGCAGAAATTCTCGATATTTCAGGTCAAAAAGGCAGAAATTCCGCTAATTTGGGGGCAAAAATGCAGAAATTAACCTTATTTTATGGCAAAAAGACTGAAATTCCCCTTTCTTTGTGTCAAAAAAACAGAAATTCTTATTTTAGTGCAAAAAGGCAGAAATTCCACTTAATTTTGGGCAAAAATGCAGAAATTTCCCTAATTTGGGGCAAAAAGACAGTAATGCCCCTAATTTTGGGTAAAAAGGACATTAATTCCCCTAATTTTAAAGCAAAATTGAGGAAATTTCCCTAATTTTGGGGCAAAATATCAGAAATTTCCTTAACTTTGTTGCAAAATTGCAGAAATTCCCTTTATTTTGGGGCAAAATTGCAAAAATTCCCCATTATTTTGGAGCAAAATTGCAAAAATTCCCCTTATTTTGGAGCGAAAACGCAGAAATTCCCCTAATTTTTGGGCAAAATTGCAGAAATTTCCTTTATTTTGGGGCAAAATTGCAGAAATTCCTCTAATTTTGTGTCAAAATTGCAGAAATTCCCTTTATTTTGGCACAAAAATGCAGAAATTCCACATTATTTTGGAACAAAATTACAGACATTCCCTATATTTTGGGGCAAAAAGGCAGAAATTCTCCTTATTTTAGGGCAAAAAAGCAGAAATTCCCCTTATTTTTGAGCAAAAATGCTGAAATTCCTGTTAATTTGGAGGAAAAATTCAGTAATTTTCCTTATTTTAGGGAAAAAAGACAGAAATTCTCCTTATTTCAGGCCAAAAATACAGAAATTTCCCTTATTTTAGGCCAAAAAGAATAAATTCCCCTTATTTTGAGGCAAAAAAACAGAAATTCCCCTTATTTTAGGGGAAAAAGGCAGAAATTCCCCTTAATTTTGGGAAAAATGCAGAAGTTTTTCTCAATTTGGGGCAAAAATGCAGAAATTCCCATTATTTTGGGCCAAATAGGCCGAAATTTCCCTTATTTTGAGTGAAAAGGATAGAAATTTATCTTATTTTAGGATAAAATTGGAGAAATTTCCCTTATTTTGTGGCAAAAATGCAGAAATTCCCATTATTTTGGAGTAAAAAGGCAGAAATTTCTTTTATTTTGGAACAAAATTGCAGAAATTTCCTATATTTTGGGGCAAAAATGCAGTAATGCTTCTAATTTTGTGGCAAAATTCAGAAATTTCATTAATTTTTGGGCAAAAAGGCAGAAATTCCTTTTATTTTGTGGCAAAAATGCAGAAATTTCCCTCTTCATGGGAAAAAAATGCAGAAATTTTCTTTATTTTTGGGCAAACTGCAGAAATTTATCTTATTTTAGCATAAAATTGCAGAAATTTCCCTTATTTTGTGGCAAAAATGCAGAAATTCCACTTATTTTGGGGTAAAAAGTCAGAAATTTCCTTTATTTTGGAACAGAATTGCAGAAATTTCCCATATTAATGGGCAAAAATGCAGTAATGCTTCAAATTTTTGGGCAAAATTCAGAAATTTCACAAATTTTTGGTCAAAAATGGAGAAATTCCTTTAATTTTGGGACAAAAATGCAGAAATTCTCCTAATTTTGTGTCAAAATTGCAGAAATTCCCTCTTTTTTTAGCAAAATTGCAGAAATTCCCCATTATTTTGGAGCAAAATTGCAGAAATTCCGTTAAGTTTGGAGCAGAAAGGCAGAAATTCCCCTTCTTTTGGGGCGAAAAAGTAAAAATTCCACTTATTTTGAAGCAAAATTGCTTAATTTTCCCTTATTATTGGGCAAAAAGGCAGTAATGCCCCTAATTTTGAGGCAAAATTGCAGAAATTACTGTAATTTTCGGGCAAAATCCAGAAATTCCTTTTATTTGCAGCAAAAATGCAGAAATTTCCATTTTTTTGGGACAAAATTGCATAAACTTTCCTTACTTTGTTGCAAAATTGCCGAAATTTCCCTTATCTTGGGACAAAAATGCAGAAATTCTCGATATTTCAGGTCAAAAAGGCAGAAATTCCGCTAATTGGGGGCAAAAATGCAGAAATTAACCTTATTTTAGGGCAAAAAGACTGAAATTCCCCTTTCTTTGTGCGAAAAAAACAGAAATTCTTATTTTAGGGCAAAAAGGCAGAAATTCCACTTAATTTTGGGCAAAAATGCAGAAATTTCCCTAATTTGGGGCAAAAAGACAGTAATGCCCCTAATTTTGGGTAAAAAGGACATTAATTCCCCTAATTTTAAAGCAAAATTGAGGAAATTTCCCTAATTTTGGGGCAAAATATCAGAAATTTCCTTAATTTTGTTGCAAAATTGCAGAAATTCCCTTTATTTTGGGGCAAAATTGCAGAAATTCCCCATTATTTTAGAGCAAAATTGCAGAAATTCTCCTTATTTTGGAGCGAAAACGCAGAAATTCCCCTAATTTTTGGGCAAAATTGCAGAAATTTCCCTTATTTTGGGGCAAAATTGCAGAAATTCCTCTAATTTTGTGTCAAAATTGCAGAAATTCCCTTTATTTTGGCACAAAAATGCAGAAATTCCACATTATTTTGGAGCAAAATTACAGACATTCCCTATATTTTGGGGCAAAAAGGCAGAAATTCTCCTTATTTTAGGGCAAAAAAGCAGAAATTCCCCTTATTTTTGGGCAAAAATGCTGAAATTCCTGTTAATTTGGAGGAAAAATTCAGTAATTTTCCTTATTTTATGGAAAAAAGACAGAAATTCTTATTATTTCAGGCCAAAAATACAGAAATTTCCCTTATTTTAGGCCAAAAAGAATAAATTCCCCTTATTTTGAGGCAAAAAAACAGAAATTCCCCTTATTTTAGGGGGAAAAGGCAGAAATTCCCCTTAATTTTGGGAAAAATGCAGAAGTTTTTCTCAATTTGGGGCAAAAATGCAGAAATTCCCATTATTTTGGGCCAAATAGGCCGAAATTTCCCTTATTTTGAGTGAAAAGGATAGAAATTTATCTTATTTTAGGATAAAATTGCAGAAATTTCCCTTATTTTGTGGCAAAAATGCAGAAATTCTCATTATTTTGGGGTAAAAAGGCAGAAATTTCTTTTATTTTGGAACAAAATTGCAGAAATTTCCTATATTTTGGGGCAAAAATGCAGTAATGCTTCTAATTTTGTGGCAAAATTCAGAAATTTCATTAATTTTTGGGCAAAAAGGCAGAAATTCCTCTTATTTTGTGGCAAAAATGCAGAAATTTCCCTCTTTATGGGACAAAATTGCAGAAATTTTCTCTATTATGGGGCAAACTGCAGATATTTTTCTTATTTTGGGGTAAAAATTTAGTAATGCTTTTAATTTTGGGGCAATAATTCAGAAATTCCCCTAATTTTGGGGCAAAAAAGCAAAAATTCCTTTTTTGTGGGGCAAAATTGCTGAAATTTCCCTTTTTATGGACATAATTGCAGAAATTTCCCTTATCTTGGGGCAAAATTGCAGTAATTTCCCTTATTTTGGGGCAAAATTACAGAAATTTCCCTTATCTTCTAGCAAAAATGTTAGAAATTCCTCTTCTGTCAAGACATAAAAGCAGAAATTCCACTTATTAGGGGGCATAAATGCAGAAATTTCCCTTATTTTAGGGTAAAAAGACTGAAATTCCCTTATTTTGTGACTTAAAGGCAGAAATTCTTTTTATTTTAGGGCAAAAATCAGAAATTCCACTTAATTTTTGGCAAAAATGCAAAAATTTCCTTTATTTGGGCCAAAAAATCAGTAATGCCCCTAATTTTGGGTCAAAAAGGCAGAAATTCCCCTAATTTTGGAGCAAAATTGCAGCAATTTCCCTAATTTTGGGACAAAATTGCAGAAATTCTCTTTATTTTTGGGCAAAATTGCAGAAATTCCCCATTAATTTGGAGCAAAATTGCAGAAATTCCCCTTATTTTGGGGCAAAATGCAGAAATTCCACTAATTTTAGGGCAAAATTACAGAAATTCCCCTTATTTTGGGGCAAAATATTAGAAATTTTCACAATTTTGTGTCAAAATTGCAGAAATTCCCATTATTTTGAGGCAAAAATGCAGAAATTCCACTTTATTTTGGTGCAAAATATCAGAAATTCCCCTTATTTGGGGCAAAAATGCAGAAATTCTCCTAATTTTGGGGCAAAAAGGCAGAAATTTCCCTTATTTTGGGGCAAAATTGCAGAAATTTCTCTTATCATGGGACAGAAATCCAGAAAATTCCCTTATTTCGGGTCCAAAAGGCAGTAATTCCGCTAATTTGGGGGCAAATTGCAGAAATTAAACTTATCTTAGGGAAAAAGACTGAAATTCCCCCTTATTTTTTGCCAAAAAGACAGAAATACTTCTTATTTTAGGGCAAAAAGGCAGAAATTCCAAATAATTTTGGGCAAAAATGCAGAATTATCCCTTATTTAGAGGCAAAAACCCAGTAATGGCCCTAATTAGGGGCAAAAAGCAGGAATTCCCCTAATATTGGGGCAAAAAAGCAGAAATTCTCCTTATTGTGGGACAAAATTGCAGAAATTTTTTTTATCTTGGGGCAAAAATGCAGAAATTCCCCTTATTTCGGGTCAAAGTGCAGAAATTCCGCTTATTTGGGGTCAAAAATGCAGAAATAACCCTTATTTTTAGTTCAAAAAGACTGAAATTCCCCTTATTTTGTGACAAAAGAGCAGAAATTTTTATTTTAGGACAAAAAGGCAGAAATTCCACTTAATTTGGGCAAAAATGCAGAAAATTCCCTTATTTGGGGCAAAAAAACAGTAATGTCCCTAATTTTGGGTCAAAAAAGAAGAAATTCCCCTAAATTTGGACCAAATTGCAGAAATTTCCTTTATTTTGGGGCAAAATTGCAGTAATTCCCCTAATTTTGTGTCAAAATTGCAGAAATTCCCTTTATTTTGGAGCAAAATTGCAGTAATACCCCTAATTTTGTGTCAAAAAGGCAGAAATTCCCCTTCTTTTGGGGCAAAAAGGTAGAAATTCCACTTATTTTGGAGCAAAATTGCATAATTTTCCCTTATTATTGGGCAAAAAGGCAGTAATGCCCTTAATTTTGGAGCAAAAGGCAGAAATTCCCCTAATTTTGGGCAAAATGCAGAAATTTTCCTTTTTTGGGGGCAAAAATGCAGAAATTTCCATTTTTGGGACAAAATTGCAGAAATTCCCCTTATTTGGGGGCAAAAAGGTAGAAATTCCACTTATTTTGGAGCAAAATTGCATAATTTTCCCTTATGATTGGGCAAAAGGCAGTAATGCCCCTCATTTGGGGGCAAAAAGGAAGAAATTCCCTTAATTTTTGAGCAAAATTGCAGAAATTTCCCTAATTTTGGGGCAAAATTGCAGAAATTCCTCTAAATTTGTGGCAAAATTTCAGAAATTCCTTTTATTTTGGGCAAAATTGCAGAAATTCCCCATTATTTTGAAGCAAAATTGCAGAAATTCCCTTTATTTTGGGGTAAAAGTGCAGAAATTCCCCTTAGTTTGTGGCAAACAGGCAGAAATTCCCCTTCTTTTAGGGCAAAAAGGTAGAAATTCCACTTATTTTGGACCAAAATTGCATAATTTTTTCTTATTATTGGGCAAGAGGCAGTAATGCCCCTAATTTTTGGGCTACAGGCAGAAATTTCCCTAATTTTGTGGCAAAATTTCAAATATTCCCTTTCTTTTGGGGCAAAATTGTAGAAATTCACCATTATTTTGGAGCAAAATTGCTAAAATCCCCTTATTTTGGGGCAAAAAGGCAGAAATTCTTCTAATTTTTGAACAAAATTGCAGAAATTCCCCTAATTTTGTGTCACAATTGCAGAAATTCCCTATATTTTGAGGCAAAAATGCAGAAATACCACATTAGTTTAGAGCAAAATTGCAGAAATTCCCTTTATTTGGGGTAAAAAGGCAGAAATTCTCTTTATTATGGGGCAAAAATGCAGAAATTTCCCTTATTTTGGGGCAAAATTGCAGAAATTTCTTTTATCATGGGACAGAAATCCAGAAATTTCCCTTCTTTCGGGTTTAAAAGGCAGTAATTCCGCTAATTTGGGGGCAAATTGCAGAAATTAAACTTATTTTAGAAAAAAAGACTGAAATTCCCCATATTTTTTGCCAAAAAGACAGAAATACTTCTTAATTTAGGGCTAAAAGGCAGAAATTCCAATTAATTTTGGGCAAAAATGCAGAATTTTCATTTATTTTGGGGCAAAAACACAGTAATGCCCCTAATTTTGGGGCAAAAAGCAGAAATTCCCTTAATTTTGGGGCAAAATGCAGAAATTCCCCTTATTTGGGGGTAAAAATGCAAAAATTTCCATTTTTGGGGACAAAATTGCAGAAATTTCCCTTTTTTCGGGTCCAAAAGGCAGAAATTCTGCTTATTTGGGGGCAAATCGCAGAAATTACCCTTATTTTAGGACAAAAAGACTAAATTCCACTTACTTTGTGCCAAAAAGTCAGAAATTCTTCTTATTTTAAGTCAAAAAGGCAGAAATTCCACATAATTTTGGACAAAAAGGCCGAAATTTGCCTTATTTTGGGGCAAAAACAGAGTAATGCCCATAATTTTAGGGCAAAAATGCAGAAATTCCCCTAATTATAAGGCAAAATTCAGAAATTCCCCTTATTTTGTGGCAAAATTGCAGAAATTTCCCTAATTTTGGGGCAAAATACAGAAATTCCCCTAAATTTGTGGCAAAATTTCAGAAATTCCTTTTATTTTGGGCAAAATTGCAGAAATTCCCCATTATTTTGGAGCAAAATTGCAGAAATTCCCCTTATTTTGGGGCAAAAGTGCAGAAATTCCCCTTAGTTTGTGGCAAAAAGGCAGAAATTCCCCTTCTTTTAGGGCAAAAAGGTAGAAATTTCACTTATTTTGGAGCAAAATTGCACAATTTTTTCTTATTATTGGGCAAGAGGCAGTAATGCCCCTAATTTTGGGGCTAAAGGCAGAAATTTCCCTAATTTTGTGGCAAAATTTCAAATATTCCCTTTCTTTTGGGGCAAAATTGTAGAAATTCACCATTATTTTGGAGCAAAATTGCTAAAATCCCCTTATTTTGGGGCAAAAAGGCAGAAATTCTTCTAATTTTTGAACAAAATTGCAGAAATTCCCCTAATTTTGTGTCACAATTGCAGAAATTCCCTTTATTTTGAGGCAAAAATGCAGAAATACCACATTAGTTTGGAGCAAAATTGCAGAAATTCCCTTTATTTGGGGTAAAAAGGCAGAAATTCTCTTTATTATGGGGCAAAAATGCAGAAATTTCCCTTATTTTGGGGCAAAATTGCAGAAATTTCTTTTATCATGGGACAGAAATCCAGAAATTTCCCTTCTTTCGGGTTTAAAAGGCAGTAATTCCGCTAATTTGGGGGCAAATTGTAGAAATTAAACTTATTTTAGAAAAAAAGACTGAAATTCCCCTTATTTTTTGCCAAAAAGACAGAAATACTTCTTAATTTAGGGCTAAAAGGCAGAAATTCCAATTAATTTTGGGCAAAAATGCAGAATTTTCATTTATTTTGGGGCAAAAACACAGTAATGCCCCTAATTTTGGGGAAAAAGCAGAAATTCCCCTAATTTTGGGGCAAAATGCAGAAATTCCCCTTATTTGGGGGAAAAATGCAAAAATTTCCATTTTTGAAGACAAAATTGCAGAAATTTCCCTTTTTTCGGGTCCAAAAGGCAGAAATTCTGCTTATTTGGGGGCAAATTTCAGAAATTACCCTTATTTTAGGACAAAAAGGCAGAAATTCTTCTTATTTTAGGTCAAAAAGGCAGAAATTCCACTTAATTTTGGACAAAAATGCAGAAATTTGCCTTATTTTGGGGAAAAAACAGAGTAATGCCCATAATTTTAGGGCAAAAATGCAGAAATTCCCCTAATTTTAAGGCAAAAAGTCAGAAATTCCCCTTATTTTGTGGCAAAATTGCAAAAAAAATTTCCTTATTTTAAAAAAAAATTCAGAAATTTTCCGGATCTTAGGGCAAAATTGCAGACATTTCCCTTATTTTGGAGCAAAATTGCAGAAATTCCCCTTATTTTGGAACAACATTGCAGAAATGCATCTTATTTTGTTTCAAAAAGAAACAAATTCCCTTTATTTTGGTGCAAAATTTCAGAAATTTCCCTTATTTTGGTTCAAAATTGCATAAATTTCCCTTATAATGGGGCAAAAAGGAAGAAATTCCTCTTATTTTTGGGCAAAACTGCAGAAATTTCCCTGAATTTGGGCCAAAAATGCAAAAATTCCCCTTTTATTTTTGGCCAAATAGGCAGAAATTTCCCTTATTTTGGGGCAAAAAAAATAGAAATTTAACTTATTTTAGGATAAAATTGCAGAAATATTCCTTATTTTTTGGCAAAAATGCAGAAATTCCCATTATTTTGGGGTAAAAAGGCAGAAATTGCCCTTATTTTGGAACAAAATTGCAGAAATTTTCCATATTTTGGGGCAAAAATGCAGTAATGCTTCTAATTTGGGGGCAAAATTCAGAAATTTCACTAATTTTGGGTCAAAAATGCAGAAATTTCTCTTATTTTGGGGCAAAAATGCAAAAATTTCCCTTTTTTTGGGACAAAATTTAAGAAATTTCCTTTATTTTGAGGCAAATTGCAGAAATTTCCCTTATTTTGGGGCAAAAATTCTGTAATGCTTCTAATTTTGGGGCAAAAATCAGAAATTCCATTACTTTTGTGGCAAAAAGGCAGAAATTCTCCTTTTTTAGGGGCAAAATTGGAGAAATTTCCCTTTTTTAGTACAAAATTGCAGAAATTTCCCTTATTTTTGGGAAAAATTGCAGAAATTTCCCTTATCTAGTGGCAAAAATGCAGAAATTCTTCTTATTTCAGGTCAAAAAGGCAGAAATTCCGCTTATTTGAGGAAAAATTCAAGAAATTACCCTTATTTTAGGGAAAAACCCTGAAATTCCCATTATTTTGTGCCAAAAAGGCAGAAATTCTTCTTATTTTAGAGCAAAAAGGCAGAAATTCCACAAAATTTTGGGCAAAAATGCCGAAATTTCCCTTATTTTGGAGCAAAAACACAGTAATGCCCCTAGTTTAGGGGCAAAAAGAAAAAAATTCCCCTAATTTTGAGGCAAAACGTCAGAAATTCCCCTTATTTTTGGGCAAAAATGCTGAAATTCCCCTTATTTAGAGCAAAAATGTAGAAATTTTCTTGATTTTTGGGCTAAAAAACAGAAATTCTCTTTATTTTAGGCCAAAAATACAGAAATTACTCTTATTTTAGGCCAAAAGACTAAATTCCCCTTAATTTGGAGCAAAAACGCAGAAATTCCCTTTATTTTAGAGCAAAAAGGCAGAAATTCCCCTAATTTGGGGCAAAATTGCAGAAATTCCCCTTATTTGGGGGCAAAAATGCTGAAATTCCCCTTATTTTGGAGCAAAAATGCAGAAATTTTCCTTATTTTAGGGCAAAAAGACAGAAATTCTCCTTATTTCAGGGCAAAAATACAGAAATTCCCCTTATTTTGGGGCAAAAATGCAGAAATTCCCCTTATTTTTAGCCAAAAATACAGAAATTACCCTTATTTTAGGGCAAAAATACTAAATTCCCCTTATTTTGGGCCAAAAAGGAAAATTCCCCTTATTTTAGGGAAAAAAGGCAGAAATTCCCCTTATTTTTGAGCAAAAATGCAGAAATTTCTCTTTATTTGGGGCAAAAATGCAGAAATTCCTCTTATTTTGGGCCAAATATTCAGAAATTTCCCTTATTTTGGAGAAAAGGATAGAAATTTATCTTATTTTAGGATTAAATTGCAGAAATTTCCCTTATTTTGTGGCAAAAATGCAGAAATTCCACTGATTTTAGAGTAAAAAGGCAGAAATTTCCTTTATTTTGGAACAAAATTGCAGAAATTTCCCATATTTATGGGCAAAAATGCAGTAATGCTTCAAATTTTGGGGCAAAAATCAGAAATTTCACAAATTTTGGGTCAAAAAGGCAGAATTTCCTCTTATTTTAAGACAAAAATGCAGAAATTCTACTAATTTTGTGTCAAAATTGCAAAAATTCCCTTTATTTTGGGGCAAAATTGCAGGAATTTCCCATTATTTTGGAGCAAAATTTAAGAAATTCCCTTTATTTTAGGGCAAAAATGCAAAAATTCCGCTAATTATGGGCAAATTGCAGAAATTAAACTTAATTTAGGGAAAAAGACTGAAATTCCCCTTACTTTTTGCCAAAAAGGCAGAAATTCTTATTTTAAAACAAAAAAGCAAAAATTCCACTTAATTTTGGGCAACAATGCAGATATTTCTCTTATTTGGGGCAAAAAATAGTAATGCCCCAAATTTTGGGTCAAAAAGGCAGAAATTTTCCTAATTTTGGGGCAAAATTGCAGTAATTTTCCTAATTTCGTGTCAAAATTGCAAAAATTCTTTTTATTTTGGGGAAAAATTTATAAAATGCCCCATTATTTTGGAGCAAAATTGCAGAAATTTCTTTTAGTTTGAAAAAAAAAAGACAGAAATTCCCCTTCTTTTAAGGCAAAAATGTAGAAATTCCACTTATTTTGGAGCAAAATTGCATAATTTTTTTTATTATTGGGCAAAAAGGCAGTAATGCCTCTAATTTTTAGGCAAAAAGGCAGAAATTACCCTAATTTTAAGGCAAAATCCAGAAATTCCCCTTATTTGGGAAAAAAATGCAGAAATTTTCATTTTTTGGGACAAAATTGCAGAAATTTCTTTTATTTTGTGGCAAAATTGTAGAAATTTCCCTTATCTTGGGACAAAAATGCAGAAATTCCGCTTATTTCAGGTCAAAAAGGCAGAAATTCTGCTAATTTGGGGGCAAATTGCAGAAATTAAACTTAATTTAGGGAAAATACTTAAATTCCCCTTATTTTGTGCCATAAAGGCAGAAATTCCTCTTATTTTGGGGCAAAAATGCAGAAATTTCCTTTATTTGGGCCAAAAAAGCAGAAGTTCCCATTATTTTCAGGCAAAAAGGCAGGTATTCCCCGTATTTTGAAGCAAAATTTTAGAAACTCCCCTAATTTTGGGGCAAAAAGGCATAAATTCCCTTTATTTAGAGGCAAAAATACAGAAATTCATTTTATTATGGGTCAAAAAGTTAGAAATTCCCCTTATTTTGGGGCAAAATTGAAGAAATTTTCCTTATTTTGGAGCAAAAAGACAGAAATTCCGTTTATTTTGGGGGAAAAGGCAGAAATTACACTTATTTTGAGTCAAAAAGGCGGAAAATCCCCTTATTTTGGGATAAAAAATTAAGAAATTTCCCTTTTTTATGGCCAAAAGATATACATTCCCTTTATTTCGGGCAAAAAGGCAGAAATTCCCTGTATTTTGAAGCAAAATTGCAGAAATTCCCCTAATTTTGGGCAAAAAGGCAGAAATTCCCCATATTTTGATGCAAAATTGAAGAAATTCTCATAATTTTCGGGCAAAAAGGCAGAAATTCTCCTTATTTTGGGGTAAAAGAAAGAAAATCTCCTTTTTTGGGGGCAAAAAGTCAGAAATTTTCTTTATTTTGGGGCAAAATTGCAGAAATTTCACTTATTTCAGGGAAAAAAGGAAGAATTTCTCTTATTTTGGGGCAAAAAAAGCAGAAATTTCTTTTATTTTGGTACAAAATTACAGAAATTTTTCTTATTTTGGGAAAAAAAGCAGAAATTCCTTTTATTTTGAGGTAAAAAGGCTGAAATTCCCCTTATTTTGGGGAAAAAAGGCAGAAATTCCCCTTATTTTGGAGCAAAAAAAAAGAAATTCAGTTTATTTTTGGGGAAAAGGCAGAAATTGCACTTATTTTGAGTCAAAAAGGCGGAAAATCCACTTATTTTGGGGAAAAAATGAAGAAATTTTCCTTTTTTATGGCAAAAAGGTATACATTCCATTTATTTCGGGAAAAAAGGCAGAAATTCCCCGTATTTTAGAGCAAAATTGCAGAAATTCCCCTAATTTTGGGCAAAAAGGCAGGAATTCCATTTATTTGGGGTAAAACTGCAGAAATTTCACTTATTTTGAGGCAAAATGGCAGAAATTACCCTTATTTTCGGAGAAAAAGACAGAAAATCCCCGTATTTTGGAGGAAAATTGCAGTAATTCACCTAATTTTGGGGTAAAAAATGCAGTAATTTTCTTTATTTTGGGGCAAAACGGCAGAAATTTCCCTTAATTCTGAGCAAAAGGCAGAAATTCCCCTTATTTTGGGCAAAATTGCAGAAATTTTCTTTATTTGGGGGCAAAAAACAGAAATTCCTATTATTTTGGGGCAAAATTGCAGAAATTTCCCTTATTATGGGGAAAAATTGCAGAAATTTCTCTTATTTTAGGTCAAAATTGCAGAAATTTCACTTATTTCAGAGAAAAAAAGAAAAAATTTTCTTATTTTGGGGCAAAAAGACAGAAATTCCGTTTATTTTGGGGGAAAAGGCAGAAACTGCACTTATTTTGAGTCAAAAATGCGGAAAATCCCTTTATTTTGGAAAAAAATGAAGAAATTTCCGTTTTTAATTGCAAAAAGGTATACATTTCTTTTATTTCGGGCAAAAAAGAAAAAAATTCCCCGTATTCTGGAGCAAAATTGCAGAAATTTCCCTAGTTTTGGGCAAAAAGGCAGAAATTCCATTTATTTGGGGTAAAACTGCAGAAATTTTACTTATTTCGCGGCAAAATGGAAGAAATTCCCCTTATTTTCGGCGAAAAAGGAAGAAAATACCCGTATTTTGGAGCAAAATTGCAGTAATTCACCTAATTTTGGGGTAAAAAATGCAGTAATTTTCTTTATTTTGGGGCAAAACGGCAGAAATTTCCCTTAATTCGGGGCAAAAGGCAGAAATTCCTCTTATTTTAGGGCAAAATTGCAGAAATTTCCCTTATTTGGGGGCAAAAAACAGAAATTCCCCTTATTTTGGGGCAAAATTGCAGAAATTTTACTTATTTCAGAGAAAAAAATCAAAAAGTTTTCTTATTTTGGGGCAAAAAAGCAGAAATTCACCTTATTTTGGGGCAAAAAGGCAGAAATTCACATTATTTTGGAGCAAAATTGCAGAAATTCCCCTAATATTGGGGCAAAAATGCAGAAATTTCTTTTATTTGGGCCAAAAAAGCAGCAGTTCCCCTTATTTTCGGGCAAAAAGTCAGAAATTCCCTTTATTTTGGGGCAAAATTGCAGAAATTTCCTTTATTTTGGGGCAAAATTGCAGACATTTCCCTTATTTTGGGGCAAAATTGCAGAAATTTCTCATATTTCAGGGAAAAAAGGCAGAAATTTCTCTTATTTTGGGGCAAAAAAGCAGAAATTTTTTTTATTTTGGTACAAAATTGCAGAAATTTTTCTTATTTTGGGGCAAAAAGGCAGAAATTCCCCTTATTTTGAGGTAAAAAGGCTGAAATTCCCCTTATTTTGGAGAAAAAAAGCAGAAATTCCTCTCATTTTGGGGCAAAAAGCAGACTTTTCCCTTATTTGGGGAAAAATTTTAGAAATTTCACTTATTTCAGGGCAAAAAGTCAGAAATTCCCATTATTTTGGGGGCAAAAAGACAAAAATTCCATTTATTTTTGGACAAAAGGCAGAAATTGCACTTATTTTTAGTCAAAAAGTGGAAAATCCCCTTATTTTGGGAAAAAAATGAAGAAATTTCCTTTTTTTATGGCAAAAAAAGTATACATTTCCTTTATTTTGGGGCAAAAAGGCACAAATTCCATTTATTTGGGGGAAAAACTGCAGAAATTTCACTTATTTCGCGGCAAAATGGCAGAAATTCCCCTTATTTTCAGCGAAAAAGGCAGAAAATCCCCGTATTTTGGAGCATAATTGCAGTAATTCACCTAATTTTGGGGTAAAAAAATGCAGTAATTTTCTTTATTTAGGGGCAAAACGGCAGAAATTTCCCTTAATTAGGGGCAAAGGCAGAAATTCCCTTTATTTTAGGGAAAAATTGCCGAAATTTCCCTCATTTGTGGGCAAAAAACAGAAATTCCCCTTATTTTGGGGCAAAATTGCAGAAATTTCCCTTATTATGAGGAAAAATTGCAGAAATTTCCCTTATTTTAGGGCAAAATTGCAGAAATTTTACTTATTTCAGAGGAAAAAATAAAAAATTTTTCTTATTTTGGGGCAAAAAAGCAGAAATTCGCCTTATTGTTGGGCAAAAAGGCAGAAATTCACCTTATTTTGTAGCAAAATTGCAGAAATTCCCCGAATATTGGGGCAAAAATGCAGAAATTTCCTTTATTTGGGCCAAAAAAGCAGAAGTTCCCCTTATTTTTGGGCTAAAAGGCAGAAATTTCCCGTATTTTGAAGCAAAATTTTAGAAACTCCTCTAATTTTGGGGCAAAAAGGCAGAAATTCCTTTTATTTTGGGGCAAAAATACAGAAATTCACCTTATTATGAGGCAAAAATACAGAAATTCCCCTTATTTTGGGGCAAAATTGAAGAAATTTCCCTTATTTTGGAGCAAAATTGCAGAAATTTCCCTTATTTTGTGGCAAAATTGCAAAAATTTCTTTTATTTTGGTACAGAATTGCAGAAATTTTTCTTATTTTGTGGCAAGAAGGTAGAAATTTTCCATATTTTGGGGCAAGAAGGCACAATTTTTTCTTTTTTTTTGGGCAAAATTGCAGAAATTTCATTTATTTCAGGGCAAGAAGCAGAAATTCCTTTTGTTATGGTACAAAATTGAAGAAATTTTCCTTATTTTGGAACAAAAAGGCAGAAATTCCCCATATTTTGGGACAAAAGGCAGAAATTCCACTTATTTTGAGGTAAAATGCAGAAATTCGGATTATTTAGAGGTAAAATGCAGAAATTCCCCTAATATTGAGGAAAAATGCAGAAATTCCCTTTATTTTGAGGCTAAAAGGCAGAAATTCCCCGTATTTTGAAGCAAAATTTCAGAAATTCTCATAATTTTCGGGCAAAAAGGCAGAAAATCCCCTTATTTTGAGGTAATAAGGCTGAAATTCCCCTTATTTTGGGGCAAAAATGCAGAAATTCCCCTTATTTTGGGGCAAAAAGCAGACATTTCCCTTATTTGTGGAAAAATTTTAGAAATTTCACTTAATTTAGGGCAAAAAGTCAGAAATTCCCCTTATTTTGGGGCAAAAAGACAGAAATTCCGTTTATTTTTGGGGAAAAGGCAGAAATTGCACTTATTTTGAGTCAGAAAGGAAGAAAATTCCATTATTTTGGGGAAAAAATGAAGAAATTTCCCTTTTTTATGGCAAAAAGGTATACATTCCTTTCATTTTAGGCAAAAAGGCAGACATTCCCCGTATTTTGGAGCAAAATTGCAGAAATTCCCCTAATTTTGGGCAAAAAGGCAGAAATTCCATTTATTTGGGGTAAAACTGCAGAAATATCACTTATTTCGCGGCAAAATGGCAGAAATTCCCCTTATTTTCGGCGAAAAAGGCAGAAAATCCCCATATTTTGGAGCAAAATTGCAGTAATTCACCGAATTTTGGGGTAAAAAATGCAGTAGTTTTCTTGATTTTGGGGCAAAACGGCAGAAATTTCTCTTAATTCGGGGCAAAAGGCAGAAATTCCCCTTATTTTAGGGAAAAATTGCAGAAATTTCCCTTATTTGGGGGCAAAAAACAGAAATTCCCCTTATTTTGGGGCAAAATTGCAGAAATTTCCCTTATTATGGGGAAAAATTGCAGAAATTTTCCATATTTTAGGGCAAAATTGCAGAAATTTCACTTATTTCAGAGAAAAAAATCAAAAATTTTTCTTATTTTGAGGCAAAAAGGCAGAAATTCGCCTTATTTTGGGGCAAAAAGGCAGAAATTCACCTTATTTTGGAGCAAAATTGCATAAATTCCCCTAATATTGGGGAAAAAAAGCAGAAATTTCCATTATTTGGGCCGAAAAATAGAAGTTCCTCTTTTTTTCTGGTAAAAAGGCAGAAATTCTTTGTATTTTGAAGCAAAATTTTAGAAACTGATCTAAGTTTGCGGCAAAAATACAGAAAATCTCCTTTTTTCGGATGAAAAAGTCAGAAATTCCCCCTTATTTTAGGGCGAAATTGCAGAAATTTCATTTATTTTGGGGCAAAATTGCAGAAATTTCCCTTATTTTGAGGCGAAATTGCAGAAATTTCACTTATTTCAGGGAAAAAAGCTAGAAATTTCTCTTATTTTAGGGCAAAAAGGCAGAAATTTCTTTTATTTTGGTACAAAATTGCAGACATTTTTCTTATTTTGGGGCAAAAAGGCAGAAATTTTATTTATTTTGGGGCAAAAATACAGAAATTCACCTTATTATGGGGACAAAAAGTCAGAAATTCCCCTTATTATGGAGCAAAATTGAAGAAATTTCCCTTATTTTAGAGCAAAATTGCATTAATTTCCCTTATATTGGGGCAAAATTGTGGAAATTACTTTTATTTTGGTACTAAATTGCAGAAATTTTTCTTATTTTGTGGCAAGAAGGCAGAAATTTTCTATATTTTGGGGCAAAAAGGCACATTTTTTTATTTTCGGGCAAAATTGCAGAAATTTCATTTATTTCAGGGCAAAAAGCAGAAATTCCTTTTATTATGGTACAAAATTGAAGAAATTTTCCTTATTTTGGAACAAAAAGGCAGAAATTCCCCATATTTTGGGGCAAAAGGCAGAAATTCCACTTATTTTGAGGTAAAATGCAGAAATTCCGCTTATTTAAAGGTAAAATGCAAAAATTCCCCTACTATTGGGGAAAAATGCAAAAATTCCCTTCATTTTGGGGCTAAAAGGCAGAAATTCCCCATATTTTGAAGCAAAATTGCAGAAATTCTCATAATTTTTGGACAAAAAGGCAGAAATTCTCCTTATTTTGGGGCAAAAATACAGAAATTCACCTTATTATGAGGCAAAAATTCAGAAATTTCCCTTATTTTGGGGCAAAATTGAAGAAATTTCTCTTATTTTGGAGCAAAATTGCAGAAATTTCCCTTATTTTGTGGCAAAATTGCAAAAATTTATTTTATTTTGGTACAGAATTGCAGAAATTTTTCTTATTTTGTGGCAAGAAGGTAGAAATTTTCCATATTTTGGGGCAAGAAGGCACAATTTTTTCTTTTTTTTGGGCAAAATTGCAGAAATTTCATTTATTTCAGGGCAAGAAGCAGAAATTCCTTTTGTTATGGTACAAAATTGAAGAAATTTTCCTTATTTTGGAACAAAAAGGCAGAAATTCCCCATATTTTGGGACAAAAGGCAGAAATTCCACTTATTTTGAGGGAAAATGCAGAAATTCCGCTTATTTAGAGGTAAAATGCAGAAATTCTTCTAATATTGGGGGAAAAATGCAGAAATTCCCTTTATTTTGAGGCTAAAAGGCAGAAATTCCCCGTATTTTGAAGCAAAATTTCAGAAATTCTCATAATTTTCGGGCAAAAAGGCAGAAAATCCCCTTATTTTTAGGTAATAAGGCTGAAATTCCCCTTATTTTGGGGCAAAAAGGCAGAAATTGCCCTTATTTTGGGGCAAAAAGCAGACATTTCCCTTATTTGTGGAAAAATTTTAGAAATTTCACTTAATTTAGGGCAAAAAGTAAGAAATTCCCCTTATTTTGGGGCAAATAGACAGAAATTCCGTTTATTTTTGGGGAAAAGGCAGAAATTGCACTTATTTTGAGTCAGAAAGGAAGAAAATTCCCTTATTTTGGGGAAAAAATGAAGAAATTTCCCTTTTTTATGGCAAAAAGGTATACATTCCTTTCATTTTAGGCAAAAAGGCAGACATTCCCCGTATTTTGGAGCAAAATTGCAGAAATTCCCCTAATTTTGGGCAAAAAGGCAGAAATTCCATTTATTTGGGGTAAAACTGCAGAAATTTCACTTATTTCGCGGCAAAATGGCAGAAATTCCCCTTATTTTCGGCGAAAAAGGCGGAAAATCCCCGTATTTTGGAGCAAAATTGCAGTAATTCACCGAATTTTGGGGTAAAAAAATGCAGTATTTTTTTTGATTTTGGGGCAAAACGGCAGAAATTTCCCTTAATTCGGGGCAAAAGCAGAAATTCCCCTTATTTTAAGGAAAAATTGCAGAAATTTCTCTTATTTTGGGGCAAAAAACAGAAATTCCCCTTATTTTGGGGCGAAATTGCAGAAATTTCTCTTATTATGGGGAAAAATTGCAGAAATTTTGCATATTTTAGGGCAAAATTGCAGAAATTTCACTTATTTCAGAGAAAAAAATCAAAAATTTTTCTTATTTTGAGGCAAAAATGCAGAAATTCGCCTTATTTTGGGGCAAAAAGGCAGAAATTCACCTTATTTTGGAGCAAAATTGCAGAAATTCCCCTAATATTGGGGCAAAAAAGCAGAAATTTCCATTATTTGGGCCAAAAAATAGAAGTTCCTCTTATTTTCTGGTAAAAAGGCAGAAAATCTTTGTATTTTGAAGCTAAATTTTAGAAACTGATCTAAGTTTGCGGCAAAAATACAGAAAATCTCCTTTTTTCGGATGAAAAATTCAGAAATTCCCCCTTATTTTAGGGCGAAATTGCAGAAATTTCATTTATTTTGGGGCAAAATTGCAGAAATTTCCCTTATTTTGAGGCGAAATTGCAGAAATTTCACTTATTTCAGGGAAAAAAGCTAGAAATTTCTCTTATTTTGAGGCAAAAAGGCAGAAATTCTATTTATTTTGGGGCAAAAATACAGAAATTCACCTTATTATGGGGACAAAAAGTCAGAAATCCCCTTATTATGGAGCAAAATTGAAGAAATTTCCCTTATTTTTGAGCAAAATTGCAGAAATTTCCCTTATATTGTGGCAAAATTGTGGAAATTACTTTTATTTTGGTACAGAATTGCAGAAATTTTTCTTATTTTGTGGCAAGAAGGCAGAAATTTTCCATATTTTGGGGCAAAAAGGAACAATTTTTTTTTTATTTTCTGGCAAAATTGCAGAAATTTCATTTATTTCAGGGCAAAAAGCAGAAATTCCTTTTATTATGGTACAAAATTGAAGAAATATTCCTTATTTTGGAACAAAAAGGCAGAAATTTCCCATATTTTGGGGCAAAAGGCAGAAATTCCACTTATTTTGAGGTAAAATGCAAAAATTCCGCTTATTTAGAGGTAAAATGCAAAAATTCCCCTACTATTGGGGAAAAATGCAAAAATTCCCTTCATTTTGGGGCTAAAAGGCAGAAATTCCCCATATTTTGAAGCAAAATTGCAGAAATTCTCATAATTTTTGGACAAAAAGGCAGATATTCTCCTTATTTTGGGGCAAAAAAACAGAAAAAATTTTTTTGGGGGAACAAAAAGTCAGAAATTTCCTTTATTTTGGGGCAAAATTGCAGAAATTTCCCTTATTTTGGGGCAAAATTGCAGAAATTTCACTTATTTCAGGGAAAAAAGGAAGAAATTTCTCTTATTTTGGGGCAAAAAAGCAGAAATTTCTTTTATTTTTAGGTAAAGAGGTTGAAATTCCCCTTATTTTGGGGCAAAAAGGCAGAAATTTCCCTTATTATGGGGCAAGAAGCAGACATTTCCCTTATTTTGGGGAAAAATTTTAGAAATTTCACTTATTTCAAGTCAAAAAGTCAGAAATTCCCCTTATTTTGGGGCAAAAAGTCAGAAATTCCGTTTATTTTTAGGGAAAAGGGAGAAAATGCACTTAAAAGGCGAAAAATCCTCTTATTTAGGGAAAAAAATGAAGAAATTTCCCTTTTTTACGGCAAAAAGGTATACATTCCTTTTATTTTTGGGCAAAAAGGCAGAAATTCCCCGTATTTTGGAGCAAAATTGCAGAAATTCCCCTAATTTTGGGCAAAAAGGCAGAAATTCCATTTATTTGGGGTAAAACTGCAGAAATTTCACTTATTTCGCGGCAAAATGGCAGAAATTCCCCTTATTTTCGGCGAAAAAGGCAGAAAATCCCCGTATTTTGGAGCAAAATTGCAGTAATTCAACTAATTTTGGGATAAAAAATGCAGTAGTTTTCTTTATTTTGGGGCAAAACGGCAGAAATTTCCCTTAATTCGGAGCAAAAGGCAGAAATTCCCCTTATTTTAGGGAAAAATTGCAGAAATTTCCCTTATTTGGGGGCAAAAAACAGAAATTCCCCTTATTTTGGGGCAAAATTGCAGAAATTTCCCTTATTATGGGAAAAAATTGCAGAAATCTTCCATATTTTAGGGCAAAATTGCAGAAATTTCACTTATTTCAAAGAAAAAAATAAAAAATTTTTCTTATTTTGGGGCAAAAAGGCAGAAATTCGCCTCATTTTGGGGCAAAAAGGCAGAAATTCACCTTATTTTGGAGCAAAATTGCAGAAATTCCCCTAATATTGGGGCAAAAAAGCAGAATTTTCCTTTATTTGGGCCAAAATATAGAAGTTCCCCTTATTTTCTGGAAAAAGGCAGAAATTCCTTGTATTTTGAAGCAAAATTTTAGAAACTGATCTAAGTTTGCGGCAAAAATACAGAAAATCTCCTTTTTTTCGGAGGAAAAAGTCAAAAATCCCCCCTTCTTTTGGGGCAAAATTGCAGAAATTTCATTTATTTTGGGACAAAATTGTAGAAATTTCCCTTATTTTGAGGCGAAATTGCAGAAATTTCACTTATTTCAGGGAAAAAAGCTAGAAATTTCTCTTATTTTAGGGCAAAAAATCAGAAATTTCTTTTATTTAGGTACAAAATTGCAGACATTTTTCTTATTTTGGGGCAAAAATGCAGAAATTCCCCTTATTTTGAGGTAAAAATGCTGAAATTCCCCTTATTTTGGGGCAAAAAGGCAGAAATTCCTCTTTTTTGGGGGGCAAAAAGCAGACATTTCCCTTATTTAGGGAAAAATTTTAGAAATTTCACTTATTTCAGGACAAAAAGTCAGAAATTCCCCTTATTTTAGGACAAAAAGTCAGAAATTCTGTTTATTTTTGGGGAAAAGGCAGAAATTGCACTTATTTTGAGTCAAAAAAGCGGAAAATCCCCTTATTTTGGGGAAAAAATGAAGAAATTTCTTTTTTTGATGGCAAAAAGATATACATTCCCTTTATTTTTGGGCAAAAAGGCAGAAATTCCCCGTATTTTGGAGCAAAATTGCAGAAATTCTCCTAATTTTGGGCAAAAAGGAAGAAATTTCATTTATTAGGGGTAAAACTGCAGAAATTTCACTTACTTCGCGGCAAAACGGCAGAAATTCCCCTTATTTTCGGCGAAAAAGGCAGAAAATCCCCATATTTTGGAGCAAAATTGCAGTAATTCACCTAATTTTGGGGTAAAAAATGCAGTAATTTTTTTATTTTGGGGCAAAACGGCAGAAATTTCCCTTAATTTGGGGAAAAAGGCAAAAATTCCCCTTATTTTGGGGCAAAATTGCAGAAATTTCCCTTATTTGTGGCAAAAAACAGAAATTCCCCTTATTTTTGGGCAAAATTGCAGAAATTTCCCTTATTATGGGTAAAAATAGCAAAAATTTCCCTTATTTTAGGGCAAAATTGCAGAAATTTCACTTATTTCAGAGAAAAGAGCAAAAATTTTTCTTATTTTGGGGCAAAAAGGCAGAAATTCGCCTTATTTTGGGGCAAAAAGGCAGAAATTCACCTTATTTTGGAGCAAAATTGCAGAAATTTTCCTAATATTTGGGCAAAAATGCAGAAATTTCCTTTATTTGGGCCACAAAAGCAGAAGTTCCCCTTATTTTCTGGCAAAAAGGCAGAAATTCCCCGTATTTTGAAGCAAAATTTTAGAAACTCCCCTAAATTTGGGGCAAAAAGGCAGAAATTCTATTTATTTTGGGGCAAAAATACAGAAATTCACCTTATTATGGGGCAAAAAGTCAGAAATTCCTCTTATTAAGGAGAAAAATTGAAGAAATTTCCCTTATTTTTGAGCAAAATTGCAGAAATTTCCCTTATATTGTGGCATAATTGTGGAAATTACTTTTATTTTGGTACAGAATTGCAGAAATTTTTCTTATTTTGTGGCAAGAAGGCAGAAATTTTCCATATTTTGGGGCAAAAAGGCACAAATTTTTTTTATTTTCGGGCAAAATTGCAGAAATTTCATTTATTTCAGGGCAAAAAGCAGAAATTCATTTTATTATGGTACAAAATTGAAGAAATTTTCCTTATTTTGGAACAAAAAGGCAGAAATTCCCCATATTTTGGGGCAAAAGGCAGAAATTCCACTTATTTTGAGGTAAAATGCAGAAATTCCGCTTATTTAGAGGTAAAATGCAAAAATTCCCCTACTATTGGGGAAAAATGCAAAAATTCCCTTCATTTTGGGGCTAAAAGGCAAAAATTCCCCATATTTTGAAGCAAAATTGCAGAAATTCTCATAATTTTTGAACAAAAAGGCAGATATTCTCCTTATTTTGGGGCAAAATAACAGAAAAATTTTTTTTGGGGGAACAAAAAGTCAGAAATTTCCTTTATTTTGGGGCAAAATTGCAGGAATTTCCCTTATTTTGGGGCAAAATTGAAGAAATTTCACTTATTTCAGGGAAAAAGGCAGAAATTTCTCTTATTTTGGGGCAAAAAAGCAGAAATTTCTTTTATTTTTAGGTAAAGAGGTTGAAATTCCCCTTATTTTGGGGCAAAAAGGCAGAAATTTCCCTTATTTTGGGGCAAGAAGCAGACATTTCCCTTATTTTGGGGAAAAATTTTAGAAATTTCACTTATTTCAAGGCAAAAAGTCAGAAATTCCCCTTATTTTGGGGCAAAAAGACAAAAATTCCGTTTATTTTTGGGGAAAAGGGAGAAAATGCACTTATTTTGAGTCAAAAAGGCAGAAAATCCTCTTATTTAGGGAAAAAAATGAAGAAATTTCCCTTTTTTACGGCAAAAAGGTATACATTCCTTTTATTTTTGGGCAAAAAGGCAGAAATTCCCCGTATTTTGGAGCAAAATTGCAGAAATTCCCCTAATTTTGGGCAAAAAGGCAGAAATTCCATTTATTTGGGGTAAAACTGCAGAAATTTCACATATTTCGCGGCAAAATGGCAGAAATTCCCCTTATTTTCGTCGAAAAAGGCAGAAAATCTCCGTATTTTGGAGCACAATTGCAGTAATTCACCTAATTTTGGGGTTGAAGATGCAGTAATTTTCTTTATTTTGAGGCAAAACGGCAGAAATTTCCCTTAATTAAGAGCAAAAGGCAGAAATTCACCTTATTTTAGAGCAAAATTGCAGAAATTCCCCTAATATTGGGGCAAAAATGCAGAAATTTCATTTATTTGGGCCAAAAAAGCAGAAGTTCCCCTTATTTTCGGGCAAAAAGGCAGAAATTCCCCATATTTTGAAGCAAAATTTTAGAAACTCCCCTTATTTTGGGGCAAAAAGGCAGAAATTCCATTTATTTTGGGGCAAAAATACAGAAATTCACCTTATTATGGGGCAAAAATTCAGAAATTCCCCTTATTTTGGCGCAAAATTGAAGAAATTTCCCTTATTTTGGAGCAAAATTGCAGAAATTTCCCTTATTTTGTGGCAAAATTGCAAAAATTTCTTTTATTTTGGTACAGAATTGCAGAAATTTTTCTTATTTTGTAGCAAGAAGGTAGAAGTTTTTTATATTTTGTGGCAAAAAGGCACAAATTTTTGTTATTTTTGGGCAAAATTGCAGAAATTTCATTTATTTCAGGGCAAAAAGCAGAAATTTCTTTGATTATGGTAGAAAATTGAAGAAATTTTCCTTATTTTGGAACAAAAAGGCAGAAATTCCCCATATTTTGGGGCAAAAGGCAGAAATTCCTCTTATTTTGAGGTAAAATGCAGAAATTCCGCTTATTTAGAGATAAAATGCAGAAATTCCCCTATTATTGGGAAAAAAATGCAGAAATTCCCTTTATTTTGGGGCTAAAAGTCAGAAATTCCCCATATTTTGAAGCAAAATTTCAGAAATTCTCATAATTTTCAGGCAAAAAGACAGAAAATCCCCGTATTTTAAGGTAATAAGGCTGAAATTCCCCTTATTTTGGGGCAAAAAGCAGACATTTCCCTTATTTTTAGAAAAATTTTAGAAATTTCACTTATTTCAGGGCAAAAAGTCAGAAATTCCCCTTATTTTGGGGCAAAAAGACAGAAATTCTGTTTATTTTGGGGGAAAAGGCAGAAATTGCACTTATTTTGAGTCAGAAAGGCAGAAAATTCCCTTATTTTGAAGAAAAAATGAAGAAATTTCCCTTTTTTATGGCAAAAAGGTATACATTCCTTTTATTTTTAGGCAAAAAGGCAGACATTCCCCGTATTTTGGAGCAAAATTGCAGATATTCCCCTAATTTTGGGCAAAAAGGCAGAAATTCCATTTATTTGGGGTAAAACTGCAGAAATTTCACTTATTTCGCGGCAAAATGGCAGAAATTCCCCTTATTTTCAGCGAAAAAGGCAGAAAATCCCCATATTTTGGAGCAAAATTGCAGTAATTGACCGAATTTTGGGGTAAAAAATGCAGTAGTTTTCTTGATTTTGGGGCAAAACGGCAGAAATTTCCCTTAATTCGGGGCAAAAGGCAGAAATTCCCCTTATTTTAGGGAAAAATTGCAGAAATTTCCCTTATTTGGGGGCAAAAAACAGAAATTCCCCTTATTTTGGGGCAAAATTGCAGAAATTTCCCTTATTATGGGGAAAAATTGCAGAAATTTTCCATATTTTAGTGCAAAATTGCAGAAATTTCACTTATTTCAAAGAAAAAAATCAAAACTTTTTCTTACTTTGGGGCAAAAATGCAGAAATTCACCTTATTTTGGAGCAAAATTGCAGAAATACCCCTAATATTGGGGCAAAAAAGCAGAAATTTCCTTAATTTGGGCCAAAAAATAGAAGTTCCCCTTATTTTCTGGCAAAAAGGCAGAAATTCCTTGTATTTTGAAGTAAAATTTTAGAAACTGATCTAAGTTTGCGGCAAAAATACAGAAAATCTCCTTTTTTCGGAAGAAAAAGTCAGAAATCCCCCCTTATTTTGGGGCAAAATTGCAGAAATTTCATTTATTTTGGGGCAAAATTGCAGAAATTTTCCTTATTTTGAAGCGAAATTGCAGAAATTTCATTTATTTCAAGGAAAAAATCTAGAAATTTCTCTTATTTTGGGGCAAAAATGCAGAAATTTCTTTTATTTTGGTACAAAATTGCAGACATTTTTCTTATTTTGGGGCAAAATGCAGAAATTCCACTTATTAAGAGGCAAAAAGGCAGAAATTCCCCTTATTTTTGAGCAAAAATGAAGAAATTTCCCTTTTTTATGGCAAAAAGGTATGCATTCCCCTTATTTTCGGGCAAAAATGCAGAAATTCACCGTATTTTGGAGCAAAATTGCAGAAATTCCCCTGATTTGGGGGCAAAAGGCAGAAATTCCCATTATTTTGGGGCAAAAATCAGAAATTCCCCTTATTTTCGGGCAAAATTTCAGAAAATTACATTATTTTGGGGCAAAATTGCATTAATTTACCTTTTGGGGCAAAATTGCAGAAATTTCACTTATTTTAAAGTAAAAAGGCTGAAATTTCCTTTATTTTGGGTCAAAAAGGAAGAAATACCCCTTATTTTGGGGTAAAATTGCAGAAATTTTTGTTTATTTTGGGGCAAAAAGGCAGAAATTCCTTATATTTTGAGGCAAAAATGCAGAAATTCCCCTTATTTTGAGGTAATAAGGCTGAAATTCCCCTTATTTTGGGGCAAATAGGCAGAAATTCCCCTTATTTTGGGGTAAAATTGCAGAAATTTCAAATATTTCAGGGTAAAATCGCAGAAATTCTCTTTATTTTGGGGCAAAAAATGAAATCCCTAATTATTGGCCAAAATTGAAGAAATTTCAATTATTTCGGGACAAAAAGGCAGAAATTCCACTTAATTTCGGGCAAAAAGGCAGAAATGACCTGTATTTTGGAGCAAAATTGCAGAAATTTCCCTAATATTGGTGCAAAAATGCAGAAATTCCTTTTATTTTGGGGCAAATAGGCAGAAATTCTCCATATTTTGGTGCAAAAAGGCTGAAATTCCCCTTATTTTGAGGTAAAATGCTGAAATTCCCCATATTTTGGGGCAAAAGGCAGAAATTCCCCTCATTTTGGGGCAAAAAGGCACAATTTTCCCTTATTTTCGGGCAAAATTGCAGAAATTTCATTTATTTCAGGGTAAAAAGTCAGAAATTCCACTTATTTAGGGACAAAAAGCAGAAATTTCTTTTATTATGGTACAAATTTGAAGAAATTTTCCTTATTTTAGAACAAAAAGGAAGAAATTCCCCATATTTTGGGGCAAAAGGCAGAAATACTTCTTATTTTGTGGTAAAATGCAGAAATTCCCTTTATTTAGAGGTAAAATGCAGAAATTCCCCAAATATTGGGGAAAAATGCAGAAATTCCCTTTATTTTGGGGCTAAAAGGCAGAAATTCCCCGTATTTTGAAGCAAAATTGCAGAAATTCTCATAATATTCAGGCAAAAAGGCAGAAATTCTCCTTATTTTGGGTCAAAAAGACAAAAAATCTCCTTTTTTCAGGGGCAAAAAGTCAGAAATTCCCCTTATTTTGGTGCAAAATTGCAGAAATTTCACTTATTTCAGAAAAAAAGGCAGAAATTTTCTTATTTTAGGGCAAAAAGGCAGAAATTTCTTTATTTTAATACAAAATTGCAGAAATTATTCTAATTTTAGGGCAAAAAAACAGAAATTCCCCATATTTTGGGGCAAAAAGGCAGAAATTCCCCTTATTTTGAGGTAAAAATGCTGAAATTCCCCTTATTTTCGGGCAAAAAGTCAGAAATTCCCCTTATGTTGGGGTAAAAAGACAAAAATTTCATTTAGTTTCGGGGAAAAGGCAGAAATTGCACTTATTTTGAGTCAAAAAGGCGGAAAATCCCCTTATTTTGGGGCAAAATTGCAGAAATTTCCCTTTTTTATGGCAAAACGGTATGCATTCCCCATATTTTCAGGCAAAAAAGCAGAAATTCCCCGTATTTTGGAGCAAAATTGCAGAAATTCCCCTAATTGTGGGGCAAAAAGTCAGAAATTCTCTATATGTTGGCGCAAAAGACAGAAATTCTCCTTATTTTGGGGCAAAACTCATAAATTCCACTTATTTTGGGGCAAAATTCCAGGAATTCCCCTTATTTTGGGGCAAAAAAGACAGAAATTCCTTTTGTTTTGGAGGAAGAAGAAAGAAATTCCACTTATTTAGACGCAAAAAGGCAGAAATTCCCCTTATTTTGGAGCAAAAGTGAAGAAATTTCCCTTTTTTATGGCAAAAAGGTATGCATTCCCCTTATTTTCGGGCAAAAAGGCAGAAATTCCCCGTATCTTGGAGCAAAATTGCAGAAATTCCCCTAATTTTGAAGCAAAAGCCAGAAATTCCCATTATTTTGGGGCAAAAATCAGAAATTCCCCTTATTTTGGGGCAAAATTCCAGAAATTTCTTTTATTTTGGGGCAAAATTGCAGGAATTTATCTTATTTTGGGGCAAAATTGCAGAAATTTCCCTTATTTGTTCATAATTGCAGAAATTTCACTTATTTTAAAGTAAAAAGTCTGAAATTTCCGTTACTTTGGGGCAAAAAGGGAGAAATACCCCTTATTTTGGGGCAAAATTGCAGAAATTTTTTTTATTTTGGGGAAAAAGTCAGAAAGTCTTTATATTTTGTGGCATAAGGCAGAAATTTCCCTTATTTTGAGGTAATAAGGCTGAAATTCCCCTTAATCTGGGGCAAAAAGGCATAAATTCTTCTTATTTTGGGGTAAAATTTCAGAAATTTCAAATATTTCAGGGCAAAATGGCAGAAATTCTCCTTATTTTGGGGCAAAAAGATGAAATCCCTAATTATTGGCTAAAATTGAAGAAATTTCACTTATTTCAGGACAAAAAGGCAAAAATTCCACTTAATTTCGGGCAAAAAGGCAGAATTGACCCGTATTTTGGAGCAAAATTGCAGAAATTCCCCTAATATTGGTGCAAAAATGCAGAAATTCCCTTTATTTTGGGGCAAAAAGGCAGAAATTCTCCATATTTTGGTGCAAAATGCTGAAATTCCCCTTATTTTGAGGTAAAATGCTGAAATTCTCCATATTTTGGGGCAAAAAGCAGAAATTCCCCTCATTTTGGGGCAAAAAGGCACAAATTTTCTTTATTTTCGGGCAAAATTGCAGAAATTTCATTTATTTCAGGGTGAAAAGTCAGAAATTCCCCTTATTTTGGGGCAAAAAGCAGAAATTTCTTTTATTATGGTACAAATATGAAGAAATTTTTATTATTTTGGAACAAAAAAGCAGAAATTCCTCATATTTTGGGGCAAAAGGCAGAAATTCTTATTATTTTGAGGTAAAATGCAGAAATTCCCCTTATTTAGAAATAAAATGCAGAAATTCCCCAAATATTGGGGAAAAATGCAGAAATTCCCTTTATTTTGGGGCTAAAAGGCAGAAATTCCCCGTATTTTGAAGCAAAATTGCAGATATTCTCATAATATTCAGGCAAAAAGACAGAAATTCTCCTCATTTTGGGGCAAAAAGACAGAAAATCTCCTTTTTTCGGGGGCAAAAATCAGAAATTCTATTATTTTGGGGAAAAATTGCAGAAATTTCTTTTACATTTGGGCAAAATTGCAGAAATTTCCTTTATTTTGGGGCAAAATTGCAGAAATTTCACTTATTTCAGAAAAAACGCAGAAATTTTCTTATTTTGGGGCAAAAAGTCCGAAATTTCTTTTATTTTGGTACAAAAATGCAGAAATTTTTCTTATTTTGGGGCAAAAATGCAGAAATTCCCCTTAATTTGGGGCAAAATTGCAGAATTTTTTTTTACAATTGGGCAAAATTGCAGAAATTTTCTCTTATTTTGGTGCAAAATTGCAGAAATTTCACCTTTTTCAGCAAAAAAGGCAGAAATTTTCTTATTTTGGGGCAAAAAGGCAGAAATTTATTAATTTTTGTACAAAATTGCAGAAATTATTCTAATTTTAGGGCAAAAAAACAGAAATTCCCCATATTTTGGGGCAAAAAGGCAGAAATTCCCCTTATTTTAAGGTAAAAATGCTGAAATTCCCCTTATTTTCGGGCAAAAAGTCAGAAATTCCTCTTATGTTGGGGCAAAAAGACAGAAATTTCATTTATTTTTGGGGAAAAGGCAGAAATTGCACTTATTTTGAGTCAAAAAGGCAGAAAATCCCTTTATTTTGGGGCAAAAATTAAGAAATTTCCCTTTTTTATGACAAAAAGGTATACATTCCCTTTATATTCAGGCAAAAAGGCAGAAATTCCCCGCATTTTGGAGCAAAATTGCAGAAATTCCCCTAATTTTGAGGCAAAAAGGCAGAAATTCCCCTTATTTTTGGGTAAAACTGCAAAAATTTCACTTATTTCGTGGCAAAATGGCAAAAATTCCCCGTATTCTCGGCGAAAAATGCAGAAAATCCTTGTATTTTGGAGCAAAATTGCAGAAATTCACCTAATTTTGAGGTAAAAAATACAGTAATTTTCTTTATTTTGGGACAAAAAGGCAGAAATAGTCCTTATTTTAGGGCAAAATTGCAGAAATTCCCCTGATTTGGGGGCAAAAGGCAGAAATTCCCATTATTTTGGGGCAAAAATCAGAAATTCCCCTTATTTTCGGGCAAAATTCCAGAAAATTACATTATTTTGGGGCAAAATTGCATTAATTTACCTTATTTTGGGGCAAAATTGCAGAAATTTCACTTATTTTAATGTAAAAAGGCTGAAATTTCCTTTACTTTGGGACAAAAAGGAAGAAATACCCATTATTTTGGGGTAAAATTGCAGAAATTTTTTTTTTATTTTGGGGCAAAAAGGCAGATATTCCTTATATTTTGGGGCAAAAATGCAGAAATTCCCCTTATTTTGAGGTAATAAGGCTGAAATTCCCCTTATTTTGGGGCAAAAAGGCAGAAATTCCCCTTATTTTGGGGTAAAATTGCAGAAATTTCAAATATTTCAGGGTAAAATCGCAGAAATTCTCTTTATTTTTGGGCAAAAAATGAAATCCCTAATTATTGGCTAAAATTGAAGAAATTTCACTTATTTCGGGACAAAAAGGCAGAAATTCCACTTAATTTCGGGCAAAAAGGCAGAAATGAGCCGTATTTTGGAGCAAAATTGCAGAAATTCCCCTAATATTGGTGCAAAAATGCAGAAATTCCTATTATTTTGGGGCAAAAAGGCAGAAATTCTCCATATTTTGGTGCAAAAAGGCTGAAATTGCCCTTATTTTGAGGTAAAATTCTGAAATTCTCCATATTTTGGGGCAAAAGGCCGAAATTCCCCTCATTTTGGGGCAAAAAGGCACAAATTTCCCTTATTTTCGGGCAAAATTGCAGAAATTTCATTTATTTCAGGGTAAAAAGTCAGAAATTCCACTTATTTTGGGGCAAAAAAAAAGAAATTTCTGTTATTATGGTACAAATTTGAAGAAATTTTCTTTATTTTAGAACAAAAAGGAAGAAATTCCCCATATTTTGGGGCAAAAGGCAGAAATACTTCTTATTTTGTGGTAAAATGCAGAAATTCCATTTATTTAGAGGTAAAATGCAGAAATTCCTCAAATATTGGGGAAAAATGCAGAAATTCCCTTTATTTTGGGGCTAAAAGGCAAAAATTCCCCGTATTTTGAAGCAAAATTGCAGAATTTCTCATAATTTTCAGGCAAAAAGGCAGAAATTCTCCTTATTTTGGGTCAAAAAAACAGAAAATCTCCCTTTTTCGGGGGCAAAAAGTCAGAAATTCCCCTTATTTTGGTGCAAAATTGCAGAAAATTCACTTATTTCAGAAAAAAGGCAGAAATTTTCTTATTTTGGGGCAAAAAGGCAGAAATTTCTTTATTTTGGTACAAAATTGCAGAAATTATTCTAATTTTAGGGCAAAAAACCAGAAATTCCCCATATTTTGGGGCAAAAAAGCAGAAATTCCCCTTTTTTTGAGGTAAAAATGCTGAAATTCCCCTTATTTTCGGGCAAAAAGTCAGAAATTCCCCTTATGTTGGGGCAAAAAGACAAAAATTTCATTTAGTTTCGGGGAAAAGGCAGAAATTGCACTTATTTTGAGTCAAAAAGGCGGAAAATCCCCTTATTTTGGGGCAAAATTGCAGAAATTTCCCTTTTTTATGCCAAAACGGTATGCATTCCCCATATTTTCAGGCAAAAAAGCAGAAATTCCCCGTATTTTGGAGCAAAATTGCAGAAATTCCCCTAATTGTGGGGCAAAAAGTCAGAAATTCTCTATATGTTGGCGCAAAAGACAGAAATTCTCGTTATTTTGGGGCAAAACTCATAAATTCCACTTATTTTGGGGCAAAATTCCAGAAATTTCCCTTATTTTGGGGCAAAAAAGACAGAAATTCCCTTTGTTTTGGGGGAAGAAGAAAGAAATTCCACTTATTTAGAGGCAAAAAGGCAGAAATTCCCCTTATTTTGGAGCAAAAGTGAAGAAATTTCCCTTTTTTATGGCAAAAAGGTATGCATTCCCCAATTTTCGGGCAAAAAGGCAGAAATTCCCCGTATTTTGGAGCAAAATTGCAGAAATTCCTCTAATTTTGAAGCAAAAGGCAGAAATTCCCATTATTTTGGGACAAAAATCAGAAATTCCCCTTATTTTGGGGCAAAATTCCAGAAATTTCTTTTATTTTGGGGCAAAATTGCAGGAATTTACCTTATTTTGGGGCAAAATTGCAGAAATTTCCCTTATTTGTTCATAATTGCAGAAATTTCACTTATTTTAAAGTAAAAAGTCTGAAATTTCCGTTACTTTGGGGCAAAAAGGGAGAAATACCCCTTATTTTGGGGCAAAATTGCAGAAATTTTTTTTATTTTGGGGCAAAAAGGCAGAAAGTCCTTATATTTTGGGGCAAAAAGGCAGAAATTTCCCTTATTTTGAGGTAATAAGGCTGAAATTCCCCTTAATCTGGGGCAAAAGGCATAAATTCTTCTTATTTTGGGGTAAAATTGCAGAAATTTCAAATATTTCAGGGCAAAATGGCAGAAATTCCCCTTATTTTGGGGCAAAAAGATGAAATCCCTAATTATTGGCTAAAATTGAAGAAATATCACTTATTTCAGGACCAAAATGCAGAAATTCCACTTAATTTCGTGCAAAAAGGCAGAATTGACCCGTATTTTGGAGCAAAATTGCAGAAATTCCCCTAATATTGGTGCAAAAATGCAGAAATTCCCTTTATTTTGGGGCAAAAAAGCAGAAATTCTCCATATTTTGGTGCAAAAAGGCTGAAATTCCCCTTATTTTGAGGTAAAATGCTGAAATTCTCCATATTTTGGGGCAAAAAGCAGAAATTCCCCTCATTTTGGGGCAAAAAGGCACAAATTTCCTTTATTTTCGGGCAAAATTGCAGAAATTTCATTTATTTCAGGATGAAAAGTCAGAAATTCCCCTTATTTTGGGGCAAAAAGCAGAAATTTCTTTTATTATGGTACAAATTTGAAGAAATTTTTATTATTTTGGAACAAAGAAGCAGAAATTCCCCATATTTTGGGGCAGAAGGCATAAATTCTTATTATTTTGATGTAAAATGCAGAAATTCCCCTTATTTAGAAATAAAATGCAGAAATTCCCCAAATATTGGGGAAAAATGCAAAAATTCCTTTTATTTTGGGGCTAAAAGGCAGAAATTTCCCGTATTTTGAAGCAAAATTGCAGATATTCTCATAATATTCAGGCAAAAAGACAGAAATTCTCCTTATTTTGGGGCAAAAAGTCAGAAAATCTCCTTTTTTCGGGGGCAAAAAGTCAGAAATTCTTTTTATTTTGTGGAAAAATTGCAGAAATTTCCTTTGCATTTGGGCAAAATTGCAGAAATTTCCTTTATTTTGGGGCAAAATTGCAGAAATTTCACTTATTTCAGAAAAAACGCAGAAATTTTCTTATTTTGAGGCAAAAAGTCCGAAATTTCTTTTATTTTGGTACAAAAATGCAGAAATTTTTCTTATTTTGGGGCAAAAATGCAGAAATTCCCCATATTTTGGGGCAAAGGGCAGAAATTCTTTTTATTTTGAGGTAAAATGCAGAAATTCCCTTTATTTAGAGGTAAAATGCAGAAATTCCCCAAATATTGGGGAAAAATGCAGAAATTCCCGTTATTTTGGGGCTAAAAGGCAGAAATACCCCGTATTTTGAAGCAAAATTGCAGAAATTCTCATAATTTTTAGGCAAATAGGCAGAAATTCTCCTTATTTTGGGTCAAAAAGACAGAAAATCTCCTTTTTTCGGGGGCAAAATGTCAGAAATTCCCCTTAATTTGGGGCAAAATTGCAGAAATTTCTTTACAATTGGGCAAAATTGCAGAAATTTTCTCTTATTTTGGTGCAAAATTGCAGAAATTTCACCTTTTTCAGAAAAAAGGCAGAAATTTTCTTATTTTAGGGCAAAAAGGCAGAAATTTATTAATTTTGTTACAAAATTGTAGAAATTATTCTAATTTTAGGGCAAAAAACCAGAATTTCCCCATATTTTGGGGCAAAAAGGCAGAAATTCCCCTTATTTTAAGGTAAAAATGCTGAAATTCCCCTTATTTTCGGGCAAAAAGTCAGAAATTCCCCTTATGTTGGGGCAAAAAGACAGAAATTTCATTTATTTTTGGGGAAAAGGCAGAAATTGCACTTATTTTGAGTCAAAAAGGCGGAAAATCCCCTTATTTTCGGGCAAAAAGGCAGAAATTCCCCATATTTTGGAGCAAAATTGCAGAAATTCCCCTAATTGTGGGGCAAAAAAGAAGAAATTCTCTATATGTTGGGACAAAAAGACAGAAATTCTCCTTATTTTGGGGCAAAACTCAGAAATTCCACTTGTTTTGGGGCAAAATTCCAGAAATTTCCCTTATTTGAGGGCAAAATTGTAGAAATTTCACTTCTTTTATGGTAAAATTGCAGAAATTTCACTTATTTCAGGGAAAAAAGGCAGAAATTTTCCTTATTTTGGGGCAAAAAGGCAGAAATTCCTAATATTATGTGGCAAAAATGCAGAAATTCCCCTCATTTTTAGGTAAAAAGGCTGAAATTCTCCATATTTGGGGGCAAAAAGGCAGAAATTTCCCTTATTTTGGGGCAAAATTGCAGAAATTTCCCTTATTTACGGGCGAAATTGCAGACATTTCCCTTATTTGAAGGCAAAAAACAGAAATTCCCCTTATTTTGGGGGAAAATTGCAGAAATTTCTTCTATTATGGGGAAAAATTGCAGAAATTTCCTTTATTATGGGGAAAAATTGCAGAAATTTTTCTTATTTTAGGGCAAAATTGCAAAAATCTCTCTTATTTCAGAGAAAAAAAGCAAAAATTTTTCTTATTTTTGGGCAAAAAGGCAGAAATTCCCATTATTTTGAGACAAAAAGGCAGAAATTCACCTTATTTAGAGGTAAAATTGCAGTAATTTCACATATTTCAGGGCAAAAAGGCAGAAATTTCCCTTATTTTGGGGCAAAATTGCAGAAATTTCACTTATTTCAGGGTATTACGTCAGAAATGTTCCTTTTTTTGGAGCCAAAATGACAGAAATTCCCTTTATTGTAGGGGAAAATACAGAAATTCCACTTATTTAGAGGCAAAAAGGCAGAAAATCCCCTTATTTTGGAGCAAAAATGAAGAAATTTCCCTTTTTATGGCAAAAAAGTATGCATTCCCCTTATTTTCAGGCAAAAAGGCAGAAATTCCCAGTATCTTGGAGCAAAATTGCAGAAATTCCCCTAATTTTGAAGCAAAAGGCAGAAATTCCCATTATTTTGAAGCAAAAATCAGAAATTCCCCTTATTTTGGGGCAAAATTCCAGAAATTTCTTTTATTTTGGGGCAAAATTGCAGGAATTTACCTTATTTTGGGGCAAAATTGCAGAAATTTCCCTTATATGTTCAAAATTGCAAAAATTTCACATATTTTAAAGTAAAAAGTCTGAAATTTCCGTTACTTTGGGGCAAAAAGGGAGAAATACCCCTTATTTTGGGGCAAAATTGCAGAAATTTTTTTTATTTTGGGGCAAAAAGGCAGAAAGTCCTTATATTTTGGGGCAAAAAGGCAGAAATTCCCCTTATTTTGAGGTAATAAGGCTGAAATTCCCCTTATTCTGGGGCAAAAAGGCATAAATTCCTCTTATTTTGGGGTAAAATTGCAGAAATTTCAAATATTTCAGGGCAAAATGGCAGAAATTCCCCTTATTTTGGGGCAAAAAGATGAAATCCCTAATTATTGGCTAAAATTGAAGAAATTTCACTTATTTCGGGACAAAAAGGCAGAAATTCCACTTAATTTCGGGCAAAAAGGCAGAATTGACCCATATTTTGGAGCAAAATTGTAGAAATTCCCCTAATATTGGTGCAAAAATGCAGAAATTCCCTTTATTTTGGGGCAAAAAGGCAGAAATTCTCCATATTTTGGTGCAAAAAGGCAGAAATTCTCCTTATTTTGAAGTAAAATGCTGAAATTCTCCATATTTTGGGGCAAAAAGCAGAATTTCCCCTCATTTTGCGGCAAAAAGGCACAAATTTCCTTTATTTTCGGGCAAAATTGCAGAAATTTCATTTATTTCAGGGTAAAAAGTCAGAAATTCCCCTTATTTTGGGGCAAAAAGCAGAAATTTCTTTTATTGTGGTACAAATTTGAAGAAATTTTCATTATTTTGGAACAAAAGGAGAAATTCCCCATATTTTGGGGCAAAAGGCAGAAATTCTTCTTATTTTGTGGTAAAATGCAGAAATTCCCTTTATTAAGAGGTAAAATGCAGAAATTTCCCAAATATTGGGGGAAAATGCAGAAATTCCCTTTATTTTGGGGCTAAAAGGCAGAAATTCCCCGTATTTTGAAGCAAAATTGCAGAAATTCTCATAATTTTCAGGCAAAAAGACAGAAATTCTCCTTATTTTGGGGCAAAAAGAGAGAAAATCTCCTTTTTTCGGGAGCAAAAAGTCAGAAATTCTTCTTATTTTGGTGCAAAATTGCAGAAATTTCCTTTACATTTGGGCAAAATTGCAGAAATTTCCTTTATTTTTGGGCAAAATTGCAGAAATTTCACTTATTTCAGAAAAAAGGCAGAAATTTTCTTATTTTGGGGAAAAAAGGCCGAAATTTCTTTTATTTTGGTATAAAAATGCAGAAATTTTTCTTATTTTGGGGCAAAAATGCAGAAATTCCCCATATTTTGGAGCAAAAAGGCAGAAATTCCCTTTATTTTGAAGTAAAAAGGCTGAAATCCTCCTTATTTTCGGGCAAAAAGTCAGAAATTTCCTTCATGTTAGGGCAAAAAACAGAAATTTTGTTTATTTTTGGAGAAAAGGGAGAAATTGCATTATTTTGAGTCAAAAAGGCGGAAAAACCCCTTATTTTGTGGCAAAAATGTAAAAATTTCCCTTTATTATGGCAAAAAGGTATACATTCCCTTTATTTTCGGGCAAAAAGGCAGAAATTCCCTGTATTTTGGAGCAAAATTGCAGAAATTCCCCTAATTTTGGGGCAAAAAGTGAGAAATTCCCCTTATTTTGAGGTAAAACTGCTGAAATTTCACTTATTTCGCGGCAAAATGGCAGAAGTTCCCCTTATTCTCGGCAAAAAAGGCAGAAAATCTCGTATTTTGGAGCAAAATTGCAGAAATTCTTATAATTTTCAGGCAAAAAGACAGAAATTCTCCTTATTTTTGGGGCAAAAACAGAAAATCTCCTTATTTTGGGGCAAAATGCAGAAATTCCCCTTATTTTAGGGCAAAATTGCAGAAATTTCCCTTATTTGAAGGCAAAAAACAGAAATTCCCCTTATTTTGAGGCAAAATTGCAGAAATTTCCATTATTATGGGGAAAAATTGCAAAAATTTCCCTTATTTTAGGACAAAATTGCAGAAATTTCACTTATTTCATAGAAAAAAAGCAAAAATTATTCTTATTTTGGGGCAAAAAAGCAGAAATTCCCATTTTTTGGGGGCAAAAATGCAGAAATTCACCTAATTTTGGGGTAAAATTGCAGAAATTTCACATATTACAGAGCAAAAAGGCAGAAATTTCCCTTATTTTGGGACAAAATTGCAGAAATTTCACTTATTTCAGAGTAATAAGTCAGAAATTTTCTTTATTTTGGGGCAAAAAAGACAGAAATTCTCTTTGTTTTAAAAGAAAAAGACAGAAATTTCACTTATTTAGAGGCAAAAAGGCAGAAATTCCCCTTATTTTGGACCAAAAATGAAGAAATTTCCCTTTTTAATGGCAAAAAGTTATGCATTCCCCTTATTTTCGGGCAAAAAGGCAGAAATTCCCCATATTTTGGAGCAAAATTGCAGAAATTCTCCTAATTGTGGGGCAAAAATAAGAAATTCTCTATATGTTGGGACAAAAAGACAGAAATTCTCCTTATTTTGGGGCAAAACTCAGAAATTCCACTTGTTTTGGGCAAAATTCCAGAATTTTCCCTTATTTGAGGGCAAAATTGTAGAAATTTCACTTCTTTTATGGTAAAATTGCAGAAATTTCACTTATTTCAGGGAAAAAAGGCAGAAATTTTCCTTATTTTGGGGCAAAAAGGCAGAAATTCCTATAATTTTGTGGCAAAAATGCAGAAATTCCCCTCATTTTGAGGTAAAAAGGCTGAAATTCTCCATATTTGGGGGCAAAAAGGCAGAAATTTCCCTTATTTTGGGGCAAAATTGCAGAAATTTCCCTTATTTACGGGCGAAATTGCAGACATTTCCCTTATTTGAAGGCAAAAAACAGAAATTCCCCTTATTTTGGGGGAAAATTGCAGAAATTTCTTCTATTATGGGGAAAAATTGCAGAAATTTCCTTTATTATGAGGAAAAATTGCAGAAATTTTTCTTATTTTAGGGCAAAATTGCAGAAATCTCTCTTATTTCAGAGAAAAAAAGCAAAAATTTTTCTTATTTTGGGGCAAAAAGGCAGAAATTCCCATTATTTTGGGGCAAAAAAGCAGAAATTCACCTTATTTAGAGGAAAAATTGCAGAAATTTCACATATTTCAGGGCAAAAATGCAGAAATTTCCCTTATTTTGGGGCAAAATTGCAGAAATTTCACTTATTTCAGGGTATTAAGTCAGAAATTTTCCTAATTTTGGAGCAAAAAAGACAGAAATTCCCTTTGTTTGGGGGGAAAAAGACAGAAATTCCACTTATTTAGAGGCAAAAAGGCAGAAAATCCCCTTATTTTGGAGCAAAAATGAAGAAATTTCCCTTTTTTATGGCAAAAAAGTATGCATTCCCCATATTTTCGGGCAAAAAAGCAGAAATTCCCCGTATTTTGGAGCAAAATTGCAGAAATTCCCCTAATTGTGGGGCAAAAAGGCAGAAATTCTCTATATGTTGGGGCAAAAGACAGAAATTCTCCTTATTTTAGCGCAAAACTCAGAAATTCCACTTATTTTGGAGCAAAATTCCAAAATTTTCTCTTATTTTGGGGCAAAATTGCAGAAATTTCACTTATTTTGGGGCAAAATTGCAGAAATTTCACTTATTTCAGGGAAAAAATGCAGAAATTTACCTTATTTTGGGGCAAAAAGGAAGAAATTATTAATATTTTGTGGCAAAAATGCAGAAATTCCCCTTATGTTGAGGTAAAAATGCTGAAATTTCTTTTATTTGGAGGCAAAAAGGCAGAAATTTCTCTTATTTTGGGGCAAAATTGCAGAAATTTCACTTATTTCAGGGAAATAAGTCAGAAATTCCCCTTATTTTGGGGCAAAAAAGACAGAAATTCCTTTTGTTTTGGGGGAAAAAAACAGAAATTCCACTTATTTATAGGCAAAAAGCAGAAATTCCCCTTATTTTGGAGCAAAAGTGAAGAAATTTCCCTTTTTTATGGCAAAAAGGTATGCATTCCCCTTATTTTCAGGCAAAAAGGCAGAAATTCCCAGTATCTTGGAGCAAAATTGCAGAAATTCCCCTAATTTTGAAGCAAAAGGCAGAAATTCCCATTATTTTGAAGCAAAAATCAGAAATTCCCCTTATTTTGGGGCAAAATTCCAGAAATTTCTTTTATTTTGGGGCAAAATTGCAGGAATTTATTTTATTTTGGGGCAAAATTGCAGAAATTTCCCTTATATGTTCAAAATTGCAAAAATTTCACATATTTTAAAGTAAAAAGTCTGAAATTTCCGTTACTTTGGGGCAAAAAGGGAGAAATACCCCTTATTTTGGGGCAAAATTGCAGAAATTTCACTTATTTCAGAGTAATAAGTCAGAAATTTTCCTTATTTTGGGGCAAAAAAGACAGAAATTCTCTTTGTTTTAAAAGAAAAAGACAGAAATTTCACTTATTTAGAGGCAAAAAGGCAGAAATTCCCCTTCTTTTGGAGCAAAAATGAAGAAATTTCCCTTTTTAATGGCAAAAAGGTATGCATTCCCCTTATTTTCGGGCAAAAAGGCAGAAATTCCCCATATTTTGGAGCAAAATTGCAGAAAATTCCCTAATTGTGGGGCAAAAAAGAAGAAATTCTCTATATGTTGGGACAAAAAGACAGAAATTCTCCATATTTTGGGGCAAAACTCAGAAATTCCACTTGTTTTGGGGCAAAATTCCAGAAATTTCCCTTATTTGGGGGCAAAATTGCAGAAATTTCACTTATTTTATGGTAAAATTGCAGAAATTTCACTTATTTCAAGGAAAAAAGGCAGAAATTTTCCTTATTTTGGGGCAAAATGCAGAAATTCCTAATATTTTGTGGCAAAAATGCAGAAATTCCCCTCATTTTGAGGTAAAAAAGCTGAAATTCCCATTATTTTGGGGTAAAACTGCAGAATTTTCACTTATTTCGTGGCAAAATGGCAAAAATTCCCCTTATTCTCGGCGAAAAAGGCAGAAAATCCTCGTATTTTGGAGCAAAATTGCAGAAATTCACCTAATTTTTGGGTAAAAAATACAGTAATTTTCTTTATTTTGGGACAAAAAGGCAGAAATAGTCCTTATTTTAGGGCAAAATTGCAGAAATTTCCCTTATTTGCGGGCAAAATTGCAGACATTTCCCTTATTTGAAGGCAAAAAACAGAAATTCCCCTTATTTTGGGGGAAAATTGCAGAAATTTCTTTTATTATGGGGAAAAATTGCAGAGATTTCCTTTATTATGGGGAAAAATTGCAGAAATTTTTCTTATTTTAGGGCAAAATTGCAGAAATCTCTCTTATTTCAGAGAAAAAAAGCAAAAATTTTTCTTATTTTGGGGCAAAAAGGCAGAAATTCCCATTATTTTGGGGCAAAAAGGCAGAAATTCACCTTATTTAGAGGTAAAATTGCAGAAATTTCACATATTTCAGGGCAAAAATGCAGAAATTTCCTTTATTTTGGGGCAAAATTGCAGAAATTTCACTTATTTCAGGGTATTAAGTCAGAAATTTTCCTAATTTTGGAGCAAAAAAGACAGAAATTCCCTTTGTTTTGGGGGAAAAAGACAGAAATTCCACTTATTTAGAGGCAAAAAGGCAGAAAATCCCCTTATTTTGGAGCAAAAATGAAGAAATTTCCCTTTTTTATGGCAAAAAAAGTATGCATTCCCCATATTTTCGGGCAAAAAAGCAGAAATTCCCCGTATTTTGGAGCAAAATTGCAGAAATTCCCCTAATTGTGGGGCAAAAAGGCAGAAATTCTCTATATGTTGGGGCAAAAGACAGAAATTCTCATTATTTTAGCGCAAAACTCAGAAATTCCACTTATTTTGGAGCAAAATTCCAAAATTTTCCCTTATTTTGGGGCAAAATTGCAGAAATTTAACTTATTTTGCGGCAAAATTGCAGAAATTTCACTTATTTCAGGGAAAAAATGCAGAAATTTACCTTATTTTGGGGCAAAAAGGAAGAAATTATTAATATTTTGTGGCAAAAATGCAGAAATTTCCCTTATGTTGAGGTAAAAATGCTGAAATTTCCCTTATTTGGAGGCAAAAAGGCAGAAATTTATCTTATTTTGGGGCAAAATTGCAGAAATTTCACTTATTTCAGGGTAATAAGTCAGAAATTCCCCTTATTTTGGGGCAAAAAAGACAGAAATCCCTTTTGTTTTAGGGGAAAAAGACAGAAATTCCACTTATTTAGAGGCAAAAAGGCAGAAATTCCCCTTATTTTGGAGCAAAAGTGAAGAAATTTCCCTTTTTAATGGCAAAAAGGTATGCATTCTCCTTATTTTCGGGCAAAAAGGCAGAAATTCCCCGTATCTTGGAGCAAAATTGCAGAAATTCTCCTAATTTTGAGGCAAAAGGCAGAAATTCCCATTATTTTGTAGCAAAAATCAGAAATTCCCCTTATTTTGGGGCAAAATTCCAGAAATTTCTTTTATTTTGGGGCAAAATTGCAGGAATTTACCTTATTTTGGTGCAAAATTGCAGAAATTTCACTTATTTTAAAGTAAAAAGTCTGAAATTTCCGTTACTTTGGGGCAAAAAGTGAGAAATACCCCTTATTTTGGGGCAAAATTGCAGAAATTTTTTATTATTTTGGGGCAAAAAGGCAGAAAGTCCTTATATTCTGGGGCAAAAAGGCATAAATTCCCCTTATTTTGGGGTAAAATTGCAGTAATTTCAAATATTTCAGGGCAAAATGGCAGAAATTCCCCTTATTTTGGGGCAAAAAGATGAAATCCCTAATTATTGGCTAAAATTAAAGAAATTTCACTTATTTCGGGACAAAAAGGCATAAATTCCACTTAATTTCGGGCAAAAAGGCAGAATTGACCCATATTTTGGAGCAAAATTGCAGAAATTCCCCTAATATTGGTGCAAAAATGCAGAAATTCCCTTTATTTTGGGGCAATAATGCAGAAATCCTCTATATTTTGGTGCAAAAAGGCTGAAATTCTCCTTATTTTGAAGTAAAATGCTGAAATTCTCCATATTTTGGGGCAAAAAGCAGAATTTCCCCTCATTTTGCGGCAAAAAGGCACAAATTTCCTTTATTTTCGGGCAAAATTGCAGAAATTTCATTTATTTCAGGGTAAAAAGTCAGAAATTCCCCTTATTTTGGGGCAAAAAGCAGAAATTTCTTTTATTATGGTACAAATTTGAAGAAATTTTCATTATTTTGGAACAAAAAAGGAGAAATTCCCCATATTTTGGGGCAAAAGGCAGAAATTCTTCTTATTTTGTGGTTAAATGCAGAAATTCCCTTTATTTAGAGGTAAAATGCAGAAATTTCCCAAATATTGGGGGAAAATGCAGAAATTCCCTTTATTTTGGGGCTAAAAGGCAGAAATTCCCCATATTTTGAAGCAAAATTGCAGAAATTCTCATAATTTTCAGGCAAAAAGACAGAAATTCTCCTTATTTTGGGGCAAAAGGACAGAAAATCTCCTTTTTTCGGGAGCAAAAAGTCAGAAATTCTTCTTATTTTGGGGCAAAATTGCAGAAATTTCCTTTACATTTGGGCAAAATTGCAGAAATTTCCTTTATTTTGGGGCAAAATTGCAGAAATTTGACTTATTTCAGAAAAAAGGCAGAAATTTTCTTATTTTGGGGCAAAAAGTCCGAAATTTCTATCATTTTGGTATAAAAATGCAGAAATTTTTTTTATTTTGGGGCAAAAATGCAGAAATTCCCCATATTTTGGGGCAAAAAGGCAGAAATTCCCTTTATTTTGAAGTAAAAAGGCTGAAATCCCCCTTATTTTCGGGCAAAAAGTCAGAAATTTCCTTCATGTTAGGGCAAAAAACAGAAATTTTGTTTATTTTTGGGGAAAAGGCAGAAATTGCATTATTTTGAGTCAAAAAGGCGGAAAATCCCCTTATTTTGTGGCAAAAATGTAGAAATTTCCCTTTTTTATGGCAAAAAGGCAGAAATTCCTTTTATTTTGGAGCAAAATTGCAGAAATTCCCCTAATTTTGTGGCAAAAAGGCAGAAATTCCCTTTATTTTGGGGTAAAACTGCAGAAATTTCACTTATTTCGCGGCAAAATGGCAGAAGTTCCCCTTATTCTCGGCAAAAAAGGCAGAAAATCCCGTATTTTGGAGCATAATTGCAGAAATTCTATAATTTTCAGGCAAAAAGACTGAAATTCTACTTATTTTGGGGCAAAACACAGAAAATCTCCTTATTTTGGGGCAAAAGGCAGAAATTCCACTTATTTTAGGGCAAAATTGCAGAAATTTCCCTTATTTGAAGGCAAAAAACAGAAATTCCCCTTATTTTGAGGCAAAATTGCAGAAATTTCCTTTATTATGGGGAAAAATTGCAAAAATTTCCCTTATTTTAGGGCAAAATTGCAGAAATTTCACTTATTTCATAGAAAAAAAGCAAAAATTATTCTTATTTTGGGGCAAAAGGGCAGAAATTCCCATTATTTTGGGGCAAAAATGCAGAAATTCACCTAATTTTGGGGTAAAATTGCAGAAATTTCACATATTTCAGGGCAAAAAGGCAGAAATTTCCCTTATTTGGGGCAAAATTGCAGAAATTTCACTTATTTCAGGGTAATAAGTCAGAAATTTTCCTTATTTTGGGGCAAAAAAGACAGAAATTCCCTTTGTTTTAAAAGAAAAACACAAAAATTTCACTTATTTAGAGGCAAAAAGGCAGAAATTCCCTTTATTTTGGAGCAAAAATGAAGAAATTTCCCTTTTTAATGGCAAAAAGTTATGCATTCCCCTTATTTTCGGGCAAAAAGGCAGAAATTCCCCATATTTTGGAGCAAAATTGCAGAAATTCCCCTAATTGTGGGGCAAAAAGGAAGAAATTCTCTATATGTTGGGTCAAAAAGACAGAAATTCTCCTTATTTTGGAACAAAACTCAGATATTCCACTTATTTTGGGGCAAAATTCCAGAAATTTCCCTTATTTTGGGGCAAAATTGCAGAAACTTCACTTATTTTACGGTAAAATTGCAGAAATTTCACTTATTTCAGGGAAAAAGGCAGAAATTTTCCTTATTTTGGGGCAAAAAGGCAAAAATTCCTAATATTTTGTGGCACAAATGCAGAAATTCCCCTAATTTTGAGGTAAAAAGCTGAAATTCTCCATATTTGGGGGCAAAAATGCAGAAATTTTTCTTATTTTGGGGCAAAATTGCATAAATTTCACTTATTTCAGGGTAATAAGTCATAAATTCTCCTTATTTTGGGGCAAAAGAGAGAGAAATTCCCTTTGTTTTGGTGAAAAAAGACAGAATTTCCACTTATTTAGAGGCAAAAAGGCAGAAATTCCCCTTATTTTGTAGCAAAAATGAAGAAATTTCCTTTTTATATGGCAAAAAGGTATGCATTCCCCTTATTTTTGGGCAAAAAGGCAGAAATTCCCCGTATTTTGGAGCAAAATTGCAGAAATTCCTCTAATTTTGGGGCAAAAAGGCAAAAATTCTTCATATTTTGGTGCAAAAAGGCTGAAATTCCCCTTATTTTGAGGTAAAATGCTGAAATTCCCCATATTTTGGGGCAAACGCAGAAATTCCCCTTATTTTGAGGCAAAATTGCAGAAATTTCATTTATTTCAGAGCAAAAAGTCAGAAATTCTCCTTATTTTGGGGCAAAAAGCAGAAATTTCTTTTATTATGGTACAAGATTGAAGAAATTTTCCTTATTTTGGAACAAAGAGGCAGAAATTCCCCATACTTTGGGGCAAAATGCAGAAATTCTTTTTATTTTGAGGTAAAATGCAGAAATTTCCCTTATTTAGTGGTAAAATGCTGAAATTCCCTTTATTTTGGGGCTAAAAGGCAGAAATTCCCCGTATTTTGAAGCAAAATTGCAGAAATTCTCAAAATTTTCGGGCAAAAAGGCAGAAATTCTCCTTATTTTCGGGCAAAAAGACAGTAAATCTCCGTTTTTCAGGAGCAAAAGTCAGAAATTCCCCTTATTTTGGGGCAAAATTGCAGAAATTTTCTTTACATTTGGGCAAAATTGCAGAAATTTCTTTTATTTTAGGGCAAAATTGCAGAAATTTCACTTATTTCAGAAAAAAAGAAGAAATTTTCTTATTTTGGGGCAAAAAGGCAGAAATTTCTTTTATTTTGGAACAAAATTGCAGAGATTTTTCTTATTTTGAGGCAAAAAGGCAGAAATTTCTCATATTTTGGGGCAAATAGGCAGAAATTCCCCTTATTTTGGGGCAAAAAGACAGAAATTTCGTTTATTTTTGGAAAAAACGCAGAAATTGCACTTATTTTGAGTCAAAAAGGTGAAAAATCCCCTTATTTTGGGGTAAAAATGAAGAAATTACCCTTTTTTAGGCAAAAAGGTATACATTCCTTATATTTTCAGGCAAAAGGCAGAAATTCCCCTTATTTTTGGGCAAAATTGCAGAAATTTCCCTTATTTGAAGGCAACAAACAGAAATTCCCCTTATTTTTGGGCATAATTGCAGAAATTTCCCTTATTATGGGGAAAAATTGCAGAAATTTCCCTTATTTTAGGGCAAAATTGCAGAAATTTCACTTATTTCAGAGAAAAAAAGCAAATTTTTTTTTTATTTTGGGGCAAAAAGGCAGAAATTCCCATTATTTTGAGGCAAAAAGGCAGAAATTCACCTTATTTTGGGTTAAAATTGCAGAAATTTCACATATTTTAGGGCAAAAAGGCAGAAATTTCCCGTATTTTGATGCAAAAAGGCAGAAATTCCTAATATTTTGTGGCAAAAATGCAGAAATTACCGTTATTTTGAGGTAAAAATGCTGAAATTTCCCTTATTTGGGGGCAAAAAGGCAGAAATTTCCCTTATTTTGTGGCAAAATTGCAGAAATTTCACTTATTTCAGGGTAATAAGTCAGAAATTCCCCTTATTTTGGGGCAAAAAAGATAGAAATTCCTTTTGTTTTGGGGGAAAAAGACAGAAATTCCACTTATATAGAGGCAAAATGGCAGAAATTCCCCTTATTTTGAGCAAAAATTAAGAAATTTCCCTTTTTTATGGCAAAAATGTATGCATTCCCCTTATTTTCGGGCAAAAAGGCAGAACTTCCCCATATTTTGAAGCAAAATTGCAGAAATTGCCCTAATTTTGGGGCAAAAGGCAGAAATTCCCATTATTTTGGGGCCAAAATCAGAAATTCCCTTTATTTTGGGTCAAAATTCCAGAAATTTCTTTTATTTTGGGGCAAAATTGCAGGAATTTACCTCATTTTTGGCAAAAATGCGGAAATTTCCCTTATTTGTTCAAAATTGCAGAAATTTCACTTATTTCAAAGTAAAAAGGCTGAAATTTCTGTTACTTTGGGGCAAAAAGGGAGAAATGCCCCTTATTTTGGGGCAAAATTACAGAAAATTTTTTTATTTTGGGGCAAAAAGGCAGAAAGTCCTTATATTTTGGGGCAAAAAGGCAAAAATTCCCATTATTTTGAGGTAATAAGGCTGAAATTCCCCTTATTTTGGGGCAAAAAGGCAGAAATTCCCCTTACTTTGGGGTAAAATTGCAGTAATTTCAAATATTTCAGGGCAAAATGGCAGAAATTCCCCTTATTTTGGGGCAAAAAGATGAAATCCCTAATTATTGGCTAAAATTGAAGAAATTTCACTTATTTTGGGATAAAAAGGCAGAAATTCCACTTAATTACGGGCAAAAACGCAGAAATGACCCGTATTTTGGAGCAAAATTGCAGAAATTCTCCTAATATTGGTGCAAAAATGCAGAAATTCCTTTTATTTTAGGGCAAAAAGGAAGAAATTCTCCATATTTTGGTGCAAAAAGGCTGAAATTCCCTTTATTTTGAGGTAAAATGCTGAAATTCCCCATATTTTGGGGCAAAAGGCAGAAATTCCCCTCATTTTGGGGCAAAAAGGCACAATTTTCCTTTATTTTCGGGCAAAATTGCAAAAATTTCATTTATTTCAGGGTAAAAATTCAGAAATTACCCTTATTTTGGGGCAAAAAGGAGAAATTTCTTTTATTATGGTACAAATTTGAAGAAATTTTCCTTATTTTAGAACAAAAAGGAAGAAATTCCCCATATTTTGGGGCAAAAGGCAGAAATTCTTTTTATTTTGAGGTAAAATTAAGAAATTCCCCTTATTTAGAGGTAAAATGCAGAAATTCCCCAAATATTGGGGGAAAATGCAGAAATTCCCTTTATTTTGGGGGTAAAAGGCAGAAATTCCCCGTATTTTGAAGCAAAATTACAGAAATTCTCATAATTTTCAGGCAAAAAAGCAGAAATTCTCCTTATTTTGGGTCAAAAAGACAGAAAATCTCCTTTTTTCGGGGGCAAAAAGTCAGAAATTCCCCTTATTTTGGGGCAAATTTGCAGAAATTTTTCTTACATTTGGGCAAAATTGCAGAAATTTCCCTTATTTTGGTGCAAAATTGCAGAAATTTCACTTATTTCAAAAAAAGGCAGAAATTATCTTATTTTGGGGCAAAAAGGCAGAAATATATTTATTTTGATACAAAATTGCAGAAATTATTCTAATTTTAAGGCAAAAAAACAGAAATTCCCCATATTTTGGTGCAAAAAGGAAGAAATTCCCCTTATTTTGAGGTAAAAATGCTGAAATTCCCTTTATTTTTGGACTAAAAGTCAGAAATTCCCCTTATGTTGGGGCAAAAAGACAGAAATTTCATTTATTTTGGGGGAAAAGGCAGAAATTGCACTTATTTTGAGTCAAAAAGGCGGAAAATCCCCTTATTTTGGGGCAAAAATGAAGAAATTTCCCTTTTTTATGGCAAAAAGGTATACATGCCCTTTATTTTCAGGCAAAAAGGCAGAAATTCCCCGCATTTTGGAGCAAAATTGCAGAAATTCCCCTAATTTTGGGGCAAAAAGGCAGAAATTCCCCTATTTTTAAGGTAAAACTGCAGAAATTTCACTTATTTCGTGGCAAAATGGCAAAAATTCCCCTTATTCTCAGCGTAAAAGGCAGAAAATCCTCGTATTTTGGAGCAAAATTGCAGAAATTCACCTAATTTTGGGGCAAAAAATACAGTAATTTTCTTTATTTTGGGACAAAAAGGCAGAAATAGTCCTTATTTTAGGGCAAAATTGCAAAAATTTCCCTTATTTGCGGGCAAAATTGCAGACATTTCCTTTATTTGAAGGCAAAAAACAGAAATTCCCCTTATTTTGTGGGAAAATTGCAGAAATTTCCTTTATTATGGGGAAAAATTGCAGAAATTTCCTTTATTATGGGGAAAAATTGCAGAAATTTCTCTTATTTTAGGGCAAAATTGCAGAAATCTCTCTTATTTCAGAGAAAAAAAGCAAAAATTTTTCTTATTTTGGGGCAAAAGCAGAAATTCCCATTATTTTGGGGCAAAAATGCAGAAATTCACCTTATTTTGAGGTAAAATTGCAGAAATTTCACATATTTCAGGGCAAAAAGGCAGAAATTTCCCTTATTTTGGGGCAAAATTGCAGAAATTTCACTTATTTCAGGGTATTAAGTCAGAAATTTTCCTTATTTTGGAGCAAAAAAGACAGAAATTCCCTTTGTTTTGGGGGAAAAAGACAGAAATTCCACTTATTTAGAGGCAAAAAGGCAGAAAATCCCCTTATTTTGGAGCAAAAATCAAGAAATTTCCCTTTTTTATGGCAAAAAGGTATGCATTCCCCATATTTTCGGGCAAAAAAGCAGAAATTCCCCGTATTTTGGAGCAAAATTGCAGAAATTCCTCTAATTGTGGGGCAAAAAGCTAGAAATTCTCTATATTTTGGGGCAAAAGACAGAAATTCTCCGTATTTTGGGGCAAAACTCAGAAATTCCACTTATTTTGGGGCAAAATTCCAGAAATTTCCCTTATTTTGGGGCAAAATTGCAGAAATTTCACTTATTTTGGGGCAAAATTGCAAAAATTTCACTTATTTCAGGGAAAAAATGCAGAAATTTTTTTTATTTTGGGGCAAAAAGGAAGAAATTATTAATATTTTGTGGCAAAAATGCAGAAATTCCCCTTATTTTGAGGTAAAAATGCTGAAAATTCCCTTATTTGGAGGCAAAAAGGCAGAAATTTCCCTTATTTTGGGGCAAAATTGCAGAAATTTCACTTATTTCAGGGTAATAAGTCAGAAATTCCCCTTATTTTGGGGCAAAAAAACAGAAATTCCTTTTGTTTTGGGGGAAAAAGACAGAAATTCCACTTATTTAGAGGCAAAAAGGCAGAAATTCCCCTCATTTTGGAGCAAAAGTGAAGAAATTTCCCTTTTTTATGGCAAAAAGGTATGCATTCCCCTTATTTTCGGGCAAAAGGCAGAAATTCCCCGTATTTTGGAGCAAAATTGCAGAAATTCCCCTAATTTTGAAGCAAAAGGCAGAAATTCCCATTATTTTGGGGCAAAAATCAGAAATTCCCCTTATTTTGGGGCAAAATTCCAGAAATATCTTTTATTTTGGGGCAAAATTGCAGGAATTTACCTTATTTTAAGGCAAAATTGCAGAAATTTCTCTTATTTGTTCAAAATTGCAGAAATTTCACTTATTTTAAAGTAAAAAGTCTGAAATTTCCGTTAGTTTTTGGCAAAAAGGGAGAAATACTTTTTATTTTGGGGCAAAATTGCAGAAATGTTTTTTATTTTGGGGCAAAAAGGCAGAAAGTCCTTATATTTTGGGGCAAAATGGCTGAAATTCCCCTTACTTTGAGGTAATAAGGCTGAAATTCCCCTTATTCTGGGGCAAAAAGGCATAAATTCTTCTTTTTTGGGGGTAAAATTGCAGAAATTTCAAATATTTCAGGGCAAAATTGCAGAAATTCCCCTTATTTTGGGGCAAAAAGATGAAATCCCTAATTATTGGTTAAAATTGAAGAAAGATCACTTATTTCGGGACAAAAAGGCAGAAATTCCTCTTAATTTCGGGCAAAAAGGCAGAATTGACCCGTATTTTGGAGCAAAATTGCAGAAATTCACCTAATATTGGTGCAAAAATGCAGAAATTCCCTTTATTTTGGGGCAAAAACGCAGAAATTCTCCATATTTTGGTGCAAAAAGGCAGAAATTCCCCTTATTTTGAGGTAAAAATGCTGAAATTCCCCTTATTTTCGGGCTAAAAGTCAGAAATTCCCCTTATGTTGGGGCAAAAAGACAGAAATTTCATTTATTTTTGGGGAAAAGGCTGAAATTGCACTTATTTTGAGTCAAAAAGGCGAAAAATCCCCTTATTTTGGGGCAAAAATGAAGAAATTTCCCTTTTTTATGGCAAAAAGGTATACATGCCCTTTATTTTCAGGCAAAAAGGCAGAAATTCCCCGCATTTTGGAGCAAAATTGCAGAAATTCCCCTAATTTTATGGCAAAAAGGCAGAAATTCCCCTATTTTTGGGATAAAACTGCAGAAATTTCACTTATTTCGTGGCAAAATGGCAAAAATTCCCCTTATTCTTAGCGTAAAAGGCAGAAAATCCTCGTATTTTGGAGCAAAATTGCAAAAATTCACCAAATTTTGGGGTAAAAAATACAGTAATTTTCTTTATTTTGGGACAAAAAGGCAGAAATAGTCCTTATTTTAGGGCAAAATTGCAGAAATTTCCCTTATTTGCGGGCAAAATTGCAGACATTTCCTTTATTTGCAGGCAAAAATAGAAATTCCCCTTATTTTGGGGGAAAATTGCAGAAATTTCCTTTATTATGGGGAAAAATTGCAGAAATTTCACTAATTTTAGGGCAAAATTGCAGAAATCTCTCTTATTTCATTGAAAAAAAGCACAAATTTTTCTTGTTTTGGGGCAAAAAAGCAGAAATTCCCATTATTTTGGGTCAAAAAGGCAGAAATTCACCTTATTTTGAGGTAAAATTGCAGAAATTTCACATATTTCAGGGCAAAAAGGCAGAAATTTCCCTTATTTTGGAGCAAAATTGCAGAAATTTCACTTATTTAGGGTAATAAGTCAGAAATTCCCCTTATTTTGGGGCAAAAAGACAGAAATTTCATTTATTTTTGGAAAAAACGCAGAAATTGCACTTATTTTGAGTCAAAAAGGTGAAAAATCCCCTTATTTTGGGGTAAAAATGAAGAAATTTCCCTTTTTTAGGCAAAAAGGTATACATTCCCTATATTTTCAGGCAAAAGGCAGAAATTCCCCTTATTTTTGGGCAAAATTGCAGAAATTTCCCTTATTTGAAGGCAACAAACAGAAATTCCCCTTATTTTTGGGCATAATTGCAGAAATTTCCCTTATTATGGGGAAAAATTGCAGAAATTTCCCTTATTTTAGGGCAAAATTGCAGAAATTTCACTTATTTCAGAGAATAAAAGCAAAATTTTTTTTTATTTTGGGGTAAAAAGGCAGAAATTCCCATTATTTTGAGGCAAAAAGGCAGAAATTCACCTTATTTTGGGTTAAAATTGCAGAAATTTCACATATTTTAGGGCAAAAAGGCAGAAATTTCCCGTATTTTGATGCAAAAAGGCAGAAATTCCTAATATTTTGTGGCAAAAATGCAGAAATTACCGTTATTTTGAGGTAAAAATGCTGAAATTTCCCTTATTTGGGGGCAAAAAGGCAGAAATTTCCCTTATTTTGGGGCAAAATTGCAGAAATTTCACTTATTTTGGGGCAAAATTGCAAACATTTCACTTATTTCAGAGAAAAAATGCAGAAATTTTTTTATTTTGGGGCAAAAAGAAAGAAATTATTAATATTTTGTGGCAAAAATGCAGAAATTCCCGTTATTTTGAGGTAAAAATGCTGAAATTTCCCTTATTTGGAGGCAAAAAGGCAGAAATTTTCCTTATTTTGGGGCAAAATTGCAGAAATTTCACTTATTTCAGGGTAATAAGTCAGAAATTCCCCTTATTTTGGGGCAAAAAAGACAGAAATTCCTTTTGTTTTGGGGGAAAAAGACAGAAATTCCACTTATTTAGAGGCAAAAAGGCAGAAATTCCCCTTCTTTTGGAGCAAAAGTGAAGAAATTTCCCTTTTTTTATGGCAAAAAGGTATGCATTCCCCTTATTTTCGGGCAAAAGGCAGAAATTCCTCTTATTTTGGAGCAAAATTGCAGAAATTCTCCTAATTTTGATGCAAAAGGCAGAAATTCCCATTATTTTGGGGCAAAAATCAGAAATTCCCCTTATTTTGGGGCAAAATTCCAGAAATATCTTTTATTTTGGGGCAAAATTGCAGGAATTTACCTTATTTTAAGGCAAAATTGCAGAAATTTCTCTTATTTGTTCAAAATTGCAGAAATTTCATTTATTTTAAGTAAAAAGTCTGAAATTTCCGTTAGTTTTTGGCAAAAAGGGAGAAATACTTCTTATTTTGGGGCAAAATTGCAGAAATTTTTCTTATTTTGGGGCAAAAAGGCAGAAAGTCTTTATATTTTGGGGCAAAAAGGCAGAAATCCCCATTATTTTGAGGTAATAAGGCTGAAATTCCCCTTATTCTGGGGCAAAAAGGCATAAATTCTCCTTTTTTGGGGGTAAAATTGCAGAAATTTCAAATATTTCAGGGCAAAAAGGCAGAAATTCCCCTTATTTTGGGACAAAAAGATGAAATCCCTAATTATTGGCTAAAATTGAAGAAAGTTCACTTATTTCGGGACAAAAAGGCAGAAATTTCACTTAATTTCGGGCAAAAAGGCAGAATTGACCCGTATTTTGGAGCAAAATTGCAGAAATTCACCTAATATTGGTGCAAAAATGCAGAAATACCCTTTATTTTGGGGCAAAAAGGCAGAAATTCTCCATATTTTGGGGCAAAAAGGCTGAAATTCCCCTTATTTTGAGGTAAAATGCTGAAATTCTCCATATTTTGGGGCAAAAAGCAGAAATTCCCCTCATTTTGGGGCAAAAAGGCCCAAATTTCCTTTATTTTCGGGCAAAATTGCAGAAATTTCATTTATTTCAGTATGAAAAGTCAGAAATTCCCCTTATTTTGGGGCAAAAAGCAGAAATTTCTTTTATTATGGTACAAATTTGAAGAACTTTTTATTATTTTGGAACAAAAAAGCAGAAATTCCCCATATTTTGGGGCAAAAGGCAGAAATTCTTCTTATTTTGTGGTAAAATGCAGAAATTCCCCTTATTTAGAGGTAAAATGCAGAAATTTCTTAAATATTGGGGGAAAATGCAGAAATTCCCTTTATTTTGGGGCTAAAAGTCAGAAATTCCTCGTATTATGAAGCAAAATTGCAGAAATTCTCATAATTTTCAGGCAAAAAGACAGAAATTCTCCTTATTTTGGGGCAAAAAGACAGAAAATCTCCTTTTTTCGGGGGCAAAAAGTCAGAAATTCTTTTTATATTGGTGCAAAATTGCAGAAATTTCCTTTACATTTGGGCAAAATTGCAGAAATTTCCTTTATTTTGGGGCAAAATTGCAGAAATTTCACTTATTTCAGAAAAAAGGCAGAAATTTTCTTATTTTGGGGCAAAAAGGCCGAAATTTCTTTTATTTTGGTACAAAAATGCAGAAATTTTTCTTATTTTGGGGCAAAAATGCAGAAATTCCCCATATTTTGGGGCAAAAAGGCAGAAATTCCCCTTATTTTGAAGTAAAAAGGCTGAAATTCCTTTTATTTTCGGGCAAAAAGTCAGAAATTTCCTTCATGTTAGGGTAAAATACAGAAATTTTGTTTATTTTTGGGGAAAAGGCAGAAATTGCACTTATTTTGAGTCAAAAAGGCGGAAAATCCCCTTATTTTGTGGCAAAAATGTAGAAATTTCCCTTTTTTATGGCAAAAAGGTATACATTCACTTTATTTTCGGGCAAAAAGGCAGAAATTCCCTGTATTTTGGAGCAAAATCGCAGAAATTCCCCTAATTTTGGCAAAAAGGCAGAAATTCCTTTTATTTTGGGGTAAAACTGCAGAAATTTCACTTATTTCGCGGCAAAATGGCAGAAGTTCCCCTTATTCTCGGCAAAAAAGGCAGAAAATCCCGTATTTTGGAGCAAAATTGCAGAAATTCTCATAATTTTCAGGCAAAAAGACAGAAATTCTCCTTATATTAGGGCAAAATTGCAGAAATTTCCCTTATTTGAAGGCAAAAAACAGAAATTCCCCTTATTTTGAGGCAAAATTGCAGAAATTTCCCTTATTTCATAGAAAAAAAGCAAAAATTTTTCAAATTTTGGGGCAAAAAGGCAGAAATTCCCATTATTTTGGGGCAAAAATGCAGATATTCACCTAATTTTGGGGTAAAATTGCAGAAATTTCACATATTTCAGGGCAAAAAGGCAGAAATTTCCCTTATTTTGGGGCAAAATTGCAGAAATTTCACATATTTCAGGGTAATAAGTCAGAAATTTTCCTTATTTTGGGGCAAAAAAGACAGAAATTTCCTTTGTTTTAAAAGAAAAAGACAGAAATTTCACTTATTTAGAGGCAAAAAGGCAGAAATTCCCCATATTTTGGAGCAAAAATGAAGAAATTTCCTTTTTAATGGCAAAAAGGTATGCATTCCCCTTATTTTCGGGCAAAAAGACAGAAATTCCCCGTATTTTGGAGCAAAATTGCAGAAATTCCCCTAATTGTGGGACAAAAAGGAAGAAATTCTCTATATGTTGGGGCAAAAAGACAGAAATTCTCCTTATTTTGGGGCAAAACTCAGAAATTCCACTTATTTTGGGGCAAAATTCCAGAAATTTCCCTTAATTTGGGGCAAAATTGCATAAATTTCACTTATTTTATGGTAAAATTGCAGAAATTTAACTTATTTCAGGGAAAAAAGGCAGAAATTTTCCTTATTTTGGATCAAAAAGGCAGAAATACCTAATATTTTGTGGCAAAAATGCAGAAATTCCCCTCATTTTGAGGTAAAAAGGCCGAAATTCTCCATATTTGGGGGCAAAAAGGCAGAAATTTTCCTTATTTTGTGGCAAAATTGCAGAAATTTCACTTATTTCAGGGTAATAAGTCAGAAAATCCCCTTATTTTAAGGAAAAAAGAGAAAAATTGCCTTTGTTTTGTTGAAAAAAGAGAGAAATTCCACTTATTTAGAGGCAAAAAGGCAGAAATTCCCCTTATTTTGAAGCAAAAATGAAGAATTTTCCTTTTTTTATGGCAAAAAGAAATGCATTCCCCTTATTTTCTGGCAAAAAGGCAGAAATTCCCCGTATTTTGGAGCAAAATTGCAGAAATTCCTCTAATTTTGGGGCAAAAGGCAGAAATTGCCATTATTTTTGGGCAAAAATCAGAAATTCCCCTTACTTTGGGGCGAAAATTCCAGAAATTTCCTTTATTTTGGGGCAAAATTGCAGGAATTTACCTTATTCTGGGGCAAAATTGCAGAAATTTCCCTTATTTGGGGCAAAACTGCAGAAATTTCACTTATTTTCAGGTAAAAAGGCTGAAATTTCCTTTATTTGGGACAAAAAGGGAGAAATTCCCCTTATTTTGGGGCAAAATTGCAGAAATTTCATTTATTTCAGGGCAAAAAGTCAGAAATTCTTTTTATTTTGGGGCAAAAAGCAGAAATTTCTTTTATTATGGTACAAGATTGAAGAAATTTTCCTTATTTTGGAACAAAAAGGCAGAAATTCCCCATATTTTGGGGCAAAAGGCAGAAAATCTTTTTATTTTGAGGTAAAATGCAGAAATTCCCCTTATTTAGAGGTAAAATGCAGAAATTCCCTTTATTTTGGGGCTAAAAGGCAGAAATTCCCTGTATTTTGAAGCAAAATTGCAGAAATTCTCAAAATTTTCGAGCAAAAAGGCAGAAATTCTCCTTATTTTGGGGCAAAAAGACAGAAAATCTCCTTTTTTCAGGAGCAAAAAGTAAGAAATTCCTCATATTTTGGGGCAAAATTGCAGAAATTTTCTTTACATTTGGGCAAAATTGCAGAAATTTCCCTTATTTTGGGGCAAAATTGCAGAAATTTCACTTATTTCAGAAAAAAGGAAGAAATTTTGTTATTTTGAGGCAAAAAGGCAGAAAATTCTTTTATTTTGGAACAAAATTGCAGAGATTTTTCTTATTTTGAGGCATAAAGTCAGAAATTCCCCATATTTTAGGGCAAAAAGGCAGAAATTTCCCTTATTTTGGGGCAAAAAGACTGAAATTTCGTTTATTTTTGGAAAAAACGCAGAAATTGCACTTATTTTGAGTCAAAAAGGTGGAAAATCCCCTTATTTTGGAGTAAAAATGAAGAAATTTCCCCTTTTTATGGCAAAAAGGTATACATTCCCTATATTTTCGGGCAAAAAGCAGAAATTCCCCTTATTTTAGGGCAAAATTGCAGAAATTTCCCTTATTTGAAGGCAACAAACAGAAATTCCCCTTATTTTTGGCATAATTGCAGAAATTTCCCTTATTATGGGGAAAAATTGCAGAAATTTACCTTATTTTAGGGCAAAATTGATGAAATTTCACTTATTTCAGAGAAAAAAAGCAATTTTTTTTTATTTTGGGGAAAAAAGGCAGAAATTCCCATTATTTTGGGGCAAAAAGGCAAAAATTCACCTTATTTTGGGTTAAAAGTGCAGAAATTTCACATATTTCTGGGCAAAAAGGCAGAAATTTACCTTATTTTGATGCAAAAGCAGAAATTCCTAATACTTTGTGGCAAAAATGCAGAAATTACCCTTATTTTGAGGTAAAAATGCTGAAATTTCCCTTATTTGGGGGCAAAAAGGCAGAAATTTCCCTTATTTTGTGGCAAAATTGAAGAAATTTCACTTATTTCAGGGTAATAAGTCAGAAATTCCCCTTATTTTGGGGCAAAAAAGACAGAAATTCCTTTTGTTTTGGGGGAAAAAGACAGAAATTCCACTTATATAGAGGCAAAATGGCAGAAATTCCCCTTATTTTGGAGCAAAAATGAAGAAATTTCTTTTTTTATGGCAAAAATGTATGCATTCTCCTTATGTTCGGGCAAAAAGGCAGAAATTCTCCGTATTTTGAAGCAAAATTGCCGAAATTCCCCTAATTTTGGGGCAACTGGCAGAAATTCCCATTATTTTGGGGCAAAAATCAGAAATTCCTTCTATTTTGGGGCAAAATTCCAGAAATTTCTATTATTTTGGGGCACAATTGCAGGAATTTACCCCATTTTGGTGCAAAAATGCAGAAATTTCACTTATTTGTTCAAAATTGCAGAAATTTCACTTATTTTAAAGTAAAAAGGCTGAAATTTTCGTTACTTTGGGGCAAAAAGGAAGAAATGCCCCTTATTTTGGGGCAAAATTACAGAAATTTTTTTTATTTTGGGGCAAAAAGGCAAAAAGTCCTTATATTTTGGGGCAAAAAGGCAGAAATTCCCCTTATTTTGGGGTAAAATTGCAGAAATTTCAAATATTTCAGGACAAAATGGCAGAAATTCCTTTTATTTTGGGGCAAAAAGATGAAATCCCTAATTATTGGCTAAAATTGAAGAAATTTCACTTATTTTGGGACAAAAAGGCAGAAATTCCACTTAATTACGGGCAAAAACGCAGAAATGACCCGTATTTTGGAGCAAAATTGCAGAAATTCTCCTAATATTGGTCCAAAAAGGCAGAAATTCACTTTATTTTGGGGCAAAAAGTAAGAAATTCTCCATATTTTGGTGCAAAAAGGCTGAAATTCCTTTTATTTTGAGGTAAAATGCTGAAATTCTCCGTATTTTGGAGCAAAAAGCAGAAATTTCCCTCATTTTGGGGCAAAAAGGCACATATTTCCTTTATTTTCGGGCAAAATTGCAGAAATTTCATTTATTTCAGGGTAAAAAGTCAGAAATTCCCCTTATTTTGGGGCAAAAAGCAGAAATTTCTTTTATTATGGTACAAATTTGAAGAAATTTTCATTATTTTGGAACAAAAAGGCAGAAATTCCCCATATTTTAGGGCAAAAGGCAGAAATTCTTCTTATTTTGAGGTAAAATGCAGAAATTCCCCTTATTTAGAAGAAAAATGCAGAAATTCCCCAAACATTGGGGGAAAATGCAGAAATTCCCTTTATTTTGGGGCTAAAAAACAGAAATTCCCCGTATTTTGAAGCAAAATTGCAGAAATTCTCATAATTTTCAGGGAAAAAGACAGAAATTCTCCTTATTTTGGGGCAAAAAGACAGAAAATCTCCTTATTTTGGGGGCAAAAAGTCAGAAATTCTTCTTATTTTGTGGCCAAAATTGCAGAAATTTCCTTTACATTTGGGCAAAATTGCAGAAATTTCCTTTATTTTGGGGCAAAATTGCAGAAATTTCACTTCTTTCAGAAAAAAGGCAGAAATTTTCTTATTTTGGGGCAAAAAGGCAGAAATTCCCCTTATTTTGAAGTAAAAAGGCTGAAATCCCCCTTATTTTCAGGCAAAAAGTCAGAAATTTCCTTCATGTTAGGGCAAAAAACAGAAATTTTGTTTATTTTTGGGGAAAAGGCAGAAATTGCACTTATTTTGAGTCAAAAAGGCGGAAAATCCCCTTATTTTGTGGCAAAAATGTAGAAATTTCCCTTTTTTATGGCAAAAAGTTATACATTCACTTTATTTTCGGGCAAAAAGGCAGAAATTCCCTGTATTTTGGAGCAAAATTGCAGAAATTCCCCTAATTTTGGGGCAAAAAGGCAGAAATTCTCATAATTTTCAGGCAAAAAGACAGATATTCTCCTTATTTTGGGGCAAAAAACAGAAAATCTCTTTATTTTGGGGCAAAAGGCAAAAATTCCCCTTATTTTGGGGTAAAATTTCAGAAATTTCAAATATTTCAGGGCAAAATTGCAGAAATTCCCTTTATTTTGGGGCAAAAAGATGAAATTCCTAATTTTTGGCTAAAATTGAAGAAATTTCACTTATTTCGGAACAAAAAGGCAGAAATTCCTCTTAATTTCGGGCAAAAAGGCAGAAATGACCCGTACTTTGGAGCAAAATTGCAGAAATTCCCTTAATATTGGTGCAAAAATGCAGAAATTCCCTTTATTTTGGGGCAAAAAGGGAGAAATTCTCCATATTTTGGTGAAAAAAGGCTGAAATTCCCCTTATTTTGAGGTAAAATGCTGAAATTCCCCATATTTTGGGGCAAAGGCAGAAATTCCCCTTATTTTGGGGCAAAATTGCAGAAATTTCATTTATTTCAGGGCAAAAAGTCAGAAATTTTCCTTATTTTGGGGCAAAAAACAGAAATTTCTTTTATTATGGTACAAGATTGAAGAAATTTTCCTTATTTTGGAACAAAAAGGCAGAAATTCCCCATATTTTGGGGCAAAAGGCAGAAATTCTTTTTATTTTGAGGTAAAATGCAGAAATTCCCCTTATTTAGAGGTAAAATGAAGAAATTCCCTTTATTTTGGGGCTAAAAGGCAGAAATTCCCCGTATTTTGAAGCAAAATTGCAGAAATTCTCAAAATTTTCGAGCAAAAAGGCAGAAATTCTCCTTATTTTGGGGCAAAAAGACAGAAAATCTCCTTTTTTAAGGAGCAAAAATTAAGAAATCCCCATATTTTGGGGCAAAATTGCAGAAATTTTCTTTACATTTGGGCAAAATTGCAGAAATTTCCCTTATTTTGGAGCAAAATTGCAGAAATTTCACTTATTTCAGAAAAAAGGAAGAAATTTTGTTATTTTGAGGCAAATAGGCAGAAATTTCTTTTATTTTGGAACAAAATTGCAGAGATTTTTCTTATTTTGAGGCATAAAGTCAGAAATTCCCCATATTTTAGAGCAAAAAGGCAGAAATTACCCTTATTTTGGGGCAAAAAGACAGAAATTTCGTTTATTTTTGGAAAAAACGCAGAAATTTCACTTATTTTGAGTCAAAAATGTGGAAAATCCCCTTATTTTGGGGTAAAAATGAAGAAATTTCCCTTTTTTATGGCAAAAAGGTATACATTCCCTATATTTTCGGGCAAAAGGCAGAAATTCCCCTTATTTTAGGGCAAAATTGCAGAAATTTCCCTTATTTGAAGGCAACAAACAGAAATTCCACTTATTTTTGGGCATAATTGCAGAAATTTCCCTTATTATGGGGAAAAATTGCAGAAATTTCCCTTATTTTAGGGCAAAATTGCAGAAATTTCACATATTTGAGAGAAAAAAAGCAAAGTTTTTTTTATTTTGGGGAAAAAAGGCAGAAATTCCCATTATTTTGGGGGAAAAAGGCAGAAATTGACCTTATTTTGGGTTAAAATTGCAGAAATTTCACATATTTCAGGGCAAAAAGGAAGAAATTTCCCTTATTTTGATGCAAAAAGGGTGAAATTCCTAATATTTTGTGGCAAAAATGCAGAAATTACCCTTATTTTGAGGTAAAAATGCTGAAATTTCCCTTATTTGGGGGCAAAAAGGCAGAAATTTCCCTTATTTTGGGGCAAAATTGCAGAAATTTCACTTATTTCAGGGTAATAAGTCAGAAATTCCCCTTATTTTGGGGCAAAAACGACAGAAATTCCTTTTTTTGGGGGGGGGAAAGACAGAAATTCCACTTATATAGAGGCAAAATGGCAGAAATTCCCCTTATTTTGGAGCAAAAATGAAGAAATTTCTTTTTTTTATGGCAAAAATGTATGCATTCCCCTTATTTTCGGGCAAAAAGGCAGAAATTCCCCGTATTTTGAAGCAAAATTGCAGAAATTCTCCTAATTTTGGGGCAAAAGGCAGAAATTCCCATTATTTTGGGGCAAAAATCAGAAATTCCCTTTATTTTGGGGCAAAATTCCAGAAATTTCTTTTATTTTGGGGCACAATTGCAGGAATTTACCTCATTTTGGGGAAAAAATGCAGAAATTTCACTTATTTGTTCAAAATTGCAGAAATTTCACTTATTTTAAAGTAAAAAGGCTGAAATTTCCATTACTTTGGGGGAAAAAGGGAGAAATGCCCCTTATTTTGGGGCAAAATTGCAGAAAATTTTTTTATTTTGGGGCAAAAAGGCAAAAAGTCCTTATATTTTGGGGCAAAAAGGCAGAAATTCCCATTATTTTGAGGTAATAAGGCTGAAATTCCCCTTATTTTGGGGCAAAAAGGCAGAAATTCCCCTTATTTTGGGGTAAAATTGCAGAAATTTCAAATATTTCAGGGCAAAATGGCAGAAATTCCCCTTAATTTGGGGCAAAAAGATTAAATCCCTAATTATTGGCTAAAATTGAAGAAATTTCACTTATTTTGGGACAAAATGGCAGAAATTCCACTTAATTACGGGCAAAAACGCAGAAATGACCCGTATTTTGGAGCAAAATTGCAGAAATTCTCCTAATATTTGTGCAAAAATGGAGAAATTCCCTTTATTTTGGGGCAAAAAGGCAGAAATTCTCCATATTTTGGTCCAAAAGGCTTAAATTCTTCTTATTTTGAGGAAAAATGTTGAAATTCTCCATATTTTGGGACAAAAAGCAGAAATTTCCCTCATTTTGGGGCAAAAAGGCACAAATTTTCTTTATTTTCGGGCAAAATTGCAGAAATTTCATTTATTTCAGGGTAAGAATTTAGAAATTCCTCTTATTTTGTGGCAAAAAGCAGAAATTTCTTTTATTATGGTACAAATTTGAAGAAATTTTCATTATTTTGGAACAAAAAGGCAGAGATTCCCCATATTTTGGGGCAAAAGGCAGAAATTCTTCTTATTTTGAGGTAAAATACAGAAATTCCCCTTATTTAGAAAAAAAATGCAGAAATTCCCCAAATATTGGGAGAAAATGCAGAAATTCCTTTTATTTTGGGGCTAAAAGGCAGAAATTCTCCATATTTTAAAGCAAAATTGCAGAAATTCTCATAATTTTCAGGCAAAAAGACAGAAATTCTCCTTATTTTTGGGCAAAAAGACAGAAAATCTTTTTTTTTCGGGGGCAAAAAGTCAGAAATTCTTATTTTGGGGCAAAATTGGAGAAATTTCCTTTACATTTGGGCAAAATTGCAGAAATTTCCTTTATTTTGGGGCAAAATTGCAGAAATTTCACTTATTTCAGAAAAAAGGCAGAAATTTTCTTATTTTGGGGCAAAAAGGCAGAAATTTCTTTTATTTTGGTACAAAAATACAGAAATTTTCTTATTTTGGGGCAAAAAGGCAGAAGTTCCCCATATTTTGGGGCAAAAAGGGAGAAATTCCTCTTATTTTGAAGTAAAAAGGCTGAAATTCCCCTTATTTTCAGGCAAAAAGTCAGAAATTTCTTTCATGTTTGGCCAAAAAACAGAAATTTTGTTTATTTTTGGGGAAAAGGCAGAAATTGCACTTATTTTGAGTCAAAAAGGCAGAAAATCCCCGTATTTTGGCGCAAATATGAAGAAATTTCCTTTTTTCATGGCAAAAAGGTATACATTCCCTTTATTTTCGGGCAAAAAGGCAGAAATTCCCTGTATTTTGGAGCAAAATTTCAGAAATTCTTCTAATTTTGGGGCAAAAAGGCAGAAATTCACCTTATTCTGGGGTAAAACTGCAGAAATTTCACTTATTTTGCGGCAAAATGGCAGAAATTCCCCTTATTCTCGGCGAAAAAGGCAGAAAATCCCCGTATTTTGGAGCAAAATTGCAGAAATTCACCTAATTTTGGGGTAAAAAATACAGTAATTTTCTTTATTTTGGGACAAAAAGGCAGAAATTCTCCTTATTTTGGGGCAAAAGGAAGAAATTCCTCTTATTTTAGGGCAAAATTGCAGAAATTTCCCTTATTTGAAGGCAAAACACAGAAATTCCTTTTATTTTGGGGTAAAATTGCAGAAATTTCTCTTATTATGGGGAAAAATTGCAAAAATTTCTTTTATTTTAGGGCAAAATTGCAGAAATTTAACTTATTTCATAGAAAAAAAGGAAAAATTTTTCTAATTTTGGGGCAAAAAGGCAAAAATTCCCATTATTTTGGGGCAAAAAGGCAGAAATTCACCTTATTTTGGGGTAAAATTGCAGAAATTTCACATATTTCAGGGCAAAAAGGCAGAAATTTCCCTTATTTTGGGGCAAAATTGCAGAAATTTCACTTATTTCAGGGTAATAAGTCAGAAATTTTCCTTATTTTGGGGCAAAAAAGACAGAAATTCCCTTTGCTTTGGAAGAAAAAGACAGAAATTCCACTTATTTAGAGGCAAAAAGGCAGAAATTTCTTTTATTTTGGAGCAAAAATGAAGAAATTTCCCTTTTTGATGGCAAAAAGGTATGCATTCCCCTTATTATCGGGCAAAAAGGCAGAAATTCCACGTATTTTGGAGCAAAATTGCAGAAATTCCCCTAATTGTGGGGCAAAAAGGCAGAAATTCTCTATATGTTTGGGCAAAATACAGAAATTCTTCTTATTTTGGGGCAAAACTCAGAAATTCCACTTATTTTATAGCAAAATTTCAGAAATTTCCCTTATTTTGGGGCAAAATTCCATAAATTTCACATATTTTGTGGTAAAATTGTAGAAATTTCACTTATTTCAGGGAAAAAATGCAGAAATTTTCCTTATTTTGGGGCAAAAAGGCAGAAATTCCCCTTTTTTTGAGGTAAAAAGGCTGAAATTTCCAATATTTGGGGGCAAAAAGGCAGAAATTTCCTTTATTTTGGGGCATAATTGCAGAAATTTCACTTATTTCAGGGAAATAATTCAGAAATTCCCCTTATTTTGGGGCAAAAAAGACAGAAATTTCTTTTGGTTTTAGGAAAAAAGACAGAAATTCCACTTATTTAGAGGCAAAAAGGCAAAAATTCCCCTTATTTTGGAGCAAAAATGAAGAAATTTATCTTTTTTATGCAAAAAGTTATGCATTCCCCTTATTTTCAGGCAAAAAGGCAGAAATTCCCCGTATTTTGAAGCAAAATTGCAGAAATTCCCCTAATTTTGAGGCAAAAGGCAGAAATTCCCTTTATTTTGAGGCAAAAATCAGAATTTCCCCTTACTTTAGGGCAAAATTCCAGAAATTTCCTTTATTTTGGGGCAAAATTGCAGAAATATCCATTATTTGGGGCAAAATTGCAGAAATTTCACTTATTTTCAGGTAGAAAGGCTGAAATTTCTTTTATTTTGAGACAAAAAGGGAGAAATTCCCCTTATTTTGGGGCAAAATTCCAGAAAATTTCCTTATTTTTTGGCAATAAGGCAGAAATTTCTATTATTTTGTGGCAAAAAGGCAGAAATTTCCCTTATTTTGAGGTAATAAGGCTGAAATTCCTTTTATTTTGGGGCAAAAGGCAGAAATTCCCTTTATTTTGGGGTAAAATTGCAGAAATTTCAAATATTTAAGGGCAAAATGGTGGAAATTATCCCTTATTTTGGGGCAAAAAGATAAAATCCCTAATTTTTGGCTAAAATTGAAGAAATTTCACTTATTTCGGAAAAAAAAAGGCAGAAATTCCTTTTAATTTTGGGCACAAAGACAGAAATGACCCGTATTTTGGAGCAAAATTGCAGAAAATCCCCTAATATTGGTGCAAAAATGCAGAAATTCCTTTTATTTTGAGGCAAAAAGGCAGAAATTCCCCGTATTTTTAAGCAAAATTGCAGAAATTCTCATAATTTTCGGGCAAAAAGACAGAAATTCTTCTTATTTTGGGGCAAAAAGACAGAAAATCTCCTTTTTCGGGGGCAAAAAGTCAGAAATTCTTCTTATTTTGGTCAAAATTGCAGAAATTTCCTTTACATTTGGGCAAAATTGCAGAAATTTCCTTTATTTTGAGGCAAAATTGCAGAAATTTCACTTATTTCAGAAAAAAGGCAGAAATTTCTTATTTTGGGGCAAAAAGGCAGAAATTTCTTTTATTTTGGTACAAAAATGCAGAAATTTTTCTTATTTTGGGGCAAAAAGGCAGAAATTCCTCATATTTTGGAGCAAAAAGGCAGAAATTCCCCTTATTTTGAAGTAAAAAGGCTGAAATTCCCCTTATTTTTGGGTAAAAAGTCAGAAATTTCCTTCATGTTAAGGAAAAAAACAGAAATTTTTTTTATTTTTGGGGAAAAGGCAGAAATTGCACTTATTTTGAGTCAAAAAGGCAGAAAATCCCCTTATTTTGGGGCAAAAATGAAGAAATTTCTCTTTTTTATGGCAAAAGGTATACATTCCCTTTATTTTCAGGCAAAAAGGCAGAAATTCCCTGTATTTCTGAGCAAAATTGCAGAAATTCCCCTAATTTTGTTGCAAAAAGGCAGAAATTCCCCTTATTTTGGGGTGAAACTGCAGAAATTTCACTTATTTCGCGGCAAAATGGCAGAAATTCCCCTTATTCTCGGCGAAGAAAACAGAAAATCCCCGTATTTTGGAGCAAAATTGCAAAAATTCACCTAATTTTGGGGTAAAAAATACAGTAATTTTCTTTATTTTGAAAAATAAAGGAAGAAATTCTTCTTATTTTGGGGCAAAAGGCAGAAATTCCCCTTATTTTAGGGCAAAATTGCAGAAATTTCCCATATGTGAAGGCAAAAAACAGAAATTCCCCTTATTTTGGGGAAAAATTGCAGAAATTTCCCTTAATATGGGGAAAAATTGCAGAAATTTCCCTTATTTTAGAGCAAAAGTGCAGAAATTTCACTTATTTAAAAAACAATGGCAAAAATTTTTCTTATTTTGGGGCAAAAAGGCAGAAATTCCCATTATTTTGGGGCAAAAAGGCAGAAATTCACCTTATTTTGGGGTAAAATTGCAAAAATTTCACATATTTCAGGGCAAAAGGCAGAAATTTCCCTTATTTTGGGGCAAAATTGCAGAAATTTCACTTATTTCAGGGTAATAAGTCAGAAAATTTCCTTATTTTTGGGGCAAAAAAGACAGAAATTCTCTTAGTTTTGGAAGAAAAAAAAAGAAATTCCATTTATTTAGAAGCAAAAAGGCAGAAATTCCCCTTATTTTGAAGGAAAAATGAAGAAATTTCACTTTTTTATGGCAAAAAAGTATGCACTCCCATTATTTTCGGGCAAAAAGGCAGAAATTCCCCGTATTTTGGAGCAAAATTGCAGAAATTCCCTTAATTGTGGGGCAAAAAAGAAGAAATTCTATATATGTTGGGGCAAAAAGACAGAAATTCTCCTTATTTTGGGGCAAAACTCAGAAATTCCACACATTTTGGGGCAAAATTCCAGAAATTTCCCTTATTTTGGGGCAAAATTGCAGTAATTTCATTTATTTGGTGGTAAAATTGCAGAAATTTCACTTATTTCAGGGAAAAAAGCAGAAATTTTTCTTATTTTGGGGCAAAAATGCAGAAATTCTCTTTATTTGAGGTAAAAAGGCTGAAATTCCTCATATTTGGGGGCTAAAAGGCAGAAATTTCCCTTATTTTGGGGCAAAATTGCAGAAATTTCACTTATTTCAGAGTAATAAGTCAGAAATTCCCCTTATTAGGGGGCAAAAAAGACAGAAATTCCCTTTTTTTGGGGAAAAAAGACAGAAATTCCACTTATTTAGAGGCAAAAAGCAGAAATTCCCCTTATTTTGGAGCAAAAATGAAGAAATTTCTCTTTTTTAAGGCAAAAAGGTATGCATTCTCCTTATTTTCGGGCAAAAAGGCCGAAATTCCCCGTATTTTGGAGCAAAATTGCAGAAATTCCCCTAATTTTTGGGCAAAAGGATGAAATTTCCTTTATTTTGGGGCAAAAATCAGAAATTCCCCTTACTTTGGGGCAAAATTCCAGAAATTTCCTTTATTTTGGGGCAAAATTGCAGGAATTTACCTTATTTTGGAGCAAAATTGCAGAAAGTTTCTTTATTTGGGGCAAAATTGGAGAAATTTCACTTATTTTCAGGTAAAAAGGCTTAAATTTCCTTTATTTTGGGACTAAAAGGGAGAAATTCCTTTTATTTTGGTGCAAAATTGCAGAAATTTTCCTTATTTTGGGGCAATAAGGAAGAAATTCCGTATATTTTGTGGCAAAAATGCAGAAATTTCCCTTTTTTTGAGGTAATAAGGCTGAAATTCAACTTATTTTGGGGCAAAAAGGCAGAAATTCCCCTTATTTTGGGGTAAAATGCAGAAATTTCAAAATTTCAGGGCAAAATGGCAGAAATTCTCTTTATTTTGGGGCAAAAAGATGAAATCCCAAATTTTTGGCTAAAATTAAAGAAATTTCACTTATTTCAGAACAAAAAAGCAGAAATTCCTCTTAATTTTGGGCAAAAAGGCAGAAATGACCCGTATTTTGGAGCAAAATTGCAGAAATTCCCCTAATATTGGTGCAAAAATGCAGAAATTCCCTTTATTTTGGGGCAAAAAGGCAGAAATTCTCCATATTTTGGTGCAAAAAGGCTGAAATTCCCCTTATTTTGGTGAAAAAAGGCTAAAATTCCCCATATTTTGGGGCAAAGGCAGAAATTCCTTTTATTTTGGGGCAAAAAAGCACAAATTTCCCTTATTTTCGGGTAAATTTGCAGAAATTGCATTTATTTCAGGGCAAAAAGTCAGAAATTCCCCTTATTTTGGGGCAAAAAGCAGAAATTTATTTTATTATGGTACAAAATTGAAGAAATTTTCTTTATTTTGGAACAAAAAGGCAGAAATTCCACATATTTTGGGGCAAAAGGCAGAAATTCTTTTTATTTTGAGGTAAAATGCAGAAAATTCCTTTATTAAGAGGTAAAATGCAGAAATTCCTTTTATTTTGGGGCTAAAAGGCAGAAATTCCCCGTATTATGAAGCAAAATTGCAAAAATTCTCATAATGTTCGGGCAAAAAAGCAGAAATTCTCCTTATTTTGGGGCAAAAAGACAGAAAATCTCCTTTTTTCGGGAGCAAAAAGTCTGAAATTTCCCTTATTTTGGGGCAAAATTTCAGAAATTTCCTTTACATTTGGGCAAAATTGCAGAAATTTTCCTTATTTTGGGGAAAAATTGTCGAAATTTCAATTATTTCAGAAAAAAGGCAGAAAATTTCTTATTTTGGGGCAAAAATGCAGACATTCCCCTTATTTTGAGGTAAAAATGCTGAAATTTCCATTTTTTTCGGGCAAAAAGTCAGAAATTCCCCTTATTTTGGAGCAAAAAGACAGAAATTTCATTTATTTTTAGAAAAAAGGAAGAAATTGCACTTATTTTGAGTCTAAAAGGCAGAAAATCCCCTTATATTGGGGCAAAAATGAAGAAATTTCCCTTTTTTATGGCAAAAAGGTATACATACCCTATATTTTCGGGCAAAAGGCAGAAATCCCCCTTATTTTAGGGCAAAATTGCAGAAATTATCCTGATTTTAAGGCAAAAAACAGAAATTCCCCTTATTTTGGGGCATAATTGAACAAATTTCCCTTATTATGAGGAAAAATTGCAGAAATTTCCCTTATTTTAGGGCAAAATTGCAGAAATTTCACTTATTTCAGAGAAAAAAAACAAAATTTTTTCTTATTTTGGGGCAAAAAGCAGAAATTCCCATTATTTTGGGGCAAAAAGGCAGAAAATCACCTTATTTTGGGGTAAAATTGCAGAAATTTCACATATTTCAGGGCAAAAAGGAAGAAATTTCCCTTATTTTGGGGCAAAATTGCAGAAATTTCACTTATTTCAGTGTAATAGGTCAGAAATTTTCCTTATTTTGGGGCAAAAAAGACAGAAATTCCCTTTGTTTTGGAAGAAAAAGACAGAAATTCCACTTATTTAGGGGCAAAAAGGCAGAAAATCCTCTTATTTTGGAGCAAAAATGAAGAAATTTCCCTCTTTTATGGCAAAAAGGTATGCATTCCCCTTATTATCGGGCAAAAAGGCAGAAATTGCTCGTATTTTGGAGCAAAATTGCAGAAATTCCCCTAATTGTGGGGCAAAAGGGCAGAAATTCTTTTTAAGTTGGGGCAAAAAGACAGAAATTCTTATTATTTTGGGGCAAAACTCAGAAATTCCACTTATTTTGGGGCAAAAATTCAGAAATTTTCCTTATTTTGGGGCATAATTGCAGAAATTTCACTTATTTTGCGGCAAAATTGCAGAAATTTCACTTATTTCAGAGAAAAAAGGCAGAAATTTTCCTTATTTTGGGGCAAAGAGGAAGAAATTCCTAATATTTTGTTGCAAAAATGCAGAAATCCCCCTTATTGTGAGGTAAAATGGCTGAAATTCCCCTTATTTGGGGGCAAAAAGGAAGAAATTTCCTTTATTTTGGGGCAAAATTGCAGAAATTTTACGAATTTCAGGGTAATGAGTCAGAAATTCCCCCTATTTGGGGGCAAAAAGACAGAAATTCCCTTTGTTTTGGGGAAAAAAGACAGAAATTCCACTTATTTAGAGGCAAAAAGGCAGAAATTTCCCTTATTTTGGAGCAAAAATGAAGAAATTTCGCTTTTTTAAGGCAAAAAGTTATGCATTCTCCTTATTTTCGGGCAAAAAGGCCGAAATTCCCCGTATTTTGGAGCAAAATTGCAGAAATTCCCCTAATTTTTGGGCAAAAGGCAGAAATTTCCTTTATTTGGGGGCAAAAATCAGAAATTCCCCTTACTTTGGGGCAAAATTCCAGAAATTTCCGTTATTTTGGGGCAAAATTGCAGGAATTTACCTTATTTTGGGGCAAAATTGCAGAAAGTTTCTTTATTTTGGGCAAAATTGGAGAAATTTCACTTATTTTCAGGAAAAAAGGCTTAAATTTCCATTATTTTGGGACTAAAAGGGAGAAATTCCCCTTATTTTGGTGCAAAATTGCAGAAATTTTCCTTATTTTGGGGAAATAAGGAAGAAATTCCCTATATTTTGTGGCAAAAATGCAGAAATTTCCCTTATTTTGAGGTAATAAGGCTGAAATTCCCCTTATTTTAGGGCAAAAAGGCAGAAATTCTCCTTATTTTGGGGTAAAATGCAGAAATTTCAAAATTTCAGGGCAAAATGGCAGAAATTCTCCCTATTTTGGGGCAAAAAGATGAAATCCAAAATTTTTGGCTAAAATTAAAGAAATTTCACTTATTTCAGAACAAAAAAGCAGAATTTCCTCTTAATTTTGGGCAAAAAGGCAGAAATGACCCGTATTTTGGAGCAAAATTGCAGAAATTCCTCTAATATTGGTCCAAAAATACAGAATTTCCTTTTATTTTGGGGCAAAAAGGCAGAAATTCCCCGTATTTTTAAGCAAAATTGCAGAAATTCTCATAATTTTTAGGCAAAAAGACAGAAATTCTTCTTATTTTGGGGCAAAAAGACAGAAAATCTCCTTTTTTCGGGGGCAAAATGTCAGAAATTCTTCTTATTTTGGGGCAAAATTGCAGAAATTTCCTTTACATTTGGGCAAAATTGCAGAAATTTTCTTTATTTTGGGGCAAAATTGCAGAAATTTCACTTATTTCAGAAAAAAAGCAGAAATTTTCTTATTTTGGGGCAAAAAGGCAGAAATTTCTTTTATTTTGGTACAAAAATGCAGAAATTTTTCTTATTTTGGGGCAAAAAGGCAGAAATTCCCCATATTTTGGGGCAAAAAGGCAGAAATTCCCCTTATTTTGAAGTAAAAAGGCTGAAATTCCCCTTAGTTTCGGGCAAAAAGTCAGAAATTTCCTTCATGTTAGGGAAAAAACAGAAATTTTGTTTATTTTGGGGGAAAAGGCAGAAATTGCACGTATTTTGAGTCAAAAAGGCGGAAAATTTCTTATTTTGGGGCAAAAATGAAGAAATTTCCCTTTTTTTGGCAAAAATGTATACATTCCCTTTATATTCAGGCAAAAAGGCAGAAATTCCCTGTATTTTGGAGCAAAATTGCAGAAATTCTCCTAATTTTGGTGCAAAAAGGCAGAAATTCCCCTTATTTTGGAGTAAAACTGCAGAAATTACACTTATTTCGCGTCAAAATGGCAGAAATTCCCCTTTATTCTCGGCGAAAAAGGCAGAAAATCCCCGTATTTTGGAGCAAAATTGCAGAAATTCACCTAATTTTGGGGTAAAAAATACAGTAATTTTCTTTATTTTGGAACATAAAGGCAGAAATTTTCCTTATTTTGGGGCAAAAGGCAGAAATTCCCCTTATTATAGGGCAAAAATGCAGAAATTTCTTTTATTTGAAGGCAAAAAACAGAAATTCCCCTTATTTTGGGGCAAAATTGCAGAAATTTCCCTTATTATGGGAAAAATTGCAGAAATTTCCCTTATTTTAGGGCAAAATTGCAGAAATTTCACTTATTTCAGAGAAAAAAAGCAAAAATTTTTCTTATTTTGGGACAAAAAGGCAGAAATTTCCATTATTTTGAGGCAAAAAGGCAGAAATTCACCTTATTTTGGGGAAAAATTGCAAAAATTTCACATATTTCAGGGCAAAAAGACATAAATTTCCCTTATTTTGGGGCAAAATTGCAGAAATTTCACTTATTTTAGGGTAATAAGTCAGAAATTTTCCTTATTTTGGGGCAAAAAATACAGAAATTTTCTTCGTTTTGGAAGAAAAAGACCGAAATTCCATTTATTTAAAGGCAAAAAGGCAGAAATTCCCCTTATTTTGGAGCAAAAAGAAGAAATTCTACTTTTTTATGGCAAAAAGGCATGCACTACCCTTATTTTCGGGCAAAAAGGCAAAAATTGCCCGTATTTTGGAGCAAAATTGCAGAAATTCCCCTAATTGTGGGGCAAAAAGGCAGAAATTCTCTATATGTTGGGACAAAAAGACAGAAATTCTTCTTATTTTGGGGCAAAATTCAGAAATTCCACTTATTTTGGGGCAAAATTACAGAAATTTCCCTTATTTTGGGGCAAAATTGCAGAAATTTCACTTATTTCAGGGTAATAAGTCAGAATTTCCCTTATTTTGGGCCAAAAAAGACAGAAATTCCCTTTGTTTTGGGGATAAAAGACAGAAATTCCACTTATTTAGAGGCAAAAAGGCAGAAATTCCCTTTATTTTGGAGCAAAAATGAAGAAATTTCCTTTTTTAAGGCAAAAAGGTATGCATTCTCCTTATTTTCGGGCAAATAGGCAGAAATTCTCCGTATTTTGGAGCAAAATGGCAGAAATTCCCCTAATTTTGGGGCAAAAGGCAGAAATTCCCTTTATTTTGGGGCAAAAATCAGAAATTCCCCTTACTTTGGGGCAAAATTCCAGAAATTTCCTTTATTTTGTGGCAAAATTGCAGGAATTTACCTTATTTTGGGGCAAAATTACAGAAATTTCCTTTATTTGGGGCAAAATTGCAGAAATTTCACTTATTTTCAGGTGAAAAGGCTTAAATTTCCTTTATTTTGGGACTAAAAGGGAGAAATTCCCCTTATTTTGGTGCAAAATTGCAGAAATTTTTCTTATTTTGTGGCAATAAGGCAGAAATTCCTATTATTTTGTGGCAAAAATGCAGAAATTTCCCTTATTTTGAGGTAATAAGGCTGAAATTCCCCTTATTTTGGGGCAAATAGGCAGAAATTCCCCTTATGTTGGGGTAAAATGCAGAAATTTCAAAGATTTCAGGGCAAAATGGCAGAAATTCCCTTTATTTTGGGGCAAAAATATGAAATCCCTAATTTTTGGCTAAAATTGAAGAAATTTCTATTATTTCGGAACAAAAAGGCAGAAATTCCTGTTAATTTAGGGCGAAAAGGCAGAAATGACCCTTATTTTGGAGCAAAATTGCAGAAATTGCCTTAATATTGGTGCAAAAATGCAGAAATTCCCTTTATTTTGGGGCAAAAAGGCAGAAATTCTCCATATTTTGGTGCAAAAAGGCTGAAATTCCCCTTATTTTGAGGTAAAATGCTGAACTTCACCATATTTTGGGGCAAAGGCAGAAATTCTTTTTATTTTGAGGTAAAATGCAGAAATTTTCCTTATTTAGAGGTAAAATGCAGAAATTCCTATTATTTTGGGGCTAAAAGACAGAAATTCCCCATATTTTGAATCAAAATTGCAGAAATTCTCATAATTTTCGGGCAAAAAAGCAGAAATTCTCCTTATTTTGGGGCATTAAGACAGAAAATCTCCTTTTTTCGGGAGCAAAAAGTCAGAAATTCCCCTTATTTTGGGGCAAAATTCCAGAAATTTCCTTTATATTTGGGCAAAATTGCAGAAATTTTCCTTATTTTGGGGCAAAATTGTAGAAATTTCACTTATTTCAGATAAAAGGCAGAAATTTTCTTATTTTGGGGCAAAAATGCAGAAATTTCTCTTATTTTGGTACAAAATTGCAGAGATTTTTCTTATTTTGGGGCAAAAAGGCAGAAATTCCCCATATTTTGTGGCAAAAAGGCAGAAATTCCCCTTATTTTGACGTAAAATGCTGAAATTCTTCTTATTTTCGGGCAAAAAGTCAGAAATTGCCCTTATTTTGGGGCAAAAAGACAGAAATTTCATTTATTTTTGGAAAAAAGGCAAAAATTCCACTTATTTTGAGTCTAAAAGGCAGAAAATCTTCTTATTTTGGGGCAAAAATGAAGAAACTTCCCTTTTTTATGGCAAAAAGGTATGCATTCCCCTTATTTTCGGGCAAAAATGCAGAAATTCCCCGTATTTTGGAGAAAATTATTTTGGAACAAAAAAGCAGAAATTCCAAATATTTTGGGGCAAAAGGCAGAAATTCTTTTTATTTTGGGGTACAATGCAAAAATTCCCCTTATTAGAGGTAAAATGCAGAAATTCCCTTTATTTTTTGGCTAAAAGGCAGAAATTCCCCGTATTTTTAAGCAAAATTGCAGAAATTCTCATAATTTTTGGGCAAAAAGGCAGAAATTCTCCTTATTTTGGGGCAAAAAGACAGAAAATCTATTATTTTCGGGAGCAAAAAGTCAGAAATTCCCCTTATTTTGGGGCAAAACTGCCGAAATTTCCTTCACATTTGGGCAAAATTGCAGAAATTTCTCTTATTTTGGGGCAAAATTGCAGAAATTTCACTTATTTCAGAAAAAAGGCAGAAATTTTCTTATTTTGGGGCAAAAAGGCAGAAATTTCTTTTATTTTGGTACAAAATTGCAGAGATTTTTCTTATTTTGGGGCAAAAAGGCAGAAATTCCTCATATTTTGGGGCAAAAAGACAGAAATTTCGTTTATTTTTGGAAAAAAGGCAGAAATTGCACTTATTTTGAGTCTGAAAGGTGGAAAATCCCCTTATTTTGGGGCAAAAATGAAGAAATTTCCCTATTTTATGGCAAAAAGATATACATTCCCTATATTTTTAGGCAAAAGGCAGAAAGTCTCCTTATTTTAGGGCAAAATTGCAGAAATTTCCCTTATTTGAAGGCAAAAAACAGAAATTCCCCTTATTTTGGGGCATAATTGCACAAATTTCCCTTATTATAGGGAAAAATTGCAGAAATTTCCCTTATTTTAGGGCAAAATTGAAGAAATTTCACTTATTTCAAATAAAAAAAGCAAAAATTTTTCTTATTTTGAGGCAAAAAGCAGAAATTCCCATTATTTTGGGGGAAAAAGACAGAAATTCACCTTATTTTGTGGTAAAATTGCAGAAATTTCACATATTTCAGGGCAAAAAAACAGAAATTTCTCTTATTTTGGGGCAAAATTGCCGAAATTTCAATTATTTCAGGGTAATAAGTCAGAAATTTTCCTTATTTTGGGGCAAAAAATACAGAAATTCCCTTTGTTTTGGAAGAAAAAGACAGAAATTCCACATATTTAGAGGCAAAAAGGCAGAAATTCGTTTTATTTTGGAGCAAAAATGAAGAAATTTCCCTTTTTTATGGCAAAAAAATAAGGTGAATTTCTGTTTTTTGCCTTCAAATAAGGGAAATTTCTGCAATTTTGCCCTAAAATAAGGGGAATTTCTGCCTTTTGCCCAAAAATAAGGAGAATTTCTGCCTTTATGTTCCAAAATAAAGAAAATTACTGTATTTTTACCCCAAAATTAGGTGAATTTCTGCAATTTTGCTTTAAAATACGAGGATTTTCTGTCTTTTTCGCCAAGAATAAGGGGAATTAATGCCATTTTGCCGCGACATAAGTGAAATTTCTGCAGTTTTACCCCAAAATAAGAGGAATTTCTGCCTTTTTGCCCCAAAATTAGGGGAATTTCTGCAATTTTGCTCCAGAATACAGGGAATTTCTGCCTTTTTGCCTGAAAATAAAGGGAATGTATAATTTTTTTGCCATAATAAAGGAAATTTCTTCATTTTTGCCCCAAAATAAGGGGATTTTCTGCCTTTTTGACTCAAAATAAGTGCAATTTCTGCCTTTTCCCCAAAAATAAAAAAAATTTCTGTTTTTTTCCCTAACATGAAGGAAATTTCTGACTTTTCGTCCGAAAATAAAGGGAATTTCAGCCTTTTTACTTCAAAATAAGGGGAATTTCTGCCTTTTTGCCCCAAAATATGGGGAATTTCTGCCTTTTTGCCCCAAAATATGAAAAATTTCTGCATTTTTGTACCAAAATAAAAGAAATTTCTGCTTTTTTGCCCCAAAATAAGAAAATTTCTGCTTTTTTTCTGAAATAAGTGAAATTTCTGCAATTTTGCCCCAAAATAAAGGAAATTTCTGCAATTTTGCCCAAAAGTAAAGGAAATTTCTGCAATTTTGCCCCAAAATAAGAAGAATTTCTGACTATTTGCACCCGAAAAAAAAAGATTTTCTGTCTTTTTGCCACAAAATCAGAAGAATTTCTGTATTTTTGCCTAAAAATGATGAGAATTTCTGCAATATTGCTTCAAAATACGAGGAATTTCTGCCTTTTTGCCCCAAAATAAAAGGAATTTCTGCATTTTTGCACCAATATTAGGGGAATTTCTGCTATTTTGCTCCAAAATACGGGTCATTTCTGTATTTTTGCCCCAAAATAAAAGGAATTTCTGCATTTTTGCCCCAAATAAGGGGAATTTCTGCCATTTTGCCCTAAAATATTTGAAATTTCTGCCTTTAAGCTCCAAAATAAGGGGAATTTCTGCCTTTTGCCCCAAAATAAATGGGAATTTCAGCCTTATTACCTCAAAATAAGGAAAATTTCTGCCTTTTTGCAACAAAATAATAGGAATTTGTGCCTTTTTGCCCCAAAATAAGGAAAATTTCTGCAATTTTGCCCCAAAATAAAGGGAATTTCTCCCTTTTTGCCCCAAAATAAAGGAAATTTCAGCCTTTTTTCCTAAAAATAAGTGAAAATTCTGCAATTTAGCCCCAAATAAGGGAAATTTTTGCAATTTTGCCCCAAAATAAGATAAATTCCTGCAATTTTGCCCCAAAGTAAATAAAATTTCTGGAATTTTGCCCCAAATAAGGGGAATTTCTGATTTTTGCTCCAAAATAAAGGGAATTTCTGCCTTTTGCCCCAAAATTAGGGGAATTTCTGCAATTTTGCTCCAAAATACGGGGAATTTCTGCCTTTTTGCCCGAAAATAAGGAGAATGCATACCTTTTTGCCATAAAAAATGGAAATTTCTTCATTTTTGCTCCAAAATAAGGGGAATTTCTGCCTTTTTGCCTCTAAATAAGTGGAATTTCTGTCTTTTTTCCCCAAAACAAAGGGAATTTCTGTCTTTTTGCCCCAAAATAAGGGGAATTTCTGACTTATTACCCTGTAATACGTGAAATTTCTGCAATTTTGCCCCAAAATAAGGGAAATTTCTGCCTTTTTGCCCCCAAATAAGGGGAATTTCAGCCATTTTACCTCACAATAAGGGGGATTTCTGCATTTTTGACACAAAATATTAGGAATTTCTGCTTTTTGCCACAAAATAAGGAAAATTTCTGCCTTTTTTCCCGGAAATAAGTGAAATTTCTGCAATTTTGCACCAAAATAAGTGAAATTTCTGCAATTTTGCCCCAAAATAAGGAAAATTTCTGGAATTTTGCCCCAAAATAAGTGGAATTTCTGAGTTTTGCCCCAAAATAAGGAGAATTTCTGTCTTTTTGCCACAACTTATAGAGAATTTCTGCCCTTTTGCCCCACAATTAGGGGAATTTCTGCAATTTTGCTCCAAAATACGGGGAATTTCTGCCTTTTTGCCCGAAAATAAGGGGAATGCATACCTTTTTGCCATAAAAAAGGGAAATTTCTTCATTTTTGCTCCAAAATAAGAGGAATTTCTGCCTTTTTGCCTCTAAACATGTGGAATTTCTGTCTTTTTCTTCCAAAACAAAGGAAATTTCTGTCTTTTTTGCTGCAAAATAAGAAAAATTTCTGACTTATTACACTGAAATAAGTGAAATTTCTGCAATTTTGCCCCAAAATAAGGGAAATTTCTGCTTTATTTCCCTGAAATAAGTGAAATTTCTGCAATTTTGCCGCAAAATAAGTGAATTTTCTGCAATTTTGCCCCAAAATAAGAAAAATTTCTGAAATTTTGCCCCAAAATAAGTGGAATTTCTGAGTTTTGCCCCAAAATGAGGAGAATTTCTGTCATTTTGCCCCAACTTATAGAGAATTTCTGCCCCTTTGCCCCACAATTAGGAGAATTTCTGCAATTTTGCTCCAAAATACGGGGATTTTCTGCCTTTTTGCCGAAAATAAGGGGAATGAATACCTTTTTGCCATAAAAAAGGAAAATTTCTTCATTTTTGCTCCAAAATAAGAAGAATTTCTGCTTTTTGCCCCTAAATAAGTGGAATTTCTGTCTTTTTCTTCCAAAACAAAGGGAATTTCTGTCGTTTTTGCCCCAAAATAAGGAAAATTTCTGACTTATTACCCTGAAATAAGTGAAATTTCTGCCTTTTTGCCCCAAAATAAGAAAATTTTTGCCTTTTTTCTGAAATAAGTGAAATTTCTGCAATTTTGCCCCAAAATAAAGGAAATTTCTGCAATTTTGCCCAAATGTAAAGGAAATTTCTACAATTTTGTCCCAAAATAAGAAGAATTTCTGACTTTTTGCGCCCGAAAAAAGGACATTTTCTGCCTTTTTGCCCCAAAATAAGAAGAATTTCTGTCTGTTTGCCTGAAAATTATGAGAATTTCTGCAATTTTGCTTCAAAATACAGGTAATTACTGCCTTTTTGCCCCAAAATAAAAGGAAATTCTGCATTTTTGCACCAATATTAGGGGAATTTCTGCAATTTTGCTCCAAAATACGGGTCATTTCTGTCTTTTTGCCCGAAATTAAGAGGAATTTCTGATATTTTTTTCCGAAATAAGTGAAATTTCTTCAATTTTAGCCAAAAATTAGGGATTTTATCTTTTTGCCCCAAAATAAGGGATAATCTCCACCATTTTGCCCTGAAATATTTAAAATTTCTGCAATTTTACCCCAAAATAAGGGGAATTTCTGCCTTGTGCCCCAAAATAAGGGGAATTTCAGCCTTATTACCTCAAAATAAGGAAAATTTCTGCCTTTTTGCAACAAAATAATAAAAATTTCTGCCTTATTGCCCCAAAATAAGGAAAATTTCTGCAATTTTGCCCCAAAATAAGGGGAATTTCTCCCTTTTTGTCCCAAAATAAAGGAAATTTCAGCCTTTTTACCTGAAAATAAGTGAAATTTCTGCAGTTTTGCCCCAAATAAGGGAAATTTCTGCAATTTTGCCCCAAAATAAGGTAAATTCCTGCAATTTAGCCCCAAAATAAATGAAATTTCTGGAATTTTGCTTCAAAGTAAGGGGAATTTCTGATTTTTGCCCAAAAAAAAAGAGAATTTCTGCCTTTTTGCCCGAAAATAAGGGGAGTGCATACCTTTTTGCCATAAAAAATTGAAATTTCTTCATTTTTGCTTCAAAATAAGGGGGATTTCTGCCTTTTTGCCTCTAAATAAATGGAATTTCTGTCTTTTTCTTCCAAAACAAAGGGAATTTCTGTTTTTTTGCCCCAAAATAAGGAAAATTTCTGACTTATTACCCTGAAATAAGTGAAAATTCTGCAATTTTGCCCCAAAATAAGGGAAATTTCTGCCTTTTTGTTCTGAAATATTTGAAATTTTTGCAATTTTACCCCAAAATAAGGTGAATTTTTGCCTTTTTGCCTCAAAATAATGAGAATTTCTGCCTTTTTGCCCCAAAATAAGAAAAATTTTTGCTTATTTTGGTGCAAAATTGCAGAAATTTCACTTATTTCAGGAAAAAAAGGCAGAATTTTTTTTTATTTTGGGGCAAAAAGGCAGAAGTTCCTAATATTTTGTGGCAAAAATGCAGAAATCCCCTTTATTTTGGTGTAAAAAGGCTGAAATTCCCCTTATTTGGGGGCAAAAATGCAAAAATTTCCCTTATTTTGGGGCAAAATTGCAGAAATTTCACGTATTTCAGGGTAATAAGTCAGAAATTCCCCTTATTTTGTGGCAAAAATAACAGAAATTCCCTTTGTTTTGGGGAAAAAAGACAGAAATTCCACTTATTTAGAGGCAAAAAGGCAGAAATCCCCCTTATTTTGGAGCAAAAATGAAGAAATTTCCATTTTTTATGGCAAAAAGGTATGCATTCTTCTTATTTTCGGGCAAAAAGGCAGAAATTCCCTGTATCTTGGAGCAAAATTAAAGAAATTCTCCAATTTTGGGGCAAAAGGCAGAAATTCCCTTTATTTGGGCAAAAATCAGAAATTCCCCTTACTTTGGGGCAAAATTCCTGAAATTTCCTTTATTTTGGGGAAAAATTGCAGGAATTTACCTTATTTTGGGGCAAAATTGCAAAAATTTCCCTTATTTGGGGCAAAATAGCTGAAATTTCACTTATTTTTAGGAAAAAGCTGATATTTCCTTTATTTTGGGGCAAAAAGGGAGAAATTCCCTTTATTTTGGGGCAAAATTGCAGAAATTGTTCTTATTTTGGGGCAAAAAAGGAGAAATTCCTATTACTTCATTGCAAAAAGGCAGAAATTTTTTTTATTTTGAAGTAATAAGGCTGAAATTCCCCTTATTTTGGGGCAAAAAGACAGAAATTTCGTTTATTTTTGGAAAATAGGCAGAAATTGCACTTATTTTGAGTCTAAAAGGCGGAAAATCCCCTTATTTTGTGGCAAAAATGAAGAAATTTCCCTTTTTATGGCAAAAAGGTATACATTCCCTATATTTTTGGGCAAAAGGCAGAAATACTCCTTATTTTAGTGCAAAATTGCAGAAATTTCCCTTATTTGAAGGCAAAAAACAGAAATTCCCCTTATTTTGGGGCATAATTGCACAAATTTCCATTATTATAGGGAAAAATTGCAGAAATTTCCCTTATTTTAGGGCAAAATTGCAGAAATTTCACTTATTTCAGAGAATAAAAGCAAAAATTTTTCTTATTTTGGGGCAAAAAGCAGAAATTCCCATTAATTTGGGGCAAAAAGGCAGAAATTCACCTTATTTTGGGGTAAAATTGAAGAAATTTCACATATTTCAGGGCAAAAAGGCAGAAATTTCCCTTATTTTGTGGCAAAATTGCAGAAATTTCACTTATTTCAGGGTAATAAGTCAGAAATTTTTTTTATTTTGGGGCAAAAAAAACAGAAATTCCCTTTGTTTTGGAAGAAAAAAACAGAAATTCCATTTATTTAGAGGCAAAAAGGCAGAAATCCCCCTTATTTTGGAGCAAAAGTGAAGAAATTTCACTTTTTTATGGCAAACAGGTATGCACTCCCCTTATTTTCGGGCAAAAAGGCAGAAATTCCCCGTATTTTGGAGCAAAATTGCAGAAATTCTCCTAATTGTGGGGCAAAAAGGCAGAAATTCTCTATATGTTGGGGCAAAAAGACAGAAATTCTCCTTATTTTGGGGCAAAACTCAGAAATTCCACTTATTTTGGGGCAAAATTGCAGAAATTTCCCTTATTTTTGGGCAAAATTGCAGAAATTTTATTTATTTTGTGGTAAAATTGCAGAAATTTCACTTATTTCAGGAAAAAAAGGCAGAAATTTTCCTTATTTTGGGGCAAAAATGCAGAAATTTCTAATATTTTGTGGCAAAAATGCAGAAATTCCCATTATTTTGAGGTAAAAAGTCTGAAATTCCCCATATTTGTGGTCAAAAAGGCAGAATTTTCCCTTATTTTGGGGCAAAATTGCAGAAATTTCACTTATTTCAGGGTAATAAGTCAGAAATTTTCCTTATTTTGGGGCAAAAAAGACAGAAATTCCCTTTGTTTTGAAGAAAAAAGACAGAAATTCCACTTATTTAGAAGCAAAAAGGCAGAAATTCCTCTTATTTTGGAGCAAAAATGAAGAAATTTCCCTTTTTTAAGGCAAAAAGGTATGCATTCTCCTTATTTTCAGGCAAAAAAGCAGAAATTCCCCGTATATTTGAGCAAAATTGCAGAAATTCCCCTAATTTTGGGGCAAAAGGCAGAAATTCCCATTATTTTGGGGCAAAAATCAGAAATTCCCGTTACTTTGGGGCAAAATTCCAGAAATTTTCTTTATTTTGGGGCAAAATTGCAGGAATTTACCTTATTTTGGGGCAAAATTGCAGAAATTTCCCTTATTTGGGGCAAAATTGCAGAAATTTCACTTATTTTCAGGTAAAAAGGCTGAAATTCTCTTTATTTTGGGACAAAAAGGGAGAAATTCCCTTTATTTTGGGGCAAAATTGCAGAAATTTTCCTTATTTTGGGGCAATAAGGAAGAAATTCCTATTATTTTGTTGCAAGAAGGCAGAAATTTTCCTTATTTTGAGGTAATAAGGCTGAAATTCCCCTTATTTTGGGGCAAAAGGCAGAAATTTCCTTTATTTTGGGGTAAAATTGCAGAAATTTTCAATATTTCAGGGCAAAATTGTGGAGATTATCCCTTATTTTGGGGCAAAAAGATAAAATCCCTAATTTTTGGCTAAAATTGAAGAAATTTCACTTATTTCGAAAAAAAAAAGGCAGAAATTCCTCTTAATTTCAGGCAAAAAGACAGAAATGACCCATATTTTGGAGCAAAATTGCAGAAATTCTCCTAATATTGGTGCAAAAATGCAGAATTTCCTTTTATTTTGGGGCAAAAAGGCAGAAATTCCCCGTATTTTGAAGCAAAATTGCAGAAATTCTCATAATTTTTAGGCAAACAGACAGAAATTCTTCTTATTTTGGGGCAAAAAGACAGAAAATTCCCTTTTTTCAGGGGCAAAAAGTCAGAAATTCTTCTTATTTTGGGGTAAAATTGCAGAAATTTCCATTACATTTGGGCAAAATTGCAGAAATTTTTTTTATTTTGGGGCAAAATTGCAGAAATTTCACTTAATTCAGAAAAAAGGCAGAAATTTTCTTATTTTGGGGCAAAAGGGCAGAAATTTCACTTATTTCAGGGTAATAAGTCAGAAATTTTCCTTATTTTGGGGCAAAAAAGACAGAAATTCCCTTTGTTTTGAAAGAAAAAAAACAGAAATTCCACTTATTTAAGTGCAAAAAGGCAGAAATTCCTCTTATTTTGGAGCAAAAATGAAGAAATTTACCTTTTTTATCGCAAAAAGGTATGCATTCTCCTTATTTTTGGGCAAAAAGGCAGAAATTCCCCGTATTTTGGAGCAAAATTGCAGAAATTCCCCTAATTTTTGGGCAAAAGGCAGAAATTCCCATTATTTTGGGGCAAAAATCAGAAATTGCCTTTACTTTGGGGCAAAATTCCAGAAATTACCTTTATTTTGGGGGCAAAATTGCAGGAATTTCACTTATTTTCAGGTAAAAAGGCTGAAATTTCCTTTATTTTTGGAAAAAAAAGGGAGAAATCCTCTATTTTGGGGCAAAATTGCAGAAATTTTCCTTATTTTGGGGCAATAAGGCAGAAATTCCTATTATTTTGTGGCTAAAAGGCAGAAATTTCTCTTATTTTGAGGTTATAAGGCTGAAATTCCCCTTATTTTGGGGCAAAAAGGCAGAAATTCCCCTTATTTTGGGGTAAAATTGCAGAAATTTCAAATATTTCAGGGCAAAATGGCAGAAATTCCCCTTATTTTGGGGCAAAAGATGAAATTCCTAATTTTTGGCTAAAATTGAAGAAATTTCACTTATTTCGGAACAAAATGGCAGAAATTCCTCTTAATTTCGGGCAAAAAGGCAGAAATGACCCGTATTTTGGAGCAAAATTGCAGAAATTCCCCTAATATTGGTGCAAAAATGCAGAAATTCCCTTTATTTTGGGGCAAAATTGCAGAAATTCTCCATATTTTGGTCCAAAAAGGCTGAAATTCCCCTTATTTTGAAGTAAAATGCTGAAATTCCCCATATTTTGGGGCAAAGGCAGAAATTCCCCTTCTTTTGGGGCAAAATTGCAGAAATTTCATTTATTTCAGGGCAAAAAGTCAGAAATTCTCCTTATTTTGGGGCAAAAAGCAGAAATTTCTTTTATTATGGTACAAGATTGAAGAAATTTTCCTTATTTTGGAACAAAAAAGTAGAAATTCCCCATATTTTGGGGCAAAAGGCAGATTTTCTTTTTATTTTTAGGTAAAATGCAGAAATTCCCCTTATTTAGAGGTAAAATGCAGAAATTCCCTTTATTTTGGGGCTAAAAGGCAGAAATTCCCCGTATTTTGAAGCAAAATTGCAGAAATTCTCAAAATTTTCGAGCAAAAAGGCAGAAATTCTCCTTATTATGGGGCAAAAAGACAGAAAATCTCCTTTTTTCAGGAGCAAAAAGTAAGAAATTCCCCATATTTTGGTGCAAAATTGTAGAAATTTTCTTTACATTTGGGCAAAATTGCAGAAATTTCCCTTATTTTGGGGCAAAATTGCAGAAATTTCACTTATTTCAAAAAAAGAAAGAAATTTTCTTATTTTGGGGCAAAAAGGCAGAAATTTCTTTTATTTTGGAACAAAATTGCAGAGATTTTTTTATTTTGAGGCAAAAAGGCAGAAATTCCCTATATTTTGGGGCAAAACGCAGAAATTCCTGTTATTTTGAAGTAAAAAGGCTGAAATCCCCCTTATTTTCGGGCAAAAAGTCAGAAATTTCCTTCATGTTAGGGCAAAAAACAGAAATTTTGTTTATTTTTGGGGAAAAGTCAGAAATTGCACTTATTTTGAGTCAAAAATGCGGAAAATCCCTTTATTTTGTGGCAAAAATGTAGAAATTTTCCTTTTTTATGGCAAAAAGGTATACATTCACTTTATTTTCGGGCAAAAAGGCAGAAATTCCCTGTATTTTGGAGCAAAAATGCAGAAATTCCTCTAATTTTGGGGCAAAAAGCAGAAATTCCCCTTATTTTGGGGTAAAACTGCAGAAATTTCACTTATTTCGCGGCAAAATGGCAGAAGTTCCCCTTATTCTCGGCAAAAAAGGCAGAAAATCCCCGTATTTTGAAGCAAAATTGCAGAAATTCTCATAATTTTCAGGCAAAAAGACAGAAATTCTCCTTATTTTGGGGCAAAAAACAGAAAATCTCTTTATTTTGGGGCAAAAGCAGAAATTCCCCTTATTTTAGGGCAAAATTGCACAAATTTCCCTTATTTGAAGGCAAAAAACAGAAATTCCCCTTATTTTAGGGCAAAATTGCAGAAATTTGACTTATTACTTAGAAATAAAGCAAAATTTTTTCTTATTTTGGGGAAAAAAGGCAGAAATTCCCATTATTTTGGGGCAAAAATGCAGAAATTCACCTAATTTTGGGGCAAAATTGCAGAAATTTCACTTATTTCAGGGTAATAAGTCAGAAATTTTCCTTATTTTGGAGCAAAAAAGACAGAAATTCCCTTTGTTTTAAAAGAAAAAGACAGAAATTGCACTTATTTAGAGGCAAAAAGGCAGAAATTCCCCTTCTTTTGGAGCAAAAATGAAGAAATTTCCCTTTTTAATGGCAAAAAGGTATGCATTCCCCTTATTTTCGGGCAAAAAGGCAGAAATTCCCCGTATTTTGGAGCAAAATTGCAGAAATTCCCCTAATTTTTGGGCAAAAGGCAGAAATTCCCATTATTTTGGGGCAAAAATCAGAAAATGCCTTTACTTTGGGGCAAAATTCCAGAAATTACCTTTATTTTGGGGGCAAAATTGCAGGAATTTCACTTATTTTCAGGTAAAAAGGCTGAAATTTCCTTTATTTTTGGAAAAAAAAGGGAGAAATCCTCTATTTTGGGGCAAAATTGCAGAAATTTTCCTTATTTTGGGGCAATAAGGCAGAAATTCCTATTATTTTGTGGCAAAAAGGCAGAAATTTCTCTTATTTTGAGGTTATAAGGCTGAAATTCCCCTTATTTTGGGGCAAAAAGGCAGAAATTCCCCTTATTTTGGGGTAAAATTGCAGAAATTTCAAATATTTCAGGGCAAAATGGCAGAAATTCCCCTTATTTTGGGGCAAAAGATGAAATTCCTAATTTTTGGCTAAAATTGAAGAAATTTCACTTATTTCGGAACAAAATGGCAGAAATTCCTCTTAATTTCGGGCAAAAAGGCAGAAATGACCCGTATTTTGGAGCAAAATTGCAGAAATTCCCCTAATATTGGTGCAAAAATGCAGAAATTCCCTTTATTTTGGGGCAAAATTGCAGAAATTCTCCATATTTTGGTCCAAAAAGGCTGAAATTCCCCTTATTTTGAAGTAAAATGCTGAAATTCCCCATATTTTGGGGCAAAGGCAGAAATTCCCCTTCTTTTGGGGCAAAATTGCAGAAATTTCATTTATTTCAGGGCAAAAAGTCAGAAATTCTCCTTATTTTGGGGCAAAAAGCAGAAATTTCTTTTATTATGGTACAAGATTGAAGAAATTTTCCTTATTTTGGAACAAAAAAGTAGAAATTCCCCATATTTTGGGGCAAAAGGCAGATTTTCTTTTTATTTTTAGGTAAAATGCAGAAATTCCCCTTATTTAGAGGTAAAATGCAGAAATTCCCTTTATTTTGGGGCTAAAAGGCAGAAATTCCCCGTATTTTGAAGCAAAATTGCAGAAATTCTCAAAATTTTCGAGCAAAAAGGCAGAAATTCTCCTTATTATGGGGCAAAAAGACAGAAAATCTCCTTTTTTCAGGAGCAAAAAGTAAGAAATTCCCCATATTTTGGTGCAAAATTGTAGAAATTTTCTTTACATTTGGGCAAAATTGCAGAAATTTCCCTTATTTTGGGGCAAAATTGCAGAAATTTCACTTATTTCAAAAAAAGAAAGAAATTTTCTTATTTTGGGGCAAAAAGGCAGAAATTTCTTTTATTTTGGAACAAAATTGCAGAGATTTTTTTATTTTGAGGCAAAAAGGCAGAAATTCCCTATATTTTGGGGCAAAACGCAGAAATTCCTGTTATTTTGAAGTAAAAAGGCTGAAATCCCCCTTATTTTCGGGCAAAAAGTCAGAAATTTCCTTCATGTTAGGGCAAAAAACAGAAATTTTGTTTATTTTTGGGGAAAAGTCAGAAATTGCACTTATTTTGAGTCAAAAATGCGGAAAATCCCTTTATTTTGTGGCAAAAATGTAGAAATTTTCCTTTTTTATGGCAAAAAGGTATACATTCACTTTATTTTCGGGCAAAAAGGCAGAAATTCCCTGTATTTTGGAGCAAAAATGCAGAAATTCCTCTAATTTTGGGGCAAAAAGCAGAAATTCCCCTTATTTTGGGGTAAAACTGCAGAAATTTCACTTATTTCGCGGCAAAATGGCAGAAGTTCCCCTTATTCTCGGCAAAAAAGGCAGAAAATCCCCGTATTTTGAAGCAAAATTGCAGAAATTCTCATAATTTTCAGGCAAAAAGACAGAAATTCTCCTTATTTTGGGGCAAAAAACAGAAAATCTCTTTATTTTGGGGCAAAAGCAGAAATTCCCCTTATTTTAGGGCAAAATTGCACAAATTTCCCTTATTTGAAGGCAAAAAACAGAAATTCCCCTTATTTTAGGGCAAAATTGCAGAAATTTGACTTATTACTTAGAAATAAAGCAAAAATTTTTCTTATTTTGGGGAAAAAAGGCAGAAATTCCCATTATTTTGGGGCAAAAATGCAGAAATTCACCTAATTTTGGGGCAAAATTGCAGAAATTTCACTTATTTCAGGGTAATAAGTCAGAAATTTTCCTTATTTTGGAGCAAAAAAGACAGAAATTCCCTTTGTTTTAAAAGAAAAAGACAGAAATTGCACTTATTTAGAGGCAAAAAGGCAGAAATTCCCCTTCTTTTGGAGCAAAAATGAAGAAATTTCCCTTTTTAATGGCAAAAAGGTATGCATTCCCCTTATTTTCGGGCAAAAAGGCAGAAATTCCCCGTATTTTGGAGCAAAATTGCAGAAATTCTCCTAATTGTGGGGCAAAAAGGAAGAAATTCTCTATATGTTGGGGCAAAAAGACAGAAATTCTCCTTATTTTGGTGCAAAATTCAGAAATTCCACTTATTTTGGGGCAAAATTCCAGAAATTTCCCTTAATTTGGGGCAAAATTGCAGAAATTTCACTTATTTTATGGTAAAATTGCAGAAATTTCACTTATTTCAGGGAAAAAAGGCAGAAATTTTCCTTATTTTGGGGCAAAAAGGCAGAAATTCCTAATATTTTGTGGCAAAAATGCAGGAATTCCCCTCATTTTGAGGTAAAAAGGCTGAAATTCTCCATATTTGGGAGCAAAAAGGCAGAAATTTCCCTTATTTTGGGGCAAAATTGCAGAAATTTCACTTATTTCAGGGTAATAAGTCAGAAATTCCCCTTATTTTGGGGCAAAAAAGACAGAAATTCCCTTTGTTTTGGGGAAAAAAGACAGAAATTCCACTTATTTAGAGGCAAAAAGGCAGAAATTCCCCTTATTTTGGAGCAAAAATGAAGAAATTTCCTTTTTATATGGCAAAAAGGTATGCATTCCCTTTATTTTCGGGCAAAAAGGCAGAAATTCCCCGTATTTTGGAGCAAAATTGCAGAAATTCCCCTAATTTTGGGGCAAAAGGCAGAAATTCCCATTATTTTGGGGCAAAAATCAGAAATTGCCCTTACTTTGGGGCAAAATTCCAGAAATTTCCTTTATTTTGGGGCAAAATTGCAGGAATTTACCTTATTTTGGGGCAAAATTTCAGAAATTTCCCTTATTTGGGGCAAAATTGCAGAAATTTTACTTATTTTCAGGTAAAAAGGCTGAAATTTCCTTTATTTTGGGACAAAAAGGGAGAAATTCCCCTATTTTGGGGCAAAATTTTAGAAATTTTACTTATTTTGAAGAAATAAGGCAGAAATTCGTATTATTTTGTGGCAAAAAGGCAGAAATTTCCCTTATTTTGAGGTTATAAGGCTGAAATTCCCCTTATTTTGGGGCAAAGAGGCAGAAATTCCCCTTATTTTGGGGAAGAATGCAGAAATTTCAAATATTTCAGGGCAAAAGGGCAGAAATTCCCCTTATTTTGGGGCAAAAAGATGAAATTCCTATATTTTGGATAAATTGAAGAAATATCACTTATTTCGGAACAAAAAGGCAGAAATTCCTCTTAATTTCGGGCAAAAAGGCAGAAATGACCCGTATTTTGGAGCAAAATTGCAGAAATTCCCCTAATATTGGTGAAAAAATGCAGAAATTCTTTTTATTTTGGGGCAAAAAGGCAGAAATCCTCAATATTTTGGTGCAAAAAGGCTGAAATTCCCCTTATTTTGAAGTAAAATGCTGAAATTCCCCATATTTTGGGGCAAAGGCAGAAATTCCCCTTATTTTGGGGCAAAATTGCAGAAATTTTATTTATTTCAGGGCAAAAAGTCAGAAATTCTCCTTATTTTGGGGCAAAAAGCAGAAATTTTTTTTATTATAGTACAAGATTGAAGAAATTTTCCTTATTTTGGAACAAAAAGGCAGAAATTCCCCATATTTTGGGGCAAAAGGCAGAAATTCTTTTTATTTTGAGGTAAAATGCAGAAATTCCCCTTATTTAGAGGTAAAATGCAGAAATTCCCTTTATTTTGGGGCTAAAAAGCAAAAATTCCCCTTATTTTGGGGTAAAACTGCAGAAATTTCACTTATTTCGAGGCAAAATGGCAGAAGTTTTCCTTATTCTCGGCAAAAAAAGCAGTAAATCCCCGTATTTTGGAGAAAAATTGCAGAAATTCTCATAATTTTCAGGCAAAAAGACAGAAATTCTCCTTATTTTGAGGCAAAAAACAGAAAATCTCCTTATTTTGGGGCAAAAGGCAGAAATTCCCCTTATTTTAGGGAAAATTGCAGAAATTTCCCTTATTTGAAGGCAAAAAACAGAAATTCCCCTTATTTTAGGGCAAAATTGCAGAAATTTCCCTTATTATGTGGAAAAATTGCAAAAATTTCCTTTATTTTAGGGCAAAATTGCAGAAATTTCACTTCTTTCATAGAAAAAAAGCAAAAATTTTTCTTATTTTGGGGCAAAAGGGCAGAAATTCCCATTATTTTGGGGCAAAAATGCAGAAATTCATCTAATTTTGGGGTAAAATTACAGAAATTTCACATATTTCAGGGCAAAAAGGCAGAAATTTCCGTTATTTTGGGGCAAAATTGCAGAAATTTCACTTATTTCAGGGTTATAAGTCAGAAATTTTCCTTATTTTGGGGCAAAAAAGACAGAAATTCCTTTTGTTTTATAAGAAAAATACAGAAATTTCACTTATTTAGAGGCCAAAAGGCAGAACTTCCCCTTATTTTGAAGCAAAAATGAAGAAATTTCCCTTTTTAATGGCAAAAAGGTATGCATTCCCCTTATTTTCGGGAAAAAAGGCAGAAATTCCCTGTATTTTGGAGCAAAATTCCAGAAATTCCCCTAATTGTGGGGCAAAAAGGAAGAAATTCTCTATATGTTGGGGCAAAAAGACAGAAATTCTCATAATTTTGGGGCAAAATTCATAAATTCCACTTATTTTGGGGCAAAATTCCAGAAATTTTTTTAATTTTGGGGCAAAATTGCCGAAATTTCACTTATTTTATGGTAAAATTGCAGAAATTTCACTTATTTCAGGGAAAAAAGGCAAAAATTTTCCTTATTTTGCGGCAAAAAGGCAGAAATTCCTAATATTTTTTGGCAAAAATGCACAAATTCCCCTCATTTTGAGGTAAAAAGGCTGAAATTCTCCATATTTGGGAGCAAAAAGGCAGAAATTTCCATTATTTTGGGGCAAAATTGCAGAAATTTCACTTATTTCAGGGTAATAAGTAAGAAATTCTCCTTATTTTGGGGCAAAAAGACAAAAATTCCCTTTGTTTTAAGGAAAAAAGACAGAAATTCCACTTATTTAGAGGCAAAAAGGCAGAAATTCCCCTTATTTTGGAGCAAAAATGAAGAAATTTCCTTTTTATATGGCAAAAACGTATGCATTCCCCTTATTTTCGGGCAAAAAGGCAGAAATTTCCCATATTTTAGAGCAAAATTGCAGAAATTCCCCTAATTTTGGGGCAAAAGGCAGAAATTCCCATTATTTTGGGGCAAAAACCAGAAAATGCTCTTACTTTGGGGCAAAATTCCAGAAATTTCCTTTATTTTGGGGCAAAATTGAAGGAATTTACCTTATTTTGGGGCAAAATTGCAGAAATTTCCCTTATTTGGGGCAAAATTGCAGAAATTTCACTTATTTTCAGGTAAAAAGGCTGAAATTTCCTTTATTTTGGGACAAAAAGGGAGAAATTTCCCTAATTTGGGGCAAAATTGCAGAAATTTTCCTTATTTTGGGGCAATAAGGCAGAAATTCCTATTATTTTGTGGCAAAAAGGCAGAAATTTCCTTTATTTTGAGGTTATAAGGCTGAAATTCCCCTTATTTTGGGGCAAAAAGGCAGAAATTCCCCTTATTTTGGGGTAAAATTGCAGAAATTTTAAATATTTCAGGGCAAAATGGCAGAAATTCCCCTTATTTTGGGGCAAAAAGATGAAAATCCTAATTTTTGGCTAAAATTGAAGAAATTTCACTTATTTCGGAACAAAAAGGCAAAAATTCCTCTTAATTTCGGGCAAAAAGGCAGAAATGACCCGTATTTTGGAGCAAAATTGCAGAAATTCCCCTAATATTGGTGCAAAAATGCAGAAATTCCCTTTATTTTGGGGCAAAAAGGCAGAAATTCTCCATATTTTGGTGCAAAAAGGCTGAAATATCCCTTATTTTGAGGTAAAATGCTGAAATTCCCCATATTTTGGGGCAAAGGCAGAAATTCCCCTTATTTTGGGGCAAAATTGCGGAAATTTCATTTATTTCAGGGCAAAAAGTCAGAAATTCTCCTTATTTTGGGGCAAAAAGCAGAAATTTCTTTTATTATGGTACAAGATTGAAGAAATTTTCCTTATTTTGGAACAAAAATTCAGAAGTTCCCCATATTTTGGGCCAAAAGGCAGAAATTCTTTTTATTTTGAGGTAAAATGCAGAAATTCCCCTTATTTAGAGGTAAAATGCAGAAATTCCCTTTATTTTGGTGCTAAAAGGCAGAAATTCCCCGTATTTTGAAGCAAAATTGCAGAAATTCTCAAAATTTTCAGGCAAAAAGGCAGAAATTCTCCTTATTTTGGGGCAAAAAGACAGAAAAGCTCCTTTTTTCAGGAGCAAAAAGTAAGAAATTCCCCATATTTTTAGGCAAAATTCCAGAAATTTTCTTTACATTTGGGCAAAATTGCAGAAATTTCCCTTATTTTGGGACAAAATTGCAGAAATTTCACTTATTTCAGAAAAAAGAAGAAATTTTCTTATTTTGGGGCAAAAAGGCAGAAATTTCTTTTATTTTGGAACAAAATTGCAGAGATTTTTCTTATTTTGAGTCAAAAAGGCAGAAATTCCCCATATTTTGGGGCAAAAAGGCAGAAATTCCCCTTATTTTGGGGCAAAAAACAGAAATTTTGTTTATTTTTGGAAAAAACGCAGAAATTGCACTTATTTTGAGTCAAAAAGGTGGATAATCCCCTTATTTTGGGGCAAAAATGAAGAAATTTCTCTTTTTTATGTCAAAAAGGTATACATTCCCTATATTTTCAGGCAAATGGCAGAAATACCTCTTATTTTAGGGCAAAATTGCAGAAATTTCTCTCATTGAAGGCAACAAACAAAAATTCCCCTTATTTTTGGGCATAATTGCAGAAATTTCCCTTATTATGGGGAAAAATTGCAGAAATTTCCCTTATTTTAGGGCAAAATTGCAGAAATTTCATTAATTTCAGGGTAAAAAGTCAGAAATTCCTTTTATTTTGGGGCAAAAAGCAGAAATTTCTTTTATTATGGTACAGAATTTGAAGATATTTTCATTATTTTGGAACAAAAAGGCAGAAATTAACCATATTTTGGGGCAAAAGGCAGAAATTCTTCTTATTTTGAGGTAAAATGCAGAAATTCCCCTTATTTAGAAGAAAAATGCAGAAATTCCCCAAATATTGGGGGAAAATGCAGAAATTCGCTTTATTGTGGGGCAAAAAAACAGAAATTCCCCGTATTTTGAAGCAAAATTGCAGAAATTCTCATAATTTTCAGGCAAAAAGACAGAAATACTCCTTATTTTGGGGCAAAAAGACAGAAAATCTCCTTTTTTTGGGGGGCAAAAAGTCAGAAATTCTTCTTATTTTAAGGCCAGAATTGCAGAAATTTCCTTTACATTTGGGCAAAATTGCAGAAATTTCCTTTTTTGGGGGCAAAATTGCAGAAATTTCACTTATTTCAGAAAAAAGGCAGAAATTTTCTTATTTTGGGGCAAAAAGGCCGAAATTTCTTTTATTTTGGTACAAAAATGCAGAAATTTTTATTATTTTGGGGCAAAAATGCAGAAATTCCCCATATTTTGGGGTAAAAAGGCAGAAATTCCCCTTATTTTGAAGTAAAAAGGCTGAAATCCCCCTTATTTTTGGGCAAAAAGTCAGAAATTTCCTTCATGTTAGGGCAAAAACCAGAAATTTTGTTTGTTTTTGGGGAAAAGGCAGAAATTGCACTTATTTTGAGTCAAAAAGGAGGAAAATCCCCTTATTTTGTGGCAAAAATGTAGAAATTTCTTTTTTTTATGGCAAAAAGGTATACATTCACTTTATTTTCGGGCAAAAAGGCAGAAATTCCCTGTATTTTGGAGCAAAATTGCAGAAATTCCCCTAATTTTGGGGCAAAAAGGCAGAAATTCACCTTATTTTGGGGTAAAACTGCAGAAATTTCACTTATTTAGCGGCAAAATGACAGAAGTTCCCCTTATTCTCAGCAAAAAAAGCAGAAAATCCCTGTATTTTGGAGCAAAATTGCAGAAATTCTCATAATTTTCAGGCAAAAAGACAGAAATTCTCCTTATTTTGGGGCAAAAAACAGAAAATCTCCTTATTTTGGGGCAAAAGGCAGAAATTCCCCTTATTTTAGGGCAAAATTGCAGAAATTTCCCTTATTTGAAGGCAAAAAACAGAAATTCCCCTTATTTTGGGGCAAAATTGCAGAAATTTCCCTTATTATGGGGAAAAATTGCAAAAATTTCCCTTATTTTAGGGCAAAATTGCAGAAATTTCACTTATTTAATAGAAAAAAAGCAAAAATTTTTCTTATTTTGGAGCAAAAAGGCAGAATTTCCCATTATTTTGGGGCAAAAATGCAGAAATTCACCTAATTTTGGGGCAAAATTGCAGAAATTTCACTTATTTCAGGGTTATAAGTCAGAAATTTTCTTTATTTTGGGGGAAAAAAGACCGAAATTCCCTTTGATTTAAAAGAAAAAGACAGAAATTTCACTTATTTAGAGGCAAAAAGGCAGAAATTCCCCTTCTTTTGGAGCAAAAATGAAGAAATTTCCCTTTTTAATGGCAAAAAGGTATGCATTCCCCTTATTTTCGGGCAAAAAGGCAGAAATTCCCCGTATTTTGGAGCAAAATTGCAGAAGTTTCCCTAATTGTGGGGCAAAAAGAAAGAAATTCTCTATATGTTGGGGCAAAAAGACAGAAATTCTTTTTATTTTGGGGCAAAACTCAGAAATTCCACTTATTTTGGGGCAAAATTCCAGAAATTTCCCTTAATTTGGGGCAAAATTGCAGAAATTTCACTTATTTTATGGTAAAATTGCAGAAATTTCACTTATTTCAGGGAAAAAAGGCAGAAATTTTCCTTATTATGGGGCAAAAAGGCAGAAATTCCTAATATTTTGTGGCAAAAATGCAGGAATTCCCCTCATTTTGAGGTAAAAAGGCTGAAATTCTCCATATTTGGGAGCAAAAAGGCAGAAATTTCCCTTATTTTGGGGCAAAATTGCAGAAATTTCACTTATTTCAGGGTAATAAGTCAGAAATTCCCCTTATTTTGGGGCAAAAAAGACAGAAATTCCCTTTGTTTTGGGGAAAAAAGACAGAAATTCCACTTATTTAGAGGCAAAAAGGCAGAAATTCCCCTTATTTTGGAGCAAAAATGAAGAAATTTCCTTTTTATATGGCAAAAAGTTATGCATTCCCTTTATTTTCGGGCAAAAAGGCAGAAATTCCTCGTATTTTGGAGCAAAATTGCAGAAATTCCCCTAATTTTGGGGCAAAAGGCAGAAATTCCCATTATTTTGGGGCAAAAATCAGAAATTGCCCTTACTTTGGGGCAAAATTCCAGAAATTTCCTATATTTTGGGGCAAAATTGCAGGAATTTACCTTATTTTGGGGTAAAATTGCAGAAATTTCCCTTATTTGGGGCAAAATTGCAGAAATTTTACTTATTTTCAGGTAAAAAGGCTGAAATTTCCTTTATTTTGGGACAAAAAGGGAGAAATTCCCCTATTTTGGGGCAAAATTTTAGAAATTTTACTTATTTTGAAGAAATAAGGCAGAAATTCATATTATTTTGTGGCAAAAAGGCAGAAATTTCCCTTATTTTGAGGTTATAAGGCTGAAATTCCCCTTATTTTGGGGCAAAGAGGCAGAAATTCCCCTTATTTTGGGGAAGAATGCAGAAATTTCAAATATTTCAGGGCAAAAGGGCAGAAATTCCCCTTATTTTGGGGCAAAAAGATGAAATTCCTATATTTTAGCTAAAATTGAAGAAATTTCACTTATTTCGGAACAAAAAGGCAGAAATTCCTCTTAATTTCGGGCAAAAAGGCAGAAATGACCCGTATTTTGGAGCAAAATTGCAGAAATTCCCCTAATATTGGTGAAAAAATGCAGAAATTCTTTTTATTTTGGGGCAAAAAGGCAGAAATTCTCCATATTTTGGTGCAAAAAGGCTGAAATTCCCTTATTTTGAAGTAAAATGCTGAAATTCCCCATATTTTGGGGCAAAGGCAGAAATTCCCCTTATTTTGGGGCAAAATTGCAGAAATTTTATTTATTTCAGGGCAAAAAGTCAGAAATTCTCCTTATTTTGGGGCAAAAAGGAGAAATTTCTTTTATTATAGTACAAGATTGAAGAAATTTTCCTTATTTTAGAACAAAAAGGCAGAAATTCCCCATATTTTGGGGCAAAAGGCAGAAATTCTTTTTATTTTGAGGTAAAATGCAGAAATTCCCCTTATTTAGAGGTAAAATGCAGAAATTCCCTTTATTTTGGGGCTAAAAAGCAAAAATTCCCCTTATTTTGGGGTAAAACTGCAGAAAATTCACTTATTTCGAGGCAAAATTGCAGAAGTTCCCCTTATTCTCGGCAAAAAAAGCAGTAAATCCCCGTATTTTGGAGCAAAATTGCAGAAATTCTCATAATTTTCAGGAAAAAAGACAGAAATTCTCCTTATTTTGAGGCAAAAAACAGAAAATCTCCTTATTTTGGGGCAAAAGGCAGAAATTCCCCTTATTTTAGGGAAAATTGCAGAAATTTCCCTTATTTGAAGGCAAAAAACAGAAATTCCCCTTATTTTGGGGCAAAATTGCAGAAATTTCCCTTATTATGGGGAAAAATTGCAAAAATTTCCCTTATTTTAGGGCAAAATTGCAGAAATTTCACTTCTTTCATAGAAAAAAAGCAAACATTTTTCTTATTTTGGGGCAAAAGGGCAGAAATTCCCATTATTTTGGGGCAAAAATGCAGAAATTCACCTAATTTTGGAGTAAAATTGCAGAAATTTCACATATTTCAGGGCAAAAAGGCAGAAATTTCCCTTATTTTGGGGCAAAATTGCAGAAATTTCACTTATTTCAGGGTAATAAGTCAGAAATTTTCCTTATTTTGGGGCAAAAAAGACAGAAATTCCTTTTGTTTTATAAGAAAAAGACAGAAATTTCACTTATTTAGAGGCCAAAAGGCAGAAATTCCCCTTATTTTGAAGCAAAAATGAAGAAATTTCCCTTTTTAATGGCAAAAAGGTATGCATTCCCCTTATTTTCGGGAAAAAAGGCAGAAATTCCCTGTATTTTGGAGCAAAATTGCAGAAATTCCCCTAATTGTGGGGCAACAAGGAAGAAATTCTCTATATGTTGGGGCAAAAAGACAGAAATTCTCATAATTTTGGGGCAAAACTCAGAAATTCCACTTATTTTGGGGCAAAATTCCAGAAATTTTCCTTATTTTGGAACAAAAAGGCAGAAGTTCCCCATATTTTGGGGCAAAAGGCAGAAATTCTTTTTATTTAGAGGTAAAATGCAGATATTCCCCTTATTTAGAAGAAAAATGCAGAAATTCCCCAAATAATGGGGGAAAATGCAGAAATTCCCTTTATTTTGGGGCGAAAAAACAGAAATTCCCTGTATTTTGAAGCAAAATTGCAGAAATTCTCATAATTTTCAGGCAAAAAGACAGAAATACTCCTTATTTTGGGGCAAAAAGACAGAAAATCTCCTTTTTTCGGGGGCAAAAAGTCAGAAATTCTTCTTATTTTGAGGCCAGAATTGCAACAATTTCCTTTACATTTGGGCAAAATTGCAGAAATTTTCCTTATTTGGGGCAAAATTGCAGAAAATTCACTTATTTTCAGGTAAAAAGTCTGAAATTTCCTTTATTTTGGGACAAAAAGGGAGAAATTCCCCTATTTTGGGGCAAAATTGCAGAAATTTTCCTTATTTTGGGGCAATAAGGCAGAAATTCCTATTATTTTGTGGCAAAAAGGCAGAAATTTCCCTTATTTTGAGGTTATAGGGCTGAAAATCTCCTTATTTTGGGGCAAAAAGGCAGAAATTCCCCTTATTTTGGGGTAAAATTGCAGAAATTTCAAATATTTCAGGGCAAAATGGCAGAAATTCCTCTTATTTTTTGGCAAAAAGATGAAATTCCTAATTTTTGGCTAAAATTGAAGAAATTTCACTTATTTCGGAACAAAAAGGCAGAAATTCCTCTTAATTTCGGGCAAAAAGGCAGAAATGACCCGTATTTTGGAGCAAAATTGCAGAAATTCCCCTAATATTGGTGCAAAAATGCAGAAATTCCCTTTATTTTGGGGCAAAAAGGCAGAAATTCTCCATATTTTGGTGCAAAAAGGCTGAAATTCCCCTTATTTTGAGGTAAAATGCTGAAATTCCCCATATTTTGGGGCAAAGGCAGAAATTCCCCTTATTTTGGGGCAAAATTGCGGAAATTTCATTTATTTCAGGGCAAAAAGTCAGAAATTCTTTTTATTTTGGGGCAAAAAGCAGAAATTTCTATTATTATGGTACAAGATTGAAGAAATTTTCCTTATTTTGGAACAAAAAGGCAGAAGTTCCCCATATTTTGGGGTAAAAGGCAGAAATTCCTTTTATTTTGAGGTAAAATGCAGAAATTCCCCTTATTTAGAGGTAAAATGCAGAAATTCCCTTTATTTTGGTGCTAAAAGGCAGAAATTCCCCGTATTTTGAAGCAAAATTGCAGAAATTCTCAAAATTTTCGGGCAAAAAGGCAGAAATTCTCCTTATTTTGGGGCAAAAAGACAGAAAATCTCCTTTTTTCAGGAGCAAAAAGTAAGAAATTCCCCATATTTTGGGGCAAAATTGCAGAAATTTTCTTTACAGTTGGGCAAAATTGCAGAAATTTCCCTTATTTTGGGACAAAATTGCAGAAATTTCACTTATTTCAGAAAAAAGGAAGAAATTTTCTTATTTTGGGGCAAAAAGCAGAAATTTCTTTTATTATGGTACAGAATTTGAAGATATTTTCATTATTTTGGAACAAAAAGGCAGAAATTAACCATATTTTGGGGCAAAAGGCAGAAATTCTTCTTATTTTGAGGTAAAATGCAGAAATTCCCCTTATTTAGAAGAAAAATGCAGAAATTCCCCAAATATTGGGGGAAAATGCAGAAATTCGCTTTATTGTGGGGCAAAAAAACAGAAATTCCCCGTATTTTGAAGCAAAATTGCAGAAATTCTCATAATTTTCATGCAAAAAGACAGAAATACTCCTTATTTTGGGGCAAAAAGACAGAAAATCTCCTTTTTTTGGGGGGCAAAAAGTCAGAAATTCTTCTTATTTTAAGGCCAGAATTGCAGAAATTTCCTTTACATTTGGGCAAAATTGCAGAAATTTCCTTTTTTGGGGGCAAAATTGCAGAAATTTCACTTATTTCAGAAAAAAGGCAGAAATTTTCTTATTTTGGGGCAAAAAGGCCGAAATTTCTTTTATTTTGGTACAAAAATGCAGAAATTTTTATTATTTTGGGGCAAAAATGCAGAAATTCCCCATATTTTGGGGTAAAAAGGCAGAAATTCCCCTTATTTTGAAGTAAAAAGGCTGAAATCCCCCTTATTTTTGGGCAAAAAGTCAGAAATTTCCTTCATGTTAGGGCAAAAAACAGAAATTTTGTTTGTTTTTGGGGAAAAGGCAGAAATTGCACTTATTTTGAGTCAAAAAGGAGGAAAATCCCCTTATTTTGTGGCAAAAATGTAGAAATTTCTTTTTTTTATGGCAAAAAGGTATACATTCACTTTATTTTCGGGCAAAAAGGCAGAAATTCCCAGTATTTTGGAGCAAAATTGCAGAAATTCCCCTAATTTTGGGGCAAAAAGGCAGAAATTCACCTTATTTTGGGGTAAAACTGCAGAAATTTCACTTATTTAGCGGCAAAATGGCAGAAGTTCCCCTTATTCTCAGCAAAAAAAGCAGAAAATCCCCGTATTTTGGAGCAAAATTGCAGAAATTCTCATAATTTTCAGGCAAAAAGACAGAAATTCTCCTTATTTTGGGGCAAAAAACAGAAAATCTCCTTATTTTGGGGCAAAAGGCAGAAATTCCCCTTATTTTAGGGCAAAATTGCAGAAATTTCCCTTATTTGAAGGCAAAAAACAGAAATTCCCCTTATTTTGGGGCAAAATTGCAGAAATTTCCCTTATTATGGGGAAAAATTGCAAAAATTTCCCTTATTTTAGGGCAAAATTGCAGAAATTTCACTTATTTAATAGAAAAAAAGCAAAAATTTTTCTTATTTTGGAGCAAAAAGGCAGAAATTCCCATTATTTTGGGGCAAAAATGCAGAAATTCACCTAATTTTGGGGCAAAATTGCAGAAATTTCACTTATTTCAGGGTTATAAGTCAGAAATTTTCTTTATTTTGGGGGAAAAAAGACCGAAATTCCCTTTGATTTAAAAGAAAAAGACAGAAATTTCACTTATTTAGAGGCAAAAAGGCAGAAATTCCCCTTCTTTTGGAGCAAAAATGAAGAAATTTCCCTTTTTAATGGCAAAAAGGTATGCATTCCCCTTATTTTCGGGCAAAAAGGCAGAAATTCCCCGTATTTTGGAGCAAAATTGCAGAAGTTTCCCTAACTGTGGGGCAAAAAGAAAGAAATTCTCTATATGTTGGGGCAAAAAGACAGAAATTCTTTTTATTTTGGGGCAAAACTCAGAAATTCCACTTATTTTGGGGCAAAATTCCAGAAATTTCCCTTAATTTGGGGCAAAATTGCAGAAATTTCACTTATTTTATGGTAAAATTGCAGAAATTTCACTTATTTCAGGGAAAAAAGGCAGAAATTTTCCTTATTTTGGGGCAAAAAGGCAGAAATTCCTAATATTTTGTGGCAAAAATGCAGGAATTCCCCTCATTTTGAGGTAAAAAGGCTGAAATTCTCAATATTTGGGAGCAAAAAGGCAGAAATTTCCCTTATTTTGGGGCAAAATTGCAGAAATTTCACTTATTTCAGGGTAATAAGTCAGAAATTCCCCTTATTTTGGGGCAAAAAAGACAGAAATTCCCTTTGTTTTGGGGAAAAAAGACAGAAATTCCACTTATTTAGAGGCAAAAAGGCAGAAATTCCCCTTATTTTGGAGCAAAAATGAAGAAATTTCCTTTTTATATGGCAAAAAGTTATGCATTCCCTTTATTTTCGGGCAAAAAGGCAGAAATTCCTCGTATTTTGGAGCAAAATTGCAGAAATTCCCCTAATTTTGGGGCAAAAGGCAGAAATTCCCATTATTTTGGGGCAAAAATCAGAAATTGCCCTTACTTTGGGGCAAAATTCCAGAAATTTCCTATATTTTGGGGCAAAATTGCAGGAATTTACCTTATTTTGGGGTAAAATTGCAGAAATTTCCCTTATTTGGGGCAAAATTGCAGAAATTTTACTTATTTTCAGGTAAAAAGGCTGAAATTTCCTTTATTTTGGGACAAAAAGGGAGAAATTCCCCTATTTTGGGGCAAAATTTTAGAAATTTTACTTATTTTGAAGAAATAAGGCAGAAATTCATATTATTTTGTGGCAAAAAGGCAGAAATTTCCCTTATTTTGAGGTTATAAGGCTGAAATTCCCCTTATTTTGGGGCAAAGAGGCAGAAATTCCCCTTATTTTGGGGAAGAATGCAGAAATTTCAAATATTTCAGGGCAAAAGGGCAGAAATTCCCCTTATTTTGGGGCAAAAAGATGAAATTCCTATATTTTAGCTAAAATTGAAGAAATTTCACTTATTTCGGAACAAAAAGGCAGAAATTCCTCTTAATTTCGGGCAAAAAGGCAGAAATGACCCGTATTTTGGAGCAAAATTGCAGAAATTCCCCTAATATTGGTGAAAAAATGCAGAAATTCTTTTTATTTTGGGGCAAAAAGGCAGAAATTCTCCATATTTTGGTGCAAAAAGGCTGAAATTCCCCTTATTTTGAAGTAAAATGCTGAAATTCCCCATATTTTGGGGCAAAGGCAGAAATTCCCCTTATTTTGGGGCAAAATTGCAGAAATTTTATTTATTTCAGGGCAAAAAGTCAGAAATTCTCCTTATTTTGGGGCAAAAAGCAGAAATTTCTTTTATTATAGTACAAGATTGAAGAAATTTTCCTTATTTTAGAACAAAAAGGCAGAAATTCCCCATATTTTGGGGCAAAAGGCAGAAATTCTTTTTATTTTGAGGTAAAATGCAGAAATTCCCCTTATTTAGAGGTAAAATGCAGAAATTCCCTTTATTTTGGGGCTAAAAAGCAAAAATTCCCCTTATTTTGGGGTAAAACTGCAGAAATTTCACTTATTTCGAGGCAAAATGGCAGAAGTTTTCCTTATTCTCGGCAAAAAAAGCAGTAAATCCCCGTATTTTGGAGCAAAATTGCAGAAATTCTCATAATTTTCAGGCAAAAAGACAGAAATTCTCCTTATTTTGAGGCAAAAAACAGAAAATCTCCTTATTTTGGGGAAAAAGGCAGAAATTCCCCTTATTTTAGGGAAAATTGCAGAAATTTCCCTTATTTGAAGGCAAAAAACAGAAATTCCCCTTATTTTGGGGCAAAATTGCAGAAATTTCCCTTATTATGTGGAAAAATTGCAAAAATTTCCCTTATTTTAGGGCAAAATTGCAGAAATTTCATTTCTTTCATAGAAAAAAAGCAAAAATTTTTCTTATTTTGGGGCAAAAGGGCAGAAATTCCCATTATTTTGGGGCAAAAATGCAGAAATTCATCTAATTTTGGGGTAAAATTGCAGAAATTTCACATATTTCAGAGCAAAAAGGCAGAAATTTCCATTATTTTGGGGCAAAATTGCAGAAATTTCACTTATTTCAGGGTAATAAATCAGAAATTTTCCTTATTTTGGGGCAAAAAAGACAGAAATTCCACTTATTTAGAGGCCAAAAGGCAGAAATTCCCCTTATTTTGAAGCAAAAATGAAGAAATTTCCCTTTTTAATGGCAAAAAGGTATGCATTCCCCTTATTTTCGGGAAAAAAGGCAGAAATTCCCCGTATTTTGGAGCAAAATTGCAGAAATTCTCCTAATTGTGGGGCAAAAAGGAAGAAATTCTCTATATGTTGGGGCAAAAAGACAGAAATTCTCCTTATTTTGGTGCAAAACTCAGAAATTCCACTTCTTTTGGGGCAATATTCCAGAAATTTCCCTTAATTTGGGGCAAAATTGCAGAAATTTCACTTATTTTATGGTAAAATTGCAGAAATTTCACTTATTTCAGGGAAAAAAGGCAGAAATTTTCCTTATTTTGGGGCAAAAAGGCAGAAATTCCTAATATTTTGTTTCAAAAATGCAGGATTTCCCCTCATTTTGAGGTAAAAAGGCTGAAATTCTCCATATTTGGGGGCAAAAAGGCAGAAATTTCCCTTATTTTGGGGCAAAATTGCAGAAATTTCACTTATTTCAGGGTAATAAGTCAGAAATTCCCCTTATTTTGGGGCAAAAAAGACAGAAATTCCCTTTGTTTTGGGGAAAAAAGACAGAAATTCCACTTATTTAGAGGCAAAAAGGAAGAAATTCCCCTTATTTTGGAGCAAAAATGAAGAAATTTCCTTTTTATATGGCAAAAGGGTATGCATTCTCTTTATTTTCGGGCAAAAAGGCAGAAATTCCCCGTATTTTGGAGCAAAATTGCAGAAATTCCCCTAATTTTCGGGCAAAAGGCAGAAATTCCCATTATTTTGGGGCAAAAATCAGAAATTGCCCTTACTTTGGGGCAAAATTCCAGAAATTTCCTTTATTTTGGGGCAAAATTGCAGGAATTTACCTTATTTTGGAGCAAAATTGCAGAAATTTTCCTTATTTGGGGCAAAATTGCAGAAATTTTACTTATTTTCAGGTAAAAAGGCTGAAATTTCCTTTATTTTGGGACAAAAAGGGAGAAATTCCCCTATTTTGGGGCAAAATTGCAGAAATTTTACTTATTTTGGGGAAATAAGGCAGACATTCCTATTATTTTGTGGCAAAAAGGCAGAAATTTCCCTTATTTTGAGGTTATAAGGCTGAAATTCCCCTTATTTTGGGGCAAAGAGGCAGAAATTCCCCTTATTTTGGGGAAGAATGCAGAAATTTCAAATATTTCAGGGCAAAATGGCAGAAATTCCCCTTATTTTGGGGCAAAATATGAAATACCTATATTTTGGCTAAAATTAAAGAAATTTCACTTATTTTGGAACAAAAAGGCAGAAATTCCTCTTAATTTCGGGCAAAAAGGCAGAAATGACCCGTATTTTGGAGCAAAATTGCAGAAATTCCCTTAATACTGGTGAAAAATGCAGAAATTCTTTGTATTTGGGGGCAAAAAGGCAGAAATTCTCCATATTTTGGTGCAAAAAGGCTGAAGTTCCCCTTATTTTGAAGTAAAATGCTGAAATTTTCCATATTTTGGGGCAAAGGCATAAATTCCCCTTATTTTGGGGCAAAATTGCAGAAATTTTATTTATTTCAGGGCAAAAAGTCAGAAATTCTCCTTATTTTGGGGCAAAAAGCAGAAATTTCTTTTATTATGGTACAAGATTGAAGAAATTTTCCTTATTTTGGAACAAAAAGGCAGAAATTCCCCATATTTTGGGGAAAAAAGCAGAAATTCTTTTTATTTTGAGGTAAAATGCAGAAATTCCCTTTATTTTGGGGCTAAAAGGCAAAAATTCCTTTTATTTTGTAGCAAAATTTCAGAAATTCTCAAAATTTTAGAGCAAAAAGGCAGAAATTCTCTTTATTTTGGGGCAAAAAGACAGAAAATCTCCTTTTTTCAGGAGCAAAAAGTAAGAAATTCCCCATATTTTGGGGCAAAATTGCAGAAATTTTCTTTATATTTGGGCAAAATTGCAGAAATTTCCCTTATTTTGGGGCAAAATTGCAGAAATTTCACTTATTTCAGAAAAAAGGAAGAAATTTTCTTATTTTGGGGCAAAAAGGCAGAAATTTCTTTTATTTTGGAACAAAATTGCAGAGATTTTTTTTATTTTGAGGCAAAAAGGCAGAAATTCCCCATATTTTGGGGCAAAAGGCAGATATTCTCCCTTATTTTGAAGTAAAAATGCAGAAACCCCCCTTATTTTTGGGCAAAAATTCAGAAATTTCCTTCATTTTAGGGCAAAAAACAGAAATTTTGTTTATTTTTGGAGAAAAGGCAGAAATTGCACTTATTTTGAGTCAAAAAGGCGGAAAATCCCCTTATTTTGTGGCAAAAATGTAGAAATTTCCCTTTTTTATGGCAAAAAGGTATACATTCACTTTATTTTCGGGCAAAAAGGCAGAAATTCCCTGTATTTTGGAGCAAAATTGCAGAAATTCCCCTGATTTTGGTGCAAAAAGGCAAAAATTCCCCTTATTTTGGGGTAAAACTGCAGAAAATTCACTTATTTCGAGGCAAAATTGCAGAAGTTCCCCTTATTCTCGGCAAAAAAAGCAGTAAATCCCCGTATTTTGGAGCAAAATTGCAGAAATTCTCATAATTTTCAGGAAAAAAGACAGAAATTCTCCTTATTTTGAGGCAAAAAACAGAAAATCTCCTTATTTTGGGGCAAAAGGCAGAAATTCCCCTTATTTTAGGGAAAATTGCAGAAATTTCCCTTATTTGAAGGCAAAAAACAGAAATTCCCCTTATTTTGGGGCAAAATTGCAGAAATTTCCCTTATTATGGGGAAAAATTGCAAAAATTTCCCTTATTTTAGGGCAAAATTGCAGAAATTTCACTTCTTTCATAGAAAAAAAGCAAACATTTTTCTTATTTTGGGGCAAAAGGGCAGAAATTCCCATTATTTTGGGGCAAAAATGCAGAAATTCACCTAATTTTGGAGTAAAATTGCAGAAATTTCACATATTTCAGGGCAAAAAGGCAGAAATTTCCCTTATTTTGGGGCAAAATTGCAGAAATTTCACTTATTTCAGGGTAATAAGTCAGAAATTTTCCTTATTTTGGGGCAAAAAAGACAGAAATTCCTTTTGTTTTATAAGAAAAAGACAGAAATTTCACTTATTTAGAGGCCAAAAGGCAGAAATTCCCCTTATTTTGAAGCAAAAATGAAGAAATTTCCCTTTTTAATGGCAAAAAGGTATGCATTCCCCTTATTTTCGGGAAAAAAGGCAGAAATTCCCTGTATTTTGGAGCAAAATTGCAGAAATTCCCCTAATTGTGGGGCAACAAGGAAGAAATTCTCTATATGTTGGGGCAAAAAGACAGAAATTCTCATAATTTTGGGGCAAAACTCAGAAATTCCACTTATTTTGGGGCAAAATTCCAGAAATTTTCCTTATTTTGGAACAAAAAGGCAGAAGTTCCCCATATTTTGGGGCAAAAGGCAGAAATTCTTTTTATTTAGAGGTAAAATGCAGATATTCCCCTTATTTAGAAGAAAAATGCAGAAATTCCCCAAATAATGGGGGAAAATGCAGAAATTCCCTTTATTTTGGGGCGAAAAAACAGAAATTCCCTGTATTTTGAAGCAAAATTGCAGAAATTCTCATAATTTTCAGGCAAAAAGACAGAAATACTCCTTATTTTGGGGCAAAAAGACAGAAAATCTCCTTTTTTCGGGGGCAAAAAGTCAGAAATTCTTCTTATTTTGAGGCCAGAATTGCAACAATTTCCTTTACATTTGGGCAAAATTGCAGAAATTTTCCTTATTTGGGGCAAAATTGCAGAAAATTCACTTATTTTCAGGTAAAAAGTCTGAAATTTCCTTTATTTTGGGACAAAAAGGGAGAAATTCCCCTATTTTGGGGCAAAATTGCAGAAATTTTCCTTATTTTGGGGCAATAAGGCAGAAATTCCTATTATTTTGTGGCAAAAAGGCAGAAATTTCCCTTATTTTGAGGTTATAGGGCTGAAAATCTCCTTATTTTGGGGCAAAAAGGCAGAAATTCCCCTTATTTTGGGGTAAAATTGCAGAAATTTCAAATATTTCAGGGCAAAATGGCAGAAATTCCTCTTATTTTTTGGCAAAAAGATGAAATTCCTAATTTTTGGCTAAAATTGAAGAAATTTCACTTATTTCGGAACAAAAAGGCAGAAATTCCTCTTAATTTCGGGCAAAAAGGCAGAAATGACCCGTATTTTGGAGCAAAATTGCAGAAATTCCCCTAATATTGGTGCAAAAATGCAGAAATTCCCTTTATTTTGGGGCAAAAAGGCAGAAATTCTCCATATTTTGGTGCAAAAAGGCTGAAATTCCCCTTATTTTGAGGTAAAATGCTGAAATTCCCCATATTTTGGGGCAAAGGCAGAAATTCCCCTTATTTTGGGGCAAAATTGCGGAAATTTCATTTATTTCAGGGCAAAAAGTCAGAAATTCTTTTTATTTTGGGGCAAAAAGCAGAAATTTCTATTATTATGGTACAAGATTGAAGAAATTTTCCTTATTTTGGAACAAAAAGGCAGAAGTTCCCCATATTTTGGGGTAAAAGGCAGAAATTCCTTTTATTTTGAGGTAAAATGCAGAAATTCCCCTTATTTAGAGGTAAAATGCAGAAATTCCCTTTATTTTGGTGCTAAAAGGCAGAAATTCCCCGTATTTTGAAGCAAAATTGCAGAAATTCTCAAAATTTTCGGGCAAAAAGGCAGAAATTCTCCTTATTTTGGGGCAAAAAGACAGAAAATCTCCTTTTTTCAGGAGCAAAAAGTAAGAAATTCCCCATATTTTGGGGCAAAATTGCAGAAATTTTCTTTACAGTTGGGCAAAATTGCAGAAATTTCCCTTATTTTGGGACAAAATTGCAGAAATTTCACTTATTTCAGAAAAAAGGAAGAAATTTTCTTATTTTGGGGCAAAAAGCAGAAATTTCTTTTATTATGGTACAGAATTTGAAGATATTTTCATTATTTTGGAACAAAAAGGCAGAAATTAACCATATTTTGGGGCAAAAGGCAGAAATTCTTCTTATTTTGAGGTAAAATGCAGAAATTCCCCTTATTTAGAAGAAAAATGCAGAAATTCCCCAAATATTGGGGGAAAATGCAGAAATTCGCTTTATTGTGGGGCAAAAAAACAGAAATTCCCCGTATTTTGAAGCAAAATTGCAGAAATTCTCATAATTTTCATGCAAAAAGACAGAAATACTCCTTATTTTGGGGCAAAAAGACAGAAAATCTCCTTTTTTTGGGGGGCAAAAAGTCAGAAATTCTTCTTATTTTAAGGCCAGAATTGCAGAAATTTCCTTTACATTTGGGCAAAATTGCAGAAATTTCCTTTTTTGGGGGCAAAATTGCAGAAATTTCACTTATTTCAGAAAAAAGGCAGAAATTTTCTTATTTTGGGGCAAAAAGGCCGAAATTTCTTTTATTTTGGTACAAAAATGCAGAAATTTTTATTATTTTGGGGCAAAAATGCAGAAATTCCCCATATTTTGGGGTAAAAAGGCAGAAATTCCCCTTATTTTGAAGTAAAAAGGCTGAAATCCCCCTTATTTTTGGGCAAAAAGTCAGAAATTTCCTTCATGTTAGGGCAAAAAACAGAAATTTTGTTTGTTTTTGGGGAAAAGGCAGAAATTGCACTTATTTTGAGTCAAAAAGGAGGAAAATCCCCTTATTTTGTGGCAAAAATGTAGAAATTTCTTTTTTTTATGGCAAAAAGGTATACATTCACTTTATTTTCGGGCAAAAAGGCAGAAATTCCCTGTATTTTGGAGCAAAATTGCAGAAATTCCCCTAATTTTGGGGCAAAAAGGCAGAAATTCACCTTATTTTGGGGTAAAACTGCAGAAATTTCACTTATTTAGCGGCAAAATGGCAGAAGTTCCCCTTATTCTCAGCAAAAAAAGCAGAAAATCCCCGTATTTTGGAGCAAAATTGCAGAAATTCTCATAATTTTCAGGCAAAAAGACAGAAATTCTCCTTATTTTGGGGCAAAAAACAGAAAATCTCCTTATTTTGGGGCAAAAGGCAGAAATTCCCCTTATTTTAGGGCAAAATTGCAGAAATTTCCCTTATTTGAAGGCAAAAAACAGAAATTCCCCTTATTTTGGGGCAAAATTGCAGAAATTTCCCTTATTATGGGGAAAAATTGCAAAAATTTCCCTTATTTTAGGGCAAAATTGCAGAAATTTCACTTATTTAATAGAAAAAAAGCAAAAATTTTTCTTATTTTGGAGCAAAAAGGCAGAAATTCCCATTATTTTGGGGCAAAAATGCAGAAATTCACCTAATTTTGGGGCAAAATTGCAGAAATTTCACTTATTTCAGGGTTATAAGTCAGAAATTTTCTTTATTTTGGGGGAAAAAAGACCGAAATTCCCTTTGATTTAAAAGAAAAAGACAGAAATTTCACTTATTTAGAGGCAAAAAGGCAGAAATTCCCCTTCTTTTGGAGCAAAAATGAAGAAATTTCCCTTTTTAATGGCAAAAAGGTATGCATTCCCCTTATTTTCGGGCAAAAAGGCAGAAATTCCCCGTATTTTGGAGCAAAATTGCAGAAGTTTCCCTAACTGTGGGGCAAAAAGAAAGAAATTCTCTATATGTTGGGGCAAAAAGACAGAAATTCTTTTTATTTTGGGGCAAAACTCAGAAATTCCACTTATTTTGGGGCAAAATTCCAGAAATTTCCCTTAATTTGGGGCAAAATTGCAGAAATTTCACTTATTTTATGGTAAAATTGCAGAAATTTCACTTATTTCAGGGAAAAAAGGCAGAAATTTTCCTTATTTTGGGGCAAAAAGGCAGAAATTCCTAATATTTTGTGGCAAAAATGCAGGAATTCCCCTCATTTTGAGGTAAAAAGGCTGAAATTCTCCATATTTGGGAGCAAAAAGGCAGAAATTTCCCTTATTTTGGGGCAAAATTGCAGAAATTTCACTTATTTCAGGGTAATAAGTCAGAAATTCCCCTTATTTTGGGGCAAAAAAGACAGAAATTCCCTTTGTTTTGGGGAAAAAAGACAGAAATTCCACTTATTTAGAGGCAAAAAGGCAGAAATTCCCCTTATTTTGGAGCAAAAATGAAGAAATTTCCTTTTTATATGGCAAAAAGTTATGCATTCCCTTTATTTTCGGGCAAAAAGGCAGAAATTCCTCGTATTTTGGAGCAAAATTGCAGAAATTCCCCTAATTTTGGGGCAAAAGGCAGAAATTCCCATTATTTTGGGGCAAAAATCAGAAATTGCCCTTACTTTGGGGCAAAATTCCAGAAATTTCCTATATTTTGGGGCAAAATTGCAGGAATTTACCTTATTTTGGGGTAAAATTGCAGAAATTTCCCTTATTTGGGGCAAAATTGCAGAAATTTTACTTATTTTCAGGTAAAAAGGCTGAAATTTCCTTTATTTTGGGACAAAAAGGGAGAAATTCCCCTATTTTGGGGCAAAATTTTAGAAATTTTACTTATTTTGAAGAAATAAGGCAGAAATTCATATTATTTTGTGGCAAAAAGGCAGAAATTTCCCTTATTTTGAGGTTATAAGGCTGAAATTCCCCTTATTTTGGGGCAAAGAGGCAGAAATTCCCCTTATTTTGGGGAAGAATGCAGAAATTTCAAATATTTCAGGGCAAAAGGGCAGAAATTCCCCTTATTTTGGGGCAAAAAGATGAAATTCCTATATTTTAGCTAAAATTGAAGAAATTTCACTTATTTCGGAACAAAAAGGCAGAAATTCCTCTTAATTTCGGGCAAAAAGGCAGAAATGACCCGTATTTTGGAGCAAAATTGCAGAAATTCCCCTAATATTGGTGAAAAAATGCAGAAATTCTTTTTATTTTGGGGCAAAAAGGCAGAAATTCTCCATATTTTGGTGCAAAAAGGCTGAAATTCCCCTTATTTTGAAGTAAAATGCTGAAATTCCCCATATTTTGGGGCAAAGGCAGAAATTCCCCTTATTTGGGGGCAAAATTGCAGAAATTTTATTTATTTCAGGGCAAAAAGTCAGAAATTCTCCTTATTTTGGGGCAAAAAGCAGAAATTTCTTTTATTATAGTACAAGATTGAAGAAATTTTCCTTATTTTAGAACAAAAAGGCAGAAATTCCCCATATTTTGGGGCAAAAGGCAGAAATTCTTTTTATTTTGAGGTAAAATGCAGAAATTCCCCTTATTTAGAGGTAAAATGCAGAAATTCCCTTTATTTTGGGGCTAAAAAGCAAAAATTCCCCTTATTTTGGGGTAAAACTGCAGAAATTTCACTTATTTCGAGGCAAAATGGCAGAAGTTTTCCTTATTCTCGGCAAAAAAAGCAGTAAATCCCCGTATTTTGGAGCAAAATTGCAGAAATTCTCATAATTTTCAGGCAAAAAGACAGAAATTCTCCTTATTTTGAGGCAAAAAACAGAAAATCTCCTTATTTTGGGGAAAAAGGCAGAAATTCCCCTTATTTTAGGGAAAATTGCAGAAATTTCCCTTATTTGAAGGCAAAAAACAGAAATTCCCCTTATTTTGGGGCAAAATTGCAGAAATTTCCCTTATTATGTGGAAAAATTGCAAAAATTTCCCTTATTTTAGGGCAAAATTGCAGAAATTTCATTTCTTTCATAGAAAAAAAGCAAAAATTTTTCTTATTTTGGGGCAAAAGGGCAGAAATTCCCATTATTTTGGGGCAAAAATGCAGAAATTCATCTAATTTTGGGGTAAAATTGCAGAAATTTCACATATTTCAGAGCAAAAAGGCAGAAATTTCCATTATTTTGGGGCAAAATTGCAGAAATTTCACTTATTTCAGGGTAATAAATCAGAAATTTTCCTTATTTTGGGGCAAAAAAGACAGAAATTCCACTTATTTAGAGGCCAAAAGGCAGAAATTCCCCTTATTTTGAAGCAAAAATGAAGAAATTTCCCTTTTTAATGGCAAAAAGGTATGCATTCCCCTTATTTTCGGGAAAAAAGGCAGAAATTCCCCGTATTTTGGAGCAAAATTGCAGAAATTCTCCTAATTGTGGGGCAAAAAGGAAGAAATTCTCTATATGTTGGGGCAAAAAGACAGAAATTCTCCTTATTTTGGTGCAAAACTCAGAAATTCCACTTCTTTTGGGGCAATATTCCAGAAATTTCCCTTAATTTGGGGCAAAATTGCAGAAATTTCACTTATTTTATGGTAAAATTGCAGAAATTTCACTTATTTCAGGGAAAAAAGGCAGAAATTTTCCTTATTTTGGGGCAAAAAGGCAGAAATTCCTAATATTTTGTTTCAAAAATGCAGGATTTCCCCTCATTTTGAGGTAAAAAGGCTGAAATTCTCCATATTTGGGGGCAAAAGGGCAGAAATTTCCCTTATTTTGGGGCAAAATTGCAGAAATTTCACTTATTTCAGGGTAATAAGTCAGAAATTCCCCTTATTTTGGGGCAAAAAAGACAGAAATTCCCTTTGTTTTGGGGAAAAAAGACAGAAATTCCACTTATTTAGAGGCAAAAAGGAAGAAATTCCCCTTATTTTGGAGCAAAAATGAAGAAATTTCCTTTTTATATGGCAAAAAGGTATGCATTCTCTTTATTTTCGGGCAAAAAGGCAGAAATTCCCCGTATTTTGGAGCAAAATTGCAGAAATTCCCCTAATTTTCGGGCAAAAGGCAGAAATTCCCATTATTTTGGGGCAAAAATCAGAAATTGCCCTTACTTTGGGGCAAAATTCCAGAAATTTCCTTTATTTTGGGGCAAAATTGCAGGAATTTACCTTATTTTGGAGCAAAATTGCAGAAATTTTCCTTATTTGGGGCAAAATTGCAGAAATTTTACTTATTTTCAGGTAAAAAGGCTGAAATTTCCTTTATTTTGGGACAAAAAGGGAGAAATTCCCCTATTTTGGGGCAAAATTGCAGAAATTTTACTTATTTTGGGGAAATAAGGCAGACATTCCTATTATTTTGTGGCAAAAAGGCAGAAATTTCCCTTATTTTGAGGTTATAAGGCTGAAATTCCCCTTATTTTGGGGCAAAGAGGCAGAAATTCCCCTTATTTTGGGGAAGAATGCAGAAATTTCAAATATTTCAGGGCAAAATGGCAGAAATTCCCCTTATTTTGGGGCAAAATATGAAATACCTATATTTTGGCTAAAATTAAAGAAATTTCACTTATTTTGGAACAAAAAGGCAGAAATTCCTCTTAATTTCGGGCAAAAAGGCAGAAATGACCCGTATTTTGGAGCAAAATTGCAGAAATTCCCTTAATACTGGTGAAAAATGCAGAAATTCTTTGTATTTGGGGGCAAAAAGGCAGAAATTCTCCATATTTTGGTGCAAAAAGGCTGAAGTTCCCCTTATTTTGAAGTAAAATGCTGAAATTTTCCATATTTTGGGGCAAAGGCATAAATTCCCCTTATTTTGGGGCAAAATTGCAGAAATTTTATTTATTTCAGGGCAAAAAGTCAGAAATTCTCCTTATTTTGGGGCAAAAAGCAGAAATTTCTTTTATTATGGTACAAGATTGAAGAAATTTTCCTTATTTTGGAACAAAAAGGCAGAAATTCCCCATATTTTGGGGAAAAAAGCAGAAATTCTTTTTATTTTGAGGTAAAATGCAGAAATTCCCTTTATTTTGGGGCTAAAAGGCAAAAATTCCTTTTATTTTGTAGCAAAATTTCAGAAATTCTCAAAATTTTAGAGCAAAAAGGCAGAAATTCTCTTTATTTTGGGGCAAAAAGACAGAAAATCTCCTTTTTTCAGGAGCAAAAAGTAAGAAATTCCCCATATTTTGGGGCAAAATTGCAGAAATTTTCTTTATATTTGGGCAAAATTGCAGAAATTTCCCTTATTTTGGGGCAAAATTGCAGAAATTTCACTTATTTCAGAAAAAAGGAAGAAATTTTCTTATTTTGGGGCAAAAAGGCAGAAATTTCTTTTATTTTGGAACAAAATTGCAGAGATTTTTTTTATTTTGAGGCAAAAAGGCAGAAATTCCCCATATTTTGGGGCAAAAGGCAGATATTCTCCCTTATTTTGAAGTAAAAATGCAGAAACCCCCCTTATTTTTGGGCAAAAATTCAGAAATTTCCTTCATTTTAGGGCAAAAAACAGAAATTTTGTTTATTTTTGGAGAAAAGGCAGAAATTGCACTTATTTTGAGTCAAAAAGGCGGAAAATCCCCTTATTTTGTGGCAAAAATGTAGAAATTTCCCTTTTTTATGGCAAAAAGGTATACATTCACTTTATTTTCGGGCAAAAAGGCAGAAATTCCCTGTATTTTGGAGCAAAATTGCAGAAATTCCCCTGATTTTGGTGCAAAAAGGCAAAAATTCCCCTTATTTTGGGGTAAAACTGCAGAAAATTCACTTATTTCGAGGCAAAATTGCAGAAGTTCCCCTTATTCTCGGCAAAAAAAGCAGTAAATCCCCGTATTTTGGAGCAAAATTGCAGAAATTCTCATAATTTTCAGGAAAAAAGACAGAAATTCTCCTTATTTTGAGGCAAAAAACAGAAAATCTCCTTATTTTGGGGCAAAAGGCAGAAATTCCCCTTATTTTAGGGAAAATTGCAGAAATTTCCCTTATTTGAAGGCAAAAAACAGAAATTCCCCTTATTTTGGGGCAAAATTGCAGAAATTTCCCTTATTATGGGGAAAAATTGCAAAAATTTCCCTTATTTTAGGGCAAAATTGCAGAAATTTCACTTCTTTCATAGAAAAAAAGCAAACATTTTTCTTATTTTGGGGCAAAAGGGCAGAAATTCCCATTATTTTGGGGCAAAAATGCAGAAATTCACCTAATTTTGGAGTAAAATTGCAGAAATTTCACATATTTCAGGGCAAAAAGGCAGAAATTTCCCTTATTTTGGGGCAAAATTGCAGAAATTTCACTTATTTCAGGGTAATAAGTCAGAAATTTTCCTTATTTTGGGGCAAAAAAGACAGAAATTCCTTTTGTTTTATAAGAAAAAGACAGAAATTTCACTTATTTAGAGGCCAAAAGGCAGAAATTCCCCTTATTTTGAAGCAAAAATGAAGAAATTTCCCTTTTTAATGGCAAAAAGGTATGCATTCCCCTTATTTTCGGGAAAAAAGGCAGAAATTCCCTGTATTTTGGAGCAAAATTGCAGAAATTCCCCTAATTGTGGGGCAACAAGGAAGAAATTCTCTATATGTTGGGGCAAAAAGACAGAAATTCTCATAATTTTGGGGCAAAACTCAGAAATTCCACTTATTTTGGGGCAAAATTCCAGAAATTTTCCTTATTTTGGAACAAAAAGGCAGAAGTTCCCCATATTTTGGGGCAAAAGGCAGAAATTCTTTTTATTTAGAGGTAAAATGCAGATATTCCCCTTATTTAGAAGAAAAATGCAGAAATTCCCCAAATAATGGGGGAAAATGCAGAAATTCCCTTTATTTTGGGGCGAAAAAACAGAAATTCCCTGTATTTTGAAGCAAAATTGCAGAAATTCTCATAATTTTCAGGCAAAAAGACAGAAATACTCCTTATTTTGGGGCAAAAAGACAGAAAATCTCCTTTTTTCGGGGGCAAAAAGTCAGAAATTCTTCTTATTTTGAGGCCAGAATTGCAACAATTTCCTTTACATTTGGGCAAAATTGCAGAAATTTTCCTTATTTGGGGCAAAATTGCAGAAAATTCACTTATTTTCAGGTAAAAAGTCTGAAATTTCCTTTATTTTGGGACAAAAAGGGAGAAATTCCCCTATTTTGGGGCAAAATTGCAGAAATTTTCCTTATTTTGGGGCAATAAGGCAGAAATTCCTATTATTTTGTGGCAAAAAGGCAGAAATTTCCCTTATTTTGAGGTTATAGGGCTGAAAATCTCCTTATTTTGGGGCAAAAAGGCAGAAATTCCCCTTATTTTGGGGTAAAATTGCAGAAATTTCAAATATTTCAGGGCAAAATGGCAGAAATTCCTCTTATTTTTTGGCAAAAAGATGAAATTCCTAATTTTTGGCTAAAATTGAAGAAATTTCACTTATTTCGGAACAAAAAGGCAGAAATTCCTCTTAATTTCGGGCAAAAAGGCAGAAATGACCCGTATTTTGGAGCAAAATTGCAGAAATTCCCCTAATATTGGTGCAAAAATGCAGAAATTCCCTTTATTTTGGGGCAAAAAGGCAGAAATTCTCCATATTTTGGTGCAAAAAGGCTGAAATTCCCCTTATTTTGAGGTAAAATGCTGAAATTCCCCATATTTTGGGGCAAAGGCAGAAATTCCCCTTATTTTGGGGCAAAATTGCGGAAATTTCATTTATTTCAGGGCAAAAAGTCAGAAATTCTTTTTATTTTGGGGCAAAAAGCAGAAATTTCTATTATTATGGTACAAGATTGAAGAAATTTTCCTTATTTTGGAACAAAAAGGCAGAAGTTCCCCATATTTTGGGGTAAAAGGCAGAAATTCCTTTTATTTTGAGGTAAAATGCAGAAATTCCCCTTATTTAGAGGTAAAATGCAGAAATTCCCTTTATTTTGGTGCTAAAAGGCAGAAATTCCCCGTATTTTGAAGCAAAATTGCAGAAATTCTCAAAATTTTCGGGCAAAAAGGCAGAAATTCTCCTTATTTTGGGGCAAAAAGACAGAAAATCTCCTTTTTTCAGGAGCAAAAAGTAAGAAATTCCCCATATTTTGGGGCAAAATTGCAGAAATTTTCTTTACAGTTGGGCAAAATTGCAGAAATTTCCCTTATTTTGGGACAAAATTGCAGAAATTTCACTTATTTCAGAAAAAAGGAAGAAATTTTCTTATTTTGGGGCAAAAAGCAGAAATTTCTTTTATTATGGTACAGAATTTGAAGATATTTTCATTATTTTGGAACAAAAAGGCAGAAATTAACCATATTTTGGGGCAAAAGGCAGAAATTCTTCTTATTTTGAGGTAAAATGCAGAAATTCCCCTTATTTAGAAGAAAAATGCAGAAATTCCCCAAATATTGGGGGAAAATGCAGAAATTCGCTTTATTGTGGGGCAAAAAAACAGAAATTCCCCGTATTTTGAAGCAAAATTGCAGAAATTCTCATAATTTTCATGCAAAAAGACAGAAATACTCCTTATTTTGGGGCAAAAAGACAGAAAATCTCCTTTTTTTGGGGGGCAAAAAGTCAGAAATTCTTCTTATTTTAAGGCCAGAATTGCAGAAATTTCCTTTACATTTGGGCAAAATTGCAGAAATTTCCTTTTTTGGGGGCAAAATTGCAGAAATTTCACTTATTTCAGAAAAAAGGCAGAAATTTTCTTATTTTGGGGCAAAAAGGCCGAAATTTCTTTTATTTTGGTACAAAAATGCAGAAATTTTTATTATTTTGGGGCAAAAATGCAGAAATTCCCCATATTTTGGGGTAAAAAGGCAGAAATTCCCCTTATTTTGAAGTAAAAAGGCTGAAATCCCCCTTATTTTTGGGCAAAAAGTCAGAAATTTCCTTCATGTTAGGGCAAAAAACAGAAATTTTGTTTGTTTTTGGGGAAAAGGCAGAAATTGCACTTATTTTGAGTCAAAAAGGAGGAAAATCCCCTTATTTTGTGGCAAAAATGTAGAAATTTCTTTTTTTTATGGCAAAAAGGTATACATTCACTTTATTTTCGGGCAAAAAGGCAGAAATTCCCTGTATTTTGGAGCAAAATTGCAGAAATTCCCCTAATTTTGGGGCAAAAAGGCAGAAATTCACCTTATTTTGGGGTAAAACTGCAGAAATTTCACTTATTTAGCGGCAAAATGGCAGAAGTTCCCCTTATTCTCAGCAAAAAAAGCAGAAAATCCCCGTATTTTGGAGCAAAATTGCAGAAATTCTCATAATTTTCAGGCAAAAAGACAGAAATTCTCCTTATTTTGGGGCAAAAAACAGAAAATCTCCTTATTTTGGGGCAAAAGGCAGAAATTCCCCTTATTTTAGGGCAAAATTGCAGAAATTTCCCTTATTTGAAGGCAAAAAACAGAAATTCCCCTTATTTTGGGGCAAAATTGCAGAAATTTCCCTTATTATGGGGAAAAATTGCAAAAATTTCCCTTATTTTAGGGCAAAATTGCAGAAATTTCACTTATTTAATAGAAAAAAAGCAAAAATTTTAATTATTTTGGAGCAAAAAGGCAGAAATTCCCATTATTTTGGGGCAAAAATGCAGAAATTCACCTAATTTTGGGGCAAAATTGCAGAAATTTCACTTATTTCAGGGTTATAAGTCAGAAATTTTCTTTATTTTGGGGGAAAAAAGACCGAAATTCCCTTTGATTTAAAAGAAAAAGACAGAAATTTCACTTATTTAGAGGCCAAAAGGCAGAAATTCCCCTTCTTTTGGAGCAAAAATGAAGAAATTTCCCTTTTTAATGGCAAAAAGGTATGCATTCCCCTTATTTTCGGGCAAAAAGGCAGAAATTCCCCGTATTTTGGAGCAAAATTGCAGAAGTTTCCCTAATTGTGGGGCAAAAAGGAAGAAATTCTCTATATGTTGGGGCAAAAAGACAGAAATTCTTTTTATTTTGGGGCAAAACTCAGAAATTCCACTTATTTTGGGGCAAAATTCCAGAAATTTCCCTTAATTTGGGGCAAAATTGCAGAAATTTCACTTATTTTATGGTAAAATTGCAGAAATTTCACTTATTTCAGGGAAAAAAGGCAGAAATTTTCCTTATTTTGGGGCAAAAAGGCAGAAATTCCTAATATTTTGTGGCAAAAATGCAGGAATTCCCCTCATTTTGAGGTAAAAAGGCTGAAATTCTCCATATTTGGGAGCAAAAAGGCAGAAATTTCCCTTATTTTGGGGCAAAATTGCAGAAATTTCACTTATTTCAGGGTAATAAGTCAGAAATTCCCCTTATTTTGGGGCAAAAAAGACAGAAATTCCCTTTGTTTTGGGGAAAAAAGACAGAAATTCCACTTATTTAGAGGCAAAAAGGCAGAAATTCCCCTTATTTTGGAGCAAAAATGAAGAAATTTCCTTTTTATATGGCAAAAAGTTATGCATTCCCTTTATTTTCGGGCAAAAAGGCAGAAATTCCTCGTATTTTGGAGCAAAATTGCAGAAATTCCCCTAATTTTGGGGCAAAAGGCAGAAATTCCCATTATTTTGGGGCAAAAATCAGAAATTGCCCTTACTTTGGGGCAAAATTCCAGAAATTTCCTATATTTTGGGGCAAAATTGCAGGAATTTACCTTATTTAGGGGTAAAATTGCAGAAATTTCCCTTATTTGGGGCAAAATTGCAGAAATTTTACTTATTTTCAGGTAAAAAGGCTGAAATTTCCTTTATTTTGGGACAAAAAGGGAGAAATTCCCCTATTTTGGGGCAAAATTTTAGAAATTTTACTTATTTTGAAGAAATAAGGCAGAAATTCATATTATTTTGTGGCTAAAAGGCAGAAATTTCCCTTATTTTGAGGTTATAAGGCTGAAATTCCCCTTATTTTGGGGCAAAAAGATGAAATTCCTATATTTTAGCTAAAATTGAAGAAATTTCACTTATTTCGGAACAAAAAGGCAGAAATTCCTCTTAATTTCGGGCAAAAAGGCAGAAATGACCCGTATTTTGGAGCAAAATTGCAGAAATTCCCCTAATATTGGTGAAAAAATGCAGAAATTCTTTTTATTTTGGGGCAAAAAGGCAGAAATTCTCCATATTTTGGTGCAAAAAGGCTGAAATTCCCCTTATTTTGAAGTAAAATGCTGAAATTCCCCATATTTTGGGGCAAAGGCAGAAATTCCCCTTATTTTGGGGCAAAATTGCAGAAATTTTATTTATTTCAGGGCAAAAAGTCAGAAATTCTCCTTATTTTGGGGCAAAAAGCAGAAATTTCTTTTATTATAGTACAAGATTGAAGAAATTTTCCTTATTTTAGAACAAAAAGGCAGAAATTCCCCATATTTTGGGGCAAAAGGCAGAAAATCTTTTTATTTTGAGGTAAAATGCAGAAATTCCCCTTATTTAGAGGTAAAATGCAGAAATTCCCTTTATTTTGGGGCTAAAAAGCAAAAATTCCCCTTATTTTGGGGTAAAACTGCAGAAATTTCACTTATTTCGAGGCAAAATGGCAGAAGTTTTCCTTATTCTCGGCAAAAAAAGCAGTAAATCCCCGTATTTTGGAGCAAAATTGCAGAAATTCTCATAATTTTCAGGCAAAAAGACAGAAATTCTCCTTATTTTGAGGCAAAAAACAGAAAATCTCCTTATTTTGGGGAAAAAGGCAGAAATTCCCCTTATTTTAGGGAAAATTGCAGAAATTTCCCTTATTTGAAGGCAAAAAACAGAAATTCCCCTTATTTTGGGGCAAAATTGCAGAAATTTCCCTTATTATGTGGAAAAATTACAAAAATTTCCCTTATTTTAGGGCAAAATTGCAGAAATTTCATTTCTTTCATAGAAAAAAAGCAAAAATTTTTCTTATTTTGGGGCAAAAGGGCAGAAATTCCCATTATTTTGGGGCAAAAATGCAGAAATTCATCTAATTTTGGGGTAAAATTGCAGAAATTTCACATATTTCAGAGCAAAAAGGCAGAAATTTCCATTATTTTGGGGCAAAATTGCAGAAATTTCACTTATTTCAGGGTAATAAATCAGAAATTTTCCTTATTTTGGGGCAAAAAAGACAGAAATTCCACTTATTTAGAGGCCAAAAGGCAGAAATTCCCCTTATTTTGAAGCAAAAATGAAGAAATTTCCCTTTTTAATGGCAAAAAGGTATGCATTCCCCTTATTTTCGGGAAAAAAGGCAGAAATTCCCCGTATTTTGGAGCAAAATTGCAGAAATTCTCCTAATTGTGGGGCAAAAAGGAAGAAATTCTCTATATGTTGGGGCAAAAAGACAGAAATTCTCCTTATTTTGGTGCAAAACTCAGAAATTCCACTTATTTTGGGGCAATATTCCAGAAATTTCCCTTAATTTGGGGCAAAATTGCAGAAATTTCACTTATTTTATGGTAAAATTGCAGAAATTTCACTTATTTCAGGGAAAAAAGGCAGAAATTTTCCTTATTTTGGGGCAAAAAGGCAGAAATTCCTAATATTTTGTTTCAAAAATGCAGGATTTCCCCTCATTTTGAGGTAAAAAGGCTGAAATTCTCCATATTTGGGGGCAAAAAGGCAGAAATTTCCCTTATTTTGGGGCAAAATTGCAGAAATTTCACTTATTTCAGGGTAATAAGTCAGAAATTCCCCTTATTTTGGGGCAAAAAAGACAGAAATTCCCTTTGTTTTGGGGAAAAAAGACAGAAATTCCACTTATTTAGAGGCAAAAAGGAAGAAATTCCCCTTATTTTGGAGCAAAAATGAAGAAATTTCCTTTTTATATGGCAAAAAGGTATGCATTCTCTTTATTTTCGGGCAAAAAGGCAGAAATTCCCCGTATTTTGGAGCAAAATTGCAGAAATTCCCCTAATTTTGGGGCAAAAGGCAGAAATTCCCATTATTTTGGGGCAAAAATCAGAAATTGCCCTTACTTTGGGGCAAAATTCCAGAAATTTCCTTTATTTTGGGGCAAAATTGCAGGAATTTACCTTATTTTGGAGCAAAATTGCAGAAATTTTCCTTATTTGGGGCAAAATTGCAGAAATTTTACTTATTTTCAGGTAAAAAGGCTGAAATTTCCTTTATTTTGGGACAAAAAGGGAGAAATTCCCCTATTTTGGGGCAAAATTGCAGAAATTTTACTTATTTTGGGGAAATAAGGCAGACATTCCTATTATTTTGTGGCAAAAAGGCAGAAATTTCCCTTATTTTGAGGTTATAAGGCTGAAATTCCCCTTATTTTGGGGCAAAGAGGCAGAAATTCCCCTTATTTTGGGGAAGAATGCAGAAATTTCAAATATTTCAGGGCAAAATGGCAGAAATTCCCCTTATTTTGGGGCAAAATATGAAATACCTATATTTTGGCTAAAATTAAAGAAATTTCACTTATTTTGGAACAAAAAGGCAGAAATTCCTCTTAATTTCGGGCAAAAAGGCAGAAATGACCCGTATTTTGGAGCAAAATTGCAGAAATTCCCTTAATACTGGTGAAAAATGCAGAAATTCTTTGTATTTGGGGGCAAAAAGGCAGAAATTCTCCATATTTTGGTGCAAAAAGGCTGAAATTCCCCTTATTTTGAAGTAAAATGCTGAAATTTTCCATATTTTGGGGCAAAGGCATAAATTCCCCTTATTTTGGGGCAAAATTGCAGAAATTTTATTTATTTCAGGGCAAAAAGTCAGAAATTCTCCTTATTTTGGGGCAAAAAGCAGAAATTTCTTTTATTATGGTACAAGATTGAAGAAATTTTCCTTATTTTGGAACAAAAAGGCAGAAATTCCCCATATTTTGGGGAAAAAAGCAGAAATTCTTTTTATTTTGAGGTAAAATGCAGAAATTCCCTTTATTTTGGGGCTAAAAGGCAAAAATTCCTTTTATTTTGTAGCAAAATTTCAGAAATTCTCAAAATTTTAGAGCAAAAAGGCAGAAATTCTCTTTATTTTGGGGCAAAAAGACAGAAAATCTCCTTTTTTCAGGAGCAAAAAGTAAGAAATTCCCCATATTTTGGGGCAAAATTGCAGAAATTTTCTTTATATTTGGGCAAAATTGCAGAAATTTCCCTTATTTTGGGGCAAAATTGCAGAAATTTCACTTATTTCAGAAAAAAGGAAGAAATTTTCTTATTTTGGGGCAAAAAGGCAGAAATTTCTTTTATTTTGGAACAAAATTGCAGAGATTTTTCTTATTTTGAGGCAAAAAGGCAGAAATTCCCCATATTTTGGGGCAAAAGGCAGATATTCTCCCTTATTTTGAAGTAAAAATGCTGAAACCCCCCTTATTTTTGGGCAAAAATTCAGAAATTTCCTTCATGTTAGGGCAAAAAACAGAAATTTTGTTTATTTTTGGAGAAAAGGCAGAAATTGCACTTATTTTGAGTCAAAAAGGCGGAAAATCCCCTTATTTTGTGGCAAAAATGTAGAAATTTCCCTTTTTTATGGCAAAAAGGTATACATTCACTTTATTTTCGGGCAAAAAGGCAGAAATTCCCTGTATTTTGGAGCAAAATTGCAGAAATTCCCCTGATTTTGGTGCAAAAAGGCAAAAATTCCCCTTATTTTGGGGTAAAACTGCAGAAATTTCACTTATTTCGAGGCAAAATTGCAGAAGTTCCCCTTATTCTCGGCAAAAAAAGCAGTAAATCCCCGTATTTTGGAGCAAAATTGCAGAAATTCTCATAATTTTCAGGAAAAAAGACAGAAATTCTCCTTATTTTGAGGCAAAAAACAGAAAATCTCCTTATTTTGGGGCAAAAGGCAGAAATTCCCCTTATTTTAGGGAAAATTGCAGAAATTTCCCTTATTTGAAGGCAAAAAACAGAAATTCCCCTTATTTTGGGGCAAAATTGCAGAAATTTCCCTTATTATGGGGAAAAATTGCAAAAATTTCCCTTATTTTAGGGCAAAATTGCAGAAATTTCACTTCTTTCATAGAAAAAAAGCAAAAATTTTTCTTATTTTGGGGCAAAAGGGCAGAAATTCCCATTATTTTGGGGCAAAAATGCAGAAATTCACCTAATTTTGGAGTAAAATTGCAGAAATTTCACATATTTCAGGGCAAAAAGGCAGAAATTTCCCTTATTTTGGGGCAAAATTGCAGAAATTTCACTTATTTCAGGGTAATAAGTCAGAAATTTTCCTTATTTTGGGGCAAAAAAGACAGAAATTCCTTTTGTTTTATAAGAAAAAGACAGAAATTTCACTTATTTAGAGGCCAAAAGGCAGAAATTCCCCTTATTTTGAAGCAAAAATGAAGAAATTTCCCTTTTTAATGGCAAAAAGGTATGCATTCCCCTTATTTTCGGGAAAAAAGGCAGAAATTCCCTGTATTTTGGAGCAAAATTGCAGAAATTCCCCTAATTGTGGGGCAACAAGGAAGAAATTCTCTATATGTTGGGGCAAAAAGACAGAAATTCTCATAATTTTGGGGCAAAACTCAGAAATTCCACTTATTTTGGGGCAAAATTCCAGAAATTTTCCTTATTTTGGAACAAAAAGGCAGAAGTTCCCCATATTTTGGGGCAAAAGGCAGAAATTCATTTTATTTAGAGGTAAAATGCAGATATTCCCCTTATTTAGAAGAAAAATGCAGAAATTCCCCAAATAATGGGGGAAAATGCAGAAATTCCCTTTATTTTGGGGCGAAAAAACAGAAATTCCCTGTATTTTGAAGCAAAATTGCAGAAATTCTCATAATTTTCAGGCAAAAAGACAGAAATACTCCTTATTTTGGGGCAAAAAGACAGAAAATCTCCTTTTTTCGGGGGCAAAAAGTCAGAAATTCTTCTTATTTTGAGGCCAGAATTGCAACAATTTCCTTTACATTTGGGCAAAATTGCAGAAATTTTCCTTATTTGGGGCAAAATTGCAGAAAATTCACTTATTTTCAGGTAAAAAGTCTGAAATTTCCTTTATTTTGGGACAAAAAGGGAGAAATTCCCCTATTTTGGGGCAAAATTGCAGAAATTTTCCTTATTTTGGGGCAATAAGGCAGAAATTCCTATTATTTTGTGGCAAAAAGGCAGAAATTTCCCTTATTTTGAGGTTATAGGGCTGAAAATCTCCTTATTTTGGGGCAAAAAGGCAGAAATTCCCCTTATTTTGGGGTAAAATTGCAGAAATTTCAAATATTTCAGGGCAAAATGGCAGAAATTCCTCTTATTTTTTGGCAAAAAGATGAAATTCCTAATTTTTGGCTAAAATTGAAGAAATTTCACTTATTTCGGAACAAAAAGGCAGAAATTCCTCTTAATTTCGGGCAAAAAGGCAGAAATGACCCGTATTTTGGAGCAAAATTGCAGAAATTCCCCTAATATTGGTGCAAAAATGCAGAAATTCCCTTTATTTTGGGGCAAAAAGGCAGAAATTCTCCATATTTTGGTGCAAAAAGGCTGAAATTCCCCTTATTTTGAGGTAAAATGCTGAAATTCCCCATATTTTGGGGCAAAGGCAGAAATTCCCCTTATTTTGGGGCAAAATTGCGGAAATTTCATTTATTTCAGGGCAAAAAGTCAGAAATTCTTTTTATTTTGGGGCAAAAAGCAGAAATTTCTATTATTATGGTACAAGATTGAAGAAATTTTCCTTATTTTGGAACAAAAAGGCAGAAGTTCCCCATATTTTGGGGTAAAAGGCAGAAATTCCTTTTATTTTGAGGTAAAATGCAGAAATTCCCCTTATTTAGAGGTAAAATGCAGAAATTCCCTTTATTTTGGTGCTAAAAGGCAGAAATTCCCCGTATTTTGAAGCAAAATTGCAGAAATTCTCAAAATTTTCGGGCAAAAAGGCAGAAATTCTCCTTATTTTGGGGCAAAAAGACAGAAAATCTCCTTTTTTCAGGAGCAAAAAGTAAGAAATTCCCCATATTTTGGGGCAAAATTGCAGAAATTTTCTTTACAGTTGGGCAAAATTGCAGAAATTTCCCTTATTTTGGGACAAAATTGCAGAAATTTCACTTATTTCAGAAAAAAGGAAGAAATTTTCTTATTTTGGGGCAAAAAGCAGAAATTTCTTTTATTATGGTACAGAATTTGAAGATATTTTCATTATTTTGGAACAAAAAGGCAGAAATTAACCATATTTTGGGGCAAAAGGCAGAAATTCTTCTTATTTTGAGGTAAAATGCAGAAATTCCCCTTATTTAGAAGAAAAATGCAGAAATTCCCCAAATATTGGGGGAAAATGCAGAAATTCGCTTTATTGTGGGGCAAAAAAACAGAAATTCCCTGTATTTTGAAGCAAAATTGCAGAAATTCTCATAATTTTCATGCAAAAAGACAGAAATACTCCTTATTTTGGGGCAAAAAGACAGAAAATCTCCTTTTTTTGGGGGGCAAAAAGTCAGAAATTCTTCTTATTTTAAGGCCAGAATTGCAGAAATTTCCTTTACATTTGGGCAAAATTGCAGAAATTTCCTTTTTTGGGGGCAAAATTGCAGAAATTTCACTTATTTCAGAAAAAAGGCAGAAATTTTCTTATTTTGGGGCAAAAAGGCCGAAATTTCTTTTATTTTGGTACAAAAATGCAGAAATTTTTATTATTTTGGGGCAAAAATGCAGAAATTCCCCATATTTTGGGGTAAAAAGGCAGAAATTCCCCTTATTTTGAAGTAAAAAGGCTGAAATCCCCCTTATTTTTGGGCAAAAAGTCAGAAATTTCCTTCATGTTAGGGCAAAAAACAGAAATTTTGTTTGTTTTTGGGGAAAAGGCAGAAATTGCACTTATTTTGAGTCAAAAAGGAGGAAAATCCCCTTATTTTGTGGCAAAAATGTAGAAATTTCTTTTTTTTATGGCAAAAAGGTATACATTCACTTTATTTTCGGGCAAAAAGGCAGAAATTCCCTGTATTTTGGAGCAAAATTGCAGAAATTCCCCTAATTTTGGGGCAAAAAGGCAGAAATTCACCTTATTTTGGGGTAAAACTGCAGAAATTTCACTTATTTAGCGGCAAAATGGCAGAAGTTCCCCTTATTCTCAGCAAAAAAAGCAGAAAATCCCCGTATTTTGGAGCAAAATTGCAGAAATTCTCATAATTTTCAGGCAAAAAGACAGAAATTCTCCTTATTTTGGGGCAAAAAACAGAAAATCTCCTTATTTTGGGGCAAAAGGCAGAAATTCCCCTTATTTTAGGGCAAAATTGCAGAAATTTCCCTTATTTGAAGGCAAAAAACAGAAATTCCCCTTATTTTGGGGCAAAATTGCAGAAATTTCCCTTATTATGGGGAAAAATTGCAAAAATTTCCCTTATTTTAGGGCAAAATTGCAGAAATTTCACTTATTTAATAGAAAAAAAGCAAAAATTTTAATTATTTTGGAGCAAAAAGGCAGAAATTCCCATTATTTTGGGGCAAAAATGCAGAAATTCACCTAATTTTGGGGCAAAATTGCAGAAATTTCACTTATTTCAGGGTTATAAGTCAGAAATTTTCTTTATTTTGGGGGAAAAAAGACCGAAATTCCCTTTGATTTAAAAGAAAAAGACAGAAATTTCACTTATTTAGAGGCCAAAAGGCAGAAATTCCCCTTCTTTTGGAGCAAAAATGAAGAAATTTCCCTTTTTAATGGCAAAAAGGTATGCATTCCCCTTATTTTCGGGCAAAAAGGCAGAAATTCCCCGTATTTTGGAGCAAAATTGCAGAAGTTTCCCTAATTGTGGGGCAAAAAGGAAGAAATTCTCTATATGTTGGGGCAAAAAGACAGAAATTCTTTTTATTTTGGGGCAAAACTCAGAAATTCCACTTATTTTGGGGCAAAATTCCAGAAATTTCCCTTAATTTGGGGCAAAATTGCAGAAATTTCACTTATTTTATGGTAAAATTGCAGAAATTTCACTTATTTCAGGGAAAAAAGGCAGAAATTTTCCTTATTTTGGGGCAAAAAGGCAGAAATTCCTAATATTTTGTGGCAAAAATGCAGGAATTCCCCTCATTTTGAGGTAAAAAGGCTGAAATTCTCCATATTTGGGAGCAAAAAGGCAGAAATTTCCCTTATTTTGGGGCAAAATTGCAGAAATTTCACTTATTTCAGGGTAATAAGTCAGAAATTCCCCTTATTTTGGGGCAAAAAAGACAGAAATTCCCTTTGTTTTGGGGAAAAAAGACAGAAATTCCACTTATTTAGAGGCAAAAAGGCAGAAATTCCCCTTATTTTGGAGCAAAAATGAAGAAATTTCCTTTTTATATGGCAAAAAGTTATGCATTCCCTTTATTTTCGGGCAAAAAGGCAGAAATTCCTCGTATTTTGGAGCAAAATTGCAGAAATTCCCCTAATTTTGGGGCAAAAGGCAGAAATTCCCATTATTTTGGGGCAAAAATCAGAAATTGCCCTTACTTTGGGGCAAAATTCCAGAAATTTCCTATATTTTGGGGCAAAATTGCAGGAATTTACCTTATTTAGGGGTAAAATTGCAGAAATTTCCCTTATTTGGGGCAAAATTGCAGAAATTTTACTTATTTTCAGGTAAAAAGGCTGAAATTTCCTTTATTTTGGGACAAAAAGGGAGAAATTCCCCTATTTTGGGGCAAAATTTTAGAAATTTTACTTATTTTGAAGAAATAAGGCAGAAATTCATATTATTTTGTGGCTAAAAGGCAGAAATTTCCCTTATTTTGAGGTTATAAGGCTGAAATTCCCCTTATTTTGGGGCAAAAAGATGAAATTCCTATATTTTAGCTAAAATTGAAGAAATTTCACTTATTTCGGAACAAAAAGGCAGAAATTCCTCTTAATTTCGGGCAAAAAGGCAGAAATGACCCGTATTTTGGAGCAAAATTGCAGAAATTCCCCTAATATTGGTGAAAAAATGCAGAAATTCTTTTTATTTTGGGGCAAAAAGGCAGAAATTCTCCATATTTTGGTGCAAAAAGGCTGAAATTCCCCTTATTTTGAAGTAAAATGCTGAAATTCCCCATATTTTGGGGCAAAGGCAGAAATTCCCCTTATTTTGGGGCAAAATTGCAGAAATTTTATTTATTTCAGGGCAAAAAGTCAGAAATTCTCCTTATTTTGGGGCAAAAAGCAGAAATTTCTTTTATTATAGTACAAGATTGAAGAAATTTTCCTTATTTTAGAACAAAAAGGCAGAAATTCCCCATATTTTGGGGCAAAAGGCAGAAATTCTTTTTATTTTGAGGTAAAATGCAGAAATTCCCCTTATTTAGAGGTAAAATGCAGAAATTCCCTTTATTTTGGGGCTAAAAAGCAAAAATTCCCCTTATTTTGGGGTAAAACTGCAGAAATTTCACTTATTTCGAGGCAAAATGGCAGAAGTTTTCCTTATTCTCGGCAAAAAAAGCAGTAAATCCCCGTATTTTGGAGCAAAATTGCAGAAATTCTCATAATTTTCAGGCAAAAAGACAGAAATTCTCCTTATTTTGAGGCAAAAAACAGAAAATCTCCTTATTTTGGGGAAAAAGGCAGAAATTCCCCTTATTTTAGGGAAAATTGCAGAAATTTCCCTTATTTGAAGGCAAAAAACAGAAATTCCCCTTATTTTGGGGCAAAATTGCAGAAATTTCCCTTATTATGTGGAAAAATTACAAAAATTTCCCTTATTTTAGGGCAAAATTGCAGAAATTTCATTTCTTTCATAGAAAAAAAGCAAAAATTTTTCTTATTTTGGGGCAAAAGGGCAGAAATTCCCATTATTTTGGGGCAAAAATGCAGAAATTCATCTAATTTTGGGGTAAAATTGCAGAAATTTCACATATTTCAGAGCAAAAAGGCAGAAATTTCCATTATTTTGGGGCAAAATTGCAGAAATTTCACTTATTTCAGGGTAATAAATCAGAAATTTTCCTTATTTTGGGGCAAAAAAGACAGAAATTCCACTTATTTAGAGGCCAAAAGGCAGAAATTCCCCTTATTTTGAAGCAAAAATGAAGAAATTTCCCTTTTTAATGGCAAAAAGGTATGCATTCCCCTTATTTTCGGGAAAAAAGGCAGAAATTCCCCGTATTTTGGAGCAAAATTGCAGAAATTCTCCTAATTGTGGGGCAAAAAGGAAGAAATTCTCTATATGTTGGGGCAAAAAGACAGAAATTCTCCTTATTTTGGTGCAAAACTCAGAAATTCCACTTATTTTGGGGCAATATTCCAGAAATTTCCCTTAATTTGGGGCAAAATTGCAGAAATTTCACTTATTTTATGGTAAAATTGCAGAAATTTCACTTATTTCAGGGAAAAAAGGCAGAAATTTTCCTTATTTTGGGGCAAAAAGGCAGAAATTCCTAATATTTTGTTTCAAAAATGCAGGATTTCCCCTCATTTTGAGGTAAAAAGGCTGAAATTCTCCATATTTGGGGGCAAAAAGGCAGAAATTTCCCTTATTTTGGGGCAAAATTGCAGAAATTTCACTTATTTCAGGGTAATAAGTCAGAAATTCCCCTTATTTTGGGGCAAAAAAGACAGAAATTCCCTTTGTTTTGGGGAAAAAAGACAGAAATTCCACTTATTTAGAGGCAAAAAGGAAGAAATTCCCCTTATTTTGGAGCAAAAATGAAGAAATTTCCTTTTTATATGGCAAAAAGGTATGCATTCTCTTTATTTTCGGGCAAAAAGGCAGAAATTCCCCGTATTTTGGAGCAAAATTGCAGAAATTCCCCTAATTTTCGGGCAAAAGGCAGAAATTCCCATTATTTTGGGGCAAAAATCAGAAATTGCCCTTACTTTGGGGCAAAATTCCAGAAATTTCCTTTATTTTGGGGCAAAATTGCAGGAATTTACCTTATTTTGGAGCAAAATTGCAGAAATTTTCCTTATTTGGGGCAAAATTGCAGAAATTTTACTTATTTTCAGGTAAAAAGGCTGAAATTTCCTTTATTTTGGGACAAAAAGGGAGAAATTCCCCTATTTTGGGGCAAAATTGCAGAAATTTTACTTATTTTGGGGAAATAAGGCAGACATTCCTATTATTTTGTGGCAAAAAGGCAGAAATTTCCCTTATTTTGAGGTTATAAGGCTGAAATTCCCCTTATTTTGGGGCAAAGAGGCAGAAATTCCCCTTATTTTGGGGAAGAATGCAGAAATTTCAAATATTTCAGGGCAAAATGGCAGAAATTCCCCTTATTTTGGGGCAAAATATGAAATACCTATATTTTGGCTAAAATTAAAGAAATTTCACTTATTTTGGAACAAAAAGGCAGAAATTCCTCTTAATTTCGGGCAAAAAGGCAGAAATGACCCGTATTTTGGAGCAAAATTGCAGAAATTCCCTTAATACTGGTGAAAAATGCAGAAATTCTTTGTATTTGGGGGCAAAAAGGCAGAAATTCTCCATATTTTGGTGCAAAAAGGCTGAAATTCCCCTTATTTTGAAGTAAAATGCTGAAATTTTCCATATTTTGGGGCAAAGGCATAAATTCCCCTTATTTTGGGGCAAAATTGCAGAAATTTTATTTATTTCAGGGCAAAAAGTCAGAAATTCTCCTTATTTTGGGGCAAAAAGCAGAAATTTCTTTTATTATGGTACAAGATTGAAGAAATTTTCCTTATTTTGGAACAAAAAGGCAGAAATTCCCCATATTTTGGGGAAAAAAGCAGAAATTCTTTTTATTTTGAGGTAAAATGCAGAAATTCCCTTTATTTTGGGGCTAAAAGGCAAAAATTCCTTTTATTTTGTAGCAAAATTTCAGAAATTCTCAAAATTTTAGAGCAAAAATGCAGAAATTCTCTTTATTTTGGGGCAAAAAGACAGAAAATCTCCTTTTTTCAGGAGCAAAAAGTAAGAAATTCCCCATATTTTGGGGCAAAATTGCAGAAATTTTCTTTATATTTGGGCAAAATTGCAGAAATTTCCCTTATTTTGGGGCAAAATTGCAGAAATTTCACTTATTTCAGAAAAAAGGAAGAAATTTTCTTATTTTGGGGCAAAAAGGCAGAAATTTCTTTTATTTTGGAACAAAATTGCAGAGATTTTTCTTATTTTGAGGCAAAAAGGCAGAAATTCCCCATATTTTGGGGCAAAAGGCAGATATTCTCCCTTATTTTGAAGTAAAAATGCTGAAACCCCCCTTATTTTTGGGCAAAAATTCAGAAATTTCCTTCATGTTAGGGCAAAAAACAGAAATTTTGTTTATTTTTGGAGAAAAGGCAGAAATTGCACTTATTTTGAGTCAAAAAGGCGGAAAATCCCCTTATTTTGTGGCAAAAATGTAGAAATTTCCCTTTTTTATGGCAAAAAGGTATACATTCACTTTATTTTCGGGCAAAAAGGCAGAAATTCCCTGTATTTTGGAGCAAAATTGCAGAAATTCCCCTGATTTTGGTGCAAAAAGGCAAAAATTCCCCTTATTTTGGGGTAAAACTGCAGAAAATTCACTTATTTCGAGGCAAAATTGCAGAAGTTCCCCTTATTCTCGGCAAAAAAAGCAGTAAATCCCCAATTTTGGAGCAAAATTGCAGAAATTCTCATAATTTTCAGGAAAAAAGACAGAAATTCTCCTTATTTTGAGGCAAAAAACAGAAAATCTCCTTATTTTGGGGCAAAAGGCAGAAATTCCCCTTATTTTAGGGAAAATTGCAGAAATTTCCCTTATTTGAAGGCAAAAAACAGAAATTCCCCTTATTTTGGGGCAAAATTGCAGAAATTTCCCTTATTATGGGGAAAAATTGCAAAAATTTCCCTTATTTTAGGGCAAAATTGCAGAAATTTCACTTCTTTCATAGAAAAAAAGCAAACATTTTTCTTATTTTGGGGCAAAAGGGCAGAAATTCCCATTATTTTGGGGCAAAAATGCAGAAATTCACCTAATTTTGGAGTAAAATTGCAGAAATTTCACATATTTCAGGGCAAAAAGGCAGAAATTTCCCTTATTTTGGGGCAAAATTGCAGAAATTTCACTTATTTCAGGGTAATAAGTCAGAAATTTTCCTTATTTTGGGGCAAAAAAGACAGAAATTCCTTTTGTTTTATAAGAAAAAGACAGAAATTTCACTTATTTAGAGGCCAAAAGGCAGAAATTCCCCTTATTTTGAAGCAAAAATGAAGAAATTTCCCTTTTTAATGGCAAAAAGGTATGCATTCCCCTTATTTTCGGGAAAAAAGGCAGAAATTCCCTGTATTTTGGAGCAAAATTGCAGAAATTCCCCTAATTGTGGGGCAACAAGGAAGAAATTCTCTATATGTTGGGGCAAAAAGACAGAAATTCTCATAATTTTGGGGCAAAACTCAGAAATTCCACTTATTTTGGGGCAAAATTCCAGAAATTTTCCTTATTTTGGAACAAAAAGGCAGAAGTTCCCCATATTTTGGGGCAAAAGGCAGAAATTCTTTTTATTTAGAGGTAAAATGCAGATATTCCCCTTATTTAGAAGAAAAATGCAGAAATTCCCCAAATAATGGGGGAAAATGCAGAAATTCCCTTTATTTTGGGGCGAAAAAACAGAAATTCCCTGTATTTTGAAGCAAAATTGCAGAAATTCTCATAATTTTCAGGCAAAAAGACAGAAATACTCCTTATTTTGGGGCAAAAAGACAGAAAATCTCCTTTTTTCGGGGGCAAAAAGTCAGAAATTCTTCTTATTTTGAGGCCAGAATTGCAACAATTTCCTTTACATTTGGGCAAAATTGCAGAAATTTTCCTTATTTGGGGCAAAATTGCAGAAAATTCACTTATTTTCAGGTAAAAAGTCTGAAATTTCCTTTATTTTGGGACAAAAAGGGAGAAATTCCCCTATTTTGGGGCAAAATTGCAGAAATTTTCCTTATTTTGGGGCAATAAGGCAGAAATTCCTATTATTTTGTGGCAAAAAGGCAGAAATTTCCCTTATTTTGAGGTTATAGGGCTGAAAATCTCCTTATTTTGGGGCAAAAAGGCAGAAATTCCCCTTATTTTGGGGTAAAATTGCAGAAATTTCAAATATTTCAGGGCAAAATGGCAGAAATTCCACTTATTTTTTGGCAAAAAGATGAAATTCCTAATTTTTGGCTAAAATTGAAGAAATTTCACTTATTTCGGAACAAAAAGGCAGAAATTCCTCTTAATTTCGGGCAAAAAGGCAGAAATGACCCGTATTTTGGAGCAAAATTGCAGAAATTCCCCTAATATTGGTGCAAAAATGCAGAAATTCCCTTTATTTTGGGGCAAAAAGGCAGAAATTCTCCATATTTTGGTGCAAAAAGGCTGAAATTCCCCTTATTTTGAAGTAAAATGCTGAAATTCCCCATATTTTGGGGCAAAGGCAGAAATTCCCCTTATTTTGGGGCAAAATTGCAGAAATTTTATTTATTTCAGGGCAAAAAGTCAGAAATTCTCCTTATTTTGGGGCAAAAAGCAGAAATTTCTTTTATTATAGTACAAGATTGAAGAAATTTTCCTTATTTTAGAACAAAAAGGCAGAAATTCCCCATATTTTGGGGCAAAAGGCAGAAATTCTTTTTATTTTGAGGTAAAATGCAGAAATTCCCCTTATTTAGAGGTAAAATGCAGAAATTCCCTTTATTTTGGGGCTAAAAAGCAAAAATTCCCCTTATTTTGGGGTAAAACTGCAGAAATTTCACTTATTTCGAGGCAAAATGGCAGAAGTTTTCCTTATTCTCGGCAAAAAAAGCAGTAAATCCCCGTATTTTGGAGCAAAATTGCAGAAATTCTCATAATTTTCAGGCAAAAAGACAGAAATTCTCCTTATTTTGAGGCAAAAAACAGAAAATCTCCTTATTTTGGGGAAAAAGGCAGAAATTCCCCTTATTTTAGGGAAAATTGCAGAAATTTCCCTTATTTGAAGGCAAAAAACAGAAATTCCCCTTATTTTGGGGCAAAATTGCAGAAATTTCCCTTATTATGTGGAAAAATTACAAAAATTTCCCTTATTTTAGGGCAAAATTGCAGAAATTTCATTTCTTTCATAGAAAAAAAGCAAAAATTTTTCTTATTTTGGGGCAAAAGGGCAGAAATTCCCATTATTTTGGGGCAAAAATGCAGAAATTCATCTAATTTTGGGGTAAAATTGCAGAAATTTCACATATTTCAGAGCAAAAAGGCAGAAATTTCCATTATTTTGGGGCAAAATTGCAGAAATTTCACTTATTTCAGGGTAATAAATCAGAAATTTTCCTTATTTTGGGGCAAAAAAGACAGAAATTCCACTTATTTAGAGGCCAAAAGGCAGAAATTCCCCTTATTTTGAAGCAAAAATGAAGAAATTTCCCTTTTTAATGGCAAAAAGGTATGCATTCCCCTTATTTTCGGGAAAAAAGGCAGAAATTCCCCGTATTTTGGAGCAAAATTGCAGAAATTCTCCTAATTGTGGGGCAAAAAGGAAGAAATTCTCTATATGTTGGGGCAAAAAGACAGAAATTCTCCTTATTTTGGTGCAAAACTCAGAAATTCCACTTATTTTGGGGCAATATTCCAGAAATTTCCCTTAATTTGGGGCAAAATTGCAGAAATTTCACTTATTTTATGGTAAAATTGCAGAAATTTCACTTATTTCAGGGAAAAAAGGCAGAAATTTTCCTTATTTTGGGGCAAAAAGGCAGAAATTCCTAATATTTTGTTTCAAAAATGCAGGATTTCCCCTCATTTTGAGGTAAAAAGGCTGAAATTCTCCATATTTGGGGGCAAAAAGGCAGAAATTTCCCTTATTTTGGGGCAAAATTGCAGAAATTTCACTTATTTCAGGGTAATAAGTCAGAAATTCCCCTTATTTTGGGGCAAAAAAGACAGAAATTCCCTTTGTTTTGGGGAAAAAAGACAGAAATTCCACTTATTTAGAGGCAAAAAGGAAGAAATTCCCCTTATTTTGGAGCAAAAATGAAGAAATTTCCTTTTTATATGGCAAAAAGGTATGCATTCTCTTTATTTTCGGGCAAAAAGGCAGAAATTCCCCGTATTTTGGAGCAAAATTGCAGAAATTCCCCTAATTTTCGGGCAAAAGGCAGAAATTCCCATTATTTTGGGGCAAAAATCAGAAATTGCCCTTACTTTGGGGCAAAATTCCAGAAATTTCCTTTATTTTGGGGCAAAATTGCAGGAATTTACCTTATTTTGGAGCAAAATTGCAGAAATTTTCCTTATTTGGGGCAAAATTGCAGAAATTTTACTTATTTTCAGGTAAAAAGGCTGAAATTTCCTTTATTTTGGGACAAAAAGGGAGAAATTCCCCTATTTTGGGGCAAAATTGCAGAAATTTTACTTATTTTGGGGAAATAAGGCAGACATTCCTATTATTTTGTGGCAAAAAGGCAGAAATTTCCCTTATTTTGAGGTTATAAGGCTGAAATTCCCCTTATTTTGGGGCAAAGAGGCAGAAATTCCCCTTATTTTGGGGAAGAATGCAGAAATTTCAAATATTTCAGGGCAAAATGGCAGAAATTCCCCTTATTTTGGGGCAAAATATGAAATACCTATATTTTGGCTAAAATTAAAGAAATTTCACTTATTTTGGAACAAAAAGGCAGAAATTCCTCTTAATTTCGGGCAAAAAGGCAGAAATGACCCGTATTTTGGAGCAAAATTGCAGAAATTCCCTTAATACTGGTGAAAAATGCAGAAATTCTTTGTATTTGGGGGCAAAAAGGCAGAAATTCTCCATATTTTGGTGCAAAAAGGCTGAAATTCCCCTTATTTTGAAGTAAAATGCTGAAATTTTCCATATTTTGGGGCAAAGGCATAAATTCCCCTTATTTTGGGGCAAAATTGCAGAAATTTTATTTATTTCAGGGCAAAAAGTCAGAAATTCTCCTTATTTTGGGGCAAAAAGCAGAAATTTCTTTTATTATGGTACAAGATTGAAGAAATTTTCCTTATTTTGGAACAAAAAGGCAGAAATTCCCCATATTTTGGGGAAAAAAGCAGAAATTCTTTTTATTTTGAGGTAAAATGCAGAAATTCCCTTTATTTTGGGGCTAAAAGGCAAAAATTCCTTTTATTTTGTAGCAAAATTTCAGAAATTCTCAAAATTTTAGAGCAAAAAGGCAGAAATTCTCTTTATTTTGGGGCAAAAAGACAGAAAATCTCCTTTTTTCAGGAGCAAAAAGTAAGAAATTCCCCATATTTTGGGGCAAAATTGCAGAAATTTTCTTTATATTTGGGCAAAATTGCAGAAATTTCCCTTATTTTGGGGCAAAATTGCAGAAATTTCACTTATTTCAGAAAAAAGGAAGAAATTTTCTTATTTTGGGGCAAAAAGGCAGAAATTTCTTTTATTTTGGAACAAAATTGCAGAGATTTTTCTTATTTTGAGGCAAAAAGGCAGAAATTCCCCATATTTTGGGGCAAAAGGCAGATATTCTCCCTTATTTTGAAGTAAAAATGCTGAAACCCCCCTTATTTTTGGGCAAAAATTCAGAAATTTCCTTCATGTTAGGGCAAAAAACAGAAATTTTGTTTATTTTTGGAGAAAAGGCAGAAATTGCACTTATTTTGAGTCAAAAAGGCGGAAAATCCCCTTATTTTGTGGCAAAAATGTAGAAATTTCCCTTTTTTATGGCAAAAAGGTATACATTCACTTTATTTTCGGGCAAAAAGGCAGAAATTCCCTGTATTTTGGAGCAAAATTGCAGAAATTCCCCTGATTTTGGTGCAAAAAGGCAAAAATTCCCCTTATTTTGGGGTAAAACTGCAGAAATTTCACTTATTTCGAGGCAAAATTGCAGAAGTTCCCCTTATTCTCGGCAAAAAAAGCAGTAAATCCCCGTATTTTGGAGCAAAATTGCAGAAATTCTCATAATTTTCAGGAAAAAAGACAGAAATTCTCCTTATTTTGAGGCAAAAAACAGAAAATCTCCTTATTTTGGGGCAAAAGGCAGAAATTCCCCTTATTTTAGGGAAAATTGCAGAAATTTCCCTTATTTGAAGGCAAAAAACAGAAATTCCCCTTATTTTGGGGCAAAATTGCAGAAATTTCCCTTATTATGGGGAAAAATTGCAAAAATTTCCCTTATTTTAGGGCAAAATTGCAGAAATTTCACTTCTTTCATAGAAAAAAAGCAAAAATTTTTCTTATTTTGGGGCAAAAGGGCAGAAATTCCCATTATTTTGGGGCAAAAATGCAGAAATTCACCTAATTTTGGAGTAAAATTGCAGAAATTTCACATATTTCAGGGCAAAAAGGCAGAAATTTCCCTTATTTTGGGGCAAAATTGCAGAAATTTCACTTATTTCAGGGTAATAAGTCAGAAATTTTCCTTATTTTGGGGCAAAAAAGACAGAAATTCCTTTTGTTTTATAAGAAAAAGACAGAAATTTCACTTATTTAGAGGCCAAAAGGCAGAAATTCCCCTTATTTTGAAGCAAAAATGAAGAAATTTCCCTTTTTAATGGCAAAAAGGTATGCATTCCCCTTATTTTCGGGAAAAAAGGCAGAAATTCCCTGTATTTTGGAGCAAAATTGCAGAAATTCCCCTAATTGTGGGGCAACAAGGAAGAAATTCTCTATATGTTGGGGCAAAAAGACAGAAATTCTCATAATTTTGGGGCAAAACTCAGAAATTCCACTTATTTTGGGGCAAAATTCCAGAAATTTTCCTTATTTTGGAACAAAAAGGCAGAAGTTCCCCATATTTTGGGGCAAAAGGCAGAAATTCTTTTTATTTAGAGGTAAAATGCAGATATTCCCCTTATTTAGAAGAAAAATGCAGAAATTCCCTAAATAATGGGGGAAAATGCAGAAATTCCCTTTATTTTGGGGCGAAAAAACAGAAATTCCCTGTATTTTGAAGCAAAATTGCAGAAATTCTCATAATTTTCAGGCAAAAAGACAGAAATACTCCTTATTTTGGGGCAAAAAGACAGAAAATCTCCTTTTTTCGGGGGCAAAAAGTCAGAAATTCTTCTTATTTTGAGGCCAGAATTGCAACAATTTCCTTTACATTTGGGCAAAATTGCAGAAATTTTCCTTATTTGGGGCAAAATTGCAGAAAATTCACTTATTTTCAGGTAAAAAGTCTGAAATTTCCTTTATTTTGGGACAAAAAGGGAGAAATTCCCCTATTTTGGGGCAAAATTGCAGAAATTTTCCTTATTTTGGGGCAATAAGGCAGAAATTCCTATTATTTTGTGGCAAAAAGGCAGAAATTTCCCTTATTTTGAGGTTATAGGGCTGAAAATCTCCTTATTTTGGGGCAAAAAGGCAGAAATTCCCCTTATTTTGGGGTAAAATTGCAGAAATTTCAAATATTTCAGGGCAAAATGGCAGAAATTCCTCTTATTTTTTGGCAAAAAGATGAAATTCCTAATTTTTGGCTAAAATTGAAGAAATTTCACTTATTTCGGAACAAAAAGGCAGAAATTCCTCTTAATTTCGGGCAAAAAGGCAGAAATGACCCGTATTTTGGAGCAAAATTGCAGAAATTCCCCTAATATTGGTGCAAAAATGCAGAAATTCCCTTTATTTTGGGGCAAAAAGGCAGAAATTCTCCATATTTTGGTGCAAAAAGGCTGAAATTCCCCTTATTTTGAGGTAAAATGCTGAAATTCCCCATATTTTGGGGCAAAGGCAGAAATTCCCCTTATTTTGGGGCAAAATTGCGGAAATTTCATTTATTTCAGGGCAAAAAGTCAGAAATTCTTTTTATTTTGGGGCAAAAAGCAGAAATTTCTATTATTATGGTACAAGATTGAAGAAATTTTCCTTATTTTGGAACAAAAAGGCAGAAGTTCCCCATATTTTGGGGTAAAAGGCAGAAATTCCTTTTATTTTGAGGTAAAATGCAGAAATTCCCCTTATTTAGAGGTAAAATGCAGAAATTCCCTTTATTTTGGTGCTAAAAGGCAGAAATTCCCTGTATTTTGAAGCAAAATTGCAGAAATTCTCAAAATTTTCGGGCAAAAAGGCAGAAATTCTCCTTATTTTGGGGCAAAAAGACAGAAAATCTCCTTTTTTCAGGAGCAAAAAGTAAGAAATTCCCCATATTTTGGGGCAAAATTGCAGAAATTTTCTTTACAGTTGGGCAAAATTGCAGAAATTTCCCTTATTTTGGGACAAAATTGCAGAAATTTCACTTATTTCAGAAAAAAGGAAGAAATTTTCTTATTTTGGGGCAAAAAGCAGAAATTTCTTTTATTATGGTACAGAATTTGAAGATATTTTCATTATTTTGGAACAAAAAGGCAGAAATTAACCATATTTTGGGGCAAAAGGCAGAAATTCTTCTTATTTTGAGGTAAAATGCAGAAATTCCCCTTATTTAGAAGAAAAATGCAGAAATTCCCCAAATATTGGGGGAAAATGCAGAAATTCGCTTTATTGTGGGGCAAAAAAAAAGAAATTCCCCGTATTTTGAAGCAAAATTGCAGAAATTCTCATAATTTTCATGCAAAAAGACAGAAATACTCCTTATTTTGGGGCAAAAAGACAGAAAATCTCCTTTTTTTGGGGGGCAAAAAGTCAGAAATTCTTCTTATTTTAAGGCCAGAATTGCAGAAATTTCCTTTACATTTGGGCAAAATTGCAGAAATTTCCTTTTTTGGGGGCAAAATTGCAGAAATTTCACTTATTTCAGAAAAAAGGCAGAAATTTTCTTATTTTGGGGCAAAAAGGCCGAAATTTCTTTTATTTTGGTACAAAAATGCAGAAATTTTTATTATTTTGGGGCAAAAATGCAGAAATTCCCCATATTTTGGGGTAAAAAGGCAGAAATTCCCCTTATTTTGAAGTAAAAAGGCTGAAATCCCCCTTATTTTTGGGCAAAAAGTCAGAAATTTCCTTCATGTTAGGGCAAAAAACAGAAATTTTGTTTGTTTTTGGGGAAAAGGCAGAAATTGCACTTATTTTGAGTCAAAAAGGAGGAAAATCCCCTTATTTTGTGGCAAAAATGTAGAAATTTCTTTTTTTTATGGCAAAAAGGTATACATTCACTTTATTTTCGGGCAAAAAGGCAGAAATTCCCTGTATTTTGGAGCAAAATTGCAGAAATTCCCCTAATTTTGGGGCAAAAAGGCAGAAATTCACCTTATTTTGGGGTAAAACTGCAGAAATTTCACTTATTTAGCGGCAAAATGGCAGAAGTTCCCCTTATTCTCAGCAAAAAAAGCAGAAAATCCCCGTATTTTGGAGCAAAATTGCAGAAATTCTCATAATTTTCAGGCAAAAAGACAGAAATTCTCCTTATTTTGGGGCAAAAAACAGAAAATCTCCTTATTTTGGGGCAAAAGGCAGAAATTCCCCTTATTTTAGGGCAAAATTGCAGAAATTTCCCTTATTTGAAGGCAAAAAACAGAAATTCCCCTTATTTTGGGGCAAAATTGCAGAAATTTCCCTTATTATGGGGAAAAATTGCAAAAATTTCCCTTATTTTAGGGCAAAATTGCAGAAATTTCACTTATTTAATAGAAAAAAAGCAAAAATTTTTCTTATTTTGGAGCAAAAAGGCAGAAATTCCCATTATTTTGGGGCAAAAATGCAGAAATTCACCTAATTTTGGGGCAAAATTGCAGAAATTTCACTTATTTCAGGGTTATAAGTCAGAAATTTTCTTTATTTTGGGGGAAAAAAGACCGAAATTCCCTTTGATTTAAAAGAAAAAGACAGAAATTTCACTTATTTAGAGGCCAAAAGGCAGAAATTCCCCTTCTTTTGGAGCAAAAATGAAGAAATTTCCCTTTTTAATGGCAAAAAGGTATGCATTCCCCTTATTTTCGGGCAAAAAGGCAGAAATTCCCCGTATTTTGGAGCAAAATTGCAGAAGTTTCCCTAATTGTGGGGCAAAAAGGAAGAAATTCTCTATATGTTGGGGCAAAAAGACAGAAATTCTTTTTATTTTGGGGCAAAACTCAGAAATTCCACTTATTTTGGGGCAAAATTCCAGAAATTTCCCTTAATTTGGGGCAAAATTGCAGAAATTTCACTTATTTTATGGTAAAATTGCAGAAATTTCACTTATTTCAGGGAAAAAAGGCAGAAATTTTCCTTATTTTGGGGCAAAAAGGCAGAAATTCCTAATATTTTGTGGCAAAAATGCAGGAATTCCCCTCATTTTGAGGTAAAAAGGCTGAAATTCTCCATATTTGGGAGCAAAAAGGCAGAAATTTCCCTTATTTTGGGGCAAAATTACAGAAATTTCACTTATTTCAGGGTAATAAGTCAGAAATTCCCCTTATTTTGGGGCAAAAAAGACAGAAATTCCCTTTGTTTTGGGGAAAAAAGACAGAAATTCCACTTATTTAGAGGCAAAAAGGCAGAAATTCCCCTTATTTTGGAGCAAAAATGAAGAAATTTCCTTTTTATATGGCAAAAAGTTATGCATTCCCTTTATTTTCGGGCAAAAAGGCAGAAATTCCTCGTATTTTGGAGCAAAATTGCAGAAATTCCCCTAATTTTGGGGCAAAAGGCAGAAATTCCCATTATTTTGGGGCAAAAATCAGAAATTGCCCTTACTTTGGGGCAAAATTCTAGAAATTTCCTATATTTTGGGGCAAAATTGCAGGAATTTACCTTATTTTGGGGTAAAATTGCAGAAATTTCCCTTATTTGGGGCAAAATTGCAGAAATTTTACTTATTTTCAGGTAAAAAGGCTGAAATTTCCTTTATTTTGGGACAAAAAGGGAGAAATTCCCCTATTTTGGGGCAAAATTTTAGAAATTTTACTTATTTTGAAGAAATAAGGCAGAAATTCATATTATTTTGTGGCAAAAAGGCAGAAATTTCCCTTATTTTGAGGTTATAAGGCTGAAATTCCCCTTATTTTGGGGCAAAGAGGCAGAAATTCCCCTTATTTTGGGGAAGAATGCAGAAATTTCAAATATTTCAGGGCAAAAGGGCAGAAATTCCCCTTATTTTGGGGCAAAAAGATGAAATTCCTATATTTTAGCTAAAATTGAAGAAATTTCACTTATTTCGGAACAAAAAGGCAGAAATTCCTCTTAATTTCGGGCAAAAAGGCAGAAATGACCCGTATTTTGGAGCAAAATTGCAGAAATTCCCCTAATATTGGTGAAAAAATGCAGAAATTCTTTTTATTTTGGGGCAAAAAGGCAGAAATTCTCCATATTTTGGTGCAAAAAGGCTGAAATTCCCCTTATTTTGAAGTAAAATGCTGAAATTCCCCATATTTTGGGGCAAAGGCAGAAATTCCCCTTATTTTGGGGCAAAATTGCAGAAATTTTATTTATTTCAGGGCAAAAAGTCAGAAATTCTCCTTATTTTGGGGCAAAAAGCAGAAATTTCTTTTATTATAGTACAAGATTGAAGAAATTTTCCTTATTTTAGAACAAAAAGGCAGAAATTCCCCATATTTTGGGGCAAAAGGCAGAAATTCTTTTTATTTTGAGGTAAAATGCAGAAATTCCCCTTATTTAGAGGTAAAATGCAGAAATTCCCTTTATTTTGGGGCTAAAAAGCAAAAATTCCCCTTATTTTGGGGTAAAACTGCAGAAATTTCACTTATTTCGAGGCAAAATGGCAGAAGTTTTCCTTATTCTCGGCAAAAAAAGCAGTAAATCCCCGTATTTTGGAGCAAAATTGCAGAAATTCTCATAATTTTCAGGCAAAAAGACAGAAATTCTCCTTATTTTGAGGCAAAAAACAGAAAATCTCCTTATTTTGGGGAAAAAGGCAGAAATTCCCCTTATTTTAGGGAAAATTGCAGAAATTTCCCTTATTTGAAGGCAAAAAACAGAAATTCCCCTTATTTTGGGGCAAAATTGCAGAAATTTCCCTTATTATGTGGAAAAATTACAAAAATTTCCCTTATTTTAGGGCAAAATTGCAGAAATTTCATTTCTTTCATAGAAAAAAAGCAAAAATTTTTCTTATTTTGGGGCAAAAGGGCAGAAATTCCCATTATTTTGGGGCAAAAATGCAGAAATTCATCTAATTTTGGGGTAAAATTGCAGAAATTTCACATATTTCAGAGCAAAAAGGCAGAAATTTCCATTATTTTGGGGCAAAATTGCAGAAATTTCACTTATTTCAGGGTAATAAATCAGAAATTTTCCTTATTTTGGGGCAAAAAAGACAGAAATTCCACTTATTTAGAGGCCAAAAGGCAGAAATTCCCCTTATTTTGAAGCAAAAATGAAGAAATTTCCCTTTTTAATGGCAAAAAGGTATGCATTCCCCTTATTTTCGGGAAAAAAGGCAGAAATTCCCCATATTTTGGAGCAAAATTGCAGAAATTCTCCTAATTGTGGGGCAAAAAGGAAGAAATTCTCTATATGTTGGGGCAAAAAGACAGAAATTCTCCTTATTTTGGTGCAAAACTCAGAAATTCCACTTATTTTGGGGCAATATTCCAGAAATTTCCCTTAATTTGGGGCAAAATTGCAGAAATTTCACTTATTTTATGGTAAAATTGCAGAAATTTCACTTATTTCAGGGAAAAAAGGCAGAAATTTTCCTTATTTTGGGGCAAAAAGGCAGAAATTCCTAATATTTTGTTTCAAAAATGCAGGATTTCCCCTCATTTTGAGGTAAAAAGGCTGAAATTCTCCATATTTGGGGGCAAAAAGGCAGAAATTTCCCTTATTTTGGGGCAAAATTGCAGAAATTTCACTTATTTCAGGGTAATAAGTCAGAAATTCCCCTTATTTTGGGGCAAAAAAGACAGAAATTCCCTTTGTTTTGGGGAAAAAAGACAGAAATTCCACTTATTTAGAGGCAAAAAGGAAGAAATTCCCCTTATTTTGGAGCAAAAATGAAGAAATTTCCTTTTTATATGGCAAAAAGGTATGCATTCTCTTTATTTTCGGGCAAAAAGGCAGAAATTCCCCGTATTTTGGAGCAAAATTGCAGAAATTCCCCTAATTTTCGGGCAACAGGCAGAAATTCCCATTATTTTGGGGCAAAAATCAGAAATTGCCCTTACTTTGGGGCAAAATTCCAGAAATTTCCTTTATTTTGGGGCAAAATTGCAGGAATTTACCTTATTTTGGAGCAAAATTGCAGAAATTTTCCTTATTTGGGGCAAAATTGCAGAAATTTTACTTATTTTCAGGTAAAAAGGCTGAAATTTCCTTTATTTTGGGACAAAAAGGGAGAAATTCCCCTATTTTGGGGCAAAATTGCAGAAATTTTACTTATTTTGGGGAAATAAGGCAGACATTCCTATTATTTTGTGGCAAAAAGGCAGAAATTTCCCTTATTTTGAGGTTATAAGGCTGAAATTCCCCTTATTTTGGGGCAAAGAGGCAGAAATTCCCCTTATTTTGGGGAAGAATGCAGAAATTTCAAATATTTCAGGGCAAAATGGCAGAAATTCCCCTTATTTTGGGGCAAAATATGAAATACCTATATTTTGGCTAAAATTAAAGAAATTTCACTTATTTTGGAACAAAAAGGCAGAAATTCCTCTTAATTTCGGGCAAAAAGGCAGAAATGACCCGTATTTTGGAGCAAAATTGCAGAAATTCCCTTAATACTGGTGAAAAATGCAGAAATTCTTTGTATTTGGGGGCAAAAAGGCAGAAATTCTCCATATTTTGGTGCAAAAAGGCTGAAATTCCCCTTATTTTGAAGTAAAATGCTGAAATTTTCCATATTTTGGGGCAAAGGCATAAATTCCCCTTATTTTGGGGCAAAATTGCAGAAATTTTATTTATTTCAGGGCAAAAAGTCAGAAATTCTCCTTATTTTGGGGCAAAAAGCAGAAATTTCTTTTATTATGGTACAAGATTGAAGAAATTTTCCTTATTTTGGAACAAAAAGGCAGAAATTCCCCATATTTTGGGGAAAAAAGCAGAAATTCTTTTTATTTTGAGGTAAAATGCAGAAATTCCCTTTATTTTGGGGCTAAAAGGCAAAAATTCCTTTTATTTTGTAGCAAAATTTCAGAAATTCTCAAAATTTTAGAGCAAAAAGGCAGAAATTCTCTTTATTTTGGGGCAAAAAGACAGAAAATCTCCTTTTTTCAGGAGCAAAAAGTAAGAAATTCCCCATATTTTGGGGCAAAATTGCAGAAATTTTCTTTATATTTGGGCAAAATTGCAGAAATTTCCCTTATTTTGGGGCAAAATTGCAGAAATTTCACTTATTTCAGAAAAAAGGAAGAAATTTTCTTATTTTGGGGCAAAAAGGCAGAAATTTCTTTTATTTTGGAACAAAATTGCAGAGATTTTTCTTATTTTGAGGCAAAAAGGCAGAAATTCCCCATATTTTGGGGCAAAAGGCAGATATTCTCCCTTATTTTGAAGTAAAAATGCTGAAACCCCCCTTATTTTTGGGCAAAAATTCAGAAATTTCCTTCATGTTAGGGCAAAAAACAGAAATTTTGTTTATTTTTGGAGAAAAGGCAGAAATTGCACTTATTTTGAGTCAAAAAGGTGGAAAATCCCCTTATTTTGTGGCAAAAATGTAGAAATTTCCCTTTTTTATGGCAAAAAGGTATACATTCACTTTATTTTCGGGCAAAAAGGCAGAAATTCCCTGTATTTTGGAGCAAAATTGCAGAAATTCCCCTGATTTTGGTGCAAAAAGGCAAAAATTCCCCTTATTTTGGGGTAAAACTGCAGAAATTTCACTTATTTCGAGGCAAAATTGCAGAAGTTCCCCTTATTCTCGGCAAAAAAAGCAGTAAATCCCCGTATTTTGGAGCAAAATTGCAGAAATTCTCATAATTTTCAGGAAAAAAGACAGAAATTCTCCTTATTTTGAGGCAAAAAACAGAAAATCTCCTTATTTTGGGGAAAAAGGCAGAAATTCCCCTTATTTTAGGGAAAATTGCAGAAATTTCCCTTATTTGAAGGCAAAAAACAGAAATTCCCCTTATTTTGGGGCAAAATTGCAGAAATTTCCCTTATTATGTGGAAAAATTACAAAAATTTCCCTTATTTTAGGGCAAAATTGCAGAAATTTCATTTCTTTCATAGAAAAAAAGCAAAAATTTTTCTTATTTAGGGGCAAAAGGGCAGAAATTCCCATTATTTTGGGGCAAAAATGCAGAAATTCATCTAATTTTGGGGTAAAATTGCAGAAATTTCACATATTTCAGAGCAAAAAGGCAGAAATTTCCATTATTTTGGGGCAAAATTGCAGAAATTTCACTTATTTCAGGGTAATAAATCAGAAATTTTCCTTATTTTGGGGCAAAAAAGACAGAAATTCCACTTATTTAGAGGCCAAAAGGCAGAAATTCCCCTTATTTTGAAGCAAAAATGAAGAAATTTCCCTTTTTAATGGCAAAAAGGTATGCATTCCCCTTATTTTCGGGAAAAAAGGCAGAAATTCCCCGTATTTTGGAGCAAAATTGCAGAAATTCTCCTAATTGTGGGGCAAAAAGGAAGAAATTCTCTATATGTTGGGGCAAAAAGACAGAAATTCTCCTTATTTTGGTGCAAAACTCAGAAATTCCACTTCTTTTGGGGCAATATTCCAGAAATTTCCCTTAATTTGGGGCAAAATTGCAGAAATTTCACTTATTTTATGGTAAAATTGCAGAAATTTCACTTATTTCAGGGAAAAAAGGCAGAAATTTTCCTTATTTTGGGGCAAAAAGGCAGAAATTCCTAATATTTTGTTTCAAAAATGCAGGATTTCCCCTCATTTTGAGGTAAAAAGGCTGAAATTCTCCATATTTGGGGGCAAAAAGGCAGAAATTTCCCTTATTTTGGGGCAAAATTGCAGAAATTTCACTTATTTCAGGGTAATAAGTCAGAAATTCCCCTTATTTTGGGGCAAAAAAGACAGAAATTCCCTTTGTTTTGGGGAAAAAAGACAGAAATTCCACTTATTTAGAGGCAAAAAGGAAGAAATTCCCCTTATTTTGGAGCAAAAATGAAGAAATTTCCTTTTTATATGGCAAAAAGGTATGCATTCTCTTTATTTTCGGGCAAAAAGGCAGAAATTCCCCGTATTTTGGAGCAAAATTGCAGAAATTCCCCTAATTTTCGGGCAAAAGGCAGAAATTCCCATTATTTTGGGGCAAAAATCAGAAATTGCCCTTACTTTGGGGCAAAATTCCAGAAATTTCCTTTATTTTGGGGCAAAATTGCAGGAATTTACCTTATTTTGGAGCAAAATTGCAGAAATTTTCCTTATTTGGGGCAAAATTGCAGAAATTTTACTTATTTTCAGGTAAAAAGGCTGAAATTTCCTTTATTTTGGGACAAAAAGGGAGAAATTCCCCTATTTTGGGGCAAAATTGCAAAAATTTTACTTATTTTGGGGAAATAAGGCAGACATTCCTATTATTTTGTGGCAAAAAGGCAGAAATTTCCCTTATTTTGAGGTTATAAGGCTGAAATTCCCCTTATTTTGGGGCAAAGAGGCAGAAATTCCCCTTATTTTGGGGAAGAATGCAGAAATTTCAAATATTTCAGGGCAAAATGGCAGAAATTCCCCTTATTTTGGGGCAAAATATGAAATACCTATATTTTGGCTAAAATTAAAGAAATTTCACTTATTTTGGAACAAAAAGGCAGAAATTCCTCTTAATTTCGGGCAAAAAGGCAGAAATGACCCGTATTTTGGAGCAAAATTGCAGAAATTCCCTTAATACTGGTGAAAAATGCAGAAATTCTTTGTATTTGGGGGCAAAAAGGCAGAAATTCTCCATATTTTGGTGCAAAAAGGCTGAAGTTCCCCTTATTTTGAAGTAAAATGCTGAAATTTTCCATATTTTGGGGCAAAGGCATAAATTCCCCTTATTTTGGGGCAAAATTGCAGAAATTTTATTTATTTCAGGGCAAAAAGTCAGAAATTCTCCTTATTTTGGGGCAAAAAGCAGAAATTTCTTTTATTATGGTACAAGATTGAAGAAATTTTCCTTATTTTGGAACAAAAAGGCAGAAATTCCCCATATTTTGGGGAAAAAAGCAGAAATTCTTTTTATTTTGAGGTAAAATGCAGAAATTCCCTTTATTTTGGGGCTAAAAGGCAAAAATTCCTTTTATTTTGTAGCAAAATTTCAGAAATTCTCAAAATTTTAGAGCAAAAAGGCAGAAATTCTCTTTATTTTGGGGCAAAAAGACAGAAAATCTCCTTTTTTCAGGAGCAAAAAGTAAGAAATTCCCATATTTTGGGGCAAAATTGCAGAAATTTTCTTTATATTTGGGCAAAATTGCAGAAATTTCCCTTATTTTGGGGCAAAATTGCAGAAAATTCACTTATTTCAGAAAAAAGGAAGAAATTTTCTTATTTTGGGGCAAAAAGGCAGAAATTTCTTTTATTTTGGAACAAAATTGCAGAGATTTTTCTTATTTTGAGGCAAAAAGGCAGAAATTCCCCATATTTTGGGGCAAAAGGCAGATATTCTCCCTTATTTTGAAGTAAAAATGCTGAAACCCCCCTTATTTTTGGGCAAAAATTCAGAAATTTCCTTCATGTTAGGGCAAAAAACAGAAATTTTGTTTATTTTTGGAGAAAAGGCAGAAATTGCACTTATTTTGAGTCAAAAAGGCGGAAAATCCCCTTATTTTGTGGCAAAAATGTAGAAATTTCCCTTTTTTATGGCAAAAAGGTATACATTCACTTTATTTTCGGGCAAAAAGGCAGAAATTCCCTGTATTTTGGAGCAAAATTGCAGAAATTCCCCTGATTTTGGTGCAAAAAGGCAAAAATTCCCCTTATTTTGGGGTAAAACTGCAGAAATTTCACTTATTTCGAGGCAAAATTGCAGAAGTTCCCCTTATTCTCGGCAAAAAAAGCAGTAAATCCCCGTATTTTGGAGCAAAATTGCAGAAATTCTCATAATTTTCAGGAAAAAAGACAGAAATTCTCCTTATTTTGAGGCAAAAAACAGAAAATCTCCTTATTTTGGGGCAAAAGGCAGAAATTCCCCTTATTTTAGGGAAAATTGCAGAAATTTCCCTTATTTGAAGGCAAAAAACAGAAATTCCCCTTATTTTGGGGCAAAATTGCAGAAATTTCCCTTATTATGGGGAAAAATTGCAAAAATTTCCCTTATTTTAGGGCAAAATTGCAGAAATTTCACTTCTTTCATAGAAAAAAAGCAAAAATTTTTCTTATTTTGGGGCAAAAGGGCAGAAATTCCCATTATTTTGGGGCAAAAATGCAGAAATTCACCTAATTTTGGAGTAAAATTGCAGAAATTTCACATATTTCAGGGCAAAAAGGCAAAAATTTCCCTTATTTTGGGGCAAAATTGCAGAAATTTCACTTATTTCAGGGTAATAAGTCAGAAATTTTCCTTATTTTGGGGCAAAAAAGACAGAAATTCCTTTTGTTTTATAAGAAAAAGACAGAAATTTCACTTATTTAGAGGCCAAAAGGCAGAAATTCCCCTTATTTTGAAGCAAAAATGAAGAAATTTCCCTTTTTAATGGCAAAAAGGTATGCATTCCCCTTATTTTCGGGAAAAAAGGCAGAAATTCCCTGTATTTTGGAGCAAAATTGCAGAAATTCCCCTAATTGTGGGGCAACAAGGAAGAAATTCTCTATATGTTGGGGCAAAAAGACAGAAATTCTCATAATTTTGGGGCAAAACTCAGAAATTCCACTTATTTTGGGGCAAAATTCCAGAAATTTTCCTTATTTTGGAACAAAAAGGCAGAAGTTCCCCATATTTTGGGGCAAAAGGCAGAAATTCTTTTTATTTAGATGTAAAATGCAGATATTCCCCTTATTTAGAAGAAAAATGCAGAAATTCCCCAAATAATGGGGGAAAATGCAGAAATTCCCTTTATTTTGGGGCGAAAAAACAGAAATTCCCTGTATTTTGAAGCAAAATTGCAGAAATTCTCATAATTTTCAGGCAAAAAGACAGAAATACTCCTTATTTTGGGGCAAAAAGACAGAAAATCTCCTTTTTTCGGGGGCAAAAAGTCAGAAATTCTTCTTATTTTGAGGCCAGAATTGCAACAATTTCCTTTACATTTGGGCAAAATTGCAGAAATTTTCCTTATTTGGGGCAAAATTGCAGAAAATTCACTTATTTTCAGGTAAAAAGTCTGAAATTTCCTTTATTTTGGGACAAAAAGGGAGAAATTCCCCTATTTTGGGGCAAAATTGCAGAAATTTTCCTTATTTTGGGGCAATAAGGCAGAAATTCCTATTATTTTGTGGCAAAAAGGCAGAAATTTCCCTTATTTTGAGGTTATAGGGCTGAAAATCTCCTTATTTTGGGGCAAAAAGGCAGAAATTCCCCTTATTTTGGGGTAAAATTGCAGAAATTTCAAATATTTCAGGGCAAAATGGCAGAAATTCCTCTTATTTTTTGGCAAAAAGATGAAATTCCTAATTTTTGGCTAAAATTGAAGAAATTTCACTTATTTCGGAACAAAAAGGCAGAAATTCCTCTTAATTTCGGGCAAAAAGGCAGAAATGACCCGTATTTTGGAGCAAAATTGCAGAAATTCCCCTAATATTGGTGCAAAAATGCAGAAATTCCCTTTATTTTGGGGCAAAAAGGCAGAAATTCTCCATATTTTGGTGCAAAAAGGCTGAAATTCCCCTTATTTTGAGGTAAAATGCTGAAATTCCCCATATTTTGGGGCAAAGGCAGAAATTCCCCTTATTTTGGGGCAAAATTGCGGAAATTTCATTTATTTCAGGGCAAAAAGTCAGAAATTCTTTTTATTTTGGGGCAAAAAGCAGAAATTTCTATTATTATGGTACAAGATTGAAGAAATTTTCCTTATTTTGGAACAAAAAGGCAGAAGTTCCCCATATTTTGGGGTAAAAGGCAGAAATTCCTTTTATTTTGAGGTAAAATGCAGAAATTCCCCTTATTTAGAGGTAAAATGCAGAAATTCCCTTTATTTTGGTGCTAAAAGGCAGAAATTCCCCGTATTTTGAAGCAAAATTGCAGAAATTCTCAAAATTTTCGGGCAAAAAGGCAGAAATTCTCCTTATTTTGGGGCAAAAAGACAGAAAATCTCCTTTTTTCAGGAGCAAAAAGTAAGAAATACCCCATATTTTGGGGCAAAATTGCAGAAATTTTCTTTACAGTTGGGCAAAATTGCAGAAATTTCCCTTATTTTGGGACAAAATTGCAGAAATTTCACTTATTTCAGAAAAAAGGAAGAAATTTTCTTATTTTGGGGCAAAAAGCAGAAATTTCTTTTATTATGGTACAGAATTTGAAGATATTTTCATTATTTTGGAACAAAAAGGCAGAAATTAACCATATTTTGGGGCAAAAGGCAGAAATTCTTCTTATTTTGAGGTAAAATGCAGAAATTCCCCTTATTTAGAAGAAAAATGCAGAAATTCCCCAAATATTGGGGGAAAATGCAGAAATTCGCTTTATTGTGGGGCAAAAAAACAGAAATTCCCCGTATTTTGAAGCAAAATTGCAGAAATTCTCATAATTTTCATGCAAAAAGACAGAAATACTCCTTATTTTGGGGCAAAAAGACAGAAAATCTCCTTTTTTTGGGGGGCAAAAAGTCAGAAATTCTTCTTATTTTAAGGCCAGAATTGCAGAAATTTCCTTTACATTTGGGCAAAATTGCAGAAATTTCCTTTTTTGGGGGCAAAATTGCAGAAATTTCACTTATTTCAGAAAAAAGGCAGAAATTTTCTTATTTTGGGGCAAAAAGGCCGAAATTTCTTTTATTTTGGTACAAAAATGCAGAAATTTTTATTATTTTGGGGCAAAAATGCAGAAATTCCCCATATTTTGGGGTAAAAAGGCAGAAATTCCCCTTATTTTGAAGTAAAAAGGCTGAAATCCCCCTTATTTTTGGGCAAAAAGTCAGAAATTTCCTTCATGTTAGGGCAAAAAACAGAAATTTTGTTTGTTTTTGGGGAAAAGGCAGAAATTGCACTTATTTTGAGTCAAAAAGGAGGAAAATCCCCTTATTTTGTGGCAAAAATGTAGAAATTTCTTTTTTTTATGGCAAAAAGGTATACATTCACTTTATTTTCGGGCAAAAAGGCAGAAATTCCCTGTATTTTGGAGCAAAATTGCAGAAATTCCCCTAATTTTGGGGCAAAAAGGCAGAAATTCACCTTATTTTGGGGTAAAACTGCAGAAATTTCACTTATTTAGCGGCAAAATGGCAGAAGTTCCCCTTATTCTCAGCAAAAAAAGCAGAAAATCCCCGTATTTTGGAGCAAAATTGCAGAAATTCTCATAATTTTCAGGCAAAAAGACAGAAATTCTCCTTATTTTGGGGCAAAAAACAGAAAATCTCCTTATTTTGGGGCAAAAGGCAGAAATTCCCCTTATTTTAGGGCAAAATTGCAGAAATTTCCCTTATTTGAAGGCAAAAAACAGAAATTCCCCTTATTTTGGGGCAAAATTGCAGAAATTTCCCTTATTATGGGGAAAAATTGCAAAAATTTCCCTTATTTTAGGGCAAAATTGCAGAAATTTCACTTATTTAATAGAAAAAAAGCAAAAATTTTTCTTATTTTGGAGCAAAAAGGCAGAAATTCCCATTATTTTGGGGCAAAAATGCAGAAATTCACCTAATTTTGGGGCAAAATTGCAGAAATTTCACTTATTTCAGGGTTATAAGTCAGAAATTTTCTTTATTTTGGGGGAAAAAAGACCGAAATTCCCTTTGATTTAAAAGAAAAAGACAGAAATTTCACTTATTTAGAGGCAAAAAGGCAGAAATTCCCCTTCTTTTGGAGCAAAAATGAAGAAATTTCCCTTTTTAATGGCAAAAAGGTATGCATTCCCCTTATTTTCGGGCAAAAAGGCAGAAATTCCCCGTATTTTGGAGCAAAATTGCAGAAGTTTCCCTAACTGTGGGGCAAAAAGAAAGAAATTCTCTATATGTTGGGGCAAAAAGACAGAAATTCTTTTTATTTTGGGGCAAAACTCAGAAATTCCACTTATTTTGGGGCAAAATTCCAGAAATTTCCCTTAATTTGGGGCAAAATTGCAGAAATTTCACTTATTTTATGGTAAAATTGCAGAAATTTCACTTATTTCAGGGAAAAAAGGCAGAAATTTTCCTTATTTTGGGGCAAAAAGGCAGAAATTCCTAATATTTTGTGGCAAAAATGCAGGAATTCCCCTCATTTTGAGGTAAAAAGGCTGAAATTCTCCATATTTGGGAGCAAAAAGGCAGAAATTTCCCTTATTTTGGGGCAAAATTGCAGAAATTTCACTTATTTCAGGGTAATAAGTCAGAAATTCCCCTTATTTTGGGGCAAAAAAGACAGAAATTCCCTTTGTTTTGGGGAAAAAAGACAGAAATTCCACTTATTTAGAGGCAAAAAGGGAGAAATTCCCCTTATTTTGGAGCAAAAATGAAGAAATTTCCTTTTTATATGGCAAAAAGTTATGCATTCCCTTTATTTTCGGGCAAAAAGGCAGAAATTCCTCGTATTTTGGAGCAAAATTGCAGAAATTCCCCTAATTTTGGGGCAAAAGGCAGAAATTCCCATTATTTTGGGGCAAAAATCAGAAATTGCCCTTACTTTGGGGCAAAATTCCAGAAATTTCCTATATTTTGGGGCAAAATTGCAGGAATTTACCTTATTTTGGGGTAAAATTGCAGAAATTTCCCTTATTTGGGGCAAAATTGCAGAAATTTTACTTATTTTCAGGTAAAAAGGCTGAAATTTCCTTTATTTTGGGACAAAAAGGGAGAAATTCCCCTATTTTGGGGCAAAATTTTAGAAATTTTACTTATTTTGAAGAAATAAGGCAGAAATTCATATTATTTTGTGGCAAAAAGGCAGAAATTTCCCTTATTTTGAGGTTATAAGGCTGAAATTCCCCTTATTTTGGGGCAAAGAGGCAGAAATTCCCCTTATTTTGGGGAAGAATGCAGAAATTTCAAATATTTCAGGGCAAAAGGGCAGAAATTCCCCTTATTTTGGGGCAAAAAGATGAAATTCCTATATTTTAGCTAAAATTGAAGAAATTTCACTTATTTCGGAACAAAAAGGCAGAAATTCCTCTTAATTTCGGGCAAAAAGGCAGAAATGACCCGTATTTTGGAGCAAAATTGCAGAAATTCCCCTAATATTGGTGAAAAAATGCAGAAATTCTTTTTATTTTGGGGCAAAAAGGCAGAAATTCTCCATATTTTGGTGCAAAAAGGCTGAAATTCCCCTTATTTTGAAGTAAAATGCTGAAATTCCCCATATTTTGGGGCAAAGGCAGAAATTCCCCTTATTTTGGGGCAAAATTGCAGAAATTTTATTTATTTCAGGGCAAAAAGTCAGAAATTCTCCTTATTTTGGGGCAAAAAGCAGAAATTTCTTTTATTATAGTACAAGATTGAAGAAATTTTCCTTATTTTAGAACAAAAAGGCAGAAATTCCCCATATTTTGGGGCAAAAGGCAGAAATTCTTTTTATTTTGAGGTAAAATGCAGAAATTCCCCTTATTTAGAGGTAAAATGCAGAAATTCCCTTTATTTTGGGGCTAAAAAGCAAAAATTCCCCTTATTTTGGGGTAAAACTGCAGAAATTTCACTTATTTCGAGGCAAAATGGCAGAAGTTTTCCTTATTCTCGGCAAAAAAAGCAGTAAATCCCCGTATTTTGGAGCAAAATTGCAGAAATTCTCATAATTTTCAGGCAAAAAGACAGAAATTCTCCTTATTTTGAGGCAAAAAACAGAAAATCTCCTTATTTTGGGGAAAAAGGCAGAAATTCCCCTTATTTTAGGGAAAATTGCAGAAATTTCCCTTATTTGAAGGCAAAAAACAGAAATTCCCCTTATTTTGGGGCAAAATTGCAGAAATTTCCCTTATTATGTGGAAAAATTACAAAAATTTCCCTTATTTTAGGGCAAAATTGCAGAAATTTCATTTCTTTCATAGAAAAAAAGCAAAAATTTTTCTTATTTAGGGGCAAAAGGGCAGAAATTCCCATTATTTTGGGGCAAAAATGCAGAAATTCATCTAATTTTGGGGTAAAATTGCAGAAATTTCACATATTTCAGAGCAAAAAGGCAGAAATTTCCATTATTTTGGGGCAAAATTGCAGAAATTTCACTTATTTCAGGGTAATAAATCAGAAATTTTCCTTATTTTGGGGCAAAAAAGACAGAAATTCCACTTATTTAGAGGCCAAAAGGCAGAAATTCCCCTTATTTTGAAGCAAAAATGAAGAAATTTCCCTTTTTAATGGCAAAAAGGTATGCATTCCCCTTATTTTCGGGAAAAAAGGCAGAAATTCCCCGTATTTTGGAGCAAAATTGCAGAAATTCTCCTAATTGTGGGGCAAAAAGGAAGAAATTCTCTATATGTTGGGGCAAAAAGACAGAAATTCTCCTTATTTTGGTGCAAAACTCAGAAATTCCACTTCTTTTGGGGCAATATTCCAGAAATTTCCCTTAATTTGGGGCAAAATTGCAGAAATTTCACTTATTTTATGGTAAAATTGCAGAAATTTCACTTATTTCAGGGAAAAAAGGCAGAAATTTTCCTTATTTTGGGGCAAAAAGGCAGAAATTCCTAATATTTTGTTTCAAAAATGCAGGATTTCCCCTCATTTTGAGGTAAAAAGGCTGAAATTCTCCATATTTGGGGGCAAAAAGGCAGAAATTTCCCTTATTTTGGGGCAAAATTGCAGAAATTTCACTTATTTCAGGGTAATAAGTCAGAAATTCCCCTTATTTTGGGGCAAAAAAGACAGAAATTCCCTTTGTTTTGGGGAAAAAAGACAGAAATTCCACTTATTTAGAGGCAAAAAGGAAGAAATTCCCCTTATTTTGGAGCAAAAATGAAGAAATTTCCTTTTTATATGGCAAAAAGGTATGCATTCTCTTTATTTTCGGGCAAAAAGGCAGAAATTCCCCGTATTTTGGAGCAAAATTGCAGAAATTCCCCTAATTTTCGGGCAAAAGGCAGAAATTCCCATTATTTTGGGGCAAAAATCAGAAATTGCCCTTACTTTGGGGCAAAATTCCAGAAATTTCCTTTATTTTGGGGCAAAATTGCAGGAATTTACCTTATTTTGGAGCAAAATTGCAGAAATTTTCCTTATTTGGGGCAAAATTGCAGAAATTTTACTTATTTTCAGGTAAAAAGGCTGAAATTTCCTTTATTTTGGGACAAAAAGGGAGAAATTCCCCTATTTTGGGGCAAAATTGCAAAAATTTTACTTATTTTGGGGAAATAAGGCAGACATTCCTATTATTTTGTGGCAAAAAGGCAGAAATTTCCCTTATTTTGAGGTTATAAGGCTGAAATTCCCCTTATTTTGGGGCAAAGAGGCAGAAATTCCCCTTATTTTGGGGAAGAATGCAGAAATTTCAAATATTTCAGGGCAAAATGGCAGAAATTCCCCTTATTTTGGGGCAAAATATGAAATACCTATATTTTGGCTAAAATTAAAGAAATTTCACTTATTTTGGAACAAAAAGGCAGAAATTCCTCTTAATTTCGGGCAAAAAGGCAGAAATGACCCGTATTTTGGAGCAAAATTGCAGAAATTCCCTTAATACTGGTGAAAAATGCAGAAATTCTTTGTATTTGGGGGCAAAAAGGCAGAAATTCTCCATATTTTGGTGCAAAAAGGCTGAAGTTCCCCTTATTTTGAAGTAAAATGCTGAAATTTTCCATATTTTGGGGCAAAGGCATAAATTCCCCTTATTTTGGGGCAAAATTGCAGAAATTTTATTTATTTCAGGGCAAAAAGTCAGAAATTCTCCTTATTTTGGGGCAAAAAGCAGAAATTTCTTTTATTATGGTACAAGATTGAAGAAATTTTCCTTATTTTGGAACAAAAAGGCAGAAATTCCCCATATTTTGGGGAAAAAAGCAGAAATTCTTTTTATTTTGAGGTAAAATGCAGAAATTCCCTTTATTTTGGGGCTAAAAGGCAAAAATTCCTTTTATTTTGTAGCAAAA